>NW_027361758.1:8215000-9652500 GCF_039654945.1 Dendrobates tinctorius
CCTACGCCGCTGCCGTCTCTGCTGTCTCTCCCTCTCCCTTTCTTGCTGGCAACAAAAGACATACGCCTGAGACAGCGCAATGTCAAGATCCAGCTTGAAGCGGAAATTATCCAGACGCAAGTCCATCTTGACACCGGAAACAGCAGCAAAATCTGATGAATTCAGCAGTACAGGGTCTATAAAACATTCCAATGAAACACGCCCACTGGTGACCCATTGGTGGTCAAAGATTTTGCTATTGTGAAATGTCACACCTAAAAACGCATGCGCATAAAAAACGCAACCGCATGCAAAAACGCATGTAAAACACAAGTAACACTGCGTTATTTTGACGCATCAGCGTGCGCATGAAGAAAAAAAAACGCACATTTGTTTTGCGTTTTTCTTTGAGTTTTTTATGCGCACGATGCGCTGCGCAAAAAAACGCTAATGTGAAACTAGCCTTATTTTGGTCGTATACAACAACAATAGTTATGGCCAAAAGTTTTGGGACTGACATTTTGTTTTTCATTAACTTTGCTGCTTCGCTGTTTCAAAATCCTTTACTCCGAGGTGTCTATGATTACTGAAGTACAGCTATAGGCATTTCTTATGATTTTGTACTTTTTATTGACAAATACATCAAGTTTATGCCAAGACTCGATGGGGCCGATTCATCAAGGGTTTTATACCACAAAAGAGGCTCAAAAGCTTTTAAAGATTACGAACTTGTGAAAAAGGCGAATTTCTTGATACAAAAAGCTACACCCCTTTCACCTCAACACCACTACATCTCAAAGCTCTTTCACACGTCCATATCTCCAGTTTGTGTGGTGACAGTTTTCACATGTCCCGGAGACACTGACACGTAGACCAATTCAAGTGAATGGGTCTGTGCACACGTCAGTGTGTTTCCACGGACCTGGGCAAAAGACTCTGACATGTCCGTTTTTTACTTAAAGCACTTGCCACAAAATGTCCCGCCCACATGCACATGGAGAACACACCTGGATGTCATCTGTGTGACACGCACTGGCGCCAGGGAAGAAGCACTACTGTGAGCGCTATTCCCCAGCGCTGGGTACTGAAAACGCTCTCATCATTCTCCCCTGCTCAGCCGGCGATCAGCGCGAACAGAAGAGAATCATGAAAGTTGTATTCAGGTGATCACAATGAGAGCAGGCATTGACTGATGGGACTATTACTCCCATCAGCCTATCCCTGCTGCTGCTAATAACAGTGACAGCAGGTGCGGCTGATGGGAGTATTCATCAGCCGCCGCTTGCACTATAAATAATTTAAAAAAAAATCTGCTGTGGGTTCCCTTCTATTTTTCTATAACCATACAGGCAAAACTGACAGCTGGGGGCTGCAACCCTCAGCTGTCAGCTTCAGCAATGCTGGTTATCAAGAACAGAGGGGTCCCCGCGCTGTTGTTTTTAATTATTTAAATAATATAATAAAACGGCATGGGGTCCCCCGCATTTTTGACAACCAGCCTTGCTAAAGCTGGGGGCTGGTATTCTCAGGCAGGTGAGGGGCCATTGATATAGACCCCCCCCAGCCCAAAAATAGCAGCCCACAGTCTCCCAGAAAAGGCACATCTATTAGATGTGCCAATTCTGGCGCTTTGCCCAACTCTTCCCACTTACCCTATAGCGGTGGCAAGTGGGGTTCATATTTGTGGGATTGATATTACCTTTGTATTGTACGGTGACATTAAAGGGAATCTGTCACCCTTTTTTTCGCGTATCAGCTGCCGACACCGCCATCAGGGGCTTATCTACAGCATTCTGTAATGCTGTAGATGAGCCCCCGATATAACTTGAAAGATAAGATAAATAAGTTAGATTATACTCACCAGGGGGGGGGTTGGTCTGGTCCAATGGGTGTCGCGGTCCGGTCTGGCGCCTCCCTTCTTCTAACGGTGATGTCTTCTTCTTTCTTTCCTGTCGTGGCTCCGGCGCAGGCGCACTGCTCTGCCCTATTGAGGGCAGAGCAGAATACTGCAATGCGCAGGCACCAGACCTCTCCCGGCACCTGCGCACTGCAGTAGTATAAGACACCCATCCATTACTAATCCTATAGTTACATGGTAAATAAAGACACAGCCAGAATAAAGTCTTTTATTAGTAATAAAACAAAACACAGTTTTCCATTTTTATTTAAAAATAACAAACACAGTTATACTCAACTAACGCCTAATTCGACTGACACCCTCGTCTTCTGTAATAAAACTAAAATAAAAAACAACAATATCCCTCACCTGTCCGTTGTACTGTCCCACGCCGTAATCCTTGTCTGGGGGATAAATAGTTTTCAACCTGGACGGTGCCAAGATGTGACCGTCCAGGCTGAGAACCACTGATGAATGAGCTGCTGCGAGTGCAGCATCAGTGACCAGTGGTGACATCATTGAGGTTACCGCCAGTCAGTGAGGCTGCGTTTCCAGCAGGGCTGAACTATGGTGACCTCAGTGCAACGCTAAGGGTGGTTTCACATTAGCGCTTTTTAAGCGCACGCACGGCCGGGGGTAGCTCCGCCCCCGAGCCGGCTCTCTGCCCGGCGTGCCCGCCCCTTGCTTGTAGCGCCGCCTCCTAGCGCACAGCGGCGCCTGCGATCGGCGCACCCTATCTTTAGCATAGGGTGCGCAGATCGTGCGCAGGCCGTGCGCTAGTTGCGCTTTGACCTGCGCTGCGCACTTTTGACGGTGCGCGCCAAAATCCGAAAAGTTTGATTTTGGCGCGCACGGCGCACCGTCAAAAGTGCGCAGCGCAGGTCAAAGCGCAACTAGCGCACGGCCTGCGCACCCTATGCTAAAGATAGGGTGCGCCGATCGCAGGCGGCGCTGTGCGCTAGGAGGCGGCGCTACAAGCAAGGGGCGGGCATGCCGGGCAGAGAGCCGGCTCGAGGGCGGAGCTACCCCCGGCCGTGCGTGCGCTTAAAAAGCGCTAATGTGAAACCACCCTAAAAAGCTCAAAACATCTGTTCCTTTTGGCATTTTCACACTACTTTTGGATTAGCTCTGTTAAAACGGGCAGCGCTGGGGGGGGGGGACTGGGACAGGGTGCTGAATTCATTAAGTGGCATGCCCCTCTTACTGACTTCAGCGCCTCTTCTACTCCATCAAGACCGGCACAGTCCCAATATTTTATAGTGTTGATCCTTATTTTTCAAAACTGAATCAATTCTCCCTGACATCCTGGTTATCAGCTTCTGGGCCAAATCGTGACTGAGACTCCTTCTTGCCCAATTTGTGCTTGGAGTCTATCACAATCTCTGGGATTTTGTGAGTGAGATTACAGCCTTGGATGAAAATCCGCTCCACACATGAATGGTCTCAGGATGCTTTACTGTTGTCATGACATTGGATTCATGGTAATCTCACCTTATCTTCTACGGACAATCATTCTTCCAGATGTCCCAAACACTCGGGAGGGGGTTTCATAGAGAAAATCAACTTTACCCCGGTCCTCTGCAGTCCAATCCCTTTACTTCGGCCGGGGTCACACTGTGTTATGGCAGGTATAACGCGATGTAACGCAGTCCGTTAACGCTGCCATAGACCCCCATTATGTGGCGCATAGTGACGTATGCCGTAAAGCGGCACGCGTTCGAGACGTGCCGTTATTCACTGACGGAGCCTTGGACGCGGTCTGCAGCGTCTGAGGCTCCGTCACCGCTAGCGCTGATGAAGCATCAGCGCTAGCGGTATAGCATAACGCATATCGCGTTATGCTATAGCGTTAACGCAGCCCGTCAACGCTATGCGTTGAACAGGCTGTGTTAACGCTATGGGAACCTGGCCTTCCCGCAGAGTTATTTTCCCCTCCACGCCTTTTTTTCTGGAGCGTTGGCAAATATGGGAGAGACTGGAATTGGTATCTTAATTTTCATTGATCTGTTGTAGACATGCAAGATAGGTCAAATCGTTGATGTTTCGATTTATGTGCGGAGTATGACTACCTCTGGTTATTTTAGCTAGAAGGACAGGTGTCAGAAGACAGATGTACACCTGACGAATGCAGGTTCCATTGGTGGAGCTTTGTTTTTCAGACATTTATGGCTTTTATGCCTATTATTTTCCATACTAAAACACTGAGGCAGTCATCTCATAATTTTTTATCACATACCAATCCAACAAAATGAAAACCGCTACGTGAAATTAGAGACCTGTATAGGCCCCATGAAGTAGAAGGCCGTGGTCATCAGGCAATAGTCATGATTTCGACAAATAAGCTTGTCTTCTTTATAATGAAAAGTTTTGCATGTATATTTTCAAAATCTCTGCTTTGTAATTCATCGAGATACATGATTCCAGTATATTGAATAGGCAGGTGAAGGTTTGCCAAGTTTTAGTCAATGTGTGACTCCCCCCACCCCATTTTAAAAAAAAAACCTAGGTAACCCATTCTGCAATCTGGTGAGGTCCCAGCAGTGGGACTCCTACAGATTTACTTGTTATATAAACGCCGAGTGCGGTCTTCTCTTGGAAGTCCATTGCAATTTTCGGAGTTCCTCGGACGTCCATTGCAGAGAATTTTTTTCCAGATCCAAAGTTCGGGTCTCCATTGTTTTCATTGGGGTTCAAGTTGGGGTACAGTTCTGGTACCCTAACCGAACTTTGGAGTAAAGGTCGGGTACCAGAATCCGAACTTGTACGGGTTCGCTCATCTCTAGTTATAACCCATTCTGGGTGCGAGAAGGTCATATAGTGCTGAATGCAGCAGTGGCGACCAACAGAGTGAAGAGAATAGTAATTGGTAGGCATTAAAAAGACTTTTCTAAGTATTTTGGGACTTTAAAATGGCTATTTGTGAAGATATAAGGGAAGAAAGGACATTATTTTTATTTTTCTCTCCATGCAAACTTGCAAGTACACAACCAGCTGCAGTCCTCACTATTGACTAGGGTCGATTTTTTTTTTTTTTTTTTTTCTTTTTTGTAGACTATATAACTCAAGTGTGAGCACATCTACAGCTGTTCTGTTATAGAATACTCATTCAAAATGGAAAAACCAAAGTGGTGCAAGCAATTATTGTTAGAGAAACAGTCAAGGAAATGTTCTTAGGACTGTCATTTTCATGTTCATTCAATGTTCAGTGGTTTTTCCTCTCGAAATCCATTTCTGGAACATCAATATGGATGACCCATCCTTGAGCGCAGGATCAAACATAGCCACGTAAGCAGAAGTGGGGGAAATACAACTAAGGCTAGTTTCACATTAGCGTTTTTTTGCGCAGCGCATCGTGCGCATAAAAAACGCAAAGAAAAACGCAAAACAAACGCGCGTTTTTTTTCGTCATGCGCACGCTGATGCGTCAAAATAACGCAGCGTTACTTGCGTTTTACATGCGTTTTTGCATGCGGGTGCGTTTTTTATGCGCATGCGTTTTTAGGTGTGACATTTCACAATAGAAAAATCCTTGAACACCAATGGGTCACCAGTGGGCGTGTGTCATTGGAATGTTTTATAGACCCTGTACTGCTGAATTCATCAGATTTTGCTGCTGTTTCCGGTGTCAAGATGGACCTGCGTCTGGATAATTTCCGCTTCAAGCTGGATCTTGACATCGCGCTGTCTCAGGCGTATGCCTTTTGTTGCCAGCAAGAGAGGGAGAGACAGCAGAGACGGCAGCGGCGTCGGTTTTGGAGGCATCCAATCATCGAACTCCGGGCAGGCCGTGGAGCATATCACACGCTGTACAGCGAGCTACAGGAAAACCCGGAGAAATTTGCTGACTATACACAGATGTCCCAGGAAAGCTTCCTTGACTTGCTGGGTATGGTTGAAGGAAACATCCGGAGACGGGACACTCAGCTCCGGCGTGCCATTCCTCCCGAAGAAAGGCTCCTTGTCACCTTACGGTATGTATGTTGTTATGTTTGCATAATTTTTTTGGCTTTTTCCATTTTTTTTTTTTTTTGGTCAAAAAAATTAGGTTTTTTTTTGGCTATTGAATTTTAACATTATTTTTGGGAAATTGCTTTTTTGCATAATGGTTTTTCTTCTGGCATGTACTAATCCCAAGCCTTTATAAAATGTTTTTTTGCTATGTTGTATTAAAAAAACATGCAAAATAGTTAGGCCATGTACTTTTTTATTTTCAGTGTTTTTAGTAATACCCAAGACAGAAATATAATTATTTTTTCTTTTTATGTTTGGCAGGTTCCTGGCAACTGGAGAGAGTCTTTCATCCCTGCATTTCCAGTACCGGCTGGGAATCTCTACTTTATCCGGGATTGTTGCCGACACCTGCAGGGCTCTGTGGGATGTTCTGTGTCCGGAGTTTCTGCCATTGCCCACTGCCGAAAAGTGGCTTCAAATATCGGAGAAATTCTGGGCAGTCTGCAATTTCCCGAACTGCCTAGGAGCGGTGGACGGGAAGCACATCCGCATCACAAAACCTGCAAGAAGTGGCTCTGAGTACTACAACTACAAGAAGTACTTTTCCACAGTCCTAATGGCCATTGCGGATGCAGACTGCCGGTTTGTGGCGGTGGACATAGGGGCATTCGGACGGGGCAACGATTCACAGACTTTTAAGAACTCTGATATGGGCTGGAGGTTGTACGGCAACCATTTCAATTTTCCACTGGCACGGCCTCTTCCCCAAACCCAAACTCCACCACTGCCATTTGTAGTGGTTGGGGATGAGGCATTTCAGATGTGCCCAAACCTGCTGAAGCCGTACTCCAGCCGTGACTTGGACCACCCCAAGAAAATTTTCAACTACAGGCTTACGAGGGCTCGCAGGACTGTAGAGTGCGCCTTTGGCATTCTAGTGTCCAGATGGCGAATTCTCAGCACCGCCATCAATCTCAAAATGGAAACAGTGGATGAGGTGGTGAAGGCATGCGTGGTTCTGCACAATTTTGTTATGGCAAAGGAGCGGCCGAACTTTGACATGGATGAGCCTGCTGCCAACCCTTTGCCAGATTTTACTCAGCACCCTCTTCGGTCCTCAGTCGAAGTTGCCCAAATGAGGGACCAATTTGCGGACTTCTTTTTATCCGATGTGGGTCGTGTAGCATGGCAGGATCAAATGGTTTAATAGTTTTGTTGTTTGTTAAAAATAAAATACATGTTTTTTTATACCTGTACCCAGTGTACTGTGTCTTAATAAACTACACTACTCACCTGCCCAGGTTAAAGTAAAGAAAGGGAAACCACCATAAAAAAAAAAAATATATATATAATATATATATATTATTTTTTTTTTTATGGTGGTTTCCCTTTCTTTAGTTTATACCGGATGGTCAGCCATCCAACTCTGAAAGGGATACTATATTTCATTTTTTTATTTATTTATATATATATATATATATATATATTAAAAATGAAATATAGTATCCCTTTCAGAGTTGGATGGCTGACCTTCCGGTATAAACTAAAGAAAAACAAACCATAGTGTACGGCGCAGTGTGTGCAGGCGGCGAAAGACACAATAATCAAACATTATTTTGAAATAAAAATATAACATTTATTTTACTTATTTTTTAGTTGGT
The DNA here is from genome assembly GCF_039654945.1 of Dendrobates tinctorius. Lineage (NCBI taxonomy): Eukaryota > Metazoa > Chordata > Amphibia > Anura > Dendrobatidae > Dendrobates > Dendrobates tinctorius. The sequence goes on from NW_027361758.1 coordinate 8,222,489, forward strand.
GGAAACTGGGGGGTGTGGAGGGATGAGGAACGGCTTTGGGTGGAGTAAGGGGTTCTAGGGGAAGGAGGAACCAAAGAAGTGGGGGAAGTGAGCCGAGGCAAGGAAAGTTGTGAAGTGGGAGGTGAGGGAGGAGGGAGGGTCAGAGTCCTCCTCTTTGTTTTTTTATGACGGTGGCCCGTCGTCTTGCTGCTGTCCTCGCTAGAGCCTGAGGACTGGCTAGACCCCGGGGACCGCCTTGAGCCTCTGGACCGCCTTGAGCCTCTGGAACGCCTGGAGGCTGTGGACTGGCTGGAGCTGGGGGACCGCCTGGCGCTTGTGGACCGCCTGCCAGGATCTTGTACCTGCTGTGGCATGCTGGTGGTGGTGGATGTCCTGGCAGGGGCCGTAAATATTGAATGCGGGTCCCCCAGCTGATGCTGCTCCGAGGTGGTGGTGCAGGTGGTGGTGGCGGTCCATGCAGGCGTGGTGGCTGTGGCGGTCCATACCGGGGTGGTCCTCCCGCTTGTGGTGGTGGTGGCGGCGCTACAGGCAGGGGTGGTGACGACGGGCCATCCAGTGGTGGTGGCGGCAGCAGTGGTGGGCCAGGCAGGAGCAGCGCTTGGCATGGTGTTGGCGGGTAAGTGTCCAGCTGCACTCGGACTTGGGGCGGTATATTGGTGTCCGGCGAGGCTTGGAAGTGTGGTGGCTGTACAGTGATATGCAGTAGAAGTAGGTAATGCTGTAAAACGAGTCAGGGGTGGCACCGGTGGAAAAGCCACCGCTGACTGCTGCATAATCCTACTCTGCTGCATAGTCTGCATAAAAGCATTGTTGCAGGCCTGCATGACAGTCAACTGGAGGTCAGGGGTAAGGTGTTCCGCCGTGTCCCGAGCTATTTGGGTATAAAAATGATGCGCTGGTCTGGCAAGGTCGAGTTCCAGGCGCTCAAGGCGACCCTCGATAGACTTGTAGCGTTGGTCCAAAAGGAGGAAACCACTCTCAAGTCTATCGGAGAGTGCCTTGAGGCTACTCTGAAAGACCGAGCTCAATTCAACAAACTCGGGCATGAGAGGCCTGTCCGAGGTCCTCTGCCGCTGCTGGCGGGAAGTGCCCTCAAAACCAGTGGCAGAGACCTGGGACAGGGGAACACCTGAGCGACCAGCTTCCTGGTCTCCAGATGACTGTGGTGCAGACCTGCAAGGTGCTTCCTCGCTGATGGATGGCTGGGAGGGGTCCGGGGCAGCTTGATGAAGGACCGCTTCGGGCCCAGGATGCAGGGTGCTGCTCCAGGTGCTGTGAAAAGAAAAGAAAAATTTATGGTAGTAATTTCAACAATCGCCAACTCCTGTGGAATAGAAAAGCACAGAATAAAACACAATACAACTAGAAAATACTTACGTTCGGGAGGCAAGGACCGGTCTTAAAAATGCCAAGGCACGATGGTATCTGTGCTTCGTGCCGGTCCTTGCCGCAGCACCACTGCGAACCTGATTCTCCTGACGGATATCCCTGTTGAAGCGGTCCTTCATCGAGCGCCAACGGGTTCTGACTTTGTTCACTGTGGTGGAAAAAAAAAAAAAGAAAAAAAGTAAGACTATGCACTGGAGGCTGTGATCATCCAACTGTGTGTGATGATAGAAACTCCATGGAGTTAATAGCATCACACACAGTTGGGTGATCCCGGCCAAGATCACTGCTGCATCACACTGCATTTAAATACTTACGAAAATCCTTGCGGACCCGGGGAGAGGCGTTGTCCCAGCCATCCATCAGCGATGCGGCCACCTCGTTCCAGAGCCGCCGGATCACCACGTTGTCCGAGTGCAGTTGGTGACGGGTGTCCCACAACGGGACTCACTCCTGGACTAGACGGATAAGCTCGTCGTTGTCCAGGGCGAGGTCCTCCTCCCGCTGTGGAGCCTAGAAAAGAAAGACAAACATTAATCTTTGAAAGATTTTAAAATAAAAAATCTCAAAAACTAGCTGAAGAGCCCGGCGCTGCCCGGGCATAGTAACTAACTGTGGTTAGTTATAGAAAATTATAATTATCCTCCATCCCATAGTCCCGTGCCCATATACCCATCATACATATCCTCCATCCCATAGTCCCATGCCCATATACCCATCATATATATCCTCCATCCCATAGTCCTGTGCCCATATACCCGTCATACATATCCTCCATCCCATAGGCCCGTGCCCATATACCCATCATAGATATCCTCCATCCCATAGTCCTGTGCCCATATACCCATCATACATATTCGCCATCCCATAGTCCTGTGCCCATATACCCGTCATACATATCCTCCATCCCATAGTCCCGTGCCCATATACCATCATACATATCCGCCATCCCATAGTCCCGTGCCCATATACCCAAACAAACATACACACACACACACACACATACATACACACATACACACTTTGAGCTTTAGATATTGATACACAAGCCATGAAAAAAATTTTTGTTTTAAATGAAAATAAATGCAAAAAAAGCAACAAACATCGAAAAAAACAACCATGAAAATTTAAAAAAATACTTTAAAAAATACCAAAAAAAAAAAAAGAAAATAAACCAGCCTAGAAATTAAGTTTAAAAAAAAATCTGTAACCAAAAAAGCAGCAAAAAAACAAGGAAAATTACCAAAAAATACTAATAAAAATTTACCAAAAACATAAAAAAAATAAACACCTGAAAGAATTTTCAATGCAGTTCAAAAAAAAAAGAAAATAAACCAGCATAGAAATTAAGTAAAAAAAAAAAACAGTCCGTCTGTACTTACGTCTTCCCGCCTGCACTTGGCCTTGCTGCTCCTGCCGTTCCTCCGGTGGTGGTGGCGTGATGGAGGATGAGGTCTGAAAATTAAACAAAAAAAATTAACCACATGTGTTTATTTTTTCCAATCCATACGGAAGCATGGTACTCACTTCTTCTGCCTCTTGCCCTGTCCCGGGGACATATTCCTCATCAGATGAAGACATGCTGCAATAAAAAAAAGAGACATAAGTACATAGAAATGTATTGAAATTTCAGCCAGACATTAGGTTTTTCATACTTACATTGGTGCAGCTTGTGCTGTGTGTCCACTCGTGAGCAATCCTTAAAGTATTGTGGAATCCCAGTGCCCACACCATTTTATCACCTTGGTTTAATTTTTTTTTTTTACTGTCTAGACCACATTTCAGTCGTGTTTATCTTAAAAACGCATGCGCATAAAAACGCAAGCGTGCGCAAGACCATGCGCACGTATGCGCTCCCATAGGCTCCAATGTGGTGTTTTTGCGCATTCCGTGCGCAAGTGTGCGCATGCGTTTTTTTGACGAGACAGGGCGGAACCAAAAATGCAACATGTTGCGTCTGGCGCGAAAGACAAAAAAACGCATGCGCACGAAAGCGCAAGTATGCGCAAGACCATGCGCACGTCATGTTAACTATAGGTGCGCAGTGCGCATGATGCGCTGCGCACAAAAGCGCAAATGTGAAACCAGCCTAACAGGATGTTGTACTTCTGCTCCAGTCAGCTGGTATGTGAAGGGGTGACGGGAATCGGACCCCCACAATCTGATGTAGATAGCCATCCTCCATAGATGTAAGATATTTATCTGAAGACCTTGAGAGGATCCTACTAAAGTTATTTAACTATGCTGACGTCTTTAGTGGTCATATCCTCATTATATGTGCAGTAATAATGGGACGCACCTCTTCATAATTTCTTTTAGTCTCATAGCCACAGGTGTATAAAATGAAGCTCGTAGCCATATAATCTACCATTAATATCAGCACAAAAGCTCTAAGAAGGGAGCTTCATGGTATAGGTTTCCATGATCAAAAAGCTACAAACATCGGAGAGACAAATCAGTCTTTTCTATCTGGCGGTCTGATGGATGAGCCTGGGATTGGTGAATGCCTGGAAAACATTGCCTGTGTGATTGTGCACAAAGCGAGGTCCATGATGGCATGAATGGGTGAGTTTGGTGTTGAAGAACTTGACTGGTCTCAGAGTTCATCAGCCCCCCAAACACTTTAGGGATGAACTAGAACAGAGATTGTGAGCCATGCAGTCTAATCCAACATCATTGTGGAAATGTTATCCCTTTCATCCAGCATTTGTGAGGTTACACAGACTCCAAAATCATGTAGAAAGCCTTCCCAGTAGGTACAAAGGGTGTCCCAATAATTGTGTTCATGGAGTGTACAAGATTACAGCACATGGTACTAAAATAAGCTGGATCTGTGGATAGGTGTCTTATGTCCATGGCTGACGTAAGGACAGGCCATCAGTATCAAAGTCCAGAAAAACCTCTAACCCTAAAATTACCATCTAAAAAAAACCGCAAGGGTCTAATTATCCCATTCTTGAGCGAATTTGTTCGGATTCGGTTCCAAATACGATTGGCATCGAATATTGTTTTTGCAATATTCGTCGAACACAGCTGAATGTCATTAGAGTCAATGGGAGTAGAAATTACCGAATATGTTCGGAACCGATCATTAAAGATTCGGCACAAATAGTGTTCGAATATGGCTCGACTTGTCAAAATCAAATTCGGGGACAAAATCCAAACAAATTCCCTCATCTGTAATGGTGACTGCTTTATGAAATTTGAGAATGTTAATTTTAGAAGATTTATTATTACATCTTTTTCATATTTTAGGCATTACAAAGTAGAGGATGTCATGGCGCTGAGAAGTTTTCACAAGTGCTGGAAAAGGTAAACTTTAGCTAAAGCTGGCTATTTCACTTATTAAATGATCTTTAAAACATACTAGTGTTTTAACCATTTAATGAAAACATTCCAAAGGCTTAAAAATGTTTTGTTTTTGTTTGGTTTTTTTTTGTCCCAAAAAAGGTGTCCTTTGAAAAAATCTTTTCCCAACTTCAGTTGATTATCAAATTGCTCTTTTCTCAATGTACCCAGTTCCAGTACTATGTCTTTGGCGCTAATAGTGGTATCTGGCAAGTACTGCGGTGGTGACATCACATTAACAGCAAGACAACCAATCTGTGTAGATGGAGCGCTCCCTTGAGAACTGCTGAGCTCACTGATTGGCTGTCAACTTGATCTTAGCACGCGGCCAATACCATTTGCCGGGGTCAACGGTAGCAGGTTTATTAATTTATGACAAACTGCAGCCTGAGACAAAGATTTAATGAATGGTGACAATCCCTTTAAATTGAACCTTTCAGCTGATACTTACTGACTTATCCGTGTCCAGCAAGTATCAGGCATTGGCTGTATTATCTCAACAAGGCATTTATGACTCTGAAATGCTGAAATAAATACAAGACCACCAACTGTGCGGTATAACACGCTAATATCAGGGCATAACATAAGGTAGTACCGTATTTTTCGGACTATAAGACGCACCGGACCATAAGACGCACCCCAATTTTCAGAAGGAAAATAGGGGGAAAAAAAATAATGTGTCAAATGGGGGTCCGTCTTACAGTCCGAATTCAGCTTACCTGGGAAGGGATCCGGCACAGGTGGAGAAGTAGTCACAGGGGTCACTCAGTGGTCCAGGCTCGTGCGGTGGCGGCGGCTCTGTGCTGGGGCAGGTTGGGGTAGGTGCAGCTGGAGCAGCTGTGCTGGGGCAGCTGTGCTTGGGCAGGTGGGCTCTGCGGTGGTGGCAGCGGGCTGTGCTCCGGTGCAGGGGCGGTGGCTCCGCCGGCATTTCTTCGCAGCCCGGAGGCCCCCCGCACATCCCTTGCTGGCCGCCGCCATGTTGCGGTGGCCTCCGGGAGCATGGACACCGGGAAGATGGCCGCCGGTCCGGGAACGGCGCATGCGCGGCTTCAGATCTTGTCCCGAGATCTCGGGGGACGAGATTCAAATCTCGGCAACGAGATCTCGTCGCCGAGATCTCACGACGAGATCTGAACCTGTGCATGCGCCGTCCCCGGACCGGCGGCCATCTTCCCGGCGGCCACCGCAACATGGCGGCAGCCAGCAAGGGATGTGCGCGGGGCCTCCAGGCTGCGAAGAAATGCCGGTGGAGCCGCTGCCCCTGCACCGGAGCACAGCCCGCTGCCACCACCGCAGAGCGCCGCCCGCTGCCACCAGCGCACCAACCAGAAGGTTAGTACCGTGTATTGCGACCATAAGACGCACCCCCCAATTTCCCCCAAAACTTGGGGGGGAAAAAGTGCGTCTTATGGTCGGAAAAATACGGTACATGTCTTCATGAAATAGCAGGGGTTGGCACCCACATTTTGGTTCAGACTCAATGATAAATGTTCCCTGAAGTCTATTAACCACTAAGCCAATGCGTTATAGCACCAGTGTAGTGGAGGGGATTTTATGACATCTCATCTATACTCTGAGAAAATCTACAGCGGGAATTGACGGATGCAGATTTAACAATGTGTCAATTCATGCTGTGGATACTTACCACCAATTTCATCCTTTGCAATATGGGGAGGTGGCGCAGTCAGGGTGATACAGGGGGAGGTGGCGCAGTCAGGGTGATACAGGGGGAGGTGGCACAGTCAGGGTGATACAGGGGGAGGTGGCGCAGTCAGGGTGATACAGGGGGAGGTGGCGCAGTCAGGGTGATACAGGGGGAGGTGACGCAGCCAGGGGTGATACAGGGGGAGGGGACGTCAGTCAGGGGTGATACAGGGGGAGGTAGTTCAGTCGGAGATAATTCAGGAAAGAGGCTCAATCAGGATGATACAGGGGAAGGTGGCACAGTCAGGGGTGATGCAGGGGTAGAGGGGCTCAGTCAGGGTGATTCCGGGGTGAGGGGGTTTAGCAGGGGTGATACGGGGGAGGGGTGCAGTCAGGGATGAGGGTTGATACAAGGGAGGGGTGCGCAGTCAGGAGTGACAGGAGAGATGAGGTAGTGGGGCCCTGATTTATCCCTAAGTAACTTAGCCCCTCCCCCTCTATCACCCCAGACTAAAGGCCCCCCTTTTACACTTACTTTTAGGCTGGCAGGGGGGCCTTCCTTCAACCTTTGCAGCTGCAGCAGGGAGTCCTCTATCTCCCTCTGCTGCTTAACACTGTGGGGAGGGGAGCGCGTGTTATAGGTGACAGCAGCTCATTACCTGAGCTGTGCTGTACGGCCAGGAGAAGAGGACACAATCAAAGCTAACACTGATTAGCTGTGCTGCGGCCAATCAGTGTTAAGGCCCCGTCACACAAAGTGATCTCGCTAGCGAGATCGCCGCTGAGTCACAATTTTTGTGACACAACAGCGATCTCGCCAGCGAGATCGCTGTGTGTGACAGCGATCAGCGACCGGCCCCCCTGCCGGTATCGCTGATCGCTGCAGGAAAGGCCAGGACTTTTTTTTGGTCGCCCGTCTCCCGCTGGCCAGCACGCATCGCTGCGTGTGACAGGCAGGAGACCAGCGATCAGCTGGTAACTAATGTACACATTGGGTATCCAAGGGACGTGCGTCCCTTAGATACCCGATGTGTACGTTAGTTACCAGCTCCCTGCATCAGCACGCTGGTAACTAACGTGCACAGCTACGCCGGGCGCTGGGCGTCGCTGTGCTGATCGCTGGTGAAGCTGTCTGTTTGACAGCTCACCAGCGATCACATAGCGATTCACCAGTGATCCTGACACCTTGATATCGGTGTCCGGATCGCTGGTGAGTCGCTATGCGTGACTCCAGCCTTAGCCTTATCGAGAGCTGCTCCACTCTCCCTGCTTGCTCATCGCAGGGAAGAGCGGTGACACAAAAAGTAATCAGGACACAAGAGCGCTGTATTACTCACAAATAGGGCTCCGCAGCAGGGCTGCCACCAGGAATTTCAGGGCCCTATACTGGCAAAATTTTCAGGGCCCCCTTGAGACTCTGCCCCTTGAACCTTCCACAGTCCCACTGTCCACTCTTGGAAAAACTCCACTTCTGCACCACGACCTCACCAATCACACATTATCAGTTCCCATCGAACACCATATCACATGCATAGCCAGGATCTTTTGTTTTGGCCAAAAGATTTTTTTCAGCCGCTACCACAACAAGGTAGACTCTTTTGGGACAGTAATACTCTGTTCTAACCTATTCAAAATTTCTTTAAATATCCAATACTCTTTTAGGTATATTTTTGATTATTTTTCTTCAAGGGAATGTGTCACATACATTTTTTTAAATGACCAATAATACCACATATAAGGGACAAATACAGTCATGCCATGGCCAGATCACATAATGACCTATAATACCACATACAAGAGACAAATATCACCACACCATGGCCGGACCACATATTACCTAGTTGTCAGTTAGGCCTGGGTTACAGATTTTGCAATGCGACTGATTGATTGTAACTATTGAGTGAGAATTGCATGGCACGCAGTAAATTACTTAGTTCAGCAGCTGTAGCGCTTTAGGAAAGACCAGGTAGTTGTGTCTGCTTAGGCCAGGTGATATAAAAACACTGAAGCTGTTCACACTCTGCTTTTTTTGGATGCCAGTTTTCTGTTAAAAAAATGCAGAGTGTTAGCAGGAAAAATGCTGCACATTATGTGCCTTTTTGATTCATTTATAAAGGTAAAAGAAATGCAGAAAAACCACTGGAAAAATTGACACGCTGCAATTTTTTAAAAGAACGCACAAGGGCTCAGAAACGCAAGGAATAATATTTTGCGGCTACTGTAAAATGCTCACTTATCCATACAGTATACAGGTATATGACGTCTGCTCATGCATTATAGATCAGGTATGTTATTAAAAATAAGACTCAATGGGGGCGATAATTCATGGACATACACACATTGTGTGCTGGCATTGAGGCACAGAGCGCAGCGCTCATCTGCAGACATGGCCGCTGTACAGTCACACTCTAGACCGATAGCACCACATATACCAGCACCCTGCAGGGGATTATTTATCGGGGGGGGTCTATTACACCAGGGGTCCAATGGGAATCTGCCAGGAAGGGTTAATTATGGCTTCAGGCCTGATCACAAATACACTAGAACCACAGGCAGTATAGGGCTCACACTGATTTATCAACAGGAAAATACATATACTGTGCACTATGTTACATACACTTTATACTACAGATACAAGGATCATATATACTGCACACTACATTGCATACACTATATACTACCAATACACTATTACATATATAAGGATCATCTGCAGTACAGCCATACACACTCATTTACAAACAAGAAAACACATATACTGCACACTATATACACATACTATCCTACACTATTATGTCTACTTACCTATGCTGCAGCAGGGCCTTCACCACCTGTCCCATCATCCCAGGACAGCAGACGTCAGTAGGAAGAATCCACAGCACAACAAAAGACTATGATGGCTGCTTCCTCTTCCAGTGCAGACACTTGTGACCCACCACCCCCTCCCCCGGTCCCGACTGCAGCAGGTGATGTGAGTACAGGGAGACTTGTACACTGCTGTTTCCTCTCCAGGAATAGTGGGGCCCTGGGGTCCCTCCTGCAGCCCACTGAGAAGCCCTAGTTCTGGAGCCACTAGGAGGCAGCATCACAGAATTGCTGACCTTTTCTGGCTCCAGTCTCTTCCTGCTGAGCTCCTGTCACTGCTGCCTTCATGTTCAGTGCAGGAGGATGTGGGAGAAGATGGAGGCGGAGCCAGAGCTGGAGGCAGCACTGAGCTCTGCACAGAACCAGTGCAGTGAGGACCTTGTGCATTGCATCTGGGCACTGAGTGCAGCGACATCAGAGAGGAGCAATGCAGTAGGCCCATAATGCCACTGACCCAGCAGGAAAGTGCCATCCCTGTACCTGGAACCCAATGAGTAGGAGGAAAAGAGGTGGGGCCCAAAGTGTGTGAGATGTGCTGCCAACTGTGTCAGTTAGTCCAGGCCCCTCCTTGCCTCTGCTGACCTGGCCCCTTACACAAGTAATGCCCTGATGGCTCCGCAGTCTGCAACAGCTGAACATATGAGCTGTTATCAGTGAGGCCCACTCTGCTCTCTAAGTAGCTCTGAGCAGGAGCCGGGAGTAGTGGTGACCTCATGCTGGGAGGAGTCCTGCTCTCGGCTCCTCCCACAGAGCAGTGAATATCAATTTTTCTTTAGCAGTGGGGACAGCAGCAGCCAGCTTCTGCTTCCTTTCACCCCCCTGCTGCTCCGCTGACACCAGGGGCCCCCATAGCAGCTGCCCACTGGCTGGGGGCCCCTGGATGCAGTGGTAGCCCTAGGCACCTGCTGGCCAGTATGCCAGCATGTGTCAGACGTGCCTCGGCCCACCGGAGAATCCTCCGGTGGGCCAGTCCGACCCTGTTTGTTATACTCACCTGGGGGGAAGTTGGATCTGAGGGGTGTCGCTGGTCCTGGTCCATCATGCTTCGCGTGGACGACGAGTGCTACGTCAAGTACACAGTCTCCCCGGCTTTTAGCTTCTGCACAGGCGTTCTTCTCTGCCCTGACTACGGCAGAGCAAAGTACTGCAGTGCGCATGCCATAAGAAAAGTGAAAGACCCCTGACGCATGCGCTCTGCAGTACTTTGCTCTGCCCTAATCAGGGCAGAGAACGCCTGCGCAGAAGAGCGATGCTGGGGAGACCGCGTGGATGATGCGTCCCTGTGTCATCCACACTAAGCACAGAAGGAGGACGGCATCGCAAGAAGAAAGGAGGCGCTGGACCAGGACCAGACACCCTTCGGACCCGACCGTCCCCCAGGTGAGTTTAATGAAAGGTGTTTTCTCCATTGCTTCATTGGGTGACACAGGAACCATGGGACACAGGAACTATGGGTGTATGCTGCTGCCACTAGGAGGCTGACACTATGCACATGAAAAAGTTAGCTCCTCCTCTGCAGTATACACCCCACCGACTGGCACTAAATTAATCAGTTTTAGCATAGTGTCAGTAGGAGGTGGACCGGATCTTTTATTAGACTCTTATCTACCTCAGTGTGCGTTGTTCCCTTTCAAGTACCCGGAGGGATACAGTGTGAATAGTCACTACTGTACTCCCACAAAGAGACTGAGTACGGCGTGTACTGCCACACCATATCCTCATATGTCCTCCTGGCAGGGCCAAGAGCCTTAACACAGAAGCGTGTTCAGGCGACCCGGATCAGGTCCTGCCTTCCATTTCCCACCGACTTACCCACCAGAGCCTGTCGGTGTGAGGAGACGTGAACGTCCCACGGCGGACCCTCAAGCGGAGCCCGGATGTCCAACCTTCAAGGTATTGGAAGGTATGTTCTTCCTTCCCCAGCCCAGAAAGGAGATTGGAAGACGAGATGGCTGGAGCTGCCGCAAGAAGGAAAGAAGAGGGAAAAAAAAGATTTTAGGGGTAGCTCATGCAGCACCTCCGTATCGGGCTCCCGTGGACCCCTGGAATCTCAATCTAGTCCTAGAGGCCCTAACGTTTCCCCCTTTGAGCCTCTCAAGGAGGTTCCCCTGTCCTTTCTCTCGTGGCCATCACCTCCATCCGGTGCGTCTCGGAGTTGGCGGCCCTTTCTTGTCACCCTCCTTTCTTGGTGCTTCACCAGGATAAGGTGGTCCTGCGGCCTCCACCTTCCTTCTCTAGGTGGTGTCCGCCTTTCACCTAAATGAGGACATCGTTCTACCTTCCTTTTGTCCTGCTCCGGGTTCATCCTCTGGAACGCTCCTTGAACAAGCTAGACCTGGTCAGGGCGGTAAAGATCTACTTGGTTAGAACTGCTTCGTTTCGAAAGGCAGACTCCCTTTTCCTCTTTCCAGATGGTGCGCGAAGAGGCCTGCCGGCTTCCAAAGCGACTATTGTTCGCTGGATCAGAACGGCAATTTCGGAGGCTTACTGGGTCAAGAACAGAATGCACCTTCCTGGGATTAAGGCTTACTCTACCCGGACAGTGGGCGCCTCCTGGGCGGTGCACCACAGGGCTTCCGCGCTGAAGCTTTGCAAAGCTGCAACCTGGTCTTCTGTCCACATGCTCGCAAAATTTTACAAAGTCCATACTTACGCTTTGGTGGACGACAGCCTAGGCATAAGGATCTTGCAGGCGGCTGTGGTGAGTTCTCTGACTTAATGGAAGTTTGCTTTTCCCACCCCAGGGACTGCTTTGGGACATCCCATGGTTCCTGTGTCCCCCAATGAAGCGATGGAGAAAATAGGATTTTGGGTTGCTTACCGTAAAATCTGTTTCTTGGAGCCTTCATTGGGGGACACAGCACCCTCCCATGTTTTACAACTCCTGATCTTTATTCTGTGTGTTATTATTACAGTTGTCTGATTGTTCTTTCTATTCTGTTGCTTCTATTGCTTTCTCACTAACTTAATAATTTAGTGCCAGTCGGTGGGGTGTACACTGCGGAGGGGGAGCTAACTTTTTTATGTGCATAGTGTCAGCCTCCAAGTGACAGCAGCATACACCCATGGTTCCTGTGTCCCCCAATGAAGGCTCCGAGAAACAGATTTTACAGTACGCAACCCAAAATCCTGTTTTTCTTTTGTCACAGGCTGGAATAGGGGCATATACACTGCATATTAGTATGCTGTGTATAAGCACTGAAAGGTGACGGTCGTATCTCATATGGGGTAAACCTGGTGACAGGTTCCCTTTTAAGGCTTTTTTGGACATTTGCAATGAAACGCAGAACAATCTGTATCCGTGCTACCAATGATCACATCTGAAAAGGAAAACATAAATTGTTAAAATTCTTTAATCAACATTTCCAGGACGTCCACCTGACAGCACCATGGAGGACGTCCTCCTCCTCCTTACAGGGACAGGAAAGCACACGAGAGGTTAAAAGATCATGTCCCACCCCCTTAGTGTTTTTCCTGTCCCTGCACGGAGGGACACACGAGAGACTTACCGGAGGGGCTCAGGGGATCGTGCGGCCAGTCCAAGCCTTCCCCTATCAAGAGGTCCCAGGGCCGAAACTCTCTGATGGGGGAGTCCCTCTGCTCCAAAGGCCAGGAGCAGGACGACGCTCCTGGAGGGAGCCGTTCCTCCCGGTGGGAGGCTCTCGGCTCCAGGACTCACCGCCATAACAGGTGAGGGTCGGCTCCCCGCAGGCGGCTGGCCGAGTAGGCGCCGGCAGAAGGATGGGCGCAGTCGGCGCTGGGCTCCAGCAGCGCCATGATAGGCGGAGGTCGGGCCCCGCAGGCGGCGGGCCGAGCACCCGCAGGATGGCTCCAACGGCGGCGAGGTCAGCGCTGGAAGGCTCCAAGCAGCTGAGCAGGCACCGGGGGAGAAGCAGAGCGCGGTCGTGCACAGGAGCCTGGGCAGGAAGTGGAGGAGGCGGCCTATCGCGGAGAGGTCGTGCGTCACATTCGGTGATGTCAGACGCCGGCTTTAAATCCCGGGCGCACGCTCCTGAGATCCACAGCGCTCTGCAGAATCGTGCCAGAATGGAAGGCAACGCTCCAGCAGGTGGAGGGGTAAGTGCGCATAGCGCAGACCACCCTCCCTCACCCTTCCTCAACCCAGATCTGAGTAGGTGCCCCTTCTGTATTATTAGGAGAAGGGAATCCCGGCAGAATCCCCCTCGGGGGTGAAGGACCCGGCAAAAGCCACCTCCAAATCGGTCCGATGCCCCATATGCAGGGTAAAGCTGCCAGACACCTATAGCAAGACCCTCTGCGGACCCTGTACCTCAAGGGTCATAGGCGAGGAACAGCCATCCCTCCTTTCCGAAATGAGATCGCTGATAAGGGAGGAAGTTCAGGCCTCTACAGCCAGCTTCACACGGCGTCAGTCCCCCAGCCAAGGGCCAAGTCGCAAGCGTCCAAGGTGGGAAGCAGACCCAGTGTTGGAAGCAAGCCCTAGCGAGGAGTCCGACTTCCGGGATTCAGACCAGGAGGAAGAAGGCGAGATCCTGGGGGATAGACAGGATCAGTGCAGGAAGTACCTGTTCAGACTGGAGGACACGGACGAGTTGGTCCAGGCAGTCAGAAATACTATGTAGATAGAGGAAGTCCCTAAACCACAGTCCAGACAGGACTTAATGTTTGTAGGACTAGTGGCCTGGAAACAGGTAGTGTTCCCCGTAAGTGAACACATCAAAACAATGGTCCAGGAGGAGTGGAAAGAGGCAGAGCGTCGGTTGATACTCTCCCGAGACTTTAAAAATAGACTGCTTTTTGATCCCGAGGAAACACGGGTATGGGAGGAAGTCCCTAAAATAGATGTCCCAGTCGCCAAGGTTACCAAAAAGACGGCCATCCCATTCGAGGACTCATCACGTCTCCGAGACCCGATGGATAGGAAGGCGGATGTCTTGTTAAAAAGAACATGGGAGACGTCGGCGGCTCTGATTAGGGCCAACATAGCAGCCACCTCGGTGGCCAGGTCTATGTTTTTGTGGATGGGGCAGTTGGAGGAATACCTAACCAACAAGACCCCTAGATCAGAGATCCTAGCATCACTTCCTCTCATGAAATCAGCCACGGCGTTCCTGTCGGACACATCGGCTGAATCAGGAAGGTTTGCAGCCAGAAACAGCTCCCTCTCTAATGCGGCCCGGAGAGCAGTCTGGCTTAAATCCTGGTCGGGGGATAACGCTTCTAAAACAAAGCTATGCGCCATCCCCTTCTCGGGCCTGAGGGTATTTGGTCCAGCCCTTGATAACATTCTAGAGCTAGTGTCTGATAAAAATAAGGGATTCCCGGAGGAAAAACCCAGGCGGCCCCAGTCCTTTCGGAGAGGCTCCTTCAGGAGACAGACGGAATTCAGGGGTCGGGCAAGGTCCAATAGAAGCTCCTATAAGGGCTCCTTCAGCCAAGGTGGGAGGAACAGGGGTCCCTCATTCACATCAACATCTAGATCGAGGAGGCAATGACGCCATAGGTGTTGGGGGGAGACTTCGCCACTTCGCAGCAAACTGGTCCCGAGTCACCCACAATCGGTGGGTCCTCAGAACCATCGCGGAAGGCTACAGTATAGAGCTCTATTCACCTCCCCCCGACAGATATATTGCCCCCACTGTCGTCCTGGAGGACTCCGCAATGTGGACGGATCTTCAGGACATGGTTATCTCAAAGGTCATAATACCAGTTCCCCCGACGGAAAGAGGAAGAGGGCACTACTCTTCCCTGTTTTCGATCACAAAACCATCCGGCGAGGCCCGTACCATCATAAACCTGAAACCACTAAATGCCTGGGTCAGATACAAGAGATTCCGGATGGAATCGATCCGATCCGCAATCCCCCTAATAGACAGGGACGCCGTTATGTGCACCCTAGACCTAAAAAAGACATACTACCAGGTGTCTATCCATCCCTCATCCCAGAGCCTACTAAGGTTTGCGGTCAGTTTACCAGCCCGGACCTGCCACTTCCAGTTCCAGTGTCTTCCATTCAGGTTGGCCTCAGCTCCCAGAATCTTTACAAAACTGGTGGTAGAGGTGGTGGCCTACCTGAGAGATCAGGGTAATGTGATCATTCCATACCTGGACGACTTCCTACTGGTGGCAAGATCCAAAGAAGCACTCATTCGAGACAGGATCTGAGCAACTACCGTAATGGAGTTCCTTGGCTGGGTGATCAACTGGGAGAAGTCGGACCTCAGGCCAGACACCAGAAAAGTATTACTCGGAGTCCTCCTAGACTCAGCCGACAGAATATCCTGGCTACCCGAGCAGAAGCAGAAGACTGTTCAGGCCAGAACCAGAGACCTGTTGAGGCGTCAATGCTCCATAAGAGAGGCAATGGAGGTCTTCGGCCTCATGACAGCCTGCATCCAGTGTGTCCGATGGGCCCAATTCCACTCGCGATTGTTACAGAGAGAAATCCTCGCAAGGTGGGACAGAAGTCAGGCGTCGCTAGACAAACCCCTAAGGCCGCCAGAACGAGTGAAGGAGTCCCTTCGGTGGTGGACACAGTCCAGAAACCTTCAGGTGGGCGTACAATGGACAACCTCTCCATACGTGGTAGTCACCACAGACGCCAGTGCGTGGGGATGGGGAGCCCACATAGAAGGGAAGATCTTCCAGGGGAAATGGCCAGCAGGCATCAGGACCAGATCCTCCTATTTTAAAAAAGAGAGCTCTTCGCGATCTGGGAAGCGTTGCGGAGAAACCAGTCGGTACTAAAGAGTCGTCACGTCCGCATATTATCCGACAATATAACGGCAGTGGCATTCCTGAAGCACCAGGGAGGGACCAGACATCAACCACTACAGGCCCTGGCAGGAAAAATATTCACGTGGGCAGAACGAACAGTCCGATCAGTGACCGCAGTACACTTAGAAGGTTCCCAGAACGAAGTGGCAGACTACTTGAGCAGCCAACAGATCCACCCGACAGAGTGGGAACTGAACGTAGAAATCTTCGACCATCTTTGTCAGCGTTGGGGGACCCCCAGTATAGATCTTTTCGCAAGCCGGAAGAACTCGAAGGTCCCCAGATTCTACTCCCTGAATCCGACGGACCACCCGGAAGGCGTAGACGCCCTGAGTCAAACTTGGGGAGAATCCCTCTCTTTTGCGTTCCCACCACTGGCTCTCATACCGGCAGTGCTCAGGAAGATACGCGAGGACCACGCAAGAGTGATGTTGATCGTGCCATATTGGCCGAGGAGAAGCTGGTTTCCCCTTCTAGGAGCCATGGCAGTAGGAAATTCAGTCGAACTACCCCCGTGGAATGACATCATCCACCAGGGCCCGATCCACCACCCGGACCCAGCAAGACTCCACCTATCGGCTTGGATCCTGAGAGGGACATCCTGAAGGCAAAGGGATTGTCGGATCAGGTCATATCCACCTTACAGGCCAGTAGGAAACCGGTGACATCCGCAATCTATCGAAAAATATGGAAAAGATTCTGCCTGGAGGGTGGCAGGTCCGATCTTGGGGCAGGCACCCCTGACCTCCCTAACATACTAAGTTTTTTGCAGGCAGGTTTTAATAAAGGCCTTAAGCCCAGCACTCTAAAGGTCCAGGTTTCAGCCTTGAGCGCCTTCTTCGATTACCAGTTAGCTTCACATCCCTGGGTAATAAGATTTATAAGAGCCACACAGCGCCTGCGCCCCATGATTAGGCTACGCTCTCGGTGAGAAGATAACCATCCTTGCTCTCACTCGTAAAACGGCCTTCCTAGTAGCCATTACCACGGCCAAAAGAATAGGGGAGATCCAGGCCCTGTCCACTAAGGACCCATATCTCCAGATAAGAGAGGACCGTATAATCTTAAGGTTAGACCCGGCATTTACCCCAAAGGTAACCTCTCCAAAAAATCTAAACCAGGTTGTAGTGTTACCATCTTTCTGTGATAATCCCCGTAATAAAAAGGAGCAGCGTCTTCACTCGCTGGATGTGAGGCGCGCAGTTATAGACTACCTAGAGGCCACCAATAGCTGGCGCATCGACCCGAACCTGTTCATCCTTTTTGGGGGTAGAAATAAGGGGAAGAGGGCCTCTAAGGCATCCATCGCGCGTTGGATTACCTCAGTAATCTCGGACGCCTACCAAGCTGAAGGCGCCAACCCGCCAGATTCCATAAAAGCCCACTCTACGAGGGCAGTATGGGCCGAACGGGCGGGGGTTGATCAGATCTGTAGAGCAGCAACCTGGGCCAGTCTTAATACATTCTGCAAGCACTACAAGCTTGATGTGTTAGCTGGTCAACAGACCGCATTTGGGAGAAAGGTTCTCCAGGCGGTAATCCCACCCTGAGGAGGTGCTTTGGTACTCTCCATGGTGCTGTCAGGTGGACGTCCTGGAAAATAGGTATTAGACCTACCGGTAATGATGTTTCCAGGAGTCCATCCTGACAGCACGGGTAGATCCCTCCCGGTTGTGTTATACTACAATGTTTTATGTTATGTCATATGCTGTAATATGATTGTTTCATTAAACTGTTACTAGCATCATCCACCTTGTGGTACTTGTTAAATCACTGAGTGAGAGGGGGTGGGACATGACCTTTTAACCTTTCGTGTGCTTTCCTGTCCCTGTAAGGAGGAGGAGGACGTCCTCCATGGTGCTGTCAGGATGGACTCCTGGAAACATCATTACCGGTAGGTCTAATACCTATTTTTGGTTGCTAAACTTTTCATGAGGCTGGCTCATGCACATTGTAGATGGTGGCCGAACCTTCCAAAATCAGCTGGATCAGTTGGGGATTGATGAACAGTGGATGGCTGGCAGTGGCTTATCCTTCTCTCGCTATTTGAAAAATAAAAATAAGTTTTTGGCCGTACTGCTTGTAGCCTAAGGTTGTGGTGTTTAGTGTAAGAACAAAAATGTGACTATACTTTGTCACTTATAGCAAGTAAATGCATCACAGTTTCTGATATTTGAGCCATGTGTTTTTTATGCATTTAAGACTATTTGCACTGTTTTCTGTAAATTTAGCCCGTCAGCACGTTTTGTACATGGAATCTATGGTATGGCTGTATAGGCGCATCTTCCCCCCAATAAAGAGTATCTATCACCAGATTTATTGCCATCTAATCTAAGAGCACCATAATATAGAGATCCTGATTCCAGTGATGTGTCACTTACTGGGCTGCGTGCTGTAGTTTTGATAACATCAATGTTTTATCAAAAATATATTTTCTCGTTATAGGACTAGTAAACCGGTCACCATATAGTCCTCCATATTCATGAGCTCTGTATTAGCCCACCCCCACCACTGATAGGCAGCTTTCTGCCTATGCAAAGTGCACACAAAAAGCTGCCAATCAGTGGTGGGGGCCAGGTGTACAGGGCTCTGCATTCAAAGAACTGGTAGATCTGCAGCAGCTAAAACAGGGATCTTATAAAAGCTACAGCAAGCAGCCTAGTATATGATACATCGCTGGAATAGCAGTTTCTGCTTCTTCTTTATGCTGCTCTCAGGTTACATTGCAAAAACCCGGTGACAGATTTCCTTTAAAAATATATAAAAATATATATTTTTGTGTAGAAATTAAATGTGCCAGTTATGAAAAATTTAGCATAGAAAGAAGCCATATGCAGATCAGCCTAGAAATACATGGTGAGGGGAGGATCAATGCATTTGGGCTGCTTCTTCTCGGTGTAACACACCCACAGTGATTCCAGCCTCATTTGTATATGGCTTCTACACTTCTCATGAATGCACATCAGATCTCTACAAAAATGTATAATTTTTATAGGGAGACAAGTGCCTTTCCAGCCATATCACTACTTCCATGTGTACAAACATGCTGGCTGGTTTCTTTAACCCCTTAGTGACAGAGCCAGTTTTTTACATAATGACCAAGCCAATTTTGCAATTCTGACTACTGTCACTTTATGAAGTTATAGATTGTTTTTTCGTGACATATTGTACTTCATGTTAGTGGTAAAATGTCTTCGATATGACTTGCGTTTATTTATGAAAAGAACAGAAATTTGGCAAAAATTTTGAACATTTTGCAATTTTCAAACTTTTAATGTTTGTGCCCTTAAATCAGAGAGTCATATCGCAGAAAATAGTTCGTAAATAACATTTCCCACATGTCAACTTTACATCAGCACAATTTTGGAAACATTTTTACTTTTGTTAGGACGCTATAAGGGTTAAAAGTTGACCAGCGATTTCTCATTTTTCCAGCAAAATTTACAAAACCATTTTTTTTTTTTTGGAACCACCTCACATTTAAAGTGAGTTTTGGGGGGTCAATATAACAGAAAATACCCAAAAGTGATGCCATTCTAAAAACTGCACCCCTCAAGGTGCGCAAAACCACATTCAAGAAGTCTATTAACCCTCCAGGTGCTTTATGAGAACCAAAGGAATGTGGAAGGAAAAAATGAACATTTTACTTTTTTCATCAAAAAATTACTTTGGAACCAATTTTTTTTATTTTCACAAGGGTATCAGAAGAAAATAGACCACAAAATTTGTAGTGCACTTTCTCCTGAGTACGCCGATACCCCGCATGTGGGGGAAAGCCACTGTTTGGGCAGGCGCATGGCTAGGCTCATAAGGGAGGGAGCACCATTTGACTTTTTGAACGCAAAATTTGCTGGAATCAATGGTGGTGCCGTGTCACGTTTGGAGACCCCCTCATGTACCTAAACAGTGGCAACCCCTCAATTTTAACTCCAACCCTAACACAGCCCTAGCCGCACCACACACCTAATCCCAACCTTATCCACAACACTAACCCTATTGGAAAAATAGAAATAAATACTTTTTTTATTTTATTATTTTTACCTAACTAAGGGGGTGATAATGGAAGGTTTGATTTACAATTTTTTTTTTTTTTTTGATGACTGTGATAGACCCTATCTCAGTGATCAAAATAGACCAATAGGAGAAATCTATTGTTGCCGGGTGCCGGCCGTCAGATCTCGTCGGGCGCACTGCCCATACGCCTGCAGTGCAGGAGGTGCTGGAGGTACCATGGGGGCTTGGGGGACCCCATTTCTCTCTCCTCTGATGTGCTAGATCATATCAGAGGAGAGAGAAATAAATAGGAAGTGCAGACTCTTTTTTTTCTTGCGGTCGCTTTTCTTCCGTGAATAACAGTGATCGCAACACTGGGTACTATAAAAACCGACCCCAATCTTGTTTTCCGGGGTCTCAGCTACCCTGCTGCCTCAGACCCCGGAGACTTTCCGACGCTGGGGGGCGCTGTAACTATAACCTTAGTTTTCAGCGCTGTTAAAAAGCAGCGCTGAGGAATAAGTCCCCTCAACTGTCTCCGTTAAAAGGGTATCGGTGGTTGTTAGTGGGTTGAAACTCCATTGTGTTAACCTTACAAAACATTTATTTTTTTCTTTTAGGTCAAGAAGGAGGTGCAAAGAAGAATGACTTTATCAGAAGAATCAATGAAAAGAAAAGCAGAAATTTGCCTTCATTATAAACCATTTCACCCAGAAGTGTATGTTTTACAGGTAATTCTGCAAGTATACATGGTGTGCACAATGTAAGTCTCTTTTCCAGGCTTGTGGTTTAGTTTGAGCACACTTGTGTTCTCTACATTTCCGTTCTAGGCTTTATTGATAACAGAGACTGATATCTGTGTGTCAGTAATTGCAGTATGCCGTGTAGGATTGTGTGATGCCGCTTAGCATGTCTGAGATATCGCTAACTGGAAGTTTGGGATCTTTACTGGGACGATCTTCCAATGTGAATGGAAGGAAGGAGCTACACATGATAAAATGCTCAATTAGGTTTTATTCAGAATTTCTCATATCCATATCACTCTACACAATACTTGGTCCTGGTTCACTTTTTGCCACGGTGTTTCACCCTCCAAATCATGGACCTTTCTAAGTTTGAGAGCATTTACCGCAACAGATGTGTCTGATGAAGGGTATTTGCCCAAAACGTTACATTTTTGTTATGTGGACGACGGTGTAATCTATGGATATGAGATATTCCAAATAAATTCTAATTAATTCACAGCGCTGGAGTGGTGCTTTAAATGTAAGTCCCCTGCCCCCGGTCATATACTCACTCTCCAGCGTCTTCACAGTTTTTCGGCACCTCACCGGTTCCACACGCCATCTTATGAGCGCAGCTTTTGAATGCCCGGAAGTCAGAAGTTACAGCGCAAGCGCTCAATGAAAATCTATGAAAGCCAACACCAGGCTCTCAGACTTCTATTGAAACGTGACCTCCGGCTCGCTCCATGAAACACTGGAGCTGCAGGCAGTTCACTTTTCACTGAAGACCAACGGGAGCAACGCTGGAAAACGAAGGCTGCATCAGGTGAGTATGAGACACGGGGGCAGGGGAATTACACTTAAAGCACCACTCCAGCGGTGCAATAAAAAAACTGCCTTCTGGTGTTCAGTTCCTTTCTTCCATTCACTTTGGATCTGCAGTTGGCTCCAAAGGAATTAGCACCTTATACAAATACTGTCCATTAAGAGTGTGCCCCAACCCTATTGATTATTCGATGTTCTCAGATTAATCCGTGAATTATCTGTATATTGAGTAAAGAGCCTCCAGAGCAATAGACGTACTTTTGAACTCTCCACTCTGGCCACGGAGTTACTGTCCTGTACAGGAACCAGAAATAACTCACAAATCTCTAATATGGGGTGTGAAAATGGGTTTTTAAACCAAGTAACTCATTTTAGACCAGGGTTCCCCAACTGCAGTCCTCAAGGCCCACCAACAGGTCATGTTTTCATGATTTCCCTTGTATTGTACAGGTGATAATTGCTTCACCTGGGCAATGCTAAGGAAATCCTGAAAACATGATCTGTTGGTGGGCCTTGAGGACTGGAGTTGGGGAACCCTGTTTTAGACCCTCAAAATAAGTTGCAGCGCTTTACAGCCATTTTTATCAACCACTGTGATCTACATAGACAGCAGCAGACCTGCTAATAATAGTAATTGCTTTTTTTTTTATTGTTAAAGGAGTGTTTTTTAACTGAAGAATTTTTGGAAGCTGTTCGTTTCTGTAAGTCTCCTAATGCAAGTTTAGAAGGTCTCCTAAACCATCTGCATTCTGTCCCAGGTAATGATTATTTTTATATGTATGATACCAGATGAAAATTCCTGAATGAAAACTGATCCGAAAGCAGTGTATCTTCAGTGCAATAGAAAAGCTTCACAATGTCCTTAGATCAAGTCCTCATTACCATGTGTTAATCCTTTTGAAGGCACATCAGAGTATGTTTTGTTTTTTGTTTTCTTTTTCCATGCTCTTGCAATAGAACATCTAGACCCGCAATTGGGAATTCCCTAGGCTCTCGTATTGTCTATGTAATCACTGGAGGTAGGATAGCTATAGTGCCCAACCACACGATCCTGGCTGTGAACCTGCTCAGTGCGATAATCAGGCCACCTGATAATGACACAATATGAGTTGGTGGGTCCCCCTGATAGCTGTTAAACATGATTCCCTGGGCTACTTTAATTTAGAGAAATAGCTTGGAATCAGATACAGTCCGCAGAGCAGACCTTTGGAAAAAAAAATATGGAAATTCAGTGATGTTAAATAATATATTACTTTGCAAAATCGTAATGCATAACTATCCAGTATATTGTAATAAAATGATGTTTAATAAGTCCCTTTTATAAGGTTAATATTTTCATAATTGATACAAAATATATTGTTTTCTTTTTGCTTTTATAATGTATGCTTTATTTAAAAAAAACCCTACATTATAACCCTCGCATATTTGGTATCCACATAACCATCACATCCACTATAATCATTTTATTTATAGTGTCAGGTTAGCAGAGAAACTGTAATATCACGTGGAATGGTAGATTTTTTGCTCGTACTTCCCAGAATTAAATTACTCAAAACTTTACAGTAAGGGCTGAGTCAGACGGCCGTATAACTTGTGCGATAATCGCATCGTATTGCACGGACAGGACCGGCACATCTCATGACCTGAGTATTTCTATGCAGCTGTCAAGCTCAGGTCAGGAGAGCCGACAGCCAGTACGAGGTTTACCATGCGATTGTCGAACGAGAAATACGGCAGTCTGTCTCTGCCCTAACTTACATGTATCACATATTTGTACATTTAGAAACTGCAACGTGCCCTGAAAACAATTGGACACCATACCGCTTCACTGAAAGACTGACTACCAGGAAGGAATAAACATTCTACCTCCCAGCAGCCTCCAGCTTTCAGTCACCCCTGGCACTGACTGACATCCAGCTCAGCAGTGCATCAGTGCAGAGCTGGCTGTCAGTCAATGTACTCTGCAGCGACTGAAAGCCCAAGGCTTCCGAGAGTAATAAAGTGAATTACCTTCCGGCATCTGGGCTTCTAGTACAGCGGACGCACAGCTTCAAAATGCTATTCACCTGCATATTAACCCCATATCTGCAGGTTAGGTTTTTTTTGTTTTTTTTTAGCAGTCTCCCTGTAAGGTATTTAACATTAAATCATGTTCCCCATAATGCAGTCAAAGCAGAGGTGGTATTGTGTGTTGCTGGATGAATAACTGCTTTAATACTTTGTACCTTGTGATAGTTGCCGTGTTTGCTCCATGATAATTGTACTATAATAGAAAGTACCAGTTCTGAGGTTGCTGGATGTACGTAGTTTTTGTCAATGCCTGAGGAATACATAAATGACCCATATACAGCCTGTCCATGTGTACTTGTTATGTACTGCTTATCTACTTATGTTTTTGTAGAATTGAGGATGCATTTTATTTCTACTCATATTTTTTTCTTTTCTATTTTCTCTTTCTCTCTTTTTTTTTTTCTTTTTCTTTTTTTAGATAAAAGGATATATTGTTTCCCTGTATTTGTTCCCCAATTTTGCAAATACTTTGTGGAGGAGCTTGAAAACTTTGAGAAATCACTCTTGGAAAAGGGAAGACCAAACACAATGAACAGCTATGGGGTATTCTTTTTGTTCACTATTACATACATGTTTAGTTGATAATTTTTTTGTTTTATAGTATATTAAATTAAAACTGAAATAACGACACCTAAGCTAGAAGTCTGAAAAATGTTTATATACTGTACAGCTAGGGTCACAGGAGCGCATATTCCTTCATCCGAGAGAATCATGGTCAATTATGCAAATCACACATGGTGTGTTCCAGTTGTCTTGCATGAAGAGAAGATGGAGAAAAAATATTCTCCGTCTTCTCCATTTTGTTGGTCTGTGGAAATTGGATTGCACTCTGATGTCAGCCGAGTGCAGTCCGATGGTTTCCACAAACTCATTGTCTTGCATGTCCGAGTGTTATTCGAATATCAGATCAAACTCTGACATGCTGCAATTTATTTATTTATTTTTTTAATTGTTGTTTATTTTTTATTCTATTTTTTTTTTTTTAATTTGTCCCCTCCCTTGGACCAACTCAGTCTTGGGAGGAAATCGTACATGTGCCACGGCTCCATAGAATAACACTGGCCTAATTGCAATCTGGTATTTTGTCGTATTGCACTCAGGGCGAAAATACGGTTATGTGCACGAGTCCTGATACTGATCTACATACAGACAAATATGCAGATGGCTATAACTCCATATTTCAATAGACAAGCATGAATGAGGCATCATAGGCAAAGGAGTTTATATGTTCTCCCCTGGTTCTCCGGTTTCCTTCCACACTCCAAAGACATAGTGCTAGGGAATGTAGATTGTGAGCCCCAGTGGGGGCAGTGATGATGTCTGTAAAGCGCCGTGGAATTAATGGTGCCATATAAGTGAGTATAATAAATAAAGAGGCATAAAGACCATAAAGTCATCCATAGGCCATAACTTAAATTCTGTTAATGTAGCTCTCATATGGCACATGTAAGACTGAGATATAATACTCATGAAGATTAATATTGTGATTGGTAAAAAATATAGCTAAATTCCCTCTTAGGTATTATTGTTCATCATTTCCTTTACCCTGTTTTCTGGCATAAAAGTCTTAAGTAACGCTGAGTTTTAAGAATCAGATTCATTTGTTTTGCGTTTTTCCCTAGATCCTTCTGAATGAGCTTGGCCTAGATGAGTCCTTCATTACCCCTCTTCGTGAAAACTATCTCTGTCCTCTTGCATCTGTTTTATATGAAGATTGGGGAGGTGGTTGCTTGGATAGTCACAAAGCTTTCGTGGTGCAGTATTCTGTAGATAAAGACTTGGATCTCAGCTCCCACTATGACAATTCTGAGATTACCCTGAATATCTCACTGGGAAAAGAGTTTACCGATGGAAGCCTGTATTTCTCTGACATGAGAGAGGTAAGCACAGTACACACTTGTTATTTAGAATTTGTCCTTTTTACCTATGCACATTACTACCCCTTGGCTGCTTTAGCACAAATACTAGCACTTGCGTTTTCACCACCCTCAGTTACCAGGAATTTCCCCTTTTAGGCTTACATTCAGGGCTGTGGAGTCGGTAAGCCAAACCTGCGACTCCGACTCAGACTCCTCAATTTCCCTTACACCGACTCCGACACCACGACTCCGACTCCCACACATATTGCTTATATTTAAGTGAAAAATTTATTGTAGTACAATGTGAACCTCAGACATTTAATCATTTTTATGATCCAATAATCAAGATATTTAGATAGAACAGAATATATATTGGTGTACTACCCGGTTTTCATTCTTTTTGGTACAGATACGATATGGATAGACAGATATGGATAACTGGATAGATAGAGCAGATTTCTAATCTGCTTTTGCTATTGAAAACATTATCTATGAGCTCAAAAACCTTTCAGGTGATGCAGTTTTTTTAAAAAGATGATCAGCTTTTGCAGCTGAAAAACGTATCCTCAAAAAACACAGGAAAAACGTGTATGAATGTAGCCTTAGATCAGGAATCTAACAGCCATTTATAGGACATTTCATAACTTTCCCAAACTCCTATGAAAAAATATTCAGCACATCCTGCATTGAACTACTGTACCCAATTTATTATATATTTTAGGAGTCGGAGTCGGTCCATTTTATACCGACTCCAACTCCGACTCCACCAAAATGAGCACCGACTCCGACTCCACAGCCCTGCTTACATTACACAATTTTTTGTCCACCATTTACTATTGAGAAGCCTGTAGGATAACATGCAATACCTAGAACATGCTGAATAATGTCAAGGCCACAATGATGCACTTGTAATGTGAAGAGAAAAAAGACATCAAGAATCTGACTGTAGTTTTTTGGGGGTTTTTTTTTTACACAAATCGTACTGCAAAAACTGTGAGATTTTATAGAGGGGGTGGGAAGAATGATTGAAACGTTTGAAAGATTTGTTTGTGCAAATACAATGATTTCCTGCCAGAGCTATATGTAAAAAACTATGCTGTACGCAAATGTCATCCTTGACACATTGAGCAATGCAACATATCAGCATTTTTGTGGCTTTCAAATCTCATTCTATGCAGTCATATCCTCAATCAATGCTCCAACTTTTTGGTTCAGTATTAGCTCCTGAACAGCGGTATTCCATATTCTTCAACAGGATGCACGGTAATGTGATGTACAATACACCAGAATTAAACATTGATGTACTTTGTAACAGCACACCAATATACAGTCTTAAAGGAGTTCTACATCTTTACCATCATGGTCAATAGGTCTATAATTTTCTAAAACCGGTAGACCATTTTTAATGCCTCGCTACTATTTCACTCAGGTGCCGTCCAATGAGAGAAGGTATACAGAGGTCGAACATACGATTGGCCATGGAATACTTCACAGAGGTCAGCAAGTTCACGGAGCTCTTCCCATTACTTCTGGTGAAAGATGGAACCTGATAATATGGATGAGGGCATCATCCATACGTAATAAACTGTGTCCCATGTGCAACAAGGAACCCCAACTAGTAGAGACCATGGGACTAGGAGATGGCTTTACAATGATAAAGGAAGATAGGGGAGAAACTGTTGATGTTTGCACTTTAGTCTAAAAACATTTAATTCAGTAAAAATGGCAATATAAAACTCAAATATTGCTGTGAAAATTGATATTTAAAATGTTACATCTTCTCTAGCTACAATAGTAATATAAATGGACTTTCTTTTGCAATAAAGTGACTGTCCAACTTTACAACAGTTTCTTTTGTTCATATGAGGATAAATCTACTTTGCGGTCTTCATGAAGAATCCATGTAGACCCCGTATCTCCCCATAGTAACAGATTACATACAGTGGCTGGTAAAAGTTTGGGCTCCCCTGGTCAAAATTATTGTTGTTGTGAACAGTTAAGCAAGTTGAAGATGAAATTATCTCTAACAGGGCTAAAGTTAAAGATGACACATTTCCTTTGTATTTTAGGGAAAAATATATTTATTGTCATTTCTTTCATTTTAAAAATTACAAGACGTAAAGTAGAACAATGCAAAAGTCGGCCACCCTTGGAGATTTCTGTGCTCAGATAAGTTTGATCAAGGTTTCAGACCTTAATTAGGGCAGCACGGTGGCTCAGTGGATAGCACTTCAAATCCCACCAAGGACAACATCTGCAAAACCCCGTGTTTGCATGATTTTCCTCTGGGTTCTCCGATTTCCTCCCATAGGCGTCATGCGCCCATAGGCGGAGCTGACCGGAGGAGGCGCGGCCATGGGCGGAGCTTCACAGCGGCTGTGTGCATCCCTCCGCAGCTCCAGGAAACGCTAGTGTGAAACTAGCCTAAGTCTGTTAGACAAAGATTCCTTATAGCACCGTCTCGCATAACAAGATCGTTAGCGAGATCGCTGTTACCTCACCGATTTTGTTATGCAACAGCAATCTCACCAGCGATCTCGCTACGTCTCGCTACGTGTGACACATAGCGGCGACCGCCCCCCGCTGGATATCGCTGATCGTGCTCGAATGTCCCAGGCCATTTTCTGATAGTTGTAGCATATAAACTTGGCACACACCAGTGCGTTTTAATGCGAAAAGTATTTAATAAGGTACAGTACATACATTAGACGTTTCGGTCAAAGTGACCATCAATGTACTGAAAAAGTAAATGAAATTACACGATAAGTATACAACAAAGTTTATACAAAATATATATTATCTGGGAATCTGAATATAATGTTTATAATATCAGGAGGCATGATTAACATATCAGGAGACATAAATAACATTGCTAGCACAGTGCATCTTTACATAGATGAGTCACAACAGTAGAGATCAAGATATATAGAGAAGGAGGCACATACCCCTATGTTGTACTGTGAGCTTGTGGAGGTTTGAAAATGAACAGGACCTAAAGGAGAATGTAAGCTCAATAAGAGGGCAATGAGTGTGATACATGCCGAGTGTTTATACCGCTAGATGCAGAGACTACATACCAAGAAATTTATATGGAGGCGTCTGAGGCCGTCAATCTAAAGGAGGTAATGGCAACATATGACTAAACACGTTAAGACTGGTGCCACTGAGGAAGGCTGGGTAGGGAAAGTGCCCGCTAAGTTTTACCATATGCCACTAAGTGTCCTTTATGTGAGCGTCCTGTCCTGTATGTGAGCCTGGACGTGGTATCCGCCGAGAATCCTATGTCCTGGGGAGTGGAGGAGCAGCGCTGTTTATATCGTGGCCAAGATGGCGGCGGGGCGGAAGTGCGTCACCGGAAGTAGACCGGCGTGCACTCCAGCGTTGCTATGATGCGGTTCAGACGCTGGAGGAGATGGGAAGGAGTTGGTGTGATTATCAGCGTGTCAGTCAAAACGCCTCCCTGTAGGGAGGTGAACGGACGTGTTGTCGCAGGAGTGCCGTATAGTGAACCTGATATCACTAGCGTGGTTGTAGGCGGTGCCAGTGGATATCGGTGCTCAGGAAGTTGTGGTTCACAGAAATTCACAGTTGTTGGTTCTGTAATAGAAATAAATGCAATTAATAACCTGAGATAAATAATATCACTACGTACATCACATGCCTATTGATAAAAAGAATTATTAGCACGTTGAAAGAAATGATTGAAGATCATATTCTTTATTTAACCCTTTAGGAGCCAGAGTATTAAGCTGATGTATCCAATAAGCCTCTCTTCTTTCCAGCAACGTAATGCGGTTGCCTCCCCTGCGTGGAAGAATGACCTGTTCCACAACTTGAAATTTGAGCTGTGCAATTGTGTGCCCGGCAGTGACAAGGGATTGGAAGAAGCATATTTTTGCATCTGATAGTAGACTTGTGCTTTGATATCCGATCCCTTGTATGTTGTGTGGTTTCACCCACGTAAAGTAGCCCACATGGCCATTTAATGATATACACTACAAATGAAATGTCGCATGTGTAATATCCGCTGATGTTATATTTCTTCCCTGTATGAGGATGATAAACAATTGCCTTTAAGGACATTGTTGCACTGCGTGCATTGTAGGCAGGGGAAGGTACCGACTTTAGGGTTGTACAGGAACCGTTGGTGTTTGGAGGGGCGGGAGGAGCCCACGTCGGCTTTGATAAGAATATCCCGTATATTGCGTGGACGACGGAAACAAGGAAGAAACGGTTCCTTGAATGCTCCTACGTTAGGTTGGGCCGTCTCAAGGATGTGCCAATGACGGCATATGCTGGAATGTAAACGATATGCAAGTGGATGATAATCGTGGACAAATGGAATGCGATTAGTTGTCTTAAGTCTGGAGGGTGGGGACGAATCCCGAGTATGTAAATGGTGTCACTTGTGGGGGGTTTCCACTGTTTAGGCACATCAGGGGCTCTTCAAACATGACATGGTGTCTGTTAATTATTCGAGCATATTTTACATTCAAAAAGTCAAATGGCACTCCTTCCCTTCCGAGACCTGCCCAGTAGATTTCCCCAACATATGGGGTATCGGTATGCTTAGGAGAAACTGCTCAACAAATTGTTACCCTTGCGAAAGTAAAAAAAAAAAAAAAATAGGTCTAAAGGAAAATTTTTGTGATAGAAAAGTAAATGTTTATTTTTTTCTTCCACTTTCCAAAAATACCTGTGAAGCACCTCAAGGGTTAATAAACTTCTTGAATTTGGTTTTGAGTACCTCGTGGGGTGCCCCTCAGTCACTTCAAGTGTGAGGTGGTCCCTAAAAAAAATTGTTTTGCAAATTTTGTTGTAAAAATGAGAAATCGCTGGTTAACTTTCAACTCTTATAACAAAAAAAATTGTTTGCAAAATTGTGCTGATGTAAAGTAGACATGTGGGAAATGTTATTTATTACCTATTTTATGCGATATGACTCTCTGAGTTAAGGGAATAAAAATTAAAAGTGGGAAAATTGCGAAATTTTCAACATTTTCGTCAAATTTCTGTTTTTTTCACAAATAAACACAAGTCATGTCATGTCGAAGAAATATTACCACTATCGTAAAGTACAATATGTCACGAGAAAACATTCTCAGAATCGGTGGGATCTGTTGAAGCGTTCCAGAGTTATGACCTCATAAAGTGACAGTGGTCAGAATTGTAAAAATTGGCCTGGTCATTAAGGAGAAAACAGGCTTTGTCTCAAATGGGCTAGTCAGTATACGTATCAATGGTCATAACCATGGGTACCTAAGGTCCTGCAATGCCTGCACATGAGGAAAGAGACAAAACAAATCAGAAGAACTATACTACATTTCGAATTGGAGGTATTTGCTAATATTATTATTACTACATATTGGGATAGGATCTTAGAGATCAGAATTCCCCTTTAATTCTGACATGGTGAAAGAATATTCTGCTGTTGTGCATCTAAAAGGGTAGGTAGAAAGGACAATAAAAAGTGACTGGGGATCCATAGGATCTTCTACTGATTGCAAGGACAGAAGCCTTGTATCCAGTGTTTGAATGGCAGGCAACCTGGCCTGCTTCCGCTCCATTTAATGCTTCAATGTTCATGGGGCCACTGCATGTGATTGAGCGGCAGAAGATAGACCCTCTGCTACCCTTCCTTCCCCATCGGAGATTGTTACCTGCCCACTTTTGCATTTGACTGGAATATCCTATAAAATAAAATGCTATGTTTTCTCATTGTAAAAGCGAAGGAGATAGTGTGATTATATGGAAATAACACAAATGGTTTACCACCGATTTCATGTGCATTACCTGCACTTTGTGGTTAATATTGTGGGTTTTTTTTTTTTAATTTAAGACATGCAGCACATACTTTCACTCTAGGCTAGAATATTTTTCAGTTAAATGTTACAAAATGAAAATAATTTTTCAACTGGAGTGTGGATATGTATGTCCATGTCAAGCAACATTAAGCACATTAGGTGGATGGCCTGTGAGAATCAAAAGCACATCGATGTGCAGCAAGACAAGTATGTAATGCATCCACTTAAAGGGCGCATGCGCCGGCAAAAACATACCAGCGCACGGCCAGAGTACCCAACGCTAAATAAAGGGTACGCTGATCGCATGCATCGTCATGCGACCATAGGAGGAGCTGACCGGAGGAGGCACAGCCGTGGGCGGAGCTTAGCGGCGGCCGAGCGCTGCGCCTGGTAGCGCTAGTCTGAAACTAGCCTTAAAAAGATATGCTTTGCATTTCTTAAAATGGATGCCTGCGCACGTAACAGAGTGAACTATTTTGCTGCATAGGCGGCCTCAATAGTAAAAAGTTGGTCACACTTGTCAAACACTATATTTGACGAGTGTGACCAACCTGTCAATCACATTCCAAGCGATGTTTCAAATCGCTTGGAATGCGCTTGAATTCCGCATGCGAAAATCATGTGAAAAACACTTGTTTTCGTGGGAAAAACGCATGCGAATTCCTTGCGTTTTTCCTGCGGCGGGAGGAAATTTCCGCAACATCTCTGCAACGTCGGTACATAGCCTTAAGGTTCTAGTGGAAAGTGTGGTAGCAGAGTAAGTACACAATAGGCTAAATAATAAAATGAGAAGAGTTTTATCTAATTGACCACATCCTTTGAGACAGAAAACAATCCCTTGACTGTAGACAGTTTATTTCAATTTAGAATTCCTTTAAATATTTTACCTTTGCTTTGATAAAAGTCAATAAATTGAAGCTTATTATTTAGGACCGTGTTTTGACTGGTTTTACATAATTTTATGTTGCTGGCATATGCCATAGTTATTCATTATATGTTGAAAAATGGTTCCACTTTACATTAAATCTCAGTTAATAACTCATGGATCGGATCATTCTAATATTTACTTGGTCAGTTGCATCCAAAGATGCATCTTTTTCAGGCAGATGTTACTGCCTAAAAAAAACTACTAGAAAGTGCTCAAAAGAATGAACATATGTATTTCTATATAGTGGCTCAGCTAGCAGTCTAGAGCTGAAGTCCTGGGTTCAAATGCCACCAAGTACAACATCTGCAAGGAGTTTGTATGTTCTCCCCGTGTTTGTGTGGGTTTCCTCCGGGTTCTTCGGTTTCCTCCCACACTCCAAAGACATACCGAGAGATCATTCAGATTGTGAGCCCCAATGGGGAGAGTGACAGAAAGCACTGTGGAATGGTGCAATATAAGTGAGTAAAACAAATATATTCTGGATTTTGAATGTCTTTTAACCATTTCAGGTTTCTAAAGATGCCAAATAATGTCCATTCTTTAGGCATTTTCCATCCACAAAGCATTTTGTATTTTACAATACAAGTCATTGGGAAAGCTCAAAAGATACCCAGATGTTTTGCTTAAACTGCAAGCGGTTGTTTCATTATTTGATGGAGTGAAAAGGGAAAAAAAATGACAGTAAAAAATATATCAGAAAAGCCATGGGAAAGCGCTCTAAACAAATACTTGTGGCCAAAATAGATGGGGTAACGCTCAGGAGTCGACTGAAAAAAATGACCCTGAAACGCTTCAGTTAAAAAAAAAAAAATCACCAGTTTCCTTAAGTGTCTTCTGATTGAAAAACTTGGCATGTTCTTGAGCACACGCCTCTTGATGAATCAGGCCCTTCTTAAAGGAGAGTGACTGCGCCTCCATGTTCATTGCTACCAATACTGCTCCCAGCAGGGACGTAAGGTACATCATAGCTCTTCATGAATTGGACATGATGGTCATCTCTTATCGAACCCCAACTCCACCCATATTGGTGGAACTGGCTGAAACAGGTGAAAACTCCAAGGGTCACAAAATTTCATTGCGCAGACCTCACATTGCGCAAAACAGTTGTGACTTTTCAAAATGTTTTAGGCCAGATTTCTGCCACTAACACTTTTGAGGCTAAGGGCCGTTGTGCGCACATTCCCTACACAACTGGATTCACAATTCAGATGCTTTGTCCTTGAAACGAGATTTAGTTCCACTTCGCTGTTAGTCATGTGACCTAACAGTGGTAAAGTCTTATATAAAAGATAATAAATTCAGCAAGAACACAAGTTGATCCCACTATTAGGCTATGTGCACACGCTGCGGATTCACCAGCGGATTTTTCCGTGCGGATCCGCAGGTAAAGTGACCTGCGGACTGGCCAGCGGTTTGACACCTGGAAAATGGAATAGGTGGCAAACCGCAGCGGAATCCGCAGAAAGAACTGACATGTCAATTCTTTCTGCGGGTTTAAAACCGCAGCTTTTCCGCAGTGAAGAAACCGCAGCATGTGCACTGCGGATTGTAAATCCCATAGACTTACATAGTACTGTACACTGCAGAACTGCTGCGGATCCGCAGAGGCCAAATCCGCAGCAGAATCCGCAGTGTGTGCACATAGCCTTAGGGTACCGTTACACATAGCGATGCACCAGCGATCCCGACAACGATATGGATCGCTGGTGCATCGCTAAGTGGTCGCTAGTGAGCTGCCACACAGGCAGATCTCACCAGCGACATCGCAGGGGACGGGGGTCGCTACTTACCTGTCAGACGCTGCGATCCTGACGTCCTCCCGCCTGCGACCACGCGTCGCTCGTCGGCGCCACAGGAAGCCCAGCAGGAAGTGGCCAACGAGAAACAGCCCAGGACGTTCTCGTGCGACCAGCGATAACCAGCGGGGGAGCCAGTCGGAGGTAAGGATCACACATAGCGATATCGCTAGCAATATCGCTGCTACATCACAAAATCGGTGACTTTACAGCGATATTGCTAGCGATATCGCTATGTGTAACGGGGCTTTAGAAAATTGATTTAACAGGGCTAAAAAAAAATGTGACCAATTTGTGCCAAAGATGCTGAGTTTAGTGCAGTAGTCGGGAACACCACATTTGGCATTGTTCACATCTGCATTGTTATTTGTGGGTTCTTCCTTTCAAGAATCAAAAATAATGGAAGGGCCGGTCCTCCCTAATGGAAGACACCAGTAGCGGTAGATAGACCCTATTGGCTATGATAGGGTTAGTCATACTGAGCTATATTGTCCAGTATTTTGGCTGGAGCCTTATAAAATCATTATGTAGCCCCATCCTACGGGCGGCACGGTGGCTCGGTGGTTAGCGCTGCAGCCTTGCAGCGCTGGGGTCCTGGGTTCGAATCCCACCAAGGACAACATCTGCAAGGAGTTTGTATGTTCTTCCCGTGTTTGCGTGGGTTTCCTCCGGGTACTCCGGTTTCCTCCCACATTCTAAAGACATACTAATAGGGAATTTAGATTGTGAGCCCCATCGGGGACAGTGATGATGTGTGTGCAAAAACTGTAAAGCGCTGCGGAATATGTTAGCGCTATATAAAAATAAAGATTATTATTATTATTATTATTATCCTAATGGTGCAGTCAGACAGCTGTATAATTCGGACTGCAGTGTACGGACTGGCCGGTGGCTCTCCTGCCCTGAGTGTGACAGGTGCATAGAAATACATGAAGCTGTCACGTTCGATTTGGAGAGCTGCCGGCCAGTCCATGCACTGCGGTCCGATCTTAGCCGATTTATATGGCCGTCTGACTGTGCATATAAAGTGTGCTGCTTTAGTAATGAATACTCAAGCCAATAAAAAGCAAAATAGTTTTCATCCTGTCATGAGCGTTCGTTTGAGGTAAACTTCCTATGCATGAAAAAGATTGTCCACCTTGGGGGATTTTTTTTTGCAAAAAAAAAAAAAAACAACTTTTCTTTTGGTTTCATTAAAAATTATACACTGTTTGCCATCTGTTATCTCCGTGCAGCCCCGATGTAGTTCCCAATATGCCACATGATGGGTAAGGAACCATAGGATGTGGGATGGTCTGATATACATTGGGCACTTCTGCTATAGGCACCAGGCTCGGACTGGCCCACCGGAGAATCGGAGGATTCTCCAGTGGGCCCAGGCACTGATACCTGCTGGCATACTGGCCAGCAGCTGCCTAGGGCCCCCAGCCAGTGGCTATGGGGTCCTTGAGTCAAGGGGGCCCGCCCTGTGACAGCGTAGCAGCAGCTGGAGACAGGATCCTGTCCCTGCTGCTAAAGCAAAATGAATATTCATGCTTCCCCACGCCCCTATGGGCGTGGAGAGGCATGAAAATCATTTCTCTTTAATATCGGGCAGCGTTAGCTGCAGCCTGCGGCTAACACTCCCCTCATGTAAAGCCTCACCACCGCACCACACACACACAGCACCGCGCCACATACACACACGCAGGCACACAGACACACAGCGCAGCACATCCCAGCGTCCTGTTTCCTGCCCAGCTCTTCCTGTCTGAGACAGCCCAGCTGTATGATGTCATCATCCAGCGCGCTGTCTCAGACAGAAAGCTGCCGGCGAGGAAGAGGCTGCTGGGATGAGATGCGGGGAGGTGAGCTGTGCTGTGTGCCTGTGTGTGTATGTGGTGCATGCTTTGTGTGTGAGAGAGGAGTGGTGGGGAAGGACAATGATATTGATGGGGGGAAGCAATGAAGGAGGTGGGGGAGGCAATAATGGAGGTGATGGCAACGATGGTGGGAGGAGGCAATGAGAGATGATGGGCAATGATGGTGGTAGGGGGAGGCAATGATGGAGGCGATGATGGAGGTGATGGGCAAAGATGGTGGTGGAGGGAGGCAATGATGGAGGTGATGAAATGGACAATGATGGTGGTGGGGGTGAGTCAATGATTGAGGTAGTGGAATGGGCAGTGATGGGGGTGGTGGGGGAGAATGATAGGGGTGATGGGGGAGAAGGCAATGATGGAGGTGGTGATGAGGACAATGATGGGGTGGAGAGGGGCTGCATTATACTTTATGAGGGGGCTACATTATATTCTGTGGGGGGACTGCATTATTCTCAGGGGACTACATTATATTCTGGGGGGCTACATCATACTATATGAGGGGGCTACAGTATGCTCTATGGGGGGTGCATTATATTCTGTGGTGGGGCTGCATTATTCTTTCAGGGGACTACATTATATTCTGGAGGGACTACATATTACTATATGAGGGGGCTACAGTATACTCTGTGGGGGCTGCATTATTCTCTCAAGGGACGACATTATATTCTGGGGGGGCAGCATTATGCCCCATGAGGGGGCTACTGTATACTCTATGGGGTGACTGCATTATATTCTGTGGTGGGGCTGCATTATACTATATGAGGGGGGGCTGCATTATACCCTATGAGTGTGCTACATTATATTCTATGTGGGGACTGCATTATACCTTATGAGAGGGTTGCTGTCTCGTGGACCCATCCTGTGTGGCACGACCAGCAGGCCGGTAACTGAAACAACAAGACACGGCACGTGAAATTGTCCTGTGTGACACGGCCCACAGGCCGGTAACTAAAACAACAAGACACGGGGAAGGGAAAACAGTTACAACGGTGGGCCCTGCGATAGGGAATGGGGACGTGGAGACCTCCTGCCCTCCCCTGAGTCAGTGTCCCTCACACTCCTAACGTTCCCTAGGCAGGTTCCGCACCGGGCGCCGATCAGGATACCTGTCACCCTAGCACACCCTACACCTATCCCTTGCTAGGGAGCTGGGTGATGCTGGCACTGGCCCCACCGCTGTACTAATACACACCAGGGAAAAATACAAACAGGGAAACACCGCTTAGCTTTGCTCTGTTGCTCTTGCTCCCAGCAACAGAGTCCACCACCAGAATGCAGCTTTCCTCCTGGATAGCTGCCACCAAGCTCTGTCAGAGCTGCAAGGAAATCCCCTCTGACTCCTTCCACAACAGGGCTCTGACTGAGCTGCCAGGGCCTCTCTCTAGATCCTTCCTCCACCAAGGATGGGTGAAATGAACACTATCACCAACAGTGATTGCAACA
Source organism: Dendrobates tinctorius (assembly GCF_039654945.1). NCBI lineage: Eukaryota > Metazoa > Chordata > Amphibia > Anura > Dendrobatidae > Dendrobates > Dendrobates tinctorius. The sequence continues at coordinate 8,259,796 of NW_027361758.1, forward strand.
CCTGACACTCTTTTATAGCAGAGCCAGAGCAATCACCTGCTTTATAATCACATGTACTAAAGAAACCAGAGTGCAATGATGCTCACCACCACTGGGGGCAAACTAGAACAAAAGACACCACTGTGTAATAATCCTAGTGGCCACCGGGGGGCAAAACCAAACTTAAGCACACAGCTTAAGGGAAAAAAAAAAAGGTTACATGTGCTTTTTTCTGTCATGATCCTGCATGGATCATGACAGTACCCTTAATGAGGGGCCTCTGGACCCTCAAGACCGCTCCTCATCAGGGAACCACCTACAGCGGGGACGCCCCGGTCCAGAGTTCACCCCAGCAACTACCTGCACTTCAGGTTTATGACAAACAAGCACCGCTGGTATTGGCAATGTATGTTTCGGAGGCACCACCCATCTCCAAAGCGCCGATCTGGGGAAGGAGAGGTGTATGGGCAAGTATGTGGGTTACTCCAGCTGGTAAATCTCCGGGCCCTGGACAGCCGACACCAGATACAGCCCGATTACCTGAGAATTCCAGACCCCCCCCCCGCAACACACTTCCACTGGATGTTTTTGGTGGCCACCCATACATGCTCGTTCACAACCATGTCCGGACCTGAACATTTATTGCCACACATTCGTTTGTCAAAATAGGGTGAACTCTTTCTGGCATTGACAGCAGAGGCGTCCCCCTGTGTCACCACACTCACACCCCCGCAATTCACCAAGGGAAACACCACCCTCCAACCCCTTCCACCACGAGGTCTCCGCCTCCCAGGGTTGGCTAATGGCGAGGGTTGAGACTTGCCCCTACTCTCCTGCAGCATCTCCGCTGCTCTCACTGGAGAGGAAGGGGACGATTGTAGAGAGACGGCAGAGACAGTAACCCCTAGGCAGCAGCCCTCACACGACTGCTCCCAGCTGACTACTTCCCTGGTCCGCCAATCTAAGACCGGGGTGTGTTTTTTAGACCAAGGGGGGCCCACACTGATAGGTGTTGGATTTCCCTCCAAGACGTAGTATGGCTGGGAAACATCCTGATGTCCGCTATGCAGCTCAATGTCTTCTACAACTTGGTTTAACCCCCCCTGGCTCAGTGGGACAGAGTTAGTGGCCTGGACACTTATGGGTCTGTCCGGCATGTCACACCTCAGACCATGAGTCTGGACAAACTGAGCATCCACCAGACTGACTTCAGCTCCACTGTTCACAAGCACCGGTATGCCCTGAGCTATCTCGCCAACCATCACCTCTGCTGACAAAGTACCTTCTGAGGGCGAGGAGGAAATATACTCTCCCAGGTCGTCTTCCTCCACCCGACCCGGGGGGCACGGCTTCTCTGACAGTACAGAATTTTCGGCGTCAGTGCCAAGGACTAAATCATTAGTCTGCTCACTACAGGGACGTACCCCTTCACCTTGGGGAACACCAGGCAGCACCATGGGGACACCGACTCCACCCACCTGCCTGGGTACGTCCGCCTGTATAAGCAAGTCCTGCTCCCTAGCAGGGACTCCACGGCACATCCTCGCCAAAGCCGTATATGGACCCTCTAGTTGAGGCAGAGGATAGGCCTCAAACCCATAATTCCGATGTAGGTGTTGCTGAACCGCATCATTGAACTCCTCACTAATCTCAGTGAGGGCCAGCAACAACTGCTCACTGGTCTGAACTTGGCCCATGGCTCACCAGAGGGAAAAAAATGTTACGGTTGGTGATAATGTCACGTGGACCCGTCCTGTGTGACGCGACCAGCAGGCCGGTAACTGAAACAACAAGACACGGGCTCGTGAAACTGTCCTGTGTGACATGGCCCGCAGGCCGGTAACTAAAACAACAAGACACGGGGAAGGGGAAACAGTTACAACGGTGGGCCCTGCGATAGGGAACAGGGACGTGGAGACCTCCTGCACTCCCTTGAGTCAGTGTCCCTCACACTCCTAACGTTCCCTAGGCCGGTTCTGCACCGGGCACCGATCAGGATACCTGTCACCCTAGCACACCCTACACCTATCTGTTGTGAGTTCATTTTCCCCTTCGTCACTGAGGTCTGGTGAACTCCCTATTCTGGTAAAGGAAGGCAATGAGCCTGATTATCAGGCACCTGAGCCTAATGAGGATGACTGGCTGAGTGGAGTCACGGACTGGATATAAGGCTGCCGACGCCCTTCTGCCCTGCGGGTGATTTCTCTGTGGACTTCTAGGACACCAGTCTGATTCCTGCTCCTCTAAAGCTAAGTTTTCTGCTTTGCCTGTTAGCATTTGTGTTTTGTTTTTGTTTTCCTTGCTTTTCTGTATTCTGCCATTCCCTGCTGGGGTGAGCTGAATCTCCTTTTGCCTGTAGCTCTGTCTTCAGAATATTCCTGAGTACTGACATAGCTTTTTGAAGCCTAGCGTCTTCAGGGCCTTTTTCACTGTCAGTCTGTTGGCTCTTATTTTCATAGGGTTTTTCACGGATTGCAGACAGCAGTGTTATGAATGAGTCAACGTAGGAGGCAAAAGCAGAAATACAAGCTAAGTCCAGAAAACCAGAGAAGTTGGCAACTATCAGATTGCAGACCCCTGAACCTATCAACACAACTAGCAGTAGCCGTGGGGGGTTCCTACGATGCCCTAGACCCCTCGATCACAGCCGGAGAATTAAATAAGCCTAAAGAAAGAAAGGGGAAATCTAAACTGCCCCAGAGCAGACCCCAAAGCAATAGGCAGCCCCCAACATATAATGACGGTGAAGCAAGATGAAAACACTAACACAGACAGAAAGATAGACTGAGCAAAGACGGGGCCCAAAACTACCTAGATAGTAAAGGACAGGAAGGCTGCTGTCTGCAATCTGCCAAAACCCTATCAAAGACATAAGCCAACAAGCTGATATGAAAAAGGCCCTGAAGCAGCTAGGCTTCAAAAACTAAATCAGCACTCAGGTATTTTCAGAAGACAGAGCTAAAGGAATTCAGCACACCCCAGCAGGGAATGGCAGAAATCCAGAAAAACAAAGCAAAACAAAGTCAAAGCACCAAAGCAAAAGGCCGAGCAGCAAACCTAGCTTTAGAGGAGCAGGAATTCAGACTGGTCTCCAAGGATTCCACAGAGAAATCACCCGCAGGGCAGAAGGGCGTCGGCAGCCTTATATCCAGTCAGTAACTCCACTCAGCCAGTCATCAGCCTCAGGTGTTTGATAATCAGGCTCACTACCTTTCTTTACCAGAAGAGGGAGTTCCTCGGGCCTCAGTAATGAAGGGGAAAATGAACTCACAACAGTACCTCCCCCTTGAGGAGGGGTCACCGAACCCTCAACTACGCCACCAGGGCGATCAGGGTGAGCCCGATGAAAGGCACGCACCAATCTTTTGGCATGAATATCAGAGGCAGGGACCCAGGAATTATCCTCCTGACCCCTTCCGCTTAACCAAATACTGGAGTCTCCGTCTAGCCAGACGGGAACCCAGTACTTTCTCTACCTCATATTCCATGTTACCTTCAACCAATACAGGGTCTGGAGGTGCCACCCCCGGAACAACAGGTTCAACAAACCTCTTCAACAAAGATTTATGGAACACATTATGGATTTTAAATGTGACAGGAAGAGCCAAACGAAAAGAGACCGGATTAATAATCTCCACAATCTTGTAAGGTCCAATAAATCTAGGCTTAAACTTAGGAGAAGCCACCTTCATAGCAATATTTTTTGATGATAACCACACCATATCACCAACCTTAAACTGGGGACCAATGGTCCTATGTCGGTTGGAAAACCGCTGGGCCTTTTCCTGGGAGAGAGATAACTTATCCACCACTTGGTCCCAGATCTGGTGCATTCTCTCCACCACAGTGTCAACACCTGGGCAGGCAGAGGGCTCCACCTGCCCTGAAGAAAATCGAGGATGAAACCCAAAGTTACAAAAAAAAGGTGACATCAAAGTGGCAGAACTAGCTCTATTATTTAAAGCAAATTCGGCCAAGGGCAAAAATGAAACCCAATCATCCTGATCAGCAGAAATAAAACATCTCAAATATGACTCCAAGGTCTGGTTTGTTCTCTCTGTCTGCCCATTGGTCTGAGGGTGAAAAGCAGAGGAGAAGGACAACTGAATTCCCAGCCTGGAACAGAAAGTTCTCCAAAGTCTAGACACAAACTGGACTCCTGTCAGACACAATGTTCTCAGGAATCCCGTGCAAACGAACCACCTGTTGTAAAAACAGGGGCACCAACTCAGGGGAAAACGGCAACTTATGGAGTGGTACAAGATGAACCATCTTAGAGAACCTATCACAAATCACCCAAATAACAGTCATCCTTTGAGAGACAGGCATATCAGAGATGAAATCCATTGAAATATGGGTCCATGGCCTCTTGGGGACAGGCAAAGGCATCAACAACCCACTAGAGCGAGAACACGATTTAGACCGGGAGCACGTCCCACAGGACTGCACAAAATTCCTGACATCACGAGACAAGGAGGGCCACCAAAAAAACCGACTCACCAGATCTCTAGTACCAAAAATACCTGGATGACCAGCCAAAGCAGAGCAATGAACTTCAGACATCTCTCTCTTCTTCCACTGGTCAGGAACATACAACTTTCCACTGGGACAACGCTCAGGTTTGTCCTCCTGGAACTCTTCCAGAGTACGTGTCAAATCGGGCGAGATGGCAGAAAGAACTACCCCTTCACCTAAGATGGTAGCAGGCTTGGTCACCACAGGAGAATCAGCAAAGAAGCTCCTAGAGGAGGGCGTCTGCCTTGACATTCTTCGTTCCAGGAAGAAAAGAAACCACAAAATCAAAACGTGTAAAAAACAAGGCCCACCTAGCCTGTCTAGGGTTCAAGCGCTTAGCCGACTCTAGGTAAATCAAATTCTTGTGGTCAGTGAGGACCACGACTTGATGCTTAGCTCCCTCCAACCAATGTCTCCACTCCTCAAATGCCCATTTCATGGCCAACAGTTCCCTATACCCCACATCATAGTTACGTTCAGATGGAGAGAACTTTCGGGAAAAGAAAGCACAGGGATTCATTTTAGATGTTACAGGATCCTTTTGGGACAAAACAGCTCCTGCACCAATCTCAGAAGCATCCACCTCTACCTGGAATGGAAGTGAGACATCAGGTTGCCGCAAAACCGGGGCGGAGGTGAATCTTCGCTTCAGCTCCTGAAAGGAAGAAACAGCCTCCGGAGACCAATTTAACACATCAGCACCTTTCTTAGTCAAATCAGTCAATGGCTTGGCAATACTAGAAAATTTTGCTATAAATTTCCAATAAAAATTAGCAAAACCCAAAAACTTCTGGAGGGCCTTCAAAGAAGTGGGCTGAACCCAATCGTAAATGGCCTGTACCTTGGCCGGGTCCATTTCAATAGTTGACGGGGACAAAATAAATCCCAAAAAAGAAATCCTCTGTACTCCAAAAAGGCATTTAGATCCTTTGACATACAGGGAATTCTCCCTCAAGATCCGGAACACAGTCCGAATATGTTCCACATGAGAATCCCAATCCTTGGAGAAGATCAAAATATCATCCAGATAGATAATCAAAAATTTATCGACAAAATCTCGGAAAATATCGTTCATGAAGAACTGGAAGACAGAAGGGGCATTAGTGAACCCAAAAGGCATCACCAGGTACTCAAAATGTCCCTCCGGAGTATTAAACGCCATCTTCCATTCATCCCGATGCTTAATGCGAATAAGATTATACGCCCCCCTGAGGTCAAGCTTGGTAAACCAGCAAGCACCTTTAACTCTGGAGAATAGATCAGAAATCAGGGGTAACGGATACTGATATTTAACAGTAATTTTGTTGAGGGCACGATAATCAATACAAGGTCTTAATGATCCATCCTTTTTGGCTACAAAAAAAAAAACGGCACCTAAGGGTGACGAGGATGGTCTAATATGACCCTTCTCCAACGCCTCCTTAATATAGGATCGCATAACCTCGTGCTCAGGTACAGATAAATTGAAGAGCCGACCCTTGGGAAATTTACACCCCGGGCTCAGTTCAATTGCACAGTCATAACTCCTATGAGGAGCCAGAGACGCAGACTCATTCTCACTAAATACATCATAAAAGTCCGCCAAATAATCAGGAACATCATGCGACTGAGGAGAGGTGGAAAACACCGGAGCCTCACTAAAGGCACACCGACAACCCCAACTCACCACAGACACAGATTTCCAATCCAAAACTGGATTATGAATTTGTAACCAGGGAAACCCCAGAACAATAGTATCATGCAGATTATGCAACACCAAAAATCTGCAATTTTCTTGATGGTCTGGGGCGACCCGCATTACCACCTGGGTCCAAAACTGAGGTTTATTTTTAGCCAAAGGAGTAGCATCAATCCCCCTCAAAGGGATAGGTGTCTGCAGAGGAGTCATCGGAAATCCACAACGTTTAGCAAAATCCAAGTCCATTAGGTTTAGGGCTGCTCCCGAATCCACAAAAGCCTTGGCGGAAAATGTGGACAGGGAGCAGATCAGAGTAATAGCCAGAAGAAACTTAGGTTGAACACCCCCAACAGAAAATGTGTGTGCCAAGCGTTTCTCTCGTTTAGGACAGACAGAAATAATATGCGAGGCATCTCCACAGAAAAAACACAACTTATTACTAGAGTTGAGCGACTTTTGGTTTTTTATGGTCGAGTTTCGTTTCGTGAAACCCGACTTTTCCAAAAGTCGGATCGAGCAAGATCGGCCGATTATAGGGAAAAGTTGGGGTCGTCCCAAAACACGAAACCCAATGTAAGTCAATGGGGAATAAAAGTCGGCAGTGAGAGGAGGACAGGAAACACACCTACAGTGCTCATTTGAATGCCAAAAGCATCAATTCTTCTTACTTAAGCTGGTCAACCTTAATTAACTTCATAATACAAGTTACGCACTGAAAAATGGGGGTTATTTGGCTAAAGTTGTGGGGGGGTAGGGCTGGCTCCAGGATTTCATGTGCCCTGGGCGAAAGAGCGCCCCTTTAACACATAATACCACAACTCATCATGCTCCGATACGGCAGAGAAATAGCGGTATAGTACAATGAAAAATACTTCACTTTTTACATCTCATGACGAGGCCCATCTATTTCTCCATACAGAATCATTGGTCCCATATAATGTTTGAAACAGTATATGATGAGCTCCACATAATGCTACAGTATATGTTGGTCCCCATGGATGAAGCTCCACTGTCTTATGGGCCCAAATAATGCTCCAAACATAATGGGCCCCATTTCTAATGCTCTAGTGTATAATGGGCCCTGTAAATGCTGCTCCAGTGTCTGATGTCCACCTTTGGAATGTTCCAGTGTATGGTGGGCCCCATCTATCATTCTCCAGAGTATAGTGCTCCCCAAAAATTGCTGTCCCAACATTGAAAACAATGAAATAAGTCTCCTCGCTAGGGAATCCCTGTACTAGTCTGGACTCCTCGTCGTCCCCATCTTCCATCTCACTGCACAGTATTTCAACCTTGCAAGTGCTGTGATCCTGAGCAAGCAGGGGGGACCCACTCGTTGGCGACGGCTCTGGCACAGGGCCCCTGATAGTACGGTGGTGTGCCTGATGGCGGGTGGGCCGAACCTGCACTTTCATCTGCAGCTTCCTCTTTGTCACCGTGTAAGATGGAACTGTATATGGGAAGGGTAACCTGAGTTTCATCAGGGTCAGATTCAGGCCGGGTAGCGTGCGAGGGGAATGTAGTGGTCTGGGTCAATGTACCAGCAGATTCATCGAGCAGTGGCTGGGCATCAGTGCACTTGTGTCGCCCCCAGGAGTACGGTTGCAACAGTGGCATTACCTTCCTCCTAGGGAGTGTGATGTCATGCTTGGGAGCAACGAAGGATCTCTCTAGCAGGTTAACTGATTGGGCGGCGTTATTCCCACGAGTCATGACCCTCCAAACAGCGTTCATGAAGGCAAGGTGTTTGTTTTACGTGGGCAGTATGGTTGCAAAGCTGAACCTTAAAGGAATGTCCAGAAGGGCACCACTAGGAGTGGAGCCTACGGCGTAATTTGACTCAACACGGGCAACCTCAACCATGCCAGCTACAGAACAGATGCACACATTGCAAGCTTAATTCCGTTAACGAACGAGACTCCGTCATGCCCCGCGGTCCGAGTCCGGCTTACTAGAGGGACACGTGAGGCTCTGGCACATGAGATTGGCCAATAACTGGTGTGTCATGCCCTTACATGTCCGGGGCTGCATGTGCGCTACACTGAAAAGGCCAGCGTTTGTCGCTTACAGGTGCAGATAACCCGCTGAACAATGTTAGTGATGGGGATCACTGATTACAATTATTACTCGCGAACTATGATTTCCCAGTAAGTGCAGGTCAACCGCAGTTTCGGAATCAGGCATAACCGTCATTCCTGAAAAAATGAAAAACTTACGTGTGCAATCCACAGGTGCTGTAGCTTGCTTAACAGCTCGCCAGCCGTTCTCACGCCCAGTATGGATTACACGTGATTGCACAAAGGTGAGAAAGGGTACCGTATCCCCGGATAACATGTATGGATAGCGTACACATTCAAAAGATATGTCTATACATCAGGAGGCAGGCTCAGACGGTGTTAGGCCCAGTATGGCTTGCACGTGATTGCACAAAGGTGAGAAAGGGTACCGTATCCCCGGATAACATGTATGGATAGCGTACACATTCAAAAGATATGTCTATACATCAGGAGGCAGGCTCAGACGGTGTAAGGCCCAGTATGGCTTGCAAGTGATTGCACAAAGGTGAGAAAGGGTACCGTATCCCCGGATAACATGTATGGATAGCGTACACATTCAAAAGATATGTCTATACATCAGGAGGCAGGCTCAGACGGTGTAAGGCCCAGTATGGCTTGCAAGTGATTGCACAAAGGTGAGAAAGGGTACCGTATCCCCGGATAACATGTATGGATAGCGTACACATTCAAAAGATATGTCTATACATCAGGAGGCAGGCTCAGACGGTGTTAGGCCCAGTATGGCTTGCAAGTGATTGCACAAAGGTGAGAAAGGGTACCGTATCCCCGGATAACATGTATGGATAGCGTACACATTCAAAAGATATGTCTATACATCAGGAGGCAGGCTCAGACGGTGTCAGGCACAGTATGGATTTGACGGCCCAGACTACACAGCGGAGGAGCAGAGAGAGGTAAAGATTGCAAATGCTGGGTCCCTGCCCAAGCAAGGGGGGCCCACTCGTGGGCGTCGGTACTGGCACTGGGCCCCTCATAGTACGGCGGTGTGTCTGACGGCGGGTGTGCACCACCACCGTCAGAGACACTTGATTGCACTATGAGGGACCCTGTGCCAGTGCCCGCGCCCAAGAGTCGGCCTACCCACCTGTCCAGGGCAACGGCACTCGCACGGTGTCGTGCGCTAGGTGGTGACCCCGGCCATGGGGGGGGGAGGCAGCACAGTTAGGGAGTTTTAGAAAGTGGCATATGTTGATGTTGGACATTCAGCTGATGCAAAAGGCGAAATAGGTCAAGTCCCAGGAAGAGGTGGACCAAAGCAAGCCATTTTTCTGTCACCCTATGTGTCATCAGGGGAAGGTGGGACAAAATCCTTGGAAACCCATGCATGGTTCATTTTAATGAAGGTTAGATCATCCACATTTTGGGTTGACAGACGGGTCCTTTTTTCTGTCAGGATTGATCCAGCTGCACTGAAGACTCTTTCCGATAGCACACTTGCAGCTGGGCAAGCGAGCTCCTGTAAGGCATATTGTGCCAATTCAGGCCAGGTGTCCAGTTTAGCAGCCCAATAGTCAAAGGGGAATGACCTGTGTGGGAGAACATCGATATGGGAGGAAAAGTAGTTTGTAACCATAGTTGACAACTGCTGTCTCCTGTCACTTTCCATCGATGCTGTATTACCAGTTGTGTGAGCGGTACTTGAAAAATCAGTCCACAACATTGTCATGAAACCCCTGTCTCCAACGCCACTTCTGCTGTGTGCACCATGAACACCTCTGCCAAGCTGCCCCCGGCCCGTACGGCTCGTGTGAGAACCATCACCGCTGCTGTGTGCTGGGAATGCCTCAAGCAACCGATTTACCAGAGTTGCTTGTTTATTAGCCAATATTAGGTCAAGGTTCTCCTGTGACATGATGTTTTGTAATTTGCCTTTATAGCGTGGATCCAGGATGCTGGCCAACCAGTAGTCGTCATCGTTCATCATTTTGGCAATGCGGGGGTCCCTTTTTAGGATCCGCAAGGCATAATCTGACATGTGGGCCAATGTTCCCGGTGTCAATGATGCACTGCGAGTGCTGGTTGGAGGAGCACTTTCTGGCAAATCCACATCCCTCCAGTCACGCACAAACCCTGTACCAGACCTTGCCACGCCAACATTTTCACTTGCCCCACGAGATGCATCCTCCTCCCCTAAGTAATCATCCCCATCATCCTCCTCCTCCTCTTCTTCCTCCAACTCGTCCAGGAGAGGTCCCTGAGCAGACAATGGCTGAATGTCATCAAGGATTCCCTCCACCTCTTCCTCCTCGTCAACATTGGCTGCAGACGCCTGCTCCTTAAGGTGCGTCAAAGTTTGCATGAGCAGACGCATAAGTGGGATGCTCATGCTTAGGATGGTGTCGTCTGCGCTTACCAGCCGTGTGCATTCCTCAAAACACTGAAGGACTTTACAGAGTTCTTTCAGCTTCGACCACTGCACACCTGTCAACTCCATGTCTGCTCTCAAAGTGCCTGGCCGTGTATCCTCCCACAAATGCATTATGGCCTGCCTCTGCTCGCACAGCCGCTCCACCATGTGCAGGGTGGAGTTCCAACTTGTTGCAATGTCGATAATGAGGCGGTGGTTGGGAAGGTGGAGCAATCGCTGCAGCTTCTGCATACGAACGGAGTGTACAGGCGACCGGCGGATGTGCGCGCACAGTCTTCGCACCTTATGGAGCAGGGCTGTTAACTCCGGATAATTTTTGAGGAAGCACTGCACCACCAGGTTCAAGGTGTGAGCCAAGCAAGGTATGTGGCTGAGTTTTGAAAGGGCTATGGCTGCCACAAAATTACGGCCGTTATCACTAACTACCTTGCCTGCCTCAAGATGTACACTGCCCAGCCATGACTCAGTTTGTCGCTTCAAGTACTCGGCCAGCACCTCGGCGGTGTGTCTGTCGCCCAAACACATCATCTGCAACACAGCCTGCTGACGCTTTCCACTAGCTGCTCGATAGGGGGACACTTTGTGTGCAACAGTGGCAGCTGCAGATGGAGTGCTCGTACGACTGCGCTCTGTGGACGAGCTTTCACTTCTGGAGGAGGAGGAGGAGGGTGGAACGCCTACAGCCAACTGTTTCCTATACCGTGGGCTAGGCAGCACTGTCCCACCACCGCTGTCCCCTGTGGACCCTGCATCCACCACATTAACCCAGTGCGCAGTGATGGACACGTAACGGCCCTGGCCATGCCGACTGGACCATGCATCAGTTGTGAGGTGCACCTTTCCACTCACTGACTGCTTCAGTGCATGGACAATGCGGTCTTTCACATGATGGTGGAGGGCTGGGATGGCTTTGCGAGAGAAGAAGTGGCGACTGGGTAGGTCATAGCGTGGTACTGCATAGGCCATGAGTTCGCGGAAAGGTGCGCTTTCCACCAACCGATAGGGCATCATCTCAAACGAGATTAGTTTGGCAATGTGGGCGTTCAAACCCAGTGTACGCGGATGAGAGACTGAGTACTTTCTTGACCTACTCATAGTGTCTGGGAGGGTGAGCTGGACTTGAGAGCTGCATATGGTGGAAGTAGCGGTGGACAGGGCGGACTGAGAGAGGGTTGATGATGGTGATGGAGTTGGTGTTCTTTCTGATGGCCTAGATTCAGTATTTCGTTGATATAACAGTGGGATTCTCTGACTGCTGTGGCCTTGCAACGACACCTCAACATTTGCTGCTGTGCTAACCGGTGTGCTTACAGTGGGGGAAACAATGTAGCGTTGCTGACTACCTTCTTTGTGATCAGTTGCACATGTGGCACTTGAGGTTTGGTGTTGTGTCCACGCTTGCAAGTGCATGCTGGTTAAATGTCTAAGCATGCAACTGGTATTCAAATTTTTCAGATTTTTCCCTCGGCTAAAGGTCTTTGCGCACTTCTTACAGATAACCTTGGCCTGATCATGAGGATTTTGTTCAAAAAAGTGCCACACTGCACTCTTCCTACTTTGGCAGACATTTTGCGGCCTAGCACGCTGTGATGTTTTGACCCTCTGGACAAGCTGTCCAGCAACTCTTTTGATTTTTGGAACCTGTCTTTGGAGTGCTCCGGGCCTGCCAGATAACAGCTGTTGCGATGTTGATGTCTGCTGTGGATGCTCCTCATCTGAGCTATTGGAAGCAGCACCCTCTTCCCCCAATGGATGCCAATCTGGGTCAACAACTGGGTCATCCATCACCTCCTCTTCAATGTCATGTGCACCTTCCTCTGTGTCACCGTGTATGGTGGTATAGTGTGCGGGAAGGGGCACCTGAGTCTCATCAGGGTCAGAATCTGGCTCTGTACACTGCGAGGACAATGTAGTGCTCTGAGTGAATGTACCAGCAGAATCATCTATCAGCGGCTGTGCATCAGTGCACTCCATGTCAGATTCATCTTGGCCTGGGTAATTCACCATTTCACTTGATAATCCAGGCATGGTATGTGAAAACAGCTCCATGGAGTAATCAGTAGTATGGCCTGCGTCATCCTTCAATCTTGGTTGTGGTGAAGGACACAAGGAAAGGTGTGGTTCATGAACATGAGCCTCCAATGACGACTCAGTGCTTTTACTTTTTACAACTTCAGAAGAGGAGGCGATAGAGCTGGAGGCTGAGTCAGCAATGTAAGACAAAACTTTTTCCTGATGCTCTGGCGTTAAAAGCGGTTTGCCAACTCCTAGAAAACTAAGCCTTCGAAGCCTTATGGAGCCAGACGATGACGCAGGCTCAACACCTCTTGCATTCGGTCCTATTTTGCTTTTGCCACTACCATCAGATCCACCACCAACACCATCATTACCAGCTGCCAACCCCCGCCCAATTCCACGGCCTCTTCCACCAGCCTTCCTCATTTTTGGTAGAAATGTAGACAAAATCCTACAAACTATATAGTAATGTAAAACAAGGTACAAGGTGTCTATAGGACAGGGGAGATTTAGATTTTCTGCAGACACTTGTGGACACTGGACACTTGGATTGTGTGAGGCCCACTGAATATCACAGCGCTATGTCACAGGCTCGATGGCACAGGTGTGAAAAAAGTGACTACAGGATAAGGGAGATTTTGAATTTCTGCAGACACTTGTGGACACTGGACACTTGGATTGTGTGAGGCCCACTGAATATCACAGTGCTATGTCACAGGCTCGATGGCACAGGTGTGAAAAAAGTGACTACAGGATAAGGGAGATTTTGAATTTCTGCAGACACTTGTGGACACTGGACACTTGGATTGTGTGAGGCCCACTGAATATCACAGTGCTATGTCACAGGCTCGATGGCACAGGTGTGAAAAAAGTGACTACAGGATAAGGGAGATTTTGAATTTCTGCAGACACTTGTGGACACTGGACACTTGGATTGTGTGAGGCCCACTGAATATCAGAGCGCTATGTCACAGGCTCGATGGCACAGGTGTGAAAAAAGTGACTACAGGATAAGGGAGATTTTGAATTTCTGGGAGATTTTGAATTTCTGCAGACACTTGTGGACACTGGACACTTGGATTGTGTGAGGCCCACTGAATATCACAGCGCTATGTCACAGGCTCGATGGCACAGGTGTGAAAAAAGTGACTACAGGATAAGGGAGATTTTGAATTTCTGCAGACACTTGTGGACACTGGACACTTGGATTGTGTGAGGCCCAATGAATATCACAGTGCTATGTCACAGGCTCGATGGCACAGGTGTGAAAAAAGTGACTACAGGATAAGGGAGATTTTGAATTTCTGGGAGATTTTGAATTTCTGCAGACACTTGTGGACACTGGACACTTGGATTGTGTGAGGCCCACTGAATATCACAGCGCTATGTCACAGGCTCGATGGCACAGGTGTGAAAAAAGTGACTACAGGATAAGGGAGATTTTGAATTTCTGCAGACACTTGTGGACACTGGACACTTGGATTGTGTGAGGCCCACTGAATATCACAGTGCTATGTCACAGGCTCGATGGCACAGGTGTGAAAAAAGTGACTACAGGATAAGGGAGATTTTGAATTTCTGCAGACACTTGTGGACACTGGACACTTGGATTGTGTGAGGCCCACTGAATATCACAGTGCTATGTCACAGGCTCGATGGCACAGGTGTGAAAAAAGTGACTACAGGATAAGGGAGATTTTGAATTTCTGGGAGATTTTGAATTTCTGCAGACACTTGTGGACACTGGACACTTGGATTGTGTGAGGCCCACTGAATATCACAGCGCTATGTCACAGGCTCGATGGCACAGGTGTGAAAAAGTGACTACAGGATAAGGGAGATTTTGAATTTCTGGGAGATTTTGAATTTCTGCAGACACTTGTGGACACTGGACACTTGGATTGTGTGAGGCCCACTGAATATCACAGTGATATGTCACAGGCTCGATGGCACAGGTGTGAAAAAATTGACTACAGGATAAGGGAGATTTTGAATTTCTGGGAGATTTTGAATTTCTGCAGACACTTGTGGACACTGGACACTTGGATTGTGTGAGGCCCATTGAATATCACAGCGCTATGTCACAGGCTCGATGGCACAGGTGTGAAAAAAGTGACTACAGGATAAGGGAGACTTTGAATTTCTGCAGACACTTGTGGACACTGGACACTTGGATTGTGTGAGGCCCACTGAATATCACAGTGCTATGTCACAGGCTCGATGGCACAGGTGTGAAAAAAGTGACTACAGGATAAGGGAGATTTTGAATTTCTGCAGACACTTGTGGACACTGGACACTTTTGGATTGTGTGAGGCCCACTGAATATCAGAGCGCTATGTCACAGGCTCGATGGCACAGGTGTGAAAAAAGTGAATTGTAGAATTGGGCAGAATAGGAATCTCCCTAGAGTGTAGGTCTGTAAGAACGGAACAAGTCCTCCACTTATCCCTCCACAGAGACACACAGATAGCTTCACTGTGGCTGTGATAACAGCCGTTACACTGTACTGTGTGAGGAGCGTATGGTGTGAATAAATGCACGCTCAGTACCTTAGCAGGACAAAAAAAAAATTGGGATTGCTTTTAAAAAAGCAGTTTGCAGAGTAGTGGGGAAACAGCAATGCAGCTGTCAGGAAGCCTTAGAAGGCAGCCTAACAACCAACACCGCTGATCCACCACAATATAGCCTCCCCTTGCACTGCACACACAGTGACTGGTGTGTTGCACAGGCAAAATCGCTAGCAGCAGAAGCAGTTTTTTTGTCTTCTTCCCTGCCTAACGCTCTCCCTACAGAATCAGCAACCTCTCCCTATGCTAAGATCGGCAGAAGTAAGATGGCGGTCGGCGTGCACGCCCTTTTATAACCCCTGTGACGCCCACCAAAGCAAGCCAATCACTTGCATGCCCTTCTGAAAGATGGTGGCGACCCCTGCCTATGTCATCACGTTGCCCACAGTGTCCGTGGATCCTGATTGGCTGAAAAAGAGCGCTAAACAAACTTTTGAAACGCGACTTTGGCGCGTAAGTCTCCGACCTCGTGGCCGACCTCATCCTAGGGTCGGGTTTCGTTTCATGAACCCCGACTTTGCCAAAAGTCGGCGACTTTTGAAATTGTTCGACCCGTTTCGCTCAACTCTACTTATTACGCCTTCTGAACTCCTGACGCTGCTCTCTGGAAAAAACTCCATCACATTGCATAGGTTCAGACATTTGTTCAACAGGTGGCAACACCTCTCGTGCAGCTTTGCGTTCGCGCAAACGCCGATCAACCTGAATGGCTAAAGATATAGAATCGTCAAGACCAGAGGGAACAGGAAATCCCACGATAGTATCTTTTACGGCTTCTGACAACCCCTCCCGAAAGAGAGCAGCCAAGGCATTATCATTCCAGGTAGTAAGTACTGCCCACTTTCGGAATTTTTGACAGTACAATTCTGCAGAATCACGACCCTGGTTCAATGCCAGCAGGGTCTTTTCAGCCTGATCAATGGCATTAGGTTCGTCATACAACAACCCCAAGGCCTGAAAAAATGCGTTCACATTAGTCAGAATAGGATCATCTGGTTTCAAAGAAAACGCCCAATCCTGGGGATCGCCACGCAGCAAAGAGATGACAATTTTAACCTGCTGCGCGGAGCTCCCTGACGAGTTAGGCTTCAAGGCAAAAAATAATTTACAATTATTTTTGAAATTCAAAAATTTAGACCGATCCCCAAAAAATACATCAGGTGTAGGAATCTTTGGTTCAGCAGCATGTGAATGAGCAAGGTAGGCGGAAATTCCCCGCACTTCCGCAGCGAGCTGCTCCACACGATCAGACAATTGCTTTATCTCCATTGAGAGAAAAAAAAATTCCCCCTACGGCCTCAGAGATATAGAGGAAAAAATATACACACTTTTTTTTTTTTTTTTTACAATTCTTTCCTGCTATTGAGTACCCTAGGATCTGCGGTATGGCGGGTGATTCTGTTATGAATGAGTCACCGTAGGAGGCAAAAGCAGAAATACAAGCTAAGTCCAGAAAACCAGAGAAGTTGGCAACTATCAGATTGCAGACCCCTGAACCTATCAACACAACTAGCAGTAGCCGTGGGGGGTTCCTACGATGCCCTAGACCCCTCGATCACAGCCAGAGAATTAAATAAGCCTAAAGAAAGAAAGGGGAAATCTAAACTGCCCCAGAGCAGACCCCAAAGCAATAGGCAGCCCCCAACATATAATGACGGTGAAGCAAGATGAAAACACTAACACAGACAGAAAGATAGACTGAGCAAAGACGGGGCCCAAAACTACCTACATAGGAAAGGACAGGAAGGCTGCTGTCTGCAATCTGCCAAAACCCTATCAAAGACATAAGCCAACAAGCTGATATGAAAAAGGCCCTGAAGCAGCTAGGCTTCAAAAACTAAATCAGCACTCAGGTATTTTCAGAAGACAGAGATAAAGGAATTCAGCACACCCCAGCAGGGAATGGCAGAAATCCAGAAAAACAAAGCAAAACAAAGTCAAAGCACCAAAGCAAAAGGCCGAGCAGCAAACTTAGCTTTAGAGGAGCAGGAATTCAGACTGGTCTCCAAGGATCCCACAGAGAAATCACCCGTAGGGCAGAAGGGCGTCGGCAGCCTTATATCCAGTCAGTAACTCCACTCAGCCAGTCATCATCATCAGCCTCAGGTGTTTGATAATCAGGCTCACTACCTTTCTTTACCAGAAGAGGGAGTTCCTCGGGCCTCAGTAATGAAGGGGAAAATGAACTCACAACACAGCAGCCTTCCTGTCCTTTTCTATCTAGTTAGCTTGGGCCCCGTCTTTGCTCAGTCTATCTTTCTGCCTGTGTTAGTGTTTTCATCTTGCTTCACCATCATTATATGTTGGGGGCTGCCTATTGCTTTGGGGTCTGATCTGGGGCAGTTTAGATTTCCCCTTTCTTTCTTTAGGCCTATTTAATTCTCCGGCTGTGATCGAGGGGTCTAGGGCATCGTAGGAACCCCCCACGGCTACTGCTAGTTGTGTTGATAGGTTCAGGGGTCTGCAATCCGATAGCTGCCAACTTCTCTGGTTTTCTGGACTTAGCTAGCATTTCTGTTTTTGCCTCCTACGGTGACTCAGTCATAACAGAATCACCCGCCATACCGCAGATCCTAGGGTACTCAATAGCAGGAAAGAATTGTGTTCACAAAAAAAAAAAAAGGTCTGTGTATTATTATTATTATTATTATTATTTATTGTTATAGCGCCATTTATTCCATGGCGCTTTACATGTAAGGAGGAGTATACATAAAAACAAGTACAATAATCTTAAACAATACAAGTCATAACTGGTACAGGAGGAGAGGACCCTGCCCGCGAGGGCTCACAATCTTCAAGGGATGGGTGATAATACAGTAGGCGAGGGTAGAGCTGGTCGTGCAGCGGTTTGGTCGATCGGTGGTTACTGCAGGTTGTAGGCTTGTCGGAAGAGGTGGGTCTTCAGGCTCTTTTTGAAGGTTTCGATGGTAGGTGAGAGTCTGATATGTTGTGGTAGAGAGTTCCAGAGTAGGGGTGATGCGCGAGAGAAATCTTGTATGCGATTGTGGGAAGAGGAGATAAGAGGGGAGTAGAGAAGGAGATCTTGTGAGGATCGGAGGTTGCGTGCGGGAAAGTACCGGGAGACGAGGTCACAGATGTATGGAGGAGACAGGTTGTGGATGGCTTTGTATGTCATGGTTAGGGTTTTGTAATGGAGTCTCTGGGCAATTGGGAGCCAGTGAAGGGATTGACAGAGGGGAGAAGCTGGGGAATAGCGGGGGGACAGGTGGATTAGTCGGGCAGCAGAGTTTAGAATAGATTGGAGGGGTGCGAGAGTGTTTGAGGGGAGGCCACAGAGCATGAGGTTGCAGTAGTCAAGGCGAGAGATGATGAGGGCATGGACTAGGGTTTTTGCAGATTCTTGGGTGAGGAATGAACGGATTCGTGAAATATTTTTGAGTTGAAGTCGGCAGGAAGTGGAAAGGGCTTGGATATGTGGTTTGAAGGAGAGATCAGCGTCAAGGATTACTCCGAGGCAGCGAGCTTGTGGGACTGGGGAGAGTGGGCAGTCATTTACTGTAATTGATAGGTTCCTAGGGGGGGGGTCACGTGAGATGGGGGAAAGATGATGAATTCTGTTTTGTCCATGTTGAGTTTCAGAAATCTAGCGGAGAAGAATGATGAAATAGTGGACAGACATTGAGGGATTCTGTTTAGTAGGGAGGTGATATCTGGTCCAGAGATGTAGATCTGTGTGTCATCAGCGTAAAGATGATACTGAAAGCCATGAGATTCTATGAGCTGTCCCAGGCCAAAGGTGTAAATAGAGAACAGCAGGGGCCCAAGGACTGAACCTTGTGGGACTCCGACAGATAGGGGGCGAGGTGAGGAGGTGGTGTGTGAGTGGGAGACGCTGAATGTCCGGTCTGTTAGGTATGATGAGATCCAGGATAGGGCCAAGTCAGTGATGCCGAGGGATGAGAGGGTCTGTAATAATAGGGAATGGTCCACTGTGTCAAAGGCAGCCGACAGGTCCAGGAGGAGGAGGACAGAGTAGTGTCGCTTGCTCTTGGCGGTTAAGAGGTCATTGGTGACCTTAGTAAGGGCAGTTTTAGTGGAGTGGTGTGACCGGAAGCCAGATTGTAAGCGGTCGAAGAGGGAGCAAGAAGAGAGATGGGAGGACAGTTCAAGGTAGACGTGTTGTTCCAGTAGCTTGGAGGCGTAAGGGAGAAGTGATATAGGGCGATAGCTAGATACAGAGGATGGGTCAAGAGAAGGCTTTTTGAGGATAGGTGTGATGGAGGCATGTTTAAAGCTTGAGGGGAAAACACCAGTTGTTAGTGATAGGTTGAAGAGATGGGTTAGGGTTGGGATGAAGACTGTGGTGAGGTTTGGTATGAAGTGGGATGGGATCGGGTCAAGTGCACAGGTGGTGAGATGTGATCTTGAGAGTAGAGTGGAGAGTCGATCTTCTGTAATGGTGGAGAAGTTGGTTTTGAAGGTGGAGGGCTGGGAAGTCAGGAGGAAGGGCTCTGGGGGTTGTTGACCAAAACTGTCCCTGATGTTATCAATTTTCTGCTTGAAAAATGAGGCAAAGTCTTCAGCTGAGATGAGTGGGGAGGGAGGAGGTGCTGGGGGGCGGAGGAGAGAATTGAAGGTGTTGAATAACTGTTTAGGGTTGTGAGACAGGGAGGATATGAGAGATGAGAAGTAGGTTTGTTTAGCTGTGGCGAGTGTGGTCTTGAAAGTAGTGAGGGACTGTTTGAATGCGATGAAGTGCTCGTTGGAGTGGGATCTTTTCCATCTGCGCTCAGCAGCCCTGGAAGCTCGCCTCAGCTCTTTGGTCAGGCTGGTGTGCCAGGGCTGTCTGTTGATTTTGCGAGTTTTGGTATGTGTAAGTGGGGCAGCGGATTCCAAAGCTACAGCTATTGTGGTGTTATATAGAGCAGCAGCGTCATCTGCATTGTGTAAGGAACTTATATCTGTGAGAGGGAGGAGGGATTCAGAGAATGAGTGTAGGTCAAGGTGTTTAAGATTCCTGCGAGGGTGTGAAAGTTTGTGGGGTGGGGATTGTAGACATGGAGTGAAGAGGGAAGAGAATGTGAGCAGGTTGTGGTCAGAGAGAGGAAGAGGTGAGTTAGAGAGGTTAGATAGGGAGCAGAGGCGGGTGAAGATGAGGTCCAGTATGTGGCCATCTTTATGGGTGGATGTAGAAGACCATTGAGTGAGGCCGAAGGAGGAAGTGAGAGATAGAAGTTTAGTGGCAGCTGAGAGGGAAGTGTCAATGGGGATGTTGAAGTCGCCCATGATGATAGTAGGGATGTCCGCGGAAAGGAAATGAAGTAACCAGGTGGTGAAGTGGTCAAAGAAGGTGGTGGCTGGCCCTGGGGGGCGGTAGATGACAGCCAGTTGGAGGTTGGAGGGGGAGTAGATGCGCACAGAGTGCACCTCAAAGGAAGGGAGGGTAACAGAGGGTGGCAGTGGGATTGGGGTGAAGGAGCAGGTATCTGACAGGAGAAAACCAACTCCTCCGCCATGTTTGCTGCTGGGGCGGGGGGTGTGAGAAAGGTGGAAGCCGCCATACGAAAATGCAGCAGGAGAGGCTGTGTCAGAAGGGGTGAGCCAGGTTTCGGTGATGGCGAGGAAGGAAAGTTTGGTAGTAACAAAAAGATCATGAATGTAGGAAAGCTTGTTGCAGACAGAGCGAGCGTTCCACAGAGCTCCTGTTAGTGGGACTGGGGAAGCGGGGGCTGGGTGAATGGGTATAAGGTTGGAGAGGTTACGGAAGGTTGTGATAGAGCGTGGATGGGAGGTAGAAATGACTGTGGGAATGTGGTGAGGAGGACCAGGATTTGGAGAGATATCACCAGCAGTGAGAAGGAGCAGAGAAAGTGTTAGCAGGTGGGAGCAGGAAAGGGCATGAGGGGGCTGTTTGTGTTTGGAGACAGAGGATTGTATGTTAAGGAACAGTTTTGAGGCGGAGGTGAGGTGGATGGGGAGGATTGAAGAAGAGATGAACAGTTCCTTACTAGGAGTAGGGATTAGGGGAATTAGCAGAAAGTGAAGGATTATTGGGGTGAAAATGAAAACAAACAGAAACATTGTTTACAGTGACTGTACAGTTACCTTCAGTTCCCTTCTGGTTCAATTCTGGTTTTAATTCTTAAGTTAATCTTCACACTTCTAGAACACACTTATAGGAAATCACACTGCAGACTGAAGTCTTTATGCAGACTTGTGCTCTGCAATATATGTACAACTAAGTGCAGTCAGGTGTGAAGCAGAGAGGAGTGGTCTCTGCTCATCTTGGCCAGACAATTAAGAGTGGACCAGATGTATATGATCAAGCCAGAGTAAACAAGGTCATAAATAACACTGGGGTAAGCTGGGGTTAGCTGAAAGGCATACCATGTGAATGCTAGGTGCAGAGGCAAGTCTATGTGCAAAGCTGGGTGATGCACTGTGTGCCCTTCATAGACAGACAGCAGGAGAGCAGGAGAGCTGGGTGGATGGACATACCTGTCGGAAGAATAGAGATGCTTGTTAGAGTGCGATGGTGGCAGGTATTCTTTCCTCTATATCTCTGAGGCCGTAGGGGGAATTTTTTTTTCTCTCAATGGAGATAAAGCAATTGTCTGATCGTGTGGAGCAGCTCGCTGCGGAAGTGCGGGGAATTTCCGCCTACCTTGCTTGTTCGCATGCTGTTGAACCAAAGATCCCTACACCTGATGTATTTTTTGGGGATCGATCTAAATTTTTCAGTTTCAAAAATAATTGTAAATTATTTTTTGCCTTGAAGCCTAACTCGTCAGGGAGCTCCGCGCAGCAGGTTAAAATTGTCGTCTCTTTGCTGCGTGGCGATCCCCAGGACTGGGCGTTTTCTTTGAAACCAGATGATCCTATTCTGACTATGGTGGGATTTCCTGTTCCCTCTGGTCTGGATGATTCTATGTCATTAGCCATTCAGGTTGATCGGCGTTTACGTGAACGCAGGATTGCACGAGAGGTGTTGCCACCGGTTGAACAGACGTCTGAACCTATGCAATGTGATAGAGTTTTGTCTAAGGCGCAACGTCAGGAGTTCAGAAGGCGTAATAAGATGTGTTTTTTCTGTGGAGATGCCTCGCATATTATTTCTGTTTGTCCTAAACGAGAGAAACGCTTTGCACACACGTTTTCTGTTGGTGGTGTTCAACCTAAGTTTCTTCTGGCAATTACTCTGATCTGCTCCCTGTCCACATTTTCCGCCAAGGCTTTTGTGGATTCGGGAGCAGCGCTAAACCTAATGGACTTGGATTTTGCTAAACGTTGTGGATTTCCGATGACACCTCTGCAGACGCCTATCCCTTTGAGGGGGATTGATGCTACTCCTTTGGCTAAAATTAAACCTCAGTTTTGGACCCAGGTGGTCATGCGGGTCGCCCCAGACCATCAAGAAAATTGCAGAATTTTGTGTTGCATGGTCTGCATGATGCCGTTGTTCTGGGGTTTCCCTGGTTGCAAAGTCATAATCCAGTTTTGGATTGGAAATCTGTGTCTGTGGTGAGTTGGGGTTGTCGGTGTGCCTTTAGTGAGGCTCCGGTTTTTTCCACCTCTCCTCAGTCGCATGATGTTCCTGACTATTTGGCGGACTTTTATGATGTATTTAGTGAGAATGAGTCTGCGTCTTTGCCTCCTCATAGGAGTTATGACTGTGCAATTGAACTAAGCCCGGGGTGTAAATTTCCCAAGGGTCGGCTCTTCACTTTATCTGTACCCGAGCACGAGGCTATATGGTCCTATATTAAGGAGGCGTTGGAGAAGGGTCATATTAGACCATCCTCTTCACCCTTAGGTGCCGGTTTTTTTTTTGTGGCCAAAAAGGATGGTTCTTTAAGGCCTTGTATTGATTATCGTGCCCTCAATAAAATTACTATTAAATATCAGTACCCGTTACCCCTGATTTTGGATCTATTCTCTAGAGTTAGAGGTGCTTGCTGGTCTACCAAGCTTGACCTCAAGGGGGCGTATAATCTTAAGCAGGGGGATGAATGGAAGACGGCGTTTAATACTCCGGAGGGACATTTTGAGTACCTGGTGATGCCTTTTGGGCTCACTAATGCCCCTTCTGTCTTCCAGTGCTTCATGAACGACATTTTCCGAGACTTTGTGGATAAATTTTTGATTATCTATCTGGATGGTATTTTGAACTTCTCCAAGGATTGGGATTCTCATGTGGAACATATTCGGACTGTGTTCCGGATCTTGAGGGAGAATTCCCTGTATGTCAAAGGATCAAAATGCCTTTTTGGAGTACAGAGGATTTCATTTTTGGGATTTATTTTGTCTCCGTCAACTATTGAAATGGACCCGGCCAAGGTACAGGCCATTTATGATTGGGTTCAGCCCACTTCTTTGAAGGCCCTCCAGAAGTTTTTGGGTTTTGCTAATTTTTATTGGAAATTTATAGCAAAATTTTCTAGTATTGTCAAGCCATTGACTGATCTGACAAAGAAGGGTGCTGATGTGTTGAATTGGTCTCCGGAGGCTGTTTCTTCCTTTCAGGAGCTGAAGCGAAGATTTACCTCCGCCCCGGTTTTGCGGCAACCTGATGTCTCACTCCCATTCCAGGTAGAGGTGAATGCTTCTGAGATTGGTGCAGGAGCTGTTTTGTCCCAAAAGGATCCTGTAACATCTAAAATGAATCCCTGTGCTTTCTTTTCCCGAAAGTTCTCTCCATCTGAACGTAACTATGATGTGGGGAATCAGGAACTGTTGGCCATGAAATGGGCATTTGAGGAGTGGAGACATTGGTTGGAGGGAGCTAAACATCAAGTTGTGGTCCTCACTGACCACAAGAATTTGATTTACCTAGAGTCGGCTAAACGCTTGAACCCTAGACAGGCTAGGTGGGCCTTGTTTTTTACACGTTTTGATTTTGTGGTCTCTTTTCTTCCTGGAACTAAGAATGTCAAGGCAGACGCCCTCTCTAGGAGTTTCTTTGCTGATTCTCCTGTGGTGACCAAGCCTGCTACCATCTTAGGCGAAGGGGTAGTTCTTTCTGCCATCTTGCCCGATTTGAGACTTGCTCTGCAAGAGTTCCAGGAGGACAAACCTGAGCGTTGTCCCAGTGGAAAGTTGTTTGTTCCTGACCAGTGGAAGAAGAGAGTGATGTCTGAAGTTCATTGCTCTGCATTGGCTAGTCATCCAGGTATTTTTGGTACTAGAGATCTGGTGAGTCGCTCTTTTTGGTGTCCCACCTTGTCTCATGATGTCAGGAATTTTGTGCAGTCCTGTGGGACTTGCTCCCAGTCTAAATCTTGTTCTCGCTCTAGTGGGTTGTTGATGCCTTTGCCGGTCCCCAGGAGGCCATGGACCCATATTTCAATGGATTTCATCTCTGATATGCCGGTCTCTCAAAGAATGACTGTTATTTGGGTGATTTGTGATAGGTTCTCTAAGATGGTTCATCTTGTACCACTCCCTAAGTTGCCATCTTCCTCTGAGTTGGTGCCCCTGTTTTTGCAACAGGTGGTTCGCTTGCACGGGATTCCTGAGAACATTGTATCTGACAGAGGAGTTCAGTTTGTGTCTAGATTTTGGAGGACTTTCTGTTCCAAGCTGGGAATTCAGTTGTCCTTCTCCTCTGCTTTTCACCCTCAGACCAATGGGCAGACAGAGAGAACAAACCAGACCTTGGAGTCGTATTTGAGATGTTTTATTTCCGCTGATCAGGATGATTGGGTTTCATTTTTGTCCTTGGCCGAATTTGCTTTGAATAATAGAGCTAGTTCTGCCACTTTGATGTCACCTTTTTTTTGGAACTTTGGGTTTCATCCTCGATTTTCTTCAGGGCAGGTGGAGCCTTCTGCCTGCCCAGGTGTTGACACTGTGGTGGAGAGAATGCACCAGATCTGGGACCAAGTGGTGGATAAATTATCTCTCTCCCAGGAAAAGGCCCAGCGGTTTTCCAATCGACATAGGACCATTGGTCCCCAGTTTAAGATTGGTGATATGGTGTGGTTATCATCAAAAAATATTGCTATGAAGGTGGCTTCTCCTAAGTTTAAGCCTAGATTTATTGGACCTTACAAGATTTTGGAGATTATTAATCCGGTCTCTTTTCGTTTGGCTCTTCCTGTCACATTTAAAATCCATAATGTGTTCCATAAGTCCTTTTTGAAGAGGTTTCTTGAACCAGTTGTTCCTGGGGTGGCACCTCCAGACCCTGTATTGGTTGAAGGTAACATGGAATATGAGGTAGAGAAAATACTGGATTCCCGTCTGGCTAGACGGAGACTCCAGTATTTGGTTAAGTGGAAGGGTTATGGTCAGGAGGATAATTCCTGGGTCTCTGCCTCTGATATTCATGCCAAAAGATTGGTGCGTGCCTTTCATCGGGCTCACCCTGATCGCCCTGGTGGCGTGGTTGAGGGTTCGGTGACCCCTCCTCAAGGGGGAGGTACTGTTGTGAGTTCATTTTTCCCTTCGTCACTGAGGTCTGGTGAACTCCCTATTCTGGTAAAGGAAGGTAATGAGCCTGATTATCAGGCACCTGAGCCTAATGAGGATGACTGGCTGAGTGGAGTCACGGACTGGATATAAGGCTGCCGACGCCCTTCTGCCCTGCGGGTGATTTCTCTGTGGACTTCTAGGACACCAGTCTGATTCCTGCTCCTCTAAAGCTAAGTTTTCTGCTTTGCCTGTTAGCATTTGTGTTTTGTTTTTGTTTTCCTTGCTTTTCTGTATTCTGCCATTCCCTGCTGGGGTGAGCTGAATCTCCTTTTGCCTGTAGCTCTGTCTTCAGAATATTCCTGAGTACTGACATAGCTTTTTGAAGCCTAGCGTCTTCAGGGCCTTTTTCACTGTCAGTCTGTTGGCTCTTATTTTCATAGGGTTTTTCACGGATTGCAGACAGCAGCCTTCCTGTCCTTTTCTATCTAGTTAGCTTGGGCCCCGTCTTTGCTCAGTCTATCTTTCTGCCTGTGTTAGTGTTTTCATCTTGCTTCACCGTCATTATATGTTGGGGGTTGCCTATTGCTTTGGGGTCTGCTCTGGGGCAGTTTAGATTTCCCCTTTCTTTCTTTAGGCCTATTTAATTCTCCGGCTGTGATCGAGGGGTCTAGGGCATCGTAGGAACCCCCCACGGCTCCTGCTAGTTGTGTTGATAGGTTCAGGGGTCTGCAATCCGATAGCTGCCAACTTTTCTGGTTTTCTGGACTTAGCTAGCATTTCTGTTTTTGCCTCCTACGGTGACTCAATCATAACACCTATCCCTTGCTAGGGAGCTGGGTGATGCAGGCAGTGGCCCCACCGCTGTACTAATACACACCATGGAAAAATACAAACAGGGAAACACCACTTAGCTTTGCTCTGTTGCTCTTGCTCCCAGCAACAGAGTCCACCACCAGAATGCAGCTTTCCTCCTGAATAGCTACCACCAAGCTCTGTCAGAGCTGCAAGGAAATCCCCTCTGACTCCTTCCACAACAGGGCTCTGACTGAGCTGCCAGGACCTCTTTTTCGATCCTTCCTCCACCAAGGATGGTTGAAATGAACACTATCACCAACAGTGATTGCAACACCTGACACTTTTATAACAGAGCCAGAGCAATCACCTGCTTTATAATCACATGCACTAAAGAAACCAGAGTGCAATGACGCTCACCACCACCGGGGGCAAACTAGAACAAAAGACACCACTGTGTAATAATCCTAGTGGCCACCGAGGGCAAAACCAAACTTAAGCACACAGCCTTAAGCACACAGCTTAAGGAAAAAAAAAAAGGTTACATGTGCTTTTATCTGTCATGATCCAGCATGGATCATGACAGTTGCATTATATTTTGGAGGGGTGCTTCATTATATTCTATGAGAGGGGGCTGCATTATATTTTATGAGGGGGCTACATTATATTCTATGAGGGGGCTACATTATATTCTATGAGGGGGCTACCCCTCTATGATTCTACCCCAACCCCTGCTACATAATTAAGACGTGTACTACCTTATATTATACCCTGATATTAGCATGTTTTACCACACAATTGGTGGTCTTGTTTTTATTTCTATGTAGCTACATAGTGGTCCCCTAGAATGATTTTCTCTGGTGGGCCCAAGGTGCTCCAGCCCGACGCTGCTAGCCACTGATTAGTATGCTTGCTACTCAGCATCTTACCACCTTGGTCTCTTCTCCCTTGACATGATGGGACGGCACTATGCATTTTATTATATTAATGATGTGGTATTATTTGGTCTACACACCGACATCTACCTGATGTCTCGATTTCTCTGCTGAACATGTCTCCTGTATTGATGTCCTATGTATTTAAATGAATGTTACTATTTGATTCTATTGAATACATTTCTACTTTTTTACTACTTTGGACTTAAGCTCCATAGTTTTCCTTTTTTTTAAATGCAATTCCTTCATGTGTTGCTGTGAAAGACATGCGGTCGCGGGGACGCAAGCATATTTTTCGAGCACGCTGAAGTTACTCTTACCATACGAGCATGCTCAGATAACACCTCATCCGAGCACGTTCACTCATCACTAATAGATTTTACTTAAATGTATGTATTTCAGGCTGAAATAATTTTTGCAATATATTGAGTAAAATAAATTTTTTTAATTAAACTCAATATATTGACATGACGTGTGGCATTGCAACATTGTATCTAATGATTTCTGCATGTCTCTCTCTATCTAATCTCTCTCGCTATGTGTCCTCGGGAGCTGGACAACCCCTGTAATAGATGATCCCGCATTTCTCAGGTACGCTCCTGCATTCACCCACTGTGGAGAGTTCCGGAACTAGAAGTGAGGAGCTGTGTATCCGGGGACATTTTGAAATGTTGCACAAAGCGTCCGTCAGGTAAATAAAAGGCACGAAGTATCGTGCGTATCCCACAGTGGCGTCGCTGTTGTTACTAGTCTTCCAGGTGAGGGCGGCCATTATTACTATGTTGCTGCAATGTAACAAATCGCTGCCGCTGTGGAAAGTCCTAGTGCGCATGCGCGCTGCCTGCTCTGGGACACCTCAGCCGTGATGCATTGCATACTGGGGACCCGTGTACGGAGCGCCCCACTCCCCGTGTCTGACTCGTATTGTGTTAGCAGCATGAGAGCCGAGGTTGTCGCCTTTAGGTCCTGAGGAGGAAGGTGAGGCTGCAGCCTGCTGTTACTGCGGTGGCTGGGAAGGTCCAGCTCCTGGTTATTACATGAATGAAACGGCCTGCCATGTTGGTAATGGCTTCTGCTAATCTTGTAAGGTGAGGGCCTCCATGCATTTCCCTGGACAGCGTCTGTGATAAGTCGCTTCTGAGACTTGGCTGCGTTCACACTGTCATATTGTCAAACGTGGTATGCCTGCGATGCCCGGGCAGACCGTGGGGCGTACTGTGCTGGGATTACAGCCTCACAGGTATTTCTAAGACCAATTAGGCCGGGCACGGCAGCCATTGTATGGGCGATGATCTACGGGTGTGGAATTGAGCCTTTCTAGAGCCGCTAAGCACTCCTGCTTGTATTACATTAATGGGGGCAGCAATTAAGAGACTAGGTATCAACTTATATTTTTTTCTCATCTTTTGGGGGAGGGTTGTTTAGGGATTTTTCAGCTATTATACCACTAGGAGTAGTCATTTATGGCATATTAAATTATGCCATAAATAACTTTTAATGGGAACTTATCACATGATTCATGGGGTGCCTGAACCACAGCTATCAGGAAATGGAGACCGGCATCTGCATTACAAACCTGTTTTACTCAGACGCTGAGACTTTTCCAAAAAAACCATAGCTTAAAACAGGGATAAAGTAACTAGTCCAAGAGGTATGTCCGCAGCACCTTCTGCCTGCCCGCTCAGACTTATTTTATTTATGCTTACTTTTATAGCGCCATCTTATTACAGACCTCATCACTGTCCCCATCGGGGCTCACACTAAATGATCTATCAGTATGTCTTTGGAGTGTGGGAGGAAACTGGAGTACCTGGAGGAAACCCACGCAAACATGGAGAGAACATACAAACTCCTTGCAAATGTTGTACTTAGTGGGATTTGAAAACACTTCAAAGCAACAGTACTAACCACTGAGCCAGCATGTTGCCCTTGCTGTGACGTTTTCCCGTGTGTGTAAAGATGTGAGTAGGCAAGGAGTAGCTGGCCAGGACATAACTTTTGGACTAGTCGCCTTGCCCCATCCACTCGTGGTATTTATTTTTTTTTTTTTCTGAAACGTCAAACCATAGATGTTTGTAATGTAGAAGCCATCCTCATGCTGCCCATAGTTCGGGTGGCATAAAACGTGACAGGTTCCTTTTTAAATTAAAAAAAAAACAAACTGTAGAAGTATCTGCTAAATAACTAGTATTCTTGAAGCGGATGACTAAACAAAAGTATAAAACTATACACATCATCCCCCGACCTTACCCCCGCTGTACTACAGAACGCCAGTGACTGTCCGCAGTCTTCAACATCATGTCCACTCTCTATCTGAAACTTAACCTCTCAAAAACTGAACTTCTGCTCCTGCCGTCTACTAACCTCCCTTAATCTGACATTTCCCTCTCCGTGGGTGGCACCATAATAACACCCCAGCAGCAGGCACGCTGTCTAGGCGTTATGTTTGACACGAATCTCTCCTTCACATCCCAAATACAATCTCTTGCCGCTTAGACCTAAAGAACATCTCCAGAATCCGCCCTTTTCTCACCATGGAAACAATAAAAACCCTCACTGTCGCATTGATCCACTCCTGCCTGGACTACTGCAACGCTCTATTAATTGGCCTCCCCATTACTCGACTATCCTCTCTACAGTCCATATTTAATGCAGCAGCCAGGGTCATCCATCTGGCTAATCGGTACTCGGACTCGTCTTCTTTTCGCCAATCGTTACACTGGCTGCCCATTCATTATAGGATCCAATTCAAAGTACTTGTTCTCACCCACAAAGCTCTCCACAGTGCAGCACCTCCCTACATCTTCTCCCTCATTTCTGTCTATCGGCCTAACCGACTGCTTCGCTCTGCAAACGACTTTCGACTAACCCGCACCTCCCACTCCCGACTCCAAGACTTCTCCCGCGCTGCGCCAATCCTCTCGAATGCTCTACCCCAAGAAATTAGGACTATCCACAATCTGCACAATTTTAGGCGCTCCCTCAAAACACATTTGTTCAGAGCGACCTATCACGTTCATTAATCAGTCATTTTATGTGTAGCCCATTCACTCCATCCATCCCTCACTCCCTTAAGATGGCTGGACCATCTATGTAAATACACCATTGTAAATACACACCTGTACTTTGTATCTCCCCCACCTCATTGTAGATTGTAAGCTCTCACGAGCAGGGTCGTCTTATTTTGCTTAAATTATTGTATTGTTAGGCTGAGTGCAGACGGAGTTTTGAGCCCTGCGGATTTTTCCGTGCAGAATGGAAGAAAACCGCAGGTCAAATGACCTGCATTTTTCCTGCGGATTTCTTCCATTTTTCACGAGGTTTTTGTGCGGTTTTCCATTGCGGTCTTCCCCCTGCGGATTTGGTAACAGGGGAGATAGAAAACCGCACAAAAGAAGTAACATGCTGCGGATTTTGTACCGCAGGAAAACTGCGCGGAAAAATCTGCAGCGTCTGCACAGCGTTTTTTTTTTTTTTTTTCATTCATTTTAAAGGTACTGTACATCACAATGCGGATATGCAACGTTTCTGCGCGGTAAAATCCGCTGCGGAAACGCTGCAAATCTGCATCGTGTGCACATGGCCATAATGTTACTTATGAGTTGTGATTTGAAACTGTAAAGCGCTGCGGAATATGTTGGCGCTATATAAAGATTTATTTTAATAATATACTTGCTCCCTTTACAGCTGCAACGCTAAGGAAATGGCAAAGTCCAGATGGATAGAATTACTTTGCTCTTAGCAGCTTTCTAAGGATGAAACTTAGATATTTATTATGAACAGACAAGCCTCTGGAATTATTTTATGGTATCTTGTAAATTAATATATAAAAATAAACTTTTGTTACCCATAATCATGTTAAGGCTTCACAGGATATTCCTAGTATAAAATGCATTGCAAGGAACAACTGTTGAGCAAACTAAAATTAATATGATAGAGCACACTAGATGTGCAGTTTATCATATCTTCTAGTCACTTGATGTTTTAATGGTTTTAAATAGATTAGTTTGATGTACAATTGCTGCCATTTTATGGTAGCATGGTGGTTTGTTAACAGATTGCATTTGCTTTACAGTAATCCTTTCCAAAGGAGCCATCATGGACGAAGTTGATAAAAAAAGGAAACATCGCAGTAGAAGTCGTACAGCGTCTCATCATAAATCTTTGAAAAAGAAATCTACTTCTCGCCATAGAGAGAGCAGCAGCAGTATTTCGCCTCCACGGAAGAGCTCTTCTCATGCCAAGTATCATGCTGATACCTCTAGGAAAGGTTAGTGAGACAATTAGGGCACAGTCCTCATTATAGTCTTGTGCTGGACCGAAATCTGTTGCCCCTTACCCTCCTCAATAACAGTCTATTAATGAGTGTAGTGCGGCTGGCCGTTAGAAGCACAGGTGGTCCCTGGTATATGGGCACAGTGAACCAGATAGCTGAGATGCTTTTACTTATACACATTTCCTTAACTTTTCACCCATAAATTGTTTGTTTTTTTTTTTTTTATTTCAGAGAAAGGAAAGCGAAGAAAGAGGAAAGTGAGCACTTCTTCATCTTCATCATCATCTCTGTCAAAGAAGAGGAAAAGAAGAAAACGGAAGCCTAGTACATCCTCTTCCTCTAGCTCATCATCATCAAGCTGTTTAGATGAATCAACAGACTGCAGTGGAAACGGGAGTCAGAAGAAAAAGAAAAGAGATAAAAAGGTAAAAAAGAAAAAGGTGAAAAAGAAAAGTAAAAAACATAGCAAGAAAGATATGGTCAAAGGGAAATGCCAGGAAACCCCAGACAGGAATGAAGAATTCCATCCTGGACCCTCTCTGGATCTTTGGCAGAAGGAGTCTATGGAAAGCACTGGTCCAGGTAAAGAGGCTAGAATTCTGGACTCTGGAAACCAAACGAGCATTAAAGATGGTTTCAGTGTTAATAGATTCGTTTACCAAATGTTTTTTCTGTTTGTTCATAAGTTTTGACAGATGAACAGAAATCTCGTATTCAAGCAATGAAACCAATGACCAAGGAAGAGTGGGATGCTCGGCAAAGTGTTATCCGCAGAGTTGTGGATCCAGAAACTGGTAGAACGAGGTGACCATTATGCTTATTAGACATTTCACATTCCCATTAATTTGTTTGCAAAACTCTCTCACTATTTTGTGAGCAGAGCCAACCCTGGTTGGAGCTAGTAAAATAATAGTAGTATACTCCAGGCAGAAAGCTGCATTTAGCACCTTCTTGCTGACTGCTGTATGTAGTTCTCGGTGTCTGCTAGCAAACATGGATACAAGAGAGGGCACGGCACTATCATTAAATGTCAGCAGCTGTGTGCTCTCTGCCCTGCAAGAGCAGTCTGCTTCCTTATGCAGGAAGACATGGATGCTGTCAATGACCACATACTGCTCTGTGCATTGAGGTGAAAAAAGAAAAACATGGATGCTGGATTTTGTCCAGCTCTGTGGTAAACCATACAAATAGGTCCAGAAATATTTGGACAGTGTTTTGTCATTTTGGCTGTTTACCAAAACATATTAAAGATGGCTATATAATCAATATGTGCAGACTTTCAGCTTCAATTTGAGGGTATTCACACCCTAATATATCTCTAATATGTAGCTGTCTCTTTTTAAGGGACTAAAAGTAACTGGACAATTATCTCATAAGCTCTTTCATGGGCTATTTCTTTGATAATCTATTATGAATTAAGCAGGTAAAAGATCTGGAGATGATTGCAGGAGTGGCATTTACATTTGGGAGCTGTTACTGTGAACCCACAACATGCGGTCAAAGAAGATCTCAATGCCAGGGAAAAAGTCCATCTTCAGGCTGGAAAAAAAAAAAAAAAAAAAAACAGACAACAGAAATCTTAGGAGTGGCCAAATCAACAGATTGGCACATTCTTCAAGAAAAAGACTGCACTGGGAACTCAAAAAGCCTGGACATTCACAGAAGACAACAGTGGTAGATGAACGCAGAATCCTTTCCATGTTGAAGGAAAACCCCCTTCACGATATCCGCCCAAGTGATGAACACCATAAAGTGGGTGTTTCAGTATCTCTAAGGCTCCGTTCCCACAAGGAACTTTTGTTGTGTTTTTTTAACCCCCAAGCTCTTTTTGGTTTTGCTTTTTGATTTTTCGCTCCCCGTCTTCCCAGAGCCATAACTTTTATATTTTTCCATCAATATGGCCATGTGAGGGCTTATTTTTTTTCGTGATGAGTTGTACTTTTTAACAACATCATTGGGTTTTAGCATGTCGTGTACTCGAAAACGGGAAAAAAATTCCTAGTGCGGTGAAATTGCAAAAAAAGTGCAATCCCGCACTTGTTTTTTGTTTGGCTGTTTTGCTAGGTTCACTAAATGCTCAAACTGACCTGCCATTATGATTCTCCAGGTCATTACGAATTCATAGACACCAAACATATCTAGGTTTGTTTTTGTTTTTTTTGTTTTTTGTTTTTTTTCATCTAAGTGGTGAAAAAAAAAATCCAAACTTTGCTTAAAAAAATAAATAAATGCGCATTTTTCCGAGACCCGTAGTGTCTCCATTTTTCGTGATCTCGGGTTGGGTGAAGGCTTATTTTTTTGCACGCCGAGCTGACGTTTTTAACAATACCACTTTTGTGCAGATACGTTCTTTTGATCGCCCGTAATTGCATTTTAATGTAATGTCACGGCGACCAAAAGTATTTCTGGCGTTTCGAATTTTTTTTTTTTTTAAATGGGGCTAAGGGGGGTGATTTAAACTTTTTGTATTTGTTTTATCTTTTTTTTTTTTTTTTTTTTTTTTTTTTTAAACTATTTTTCTTTCACTTTTGACAGGCTTAAATAGTCTCCATGGGAGACTATAAGCTGCCATAGCTTGATCAGGTCTGCTACATAGAGGCGATGCTCAGATTGCCTCTATGTAGCATAAATACTGCATTGCTATGAGCATCATAGGGGGTCAGCTGTGCGCGTATTTCCGGCCCGATGGCCGGAAGCGCGTGTTAAATGCCGCTGTCAGCTATTCCACCCGCGCCTATTGCGGGCACATGTGAGCTGTTTTGAACAGCTGACATGTCCTAGCTTTGATGCGGGCTCACTGCCGGAACCCTCATCAAAGCGGAGTACGTCCAATGGCAGTACCTATCTGTGCAATGGCAGTAAGGGGTTAATATTGGAGAATTTCTGCACCTATTATTTAAATTAGTTTACTTGCGTTTTTTTTCACATGTTTTGTCTCTGCTGTATCATGCTTTTAAAACGACTTTGTTTTTGATACTTCTTGTTTTTTTGCTTTAACAACTTTATTTCTATATTTATGTGTGGATTACATTCATTTATTCGGACTCCCATGACAGCACCACGAGAGGGGATCCGCCCTTCAGGAACAGGAAACCTACAGATACAAAAGGGCTCCACCTCTCCCACGCATCAGTCTGGTTTCCTATTCCTGAGGGGATGGAATCCGGATTGATCCCAGGCCGACCGGCCGGTACAGGTAGCGAAGGGGTCTCCTACCTCGGCCAGGTGCGGATCTCCTGGAAGACGCCATGGTGGTCCTGGATGGGCTGCACGGCGGTGGCATGTACAGCAGGGAGCTGTGTCCGGTGGATATCCGCCTCCAGGGAAGAGATCAGCCACCGCCGGTGAGTATGCTCCCGGGGGTCTCCCTGCTCCGGCGGAGCGGTTGCTGTGGTCGGGGGGCCGGCGCGGCTGCATGGTGCCAGGGACTGGGGAGCGCTGTGGAAGGAACGCCCGGGTGTCCCGCGGGACTTCCGGTTACGCAGGAAGCGTGTGCAGAGTCGCGGTGACGTCGGGGGCGGAGCCTGGGGCGCTTTCGGGTCGGCAGCGCCACTGTGCAGGCGCGAGGACTCCCAAGATGGCAGCGCCCATCGGAATAGGCGCCGGTAAGCGCGGAGTCACCGGCTGATAGCGACACCAGCTGGGGAGGGGGGCCCGATCAAAGGGGTAGGGCGCGGCATATCTACTGTCCGGAGGAGGGGTATATAAGCAGGGCCCAAAAGGGGTTCCATGCTTTTGGCCACATTATTGCACGCAGTAATGGAGAGTGAACAAGAGCAACAGCAGCGACAATCATCACTGCCGCCCCTAGAGGACCTTCGGCAGGTCAAACAAAAGAAAAGAGTCCCGGGACAGTAAGGAGCGTGCGGGGCGAAGTGACCAATCCAGTCATAAAAGCTCCTCCAGACAGACAGGAGCATCGACTGAGAAAGATCCCCCTCATTCTCCGGTACTTAATTGCTGCACTGGTAAGTGATCTACGTGAATAATGTTCACTCAGTGACGGGGCTTCCCTCTATGTTTTACTTTCAGGGGAATAAATTCACGAGTAAGACAAAACACAGAGAATGCGCACTTTGTGCATGTCCATTACCGGACTCATGTCCCAAAAGGTTGTGTTTCCCCCCCCCCCCCTGTATTCAGCAGACAGTGGCGGAAGAATCGCCCGTAATAGCTGCAAGCTTAAAGGACAATGTCAGGGCAGAGATGAGAGAAACCCTGAAATCCCTGTCCCAACCAGAGAGCTTAAGGTGTGGGGACCCCGTGTAGTCAGATTCCTCGGTAGAATGGAGGAGGAGTAAGGACTCCCCTGTCTCATCCTCCTCGGAGGAAGAGGATTCTGGCCGGTTTTGTCTGCTGCTAGACCGGGTAGACAAGCTGGTAAAGGCGGTGAGAGGAACAAGAAGTGGAGGAGCCTAAACCTCAATTATCCATGCAGGATGTCATGTTCGGGGGGCTGGAGCAGAGAAAGCGAAGGGTCTTCCCCTTGAACGAAAAGATTCAAGATCTAATCCGTAGAGAATGGGGGGGAAAAAAACAGATAAGAGGCGTTCGCTACCACCAGCCCTCAAACGTTGATACCCCTTCGATGATCCGGCAGTGAACACTTGGGACAACAAGGCCCCTAAATTAGATGCGGCAGTCGCAAAGGCATCAAAAAGATCCTTGCTACCTTTTGAGGACATGGGGACCATTAAAGATCCTCTAGCTAGGAAGGCAGATGCCTTCCTTAAAGGTACCTGGGAGATGGCAGCCGGTTCTTTAAGACCAGCAGTAGCCTCAACATGTACGGCCAGGTCCATGATGATCTGGTTAGACCAGTTGGAGTCTCAGTTGAAACAAGGGACACCTAGACAGACAATTCTTAGTGCCCAACCAGTAATCCAGGAGGCCGCAGCCTTCCTAGCGGACGCCTCTGCTGATGCGGTGAGAATGGCCGCCATTGCAGCAGGTCTCTCTAATGCGGCTCGTGGAGCCCTGCGGCTAAAGTGCTGGCAGGGAGACATTCAATCCAGGTCAAAGCTCTGCACTATCCCATGCGAAGGGGAATATTTGTTCGGAGCAGTCCTGGATGAATTGCTTGAGAAAGCCGGGGATGATAAGAAAAAGTTCCCTAATCTGTGGTCTGCATCCTACTGATGTCCGTTCAACAGAAGGAGATTTGGTCAGGGGAGAAGGTGCAATCCTTCACCTAATAGAGACCGTCCCAGATGGGAGGATAGAAAGAGAAGAGGTACGGGCTTCATGTTCAGGTGTTCGTCAAGAGAGCGAAAGAAATCTGGCCAATGACTAGCAATTCCCGTGGGGGGTAGACTGTCAGCCTTCCAGCCTGGTTGCAGATCACCAACAGTGACTGGGTGCGGAATGTAATATCAACCGGTCTCAAGCTGGAGTTTAGTTATGTTCCACGGGATACCTTTAAACCAACTCCCTTAAGATCTTTGCCACTTGAACAAGCTGCTTTAGAAGCAGAAATCTTAAGTCTGTGCCTGAAAAAAGTCCTGGTGGAGGTTCTGGAATCTGAGAGGGGTAGAGGTTTCTACTCTCCCCTGTTCCTGATCCAAAAGCCAGATAAATCATTTAGAACCATTATTAATTTACGTTCCCTCAATGAGTTTTTGGTTAATCGCACCTTTAAGATGGAATCCATCAGTTCAGCAATAAAGATGTTGTTTGAATGGTGTTTTATGGCAGTCGTGGATTTGAAAGACACATACTATCATGTGCCTATCCACGCAGACTTCCAGCAGTTCCTGAGAGTGGCGGTTTCAATGGACGGTCTAATCCTTCATTTTCAGTTTAGAGCTCTTCCTTTTGGTCTCTCAGCAGCGCCCCGGGTATTTACGAAGATAGTGGCTGAGGTCATGGCTCATTTGCGGGAGTCTGATATCTTGATTGTCCCGTACTTAGACGATTTTTTGATTGTGGGGAAATCGGTGGACCATTGTCTATCCCAGATAGAGCAGGCTAAATCCAGACTAGAGAGTCTCGGATGGATAATAAATTACGAGAAATCCAGTTTTCAGCCCCTAAGAGTCCAAAAGTTCCTAGGCTTAATGTTAAATTCAGTAACCCAGCAGTGTCTTCTGCCATCAGATAAGCTAGAACACATACAACAGCAGGTACTTCGGGCAATTGATAGATCCTCCATGACCCTCAGGCAAGCCATGTCTCTGTTAGGCTCTCTGACCTCACGTATCCCAGCAGTCAGGTGGGCACAAATTCACACTAGATCCCTTCAGAGAGACGTCCTAGTTAGCAACAGGGCCTTAGAGGGGTCTCTACAAGGTCAAGTATATTTGAGCCCTTTGACTCTTACATCACTTAGATGGTGGTTTGATGACAATAACTTATCATCAGGGGTGCCCTGGGTGATGCAGATAACCTGCATAGTAACCACAGATGCTAGCCCCTTGGGTTGGGGGGGCCCATATGGGGGACATAGTGGTGCAGGGACATTGGGACTCCGAAACTGAAACCTCATCTAACCAGAGGGAACTGTTGACGATTGAGTTGGCAGTTAAAAAAATCTCATTATGTACCTACAGGGTCATCATGTGAGGATCCTCTCTGACAACCATGTAGCAGTAGCCTATATCAACCACCAAGGGGGAACACGCTCCAAGGCCCTGATGCGGATAACGGAACGTCTATTTCAGATAGCCGATGAAAATTTTCAATCTTTAACTGCGCTCCATATCGGAGGGAAAGACAACATGAAGGCAGACTTTCTAAGTTGCAGGGCCCTAAGGCAAGGAGAATGGGATTTAAACACGGAGATTTACAACCAGATGGTCAGCCGGAGGTAGACCTCTTTGCCAGCAAAGAAAACGAAAAGGAAAAAACATTCTGCTCTCTGAACCCCAGGGAAAATCCACTGGCAGTGGACGCCTTCCTGATAAAATGTGACTTCTCTCTGGCATATGCCTTTCCACCATTAAGCCTCTTACCTCTGTTAGTAAGAAAGATCAGAGAAGATCGAGCAAGAGTCATATTAATTGCCCCATTCTGGCCCAGAAGGACCTGGTTCGCATGGTTGAGGACCGTGTCAGTATGCAATCCCTGGGTACTGCCGTACCTTCCGGATCTCCTGTACCAGGGGCCAGTCAACCACCCACAAGTAGCGGGACTCCATTTGACGGCGTGGTGTTTGAGAGGGCACTGTTGAAGAATAGAGGTTTCTCCAAAAATTTAATTGACACCCTCCTGAAAAGCAGGAAGCAAACTACTACGAATATCTATGCTAGAACCTGGAGGCGATTCTTGTCCACCTCTGAGTTTAATATCAGGGATGGAATACCCACAAAACAGATTCTAGAATTCCTCCAGAGGGGTCTCTAATTCGGTCTTTCCACAAGTACCTTAAAAGTACAGGTTTCAGCCTTGGGGGGGGCCCTATTTACCTGTGATATTGCCAGCAGCTATTGGGTGGCTAGATTCATCAAAGCGGCTACTAGATCTTGACCCATACACAGGGATAAATGTATACCATGGGACTTAAATTTAGTCCTTACGGCTATGACAGAGAAGCCATTCAAACCTCTAGATTTGGCCTCGCTAAAGGTTACATCCCTTAAGACAGCTTTTTTGGTAGCAATAACATCTGCACGTAGAACAAGTGATATACAGGCACTTTCCAGGTTGCCCCCTTATACAGAGTTCTTACAGGATAGAGTAATCCTAAAACCGGACCCGGCATACTTGCCCAAGGTAGCATCACACTTTAACAGGACACGAGAGAGTTCTCCCTTCCTCCCTAATCCTACCAACCCTAAAGAGCAGAAGCTTCATGCGTTAGATGTTAAAAGATGCATACTAAAATATATATCAGCTACTGATCCTTGGAGGAAAGAAAACGCATTGTTTTTATCCTTCCAAGGTCCTAAGAAAGGGTTTAGGGTATCAAAACGCACGTTAGCAAAATGGATTAGGGAGGCTATCTCTTTTGCCTACACAGCAGATGGTGGTCCGGCTCCACAGAATCTGAGGGCGCATTCCACTCGTGCCATGGCGTTGTCTTGGGCAGAGAAATCTGGAGTGTCAATTGACCAGATATGTAAGGCGGCCACCTGGTCATCTCCTTCCACCTTTTTTAACCACTATCAGTTAGATATGGGTGCCTCCTCGGATCTCACCTTTGGGCTAAAGGGGGTTTTACACTAAGCGAGATCGCTAATGATATCGCTCAAGCGACACCGATATTGTGACGCGACAGCGATCACGCTAGCGATCTCGTTAAGTGTGAAAGGTAGCAGCGACCGGACCCCCCGTCGGCTATCGCTGATCGTGCTCGAATGTGCAGGTACATTTTTCCATCGCTGACGTCCCGCTGTCCAGTAATTATCGTTGTGTTTGAAGCTTTTAAAACGATGAGCGACGTCAATAACGACGCATGGCTCAGCGACACAGGCGTGACTTACCTGCCACGCCTCCTCTTCCCTATTGGTCTTCAAAGCGCTGACAATGTGCGAAATGTATCTGACAAAAAAGGTATAAAAGACAACGCTTGAACGCCTCATTCAACACTTTGTTCCCAAGCATATTGGATGTTAACCGGTTTGGTTCCAGTGTGAGTCGCTACAGCGTATATATTTTAACGGCTTTCACAACGCGGTTGCTTCGGCGTCCCTATTGTAATCGCTATTGCGCTTTTATTAGTGGATTCATTTTATTCATCAAAAGAACAACTCTGTTTGCCAGGTATGTATTTTAATAGTACCAATTTTTTTTTTTTTAGAGTAATACTGTTAATGATTATTGTGTTGGCTTTATACAAATGAAGCTCTTGTTATCAAATCGTCTATTGATTTTATTTTATGTTGCAGTTTGTATATCATGAACGGCGCAGAGCGTGCTATTGTGGCTGCTGCTTTGGTGTTGGAGGCTGGTCGGCTACATGAAGAGGCACAGATGCAAGAGAGGCGTTCCAAAAGAAAGCGGCGCATGTGGACCAGAGAGTGGTTGGCGAAGAGGTCCGAATTCTCACACATGCAGCTCGTAAGAGAACTGCAGGAGAACAATCCTCAGGATTTCAAGAACTATCTGCGGATGTCAGAGGACTCTTTCAAATTTTTACTAGCCAGGGTGACGCCATTGATTGAAAGGAGAAATACCAAAATGCGAGCTGCTGTGCCGGTAGACGAACGATTGACCGTGACGCTGAGATTCCTGGCCACCGGACGATCACTGAAAGATCTGCAATTTTCTTCTGCCGTTTCTTTGTCACTGCTCAGCAGTTTGATTCCTGAAACATGCAATGCCATAGTTCAAAGCCTCAGGAGCTACATCCAGTTTCCTACAACAGTGGCGGAGTGGAAAAATATTGCCTCTGATTTTGAGCGGCTTTGGCAGTTCCCAAACTGTGGGGGGGCTTTGGATGGTAAACATGTGAGGATCACCCAACCGCCAAACAGTGGATCCTATTTTTACAATTATAAGGGCTATTTTAGTGTAATCCTTATGGCCCTTGTTAATGCAAACTACGAGTTCATAAATGTTGATGTTGGCATGAACGGCAGGATTTCAGATGGTGGAGTGTTAGAACATACACTTTTTGGCGAGCGATTGACCAATTGTGACCTGAACCTGCCTCCCAACACAGAGACAACCGCCAACCTCAACTTTGTTTTTGTCGGTGATGAAGCCTTCGCGCTGCATGCGAATCTACTGAAACCGTACCAACAAAAAAGTGTGACGGAGCAAACACGTATATTTAACTACCGTTTGTCAAGGGCACGAAGGGTTGTTGAGAATGCGTTTGGCATCATGGCCAGCCGCTTTCGGATTTTCCACACACCCATAAACCTAAAGTTGCAATCCATTGACTCGGTCGTTATGGCTTGTTGCGTGCTGCACAATTTTCTGCGGCGCCGCGATGCAAATGATTACACTCCGCCTGCCTTTGTGGACTCTGTTGACACAACAAATGGTCAGCTTGTTCTTGGTAGGTGGCGCGACAATGATCCCGCAGTACCTGGACTTCAAGCACTGGCAAGGGGAAGAAACCGTGATGATGCTAAGGCCTGCAGGGACGAATACTGCCAATATTTTAATGGGCCTGGTGCTGTTACTTGGCAGCATGAAATCTAGACAGCAAAAGTGTTTATTTAACATGTTTATTTCATTCTTGTGTGATAAAAACAACAATAAATTCACATAGTTGCTACTTTTCAAAGTGTTACTGGTTTTTAAAAGAAAAAAAAAATAACAAAGCCCTGAGACACAGTATCAGCACTGTAGCG
Organism: Dendrobates tinctorius; assembly: GCF_039654945.1. NCBI lineage: Eukaryota > Metazoa > Chordata > Amphibia > Anura > Dendrobatidae > Dendrobates > Dendrobates tinctorius. The sequence goes on from NW_027361758.1 coordinate 8,301,616, forward strand.
ATCCGTTAACACGCCATTTTACAACCGCCCTTAAGTGGACTCTATAGCGTCACCGATAAGCGCGCAGTAGTACCAGAACAAAAAGTACGCAGTAGCGTCACCAAATGAGGCGGGAAAACGTCGTGACGTCACGACGTTCTTGTGGCCGTCCCTGCTGCGTTGTGAAAGCAAAACAGGAAGCAATGGCTGGTAGACAGAGAGCTACACCTTGGGGGGAGGCCGAAATGCGTTTCCTGGTACAGGAGATGGAGAGGCGCGATTATGCGTGTGGACAGGCGCATGCACACCCCATGAGACACAAGCGGGCTGTGTTGCGTAGGATCAGGCGAGGACTGTTACGCCGGTTCGGAGTTGAACGCACCACAACGCAAATCAGAAAAAAACTGGCAGATCTGTGCTTTCGCTCAAGAGACCTCCTCACCAGCCTCCAACAACAAGTGCGGAGGGACCGAGGTGAGTGTTCCAGATAGTATGTTTTAAACTTTTTTCTGTGTTTTTTTTTTTTTTTTTTTTCCAACTGGGTTTACAGTGTAAAAAAAAAAAAAAAAAAATATGATTCGCACAAGTGAAATTGCACAACGCAAATATAAGTCGTTTTGCCCTCAGTTTTGTTTTTTCCAAACAGCGGCGCATGCGGCGGCCCCAGCCCCATCAGCACCTGCAGCACCAACATCCCCCGCAGCACACGCAAGCCAGGCGGTGCAAGCATCTCCTGAAGCAGAGTCCGTAAGTGTATAAAATGCGTTTGTTCATGTTATTAGTATTGTTATTGGGTTGAAAATTACAAGAATAGGGGGGGGGGAAAGAAGTCATGGTTCACATAAGCCGAACGGAAAATAAAAACCAAAGTTTATTCCAGGGAGGAAACAATAATGGAGTATTACAATACCGTTTCTTTTTTTTTATGTTTTCACCGCTTTGGAAATGTTCAATGCTCAATTTCATATTTTTAGATACCTGAGCCCGTAAGGACCCCCTCGCCCCCCTCAACGCCTCAACCACAAATTGCTTCCTCCACTTCATCCCCAATTGGTGTGTTTTCTCCAGTATCACTCCGGGAAGCTGGAGCTGACTCGACCTCCGGTAATAATTTTTTTTTTTTTTTTTTTTTTTAAGCATGTGTGAAATTATAATTTGTGTAACAGTTGCTGGCATACTCTTTATTTAGACATTTTTTTTTCTAGTACGTGTTGCCACTCGACGTGGAAGGACTGTTATCTCCTCTTCTGAAGAGTCAGAGGCGCAACAAAAACGTAAGTGTTTCACCACAAGCATGAACCGTATGCACCCATCTGCTGCCACTTAACACTATGGCCCCATATTGCGATCCATTGGATATGGCCCATTTGCTACCAAACCCACATTATGCCACCATATGCTGCTCCACATACTATGGCACCGTATGCATGGACATTTACAAAACCGCCATCAACAATGTAAATTTCCTCAACAGAAATACCAACCTTACCTGAACTCTTGGCAGCACACAGGAGGGCGATGTCTGCGTTACACCAACTCGGAGTGATGCTGGACCAATTTGTGGCAGCCCAACCGCAGGGTGATAACATTTAATTTTTTTTTGTTTTGTTTTAAAAAATTGTCTATGTCATGTTGACATATGTTAAACTTTCATGGTTTGTTTAAAAATCAGTCTTAAAGAAAGAAATTAAAAAGCCTAACTGGCAAAACAATTTTTGTCTCAGTCTAGAAAGGACTTGGAATTGTAGTCATGTGTAAAGCAAAGATTTTAATTACACTTTTTATTTTTTATAAACAAACAAAAAAGAAAAACCAAACAATTTTGTTAATACAAAAAGTTAACATAACAACTATAATTGAGTGTAACTTAAGTCTGAGTCATTCAGTTGCTGCCTTCCAGGATTTATGAATGGGCCAGACTGCCAATGTGGGGTTCCAAAGTTCATGCTGTGTAGCGGCTGAATCGCCCTTCTTGGCGTGCTTGTTACCTGTTCTTGTGTCTGCGGCCTTGGGGTTATTGACATTGCTTGGGAATCCACCAGAATATAACTGTCTTTTAGTTGTCCAACAGCAGCTTTATTTAGCGCTTCGAATATAATTCTCTCAGCCTGAAGCCTTTGTGTAACGTCCAGAGACCGAAGTCTTTCGTCCACCATGTGCGCAAAGCCCCCAATGGCTTGCTTTTCCTGCAGCGACAATATGTTCTTTGCTATATCGACAAACTCAGGAAAAGGTGGAGCGGTGGCCTTTCTTTTTCTACTCACAGGGTTACGCCTTTGCACAGTGTACGCTCCCACGGACACACTTGCCTCCTCTGCCTCCTCGTCGGTTGGGTTTGATGTTGCAGGGGTTTCAGGAATTACACATGGTGTAGGTGACACCTCTTCTGTTACATGCTGCAAGAACAGAAAAAAAAGGTTAAAACACAGAAAAAGTAAAACGAGTGTTTTTTAAACACATAACAATAATTTATTAAGAGGGGGTGTGAACATTGGTACTGGCTACGTACTGTCATCGACAAAATGTGTAGAAATTATGTAATGATAAACCAATTTAAAATGAAGAGGTATCAGCTGTGAACAAAGTTACAAATCATCAACTTAATGACTAAAACTCAACTGTACCATGTACATATATATGTATCATAGGTTATTGGAGGGAAACCCAAAACATACTTACATCGACTAGAGGGGAATCAGGCCGTGTCACTGTTTCTTCCTCTTGTGGCAGTGACATAGAACAGTGCATAACCCTGGGGATTTCCTGGTCTCGCGTAAACTCCAGCAAGTTGTAGTACCACAACTTCGGAACATACACTTCATCGGTACCTGCCCCAGACCTTGTTGACTTTTCCACCTTGTTCAATTCCTTTTTGAACACTGTGCGTAGAGCTTGAATTTTTTTTTTAATAACAGCCTCGTCAACTGTTTCGCTTGGGTGATTTTCTTGATATAGATTGACAAGTTTTTCATATGCAACCTTCTTCTTGTATTTGTTACTGTAATCAGGAGACTTCACCTTCCATAGGCAGGGCAGTGAGCGATACATCTCAATAAATAGGCGTATGAACTCTTGGCTGTTAGCAACTTGGCTACTTGATGCCATCTGTAATAAAAAAGAAAGGAAATGGTGAGAACTCTTTCATTTAGGTACGGACATACATTTTATAACAAATAGTTTGTATCGCATAAGCTTGGTCGCTGTCCTAGAAAGGTATCCCGTTCAACAATTACAAAAATGGGGGCGGGCGCGGTTTCAAAACTAAAATGGCTGCTCGGACATGTGCATATGGACAAAATGAACATAGACACAATAAAAAAGAGTTTGAATCGCATAAGCTTGGTCGCTGTCCTAGAAAGGTATCCCGTTCAACAATTACAAAAATGGGGGCGGGCGCGGTTTCAAAACTAAAATGGCTGCTCGGACATGTGCATATGGACAAAATGAACATAGACACAATAAAAAAGAGTTTGAATCGCATAAGCTTGGTCGCTGTCCTAGAAAGGTATCCCGTTCAACAATTACAAAAATGGGGGCGGGCGCGGTTTCAAAACTAAAATGGCTGCTCGGACATGTGCATATGGACAAAATGAACATAGACACAATAAAAAAGAGTTTGAATCGCATAAGCTTGGTCGCTGTCCTAGAAAGGTATCCCGTTCAACAATTACAAAAATGGGGGCGGGCGCGGTTTCAAAACTAAAATGGCTGCTCGGACATGTGCATATGGACAAAATGAACATAGACACAATAAAAAAGAGTTTGAATCGCATAAGCTTGGTCGCTGTCCTAGAAAGGTATCCCGTTCAACAATTACAAAAATGGGGGCGGGCGCGGTTTCTACAGTACACAAAAATAAAACGATAAAATAAAAAAAAAAAAAAAAAAGGGCATAAAAAAATAAATAAAACTTTGGAACCAAGATAAACTTACCTTTGACGTTGCGAAAATTCCGAAAGTTAGGGAGAAAAAATATAAAAAAATTTGCACTGTTGAGATGATATTCAAAATGGAGGTATTTGAAAATAACCAATGATGATGATGATCCTTCAAGAGGGTTGCTGAAGGTCGAATAGCGAAATCGAACCAAAAATGCACTGTTGTCTCTAGGGAGAAAAATGCTGGTTTAAGCTAACCACGGCGCTCCAGAGATTTAAACTGTAACGCTATTACGTCCTCTTTAATGACGCCGCCGGCCAATGACAGCGTAGCGGTGACCACCAATCGGCGCTTTGGGGGGCGTTGTAAATTAAACGCTGAAGCACGCCCACCGAGGTCTGAATCGTTTTTTGTTTAGTAATGTGAAAGGTACTCAACGAGCAACGAGGTCGCTATGCAGATCGCTGATCTCTCTAGAGTCGTTGACGAGAGTGGACTGTTTGAAAGCTATCTAGCGATCACGTAACGACACAACAGCGATCTATGCCTGGTCGGATCGCTATCGTTATCGCTGGTGCGTTGTTTAGTGTAAAAGGCCCTTAAGGGTGCTGCAGGCTGTAGTCCCTCCCTAAGTTAGTTTACATCTCTGTAATTCTCTTGTGGTGCTGTCATGCGAGTCCGAATAAAGTATTAAGTTACGTAACGGTATTTTTCGGAAGCCCATGACAGCACCCTTAATTCCCTCCCTTGTTCACGTATAGGGGTGCATTCCTTTTAGAAGATTGTTTCACGGATTTACCTTATGTGGGAGATTGTATATAAATTGTAAATAGGATATATAGATTGTTTGTTTGTGTGTGTGTGTGTATATATATATATATATATATATATATATATATATATATATATACACTCACTGGCCACTTTATTAGGTACACCTGTCCAACTGTGTGTTAAGACTTAATTTCTAATCAGCCAATCACATGGCGGCAACTCAGTGCATTTAGGCATGTAGACATGGTCAAGACAATCTCCTGCAGTTCAAACCGAGCATCAGTATGGGGAAGAAAGGTGATTTGAGTGCCTTTGAATGTGGCATGATTGTTGGTGCCAGAAGGGCTGGTCTGAGAATTTCAGAAACTGCTGATCTACTGGGATTTTCACGCACAACCATCTCTAGGGTTTACAGAGAATGGTCCGAAAAAGAAAAAAAATCCAGTGAGCGGCAGTTCTGTGGCCGGAAATGCCATGTTGATGCCAGAGGTCAGAGGAGAATGGGCAGACTGGTTCGAGCTGATAGAAAGGCAACAGTGACTCAAATTGCCACCCGTTACAACCAAGGTAGGCAGAAGAGCATCTCTGAACGCACAGTGCGTCGAACTTTGAGGCAGATGGGCTACAGCAGCAGAAGACCACACTGGGTACCACTCCTCTCAGCTAAGAACAGGAAACTGAGGCTACAATTTGCACAAACTCATCGAAATTGGACAGTAGAAGATTGGAAAAACGTTGCCTGGTCTGATGAGTCTCGATTTCTGCTGCGACATTCGGATGGTAGGGTCAGAATTTGGCGTAAACAACATGAAAGCATGGATCCATCCTGCCTTGTATCAACGGTTCAGGCTGGTGGTGGTGGTGTCATGGTGTGGGGAATTTTTTCTGGGCACTCTTTGGGCCCCTTGGTACCAATTGAGCATCGTTGCAACGCCACAGCCTACCTGAGTATTGTTGCTGACCATGTCCATCCCTTTATGACCACAATGTACCCAACATCTGATGGCTACTTTCAGCAGGATAATGCGCCATGTCATAAAGCTCGAATCATCTCAGATTGGTTTCTTGAACATGACAATGAGTTTACTGTACTCAAATGGCCTCCTCAGTCACCAGATCTCAATCCAATAGAGCATCTTTGGGATGTGGTGGAACGGGAGATTCGCATCAGGGATGTGCAGCCGACAAATCTGCGCCAACTGTGTGATGCCATCATGTCAATATGGTCCAAAATCTCTGAGGAATGCTTCCAGCACCTTGTTGAATCTCTGCCACGAAGAATTGAGGCAGTTCTGAAGGCAAAAGGGGGTCCAACCCCTTACTAGCATGGTGTACCTAATAAAGTGGCCAGTGAGTGTATGTATGTGTGTGTATATATATATATATATATATATATATATATATATATATATATATATATATATATATATATATATATATATACATGATGTGCCACTAACCATGGTAGCCTCTCAAGCTCTGTAAACCGACTGATGCGTGGGAGAGGTGCCGCCCTTTTGTATCTGTAGGTTTCCTGTTCCTGAAGGGCGGATCCCCTCTCTCGTGTTGCTGTCATGGGCTTCCGAAAAATACTGTTACCGGTACGTAACTTAATACGTTTTTGTGTTTCTGCAAGTGAAACGCACTTAAATGTATGTACACTCAAATTCAGAGTTGCATCACTTAGCCGAATGAAGAGAACCATAGAATTAAAATAGATCTTTTATTTAAATTGCTAAAAACAAGTAAAATATAAAATACAACATGTTCCCCTCTCCTTTTGTACTTGTGTGTGCCGTGTATTGTACTTGTCTTTGTATGCCCCTTTTTCACATGTAAAGCACCATGAAATAAATGGTGGTATAAAAATGAATAATTATAATAATGTGACCTGTCAGAGTGCCCAGTAGGGGGACACTAATCTATCCTATCAATTTGCTGCTATATACTATTATGTATATATGGGCAAAAATAAGCTCAAGAAAAATATAGACTATCAAGGTCTAGTGACCACCCATAACTAGTAGAATGCTTATCTGACATATAGTGTAACTCCTTCCCGACCTTTGACGCCACATAGGCGTCATGAAAAGTCGTGCCAGTACGACCCATGCCGCCTATGTGGTGTCATGAATTGATTGGATTGGACTTAGGGTTAGGCTTGTGGTTAGGGTTACAGTTGGGATTAGGGGTGTGTTGGGTTTAGGGTTAGGGATTAGGGTTAGGGGTCTGTTGGGGTTAGAGTTGGAGATAGAATTGAGGGGTTTCCACTGTTTAGGCACATCACTTGGTCTCCAAACGCGATATGGCGCTACCATTTACTCCAGCCAATTTTGCATTCAAAAAGTCACAGTACTCCCTCCCTTCCGAGCCCCGACATGTGCCCAAACAGAGGTTTAACCCCACATATGGGGTTTCAGCATACTCGGGAAAAATTGCACAACAACTTTGGGGGTCTAATTTCTCCTGTTACCCTTGGGAAAATAAATAATTGGGGGGCTAAAAAAATTATTTTTGTGGAAGAAAAATTTTTTATTTTTCACGGCTCTGCGTTATAAACTTCTGTGAAGCACTTGGGGTTCAAAGTGCTCACCAAACATCTAGATAAGTTTCTTGGGTGGTCTAGTTTCCAAAATGTGGTCCCTTGTGGGGAGTTTCTACTGTTTAGGCACATCAGGGGCTCTGCAAACTTACATGACGCCCGCAGACCATTCCATCAAAGTCGACATTTCAAAACGTCACTACTTCCCTTCCGAGCCCCAACATGTGTCCGAACAGTGGTTTTTCCCCCCACCTATGGGGTACCAGCGTACTCAGGACAAACTGGACAACAACTTTTGGGGTCCAATTTCTCCTATTACCATTGTGAAAATAAAAAATAGAGGGCTAGAAAAAATTTTTGAGGGAAAATTTTTTTTTTTTTTATTTTCACGGCTCTGCGTTATACTCTTCTGAAGCACCTGGGGGGTTCAAAGTGCTCACTACACATCTAGATAAGTTCCTTAGGGGGTCTAGTTTCCAAATGGGGTCATTTGTAGGGGAGCTCCCAAGTTTAGGCATACAGGGGCTCTCCAAACACGTCATGGTGTCCGCTAACGATTGGAGCTAATTTTCTATTCAAAAAGTCAAAGGCCGTGCGCCCAAACAGTGGTTTATGACCACATATGAGGTATCTGTGTACTCAGGAGAAATTGCCCAACAAGTTTTAGGATCCATCTTATCCTGTTGCCCAAGTGAAAATGGAAAAAACTGAGGCTAAAAGAAAATTTTTGTGAAGAAAAAAAAAAAAAAAAAATAATTTTTTTTTTTTTTTTTTTTTACGGATCAATTTGTGAAGCACCTGGGGGTTCAAAGTGCTCACTATGCATCTAGATAAGTTCCTTGGAGGGTCTAGTATCCAAACTGTGGTCACTTGTGGGGGAGCTCCAATGTTTAGGCACACAGGGACTCTCCAAACGCGACATAGCAACCGCTAAATATTCCAGCATATTTTCCCTTCAAAAAGTCATATGGCGCTCCTTCCCTTCTGAGCCCTGCCGTGCGCCCAAACAGTGGTTTATAACCATATATGAGGTGTCGGTGTACTCAGGAAAAATTGCCGAACAAATCTTAGGATCCATTTTATCCTTTTACCCATGTGAAAATGAAAAAAATTGATGCTAAAAGAAAATTTTTGTTGGAAAACTTGAATGTCCATTTTTTTTCCTTCCACGTTGCTTTAGTTCCTGTGAAGTATTTGAAGGGTTAATCTTCTTGAATGTAGATTTGAGTAGCTTGAGGGGTGCAGTTTTTATAATGGTATCACTTTTGGGTACTTTGTGCCATATAGACACCTAAAGTGACTTCAAATGTGAGGTGGTCCCTAAAAAAATGGTTTTGTAAATTTTGTTGTAAAAATGAGAAATTGCTGGTCAACTTTTAACCCTTATAACTTCCTAACAAAAAATAAATTTTGTTTTCAAAATTGTGCTGATGTAAAGTAGACATGTGGGAAATGTTATTTATTAACTATTTTGTGTCACATAACTCTGGCTTAACAGAATAAAAATTCAAAATTTGAAAATTGTGACACTTTTGCCAAACTTCCGTTAATTTTTGCGTTTGTGAAGAAAAAAAAATAAAATAAAAATCGACCTAAATTTACCACTAACATAAAGCCCAATATGTCACGAAAAAACAGTCTCAGAATCGCTAGGATCCGTTAAAGCGTTCCTGAATTACTACCTCATAAAGGGACACTGGTCAGAATTGCAAAAAATGTCCAGGTCATTAAGTTCAAAATAGGCTGGGTCATGAAGGGGTTAATAATCACGCTATGAATAACATTACATCACTGCTAATTATTATCTATAGAGGTAGATAATCTAAGGACTATGTAGTCCAATGTAACCAAATGGGTATCAAGATTGAAAAGCAGAAATAGCCTATGATCAATTACCATCACCTATGTTCATAAACACTGTATATCTCCATTGTAACAAAATTGTTAATACATAAACAAATAGCACGGTAACAGAAATAAGGAGCCAACTAGGTAAGATATTAAAATCTGACCGTGACATTACAATATTGCAAACAATCCCCCTACTGGGCACTCTGTGATAGGTCACATGTTGTATTTTATATTTTACTGGTTTTTAGCAATTTAAATAAAAATCTATTTCAATTCTATGAAAAAGAAAGAAGAGAAGTTCCAGCGCCAGGAATGAAAAATTAAAAATCCATTTTATTGTGTCAATGCATATTAAAATTCCAGCAGGTACAGCATACTAGTCGGATGACTGCAGAACAACGCGTTTCGACGCCTCAGGTCTTAATCATGTTCTGACATTAAATGTAACCAACATTCCTGCTGGAATTTTAATATGCATTGGCACAATAAAATGGATTTTTAATTTTTCATTTCTGGCGCTGGAATTTCTCTTTCTTTTTCACTGTTGATTGACTGCCTGGTCAAGTCCGTGCGCAAGGATTTGGATTCTGCCGGCAGGGCAGTACGGTGAGCTGGATTGTTTTTTCTTTTCGTTTTAATTTTATGGTTCTCTTCATTCGGCTAAAAGTGATGCAAGGCCGAATTTGAGAGTATATGTTGATTTTGAAGTGCTCTTTAATATTTGATATGCACACCACTGGATGAACTAAAATGCATGTGCTTTTTTTTTTTTTTTTTTTTTTATTGCGGATTTTCCACATCTAATTTATGTGTATGGGGCAAATCTGCACCGAGAACTCAGGTACAAGCAATCAAAATTGACATGCTGCGGATTAGAAAAATGCACTGCATGTGAGTTTACGCAGTCTTCAAAAGAAGCACAATGGGCATGATATTTCTATATATCCTATCCACTTTGCTTGAACTGTAAGACTCTGTTTTTGACACAGCAAAAAACACACACCGTCAAAAACACACCTAAAGTTCATTGTGAGAATGTAGCCGAAGTCTACCATATAGAGAAGACTTCAAGTGAGCAAATACAGAGTGTTCACCACAAGATGAAAACCATTAATCAGCCTTAAAAATAGACCAGATTAGATATTGCAAAACACCTCTAAAGAAGCCAGCCCAATTCTTGAAAATAATTCTTTGGATATATGAAACTAAGATTAACCCGTACCAGAATGATGGAAAGAAGAATGTATGGAGAAGGCTTGAAACTATGGATGAGCCGTCCTGTGAAGGTTCCGCTTGAAATTTTTTTTTTTTTTTTTTCCCCTCTTTCTTTCTCTTCCCCCAGAATTCCGAATATTAAAATGGACTTCCTGGAAAAGTACATGTTTGGAGTTTAGCACCAGACACTAGCTGGAATAGCTCATGATCCAAAGCACACCACATCCTCTGTAAAGCATGGTGGCGGCAGTATGTTCGCATAGGCATGCATGGCTTCCAATGCCACTGGGTTACTAGTGTTTATTGATGTGACTAAAGACAGAAGCAGCCGGATGAATTCTGAAGTGTACAGGGCGACACATTCTGCTCAGATTCATCCAAATGCAGCATGTTTGGTTGGAAGACACTTCACAATACAGATGAGCAATGACCCAAAACATACTGTGAATGAAACCTAAGCGGTTTTTAAGGCAAAGAAGTGGAATCTTCTGCAGTGGCTGAGTCAATTGACAGATCTCAATCCCATTGAGCAGCATTTCACATACTTAAGGCAGAGAGACCCACAAGCAAGGAACAATTGTCTGCAGTAAATGCTTTTTAAAGTGTCACAAGAGAGGAAACCCAGTGTTTGGTAATGTCAATTGCTTTAAGACTTCAGGCAAGTCATTGCCTGCAAAGACTTCTCTACAAAGTATGAAAAATTAAACTTTTTTTTTTTTTTTTGGTAAAGGTAATTTGCCGAATTACTTTTGAGCCCCTAGAATGAGGAGGCTTTGTAGAAAACATTTCATCGGATTTTATGGTTCAACCCCTTTAATTAAACCTGACAGACTACACTTCAATTCTATCATTTTATATAAAAAATAGTAGCATGCAGTGCCCAAATCGCAAGGTTTCGGTCACTGTCCAAATGTTTCTGAACCTATCTGTACACTCTAGAAAGCTATAGCGGTGAGCAGAGCAGTGTGCCTGCGCAAGAGCCACGACAGGCAGCAAAGAAGACGTCATCGTTAGAAGATGGGAGGCGCCGGACCGGACCGCGACACCCATCGGACCAAATCCGGACCGCCCCTGGGTGAGTATAATCTAACTCAGTTTTCTTCTCTTACAGGTTACATCAGGGGCTTATCTACAGCCTTACGGAATGCTAAAGATAAGCCCCTGCTGGTGGTGCTGGCAGCTGATACTCAAAAAAATGGGGTGACAAATTCCCTTTAAAGATGTTTGAGTAAATGTAGCAGATCCACCAACATCACCACGGACCAATTTATCTTTAATGTTTGCAGATCGCTTAAACGAGATTAGAGGAGGCATATTAAACTCTTTAATATTGGGCAAAAGTTTGCCCACCATCGACCAATGCCGCTTAACTATATTAACTATAACTTTACTTTCCTCACAAGTTGTGACCAAAGGTATTCTCTCCCAATTTTTATCTATTTTTCTAGATTTACATAAAAAAAATTCATGTGTTAATCCTTTACCATCCATTTTACACTTTTCCAAAAGTTTTTTAGGATACCTTCTTTGTCTAAATTTAGAACGCATATTATTCAAAGCCACATCGAACACATCATCTTCACTAACGATCCTTCTAACCCGTAGAGATAGAATCGTTGCCTTTTAGTCAATCATCCTCCTTGGATGATGGCTATCGAAACCAGGGCTGTGGAGTCGGTAAGCCAAACCTGCGACTCCGACTCCTCAATTTCCCTTACACCGACTCCAACTCCGACTCCACGACTCCGACTCCGACACATATTGCTTATATTTAAGTGAAAAATTTATTGTAGTACAATGTGAACCTCAGACATTTAATCATTTTTATGATCCAATAATCAAGATATTTAGATAGAACAGAATATATATTGGTGTACTACCCGGTTTTCATTCTTTTTGGTACAGATAAGATATGGATAAATGGATATATAGATAGAGCAGATTTCTAATCTGCTTTTGCTATTGAGAACATTATCTATGAGCTCAAAAACCTTTCAGGTGATAGTTTTATAAAAAGATGATCAACTTTTGCAGCTGAAAAACGTATCCTCAAAAAACACAGGAAAAACGCTGTGTGTGAATGTAGCCTTAGATCAGGAATATAACAGCCATTTATAGGACATTTCATAACTTTCCCAAACTCCTATGAAAAAATATTCAGCACATCCTGCATTGAATTACTGTACCCAATTTATTATATATTTTAGGAGTCGGTCCATTTTATACCGACTCCAACTCCGACTCCACCAAAATGAGCACCGACTCCGACTCCACAGCCCTGATCGAAACTCAGAAGATTGTTTCTATCCGTGGCTTTAACTAATATTTCAGTAGAAAAATGGTGACTCTCGTATCTGATCATGAGTAAGGCTGTCTAGTTGAAACGCGTCGCTTGTTCTTACTGGTGTGCTCGGTGTTTGCTATGCACATATTTTTTTTAAAGCACATATATATTTTCAAGTTGTCCAATAAAATTTTGTAAAGCTGCAGCCGCCTTTGTCCTTAGCTGGACCACAGTGCTTTTTCCCTTTTTCTATCTGAACATGTCCCAATTTCAATAAAAAATCCATAGTATCGAATACAAAAGAAGTAGCCTGTTTAGCTAATGGACCCAAAATTTTAGCCAATAAAATCCCCAAAGAATTAAAAATAGAATCACTACTCGAAACTATAGGTCTCCCCTGGGGATTTTTTTAAAATCTTATGAATTTTCGGAAGAATATATATAATTAGTCACTGGGTTTTCAATCAATAAAAATGTATAAAGATTTAAATCTATAACACCTTGTTGTAATGGTACAGCCGAAAGATTTTTAATTTTATTCTTAATAAAAAATTTAGCATCTCCATTAATTCTTTCATAAACCTGTGATTCACTTAATTATCACCTTATTTCAGCCAAATATTTGTGTCCATGATGACGAAAGCACCACCTTTATCGGCTGGTTTGATGGTTGTCGCCGTCATGGACAAGATCCTCCAAGGCCATCATCTCTGCTCTAGTGAGATTGGGATTCTGAAATTGTTTAGTATTTGAATGTTTTAAACTCTCTCTATAGCTTGATTTACAGCAGTTATATAGGCTTCAATAACAGGTGCGTCCACTATAGGGACAAAATCACTAGGATTTGTCAGTGCAAATTGTTGTAATTTCAGCTTGGATGTATTAAGGGGTACAACATCACAATTTTTTGATACATCCCATCTGTGGATGTCGGGCACTCAGACCATCATCATGGAGTCAGTTTCTAACCGTTTGTGCAGACGCATGCACATTTGTGGCCTGATGGAGGTCATTTTGCAGGGCTCTGGCAGTGCTCCTCCTGTTCCTCCTTGCACAAAGGCTGAGGTAGCGGTCCTGCTGCTCGGTTGTTGCCCTCCTACGGCCCCCTCCATGTCTCCTGGTAGCGTCTCTGGACACTATGCTGACACAGCAAACCATCTTGCCTCAGCTCGCATTGATGTGCCATCCTGGATAAGCTACACTACCTGAGCCACTTGTGTGGGTTGTTGTGTACGTCTCATGCTACCACAAGTGTGAAATCACAACCAACAGTCAAAAGTGACCAAAACATCAGCCAGAAAGCATTGGTACTGAGATGTGGTCTGTGGTCCCCACCTGCAGAACAACTCCTTTTATTGAGGGTGTCTTGATAATTGCCAATAATTTCCATCTGTTGTCTATTCCACTTGTACAACAGCATGTGAAATTGATTGTCAATCAGTGTTGCTTTCTAAGTGGACATTTTGATTTCACAGAAGTTTGATTTACTCAGTTATATTCTGTTGTTTAAGTGTTCCCTTTATTTTTTGAGAAGTCTATTTAGAGCTTAGACCTCTTCTTTACTTTCATATACATTCCTAGCCAAATACAACCAATGCTTGTATCCGACTGTATGTATTTGTTGTGTTCCTATAGGACCAATCACAATTACTGACCTGCACTATGTTGTTTCTTGTGCAGGCTTATTAAGGGAGACGGTGAAGTACTTGAAGAAATTGTAAGCAAAGATCGGCACAGAGATATCAATAAGGTGTGTATGTAATAATACTGAGGTATTAGTAATCCTACTTTAAGTGGTTGATCAAACCCTCTCTTAGAAGCTGCAGATAGGACCTCCAGTAGTCAATTGTAATCTGTAGGGGAACCAGGCAAGAATTCCTCTTCTGCAACTGTAGTTATACAGCTCATGTAGATATCAGTGTAGTAAATGCATGGCCGGGGACGCTACTTGACATTTATCTATTTACTCAGTGTATTTATAAATGTCGAAATTTTTCTTTTAACCAGATATTCCTTTTAATTATTTTTTTCCCATACGTTTACTGAAGACTTGAAACGGTTGTTGAGTGTTTTTACCACAGTGTAAAGTTATCCATTTACAGGAAAAGAGGTAATTTTATTTATCCCGAGATTGGGCAGCAGTGCACATGCTTATTTTATGCTAATTTTATTTCTCCTATGCCTCATTGGGGGACACAGACCGTGGGTGTTATGCTGCTTGCCACTAGGAGGACACTAAGTGAACACAGAAGGTTAACTCCTCCTCTGCAGTATACACCCACTCGCTGGCTGAGATTTCTCCAGTTCTTGCTTAGTGTCTGTAGGAGGCATTTTGGTCTGGCTTCAGACCCCAACGTTTTTATTTTTGATATATTTTTTTTTTTTCTGTAAATTTTTATTTAATTAACGGAGTGAAGGAGGCGATAATAATTAAGAAAAAAAAACAGCATGGGTACCACTCTATTCTTGATAACCAGCCTTGCTGACGATGACAGCTGAGTATCGCAGCCCCCAGCTGTGAGTTTTGCCAGGCTGGTTATAGAAAATACAGGGGAACCCACGCTGTTGTTGGTTTTTTGTTTTTTTTTTTGTTTTGTTTTTTTTCTCATTTATTTATTGCGCAGGCGGCTGATGAATACTCCCATCAGCCGCTCCTTCTGTCACTGTTATTAGCGTCAGCAGGGTTAGGCTGATGGGAGTAATAGTCCCATTTTCTTCCGCCTGCTGTCTCTTTTATCACTTAAATGTAACTCCTCATTCTCCCCTGCGCGCGCCATTGTCCAGGTGTCAAACCGCAGGCAAATCCGCAGCTAAATCGCAGGTCACTTTACCTGCGGTTTTACCTGCAAATCCGTGCGGAAAAATCCGCAGCTGAATCCACAATGTGTCCACTCACCCTTAGTGGTAAAAATGTAATTTATTCTTTCTTCACCACTTTTGGTATAAAATTCTGTGAGGCACATGAGCTGTTAATGTGATCACTGCACCCCCAGCTAAATTCATTAGGGAGTGTAGTTTGTAAAATGAGTTCACATATAGGGGGTTTCTGTTGTTCTGGCACCTCAGGGGCTTGGCCAATGTGACATGGCACCCTCAAACCATTCCAGCAAAATCTGAAATCCAGTATGGAGCGCCTCTTCCCATCTGAGCTTTGCACTGTGCCTCAAAAGTAGTATTCCCATACAAATGGGGTATTGACGTACTCAAAAGAAATTGCACAATAACTTTTGGGGTCCAATTTCTCCTGCTGTTACCCTTGGGAAAATTAAAAATTGGGGGCGAAAAGATTATTTTTGTGGAAATTTTTTTTTTTATTTTTACGGGTCTACATTATAAACTTCTGTGAAGCCCTTGGGGGTTCAAACCGCTCACCACATATCTAGATAAGTCCCTTAGGGGTCTAGTCTCCAAAATGGTGTCACTTGTGGTGGGTTTCCACTGTTTAGGCACATCAGGGGCTTTTCAAACACGACATGGTGTCCGATCTTAAAAAATTGGTTCCAGAATTGTGCTGATGTAAAGTAGACATGTGGGAAGTGTTACTTATTAGGTATTTTGTGTGACATAGCTCTGTGATTTAAGGGCATGAAAATTTAAAGTTGGAAAATTGCAAAATTTTCGCCAAATTTCCATTTTTTTTTTTTTTTTTTTTTTTTTTTTTTTTTTTTCCCCCCCACAAATAAACACAAGTCATATCAAAGAAATTTTACCACTATCATGAAGTACAATACACGAGAAAAGTGTCAGAATCACGGGGATCCATGGAAGCGTTCCAGAGTTATTACCTCATACAGGGACCGTGGTCAGAATTGTAAAATTTGGCCCGGTCATTAACTTGCAAACCACCCTTGGGGTTAATGTCTCCAGGAAAGCTGACTTGGGCTGTCTATTACAAACGTTGTTTTTATGTTATGTTTTTCAGCATGCAACAGCAAATGATGGCCTAACTTTCCAGATGAGGTCAGGGATGTTATAATGGCAATTTTCATCAAATGGTTGGACTTTCCTGTCTACGCATTTGGTCATTTTGCATGTTGGTAAATCTTACTATATATTTACAGATGTTGGATCAAATTCTTTAGTATTAAAATCTATTTTTTACAATGTACACAGTTTGTATGCATATTACAAAAATGTCCACAAACAAATAAAGTTGGACAGAGAACTTAACTAATGATACCAGAAAGAACAACCATGTATAATCCAAAAAATATATAAATGTTTATTCAAAATATATTTTTCTTTTAAAAATGTTTTTTTGATGCATCAAATAACAGGCCACTGAACCACATATAATATGACATAACCACTGGTATATAAAATACATCATGTATCAAATAATTGCACAATTCCCTTATTATTCCATGTGTGCAAACTCCGCAATAAAATAAGGTATATGTGCAAGAAAAACAGTCTACAAAATAACATGGAGGATGGAAGTAAAAAATGTAAATAAATCACTAATGTACAATGAGAGAACTCAGACAAACTAAATGACTGGTGCATACTGAGAGAAAAAAAAAAGCATGTATCATAAAAGTGTATAATTTCAATATGTATGCAAAACAAAACCCCTTGCCAAATGTGTCCAATTAATAACGGGTGCATAAATGTAAATAGGACAAATTTCAATGCATGTGCAAAAAAGTGTATTG
Source organism: Dendrobates tinctorius (assembly GCF_039654945.1). NCBI lineage: Eukaryota > Metazoa > Chordata > Amphibia > Anura > Dendrobatidae > Dendrobates > Dendrobates tinctorius. The sequence continues at coordinate 8,318,795 of NW_027361758.1, forward strand.
CCTAGATAAATATGCAAAAAATTAAGTAAATGTGCCCAGAAAAATAATGTGCCCTACACCGTGAGCCAGGCATTATAGGCCATAATTAGTCTCCTGTATAAAGACATTTGTGAACTAAAACTTAAATCAGAGCAGTGGCTGCCAAATTCACCCCAACGCACGTTTCATGTCTCACTTCAGTCTCTCTTTTTTTTTTTTTTAAATCTTTATTTATGGAATTTTACTTCAGAAAAATCAGAACAATATAACAAATACTACACAGCAATAAAAGTCAGTGACTGGACCATCAATATTCTAACATATTGTGTTTATAAGCAATACCAAATAACTAATCACCTTTAGGGTATGTGCACATGCTGCGGATTCCGCTGCGATTCCGCAGCGGTTTTGGCCGCTGCGGACCCGCAGCAGTTTTAGCTGCGGTGTACAGTACCATTCAAATGAATGGTAAAAAAAAAACAAAAACCGCTGTGTAGACGTTGTGGAAAAATCCGCGTGGATTTGCTGTGGTCTTTTGACCTGCGGATTATCTGCGGTTTTTGCAAAATCCGTGCGGATTCCGCAGCGTCTGCACACACCCTTAGGCTGTGTGCTCACGTTGCGTTTTTTAAGCATTTTTTATGCGTTTTTCGGGGTCAAACCACATCAAAAAATGCTTAAAAGAAGCATCCCATTCATTTTAATGTATTTTGGCCTTTTTTGTGCCAATGGATGTGTTTTTTTACTGCTAAGGAAACGCTTAGCGGTAAAAAACGCAGCATGTTCATTAATTTCCGCTTAGGTCTGCGCTTTTGGCTATTTCCTATAGTCCAGAAGACGCGTGGGAAAAAAACGCATCAAAAACGCCCGGTTTTTGTGCAAAAAACGCGTGTTTTTTGGGAAGGAGACCTGTTTGCTGAGCGTTTAAAAATGCTAACGTGGGCACATAGCCTTACACGGTATTAGAAGAAATAAAGAAAAGAGATGGAAAGTGAAGATAAACTACTCAATAAAGAAATTTAATAAGAAGAAAACAAAAAGGATAAGAGGGTAACGGGGAGGAAGGGGAAAAAGACCACTGTTCAATGCTCGCTGTCTTCTTTCGTTTGATAATCACTGTTCATACAATCTCTCTACGATAAGATCTGTTTTCCTCTGATTGTTGATATTCTAGCCAGCTAAACAAAGTATCTCTGAACTTTGCATAGGTATCATGTAAGGACACAGTTAGAGCTTCCATATTCATTAGGTCATTCACCTTTGTGATCCATAAGGCAACCGAGGGACGTACTGTTCTCTTCCACGCCAGGGGAATACAGGTGTGAGCCGCCATTATCAGGAATCTTAGAAGAGAGCGCCTGTAAGTGTTAGTGTGAAAATGAGGATGAATGAACTCATGGAGATCAACATCACGTGTTTCTCAACGCAGTGATTCTAGAGCACTGCCCCATCCCTTATGGGAAATATGCAAAACATGCAGAACAGAAGCCGCGGAGACACCATCACATGTTTCTCAACGCAAGCAATGACCAGCCAGGTCTTTCCCTGGGAAGGAACAACCACGGGAAGGGCAGTCTCCAATGAAGGAAACCACCTATGCCAAAACATGGTATCCATCCACAGACAGCTGTTTCGGGGTATTGCCCCTCATCAGTGTGGAGTAGGAAACTGGCTGGTAGGAGAAATGCCTAGTAAAAGACTGTGAAAATGAGGATGAATGAATGTAAGTGTTAGTGGGGATCCCGCAGTGATGCAGCAAAAACAGCCGGACCCAACTCGCCCTCGTAATCTGTAACTTTACATATGATGCCACTAACCCCAGACCAAAAGGGATTGAGCACTCTGCACTCCCAGAAGATATGAATAAGTGAGCCTTCTGCCTTGCCACACCTCCAGCACAAAAGATTTAAAGATGGAAACATTTTATGAAGGCGAGTGGGGACTCTATACCAGCGTGTCAACAATTTATAGCTTGCCTCCTGGAACTGATTGATGTATGTGCGAGAGTGAATATTCTAGCTCTCTGTTCCGTGTTAAGTTCTAGCCCCAAGTCGCTCTCCCACTGTGTCATGTAAGGGGGCGGTATCTGTTCTGGCGACGAGATTAGCATTGCGTATATTCTAGACAAAGCATGTCTACATGTGCCGGAACCAATGCAGATATTTTCAAATAGGGTTCTAGTTTTACAAAACCTATTTTTAAGGAGGGAGCCTACTAAAAAAGTGTTTGAGCTGTAAGCATCTTCAAAACCCAAGAGGGACTGGAGCAGACATATCTTCAAGAGATTTAATTGATGGCCACTCATCCCCATCACCCCAACTCTCCACTCTGTCAATTCCTGCCTCGATCCATGACTTGAATATTGGGTCTGAAACACTTGGTTTAAAGGTGGGGTGACTTAGTATCGGTGTGAGTGCCGAGTCGTTAGGGATTACTTTTGATCGTATCAAGTAACTGTCACAACTATATAATGTAGGCCCTATGATAGGATGGTTCCTCAAGCCTTCCAGGTCCTTTATCTCCACCCAAGGGAGAGAATGTAGGGGGCAAGGGGTAAAGCTCTGTTCGATCTGTACCCATAATTTATTTTCCCCATTTCTACGCCAGTCTACAACCCGTGTGAGGTGACTCGCCAGATGATGCAACTTAATGTCAGGGATACCCACTCCACCCTCCACCCTAGGCCTACATAACACCTAACGTCTAAGTCGTGAACCTCTTCCATTCAACAGTGTATTCTTACTTTGCGTAACTTCCATTAATTTTTGTGTTTTTTTTTGTTTTTTTTTTCTTTTTTTTTTTTTCCCTCCAAGCTTGTGGGCTTTCTAATCTTGTTCCATGCTTTTATATATATCAGCCCAGTATTATAAGATTCGTATATATTTCAGTCCTGCATGGCTCAATCTGTGGATGAAAGGATATGTAAAATATTCAAAATGAGCAGAGGAAGTTTTTTTTTATGTCTGATGCAGTGATTAGGCCATGTAGAGCTAAAATGTGCTTAAAACAATCAGACACATGCTGATTATTGCTCAAGAATTGTACAAACTATTTCAAATTGCTATGCAAATAACATTACATTTTCTCAGGAAGGATTGGTACCCTGATGTTTTCCATCTCTTAATCTTTGCTGACTCATTGCTGTCGCTATATAAGTAGATGCTCTGGTGTTGCCAACAAACTTCTATGCATGAACTTCCTGGCGCTTGACTCTACTCATAAGAACATAGGAAATCTATGCACATCAAAGGCTCGTTCAGACGTCAGTGATTTCCTCCTACGAGAAAATCGGTCCAAGTTTCACTAGTATTTATCAGCAGTTCATCAGAGTATGATCAATGTATCAGTTTTGTACCATCAGTTTGGTCGGAATTTCATCCATTTGTAACAAATTTAAAAAAAAAATGGGGGTTCTTAATAGTGATGAGTGAACGTTCTCGGATACGGTGTTATCCAAGCACACTCGGGTTTTTACAAAATATCTTTGGCGTGCTTGAATACTATGTTTGAGCCGCAACACATGCAGGGATTGCCTAACAAATACGAGACGTGCAGCAACTCGAACATATTATTCGCGCGTGGCAAAGTTACTCTGGCACCCGAGCATGCTCAGATAGCACCTTATCCAAGCACGTTCGCTCATCACTAGTTCTTAATAAACAGTACATGGAGGACTAACCCCATAGGGAAAGCATACAAGTGCTGTCCGATTTTTATTTTCTTTACGGACTTCATGGGCTTGCAGTGGCAAGGCTGAACTGAGAGTTAGATCAAAGTAAGACAGGTCTCTGATTTTCTGCAGACTACTTGCACAGCAACGATACACGGACATGTTAACAACCCAATAGGCTACAAGCAGTGCGAGTTCTATGCGTGAAAAACACAAGTTTTCTGGTACGAGTTCTGGCAGTGGAATGAGTATAAAAAAAATTGTCAGAATTTTAGCCAGAAAGCTCAGACAATTTTTTTTTTTTCTTGACATTAAGATGTAATCCATTTTATAAAGCAGCTGTTAAAAATGTAAAACACCAAAAACCGTTTCATATGGTAAAGAATTGAAATGCATCTGTAAAAATCAGATACTATGTATGTGGTGGCTCCCTATGAAGTCCATTTTCTTTCCCCCCCCCGCACCCATTGAGTTAAATGGGTAGATACTCTGTAACTTTTTTTTTACTGTACAGATTCGTTCTGTAAAAAAAAAAAAAAAAAAATTGTTCGTCTGAGCTGCCCCATTGAATAACATTACTGTGAATGCTTTCAGTGTGCTGCCTATTTTATCTTTTCTTTGATTTATGTCTCCGATCATGGGATATTGACAACTACTGCTCACCTATGTCTGATAATGAGTAATTGATTTTCTTTCTCACCATTTAAAATGTACTCTGCTTTTAACAATTCAATATATATGGGCCTCCTGTACTTTTCTATCCATCAGTTTCGTATGATAACTAGAGGCGGAAGACCTGTGAAGACTCAGACGTCAAGGTTAGATTTCAGAAAGGCAGATTTTAAGGGATTCAGAAAGAGAATTGGAGGAATCCAATGGCTGGATATCCTTAAAGACAAAAATGTCCAGGAAGGATGGGAAATCTTGAAAAATGAAATTCTCAAAGCACAGTTGTTAACAATTCCGAAAAGAGGGAAGAATAGGAAGCAGTTAAGGAAACCAGGATGGATGAACACAGAACTTAAGCACATGCTAAAAAGGAAGAAAAAAATGTTTATAAAATGGAAAGAGGGAGGCATATCTAAAGAAGAATATAATGCTGTCTGCAGAACTTGCAGGGCACAAATCAGATTAGCTAAAGCTGAAAATGAATTGAGGCTTGCAAGAGATGTCAAAAGCAATAATAAAGGATTTTGGGGATATGTCAAAAGTAAAAGAAAAGTCAAAGATGCTATAGGATTTTTACAGGATGAAAATGATGAAATGGTAAGACAGGATGTTGAGAAGGCTGAACTTTTAAATTCCTATTTTGCATCTGTTTTCTCTCAGAAAGGAAATGTAACATCAACTGTTATTCACTGTCCTATTAAGGGAATAGAAGAATCCAGGATATCTATAAACAGAAAGATAGTGAGGAAACACTTAGCTAGCCTAAATGAATTCAAGTCTCCAGGTCCAGATGAATTACACCCCAGAGTACTGAAGGAGATAGCAGAAGAAATTTTTGAACCCCTCTCTATAATCTTTGAAAATTCTTGGAGAACAGGAGAAGTGCCAGAAGACTGGAGAAGAGCAAATGTTGTTCCTATCTTCAAAAAGGGGAAGAAGGTGGACCCAGGTAACTATAGGCCGGTGAGTCTGACTTCTATACCAGGAAAGATCTTTGAACAAATTATTAAACAACATGTATGTCAATACCTGGATAAGAATGAAGTGATTAAACAGAGTCAGCATGGGTTTGTAACTAATAAGTCATGTCAGACTAACTTAATTTCCTTCTATGACGGTATCACTGATTGGGTGGATCAAGGAAATGCTGTAGATATAGTATATCTTGACTTCAGCAAAGCATTTGACAAAGTCTCTCATACAATCCTTATTGAAAAAATGATTAAGTATGGAATGGACAAGGCAACTGTTAGGTGGATTCATAACTGGCTTAGTGATCGGACCCAAAGAGTGGTCGTAAATGGCTGCACATCCAGTTGGAAGAATGTCTCAAGTGGGGTACCACAGGGCTCTGTCCTGGGCCCTGTATTGTTCAACATCTTTATCAACGATTTAGATGAAGGAATTGAGGGTAAACTGATTAAATTTGCTGATGACACAAAGCTAGGAGGGATAGCTAATACTAGAGAAGAGAGAGAGAGGATTCAAAAAGATTTAAATAAACTGGAGAAGTGGGCAGCAACAAACAGAATGGTTTTTAACAGGGAGAAATGCAACGTACTACATCTGGGCAATAAAAATGGAAAAAGCATATATAGAATGGGAGGAATAGGGCTAAGTGACAGCACATGTGAAAAAGACTTGGGTATACTAATAGATCACAGACTGAATATGAGTCAACAGTGTGATGCAGCAGCAAAAAAGGCAAATGCAATTCTAGGATGTATTAACAGAAGCATACAGTCTAGATCACGTGAAGTCATTATTTCCCTCTACTCCTCTTTGGTCAGACCTCATCTGGAATATTGTGTCCAGTTTTGGGCACCACATTTTAAAAAAGACATCAACAAACTGGAGCAAGTTCAGAAAAGAGCGACCAGAATGGTGACCGGTCTGCAAACCCTGTCTTATGAGGAAAGGTTGCAGGATTTGGGAATGTTTAGTTTGCAAAAGAGAAGACTGAGAGGAGACTTAATAGCTGTCTACAAATATCTAAAGGGCTGTCACATTGTAGAAGGATCAACTTTATTCTCATTTGCACAAGGAAAGACTAGAAGCAATGGGATGAAACTGAATGGGAGGAGACACAGATTAGATATTAGAAAAAACTTTTTGACAGTTAGAGTGATCAATGAGTGGAACAGGCTGCCACGAGAAGTGGTGAGTTCTCCTTCAATGGAAGTCTTCAAACAGAGGCTGGACAGACATCTGACTGGGATGATTTAGCGAATCCTGCTTTGAGCAGGGGGTTGGACCAGATGGCCCAGGAGGTCCCTTCCAACTCTACGATTCTATGATTCTATGATTCTATGATTCTATGTTTGGTTTGTTTTTATTCTGTTTTGTATAGTGAAAAATCATTGTGCTTTATTTCTTTCCATGCCCTGTATAGTTCCGCTCTGCTGAAAGCATATATCTGTAAGGCCGGGGTCACACTTCCGAGAAACTGGCACGAGTCTCGCGTCTCAATACCCGGCACTGCCGCCGGCATTCGGGACCGGAGTGTGCGGCTGCATGTATTTCTATGCAGCTGAGCGCTCTGGTCTGAGTGCTGGCGGCAGTGCCAAGTATTGAGATGCGAGACTCGTGCGAGTTTCTCGCAAGTGTGACCCAGGCCTAATGCAGTGATCTGGACTCTGATCATGCACATGGCTCAGATACTTGCATGATGCCTACCTCTTGGCAGCTTGGTAACCTGGTGATAATTGCAGCAAGTCTGAAGAATATTAAGAGAGAGGACCCTGCCCGTGAGGGCTCACAGTCTACAGGGGATGGATGAGGATACACTAGGAGAGGGTAGAGCTGGTCGTGTGACTGTTCAGTTAACCGAGGATCACTGCAGGTTGTAGGCTTGTCGGAAGAGGTGGGTCTTCAGCTTCCTTATGAAGGTTTCCGTGGTAGGCGAGAGTCTTGTATGCGGTTGTGGGAAGAAGAGGTAAGAGGGGAGTAGAGAAGTAGATCTTTAGAGGATTGAAGGTTGCGTGTAGGTAAGTACCGGGAGACCATGTCACATGTGTGGAGGAGACAGGTTGTGGATGGCTTTGTATGTCATAGTTAGGGTTTTGAACTGGAGCCTCTGGACAATAGGAAGCCAGTGAAGGGCTTGGTAGAGAGGAGAGACTGGGGAATAACTGGGAGACAGGTGGATTAGTCAAAACAGAGTTTGGGATAAATTGGAGTGGTGCTAGAGGGGAGGCCAGAGAGTAGGAGGTTGCAATAGTCGAGGCGGGAGATGATGAGGGTGTGCCCGCGCGTTTTTGCAGTTTCTTGGTCAAAGAATGTACGGAGCCAGGAAATATTTTTGAGTTGGAGTCGGCAGGAAGAGGCAAGGGCTTGAAAGAGAGGGCAGAGTCTTAGTTCACCCCGAGGCTCCGAGCATGCAGGACTTGGGAAAGTGAGCAGCCATTGACATTGATGGAGAGGTCTGTTGGAGGGGTAGAGTGAGATGGGGGAAATTATGAATTCTGTTTTGTCCATGTTCAGTTTTAGAAAGCGAGCAGAAAAGAAAGATGAAATAGAAGACAGACATTATGGGATTTTGGTCAGTAAGGAGGTGATGACAGGGCCAGATGGGTATATCTGGGTGTCATCAGGGTAGAGATGATAATGCAACCATGGGAACACCAATATTTGATTAAGTTAAAAAAATAACTCTGCAAACAAATGCGATTAGTTTTCAAATAAATAGATGGCGATACATGACTCCAAGAAACTGTGTAGAAAGAGCGTTAGCTCTGTACTGGCAAGGAACATTATAATTGAAGCAAGATGTCCTATCACTTCCAGTGACACTGATGTTTGGATGATATGTACTGTTATAAACAATCAGTCTGACACCTCAGCCCACTGCTTTCCAGCTGGAAGATTCTTTATGCTCGTATCTTGGCAGGATGAAGTGGAGTCTGTCAGCAACTCATTGTGTGAGACAGCACAAGGAACTTATCACTGCTTAAAAATAGGGCAGTAAGATATATATCTGCATTGCCCCTTACAGCAAGTTAACTGTAAAGAATCATTCAGAAATGGCCATATTTGTGAAGAACTATTGGTTCATTGGGTGAGGGATCACTATCTGTAGCACATCTTCCTGTATAAACGAGGTGTGCTGCCGACAACATGACAGCCTGTCTAAATTGCCCAGTAAACAACCACCAATATTTTAACTGCCATAGTCTGCTTGTCTTAACAGTCAGCAAACTTCTATCATTTATATTCTTTGTTAGAACTTCTATCCAAGGCCATGGATGACAATTAATTTGTATTAAATTCATTGTAATTAACCAGTTCCAGATTGCCCATAGATTTTAAACATCCGGGTGGCTCACACTTTACTCTGCACTGACAAAGCTGAATGCGCAAAGTATGTTGCTTGCACAAGATAGTGCTGGAGCAAGGAGTCGGCTGTTGGATACTGACTCCCCAAAAAGGAAACATAGTCAGCTCTTCTATACAGGCAAGAGGCCTGTAAATGGTGGTCGCATGTTAGCACTGGTTACAGGGGCATTCTATAATAAAAAGAATGCATTATTATTTGAATAGATGTAATAATAACTAAAGAGTGCGTGAAGTTTATGAAGATGTGGCATCATCAGGTATTGTGCCTATCATTTCAAGATATCTTTACTTTATTCTAATGTGCCCAAATGAACTCCTGAATGATCTTGAAATAGTACATAGAACTTTGGGACCTAAATCCACCGACTCTGCTAAACTGAGGGATACAGTAAGCCGCCTCCATAAATTCCGTACGTCTAGGGTCACGCGACCGTAAGTTCTCCATCCGAGAAAATCAGAGTATGATCAGCATAATCGGACTGATCAAGCTTTGAACAGAGTTTGATGTGATGTTTCAGAATCGAAAGAGAAAAAAAAAAGTTTCTCCAACTTCTCTATTCAGTCTGTCTGTAAAAATTGAACTGCACTCAGATGTCATCAAAGTGTGGACCGATGTTTTCTACTGACCAGTAGACATGAATGGACAAGCACTGGAGGCAAATCGTGCATGCTGCAATTTTTTTTTACTTGCACCACTGAGTCAGAGGAAAAAAACAGGACATGTGCACTGCCTAACACAGAAGAAATCCTACAAGTGGCTAGGAACCATGAGAACATAACTTGAAAAGATTCCAAAGTCTCAATCATGCCTGATTTGTCTGGGCTCGCTCTCCAATTACACAGAGCCTTAAAGCCCCTTTTCCAATTCCTGAAGGATAATGACTTGTCTTTATGATGGGATATTTCCTTTCTGTCAATCTGTGAGCAAGTGTGGCAAAACAGCTACTGTATATTCTGCAACTTAGATGAACTGTCACCATTACTTGACGCAGTAGAACTTTCACTGGTAATCCTGGTTGACTGGTCAGTTCTTCATCCACTCCTACTTTACCTCAAAGGAAAAGGTGGTAACACATCAAGACCAAAAAAGCAAGTGTAAATGTCCCTCGAGTTTACTTCGAAGTTGTGAGTAAAACCTACATAAGCTCGCTTGCCACTATAATTATCAATGGCCTTGCTCAATAAATCTTTACAAATTGATCCAAACTAACCAAAAGCATTGCAGAACAGCTATATGTGGCCATCGTTCTTTCACACAATGTAAGCAATTAAAGTCCATAAGACAATTCGCATCATGCAGTAATTAAATATGCAATATTCTTTTTGCTTCAATTCAACACCATATACTGTATGTAATCAAAAAAATTATAGTAGGAGAGTCACATCAACCTCCAATTTGACAATTCATATGGACTAGTTTGCCCAAATTTCAATCGGACAGACACGATCAGCAAGAGGTGGAGTCAAAATATATATATAGAACATTCCTTTCGTACTAGCAAAGTTTTTTCCCATTCTTGTTATTGAGTGTGCATGTATTACTTTTGTCCATAGTATATTGTTTTATGTAAATGAATAATTTGTGTAAGGCCCCTTCACATGTCCTGATATTTCCAGTACTGGAAAAACCAGTACCGGAGCGATCCATGTCCCTGCGTTACGTGTGGGGTCTGTGTACTGAATCAGTGTGACATGGATTGGCTCCTGGGAAAAGCTGTACAGTTTGTGCTGTTCTTGGGCACCGACTGAAGGCAGCTCTCATTGTTGCTTGGTCTTCGTAAGATCAGCACGACCAGGCGACAATGATGGGAGTTGTATTTAGCACTCGCCTTGTACATAGTGTATAAAATAACTTTTTTTTTTTTTGTTAAATGGCATGGGCTCCAGTGTAATTTTCATAAACCGCAAATCTGGGAAAAGAACTAATAACAGAAAATCAAAAAATACACATTTGCTCTTGCTGCATTCAGAAATGCCCGATCTATCAAAATATAAAATAATCCGATTGGTAAGCGGCGTAACGAGAAAAAAAGTAAAAACTCCAGAATTACTGAGTTTTTTTTGGTTGCTGCAACATTACAATAGTAGGCTATCAAAATATCATATCTACCCCAAAATGGTATTGATAAAAATGTCTGCTCAGCACATAAAAAATATGCCCTCACCCAGCCCCACATCCAGAAGAATGGAGACTTTACGAGTCTCAGAAAATGGCACCAATTCTTTTTTTTACAAATTTGAGAGTTTTTCACTCCTTAAATAATAATAAAGTACCTATACATGTTTGGTATCTGCGAACTTGGAAAGACCTGGAGAATCATAATGGCAGGTCAGTATTAGCATTTAGTGAACAGGTTAAAGCAAAAAACACAGTTGTGAAAATACACTTTTGTTTTGCAGTTTTACCACACTTGGAATTTTTCCCCGTTTTCCAGTACACTACATGATAAAATCAATGCTGTGTTTCAAAAGTACAACCCGTCCCACAAATAAGCCCTAACACGGCCATATTGACAGAAAAATAAAAATGTTATAGCTCTGGGAGGCAGAGGAGCAAAAACGGAAAATCCCATGGTTGTGAAGGGGTTTAAAGCCTACAAATTGCCTTGCCTCCCTCAATTTACATGCCAAGTGTTCTATCATTATTACGCAAAGGGAGATGACAACTGACCATTCACCCTCAGCCTAGCAGTCGGGGATCTGTAAAGTATTTTAACTGTGCATAAATTTATAACCAAAACCCATTTTATCTAATACCATCCACTAATAGTTCCACCCGACTGTGTCAAACGTTTTTGCAGTGTCGAGGGACATTATCTTTCTGTGCCCCTTTTTGAGCTACTTAATTGTAAATTGAGGTATAGATGCCTTGAACTGTTGGCTAGGATTTATTAGGCTTAAACCCTGATTGATCTTCATGGATTCCAATACTTTCACAAACAATTGTCAATTGGGAGCAAGGACATTGGCCAGTACGAATCCAGATGTTCTGAATTTTTCCCTGGTTTAAGCAGCAATATGATTGCTCCAATCAAAGAAGTGAGCTAACGCCCCACTACTTCAGCCTTCTCAAACAGTTTTAATAATTTGGGAAATAAAACGTTCTTGTATTCTATAAACAGTAGCATATAAAACTGTGGGCAATAACCCTGCATGGTTATTACCCAGTAGCACCCCCTTTTGTACTCGTACCATAGCTTGTAAATGCTTTTTGTAGCCAGAGAAGAGTCTTTCAATTCTTGTTTGAGGGATTTTCATCCATTCTCCTTGGAAAATTCTTCCAGTTCTGTGAGATTCCTGGGTCGCCTTGCAAGCACTGCTATTTTGACATCTAGCCCTATTAGAGATCATTTAATTTCATATTCAACATTGCTTAACTGGTCACAATAAGTCATTTTGACCAGGGGTGCCCAAACTTTTATATGCCATTGTACAATTTCACAGGAGCCTTTTCAATGTGAAGGTGGCTCAATGCATCCTCCAGCTCTTCCACGGTCAAAAGCTTCTCTAAGGAACTGCAAATAGTTTAGGGAGCTTTATACGATTTAAATATGAAGATATAACCTCCTCTTGCGCCATGTATTTAGGTGTATACAGGTCCGTATAGTAAGAGCATAGATATGTGGCTTGCAAAAGTATTCACCTCCTTGTCTTTTTACCTATTTTGTTACATTACAACCTGTGTTTAAAAAAAAAATGTAATCCGATTTGTGTGTGATGCATCAGCACTAAATAGTTTGTGAATTGAGAAATGTATAGGCAAAAATTTATGGGCTTGCATAAACAAACAAAAAAAAATGGCATGTGCATATGTATTCAACATGTTTGCTATGAAGCCCCTAACAATTTCTGGTGCAAGCAGTTACCTTCACAAATCACATTCTTAGTGAAAGATTGCACACAGGTGAACTTCCTAAGTGTTACATGGTCTGTCAGTATATACACACCTTCTCTGAAAGGCCACAGAGGTTGCAACACCATTAACCCCTTAACGACCAGGGGTATTTTTGGTTTTGCATTTTCATTTTTTGCTCCCCTTCTTCCCAGAGCCATAACTTTTTTTATTTTTTGGTCAAAATGGCCAAGTGAGGGCTTGTTTTTTGCGGGCCGAGTTGTACTTTTAAACGACACCATTGGTTTTACCATGTCCTGTAACAAAAAAGGGCCACATTAACGGGCCGCATAAAAAGCGGTAAGGCCGGGGTCACACTGGCGAGGAATATGGACGAGTGAGAGGCGTTAAAAGCACGCATTACACACGGACAAATTATTTTCTATGGGTTTGCTCCCAACAGCCGTATATTTCTCGGGCGTATTCTACGGTCCGTGCCAATCGCAGCATGCTGCGATTGTCAACGTACTACGCCCGTAATACGCCAATGCAAGTCTATGGGTGCGCAAAAAATACGGATTACACACGGACCACACGTGTGACTTGCGAGAAATATGCACCCGGTGTCTTTTACAAAAGCCGGCAATTCAGTGCGCTATACAGTAAACTCACACTGACAGGTTTAAGAAAGAAAGAATAGATATATACACATAGAATACATACACATATATATATATATATATATATATATATATATATACACATACATGTCATTGTGACAAACATATTTATATTTCACAGAGTTCTTCATAGCAGAATAGTCGCTAATTAAATTGCTGGCTTCTATCAAATAATTTCCCAACCCGACATGAAATGACACATGGTTTACATTCAGTAAAGCATTTCATTTCATGTTTTTTTTTATATGTCCTTGACTAATAATTAGATGAGGGATTGTGTGCAAAATTTGGGAGTTGTAGTTATTTTAAGGGGTTAATTCTTTGTTAAAAAATGCATGGGCTTCCCATTGCCCTGTATTGGTGGCGAGTGGGTTAATCTAACAGGGTTAATGTCACCATTCGATTGTAAGGTGACATTAACCCTTTGTTAGATTAACCCATTCGCCACTGCTACAGGGCAATGGGAAGCCGACGCATTTTTTAAAAAGGAATTAACCCCTTAATATAACTACAACTCCCAAATTTTGCACACAAACCCGCATCTAATTATTAGTCAAGGACATATAAAAAAAAACATGAAATGAAATGCTTTACTGAATGTAAAGCATGTGTCATTTCATGTCGGGTTGGGGAATTATTTGATAGAAGCCAGCAATTTAATTAGCGGCTTTTGTGCTATGAAGAACTCTGTGAAATATAAATATATATATATATGTTTGTCACAATGACGTGTGTGTGTGTGTGTGTGTGTGTGTGTGTATATATATATATACATACATACATTCTATGTGTCTATATCTATTATTTCGTTTCTGTTAGAAACCCTGTCATAGGGCTCCATTATATGTCCATTTTGCAAGGTGACGAGAAAATCTCGCCATACGGATTGCATACGGATGCTGACATGCACAAAATACGCAACCACACCTTGCTTACGGATGACATACGGAGCACTATTTAGGGGTCATTCATCCGTATTACGCCTGTAAACTACGGACCATATTTTGCGTCGGTTAGTGTGACCCCGGCCTAAGTGTAAAAGTAGCCTCATGATACCATTTTGGTGCAGATACATTCTTTTGATCACCCCTTATTGTATTTTATTGCAATGTTGCAGCAACCGAAAAAAATGTAATTCTGGCGTTTCGATTTCTTTTTTCCTCACTACGCAATTTACCGATTGGATTAATTATTTTTATATATTGATAGATCGGGCGATCCTGAGTGCGGCGATACCATATGTGTATATTTGATTTTTTTTTTTTTTTTTATTGTTTTATTTTGAATGGGGCGAAAGGGGGGTGATTTTATATTTTTTTTAATTTTTGCAAGCTCCATGAGAGACTAGAAGCTGCAGTTGTCCAATCGCCTCTGCTACATCGAGCAGGGCTGCAGCCCTGCTCGATGTAGCAGATATGCTCACTTTCTATGAACGCTGACCACCAGGTGGTGCTCACAGCGATCCAGCAACGACAACCACAATGGTCTCCTGCTGACCCTGGGTTGTAATGCCAACCCATCAACGACCCGTGGTCATGTAACACGGGTGCCGATGGGAAGAGGCAATAACGCTCTTTCTGCGTTTGACAGCGACATTTAGCATGTTAACATTCACCCGTGGCTATTCCGGGCACATATCAGCTGTCGTGCCGGATAAGGTGTGGGCTCATCGCTGGAGCCCGCACCAAACGGGGACACCATGAAACCAAGTAGATCTCCAAACAAGTCAGGGACAAAGTTGCAAAGTTGTTGAGAAGTACAAGTCAGTGTTGGGTTATAAAAAAAATAAATAAATAAAATTATGATGTTGATCCCCTGGAGCATGGGAAGAACATGGTATCACAGCAGACCTCCCAAGAGAGGGCTGCCCACCAAAACTCTCATCCGGGGCAAGGACGACAACAATCAGGAAGCAGCGCAAAGACCAAAGGTAACCCTGAAGGAGCTGCAGAGTTCCCAAGCAGAGACTGGCGTATCTGTAAAACTACCAATAAGCTGTACACCCCATAGAGGTGGCCTTTATGGAAAAGTGGGCAGAAAAAAATACTTTAATTACACAAAAAGAGTAAGAGTTTGCCAAAAGACATGTGGGAGGCTCCCCAAATCTATGAAGGAACGTGCTGTGGTCAGATGTGACCAAAGTTAAACTTTTTGGTAAACTCTGTCTCAAAACCAACAAAGCTCATCACTCACCTCAAGAACACCACAGTAAAAAATTGTGATGGTGGCAGCATCATGATTTGGGGACATTTTTCGGCAGCAGGGACAGAGAAAATGGTCCGAGCCAAAGGGAAGATGGATGGTGAAGAATACAGGCATATTCTTGTGCAAAACCTGTTTCTATCTGTCAGTAGTTTGAGATTGGGATGGAGGTTCACCTTTCAACAAGACAATGACCCAAAGCATACTGTTAAAGCAAAACACGAATGGTTTAAGGGGAAACGTGTAAATGTTTTGCAGTGGCCTAGTGAAAACACAGACCTTAATTCAATTGATAATCTGTGGTCAGTCTTGAAGATTGCTGTTAACCAGAGAAAACCATATAACTGAAAGGAGCTGAAGCAATTTTGCCTTGAGAAATGGGAAAAAATTCCAGTGGCAAGATATGGACAGCTCATAGAGACTTATCCAAAGCGACTTGCAACTGTAATTGCCGCAAAAGGAAGCTCTACAAAGTACTGATTTTTCGGTGGTGAATAATTATGCACACTGAAGTTTTCAATTATTTTGGCTTATTTGTCTGCTTCACAATAAAGCTGTGTGCCCACGTTGCGTTTTTTATGCGTTTTTGCAGCTGCGAAAATGCTTAAACGCATTCCCATGCAATCCTATGGGATTCTGCAGTTGCTGTGCCCATGCTGCAGATTTTCCCGCTGCAGAATCGCATAGTGGTAAAATCCGCAGCATGTCCATTATTTCTGCAGAATCGTGGCGATTCCGCCGCCATAGGATTGCATTGAAATGCCATGCGTAAAGCGAGCGCTTCATGTGCAGATGGTACCCAGAGTCTGGAGGAGAGGAGACTCTCCTGGTTCAGCTGCTTCCCCCTCAGGGGGGCTCTCTGCTTTCTCGGGACCATCCTCTGTACACATGGGAGGAGATTCACCACTGAGGATGCCGGCATGCAGGTACGCATTTCCAATGTCCATGTGAGACCTCTATCGCCCAGTGTGCCTTCCAGTTTGGACCGCACTTCCAGGTTTGGGGGACGGAGTGCCAGTAATTACCTAATTACAAGGGGAATCAAGGCCACACCTGACAATTCAGATGGAAGATAGGTGAGAAATACCTATTTAGTTCATTTCTGGGGGGGTGTCCGTTACAAGTTCAGCTAGCAATGGAGGGACAAAAACTTAAGATGCCCCTACAGAATCCTTGGCTCAAGTGAGTGAAATCTGGCAGTTGAATCACTCTTCCTTATTTCCCTGTGATACCTCTAATATATAATTGCCAATTCCGACGATTGTGTCGCTATCCCACAATCCACCGCGGCCGGAACTACGCCAACCGCCATATTGGAACACGCAAATTATGGGTATTCCGATATGGTGGCCGGGATTCTAATCCCCCGCCCCGCCGGCTGAGCCAATGAGTTGCCGCGCGGGATTCAAAGCCGCGCGGCTCCATTCATTGGCTGAGCCGCCTGCCAGCTGAGGCTTGGCAGGGGATTCAAATCCCATGCGGCACCGCTCATTGGGTCTTCCGGCGGGGCGGGGGATTACTTACCTGACCGGGAAGAGCGTTGCCGCGGCGCTTCTCTTCTCACCGGAGACCAGGGCAGGAGTGCAGTGTCGGAATCGTGCATGCGCATAGCGCTATCCGGCACCATTTTACTGAAGATACATTTGCAGTGTGCCTTCAGCAATATGGCGCCAGACAGCGTGGTATGGGCATGCACATGTACTCCGGCCTCCGGCAGAACGGGACAGCGCTGGAGCACAGGAAAGAAAGGTGATTATAATTTTTTTTTTTTTTTGTATGTGTGCAGTTTAATAGGGGTGAGAGGACCTTACATATCAGGATAAGGGGGTGAGGGGTAGCATGCATATCAGGATTGGGGGGTGAGGGGTGAGAGCCGTGCATACCAGGATAGGGGGGAGAGGAGACCATGCATACCAGGATAGGGGGATGAGAGGGCAATGTATGCATTCAAATCCCACGCGGCACCGTTCATTGGATCAGGCCGGTGGGGGATTTGAATCCCATGCCGCTCATTGGCTGAGCACCAGGGGTGCTCAGCCAATGAGCGGTGCTGTGCGGCTTTGGCGGGGGATTCAAACCCCGCGCGGCACCGCTCATTGGCCAAAACCACGCAGCACCGCTCATTGGCTGAGCCGCCCGCCGGCGGATGTTCATTTCACTGCACTCCCAATGCAATAGCATCGGGCCTATTTCTAGTATATTATGGCTTTTTGTCCCTATAGGATAAAGAAATCCTCCAAAAGTCTATTGCCTCTTCTATTACTAAGAGGGAAAAAATGTGCAACATGTAGCATAAAACTTCCAGAGGCATATGGAAAGCAACTATTTTAAGAATGCATAAAGTGGTTAAGGAAGAACGCTCCTCCATTATGAAAAATATGAGGGTTATAATTAGAGAGGTCCAGTCCAGAACACAGTGACTGGCCTGGTTTCTCCTCATTCCTCCCATTCTGCTCGTCATCAGAAAAGACCTAGAAGGGTCAAGTTTGGAGGGGGAAGAGTTATTACTCTTACACGGAACACAAGTGTGAAAGTTTTACTCCAGTATTACCAAAAAAGAAATACCTTTTCTAATCAGAGAATACCAGTACACTTCTGCAAGCAGTAAGAAATACTATGAAAATTGAAGAGATCCATTATTCACCTTTAATGCAGGATGAAATGTTTGTAAGGCCGGGGTCACACATGCGAGAAACTTGCACGAGTCTCGCATCTCTATACCTGGCACTGCCGCCGGCACTCGGGACCAGAGTGCTTAGCTGCAAGTATTTCTATGCAGCTGAGTGCGCCAGTCCCGAGTGCCAGTGGGAGTGCTGGGCATTGAAATGCGAGACTCGTGCGAATTTCTCGCATGTCTGGCCCCGGCCTTAAGGTACGGTCACACTCAGCAATGTACCAGCGGTCCCGACCAGCGATATGACCCGGTCAGGATCGCTGATACGTCGCTAAGTGGTTGCTAGTGAGCTGCCACACAGGCAGAGCTCACCAGCGACATCGCTGGGGACGGGGGTCGCTACTTACCTGTCACACTAGGCGATCCTGACGTCCTCCCGCCCGGCTCCACGCTCGTCTCTCCACAGGAAGCGCCACAGGAAGCTGACGACGAGAAACAGTCCAGGACGTTCTTGCGCGATCAGCGATAACCAGTGGGGGAGCCGGTCGTAGGTAAGTATCAGACACAGCGATATCGCTAGCAATATCGCTATAACGTCACAAGTTATAGCGATATTGCTAGCGATATCGCTTAGTGTGACAGGCCCTTTAGTCTAAGGTCCTTGAGGAATAGAGTATTTCTGGATAATAAGCATATAAAAGCAATTATCCTAGAGGAATGTGAAGATGTAAAGAAAGGGCTGCTTATACCCAGAGATTTTAAGGCTCATCCTTCATTTGAATGAGAAGAGGTAAAAATATGGGAAGCAATCCCTAAAATTAACTTTCCCATAGCCAGATTAGCAAGGAAAATGTCTATCCTGTTTGAGGATTCATCAAGTCTAAGGGATCCTATGGAAAGGAAATCAAACGGTAAACTCAAATGAACCTGGGAAACTTCGACATATATAATTAGAGACAATATTGCTGCTACCTCGGTGACAAGATCCATGAAATTATGGACAGGCAAATTAGTATGCCTCATAGAAAAAAGACCTCCAGATATGATATTCTGGAATCTTTACTCTTACTAAAAATATGCAATGGGCTTTATGGCAGATGCCACAGCGAAATCTATCAGATTTGCGGCAAGGAATTGCGTACTTTCCAATGCCACTAGACGAGCTACAGTGGCATGTAAAAGTTTGGGCACCCTTGGTCAAAATTACTGTTATTGTGAACAGTTAAGCAAGCTGAAGATGAAATGATCTCTAAAAGGCCTAAAGTTAAAGATGATACATTTCCTTTGTATTTTAGGCAATATAATATACAAAAAAATGGAACATCACAATCCCAATAAGTGGGTGCAAAAAGCCTCCTCAGCAAACCATCCAATACTTGCCCCAATCCAGACAAAGGAAAAAATGAAGGCTGCACTCCATAGATATAGGTGAAAAAATGTGGTTTTATTTCAAACCCACATGGCGTGGCAATGTTTCGGCTCACACCGAGCCTTTTTCCAAGGTTGAAAAAGCCTATATGAGCCTATATCTAGTGAGTGCAACCTTCATTTTTTCCTTTGTGTGTATGTATATATGTGTGTATATAATATTATATACATTTTATTATTTTTTTTCTTCTTTTACATTTTAAAAAATTACTAGAAGGAAAATGGGCTTATGCAAAAGTTTGGGCAACCTTGGAGCTTTGTGTGCTCAGATAACTTTGACAAAAGTTTCAAATGTTAATTAGCTTGTTAGGGTTATGGCTTGTTCATTACCATCAGTAGGATAGGCCAAGTGATGCAAATTTCCCAGCTTTATGAAAACCCATCCTCCTCTAACCTTGTGCCAAAAAACAGCAGCCATGGGTTTTTCTAACCAAAATCCCAAAACCTCTAATCGGCAAAAATATGATGATTAGTCTAGATCTCAAAGAGACCTATTACCATGTGCCCATTCACCATTCTGGTCAGAAATATACGAGGTTCGCTGTGAAGGAAGGAGAAGTAATTAAACATTACCAATTCTGGTGTCTTCCATTTGGTCTTTCCTCAGCCTCTTGCATCTTCACCAAACTGGTGGCAGAAATTATGGCCTTTTTAAGAGGAAAAGAAAGAATTATTGTTCAGTGCACAGACGACTTTCTTCTAGTTGCAGAATTACCGCATCAGCGGAAAGGCCATTTAGTCTAAACCATCTTGGTCCTAAAAACCTGGGATGGATTATAAATTGGGAGAAATTGGACCTCATACCTGGAAAGCAAAATATTTTTCTAGTAGTCCTTTTAGATTTTGAATGCCAATCATCTTTTCTACCGGAAATGAAACTATAGGAAGAGTACAAGTGTCCATCGGAGAAGGTATGAGACTCCTGGGCCAGATGACAGCTTGTATACCATGTGTTCAGGGGAGTCAGTTCCACTCAAGACAATTGCAACAGGAGATCCTAATGTCTTGGAACAAACAGGCGGATGGATTGGACAAGAAAGTAAAAGTGTCCATAGCGGTTAAAAAGTCTTTACATTGGAGGACTGCTATGGATAATCTTTGGAAGACAAATATGTGGATCCTTTTCCCATTTGTGAAAGGTTACTAGAGATGTGAGGATGTACAAGATCGGCACCTGGTCAGAGCCAGGTTATCTCAGAGTCAAATCACAGTGCTCCGAGCCGTCTGGAAGACATTAGTGATGTCAGGTTACCTTAAAACAAAAAAAAAATCTTCATGTCAGGGTTGTATTGGGCAACGTCACAACAGTGTCTTTCCTACGTCATCAAGGGGGTCCAAGACATCACCATCTCCAAGCCTTATTCACAAATATCTTCCTTGTGAGAGAAAAATGGTCCTTTCAGTCTCAACAGTACATCTGAAGGGGTCTCAGAATCGGGTTGTGGAATTTCTCAGCAGAGAGAAAGTTCAGACATCAGAATGGGCACTAAACTGTGAAGTATTTCATCAGTTAATCTATTGCTGGGGTACCCCTCAGGTAATAGTAATAATAATATATTTTATTTCTATTGCGCCGACATATTCCGCAGCACTTTACATTTCAGAGGGGACTTGTACAGACGATAGACATTACAGCATAACAATCACATAGATCATAACAGATACCAAGAGGAATGAGGTCCCTGCTCGCCAGCATACAACCTATGGGAGGAATAGGGCTAAGTGACAGCACATGTGAAAAAGACTTGGGTATACTAATAGATCACAGACTGAATATGAGTCAACAGTGTGATGCAGCAGCAAAAAAGGCAAATGCAATTCTAGGATGTATTAACAGAAGCATACAGTCTAGATCACGTGAAGTCATTATTTCCCTCTACTCCTCTTTGGTCAGACCTCATCTGGAATATTGTGTCCAGTTTTGGGCACCACATTTTAAAAAAGACATCAACAAACTGGAGCAAGTTCAGAAAAGAGCGACCAGAATGGTGACCGGTCTGCAAACCCTGTCTTATGAGGAAAGGTTGCAGGATTTGGGAATGTTTAGTTTGCAAAAGAGAAGACTGAGAGGAGACTTAATAGCTGTCTACAAATATCTAAAGGGCTGTCACATTGTAGAAGGATCAACTTTATTCTCATTTGCACAAGGAAAGACTAGAAGCAATGGGATGAAACTGAATGGGAAGAGACACAGATTAGATATTAGAAAAAACTTTTTGACAGTTAGAGTGATCAATGAGTGGAACAGGCTGCCACGAGAAGTGGTGAGTTCTCCTTCAATGGAAGTCTTCAAACAGAGGCTGGACAGACATCTGACTGGGATGATTTAGCGAATCCTGCTTTGAGCAGGGGGTTGGACCAGATGGCCCAGGAGGTCCCTTCCAACTCTACGATTCTATGATTCTATGATTCTATGATTCTATGAGGAAAAAAAAAAGGTAGACATGAAAGGTGGGTGGTAACAATTGCCCTGATTGTTTGGACCAGCCATAATGTTAAGTGTGTAACAGTACAGACACAGAGTGCTAATAGATGCATAAAGCATGAGGGAACATGATGCGGGGAACCTGGTTATGGTAAAACTTTTGACTGTGTCACACAGGGATAGTTAGGTTAGTGTGTTGAGGCGGTAGGCCAGACTGAATAAATGCGGTTTCAGGGCACACTTAAAATTGTAGGGATTGGGGACTAATCGTATTGACCTGGGAAGTACATTCCAAAGAATTGGCGCAGGGTTCTGATTATTGAGGATGCTAACCTCAGATCATGAGCAGAATGGAGGGCACAGGTAGGGTGGTAGACTTAAACGAGGGAGGAGATGTAGGGTGGTGCTGAGCCATGGAGAGCTTTGTAGGTGAGGGTAATAAGTTTGTACTGGATTCTGGAGTAGATGGGTAGCCAGAGGGAGGAAACACAAGGAGTTCAGTCTTTGACAGGTTCCGTTTCAGATATAGCGAGGACATGATGTTAGACACAGCGCTTAAACAATCGCTGGTGTTTTCTAAAAAGGCAGGCATGATATCAGGAGAAGAAGTGTATAATTGGGTGTCATCAGCATAGAGATGGTACTGGAAACCAAATTTACTGATTGTTTGACCAATAGGGGCAGTATACAAAGAGAAAAGGACTGATCCTTGAGGAACCCCAACAGTAAGGGGAAGATGAGAGGAGGAGGAACCAGCAAGATATACAGTAAAGGAGCGGTCAGAAAGATAGGAAGAAAACCAGGGGAATACGGTGTCCTTGATGCCGATGGAGCGGAGCATAGTGAGGAGGAGCTGATGATCCACAGTGTCGAATGCTGCAGAGAGATCCAAGAGAATTAGCATGGAGTAGTGACCATTAGATTTAGCTGTTAGTAGATCATTAGAGACTTTAGTGAGGGCAGTTACAGGTAGTAGACCTATTTGCCTCAAGTAAAGAATGTAAAGGTACAGTGGGGAAAAAAAGTATTTAGTCAGTCAGCAATAGTGCAAGTTCCACCACTTAAAAAGATGAGAGGCGTCTGTAATTTACATCATAGGTAGACCTCAACTATGGGAGACAAACTGAGAAAAAAAAATCCAGAAAATCACATTGTCTGTTTTTTTTTTTCATTTTATTTGCATATTATGGTGGAAAATAAGTATTTGGTCAGAAACAAGCAATCAAGATTTCTGGCTCTCACAGACCTGTAACTTCTTCTTTAAGAGTCTCGTCTTTCCTCCACTCATTACCTGTAGTAATGGCACCTGTTTAAACTTGTTATCAGTATAAAAAGACACCTGTGCACACCCTCAAACAGTCTGACTCCAAACTCCACTATGGTGAAGACCAAAGAGCTGTCAAAGGACACCAGAAACAAAATTGTAGCCCTGCACCAGGCTGGGAAGACTGAATCTGCAATAGCCAACCAGCTTGGAGTGAAGAAATCAACTGTGGGAGCAATAATTAGAAAATGGAAGACATACAAGACCACTGATAATCTCCCTCGATCTGGTGCTCCACGCAAAATCCCACCCCGTGGGGTCAGAATGATCACAAGAACGGTGAGCAAAAATCCCAGAACCACGCGGGGGGGACCTAGTGAATGAACTGCAGAGAGCTGGGACCAATGTAACAAGGCCTACCATAAGTAACACACTACGCCACCATGGACTCAGATCCTGCAGTGCCAGACGTGTCCCACTGCTTAAGCCTGTACATGTCCGGGCCCGTCTGAAGTTTGCTAGAGAGCATTTGGATGATCCAGAGGAGTTTTGGGAGAATGTCCTATGGTCTGATGAAACCAAACTGGAACTGTTTGGTAGAAACACAACTTGTCGTGTTTGGAGGAAAAAGAATACTGAGTTGCATCCATCAAACACCATACCTACTGTAAAGCATGGTGGTGGAAACATGCTTTGGGGCTGTTTCTCTGCAAAGGGGCCAGGACGACTGATCCGGGTACATGAAAGAATGAATGGGGCCATGTATCGTGAGATTTTGAGTGCAAACCTCCTTCCATCAGCAAGGGCATTGAAGATGAAACGTGGCTGGGTCTTTCAACATGACAATGATCCAAAGCACACCGCCAGGGCAACGAAGGAGTGGCTTCGTAAGAAGCATTTCAAGATCCTGGAGTGGCCTAGCCAGTCTCCAGTTCTCAACCCTATAGAAAACCTTTGGAGGGAGTTGAAAGTCCGTGTTGCCAAGCGAAAAGCCAAAAACATCACTGCTCTAGAGGAGATCTGCATGGAGGAATGGGCCAACATACCAACAACAGTGTGTGGCAACCTTGTGAAGACTTACAGAAAACGTTTATATATAAACTTGGCACACACCAAAGGTTTCTGATGCAGAAAGGTGATTTTTAATTATACAACAGTACATACATACACAGACGTTTCGGTCTAGGACCTTCATCAATGTACAATATATTGTACTGTGAGATTCTTAGTGACTGGGCTTTGTGAGATAGACCAATCCTGTGAGGAGGCAAATGAAGCCGTCCCACTGCGTGGTGATTTGTGGAGTGTGGACGCAGTATCCACCGCGAATCCCAAGTCCTAGACCGAAACGTCTGTGTATGTATGTACTGTTGTATGATTAAAAATCACCTTTCTGCATCAGAAACCTTTGGTGTGTGCCAAGTTTATATATATTTAGTTCACGGATTGGGATCCTACTTGGGCACCACCTACAATTCTCAGGGTTGTGCCAACGGTTTTGTTCTTACAGAAAACGTTTGACCTCTGTCATTGCCAACAAAGGATATATCACAAAGTATTGAGATGAAATTTTGTTTCTGACCAAATACTTATTTTCCACCATAATATGCAAATAAAATGAAAAAAAAACAGACAATGTGATTTTCTGGATTTTTTTTCTCAGTTTGACTCCCATAGTTGAGGTCTACCTATGATGTAAATTACAGACGCCTCTCATCTTTTTAAGTGGTGGAACTTGCACTATTGCTGACTGACTAAATACTTTTTTTCCCCACTGTATAGGAACATTTTTCTTTAAATCCAGAAGACAGACCAGTGAGAGTAGATGCCTTGTCCCTGGTATGAAACATGAATTTGGTTGTTTTCCACCATTTCCCCTAATTCCACCAGCGCTGAAAAAGATTTGAGAGGACCAAACCAAAGTAATCTTAACAGTACATTTTTGGCCCAAGAGAAACTAGTTTCTCCTGCTGTGACAAATTGCTCTGGAAAATCCCATCATCGTACATTTGATGCACAATTTTCTTTACCAGGTGCCAGTATACAATTACAATGTGAAGTTCCTGTGGCTATCAGCCTGGATCCTGAGAGGGAAATCATGAGGACTTTCAGACCCAGTAACATCCACTGTCCAGAAAAGCAGAAAGCCTGTAACATCGACAAAATATAGAGAAATCTGGAGGAAGTTTTGTTTGTAATATGGAGAATCATTGTCGGATGTTTCATGCCTGATATCACAAAGATTCTGGACTTCCTTCAGTCAGGGTTCGACAAAAGATTAAGGCCTAGCACACTGAAAATACAAATTTCAGCGTTAAGTGCCTTCCTGGATTATCCTGTAGCAAGCCATCTCTGGATTGAAAGATTTGTTAAAGGGAATCTGTCACCTCCTGGGACACTTTTCAGCTATCACTATGGGCATACAAGTAACAGAAATGTTAATCTAGTCTTACCTGACTTGTGGCGTGCAGTTGTTGTGCTTGAATCCTGTGCCAGAATCCCACGCATGCGCCCTGCACTCGACAACTTTTTTCTTTCTTTCTATGATCCATGTATTTAGCGTTCTTGTGCGCCTGCGCAGGATTCCGGAGCAACAACTCCATGTCACAGGTCAGTGTGATGTGCATGGGAGGGAAATGATAGCATAATGAAAAGCAGAAGTAGGGATTTCTTCCAGGCACCGCACGCCCCGGAACCAGGAAGAAATCATTAGCATAATGAAATAAAAGTCTATTTATCCACATCTAGACTGCAACTATGAGGCATGCAGGTAAGACTAGATTAACATTGCTATTACTTGTATGCCCATACTAATAGCTGAAAAGTGTCAAAGGGGGTGACAGATACCCTTTAAGGCCATAGGTAGACTTAGTCCCATGATCAGAAGCTCCCTTTCCCAATGGGCCTTGAATCTGGTCCTCTGTGCGCTATGTAAACCACCATGTACGAGCCACTAGGAGACTCACTCTCCTTATTAACAGCTTTCCTAGTTGATATTACTTCGGCAAGACAAATGGGAGAAATTTAGGCCTTGTCTATGAAAGATCCCTATCTAAGGGTGCTAGAAGACTGCATCATACTAAGGTTAGATCTGACATTCCTGCCTAAAGTGGTAACAACCTTTCAAATCAGCCATGAGATCATCTTGCCTTCCTTCTGTCAAAAAGAATAAATGGGACCTCACATTGCACTCACTGGACGTAAGAAGGGCAGTTTTTAAAATTTAGAAGCCACAAAACAGACTCTACTCTTTTCATTCAGTTTTAGGGGAAGAGGGCTTTGAGATCTACCCTAGTAAGTTGGGTTAAATCTGTAATCAGCCTAGCCTGTTCTCCAGAAGGAAGAACTTAGCCAGATAACATCAGGGCCAATTAAATCAGAGCAATTTCTACATCATGGGCAGAACACGCAAGGGTCTCAGTGAACCAGATCTGCAGGGCAGCAAGACGTGGTCAAGCTTTAACACCTTTTGCAGACATTATAAATTGCACATTATATAAGGCCAAAAGATGACCTTTGGAAGGGATGTCCTCCAGACAGTTTTCCCACCCTAAATGTTTCTCTGGAATTCTGGTGGTGCTGTCATGAAGGACTTCATTGAAAGGAGAAATTACTCCTACCAGTAATTGTCTTTCCAGGAGTCCGTTATGACAGCACTCCTTACATTGCCTCCCTTGAAATTCCTTTCCATTATGTGAGGTAAACGTATTTAGAAAGAATTTCAATAGAATAGAGTTACATCCATCCTGGTGTAATACCTGGAAAATCACTGGTGGGTGGGTGAGATATTTTTGGTTAAGAACTTTATAGATTTGATATAGCATAGGGGTGTGAATAGGCATTAAAGTCTACCACCATCATTACCAGGATTTCTGGGAAATCAGTGACAAAAGAAATAACAATTTATATATATTCTGAGCACTATGGGGGGAATATACAGGGGTTGGACAAAATAATGGAAACACCTAATGTTTTGGCATCATAATCTTCGAACATGTTATAAACATGCAAACCGTGACATATGGTAATGTTTTGTAGTTGATTATTTGTGTTATGTGATATGTGTATGTAAATTAACTGTTTGTTTTGCAGAATTGTAAGAACATTGATGAAAACCTGATACCAATGGCCGACCTCTCGGATTTTCAAAAAGGCCAAATTGTTGGTGCTCGTATGGCAGGCGCTAGCGTAACAGAAAGTGCCCGAATGCTTGGCATGTCAAGAGGTACTGTCTCCAAAGTAATGACTGCTTTTGAAAGAGAAGGAAAAACGTCCGCAGCAAAGCACAGGTCCGGCCGAAAGTCGAAGTTGACAGAGAGAGACCGTCGGACTCCAAAGCGAATTCTGAGAGAGGATCGCAAGCCCACGGCTCCAAAAATCACTGGTAAGCTCAATGAATACCTACAGAAACCAGTTTCCACGAAAACTTCGTCAGGAGCTGCACAAATCTGGATTCCACGGAAGAGCTGCAATTCGAAAACCGCTGCTCTCAATGACAAATGTTTCCAAGCATTTAGAGTGGTTTAGAAACCTCCAGAATAGGTCCCTCGAGCAGTGGAAACATGATATTCTCAGAAGAATCATCGTTTACCCTATTTCCAACCTCCGGCCGAGTGTACGTTTGGAGACAGCCAAAAGAAGCATTCCATCCAGACTGCCTTCTCCCAACTAAAACATGGCGGAGGTTCTGTGATGATCTGGGGTGCTATTTCGTGGAGATCTGCCGGGCCAATGATATCCCTTCATGGAAGAATTAACAGGCTGCGATTATTTAGGCATTTTGGGTGACCAAGTGCATCCTATGGTTCAAGCACTGTTCCCGGAGGGGAACGCCATCTTTCAGGATGATAATGCACCAATTCATACAGCTAGAATCATACAGCTAGAATCATTAAAGCATGGCACGAGGAACATTGTAATGAAGTTGAGCATCTCATCTTGCCCCCACAATCCCCAGACCTCAACATTATTGAGCATTTATGGTCGATTTTAGAGATTCAAGTTAGACGTCGAATTCTGCCGCCATCGTCGCTCAAAGAACTGGAGGGTGTTTTAACTGAAGAATGGGCTACAATTCCTTTGGAAACAATTCACACCTTGTATGAATCCATAACTCGGAGAATTGAGGCTGTAATCGCTGCAAAAGGTGGACCTACACCATATTAACCCCTTCACCCCCAAGGGTGGTTTGCACGTTCATGACCGGGCCAATTTTTACAATTCTGACCACTGTACCTTTATGAGGTCATAACTCTGGAACACTTCTATGGATCCCGGTGATTCTGACATTGTTTTCTCGTGACATATTGTACTTCATGTTAGTGGTAAAATTTCATTCAAATAACTTGCGTTTATTTGTGAAAAAAGCGGAAATTTGGCAAAAATTTTGAAAATTTCGCAATTTTCCAACTTTGAATTTTTATGCCCTTAAATCACAGAGATACGGCACACAAAAAACTTGATAACTAACATTTCTCACATGTTTACTTTACATCAGCACAATTTTGGAACCAACATTTTTTTTTGTTAGGAAGTTATAAGGGTTAAAAGTTGACCAGCGATTTCTCATTTTTACAACACCATTTTATTTTTAGGACCACATCACATTTGAAGCCACTTTGAGGGGTCTATATGATAGAAAATACCCAAAAGTGACACCATTCTAAAAACTGCACCCCTTAAGGTGCTCAAAACCAGATTCAAGAAGTTTATTAACCCTTTAGGTGCGTCACAGGAATTTTTTTTTGAATATTTAAAAAAAAATGAACATCTAACTTTTTTTCACAAAAAAAATACTTCAGGTTCAATTTTTTTATTTTACCAAGGGTAACAGGAGAAATTGGACTGCAAAAGTTATTGTGCAATTTGTCCTGAGTACGCTGATACCTGATTTGTGGGGGGGAACGACTGTTTCGGCGCATGGCAGAGCTCAGAATGGAAGGAGCGCCGTTTGACTTTTTCAATGCAAAATTGGCTGGAATTCAGATCGGACGCCATGTCACGTTTGGAGAGTCCCTGATGTACCTAAACAGTGGAAACCCCCTACAAGTGACCCCATTTTGGAAACTAGACCCCCCAAGGAACTTATCTAGATATGTGGTGAGAACTTTGAACCCACAAGGGCTTTACAGAAGTTTATAACGTACAGCGGTACAATTAAAAAATCATATTTTTTCCACAAAAATGATCTTTTTACCCCAATTTTTATTTTCTCAAGGGTAACAGGACCCTAAAAGTTATTGTGCAATTTGTCCTGAGTATGCTAATACCCCACATGTGGGGGTAAACCACTATTTGGGCGCATGGCAGAGCTCGGAAGCGCCATTTGACGTTTTTGGCTGGAATTGAGATCGGACATCATGTCGCGATTGGAAAACCCCTGATGTACCAAAACAGTGGAAACCCCCCACAAATGACACCATTTTGGAAACTAGACCCCCTAAGGAACTTATCTAGATGTGTGGTGAGAACTTTGAACCCCCAAGGTCTTCACAGAAGTTTATAACATAAAGCCGTACAATTAAATAATCATATTTTTTCCACAAAAATGATCTTTTCACCCTCAATTCTTATTTTTCCAAGGGTAACAGCACCCTAAAAGTTATTGTGCAATTTGTCCTGAGTACGCTGATACCCCACATGTGGGGGTAAACCACTATTTGGGCGCATGGCAGAGCTCGGAAGGGAAGCAGCGCCATGACGTTTTTGGCTGGAATTGAGATCGGACACCATGTCGCGATTGGAAAACCCCTGATGTACCTAAACAGTGGAAACCCCCCACAAATGACACCATTTTGGAAACTAGACCCCCCAAGGAACTTATCTAGATGTGTGGTGAGCACTTTGAACCCCCCAGTGCTTCACAGAAGTTTATAACGCCCGGGCGTGAAAATAAAAAATTCGTATTTTTTCCACAAACATGATCTTTTAGTCACCATTTTTTTATTTTCCCAAGGGTAACAGGAGAAATTGGACCCCAAAAGTTGTTGTCCAATTTGTCCTGAGTATGCTGATACCCCATATGTGGGAGAAAACTACTGTATGGACACACGTCAGGGCTCGGAAGGGAAGTAGTGACGTTTTGGAATGCAGACTTTGATGGAATGGTCTGCGGGTGTCATGTTGCCTTTGGAGAGCCCCTAATGTACCTAAACAGTGGAAACACCCATAAATGACCCCATTTTGGAAACGAGAACCCCTAAGGAACTTATCTAGATGTGTGGTGAGCACTTTGAACCCCCAAGGGCTTCACAGAAGTTTATAATGCCCGGGCATGAAAATAAAAAAATCGTATTTTTTCCACAAACATGATCAATTAGTCCCCAATTTTTTCATTTTCCCAAGGGTAACAGGAGAAATTGGACCGCAAAAGTTGTTGTCCAATTTGTCCTGAGTACGCTGACACCCCATATGTGGGAGAAAACTACTGTATGGGCACACGTCGGGTCTCGGAAGGGAAGTAGTGACGTTTTGGAATGCAGACTTTGATGGAATGGTCTGCTGGTGTCATGTGCGTTTGGAGAGCCCCTGAAGTACCTAAACTATTGAAACTCCCAACAAGTGACCCCATTTTGGACACTAGACCCCCCCACGGAACTTATCTAGATGTGTGGTGAGCACTTTGAACCCCCAAGTGCTTCACAGAAGTTTATAACGCTCGGACGTGAAAATAAAAAAATCATTTTTTTCCACAAAAATGATATTTTTGCCCCCAATTTTTTATTTTCCTAAGGGTAACAGGAGAAATTGGACCCCAAAAATTGTTTTGCAATTTGTCCTGAGTAGGCTGATACCCTACATGTGGGGGGTAAAACACTGTTTGTGCGCATGGCAGAGCTTGGAAGGGAAGGAGCACCATAGGACTTTTTCAACTCCGAATTGGCTGGAATTGAGATCAGACGCAATGTTGCATTTGGAGAGCCCCTGATGTGCCCAAACAGTGGAAACCCCCAATTCTAACTCCAACCCGAACCCCAACACACCTCTAACCCTAATCTCAGCCCTAACCCTAGCCCTAGCCCTAACCCTAGCCCTAATGGAAAAATGGAAATAAATTTTTTTAATTTTATTATTTTTCCCTAACTAAGGGGGTGATAACGGGGGGTTTGATTTACTATTTATGGCGGTTTTTATTTTTGGCAGCTGTCGCACGCTAAAAGACGCTTTTTATTGTAAAAATAGTTTTTGCATCACCACATATTGAGAGCTATAATTTTTCCGTATTTTGACCCACCGAGTCATGTGAGGTCTTATTTTTTGCGGGACGAGTTGACGTTTTTATTGGTACCATTTTCGGGCACGTGACATTTTTTGATCGCTTTTTATTCCGATTTTTGGGACGCAGAATGAAGAAAAACCAGCGTTTCATGAATTTCTTTTGGGGGAGTGCGTTTACACCGTTCCGCGTGCGGTAAAATTGATAAAGCGGTTTTATTCTTCGGGTCAGTACGGTTACAGCGATACCTCATTTAGGTCTTTTTTTATGTTTTGGCGCTTTTATGCAATGAAAACAATTTTATATAAAAAATAATTATTTTTGCATCGCTTTATTCTGCGAGCTATAACTTTTTTATTTTTTTGCTGATGATGCTGTGTGGCGGCTCGTTTTTTGCGGGACAAGATGACGTTTTCAGCGGTACCATGGATATTTATATGCGTCTTTTTGATCGCGCGTTATTACACTTTTTGTTTGGCGGTATGATAATAAATCATTTTTTGCTTCGTTTTTTATTTTTAATTTTTTAGGGGTTCGCTAAAGGGGTTAACTAATGGGACAGTTTTATAGGGCGGGTCGTTACGGACGCGGCGATACCTAATATGTTTACTTTTATTGTTTTGGTTTTTTTTTATTTTCAAAAAATGAATTTATTGGGGAATATTTTTTTTTTTTTTTTACTAATTTATTTGGCGATTTTTTTAAAATTATTTTTACACTTTTTTTTAATTTTTTTTTTACTTTATTACATAGTCCCAGGTGGGACATCACTGTCCTGTGACAGATCGCTGATCTGTCACATCACAGATCACTGTGACAGATCAGCAATCTGTCACAGGCAGTGCACAAGGCTTCCTCCAGGCCCCCGAAGGCCCCCGTCGCCATCTTGGATCCGGGGGCCTGGAGGAAAGGAGTCCCCCGCAGCAGCGCTGCACATTGCGCTGCCGTGGGGGGCTCAGGGAAGCACGGAGGGAGCCCCCTCCCTGCCGATGCTTCCCTTTAACTCCCGGTACACCGCGATCATGTTTGATCGCGGTGTGCAAGGGGTTAACGTGTTTCGGGGGCAGTCCGTGACCGCCCCTGACACATAGTGCCGGGTGTCAGCTGTGATAATCAGCTGACACCCGGCCGCGATCAGCGGCGCTCACCACGTGGGCGCCGCTGATCGCGCTAGACGTACTATCCCGTCCATGGGCATAGGGGCCCGGGTCCCATGGACGGGATAGTACGTCTGATGTCAGGAAGGGGTTAAACTAACTTTTGTTGATGTTTCCAGGTGTTTCCATTATTTTGTCCGACCCCTGTATATAGCTTCGATTATAATGTTAGTGTTATATATTTTACAGGAAATGCAAATACATCTTCCTGCATCGATTTTGGTCGCCTGGATGATAAAAGGGATAGATTTATGTATTAACACACTAACTCCTCTAGCAAGAGTGGAGTACACAGAGGGAAATTCTTTACCAACCCATGCTCTTTTTATCAAATGCAACCTGTCATTGGTTATACTTTTCCAGGTTTATGTTGACATATCCAGGAAAACACCACACACTTTTTTACAGACTCTTCCAGATCTCTTACATTTCAGGCCAGAATGTTAATCATGTATGTCATACCTAATACATTATATATGTTATATTTTAAAGAAGTTTGTCCTTTTTCTCCTCTAACCTCCTCAGCAATTTCCTGACTATATGCAGTTTCTCTGGTAATTAACCCCAATTTCAAATACATATCGAATATGAAAAAACATATAGCTGAACTGGAACCCCCCAACCAGCGAAGGGAAGGGGTATTAGCCTGTTGTAGATCTTAGCTTTCCCTCCTCCTTCGTCCGCACGCTCTCCCCTACTTAAATGGGCCATGCACACTGTCCTAAAGTATCCCCAGCCAGGGGCGTGGCCTAGCATTCCATGTGAGCAGACTGCTTTCAGGACTCTTCCGCTGTAATCCTGATTTTATCCGGTTAAAAGTGCCTCCAGAGTACCGGTACCGCCCTATACCGGGGCAGAAGATCGCAGGAACCGGCCTTGATGTGCCGTGTAACTGAGGACTGCGGCAATGGTGAGAAAAAGGCAGAAGGACGCAGGACCCGGGAGCCAGGTCCATGATGGTGCCGACAGTGTGGAGGCAGTGGAGAAATCTGATGCAGCTAATGTAGCATACAGAAAGTGGCTTGAAATTGGTGGTAAACTTGAAAGATTTGCGTGGCTGGATGGAGCAGCACAGAAGATAGCCGAAAGGGGTGAGGAGGAGACTGGGGAGAAAATGGATCGAGAAGATCAGGAGGACTATACAGTACAAGAGGGGCCAGAGGGAGAGGAGAGAAGGCAGGAGCAGGAAAGCTTGATGCAGGAGACTTCTGAGGAGCCTGTAGTAGGGGAGCCCACAATGAGAGACCTATACGCTCTGGTTAAGTTTTGGAAACCTGCACTAACTACATTACAAAGAGAGTGGAAGCTATAAAGGAGGAAATGATCAATATGAAGGCAGCCATTAACATGGCTGATACCAGAGTGGGGGTGGTAGAGGAAAAAGTGAGCACACTGGAGGACCAACTTTCTAAGCTGCAGAAGTCCCACACTCAATGCCTGCAGCGGTGTGCCATGCTGGCTGCTAAAAATGATGACCTAGAAAACCACTCTAGGTGGAACAATGTGCGGTTGGTAGGCATCCCTGAAAAGGCAGAAGGGACTGATCCTACAGAATTTGAGGACTGGCCTCACAATAAAATTGTCACTAACAATCTGACCAAGCTGTTTTCAGTGGAGAGAGCACACCGCGTTCTCATGAAGCCCCTCCCTCCAGGTTCCTCCCCTCGTACCATCCTGGCCAGGATCTTTAACTATAGGGATAGAGACATTATCCTATGGAAGGCAAGAACGGCTAAAGATATGAGCATTAACGGCCAAACAGTGTCCATATACCCCGATTACTTGGCTGAGGTTCAGAGGCAAAGAATGCGGTATGGTGGGGTGAAGAAAAGGTTGAGAGATATGTAACTGGCGTATTCTACTTTGTATCCTGATAACCTCAGTGTTGTGGCCCTAGGATCTATTCATTTTTTTCCAACTCCGGAGGAGGCCACCAAGTGTCTGGACTTGAACGAGAAAAGGATCAGAGCTGGTAAAGGAAGGGAGAAATGAGGAGACGTGCTGAGAGACTTGGCAGGCCATATACTTGTGAAGGAGGAAAGATAGATGGTGTTGTTATATAGAACCTTTTTGCTCCTGCGTTCTAGTTATTACGGACAATGGGGGGACTGTAGATGATGGCACATATAAGCGGAGGAGAAATGGAGGGATTGAAAGTAATTCACGGTTTTGGGATAACGTTTGTGAGTTTGCTAGGTATAGAGTTACCCACTCTCTAGTTTAGAGGGGAGAAACATTGGGGTCTTTGGTAATGGTTTGTTTTGTTCATTAACAGTGGGGAGGAAGGGGGGGAAGCCTTTCAGGCTATGGGTTGGTTCTAGGGGTTCTTGGGAGAAGTATTGCCCTCTGCGGGATTGGGAAGGTAAATGTATAGGTAAATATGATGGGTGATAAGATTAAAATTCTTAATTGGAATGTGAGGGGATTGTCTGATGAAACACGAAGAGCGGTGATTATGGATTATATTAGGAAAAGGACCGGATGTGGTATGTCTTCAAGATACACATTTTATTAAGAAGAAGGTGGAGGTGTTGAACAGAAGATGAATCGGGAGGGCATATTATTCCACATACTCCCCATTTGCCAGGGAGGTCTCGTTGTTGGTAGGAGCGTCCACACCCTTTGAGGAAATTTAAAGCCATGTCAACAGTGAAGGCCAATACGTTTTTGTAATCTGTAAAATGTCTGAACTATTGTTTTGTATGGTGGCCATATTCATACCGCCTCCGTACTCGGGGAAGAAGATCCAGGAGGTGATAGAGTTGTACAAAAGGGATGCGGGACTACCGTTATTAATTATTGGTGATTTTAATGTGATGGGTGAGCGATGGGATAGGCATAAACAGGGAATAGGAAAGGGTGGCCAGAAATTGACTTCATTTGGGAACTATCTGAAAGCTTGGAATGGTAGACTTGTGGAGGGTAAGGAATGAGGTTGTTGTGTTACTCCTAATACTCATGGATCTCTCTTGCAAATTGATTTGGCGCTAAGTAATGAATTGTTGACACAATTGATTTGTGGAGTGGAATATCTTCCGAGAGTGATCTCGAACTATAAACCTCTGGAGCTGCTTATTAAAAAGACCAGGGGGTGGTCTAGAAAGGGGAGTGGATAGAGGCTCCATCCACTATGGTTGGAACATATTAATATGGAATCAATAAAGGGGGAGTTATCCGAATATTGGCAGATCAATGAAGGTAGTGCTGACAGGCGAGTGGTGTGGGATGCCATGAAGGCATATTTGAGGGGTCTTCTGTTTCAAGAAATTTCTAGATGTAAGTCTAAACCTAGATTGGAAGACAGGGCAGTGATGGAGGTTTTAGAAAGGGCGAAAAGGGAACTGATAGTGAACTCTTCAGTGGAGAGTCAGAACGGGTTCAAAAATGTTCAGTAGCGAGTCAACGAACTATATACAAAGAAAGTAGAGCAGAAAAGAGCTTTCAGAAGGCACGATTCCACAATGAAGGTGAAAGGGTGGGGCATTTGCTATCAGTAGTGGCGGCAGCACAGAGGGAATCCTCATTTGTATACAAGCTGAAGACGGAGGAGGGGACAGAGGTGGTGGCTATGGAGGATATACTGGAAGATTTTAGACGGTTTAATGAGCAGCTGTATTCTTCTGAGTCAGGAGCCTCACTAGCAGAGATAGGATTTCTTGGGGCGGCAGGACTCCCTAGGATTGTAGAGTGACAGGAGGAGACTGGAAGAACCTATAACACAGGAAGAGGTTGAAACAGCTATAACAAATAATAGGGCTCCGGGGCGGATGAACTCCCAGGTGAGATCTATAAACAGTTGATTGAGATGGTAGCACCTAGCCTAAAGGTGGTCTTCGAGGAGGCTTTGGAGTGTGGTGCATTGCCGTTGTCCATGAGGGAGACTGTAGTAGTGGTCATCTTTAAGGAAGGTAGAGATCCAACATTGGCAGAGTCCTGCAGGCCCATTTAGTTGCTGATGGCGGATGTAAAGATTCTGGCTAAAATTCTGGCCAACCGATTAACAAGTGTGGTGCAAGATCTTGTCCACCCCGATCAATCCGGATTTATGCCGAATAGGTCTACAGCAATAAACATACGTAGACTCTGTCTTAATTTGCAGCTGCAGTCGGATAATGGGGGTCTTAGGGTGGTAGTGTCGGATGCACGTAAAGCATTCGACAGCATCAAATGGAGCTATCTTTGGAAGATGTTGGAGTGTTTGGGATTTGGACCAACCTTCATATCATGGATACGGCTGTTGTACACATCCCCAAATGCTAGGGTCAGGGTTAAAGGGCAGACATCCAGACAATTCGTTCTTCATAGGGGGACCAGACAGGGGTGTCTCCGCTGCTTTTTGCGTTGGCAGTGGAGCCCTTGGTGCAGACAATTAGAAAGGCAGCCTCAGTCAGGAGGTTTAACTATGGACCTAAAGTGGAAAAAATAGCTTTATACGCAGATGATGTGCTGTTTTTCCTGGAAGACCCTGATGAGTCCTTGCGGGGTCTGATGAGCATCCTTGGGAGATTTTGATTTATGTCGGGCCTGGAAATCGAAGATTCTAGCAGTGGACGGTAATGGTGTAGACCGTAAGATAGAGGGGGATGGTAGTAGGTTGGCGGTTGTGCGGCAGTTCAAGTACCTGGGCATTCAGGTATCGCTCCCGCTCGAGCTCTATAGACCGGAATCTGATCCCGCTACTGGGTAGGTTCAGAAGCAGTAGGAAGGACAAATCTGATTAAAATGGTGCTGATGCCCCAGGTGTTGTACGTGCTGCACAATGCCCCCATATGGTTACCTAAACGGTAGTTCCGTATAATCAATTCTATATTTAGGTATCGTGTGTGGGGAAAAATAAGAGGATTAGACTGGAAATATTACAGAGGCTCAAAGATGAGGGGGGGCTGGAACTCCCGAGTCCGTGGATTTATTATCTAGCAGCTCAGGGCCAACAGCTGAGGGGATGGAGAGAGACAGAAGGCATGGGTTCGGTGTGGTGAATATTGACTCGGGTACTGGGGAGAGACTCATTGGTTCAAGGACTGGAGGCAGGTAGTTTTAGAAAACTGGGACTTTTATGCCCCACTCTGGCCCTGATACACAAGGTGGGGGAGGAGATTAAAAGGATTTTGGGAGTGGAGGCCCTGACTAATTACTCCCTTATATGGCAAAATGAAAAACTGCCGGAATTTGACTAAATGGGGGTATTTAAAAACTGGACGAGGAAAGGAATTCAATACATGGCCCGATTACAGGACTCGTGGGGACTAGTGACTTTTGAGAAACTACAGGAGGAATATGAGTTCTGAGACCTGTAGATTCCAGTATAGACAGCTCTGTCACGCTTACATAGCACAGAGTAAGATGGTTTTCATGAGGATTCAAAAAGACATATTGGTAATCGTGATTGTCACAATAAAATGGTTTTGATTAAAAAAAAAAAAGACATATTGGTGGACTGTGTGTAGTGATGGGGGAACAAAAGGAATTATGTCAGGTATTTATAAGGACTTAATGCACATCTTTTTAATCAGTTACCCGATTAAGGCTAAAGAGAAGTGGGAAGACGAATTGGGACCGATAGGAGAGGATAAGTGGGAGGTGATTATGGAATACATACCCCAATTGTCACTGAGTGAGCCAGGTAGGCTCTCACAAATATATGTGCTCCATAGAGTATACAGGACCCCTGAAAGACTATATAGGGCAGGACTCAGACAGACTTCTGAATGCCCTCGTTGTCAGGCTGATGGGGCCGGGATCTTACATATGTTGTGGCAGTGCTCCAGACTGGACTCATACTGGACAGGGGTTATTAACACTATAGAGGGATTGTATGACTGTAGAATTGAGAGGGATCCTGTGGTTTGTATTTTAGATTATGTGGAGGAGATTCAGATTCAAAATCAGTTCAAATTGGTTATAGCTAGGTTGTTATACATTGCACGTAAATTTATAGCCAGGTACTGGATATATGAAGAACCGCCGACAATACAAGAAATTTTTAAACAATCAGACTTTATTGTAAATATGGAAAAACGTATTTATGCCAAAAGAAAAAGGGAAAAAACGTTCAATGCATTGTGGACACCGTGGGTGGAGAGACTATGATCCTGAAAGGAGGATGTACTTATGAGTATTTGTTGCTGATGTTTCTATAAGGGGGGGAGGGAAGGGATGCGCTGTAATTGAAAATATATGACCTTCTTGGATATTGTAATGTTTGGATTCTGTTTCTTTGTTTGAATTTCGTTAATAAAAATCTACCTTTTTTTAAAAAAAGTATCCCCAGCTAATTTAAGGCACCTCCACCTGCATGGCAACTTGGTTCAACATCAAATGTCAGGAGCATTACAAGGAGGTGACACACGAGGAAAGACCTGCGCTCCTGGCTCCCACCTTTCAAAGGACAATCATACGGCAAGCAAATTGACCAGGTGAAGATAGCCAAGCATTGTCAGGAAGCCTGTCATGCTAAGGGAAGTTGCTACTATTTGTGGCTATCCTGAGTCTTTTATCCTCTCCAACCCAGAGAAACCGGGAAACTCCAGTGCCTAGGTTCGCTTAGAGAGGTCACCCTGGATGAGTCTCCTCTCCATTGCTGACTCTGATGGTATCTGTTTCCTGTGGCAACATCCGTTTTATCGAGTCACGTACCTAGACTCCGGTTCCACAGGTAATTTCATCTAGAAGACATAACCAGAACAGAAAACAGCAGTTAGCCTATAACTGGACCCAATGCCTACATAGGTGGACCCAGTACAGGATGGGGAGAGGACACTCCAAAATTTATAATACACTGAAGCTATGGAGTAAATGTCCAGAAAATATTGCATGTAAAAAATATCAATTTCTTGAAATCTCAGAAAAACAATCATACATATAAAAACAACAAGTAGGACAGTATCAAAGTAAATTAGAATAGAAGGATCCGGTAGACATCAGCATGTACATCACTAACTACATCTGAGAGAGTATAGTTTTATACAAAAGTGCATAGTCCTAATATGGATCAGAAGATACCAGAGATAGAATGGGGGATAGCAATGTTACTCTGTTTTAAAGCCTGTGCTTAGAATTGGATCTCATGTAAACCTATCCCACATTGTCTATACAGGCTTTTACCCATGATCAGATGTACGTGATGCCACGCGCCTAGTCACAACGTGCATTTCGCGTCGGCTTCCTCATGGGGCCATGTCCATGCCCCTCTTCCCTGGCAGGGATGCCGACTCACCGCCGTGCTTTCAACCAGCTCTCCCTCCGCCTTCATCTGCTGCTGCCTGGGTTATGCACGCGGCTGGCAGATTCCCAGGAACTGTGCTTAGGGCACGTGCGCTCCCACCATCTTACAGGGGCTGCGCAAGCTGTCCTAAAGTGTCCCCAGCCAGTGGCTGGGAGACACTTATTATTAAAGGTACCTCCATCTGCAAGGCAACTTGGACCAACATCAGATTTCAGGAGCGTTCCAAGGAGATGACTCATGAGAAAAGACCTATGCTCCTGGCACCTAGCTTTCAAAGGCCAATCATACAGCAAGCCCCAGCTTCGGCATCCTCTCCGTAGTCCATGCAAATTGACCAGGTGAAGATAGCCAAGCATCGTCAGGAAGCTTGACACGTCGATGAAAGGTGCTACTATTGTGGCTGTCCTGAGCCTGTAATCTGCTCCAACCCAGAAAAATTGGGAAACTCCAGTGCCTAGGTTGGGTTGGAGTGTTCACCCTGGGCGAGTACCACTCCTTTCCATTGCTGACTGACGGTATTCATTCCTGTGGCAACATCCGTTTTGTCTAGTCAGCCTACCTCGACTCTGGTTCCGCAGTTAACCTCATCCAATAGACCGTTGTGGAGTGGTGTAAAATCTCAATCAAACGTCTACAGGATCTGTTGCTGGTATCATCGGTGGATGGAAAACCTCTTTCCGAGACCATCCTTTCTTTACTGAGCCTGTGAAACTTTGGGTAGGAATGCTACACTTGGAGAAGATTCCTCTCTATGTTCTGTCAGATCTTTCTCGCTCTATGCTTCAAGGTCTGCCATAGCTTCGGAGACACAAGCCTGTCTTGGACTGGAAGTCCGGAGAAGTGCTCCATTGAGGACAGGAGTGCCATGAGATTTGCTTAGTTCCCATTCGTCATCCTCAACCCCTGACTTCTTTATCTAATTTACTTGGCTTTCCTGCTGCATATTGGACATTCATTGATGTCTTCGACAAGAAGGAGTCTGAAACATTACCACTTCATAGGCCGTATGACTGTCCTATCGACTTCTACCTGGCTCCTCTCTACGAGGCTATATTTACCCTGTGTCTGAGGCTGAGACCTGAGCCATGTTCGAGTACATTATAGAGAATCTAGCCAGAGGATTTATCTTGAAGTCTTCCTCCTCGGCTGGAGCAGGATTCTTTGTTAAGAAAAAGGAAGGCTCAGTTTGACCCCGCATCGATTATAGGGGACTTAACAGATTGCGATCAAGAATAAATATCCTCTGCCTCTCATTTCCGAGATGTCTGATCATCTCAAGGGTTCCAGAGTCAGGAAAATTGACCTTCCAGGGGCGTATAACCAGGGAAACAAAAGGAAGACGTCCTTTAACACCCACAATCTTTCAACAACTGATGAATGACATCGTCCGAGACATCCTCTAAACGTGCGTGGTAGTTTGCCAAGATGACACCTTGGTGTTTTCTCCTGATCTGCCCACACACTGGAGGGATGTTCACCAGGTTTTGCAGAGATTAAGGAAGAACAGTCTGTACGCCAAGTGTGAAAAGTGTGTTTTTGAGCAGATTTCTCTTCTGCTTCTTGAGTACATAATCTGTGAGGCCGGCCTGAAAATGGATCCCGAGAAGGTGTCCGCTATCTTTAAGTGGCCCCATCCTGATGGTCTTAAAGCTATCCAGTGGTTTCTTGGATTCGCAAACTACTACCGCCAGTTCATTCTGCACTTTTCTTCTCGGACTGATGCTATTTCTGCCTTGACCCACAAGGGGGGGCCAACCCTAAGCTATGGACTCCTTTGAGTCTTTGAAACAGGCCTTCACCTCCGCTCCGGTGCTGCATCGACCAGACAATAATAAGCAGTTCTTCTTGGAAATGGATGCTTCTTCCTCAGGAGCAGGAGCCGTTCTCAACAAAAAAATCTTCCGGCCGTATGGTGACCTTCAGCTTCTGTTCTAAAATCTTGCTCCAGAACACAACTATTTGATAGGCACTGTTAGCTATTAAACTGGCTTTGGAGGAGTGGCGGTTCTTGCTGGAAGGAGCAATGCACCTGGTGGTCATTTACACTGAACACAAGAATCTAGCCTATCTGCAATCGGAACAGTGTTTGAATCTACAACAAGCCAGGTGGTTTCTGTTCTTTGCCCTCTTCAACTTTTGTCTCCAATTCTGTCCGGCTGATAAGAACATCATGGCAGACTCATTATCTAGGTCTTTTCTGTCCTCCGATCAGGAGGAGGAGCATCAACAAATCATTGAGCCCTCCAAAATAATCAAGGTCACTGCGTTGGATCTGTCCCGCCTCCCATCTGGAAAAACTTACGTTGCTGATACAGACAGGAAGTGGCTTCTTCTGTGGGTCACTCTTCTAAGTTGGCTGGCCGTGCCTGACAGAAGAAAATGGCTCTCCTCATTTAATGACATTACTAGTGGCCTACCCTATGCAAGGATGTTGCGGATTTCTTGTGCCCAGAACAAAACACTGAAACAGCTTCCTACAGGTTGCCTACTTCCTTTGCCCATACCATCTACTCCCTGGCAGCATATCGCGATGGATTTCATCACTGACCTTCCGGTATCGGCCGGGTGTACTGTCATCTGGGTGGTTTTGGATCGCTTTTCCAAGATGGCCCATTTCACTCCACTGTCTGGTCTTCAGTCTGCTTCAGAGCTTGTAGAGAAGTTCATTCTACTTATTTTCCTCCTCCATGGTCTCCCACTCCATATTGTCTTGGATAGAGAATTCTTATACAACCACCATGTGAGTGAATTCTCTGCTAAATCTCCATTTTTTGTCGTGTACAGTCAGCATCCCAATATTCTGATTCCTGTTTCTACTACCTCTGACATTTCTGCTGCTGAATCCATCATCAAGGGATTTTCTAAGATCTGAGAGAACAAGACCAACTTATTGAAATCCTCTGAACAGATTAAAATACACGCAGACAAGAGACATCTGGATCTGCCTCTGTTTCGTCCTGGGGACAAGGTTTGGCTGTCATTTCGGTATGTCTGTCTCAAGGTACCCTCGTGTAAATTGGGCCCTCGCTTCGTCAGTATGTTCAAGGTTCTAAAACAGATTCATGCAGTAGCCTAGATGCTCAAACTCATGGCCTCGTTACGGCTCCCCAATTCTTTTCATGTGTCTCTTCTCAAGCCTGTTGTCCTCAGTCATTTTTTTTAAAAGATTTTTGTACCACTTCTGCTCCAGTCAGCACTGAAGACGTTTTCAAGGTAGAGAACATTCTGGCCACAAAGACGGCGGTAAGAGGAAAAACCTTTTTTCTTGTGGATTGAAAGGGGTTCTGTCCTGAGGAGAGTTCTTAGGAGCCTGGGGAGAACATCCATACCCCTCTCCTCCTGGATATTTCTTGCGGGCTTTAAAAAAAGGGGGTGTACTGTAGCTTCGGCTTCCCTGCACACTGCACCTCTCGCCCGTCAGGGACGTTGACTCGCTCACCGCTGCGGGTCTCGTCCAGCTGTTCTTCCTCCTTCCTTGTCTGCTACTGCCCGGGGTATGCACATGGCGCTAGTTCTTATGTCCCAGTGTATGTCTGTCCATAACCTTCTTGCCAGTATTTGCCTTGTCAATCTGTATTACAGCTCTATCTGGCAGCACCTGCTGTGCCAGTCTGTATATCAGCCAGACACGCCTGCACCTGCCGTGCCAGTCTTTATGTCAGCTGGACCCACCTGCACCAGTCGCTCCAGTCTGTATATCAGCAGGACTCACCTGTACCTGTCCGGTTTCAGGTCTGGGAAACGGGCGGGCCAGTCCATAGCTTCAAAACCTTCATCTTGCAGGAACTGCTGACACACTCCAGCCACATGAGGTCTGGCTTTGTCCTGCATTAGGAGGAACCTAGGGCCAACCGCACCAGCATATGGTCTCACAAGGGGTCTGAGGATCTCATCTCGGTACCTAGGTACCTAATGGCAGTCAGGCTACCTCTGGTGAGCACATGGATGGCTGTGCGGCCCTCCAAAGAAATGCCACCCCACACCATTACTGACCCACTGCCAAACCGGTCATGCTGAAGGATGTTGCAGGCAGCAGATCGCTCTGCACGGTGTCTCCAGACTCTGTCACATGTGCTCAGTGTGAACCTGCTTTCATCTATGAAGAGCACAGGGCACCAATGGCGAATTTGCCAATCCTGGTGTTCTGTGGCAAATGTCAAGCGTCCTGCACGGTGTTGGGCTGTGAGCACAACCCCCATCTGTGGATGTCGGGCACTCAGACCATCCTCATAGAGTCTGTTTCTAACCGTTGGTGCAGACATGCACATTTGTGGCCACTGGAGGTCATTTTGCAGGGCTCTGGCAGTGCTCCTCCTGTTCCTCCTTGCACAAAGGTGGAGGTAGCGGTCCTACTGCTTGGTTGTTGCCCTCCTACGACCCC
The DNA here is from genome assembly GCF_039654945.1 of Dendrobates tinctorius. Taxonomy (NCBI): domain Eukaryota; kingdom Metazoa; phylum Chordata; class Amphibia; order Anura; family Dendrobatidae; genus Dendrobates; species Dendrobates tinctorius. Next base: position 8,362,871 of record NW_027361758.1, read on the forward strand.
CTCCACATCTGGTGTACTGACCTATCTCCTGGTAGCGCCTCAAGCCTCTGGACACTACACTGACAGACACAGCAAACCTTGCCACAGCTCGCATTGATGTGCCATCCTGGATGAGCTGCACTACCTGTGGGTTGTAGAGTCTGTCTCATGCTACCATGAGTGTGAAAGCACAGCCAACATTCAAAAGTGACCAAAATATCAGCCAGGAAGCATTGGTACTGAGATGTGGTCTGTGGTCCCCACATGCAGAACCACCCCTTTATTGAGAGTGTCTTGATAATTGCCAATAATTTCCATCTGTTGTCTATTCCATCTGCACAACAGCATGTGAAATTGATTGTCAATCAGTGTTGCTTCCTAAGTGGACAGTTTGATTTCACAGAAGTTTGATTTACTTGGAGTTATATTCTGTTGTTTAAGTGTTCCCTTTATTTTTTTGAGCAGTGTATATAATGGATGCCATTAGTCAAACTAGAAAAACACACAGCAGGTTGATACACCAAAACAGGTTACCTATAAAAATATTTGCCTGCTCAATGGTTAATAAAAATCTCCAATCACCAATCAGGGATAAAGAGTTTGCCACAAATGCAAAAAAATTAAAGGCACTATCTATCATGCATAAAAGGCAAACCGACAAATAAGGCAAAATTCCATCCACCTAACGGTAAACCAAACAATTGCACGTAATTATTGTGCTATTACAGTTAGTTCCTATAAGGGGGAGCTGCCATGACTGTTAAAAGTGCTTAAGTGCATGTAAACAAAGTGCGATGTTTGCCAGGAGAAAATAACCTGAGTAAACCTGAACATGGAGAATAAAACACACTGAATGTACACACTGAATGTGCATATGGTGTCAAATTGTACCTGGATAGTGTGTCAGGACTGCTGTGTCTCAGGCTATGTGCACACAGAGTTTTTTGGCTCTGCGGATTTTGTAGTAAAAACCGCAGATAAATCCACAGGACTAAAGTCCTGCGGTTTATCTGCGGTTTTGCCCTGCCGTTTTACACCTCATAATGGATGAGGTGTGAAACTGCAGCGTTTCTGCACTAAAGAATTGACATGCTGCGGATTGTAAACCGCAGCAAAACCGCGCGGAAAAATCCGCAGCATGTGCACTGCGTTTTCCAGTTTACCATTGAAAACAATGGTACTGTACAACGCACCTAAATCTGCTGCGGACCCGCAGCTGCAGAAACGCTGCGGATCCGCAGCAGAATCCGCACCGTGTGTGCATAGCCTAAATCCGACGCGCGTTTCGTCGATCCTTCATCTGGGGGCGTGCTCATTAAGGTAGGCTTGTAATGCTTTTTAACCTCTTCCCGACCAATGACGCCACATAGGCGTCATAAAAACTGGTGCCAATCTGACCTGTGACGCCTATGTGGCGTCATGACTTTAAAGCCCCCCTGCGGGTCTTGTGATCGGGGTCACTGAAAGGTCACCCGACCCGCAGATACAGGGGGCTTCGCCCCCACGTGGCTACGATCGCTCTGATTGGCTGTTAAAAGTGAAACAGCCAATCAGAGCGATAGTCATATAATGAAAATTGATGAAATGTTACAATCCAGCCATGGCCGATACTGAAATAGCATCGGACATGGCTGGAGACACTAAGTTAACCCCCCCGCCGACTGACGGTGCCGATTGGCTGCCACTGTCACAATCTGCCCCCCTTCCCTCCGCTCCCCCCCACGATACTCACTAACCCCCCCGGCCATCCCGGCGTCCCGCCATCCCAGTCCATGGGTGCCGCCATCTTGGAAAATGGCGGGCGCATGCGCAGTGCGCCCGCCGGCATTTCCCGGCGGCAGATTCATTTTTTTTAATTTTGATCACAGTGATCAAAATTAAAAAAAAGTAAATCACCGCCCCCCTTATCACCCCCCCATAGGGTCAAATAATAAAATATTTCTATTTTTCAATTAGGGTTAGAAATAGGGTTAGGGTTAGAAATAGGGTTAGGGCAAGGGCTAGGGTTAGGGGTGGGTTGGGTTTGGGATTAGGGTTAGAGTTGGTATTAGGGTTAGGGGTGTGTTGGGGTTATGATTAGGGTTGGGATTAGGGTTAGGGGTGTGTTGGCGTTAGGGTTGGAGATAGAATTGAGGGGTTTCCACTGTTTAGGCACGAGGGGGTCTCTAAACACGACATGGCGCCACCATTTATTCCAGCCAATTTTGCATTCAAAAAGTCGAACAGTGCTGCCTCCATTCCAAGCCCCGACGTGTGCCCAAACAGTGGTTTACCCCCACATATGGGGTATCAGTGTACTCAGGAAAAATTGTACAAGAACTTTGGGGGTCTAATTTCTCCTGTTACCCTTGGGAAAATTAAAAATTGGGGGCTAAAAAAATAATTTTTGTGGAGAAAAAAATATTTTTTATTTTCACGGCTCTGCGTTATAAACTTCTGTGAAGCACTTGGGGGTTCAACGTGCTCACCACACATTTAGATTAGTTCCTTGGGTGCTCTAGTTTCCAAAATGGGGTCACTTGTGGGGGGGTTTCCACTGTTTAGGTACATCAGGGGCTCTGCAAACGTAACATGACGCCCGCAGACCATTCCATCAAGTCGACATTTCAAAACGTCACTACTTCCCTTCCGAGCCCCAACGTGTGCCCAAACAGTAGTCCCCCCCCACTTATGGGGTACTAGTGTACTCAGGACAAACTGGACAACAACTTTTGGGGTCAAATTTATCTTATTACCCTTGTGAAAATAAAAAATAGTGGGCAAAAATTCATTTTTTGAGGGAAAAAAAATATTTTTTATTTTCACGGTTCTGCGTTATACACTTCTGTGACGCACTTGGGGGTTCAACGTGCTCACCACACATCTAGATAAGCTCCTTAGGGGGTCTAGTTTCCAAAATGGTGTCATTTGTGGGGGGTTTCCACTGTTTCGGTACATCAGGGGCTCTGCAAACGTAACATGACGCCCGTAGACCATTCCATCAAGTCGACATTTTAAAAAGTCACTACTTCCCTTCCGAGCCCCAACGTGTGCCCAGACAGTGGTCCCCCCCACTTATGGGGTACCAGCGTACTCAGGACAAACTGGACAACAACTTTTGGGGTCCAATTTATCTTATTACCCTTGTGAAAATAAAAAATAGTGGGCTAAAAATCATTTTTTGAGGGGAAAAAAATATTTTTTATTTTCACGGTTCTGCGTTATAAACTTATGTGAAGCACTTGGGGGTTCAGAGTGCTCACCACACATCTAGATAAGCTCCTTAGGGGGTGTAGTTTCCAAAATGGGGTCATTTGTGGGGGAGCTCCAATGTTTAGGCGCACAGGGGCTCTCCAAACGTGACATGGCAAGCGATAAATATTCCAGCATGTTTTCCATTCAAAAAGTCAAATGGCGCTCCTTCCCTTCTGAGCCCTGCTGTGCGCCCAAACAGTGGTTTATGACCACATATGAGGTATCGATGTACTCAGGAGAAATTTCCCAACAAATTTTATGATCCATTTTATCCTGTTACCCACATGAAAATGAAAAAATTGATGCTAAAAGAAAATTTTTGTTGGAAAAATTAAAACGTCCATTTTTTCCTTCCACGTTGCTTTATTTCCTGTGAAGCACCTGAAGGGTTAATAATCTTCTTGAATGTAGTTTTGAGTAGCTTGAGGGGTGCAGTTTTTAGAATGGTGTCACTTTTGGGTATTTTCTGCCATATAGACCCCTTAAAGTGACTTCAAATGTGAGGTGGTCCCTAAAAAAAATGAGAAATCGCTGGTCAACTTTTAACCTTTATAACTCCCTAACAAAAAAATGTTTCCAAAATTGTGCTGATGTAAAGTAGACATGTGGGAAATGTTATTTAATAACTATTTTGTGTCACATAACTCTGGTTTAACAGAATAAAAATTCAAAATTTGAAAATTGCGAAATTTTCACAATTTTCGTCAAATTTCCATTTTTTTCACAAATAAATGCAAAAATTATCAACCTAAATTTACCACTAACATGAAGCCCAATATGTCATGAAAAAACAATCTCAGAATTGCTAGGATGCGTTGAAGCGTTACTGAGTTATTACCTCATAAAGGGACACTGGTCAGAATTGCAAAAAATGGCCTGGTCATTAAGGTCAAAATAGGCTTGGTCATGAAGGGGTTAAATGCCAAATGGCAAATCAAAGTCTGGCAAAATGGTCATTGGTATTGATGGAGTTATGTCCCACTGTATAATCGTCATGCTTGGGTGTATCAAAATAGTATGTAGATAGTTTTGGGGCCTTTCTTTGATTTTTGCCTACAGTTCTTTTTCTTTTCTTTTTTCTTGAACATGAAGTATGGAAGTTTTTATGGGAGGGTTGTTTTTATTGGGTTTTTATTGTTTTAGTTTTCATGTATATTAATGGTTACCATCATTTTGTAGATTGTATTGCTTTGGGTCCATCTGGCTTTTATCATCAGTCTTGTGAATTGAGAAGTTAATTTATTAAATTCAAGTTTAGCGTTTCTCTTTAATCTAGAACCCTCTTTGATACAATACCCCCTCATGACAGCCTTATGGGCTTCCCACAGAACTAAATGGGAAGAAACCGAACCTCATTCAGATGGAAGAAGTCGGTGAGCTGGTTCATTAAACTTTTCCGAATAGTTGGATATTTGATTCAATCGCCAATGACACTTTCTGGTAAACGATTGAGTAGATTTAAGGTCCAACACCACAGGAGCGTTATCGGTCCAGGTGATGTGCCCCATCTCATCCTTCGCCATCATTCTAAGGGCTCATACCCATCTGTGAGAAAAAAAAAAGTCCAATTTCCGGACTGAAAAAACAGACAAGTGCCATGCACGTTTCATGTGTCATGTGATTTCAGTGCGATTTCTAAACGGAACATCCTTATGACATGCGTATGGAATCCGTATGCAATGTGATTTTAACATGATCATCAGTGACATCACCTCTATTCACTGAAGCTGTACTTGCACCCGGCTGAACTGCTGTGACCTCAGGACCGGCATTTTCCTACGGAAGGTCCTGAGGTCTAACATATATATATATATTAGAAAATCAAAAAAGATAGAGGCAGCACACCATATGAAATTTTAGAAAAAAGTGCTTTTTAGTAGCCCATGTGGCGACGTTTTGGTCTCAAGTGCAGACCTTTCTCAAGTCCGTAAAGTCATGGTGCACTTTTGACCAGTCACTGGAAAGCAACAAAAGACGATAGAAATGTGAAATCTGCTCCAAATAAGAGTAAAACTCTCCCAGTTTCATACCTATTCAGTGCAGTTTGATGTGGGCTCCATTTCTTGCCGTACACACATCCAAACGATAGTGAAGTTCTTGCCACACACAGGTAAGGACGTCTGGTGTAACAGAGTGAATAACGTCTGTGATTCGCTGTTTTAAGTGATTTATGTCGTTGATACGTTCAATGCACATGCTGCCACATAAGAGTTTTCCTTTTATTTGGTGCAGATTTCACATTTCTATCATCTTTTGTTGCTTTCCTGTGGCTGGTTAAAAGTGCACCATGACTTTATGGACACACTGTGTATGTCACTGACATGTATATATATATAGTGCGAGTGCTGTGCGATTTTTTTTTTCTCGCACCCATTGACTTGTATTGGCGAGTTTCGTCCGAGAATCGCAGCAATACGCAGCATGGTGTGTTTTTTCTCAGTCCGATTTCACCTGAGAAAAAAATCGCAGATGAGATGTCACCCATTGAATAACAGTGGTCCAACTGCAATCCAATTTTTTATCGGATTGCACTCGTCCGTATTTCTCGCAAGTGAGTATGTGTCCTGAGTGTCAAAATATTTGCAGAAAAATAGTCTATTCTAGTGTGGGTATCATGAGGGGGAAGTAGAAGGAGAAGACCCTGTCCCCAGGATGATCTATTCTCCACAAATCAAAAAATGAGTTAGCCCTAATTAATTTCCTAAAGTCTCTCGCCATTCTAATTAGGTTTTGTGATGGGATTATTATTAATAGATTGTCTGTCAAATGTTTCACAGAAAGGAATATTAAAAATATTAAAATCAACACCCACTAGTAAAGCTTCCGGCTGAAGTTTCCAAATCAGGAAAAAGACTTTACTCACAAATTTAATCTGACCAGAATTCGGGCATATAAATTGTATAGGATAATGGGGTTACCCTTCAAAGAAGCTTCCAAAATAACAATCTACCCCCAGGATCAAAGTACAGTTGTGGCCAAAAGTATTGACACCCCTGCAATTCTGTCAGATAATACTCAGTTTCTTCCTGAAAATGATTGCAAACACAAATTCTTTGGTATTATTATCTTCATTTAATTTGTCTTAAATGAAAAAAGACAGAATTGTCCTAAAGCCAAATTTGATATAATTCCACACCAAACATAAAAAAGAGGGTGGACAAAAGTATTGGCACTGTTCAAAAAATCATGTGATGCTTCTCTAATTTGTGTAATTAACAGCACCTGTAACTTACCTGTGGCACCTAACAGGTGTTGGCAATAACTAAATCACACTTGCAGCCAGTTGACATGGATTAAAGTTGACTCAACCTCTGTCCTGTGTCCTTGTGTGTACCACATTCCACATTGAGCATGGAGAAAAGAAAGAAGACCAAAGAACTGTCTGAGGACTTGAGAAACCAAATTGTGAGGAACCATGAGCAATCTCAAGGCTACAAGTCCATCTCCAAAGACCTGAATGTTCCTGTGTCTACCATGTGCAGTGTCATCAAGAAGTTTAAAGCCCATGGCACTGTGGCTAACCTCCCTAGATGTGGACGGAAAAGAAAAATTGACAAGAGATTTCAACGCAAGATTGTGCGGATGTTGGATAAAGAACCTCGACTAACATCCAAACAAGTTCAAGCTGCCCTGCAGTCCGAGGGTACAACAGTGTCAACCCGTACTATCCATCGGCGTCTGAATGAAAAGGGACTGTATGGTAGGAGACCCAGGAAGACCCCACTTCTTACCCCGAGACATAAAAAAGCCAGGCTGGAGTTTGCCAAAACTTACCTGAAAAAGCCTAAAACGTTTTGGAAGAATGCTCTTTGTTCAGGTGAGACAAAAGTAGAGCTTTTTGGGCAAAGGCATCAACATAGAGTTTACAGGAGAAAAAAAGAGGCATTCAAAGAAAAGAACACGGTCCCTACAGTCAAACATGGCGGAGGTTCCCTGATGTTTTGGGGTTGCTTTGCTGCCTCTGGCACTGGACTGCTTGACCGTGTGCATGGCATTATGAAGTCTGAAGACTACCAACAAATTTTGCAGCATAATGTAGGGCCCAGTGTGAGAAAGCTGGGTCTCCCTCAGAGGTCATGGGTCTTCCAGCAGGACAATGACCCAAAACACACTTCAAAAAGCACTAGAAAATGGTTTGAGAGAAAGCATTGGAGACTTCTAAGGTGGCCAGCAATGAGTCCAGACCTGAATCCCATAGAACACCTGTGGAGGGATCTAAAAATGGCAGTTTGGAGGAGGCACCCTTCAAATATCAGGGACCTGGAGCAGTTTGCCAAAGAAGAATGGTCTAAAATTCCAGCAGAGCATTGTAAGAAACTCATTGATGGTTACCCGAAGCGGTTGGTCGCAGTTATTTTGGCTAAAGGTTGTGCAACCAAGTATTAGGCTGAGGGTGCCAATACTTTTGTCTGGCCCATTTGTGGAGTTTTGTGTGAAATGATCAATGTTTTGCTTTTTGCTTCATTCTCTTTTGTGTTTTTTCATTTAAGACAATTTAAATGAAGATAATAATACCAAAGAATTTGTGTTTGCAATCATTTTTAGGAAGAAACTGAGTATTATCTGACCGAATTGCAGGGGTGTCAATACTTTTGGCCACAACTGTATGTTTTATTTACTTGTGAAAAGAAAGAAAAAATAGGATGGCACTCATCGTTCATGTGAATCAAATCACTTTATTTCACATACACAAGGCATCGGCATAGGCACGGGAGCAATGTGTTGAAGCGTATTGAGCGTGAAACAGCTGTTGTCCGTCTTCCAGCACATTGCTTCCGTGCCTATGCCGATGCCTTGTGTATGTGAAATAAAGTGATTTGATTCACATGAACGGTGAGTGCCATCCTATTTTTTCTTTCTTTTCACAATGAAATGTTCTGTTTTTTCAACATGGGATTGAGCACCCGTTCCAAGTGGGATTAAGGTGTTTTTTTAATAATGTGAAAAATATATGTGCAGACATCCAGGGTATTTTTCCACACAACGGTGCCGGATATCTATTTTCTCAATTTGTGGACAGTTTTATTTACTTGTAGTAGGCAACCTGATGATATTAGGATGGCCACTCCCCCTCTCTTATTATTGGTAAAATCAGAATAAGACATAGGAGGAGTTGAGGGCAAACCTGAAGTTACCCGATTTGTCATGGTGTGTCTCCTGAAAGAAGGCAATGTCAGCCTTTTAGGACTTCAGTTCCTGGAGGGTAAGCCTCCTTTTTCTAGGGGAGTTAAGTACCCTGACATTCAGTGATATTATACGCGTCATTTTGTATTATTCAGTTTACATATCTCCCAGAAGGTATCACCGACCCCCTCCTCTCCAGAACAGTAGAGATCCATCTCTTCTAGTCTCTTCAGCATCCGATGTTCTGAATGTTGCATGGATATGAAAGAAACATTAGGAAAGGGGAAAAACAAAGATAAGAAAGAATATAAGAAATAGAAACATACAACTTTAGGAAATGGAACATTATGATTCCCAGAAGTAATCCTGGTCTGTGGCTACCCCCGGTGGAATATATCAATCCCACCAGAGAGGGAGAAAAAAAGAAACCGGTAGCTACAGAAAAGATTCTCATGAAGAAGCCCAGTAGCCGGTCCCTACAGATGAAAAACAATTAAAATAAAGCTGTCCTCTGTCGTCAGACAAACCAGGGCCCCCCTTCCAGGCATATAATTTTAGTATTTGGCAAGATTTCCATGCTTACTGAAAAAAAAAAAAAAAAAAAAAAAAACGGCTTTTAAACAACTGTCAAACTATAGAGGTGAGCCTGCATCGGCTATTACTAGACAACATTCAAACACTTGTAAAGAGATTAAGTGTTGCAGAGCATAAAATCGAGATAAGGAAGATCCTTCTTGTAGGTCCTGTCTGAAGTATCAGCGAAGACCCGTTGTTCCTCTCTTTCCACCCCTGCCGCTCAAGCTCTCCTTTCTTCGCTTTTGGGTCCAAACCAGTGGTGGGGGCGGACCCACAAGGACGAGGTCATCCCAGTCTGAGATCTTAGGGACATGGAGCTCTAACTTCTCGCAGAAGGTTGGAAGATCCTCAAGGGAGCGCAATGTCGCCGAAACCCCCTCTCTCCGTGCTGTTAAGGCAGAGGGGAATCCCCATCTATAAGGGATCTGAAGGTCTTCCAGGACAGTTAGCAAGGGTCTAAGCAGCCTCCTCTTTTGTAAAGTTATGCGAGATAGGTTTGGGAATAGTTGAATAATAATAATAAATTTTATTTCTATAGCGCCGACATATTCCGCAGCACTTTACATTTCAGAGGGGATTTGTACAGACAATAGACATTACAGCATAACAATAATCACATACAGTAGATTATAACAAATACCAAGAGGAATGAGGGCCCTGCTTGCAAGCTTACAGTCTATGAGGAAAGAGGTAGACACGAAAGGTGGGTGGTAACAGTTGCCCTGATTGTATGGACCAGCCATAATGTTAAGTGTGTGACAGTACAGACACAGAGGGCTAATGGATGCATAAAGCATGTGGGAACATGATGCGGGAAATCTGGTTATGGTAAAACTTTAGGCTGTGCCATACAGGGATAGATTAGGTTAATGTGTTGAGGCGATAGGCCAGTCTAAATAAATGCGTTTTCAGGGCACGCTTAAAATTGTGGGGATTGGGGACTAATCGTATTGACCTGGGAAGTGCATTCCAAAGAATTGGCGCGGCACGTGTAAAGTCTTGGAGTCGGGAGTGGGAGGTTCTGACTATTGAGGATACTAACCTCAGGTCATCAACAGAACGGAGGGCGCGGGTAGGGTGGTATACTGAAACAAGGGAGGAGATGTAGGGTGGTGCTGAGCCATGGAGGGCTTTGTGGGTGAGGGTAATAAGTTTATTCTGAATTCTGGAGTGGATGGGTATCCAGTGTAATGACTGGCACAAGGTAGAGGCATCGGTGTAACGATTGGTGAGGAATATGATCCTGGCTGCAGCATTCAAGACAGATTGGAGAGGGGAGAGTTTGGTAAGAGGGAGACCGATTAGAAGAGAGTTACAATAGTCGAGACGAGAATGAATAAGAGAAACAGTAAGAGTTTTTGCAGAGTCAAAAGTAAGAAAAGGTCGAATTCTAGCAATGTTTTTGAGGTGCAGATGACAAGAGCGAGCCAGTGATCGAATGTGGGGGGCAAAGGAAAGATCGGAATCAAGTATGACCCTAAGCCTGTTGCTGGGGAGTAATAGTGGAGCCACACAAAGAAATAGCAATGTCGGGTATAGGTACATTAGTAGAGGGAGGAAACACCAGGAGTTGTCTTTGACAGGTTCAGTTTCAGATATAGTGAGGACATGATGTTAGACACAGCGTTTAGACAATCGCCGGTGTTTTCTAGAAAGGCTGGCGTGATGTCAGGAGAAGAAGCGTATAATTGGGTGTCATCAGCATAGAGATGGTACTGGAAACCAAATCTACTGATTGTTTGACCAATAGGGGCAGTGTACAAGGAAAAGAGGAGGGGGCCTAGAACCGATCCTTGGGGGACCCCAACAGTAAGGGGAAGGTGAGAGGAGGAGGAACCGGCAAAAGATAAAGTAAAGGAGCGGTCGGAGAGATAGGAGGAGAACCAGGAGAGAACGGTGTCCTTGAGGCCAATGGAACGGAGCATAGTGAGGAGGAGCTGATGATTCACAGTGTCGAATGCTGCAGAGAGATCCAAGAGAATTAGCATGGAGTAATGACCATTTGATTTAGCTGTTAGCAGATCATTAGAGACTTTAGTGAGGGCAGTTTCAGTGGAGTGTAAAGAGCGGAAACCGGATTGGAGAGGGTCGAGAACAGAGTTTTCTGATAGCGGATTAGATGGGAGTGGACCAGGCGTTCCAGGAGTTTAGAGATGAAGGGAAGATTAGAGACAGGTCTATAGTTAGCGGCACAGTTTTGGTCGAGGGATGGTTTTTTAAGTAGTGGATGTATGATGGCATGCTTAAATGAGAAGGGAAAGATACCAGAAGAGAGAGAGAGGTTAAATATGAATGGAGTGTCCTGGAATGTAGTCTCCTTTAAGGACCTGGCCTTCATCATAATTCTTTCCTTGATTTCAAAATAATGCTAACAAATTATATCACTTGGGAATAGTGTTGAGCCCTTAGGCTGAAGGGCTCTATGGGCATTGTCAAATTTAAAGGGTGCAAGGCCTGGATCATCCAAAATGGAGATTTCCTGCATGATTAGCTTAGTATTTTCCTGCTCGTTTGATTCCGGGACTCCTCACACTCTGATGTTACATCTCCTGCCCCTATCATCTAAGTCTTCCATTTGAACATTTTCTGCTGTTTATTGGATGACTGCTGGAGCTCAGACATGTAAGATCGGGTTGGATCATGTTCTCCCTCCAAGGAGTCAATTCTGCCTCCCTCCAAGGAGTCAATTCTGCCTCCCTCCAAGGAGTCAATTCTGCCTGACAAAAGCTGCAAGTCCTGTTGCATGCAAGCAATTTCAGATCTGCATGCATCTTTAACCTCCGATATAAGTGCTTTAAAGTCTTCTTTTGAGGGAAAACGTGCAAAAAACCTCAGCCATTGTGGAGTAAAGTGTTCGTCCAAGTGGTCCCCCTCCATCAGAAGACCCCTCTAAATAGTCACTCTCATCATCTTCAAGGACAATACTAGGGGTTAGCTTGGGAGGATCTTTTTGGTAGCGTAATACCTTTTTTTTTCTCAGATTTACATTTCCCTACTGTGAGGGTCATTATATGGTTTTGTTGAGGTACAGGCACATCAGCCTGATCATAGTCAGAGGTTGGGGTGGCCTCCTTCACCAGCTTGCTGTTACTCGTCAGCAACATCAGCATGACCATCTTGGGATAGAGAGCTCATGGGTCTCTCAGTGCCACATGTCCCTTGAGCCTCCCTGCCTTCCGCAGTGTTCCCCCTGGGGGGCCATGCGTCCAACAGATGAAAACGCAGCTCTCCCTCCTCTCCATGCAGCATGTCCTCCTTATGCTCACTAGCCACCTCCCCCTCTGTGCAACATGGCTCCTGCAGTCTGACTGTTCCCCACTCCTGGAGGAGAAAAGTGTCCAGGGCTGTCAGGGGGCCGTTCTGTACTGCTGCTTTTCTCTCCCTCCTCGGACCCATGGGTGGACAGGTTAGAGCGCTGGTGCAGGGCTCGTCAGCCATTACTGTATGTTTTTTATTCATTACTGTATGGTGCCTGGTGGGAGCTCTGCAGCTGCACGTCCTGTCACACTGGCATCTGGACACCCCCCCAGAAGTGGGCTTCCTTTCAACCATTTGTTTGATTTTGCTATAGGAGTCCCACGAGATGTTCTAGTGTTCTTAATTATGCATTTAGATATTCTGATACTTGGTTTCATGCTCTCAATTCTTTAGGTAACGGAGTCTCTGTGGCAGGCTACAGAATGTTTACTCCACAGGTATAAGCCTATGTCCCATCCACTGATGACACTGCTAGCGCGGTGAAACAAGTTGGGGGGACGCTGGTGCTAAAATTGTTGTCCTATTCTGCCAATATGTATTAGCATACCAAGTACTATACACTTTATAAATATAAATTAGCAGGAATACTGCATAAAATAACTGCAGACTTCTGAGACAGATTAGGGACAAAATGTTTTATACCCTTTGCATATACTTTATTTTAATAGAAATAAAAGTTAAATTTTATGGTCTTCTAGTGAGGGTGGTTGCCTCTTTTTTAAAACTATACAGTAAAAGTTTTATAATCACTATCTTTGGCTATTTTCTGCATCAATTCTGTGATATATTTTGTGAATTTGAAATATAAGAAATTCTTTGGCTAATTTTCTTTAAATGTTTCACCCTTTGTTTCATTGCAGCCATTTGGTAAATTCAAAAAAGTTCTTTTTTTTCTCATTAATGTAGTCTGCACCCCATCTTGACTGAAAAAAAGAACTGTAGAAATTTTTGCAAATTTATTAAAAAAGAAAAACTGAAATATCACATTGTCATAAGTATTCAGACCCTTTGCTCAGTATTGAGTAGAAGCACCCTTTTGAGCTAGTACAACCATGAGATTTCTTGGGAACGATACAAGTTTTTTCACACCTGGATTTGGGGATTCTGTCATTGATGGACAGCCATTTTCAAGTCTCTCCAGAAATGCTCAATTGGGCTTAGGTCAAGGCTCTCGCTGGGCCAGACAAGCATGGTCACAGAGTTGTTCTGAAGCCACTCCTTTGTTATTTTAGCTGTTTGCTTAGGGTTATTGTCTTGTTGGAAGTCTGAGGTCCAGAGCACTCTGGAAGAGGTGTTCAACCAGGATATCTCTGTACTTGGCCGCATTCATGTTTCCTTCAACTGTAACCAGTTGTCCTGTCTCTGCAGCTGAAAAATACCCCCATAGCATGATGCTGCCACCACCATGTTTTACTGTTGGGATTGTACTGGGCAGGTGATGAGCAGTGCCTGGTTTTCTCCACACATACCGCTTAGAATTATCACCAAAAAGTTCTATCTTCATCTCATCAGACCAGAGAATCTTATTTATCATAGTCTGGGAGTCCTTCATGTTTTTTTTAAGCAAACTATGTGGGCTTTCATATGTCTTGCACTGAGGAGAGGCTTCCGTCAGGCCACTCTGCCATAAAGGCCTGACTGGTGGAGGGCTGCAGTGATAGTTGACTTTGTGGAACTTTCTCCCATCTCCCTACTGCATCTGTTCAGCTCAGCCACAGTGATCTTGGGGTTCTTCTTTACCTCTTTCACCAAGGCTCTTCTTCCACGATTGCTCAGTTTGGCTGGACGGCAAGGTCTAGGAAGACTTCTGGTGGTCCCAACTTCTTCTATTTAAGGATTATGGAGGCCACTGTGCTCTTAGGAACCTTGAGTACTGCAGAAATTCTTTTGTATCTTTGGCCAGATCTGTGCCTTGACACAATTCTGTCTCGCTCCTTGGCCAGTTCCTTTGACCTCATAATTCTCATTTGGTCTGACATGCACTGTGAGGTCTTATATAGACAGGTGTGTGCCTTTACAAATCAAGTCCTATCAGTTTAATTAAACTCAAATGAAGGAGTAGAACTATCTTAAGGAGGCTCACAAGGATATGGACTGCATGTGACTTAAACATGAGTGTCTGAGCAAAGGGTCTGAATACTTATGACCATGTGATATTTCAGTTTTTCTTTTTTAATAAATTTGCAAAAATTTCTACATTTCTTTTTCTTTTCAGTCAAGATGAGGTGCAGAGTGTGCATTAATGAGAAAAAATGAACTTTTTTTTAATTTACCAAATGGATGCAATGAAACAGAGTGAAAAATTTAAAGGGGTCTGAATACTTTCCGTTCCCACTGTATATCCCTCCAAACACCATCTTAGTTCCGCCATTTTTGTTATATCTTCAACTATATACGAATATTTTAGTCTTACCCTTTCAATCATTATTTCCCTCTATGGTCCATAGAGATTAGGTTGCATTTGAATTGGGATGGGAGGCCTGAGTCAAAACACTCTCATCACACAGGCTCATGTGTGAAGGAACCCCACTCTGCTTATTATCCACCAATGCTGAATAAGTTTTTGACAGTGAACTGGGTTTTCTGTATACAGTTGTCAGTGCTGTGGCTAAGGGCCCACATCTATTGTCCTAGGTGCTGGCCCTTTACACCAGCCCAATGGCAAGGGTCAGGATTAACTGTTACCTCTCAGGGTCATTTTATATAAAGATCTGAACACAACAGGGCTTTCCCCTTTATGTATTAACTAGCAGAAGAGCCCGCGCTGCCCGGGCATAGTAACTAACTACAGTTAGTTGTAACAAATTATAACCCCTACCCTCAATATCCCACATCATCCCGTCAGCCAGAGCCACCGGACTACTACCCTTAATATCCCACATCAGCCAGAGCCACTGGACTCCTACCCCTAATATCCCACATCATCCCATCAGCCTGGGGTCAGAACCAAAGCGCTGAGTGGAACGGTCCTAACTTCCATACCGGGGATCCCTTTAAGAGAGGCCTGGCGCAAGAACCAGAGTGTTGAGTGGATTTGCCCTGACTTTCATACCAATGATCCCTTTAATAGAAGCCTAGGATGAGAATCAGACCGGTGAGGGATTTACCCTAATAATAATAATAATAATAATCTTTATTTATATAGCGCCAACATATTCCGCAGCGCTTTACAGTTGAACAGTTTCAAACACAACAGTCATAAGTAACAACGTTAACAATACAATAATTAAAGCGAAATAAGACGACCCTGCTCGTGAGAGCTTACAATCTACAATGAGGTGGGGGGGATACAAAGCACAGGTTTGTATTTACAATGATGTATTTACAATGACGGTCCAGCCATCTTCAGGGGGTGGGGGTTAGATGGAGATAGTGAATGGGCTACACACACAAACATGACTTTGATTACTGAATGTGATAGGCCGCTCTGAACAAATGTGTTTTGAGCGAGCGCCTAAAACTATGCAAATTGTGGATGGTCCTAATATTTTGGGGTAGAGCATTCCAGAGGATTGGCGCAGCACGGGAGAAGTCTTGGAGTCGGGAGTGGGAGGTACGGATTAGGGCAGAGGTTAGTCGAAAGTCATTTGCAGAGCGCAGCGGTCGGTTAGGCCGATAGACAGAAATGAGGGAGGAGATGTAAGGGGGTGCCGCACTGTGGAGAGCTTTGTGGGTGAGAACAAGTACTTTGAATTGTACCCTGTAATGAATTGGCAGCCAGTGTAACGACTGGCGAAGAGTGGACGCGTCTGAGAAACGATTAGCCAGATGGACAACCCTGGCTGCTGCATTAACGATAGACTGGAGAGGGGAGAGTCGAGTGAGAGGGAGGCCAATTAATAGAGCATTACAGTAGTCTAGGCGGGAGTGGATCAGGGCGACAGTGAGAGTTTTTGTTGTTTCCATGGTGAGAAAAGGGCGAATTCTAGAGATGTTCTTTAGGTGTAAGCAGCATGAGCGGGCAAGAGATTGTATATGGGAGGTGAAGGAGAGATCGGAGTCGAACATAACACCCAGACAGCGCAAACTTTTCGGATTTTGGCGCGCACGGCGCACCGTCAAAAGTGCGCAGCGCAGGTCAAAGCGCAACTAGCGCACGGCCTGCGCACGATCTGCGCACCCTATGCTAAAGATAGGGTGCGCCGATCGCAGGCGCCGCTGTCCGCTAGTAGGCGGCGCTACAAGCAAGGGGCGGGCACGCCGGGCAGAGAGCCGGCTCGGGGGCGGAGCTACCCCCGGCCGTGCGCGCGCTGAAAATGCGCTAATGTGAAACCAGCCTAAGAGAGGCCTGGGGTCAGAACCAAAGTGCTGGATGGATTTGCCCTGACTTCCATACCAATGATTCCTTTAAGAGAAGCCTGGGGTCAGAATCAGAGCACCCACTCCGCATAGCCACATTCACTATAATATCCCACAACATCCCGTCAGCCAGAGCTACCGGACTACTACCACTAATATCCCACATCATCCCCTCAGCCAGAGCCACCGGACTACTACCCCTAATATCCCACATCGTCCCGTCAGCCAGAGCCACGGACTACTACCCCTAATATCCCACATCGTCCCGTAAGCCAGAGCCACCGGACTACTACCCCTAATATCTCACATTGTCCCATCAGCCAGAGCCACCAGACTACTACCCCTAATATCCCACATCGTCCCGTCAGCCAGAGACACTGGACTACTACCGCTAATATCCCACATCATCCCGTCAGCCAGAGCTACCGGACTACTACCCCTAATATCCCACATCATCCCGTCAGCCAGAGCCACTGGACAACTACCCCTAATATCCCACATCATCCCGTCAGCCAGAGCCACCGGACTACTACCACTAAATCCCACATCATCCCGTTAGAGCCACCGGACTACTACCCCTAATATCCCATATCATCCTGTCAGCCTCGGGTCAGAACCAGAGCGCTGAGTGGAACGGTCCTAACTTCCATACCGGGGATCCCTTTAAGAGAGGCCTGGTGTCAGAACCAGAGCGATGAGTGGATTTGCCCTGACTTCCATACCAATGATCCATTTAATAGAAGCCTGGGGTCATAGAATCATAGAGTTGGAAGGGACCTCCTGGGCCATCTGGTCCAACCCCCTGCTCAAAGCAGGATTCGCTAAATCATCCCAGTCAGATGTCTGTCCAGCCTCTGTTTGAAGACTTCCATTGAAGGAGAACTCACAACTTCTCTTGGCAGCCTGTTCCACTCATTGATCACTCTGTCAAAAAGTTTTTTCTAATATCTAATCTGTGTCTCCTCCCATTCAGTTTCATCCCATTGCTTCTAGTCTTTCCTTGTGCAAATGAGAATAACGATGATCCTTCTACAGTATGACAGCCCTTTAGATATTTGTAGACAGCAATTAAGTCTCCTCTCAGTCTTCTCTTTTGCAAACTAAACATTCCCAAATCCTGCAACCTTTCCTCATAAGACAGGGTTTGCAGACCGGTCACCATTCTGGTCGCTCTTTTCTGAACTTGCTCCAGTTTGTTGATGTCTTTTTTAAAATATGGCACCCAAAACTGGACACAATATTCCAGATGAGGTCTGACCAAAGAGGAGTAGAGGGAAATAATGACTTCACGTGATCTAGACTGTATGCTTCTGTTAATACATCCTAGAATTGCATTTGCCTTTTTTTTGCTGCTGCATCACACTGTTGACTCATATTCAGTCTGTGATCTATTAGTATACCCAAGTCTTTTTCACATGTGCTGTTGCTTAGCCCTATTCCTCCCATTCTGTATATGCTTTTTTCATTTTTATTGCCCAGATGTAGTACTTTGCATTTTTCCCTGTTAAAAACCATTCTGTTAGTTGCTGCCCACTGCTCCAGTTTATTTATATCTTTTTGAATCCTCTCTCTCTCTTCTCTAGTATTAGCTATCCCACCTAGCTTTGTGTCATCAGCAAATTTAATCAGTTTACCCTCAATTCCTTCATCTAAATCGTTGATAAAGATGTTGAATAATACAGGGCCCAGGACAGAGCCCTGTGGTACCCCACTTGAGACATTCTTCCAACTGGATGTGCAGCCATTTACGACCACTCTTTGGGTCCGATCACTAAGCCAGTTATGAATCCACCTAACAGTTGCCTTGTCCATTCCATACTTAGTCATTTTTTCTATAAGGATTGTATGAGATACTTTGTCAAATGCTTTGCTGAAGTCAAGATATACTATATCTACAGCATTTCCTTGATCCACCCAATCAGTGATTCCATCATAGAAGGAAATTAAGTTAGTCTGACATGACTTATTAGTTACAAACCCATGCTGACTCTGTTTAATCACTTCATTCTTATCTAGGTCTTTCCTGGTATAGAAGTCAGGCTCACCGGCCTATAGTTGCCTGGGTCCACCTTCTTCCCCTTTTTGAAGATAGGAACAACATTTGCTCTTCTCCAGTCTTCTGGGACTTCTCCTGTTCTCCAAGAATTTTCAAAGATTATGGAGAAGGGTTCAAAAATTTCTTCTGCTATCTCCTTCAGTACTCTGGGGTGTAATTCATCTGGACCTGGAGACTTGAATTCATTTAGGTTAGCTAAGTGTTTCCTCACTATCTTTCTGTTTATAGATATCCTGGATTCTTCTATTCCCTTAATAGGACAGTGAAGAACAGTTGAGGTTACATTTCCTTTCTGAGAGAAAACAGATGCAAAATAGGAATTTAAAAGTTGGCCTTCTCAACATCCTGTCTTACCATTTCATCATTTTCATCCTGTAAAAATCCTAGAGCATCTTTGACTTTTCTTTTACTTTTGACATATCCCCAAAATCCTTTATGATTGCTTTTGACATCTCTTGCAAGCCTCAATTCATTGTCAGCTTTAGCTAATCTGATTTGTGCCCTGCAGGTTCTGCAGACAGCATTATATTCTTCTTTAGATATGCCTCCCTCTTTCCATTTTATAAACATTTCTTTCTTCCTTTTTAGCATGTGCTTAAGTTCTGTGTTCATCCATCCTGGTTTCCTTAAATGCTTCCTATTCTTCCCTCTTTTCGGAATTGTTAACAATTGTGCTTTGAGAATTTCATTTTTCAAGATTTCCCATCCTTCCTGGACATTTTTGTCTTTAAGGATATCCAGCCATTGGATCCCTCCAATTCTCTTTCTGAATCCCTTAAAATCTGCCTTTCTGAAATCTAACCTTGACGTCTGAGTCTTCACAGGTCTTCCTCCTCTAGTTATCCAAAATTCTAAAATAGCATGGTCGCTACCTCCTAGGGTCCCAGCCACTTTTACCTCCTCAACCATTTCCTCCCTGTTTATAAGGATTAGATCCAAGGTAGCAGTTCCCCTTGTTTTCTCCCCTACCTTTTGGAAGATAAAGTTGTCAGCAAGAGAGGATAAGAATTTCCTTGACCTGTTAGTTTTGCCTGAGAGAGATTCCCAACAAATGTCTGGATAGTTGAAATCTCCCATGACAACTATGTCATATTTTTTGGAGAACTTGGCCATTTGATGCATAAAGAGTTCATCCATATCTTCAGCTTGCACAGGCGGCCTGTAGTAAATGCCTACAATGGTGTCCTTTCCATTGTTCTGTCCTTGTATTCTTACCCAAACAGTTTCCACAGAATTCCCAGTCTCAGAAGCTTCAATCTCTGTGCAGATATATGCATTTCTAACATACAATGCGACACCTCCTCCTCGTTTATCAAGTCTGTTTCTTGCAAATAAGTTGTATCCTTCTAGTCTAGTATTCCAATCATGTGTATTGTCCCACCAAGTCTCAGTGATTCCAATGACATCATATTTCTTTTCCTGTGTTAGTAGTTCCAATTCTCCTTGTTTGTTGCCCATGCTTTGTGCATTAGTATAGAAACATTTTAGTTTGTGATTGTTTTCTCTTTCTCCAATATTTTTATTATTTAGATTCTTTTGTCTTTGTTCTTCCTTTCCACTTCTAATAGCAGAGTTCTCAATAGCATTTGTCAGGTGTATGGCTTTTTCTGGTCTTTTGCTTCCCTTCCCATGTTGTTCTAGTTTAAAGCTCTCCTTACAAGTGTAGCAAGGCGACTTCCAAATACATGTTTTCCAGTCTTCGTAAGGTGCACCCCATCTCTAGCAAGTAGTCCATCGTATAGGTAATTCATTCCGTGATCCAGAAATCCAAATCGTTGCTGACGGCACCATCGACGTAGCCAGTTGTTCACCTGCAGAATCTTATTCCACCTCCTTGTTCCATGGCCATCCACTGGGAGGATGGAAGAGAAGACCACCTGCGCTCCCAGTTCTTTCACTTTCTTGCCTAAGTTTTCAAAGTCTCTGCAGATGGTTTCCAGTTCGTTTCTTGTGGTGTCGTTTGTCCCCACGTGTAGTAGCAGGAATGGGTAGTCATCTGTAGGCTTGAAGAGTCCTGATATCCTGTCGGACACATCTTTAATTTTTGCACCTGGAAGACAACACATTTCTCTTGAAGTTATATCCGGTCTGCAGATAGCGGCCTCTGTTCCTCTCAACAGGGAATCCCCCATGACCACCACTCTCCGTTTCTTCTTCACGACATTTTTCTTTCTCCATCCAGGAGGACTCTGAAGGCGTACAAGGTTGCTGTTTGTGGGCAAAGTCTTATTCTGATGTATTTCTTCATCGTTTTCCTGCGTGAGAGCCTGGTACTGGTTCCTTAGCAGTATGGGTGCTGACTGCCTCCTGATCCTCCTGCTTCTCTGGGTCACATGTTTCCATTCCTCTGTTTCTTCAGGTGCACTTCGAATTTCTTCTCTTTCTGCAACATGAAGAGATAATTCTGCTTTGTCTAAGAACTCTTCACCTTCCTTAATGATCTTCAATGTAGCTAACCTCTCTTCGAGAGTTTGCAATTTTTCCTCCAACAGGGACACATGCAAGTTTGGCTTTTCCACTGGTAAGTCTGTGAACATGTTGCAAGAAATGCAGCTCACCAAATGGCTCCTGGCCTCTTCCATGTTGAGATTTCTTAAAAACGATGAAAGATGAACCAAAATTCTGACGGCGCGCGGTTTTCCGATTTCCTCTTTTCAGCTGCAACAGCCAAAACCCAGTGATAGTTGAGCTTGCGGAGACTCTTCACTTATCCCAGAAGGCACTGGGAATATGCAAATGATCTCCTCAGGACTCTTCCCCTGGTTTTCCGATTTCCTCTTTTCAGCTGCAACAGCCAAAACCCAGTGATCGTTGAGCTTGCGGAGACTCTTCACTTATCCCAGAAGGCACTGGGAATATGCAAATGATCTCCTCAGGACTCTTCCCCCTCAGAATCAGAGCACTGAGGGATTTGTCCTAACTTCCATACCGGAGATCCCTTTGAGAGGCCTGGGGTCAGAACCAGAGCGCTGAGTGGATTTGTCCTCACTTCCGTATCGGGGATCCCTTTAAGAGGGGCCTGGGGTCAGAACTAGAGGGCTTAGTGGAATTGCCCTAACTTCCATACCAATGATCCCTTTAAGAGACCCTGGGGTCAGAACCACAGAGCTGAGTGGAATGGTCCTAACTTCCATACCGGGGATCCCTTTAAGAGAGGCCTGGGGTCAAAACCAAAGCCCTGGATAGATTTGCCCTAACTTCCATACCAATGATCCCTTTAATAGAAGTCTGGGGTCAAAACCAAAGCGCTGGATGGATATGCCCTTCCATACCAGAGATCCCTTTAAGAGGGAAGATGTGCCTTTGGGATGGAGGATGTGTGATGGGTATATAGGCACGAGAGGGGGGGATTTATTTCTGTCATGTGATCTCTGCTCCTTTCTGGGGGGCAGACAATGGCTGGGAGCTTATGTTCCCGGGGATGCTAGATTTTTCCCACCATGTCAGTGTCTGCAGAGGTGTTGTCGAGTGGGAAAACTGTTGCTCATAGCAACCAATCACAGCTCATCTTCTCTTAAACAGCTCTGGTGAAATGAACGATGCTTAGTGATTGGTTGCAAGGAAAACTGTTGCTCATAGCACCCAATCACAGCTCATCTTCTTTTAAACAGCTCTGGTGAAATGAAAGATGCTTTGTGATTGGTTGGTGATACACACACACACATTCAATTTTATATATAGAGAGACTTTTTAGCTACTACTGAGACCAAACTAATACATTCAAGGGATTTACACTCCCAACATCGAGCTATAGATTTTCTACATTTGTGGACAAATTTGCTCTTTATATCACTGCTCCAAGGATAGACTTACCTGTCATTTCAGCTGAGTTATCTAGTTTTGGAAAGGTCAGCAATTTCAAATTAATTCCACCAAGATGCTGAATGTCTTGCTGACCTATGATGAAGTGCATCACTTAAAGTCCTCTTTTCTCTTTAAATGGCAATCTCAGTCAATAAAACTACTGAGGTAAAAAGATCTCACAGATCCTTCAATATTCTATAGTCTCAATTTTGCCCATATGCTAAAATCTATAAAAACTGTTCTGAGTTATTGGGAATTCCTTTTCCTGGTTTGGGAAAATATATTAAAAAGGTACTAAAAATTGATACTCTTCCTAAACTACTATATTTATTACAAACTATTCCTATATCCATACCGCAGATATTGTTTTCCACCACCAAGTCAATCATCCAAATATTTCTTTGGAAAAAGTTCTTGTGCTAGGATTCAATTACAGACTCTCTCAAAACCTAAATTGAAAAGGGGAACTGAGTTACCAGATTTCTCATTCTCCCATAAGTCAGCCCTTTTATAGTGCTTAGTTGACTTGTATAGGAATAATGAATGTAGTTGATATAGAATGGTCATCTTCCAATGCATATTTTCAATTTCTACTACACGTCTCTAAAGCCAAATACACCCCTACTCAGCGTTTGCAGTCCTAAACCCCTTGTTATTTAAGGTATGGGATCTGCAAGGAGTTTGTATGTTCTCTTCGTGTTTGCGTGGGTTTCCTCCGGGTTCTCCGGTTTCCTCCCACATTCCAAAAGACATACTGATAGGGAATTTAGATTGTGAGCCACATCGGGGACAGTGATGATAATGTATGTAAATATGATAGTGCTATATTAGGAAAGCATAATAATAAAAAATTTTAACATCTTTTTCATAAATTCAAAGAAAAGTGATACAAGCTCCTCGATTAATATACACAAAGTCCAACTTCCATACAAAAAAGTAAACCAAAATTATATATAAAACATCACATAACATTTCAGGAAAACCTCCAAAACATTGAGGTTGGAAGACTGTGAATTCAGATAGACTTTTTTGCTTTGTACTTTTTTTTGTAGTATTTCTGACTTTTCCACAAAAGCAAGTTTTATACTCTACAAATGAGCAAATCCACCATATATGATCGGTTTGGTTCTGTTCAAATCTGTGTCAATCATTTCTTTAATCTGGTCTGTCACCTATGGGGTCACTTCTGGTGCTCAATAAACCTAACTGCCTTTTAACTATGCCTTAGAGCTTTAATTAAACAGTACTGTATACTATTCCGTCATATTTTACAAATCTTACTACATGCAAACTCATATTATAGTTTGAGGGGAAACAGCCAGCCATCTACCCTACAAGAGAATTGTAGTATTATGTGGTGGCCATTCAGATATATGTCTGGCGACTTAACACTATGGTGGTTGAAGTGTACCAGTTGCCGAGTTGTTCAACCATTGCTATATGATTTAAAAATGGAAGAAGTAGGATGGTAATTTGCTGTTTACAGGAGTAATTTATCATTTCAATTTCTGCCTAAGCTCTTATTATTTCTGGTATCTAAAACGTTTTACTGACTGTGTTTATCGAGCCGTTGGCAGGAGAATGGTTAGTAGTTTTATGCTTTACTTGGCACCAACAATACCTAATAAAGGATGTGAGAGCATAAGAAATAAAATAATTGTGCTGTAAGTAATACACAGGCAATATGCAAAGATGGAGTGACATCTTACTTACACATTGAACTTATTTGCAATGACTACAAGGCCTTCAGCAACTGTGCTATATGCAGAAACTCTGGCAAGTAATCCTAATTCAACAGTCTATGATTCCCCACACAAACAAGGAAAAAAATCCTGTATTTTCAATAAACTTTGCATAAAGAAATAGAGTAGATGATTATAAGAAACTTTGTAATGTATCTTATCAAAGAAATCAGCATACTTATTTGTCTCCCCGGCCTTCAAATCTCACCATTCACTGTACAAAATCAACTCAAGTCCATCTTGCTCAGACAAGATGACTATAGGTATTATGTGACACAGCCTATTAGCCTCTATGGAGAGGGTAGTAGGAAAAGGTGTGATAATTAGGGAATAGAGCAAAGGTAGACAGAAAAACTTAATGCAGACAAGTGTCACAAGTGTTTTATCTCATATCAGAGCTTGATTCAGATAAAGACAACTTAAGGCCCCGTCACACATAGTGAGATCGTTAGTGAGATCACTGAAACGTCACAGGTTTTGTGACGCAACAGCGACCTCGCTACGTGTGACACATAGCGGCGACCGACCCCCCGTTGCGATATCGCTGATCGTGCTGGAATGTCCTAGACCATTTTTGGATTGTTGGCGTCCCACTGGCCAGCAAGCATCGCTGTGTTTGACGCCATAACAACGACGAGCGACCTCTTTGAAGCACGCCTATCGAGGTCTGATTGGTCAGAATAGCTGCTGTGTGACAAGGTCCCAACAACCGTCGAGGTCGTTATACAGATCACCGTATCGTTGCTGCGTCGTTGAGTAGATCTGCCTGTTTGACAGCATACTAGCGACCATGTAGTGACTGGGGCCTCTCTAGATCTTATCAGGTGAAAGGTGCTATAGCATATAGATGCAGCCTGGTCTAGTGCCTTTGATCATCTAACCATCCCCTGGTGTGCTGGCCCCAGCTGCCAAATTATCCCTCTCTCCTGACCCTGTAGTGTGGCCTATATATGTAGTACTTCCTAAGGGGAAGCACGTAGTGTGGGGTGCTGCACGCAAGCATCCCATAAGCAAAGCATCACAGAAGCTAAGCATCAAGAAAACGGCAGTTATCCATGGCAGTAAATCAGGGCAGGAATCAGGTAACCCACACTTTGCTTTGCCCTTTAACCATGTGCTTAATTTCTATCCTCCTGTGCTCCCTTGCCATCCACATTCACCACCCCATCCCCCATCCATCACGACTCATACACATCAGCCCCTCTATACTTCCCTCTCCCATGTACAGCTCCCATGCACTCCTCACCTTCCTGAGAAACCTCAGCCCATCTTGCCCAAACACATCGCAGAAAAAAACTACTTACAATTCCAACAACTATTTGCTCTTTATCTTCCTACTCCTACTGATTTCAGGGGACATCTCCCCCAACCCTGGTCCACCATCCCCCATCCTCAACCCCTACCCTACCTCATATCGAAACCATAATAATCTTATTAATATTACTTGCACTCCCTCATCTCCATCCTTTGTGCCCTCTGGAATCCATGGTCTGTTTGTAACAAGCTTCCTTTCCTGCACAACTACTTTCTGAACAACTCTCTTAATCTGTTGGCCCTCACTGAAACCTGGATTCAGGATTCTGACACTGTCTCTCCTGCTACCATTTCCTATGGTGGCTTACAATTCTCTCATTCCCCGAGACCCACAAACAGACATGGTGGTGGAGTCGGCATACTCCTGTCCCCACAATGCACTTTCCAGGTTATTCCCCCAGTTCCATCACTCATATTCCCTTCTTTTGAGGTCCACACCATCAGGCTCTTCCGTCCCCTCTCCCTCAGAGTAGCGGTCATATACCGGCCCCCAGGCTCACCCACCCACTTCCTTGACCACTTTTCAGCCTGGCTGCCGCACTTCATGTCCTCAGAACTACCAACTCTATCCTGGGAGACTTCAACATCCCCATTAACAGCTCTACTTCCACATCTGCATCCCAGCTTCTATCACTAAACACCTTTCTAGGCCTCTCCCAGCTTTCAACCTCTGAGACACACAAGGACGGTAACACCCTTGATCTGGTCTTTGTCCGGCTCTGTTCAATCTCCCACCTAAATAACTCACCGCTTCCACTCTCTGACCACAACATTCTCTCCTTCATGCTCACAAATCCTCGCCCACCCCAGCTCTCTCCTACCTACCACATAGTCAGAAATCTACAAGCTATTAACCCTCAGACACTTTCAGACTCCCTACACTCATCACTGTCCCCAATCTCCTCTTTTTCCTGTCCTGATCTGGCTGTTCATCACTACAACGACACTCTTAGAAGCACCCTTGACCAAGTATCTCCCCTCACCCTCAGAACCTCCAAGCACAGAGTAAAACAGCCCTGGCTCACATCGCAAACTCATCTCCAGTGATGCTCTAGGAGTGCTGAACGCCTATGGAGAAAAACCCACACACCAGAAGACTTCATCCACTTCAAATTTATGTTAAGAACCTATAACGCTGCCCTTCACCTCACAAAACAGACCTACTTCACCACCCTGATCTCCTCACTAGCTAACAACCCCAAGACACTTTTTGACACCTTTCACTCCCTCCTCAGGCCGAAAGCACAAGCCCCTATCACAGACATTTGCCTGATGACCTGGCCTCCCACTTTACAGAAAAAAATAGATAATATTCGTCAGGAAATCTGCTACCAGCCGCCAACTACTGTGACTCCCATCCCTTCCTGCATCTCCCCTGCCTGCTGCTGACAGATCTGTTTTGTGAAACATGAATTTCAGCTCTAATAATGCATATTCTTAACATTTCTTATCTAGCTAACAATCCTAATGTAGGTGGGTGTTTCTTATTAGGTCCAACACCCTGCAGAAATCTGTATGCCAAAAATATAGTATGGTATGAGTTGGTAAATTGTCGGCCTGGTTTCTCAAAGCCTGTGAGACCTGAGGATGCAAAAGCGCTCCAATGGAGGAAAAAGGTTTTATCTGTTTAAGCCCTCTTTGGTTAAGGACATGGCGACTTTGGGGATCCATTTCCGCTTCAAGTCTCGGGAAGACGCAGTTCCCTTGCCCAATCAGAAATATAATTTTTCTTTTATCGTCGATTCAGAAAAGCAATAAAATACAAACCAAGAGCCTTCCCAAATCTTTAATCTGTGTAACGTACAATGGGTACTGCACAGAAAGCACAGAGGCCTAAAAACAACACACTTACACACATACAAGCAAAATAGTATTTGTACACACACCAAAGTAATACAAAAAATGAAAACCAGGGAGCAGCAGACAGACATCTGAAAGAGTTCATAGTCATGTGAAAGTCTCTTGTACATCTGCACACCAACTGTTACACCCAACAAGTAACTCCTTATAAATAAATTATTACATAGAAAACCGACAGTCTAGATTATAATCCTGGAGAGAACAAGATAAATGTAAGGCTACAGGAACTTTTAGGAAATGCAGCAAAGGTAAAATACCTTTCTGTCCGGGCTTCAGAAAGTGCAGGATCCTATACATGGGAGAAAAATTGCATTTAACTCCATCAATGCTAGTGGTGTGTACAACAGCCAGCTATCAGTTAAAGAGTTGGAATCTGGAAGGTAAAATAACCTCTGGTTTTCATTTATTGTATTTTTTTTTCTAACATTGTAAACTTAATTTTTTATTTCTTTTTGGTTATTTGAGACTAAGGTGTTGAATCAATGGACACAACTTCTCATAGGAGTAACAGACAAGGTTGTGGTTAGGCCTTCCGAAGCAACAGAGACAAAAACTATAGCAGTTTCAAACTGATAAAGAATAGGCATTGTCACTTATACACACAGCTATTTCAGGGCGAGCTGGCCCCAACCCCATTTAGAAGCCGATTTTGACTATTGCTTTTGGAAAATGAGTACAAGCTAACATGGTATTCACATATTATCTAACAGGTAATGATGAGCTGGACTTTACTTTTCCTATAACCTTCACGATGGAATCCCATAGAACAAACCTACTTTTTCTACACCTTCTTATATTATTGCAGTCAAAACATATATTTCATTTAAGTCATTTCCACGTGGCAAAGATTCAACAACCCATAGTCAGGAAAAGCAGAATGCTTTGAGAAAGCTTAACAAAGAGCGAACATATGAGGATAAACAGAGTATGATTGTCAATTGTACATGGGATATATGGAGCAATGAGGATAAATCTAGAATATTGCACTTATGCAAATGACAATTACATTATACTTGGTCCTTTAATTTAATTGCTTTGTACATAATGCCTGAAAACAAAAAAAAGCTACTTTTTATTTTTTTTTTTATATATTAATTAAAAAGGATCTCCCGCTCCCTAGACATTTTCTACATAAATAAATAACTTTCACTTTTATATAACCACTTTTCTGAACATTTACATTTGTATGTTGTACAATATCTACACACAATAGTTTATCATCCCTTGCACATGACAATAAATTTACATACTTTCTCTCTTTGTGCAATTTTCTTGTTGCTTGCATTCACTATCTGAAAGGCCATATCTAATTCTCTATAATCATTTGTTATCTACATGTCATTTTCCCAGCTGAGAATGAGTCTCATACCATTAGCAGTGACCTTACCTAAAGTTGTATCCAATGGCCTTCAGGGTCATTATACAAACATATACAGCCACAGCCCCTCAGCTAACAGCTTACAATACACAAAGTTTACTGTGCTTTATATTGTAAGTGGTAAATTATCAAAACATCTCTATAAAAGGAACTGGTCATCTCCAGAAATGCCACTAACCTAGGAACATAGTGGCTATCTGCAGGTAACTAGCCTGGTCGGTGTAGTGGAGAAGTAGCTTTATGGGGAAGATTAAACTATCTTCTCACTGCAGCCACTCGCTTCGTCATTGGGGCAGTGTTGCGGAGAGGTTACGTCTGGCTAGCACATTGAGTGATAGCTTGCTCTGAAGCATATGCATAGCACACTGTCAATTACAGTGCCAGGGAGTGATTCTTGAGTGTTCACAGTATAGTGAGCAGTGACCGTACAGTAATAGTGAGCAGCTGCAGGAAGAATATAACTTAATTTCCCCCCTGCAGTTGCTGCTCCAGTAAAGGTACTGTCACACTTAGCGATGTACCAGCGATCCCGACCAGCGATATGACGCGGTCAGGATCGCTGGTACATCGCTAAGTGGTCGCTAGTGAGCTGCCACATAGGCAGATCTCACTAGCGACATCGCTGGGGACGGGGATCGCTACTTACCTGTCAGACCAGGCGATCCTGCGTCCTCCGGCCCGGCTCCACGCGTCGCTCGTCCTCACAGCAGGAAGCGCCACAGGAAGCAGACGACGAGAAACAGTCCTGAACGTTCTCGCGCGATCAGCGATTACCAGCGGGGGAGCCGGTCGTAGGTAAGTATCAGACACAGAGATATCGCTAGCAATATCGCTATAACGTCACTAGTTATAGCGATATTGCTAGCGATATCTCTTAGTGTGACATGCCCTTAAGACAGCCAGATATTGTTTTAAATGCTACTTACCTGCAGAGTACCACCATATATGCAGGTGAATAGTGTTTTAGGAGGTGACAGGTTACCTTTAAACGACTATGACCACTTCTTTTTCCATCTTTGCTGTCATGTAAAAGGTATCCTCAAATACCAATTGTAACAATTATAGAAATATAAAGGTAAATATTATTTGTAAAAATATTTTTTTCTTTGGAAAAAGAATATCAATAGGTGAATGTCTACTATATAATGTGCAATGTAAGATGAATTTGTCTTATATTTAATCTTCCCATTATTAAAAATGTAAAACTGAAATAAGCTTTTGTAGAGGGGTTTACATGACTATGATATTGCGATTTATGCAGGTAAACGATACAACTCGCTCTCTACAGGTTAAAACAATCTTAGACTGGCATTAAGTTATATTTCCTATCAAGCCAGAATGATAACTCACAGCCGTTAACAGCAAAAGTGCACACGTATTCTTACATATTAAAGGGGTTATCCATCCCTGGTGAAATCTTCAGCTTGTCAAATTCCCTACGATGTGTAATGCACACACAGTTAGGATTTGCTTCCATTTTCCGGTTCTAGTGGTCGCCATCTTGCATTATGTGACAACCAGCGTCTCGGCCACGTCTTGCAATGTTCAGCTGAGAAACAAAGCCGGGATTCTACTCGGTGAATTACCGAAACTACGCAAATCACATACTTGTGGTTACGTAGCGACCGCTTAAAACAGCAAGTGAAGCCAAATCCTAACTACAATGTTAGGATTCGGCAGCGCCTGCCGAAGATTTCACCAGGTGTGGACAACCCCTTTAAATCAAGCTAAAAATCTTCTTTTTTGTCTTTTGTTCACCTCTTTAATTGACAATCAGGAAGATTTTACAGTGCTAAATTGTGTATAGCAATTTCCTAAAATTACATGTTGAAAAGCGGCTGATCAGTCTAAATGACTAAATGGTGTGAAAACAAATTTGCTGTTTGGCGCTTTTTTCATTTAGCCTTAGAGAGAGGAGAGTATATAGAGGTCCTATAGAGTGACCCTACTG
The DNA here is from genome assembly GCF_039654945.1 of Dendrobates tinctorius. Lineage (NCBI taxonomy): Eukaryota > Metazoa > Chordata > Amphibia > Anura > Dendrobatidae > Dendrobates > Dendrobates tinctorius. The sequence continues at coordinate 8,393,446 of NW_027361758.1, forward strand.
GTGCATATAGTGACCCCCTGGTTAATAGCAGAGCCTTGGAAATTGAGATATGGCCATTTTTTAAAAAGAATTCTACCTTTTTTTTCTTGGGGCACGTTTCCTTTAATTCTGTATCCGGGGTGAAACCACAGCACAAAATAATAATAATAATAATAGTAATATTAATAATATCATCTATCCCCTGGTTTAGCAATATTTAAATGACCATGCACTACAGACAAGGATGTGTAGCTACATGAGATGGTAACAGGTCTCCAATTTAAAAATTATCAGTGCAAAGAAAACAATGAGGTTGTACAGTTGAGCAACTACACGCAAAAGCAGCAAACTGGACAATTACAGAATCGTAAGAACTTTAGATACAAAAGGACTTCGGATACTGGTTGGACTTTTCCTCTGATCACCAAAGTTACAGCAAAGTTTACCTGCGCACATCTGGTTATAAAGGTGTTCTTTACATAGGTCCACAACATTGAAATGAGCAAGGCAGACTGTTAAGAGATACTGGAATATTGTGATTGCATGAAAATTATCCTCCTTCTTTTACAGGAAAAAAGGAAAGAAACTTTTCTGTTTGTTTGTAATTTGTTGTGCCTTAGTTTGCAAGACAGAAAGCCGACAAGGGCAGGACTTGAAGTCAATCGGACTCCCCAGTTTCCATCTTGTTTTGTGGAGGCTGCCTCTTCTTGAGTACAGTTACCGGCTCTCAAGCGTTCAGGCAAATGTGAACAATATACTTTACTACTTGACAGGATGTGTGCTGTGCATTCTTTTAGTAACATTTCAGAGATGGCTACGGTATAGGAGGCAGGTATTTACATCTGTAAGTCGTTGAACTTGCTTTAAAAAAAAAATTAAAAAAACAAAACACATTGGGCTACTTATGAATTTGATTTGCCCCTTCTGTGGTTCTCAGATAATTATCTCCTGGGCATAACTACCATTTAAGGCCTGCAGTTCACCACTTCTGTTCACCAGCTCTGCTATTGTTGTTATATAGTAGCACCATTTTGTCAGCACTGTCTCTTCAACAAAGTTGTGCCACTCACTTTTTGTCCATACCCTACCTTTAACTGACAAGAGCCAAGCGCACAAAAAAATGTCCAAACATTTACGGGAGCTCATTTCTGACTTAAAACGCCAGATTCCAACTTGGTGTTGGCTGCACTCCTGCCCCAGCATCCTGCCGCAATACTCATACTTCTTTGGCTACGTTCTTTTTCCCGATCACGGTCACTCTCAGACTGACTTTGTGTTCTTTCCGGTTTGTGGTTGCTGCTACTAGTTGGTTGTGATGAGATAGTACGAAGCAAGTGATTCCGCTTTCTCAGAAAGTCTGTTTGACCAGGGAGACAGAAGCTTCCCTTCCGCAGTGCTATTCTGTTTGTGTTCTTGGCAGGCCGAGATCTGTGACTGTATTCCAGTTGGGCAAGGTGGGAAGCATAGCCCTCGGTGATAAACTGCAAGAATAAACGGGAATGATCATCTTAATCATATGCAATTATTCCTGTGATATTTGAATTGTAGAACAGTACTACCAGAAATAAAAGCTGCAGGAGATCAGAGAGGGGAAGTATTATTTTTAATGTCTTTTTGTAACGTGCACCTAATTCATTAAGTGGTGTGCATTTCTTAATCAATTAGATGCACCTCACTGCAGAAGACCCATTGATTATACAACACCAGTCTTAATGAATTGAACCTAAAGAGCTATTGAGCGTATGGATGGAATAGGAACAGATGTCAGAACGGAACAGAAAAATAAAAATTTAGGAAGGAAGAACTGTAAAATTAGTTAGGTGATAGACTTGAATAGAAGAGATGCGTTTTTTAAGGGCATGCTTAAAATTGTGGCTGCTTGGATTTAATCATATTGTTTGGAGTAGTGCATTTCAGAGAACTGGCGAAGCACAAGAAAAGCCTTGAGGTAAGGAGAAGGAGGATCATATCATGGTGGATTTTAGACTTCAAAAGGGGGAGAACAAGTAGGGTGGTAGATAGAGAAGTGAGGAGATGAAGGGCGGTGAAAGCCTTTGGAGAGCTTTGTAGGTGAATGTCATAAGTTTATGTTGTATTCTGTAGCAGATCGGCAACTAGCGGAGTGACTGGCACAGGGACGAGGCAAACATGACCCCTGGCTTCTGCATTCAATATAGAAAGGAGAGGGGAGAGTAGTAAGCAAAAGACCGATTATTAGAGAATTGCAATAGTCCAGACTACTCTTTATATACTATCTGTATCTATAGTTAGACATAATTTGTTCATGAGGTGTAAGATTCATCAATGTAACCTTTTACTAACAAAGTAGATACATAATAATCTATAGCAGGCATCTAGCTTCTGAAACTCACAAAAAAAGGATTATAAATATAAATGAAATAATGATTATTATTTTGTGGCGACATTTGACTTAGCAGACTGTATATATTAGACTACAGTCAGCCGAAAACGCTCATATTGGCCGGCAGTCTTATGTGTATGGGAGTCTCCAGAGAGATGATGTTGGGGTAAATAAGTGTGGGGTAGTTTAAATATGAACACCTGAACCTTTTATTTTCAAGTGTCGATTATTGAAAACATGTTAATAGTCCTGGCTAAATGGAGCAGTTTGAACATACGCGCCACCGCTCCATTCATTTTGAAAGAAGTGCCGATCCTCACCATAGCGCTGTGCTCGGCAATCTGCAGCGTTCCCATGAAGAATTAATGTAGCCGCGGTGCACATGATTGACCTCTTCTTCTTGGGGGCCATGGCATTTGTACCACCAGTGTTCGTAAAAGTTATCTTTTATCCATGTGATAGGGGATATATTTTAAACTTGAGAACACTCCATTAAAGTCAAACTCTAGGACAAACTGATACACTGTTGTATCCTGAGGCACTGCATTATCCACAACCCACACACTGAATCCCTGTGTCATGCAAAACTTACTCAAGGCATCACATAGTGTATCAGTGTGTTTGTGTTTTTTTGGACCGAATGGTCAGAAGTCTTTCAGCAGATCTGTCACCAGATTTCACAATACATACTGCAATTATTACTAAATAAATGCTGCATGTAGTGTTAGAATGGCTGCATAATCCTTCACAGTTTAATATCCAACTAAGATAAATGCAGGACCAAGACATAATGATTTAAATATGCTAGGCATCTCCATTATCTCAATAATAAAATAATATAATAATAATAATACATTTTATTTCTATAGCGCCGACATATTCCGCAGCACTTTACATTTCGGAGGGGATTTGTACAGACAATAGACATTACAGCATAACAATAATCACATAGATCATAACAAATACTAAGAGGAATGAGGGCCCTGCTTGCAAGCTTACAGTCTATGAGGAAAGAGGTAGACACGAAAGGTGGGTGGTAACAGTTGCCCTGATTGTATGGACCAGCCATAATGTTAAGTGTGTAACAGTACAGACACAGAGGGCTAATGGATGCATAAAGCATGTGGGAACATGATGCAGGGAACCTGGTTATGGTAAAACTTTTGGCTGTGCCACACAGGGATAGAGTAGGTTAATGTGTTGAGGCGATAGGCCAGTCTGAATAAATGTGTTTTCAGGGCACGTTTAAAATTGTGGGGATTGGGGACTAATCCTATTGACCTGGGAAGTGCATTCCAAAGAATTGGCGCAGCACGTGTAAAGTCTTGGAGACGGGAGTGGGAGGTTCTGATTATTGATGATAACCTCTGGTCATGAGCAGAACGGAGGGCGTGGGTAGGGTGGTATACTGAAACAAGGTAGGAGATGTAGGGTGGTGTTGAGCCATGGAGGGCTTTGTGGGTGAGGGTAATAAGTTTATACTGAATTCTGGAGTGGATGGGTAGCCAGTGTAATGACTGGCACAAGGTAGAGGCATCGGTGTAACGATTGGTGAGGAATATGATCCTGGTTGCAGCATTCAAGACAGATTGGAGAGGGGAGCATTTGGTAAGAGGGATTAGAAGAGAGTTACAATAGTCAAGACGAGAATGAATAAGAGAAACAGTAAGAGTTTTTGCGGAGTCAAAAGTAAGAAAAGGTCGAATTCTAGAAATGTTTTTGAGGTGCAGATGACAAGAGCGAGCCAGTGATCGAATGTGGGGGGCAAAGAAAAGCTCGGAATCAAGTATGACCCCAAGACAGCGGGCATGTTGCTGGGAGTAATAGTGGAGCCACACACAGAAATGGCAATGTCGGGTATAGGTACATTAGTAGCGGGAGGAAGCACAAGGAGTTCAGTCTTTGACAGGTTCAGTTTCAGATATAGTGAGGACATGATGTTAGACACAGCGTTTAGACAATCGCCGGTGTTTTCTAGAAAGGCTGGCGTGATGTCAGGAGAAGAAGCGTATAATTGGGTGTCATCAGCATAGAGATGGTACTGGAAACAAAATCTACTGATTGACCAATAGGGGTAGTGTACAAGGAGAAGAGAAGGCCTAGAACCGATCCTTGAGGAACCCCAACAGCAAGGGGAAGGTGAGAGGAGGAGGAATCGGCAAAAGATACAGTAAAGGAGCGGTCAGAGAGATAGGAGGAGAACCAGGAGAGAACGGTGTCCTTGAGGCCAATGGAACGGAGCATAGTGAGGAGGAGCTGATGATCCACAGTGTCGAATGCTGCAGAGAGATCCAAGAGAATTAGCATGGAGTAATGACCATTTGATTTAGCTGTTAGCAGATCATTAGAGACTTTAGTGAGGCCAGTTTCAGTAGCGTGTAAGGAGCGGAAACCGGATTGGAGAGGGTCGAGAAGAGAGTTATCAGAGAGATAGCAGATAAGACGGGAGTGGACCAGGCGTTCCAGGAGTTTAGAGATGAAGGGAAGATTAGAGACAGGTCTATAGTTAGCGGCACAGTTTTGGTGGATGGATGGTTTTTTAAGTAGTGGATGAATGATGGCATGCTTAAATGAGGAGGGAAAAATACCAGAAGAGAGAGAGGTTAAATATTTTAGTTAGGTGAGGGGTGACAGCAGGGGAAAGGGACTGGAGGAGATGTGACGAAAATGGGTCACTGATGCAAGTGGTTGGGCGAGAAGATGCAAGGAGCCTGCTTACTTCTTCTTCTGTGACTGGTTCAAAATCAGAGAGTGAGCTAGATGCAGTGGGGGAGGGAGGACAGTGCATGGTATGAGGTTATTGGGAGATAATTTCCTGTCGAATCTGGCCAATTTTTTCTTTGAAGTAATTGGCCAGATCGACAGTTCGGAGCTCCGTGGTTGGGGCCTGTACTCTTGGGTTGAGTAGAGAATGAAAAGTGTCAAAGAGATGTTTCGTGTTATTGGACAGTGAGGTGATGAGGGTGTTGAAATAGGTTTGTTTGGAGAGGTGAAGGGCAGTGTTGTATGTTCTAAGCATAAACTTATAATGGATGAAATCTTCGTGTAGATTGGATTTTCTCCACAGACGTTCGGCGCACCTGGAGCACCGCTGCAGGAAACGTGTTTGCAGGGTGTGCCAGGGTTGTCGCCGTCTGTGTTGTGGTGTTCTATGTATAGGAGGAGCAAATTCATCCAGGGCACTTTGAAGTGTTTCATTGTAATGCTTCAGTGCAGAATCAGGACATGAGAGGGAGGAGATAGGGGCCAATGAAGACTGCAAGTTCTTCATAAGTTTCTGGGTGTTAATGGCCTGTATGTTTCTATAAGTATGGACAGTGGGGGTGACCTGAGCAGCCAGGCAGTTCTTGATAGAGAATGAAAGAAAACTGTGGTCAGAGAGGGGGCGAGGGGAGTTATATATAATATATAAATATATACAGTAATATATATTTAAAAAACACAGTTATACATATTATGGACAATGTCTATGTAATTTACTGAACCAACACAATACACAATTGTGTACAACATGCAATACCAGCACTTCCATATGACACCTTTAGGATAAAGACAACCAGAGAGAAGATAGTAAATCAAGTGGAGCACTGCTAGAGATAGTGAAAATCGCCAGTATACCAATGATCAGAAAGACCCCTTTGATCTATTTAGCTTCTACTGCTTTAGAGAGGACCCCGTGCTTAATGTGAGAGGCTCTGTTTTATGGTAAACCAATAAAATAGATGCAAACCTAGAATTACAATTTATGTCCATATAACGCAAAATTTGGATATTTTATAACATTATATTATTATCCTAATTTCATACTGTGGTATTCTTGCGTTATTCATTTTGAGATTTTTTTATTCTTGTGGGCTTCCTATCAGATTTGCATGTTAATTATGACATTTATGGGGAACTAGTCACCAGGTTTTGCCAATACGAGTTATAGCCACTGCCTTTCAGGGTTTATCTACAGCATAGACTGTGAGCCCTCGCGGGCAGGGTCTTCTCTCCTTTTGTACTTGTGTGCCTTGTATTGCTCATGTTTATTGTACTTGTCTTTGTATGCCCCTTTTTCACATGTAAAGCCATGAAATAAATGGTGCTATAAAAATGAATAATAATAATAATAATTCTATAATGCTGTAGACAAGCCCCAGATCCAACCTGCAAGAGAATAATAATAACTTTTATTATATTCACCTGCTGGGCAGTCCGGTCCAATGGGTGTCGCAGGTCCTGGTCCGGCGCCTCCCATTTTCATGCAATGTCACCCCTCCTGCTTGCTTCACAGGTTCCTCGGCATCGCGCTCCTGTGCAGGAGTACTTATCTGCCCTGTTGAGGGCAGAGCAAAGTACTGCAGTGCGCAGACGCTGGGAAAGGTCAGAGAGAACAAGCGCCTGCGACTGCAGGAATTTGCTCTCCCCTCAACAGAGCATATAAGTACGCCTGAGCAGGAGCGCGATGTCGGGAAGCCTGTGAAGCAAGCAGGAGGACAGCAGCACAAGAAGATGGGAGGCGCCGGACCTGGACCTGCGACACCATCGGACCAGACCGCCCAGCCGGTGAGTATAATAAAACTTATTTTTCTTATCTTTCAGGTTGGACCGGGGGCTTATCCACAGCATTATAAAATGCTGTGGATAAGACCTGAAAGGCTGTGGCTGCATCTTATATCGTTCAAAACAGCTGACAGGTTCCCTTTAACTCAATTTTTGCCTACATCGCCTAATTGACAGCTCCTCAAGTGTCCCTGCAGCTGCTGAAATCTCACACTACTCGGTACAAGCTGCAGCTGTCAGTCAGCCTGGGTGTGCGATGACTGAATACATTTTGGGTCATGAGCCATTTTATTTTATAGCTGGACTTTTAAAATGTTGATCTTAGAGAAGGAAGTGCTTCTTTAATATCCGGATATTCCAGGCATTCTGACATAGGTTTTTAAATTACACAAATTGGTCGAATCTTGCCTATGAGGCCTATTTAATAATGCATGCAGTGTATATTGCTTATATTGTGAATTCTGTTGACAGATCCACTTTCAACAGCTTTCTCTACTACCTTTACCAGGAAAATGGAAAGTTCACTAAACAGCGTTATTTCAGTGCAGTAGCTCTCAGCATCTTACCTGACACTGGTGTTGTAACTTCTTAGTGGGACGGCCTACAATAAAAATCTGCATTGGTGACAAACCTATAGAGCTGTATACTGAAATGTCTTTTGTGGAGCCATAAGCTGCATGGATTTTCATGTGTACCTGCAAAAACAAACCAAATACACGCACGTATTTAAACCAAAAATACAAAATAATAATATATTGTTTAACCATAAACAACAGAGTTTATACACAAAATATCATTCAATAACATTAAATATTATACTACATATTATTTAAAGGATTATGGTAACTGCACGAAACTTTTAAAAGGGCATAAAATATATCAGAAGTGTCAAAAAATTATGGCTTCTTGCAAGAAGGGGAGGAAAAAACAGAAAATGTCTGTGGATTAAAAACATTTTACATGCTACACTGACAGGAGTAAATCATGACACGTCATGACTGGAGGCCAAAGTCACAACTTTGGTCTGAATTTGATCCAATGAAAAATTTGCTTAGCAATAAATTTATGATTTTAAACATTTGTTTTCTATTGGTATAACTAGAGTACATGATTAATAGAATGGGTCTTACATCTTGAATCAGGCTTTTCAGAAAGTTTGCCTTGTGTCGCAGAGGATCATGGACTAATCCATCGCAAAAAGACACTATACCATGTGGAAAGTTGTGCTGTGCAAGCCATGCCACCACTCTTTGCTTCTGCATGTCAGGTCTGCCGGTCACATAAATAATGAGGTAGCCAAGATCCTGCCAGTGCCTAGATTAACACAAAGAAGGTGTTAGAAGGGTTCTAGTTATACATGATGGATCCTAGACTACTGTCCAAAAAAAGAAGCAGACCTCACTACATCTACTGCTCCTGCTCGGACTTTGGGGTCGCTGCCCATAATGGAAACACTGGCAGCGAAAGATCCATCAATGCTGAACACTACAAATTCTGTTGCTTTTGGTAAAACATGGAGGTAACTGTCAGCAAATGTATGGTCTCCCCTAAAAAGAAAAAAACCTCAATTAATAATTTAGTTAAGCCCTTACATTATTTTAAAGCTAAATAAGCTCATGCTGGTGAGAATTACTGATGTGCTGTTTTATAGCAAGAAGAGACTAATTCTGTTTGTGATCCTCCAGTAGTAATTAAATACCATTGTGGGACTGGGCAGCATCGCAACGAGAACAGCAGGAAAAAGTAAGGAAAGTTTTTGTTTTGTTTTTAAACCAATTCTGAGCATTTTGTAAACAAAAGTATTAATCAAACCCCTTAAATGTGTAATTTTTATCAAATTAATAATTTACTGTTTATATCCTGCTCAATGTAGTTTTTCAGCTATAATTAGAAAACATTCCGTATGAACACTACAAAAGTCTTAGTTACTCACCGGTTAACGGTATTTTTCGGAGTATATGACAGCACCACCTGAGAGAGGGGATCCGCCCTTTAGGAACAGGAAACCTACAGATACAAAAAGGGTGGCACCTCTCCCACGCATCAGTTGGATTACAGAGCACAAGAGGACTTCCAAGGTTAATGCATGATTTATGTACAGTATTCTTTACAATTATAAACTTTTATCACCAGTGAGCATACAAGAAATAGACGTGCACACCCCAATTAAATTTAAGGGAGGGAATATACGGGTGCTGTCATGGACTCCGAAAAATACCGTTAACCGGTGAGTAACTAAGACTTTATTCGGTCGTCCATGACAGCACCACCTGAGAGAATTACAGAGAGTATTCACTACTTTAGGGGGGGGACTACAGCCTGCAAAACCCTGATACCGAAGGAGAGGTCTGCAGAAGCACCCAAGTCTAGCCTATAATGACTATAAAAAGTGCTCGGAGAGGACCAAGTGGCCGCCTTACAAATCTGGTCGATGGAGACTTCCGATCTCTCGGCCCACGAGGTCGCCATGGCTCTGGTGGAATGCGCCTTCAATTTCTCCGGAGCTACTCTACCTTTTGAGGTATAAGCTAACGAGATTGCTTCTCTAATCCATCTGGCTAGAGTACTTTTGGACACCCTAAGACCTTTCCTAGGGCCTCGGTAGGAGACAAAGAGGGCATTGTCCTTCCAGGGATCGGTAGCCGCTAGATACTCTAAGAGGCATCTCCTAACATCTAAAGTGTGTAGCTTCTCCTCCTTCTCATTAGTTGGCTTAGGGAGGAAGGATGGGAGGACTATTTCCTGCGACCTATGAAAGCTGGAGGCTACTTTTGGTAAATACGCTGGGTCAGGTCTAAGTATTACCCTATCCTCTTTTACCTGAAGAAAAGGTGGGCGTCTAGACAATGCCTGAATGTCGCTTACCCTACGGGCTGACGTTATGGCTATCAGGAAAGCTATCTTGAGGGACAGGCTCCTAATAGAGGCTGACGAGATGGGCTCAAATGGCGCTTCTGTCATAGCTGTGAGGACTAGGTTCAAATCCCATGGCGTGAGTCTATTCTTTACTATTGGTCTGGACCTACTTGCTGCTTTGATAAACCTATTGACCCAGTAATTAGCCACGATGTTGCAGCTAAAGAGGGCCCCTAAGGCAGATACCTGTACTTTAAGGGTACTGGTGGAGAGACCCAGGTGCAGCCCTTTTTATAAAAATTCCAAGATCTGGCCTATAGGGACGGAATCGTCATTATTTATATTTGAGCTTTGGAGGAATCTTTTCCAAATCCTGACGTAAATCTTAGTTGTCACCACTTTCCTACTTTTTAGTAGAGTGTCAATTAGGTCTGGGGAGAAACCTTTACCCCTTAGGAGTGACCGCTCAAATTCCACGCCGTGAGATGTAGGCCAGCCACCTGAGGGTGGAGGACCGGGCCCTGGGACAGAAGGTCCGGGATGTCCGGGAGAACCCAAGGATCGTCTATCGACATGATCCTGAGGTTCGAGAACCATGCTCTTCTGGGCCAGAACGGGGCAATGACTATGACTCTTGCCTTGTCCTTCCTGATCTTCCTCAACACCAGAGGAAGTCGAGATAGGGGAGGAAAGGCATAGGCTAGCCTGAAGTCCCATTTTATCAGTAGTGCATCTACTGCCAGAGGAATCTCCCTGGGGTTTAGGGAGCAAAACTGTCTCGTTTTTGAGTTCTCTTTGGTGGCGAATAGATCCACCTCTGGTTGACCCCATCTCTGCACGACCTGAACAAAAATGGAGGTGTTTAAGGTCCACTCTCCCTGTTTTAACAGATTGCGGCTTAGGAAATCTGCCGTGACGTTTTCTTTCCCTCTTATGTGAAGAGCCGTGAGAGATAAAAAAATGCCGCTCCGCTAGCTGGAACAACTGTCCTGCCACATTCATCAGAGTTTTGGATCGAGTTCCGCCTTGGTGATTGATATAGGCCACGGCCACTCGATTGTCAGAGAGAACTCGTACGTGATGGCCCTGTAGATACATAAGGAGCTCTTTAGCTGCGTGTGCTACCGCTGTCAATTCTTTAAAATTAGAAGACATTTGTATTTGATCCCGTTCCCATAGGCCCTGGACCAGAATTCCCTCCATATGCGCCCCCCAACCGGAAGGACTTGCATCCGTGGTGACCACGCGGGTAATGTTATACTCCCAAGGGACCCCTCTAGACAAGTTATTTCTTTCTAGCCACCATTCCAGGGACTCTATTGTGTTTCTGGATAAGGTCAGTCGACCTTCTAAGTTATCCCCAAGAATCCTCTGATACCACAAAACTTCGCCCTGTAGAGTTCTCGTATGAACTTGGGCCCACTGGACCGCGGGAATGCAGGACGAGAGGGAACCCAACAGGGACATGGCTTTCCTGAGGGACATGGAGGGGTTGTTGAAAGCGTTCAGGACCCGGCCATGTAGGTGCAGCAGCTTCTCTGGGGGCAGACGGCATTCCTGTTTTTTAGAATCTAGGGTTAGGCCTAAAAATTGTTGAATTTTTAATGGCTGCAAACGGGATTTTTTGATATTAAGTAACCATCCCAACCGCTGTAGAGCCGCCGTTGTTTTCTGTAACTGTTCTAAACATTGCTCGGCTGAACTGCCTATTATAAGGAGGTCATCTAGATAGGGAACGACTAGAATATTTAATTCGCGCAGATGGGCCATCACCTCTGCCATCACTTTGGTGAATACTCGGGGTGCAACTGCCACCCCGAAGGGTAAGGCCGCGTACTGGAAGTGCTGGATTGACCCCTCCAACTGAACCGCCAGTCTAAGGAAAGGTTGGTGAGCTAGACATATGGGTATATGGTAGTACGCGTCTTTCAGATCTAGGACCACCATGAAGCAGTTTTGAAACAGCATTTTTATTGCGGTGTTAATTGTTTCCATTTTAAATGGTCGAACGACCAGAAATTTATTGAGGGCTTTGAGATTAAATATAGCCCTAAATGAGTCGTCCGGTTTACGGACCAAGAACAGGGGGGAATAGAAGCCTTTCCCCCTCTCTTCCTCTGGAACTCTCGTCAGGACTTTTTTGTCCAGTAGCTCGAGGACCTCGGTTTCCAGGGCAGCTTGTTCTAGCGGGGAAGATTTGAGCGGAGTTACCTTGAACCGGTCTTGGGGAACGCAGGAGAACTCTAGGTCCAGTCCTGTAGCTATTACCCCCAGTATCCAGCTGCTATTTGAGATTCTGGCCCAGGCCGGGTAGAAGGCAGATAATCTTCCTCCTACCGGAGCCACTAGTCATTGGGGCGGTTTCTTATTATCCCGTGATGGACCTTCTTGGCGCCCCCCTCCTCCGAACATGAAGCCCGTACCTCTGGTTTTCTTGTTGTCCCATCTGTTCTGATCTCTGGCCTGCCTCCTGCGGGAATACCCTTTCCTAGAAAAGGGACGTCTCCAGGATATATTCGGCAGACTCGGAAATTTCTTTTTCTCGTCCCCGGCTTTCTTTAACAGTTCGTCTAGGACGGGGCCGAACAAGTATTCACCCTCACAGGGGATAGAACAAAGACGGGACCTGGCTTGGATATCTCCCGGCCAGCATTTCAACCAGAGGGCTCTTCGGGCCGAATTAGACAAGCTTGCAGACCTGGCCGCCATTCTTACAGAGTCTGCCGAGGCATCTGCCAGAAAGGCAGCAGCATTCTGGATAATTGGAAGAGACTTACGGATGGAAGCTTGCGAGGTCCCATCCTTTAGCTGGGAGTCCAATTGATCCAGCCAGACCATCATGGATCTGGCTGCGCACGTGGCTGCTATTGCTGGCCTTAGGGCGCCTGCTGACATCTCCCAAGTGCCCCTTAAAAAGGAATCTGCCTTTTTATCTAGGGGGTCTTTAAGGGAGGCCATATCGTCGAAGGGTATAGATGACTTTTTGGAGGCCTTAGCTACCGCGGCATCCAGCTTGGGGGCCTTATCCCATCGACTTACTATTGGGTCCTCAAAGGGGTACCTCCGCTTGAAAGCAGGCGGCATAGAACCCCTTTTTTCCATTTTTTTCCACTCCCTGTCTATCAGGTTCTGGACTTTTTCGTTTAACGGAAAGGTCCTTTGCTTTCTGGGGTCTAGACCCCCGAACATAATGTCCTGAGCAGACAGTTCTGTCTTTTTTTCTTCTACCCCCATGGTTGACCTTATGGTTTTAATTAATTTATCCATATGGTCCAAGGGAAAACAGAACCGGCTGGAATCTTCTTCGGAGGAAGAAGAGGAGGCCGAGGACTCTAAGGAGATATCTTCCCTCCTAGGGCCGACTGAAGAGTCTGAGCCTGAAACAGTAGCCCGTCCTCTTTTTGAAGAATCTTCTTTTGATAGGGCTTTTATTTCCATTCTGATTAATTGCCTCAGGTCCGTAGCGAAGCTTGGAGCTTCTTCCGCTACCTGCATAAATAGGGAAGAGTGTAAGAGTCTGATACTCCACTCACGTTCTACCCCTCATCTCCGTCCCTACCGTCTGTCTCACGCAAGACTGACATAATCTCTTAGGGTGACCATCTGGTAAGGGGCAACTACAGAGGGCACATTCCTTGTGCTTCTGTTTCCCTGTGGCCTTCTTCCCCTGAGAATCAAAAAAATATAAAGGGACACTGCATCAGGGTACATTCTCGCAGATCTCTTACCCTTGCAGACGAGGATAGGTACCGGATCACGGGGGGCTGCAGGAGGATCCTTTGGCCTAGAGGAACTACTGTGGCTCTGTCCACTTCCTTCCGCCTCTTAGGCTGGTCACTGGGGTGCTTTGTCACGGGCTGCACCTCTTGTGGGTCCATGGGGGCTTCTGTTGTGTCCATCGCTGGGCCTCCAGAAGCACCTCAGCAGCAATGCCTTCTGCATTAAGGCGGCTTCCCCTCCGGATCAGCAGGACCTGCGTCCGGTGTTCGGGACCCCATTGGACCGCTCTGTGATCCTCCCCCTCCCCTTCAGGCCCGCCAGGCGGCGGGCGCGCATCGGCGCGTGTCCTCAACAACCGGAAGTCGACCGGCATCCGACTTCCGGTTTCGGCGCTAGGCCCCTCCCCCGCGTCACTTCCGCCGCGTGCGGGGACGCGCGGCAAGGGGCTAGCACCGCGCCGCCGGCTCGGAACCGTCGCTCCCTTGTGGGACACCGCCGGCGGCGCCCGCCCGAACGGACCGCTCCGGGGAAGGAGACACAGGGGGACCCCACTTACCTCACCGGTCCCATGGAGAAGGCATCCGCCGGACCCTGTCTCCGCCTGCTCTTACCACTGCCGTGGAAATCCTACCCGGACCCACCGTGGTGCATCCAGGGCTCCCAGCGAGACCGAGGTAGGAGAACCCCCCGCTACCTGAGCCGGTCCGCTGGCCTGGGTCTTCAGTTATCCATGACGGACGATCTGTAGGGAGTTCTGTCCTTGTTAGGAACAGGAAACCAACTGATGCGTGGGAGAGGTGCCACCCTTTTTGTATCTGTAGGTTTCCTGTTCCTAAAGGGCGGATCCCCTCTCTCAGGTGGTGCTGTCATGGACGACCAAATAAATGAATGTTTCCTGCAATAGCTAAAACATAAAGGAATAAAATATGTAAATGTATATTACATGTCATACGTATATTACTATATAGTGTATATCAATTTAATGTCACAATACCTGACAACCATTTTGAGAGGATAAACCCCAACTCCAAGTTTTTTATGTTCCGGTATCACGTAAGAAATCCTACCGCTGCTGTTAGTTATTTCAGTATCAAAGTAAACCCATTCCCCAGATGGCGGCTGAGTCATTATGTGAATATCCACCTAGAAGAAACAAAAAAAAGAACATTGCCATCCTATAACCAATAATCACATTATATTCTATTTATCTAATGTTTACATGCAGGTATGTTCAGTATCCACTTCTGGAGGCAATTTTTTTTTTTTTTACTTAAATTCATGTGTTAGGGGCTAGGCCTAAAAAAAAGTTTTTGAAAAAATGTTGAACTATTTTGCTTTTACAGGCTCTGTATTTTCCTACACATTCAACTATCATATGGTCTGTGATCATAAATCGTCAGAGGAGCTCAATAAAAGTGACATTAAAGATTTACAAACGCTCATGAAGCATACAGTCTAGATCACGTGAAGTCATTATTGCCCTCTACTCCTCTTTGGTCAGACCTCATCTGGAATATTGTGTCCAGTTTTGGGTGCCACATTTTAAAAAAGACATCAACAAACTGGAGCAAGTTCAGAAAAGAGCGACCAAAATGGTGACCGGTCTGCAAGCCCTGTCTTATGAGGAAAGGTTGCAGGATTTGGGAATGTTTAGTTTGCAGAAGAGAAGACTGAGAGGAGACTTAATAGCTGTCTACAAATATCTCAAGGGCTTTCACATTGTAGAAGGATCATCTTTATTCTCATTTGCACAAGGAAAGACTAGAAGAAATGGGATTAAACTGAATGGGGGGAGACACAGATTAGATATTAGGAAAAACTTTTTGACAGGGTGATCAATGAGTGGAACAGGCTGCCACGAGAGGTGGCGAGTTCTCCTTCAATGGAAGTCTTCAAACAGAGGCTGGACAGACATCAGTCTGGGATGATTTAGTGAATCCTGCTTTGAGCAGGGGGTTGGACCAGATGACCAAAGAGGTCCCTTCCAACTCTACCATTTATGATTCATATTGGACTAATGAGCTCACTGACGGATCCTCACTTAACCCATTCTGCAGCCAGCAATAGACCCTGGAACACAGAGGCTATAGAAAGCAAAGGTGCAACATTTTTAATTAAACCCAAATACTACATGCATTTAATTAAGAAACAAATTGCCCTCAAAGGCTGTCAACAATGGTAACCACAAGGATCTGTTTTATACTCAATTTTTAATCTTTTTATTAATGACCTTGTGAGTGGGATTGAGAGTAAAGTGTCAGTCTTTCCTGATGACAGAAAGCTACGGTATATAGGATATTAAAAACTGAGCTTGACAGGATAATATTACAAAAGGATCTGGATAAGATGTCTAAATGGGCGAACACTTGGTAGATGAGAGTTAATGTTGATAAATGTGGAGTAATGCAAATAGGCAGGATTAATCATACTGCTGCATGTACATGGAATGGATATATACTGGGGACTACAGAACAGGAGAAGTGTATTCTGCTTACAAGTAAGCTGAGCAGCAGTGCTCAATGTAATAAAGCAGCTGCAAAAGCAAACAAGATTTTAGGGTGTATAAAGAGATAAAATCTTGGATCCAAACATATTGTAACCCTTTTATACATCACTTGTGAGACCACATCTTTAATGTTTTTTGGCTCCACATTTTAAAAAGGATATTCAGAAGTTAGAGTCAGTTCAAAGATGGGCAATTAGATTATTACAGGGGATGGAAGGCTTCTCATATGATGAGGGGTTGGAAAAGTTGTGTTTATTTAGCTTAGAAAAAAAGACGCCTCAGGGTCAATCTAATTTATATGTATAAATATATGTGTGGTCTGTACGAGGGACTGGCACATGACTTAATCTTCCAAAGACCATACTGAGGACCGGGGGCACTCATTATGGGTGGAAGAAAGACGATTCCGGCAGCTAAATAGGAAAGGGTTCTTTACAGTTAGAGCAGTCAGATTGTTGATTGTCCTAACACAAGAGGTAGTAATGGCAGACACTATAACAGCTTTTAAAAAAGGGCTTGATGCTTTTCTCACAACAAATGGCACTGTGGGTTATAAATAATCTACTGATGGAGAACTTATAACTTGTGGAGAAATTTTGAATTGATGGACCTAGGTCTTTTTTCAACCTACTGTAAATAACCTCTCTGAGACCATTGAAAATCATCTGTCCATATACCAACCTTTTCTCCTGTAAGTGTAACCATATCAAGAGGGCCATACATAAACCTTCCATTAAGTGTCTGAGGTCCATCTTCATTGGCTACAGCATCATTAATTCTGTGGTTAGCAGCAACATTCTGAAAATTAAAAACAAAGTTTAAAGTCCAGGTCACATGTCTGTTGCAATAAAACAGATTGCTGATGCCTCTTTCTATTTGTTGGTAGAAAAAAAATGAATTGGCACTATAAACACTTATTTTATTTTCACAGTAAGAAAAAATGTAAAACAAAAAAAAAATTACACCAAAACCAGGATCCCAAACCCTTTTTTTTTTTTTAAAAACAAAAATGGTGAGCCACATTCAACACAAGGCTTGTTCTTTCATTTGGTGGGAAGATCAACTTATTAACACTGTTTATTGTTTTCCCACTGGAAAGCAGTATTCATTATAGAAAGTTGCCCTATCTGGAGTCTAGACTTTATTGATCTCTGCTTGCGAGCCAGGAGGCCAACATCATCATGCAAGAAGAAATAAAAAAATTAAAGCATTATTATTTATTGATTCCATGGTGCTGTACATAAGAAGGGGTTACATACAAGATACAAATATAAAATACTGTGAACAAGCTAATAATGACAGATTGGTACAGAGGAGAGAGGGCCCGGCTCTTACTTTCTACCGGATAATGGGAATGGAGACAGTATGGTTGGGGGTTGCAGCAGCTTTGATGGTAGTGAGATGACAGAAGGCTCATTGCAAGCTGTAAGCTTTCTGGAAGAGGTGGGTTTTCAAGTCCTGTCTGAAAGTTCTGAGCGTGGCGGATATTCGGATGAGTTGAGTATTGCAGGCGATTGGGTGAGGAATATATGAGAGTGGGGAGAGAAGGACATCTTGTGAGAATCAGAGATTAGTTGGGAGATTTATTTAGGAGACAGGTTATGGATGGCTTTGTAGGTTAGTGTGAGTAGTTTGAACTTGATACGTTGGGAGCCAATAGTGGTATTTGCATAGGGAAGCAGAGGATTAGCGAGGAGATAGGAGGATTAGTCAGGCAGCAGAATTAAGGACAGACGGGAGAGGTGCGAGAGTATTAGCAGGGAGGCCACAAAGGAAGATATTGCAGTAGTCGAAGCGGGAGATAATGAGGGTATGCACTAACATTTTAGTAGATTAGGGGTTGAGGAAGAGACGGATTCTGGAAATATTTTTGAGTAGGAGGTGGAAAGAGCTTGGATGTGCGGTTTGAAGAACAGGGCAGAGTCCAGGGTTACCCCAAGGCAGCAAACTTCCAGTACTACGGAAAGCGTGGTGTTATTACTTGTGATGGATAGATCAGGTAGAGGGCTTAGGAGAGATGGATGAAAGATGATGAATTAAGTTTTGTCCACATTGCATTTTAGGAAGCAAGAGGAGAAGAAGGAGGATATGGCTGATATGTAGGCACTCAAAGATTCTGGCCAGCAGAGAGAGAGGTGACGTCTGGGCCAGAGAGGTTTACCTGAGTGTTATCAACGTATAGGTTGAAATGGAAAGCATAATTAAACTTTTTTTCCTCATTTTAACGACAGAGAAAAATTGATGGAAAGGTTGCAATACAGGATAGTCCGGATTATGGACAAGTTCCAAAGAAATTCAAGCTGTCTTGCATGCTCAAGGTGCATGAGTGTCACCGTGAACTATCCGTCGACATTTGAGTTAAATGAAACGCTATGGCAGGAGACCCAGGAGGACCCACTGCTGACACAGCTACATAAAAAAGCTAGACTGCAGTTTACCAAAATGTACATGAGTACACCAAAATCTTTCTGGGAAAACGTCTTTTGGACAGATGAGACCAAGATAGAGTTTTTGGGTTAAGCACATCATTCTACTGTTTACTGAAAACGGAATGAGGCCTACAAAGAAAAGAACACAATACCTACAGTTAAATATTGTGGAGGTTCAAAGATGTTTTGGGGTTGTTTTGCTGGCTCTTGCATGGGTTGTCTTAACTGTGTGCAACGCATCATGAAATCTGAAGATTACCAAAGGATTCGGGTCACAATGTAGTGGCCCAGTGTCAGAAAGCTGGGTTTGTGTCCTAGGTCATGGGCCTTTCAGTAGGACAATGACCCCAAACATACTTCAAGAAGCACCCAGAAATGGATGGAAGCAGAGCGCTAGAGTTCTGAAGTGGCCAGCAATGATCAATGTCATTGAACACCTTCAAATATGAGAGACCTGGATCAGTTTGCAAAAGAAGATTGGTCCAAAACTGCAGTTGAGAGGTGTAAGAAGTTTGTTGATGGTTATAGAAAGTGATTGGAGTTATTTATTCCAAAGGGTGTGCAACCAAATATTAATCTGACGGTGCTGACAATATTTTCCAGCACTTTTCTAATTATGTCCAATTTGCCTTTTTTTTTCTCTATTTTGTTTTGTGTTGTTCCAATACACACAAAGGAAATAAATGTGTATAACAAAACATGTCTAATTGCAATAATTTTCTGCGAGAAATACTTAATATTCTGGAACAATTAAAAGGGTGCCAACACTTTTGACAATGACTGTATGTGATTTATCACATACGCAAAAAAAAAACAGTGAGTTTCACCAGTTTTTGGATCAGATTTCCATCAGTGTTTAGTCAGCTGTCAGTTCTTATCATCAGTAATTTTCACATATGAAAAAATAAATAACTTACAAAGCTTTTCCTGTACATTACAATGTTAACGACAGACAGAACCCACAATGCACACTGATGTCATCCGTGAGCTGTCCGTGATGCTCAACAATCAATAGACTAGTATGGGTAATTTTGATTCATGACTGCAACTAAAAACAGACATGTCTCTATGATTTTTTTTGTGTCACTCATCTGAAAAAAAAACCTGGACATGTGAATAGCACCTTAGACTTCAATGGGTATGTGTTCTATCAGTGAAAAACACCAACAGAACATGTACAGATGTCTGAATGAGGCTTTACACTGTTTGGGCTAGGTAACAACTTAGGTTGAAAACAAAAAGTGATTTCAGATTCTTAAGTACCCTTAGTTTCACATGTGTTCGTTTTCTTAGCCACTTTTCCCTTGGTTTTGAAGGGCTGAACACAGAAACTTCTTTTCCAACCAACTCCAAGACACTTGCTGTTTCATGTCTCATGACCTGAAATGAGCATACATGTGACAAAATTAACATAACTGTCCACCAATTGGTCATTTGCATTAATCCAAGTTTGCAAATTATCAATAGTTTTTTAAGCATGTTCTGAATATTTTATGTACATACTCAAGAAATCTTGAGAAAGCTGCATGATCAGCACACTGACTATTATTAACCAATGTTCAAGTGCTACACTAAGCGGGTACAACAATTAGGCACATCATGGGCAACAATTAAAATTGCATTTTTTTTTACATTTTTTCTAATGTATTTTACCTTAAACTTGTGCCTTATGTGCTTTGTCATATATTTCTAAAGGGGATGTCAAGTACTTTAAGCAATTTTTCAGTGGCCTCTGTTCTGCAGCCAAGTCACAATGCTACTAGCTGGAAAAGGAAGCCAGGAGTCAGGCTGAGAAAGCCAGCAGTAGAACAGAGGGGCAGCACCAGTCCAGTATTTTATTATACAAGTATGGGCTTTGTTTTTTCTTTTATTTTGTTTATTTATATTAAGCAGCATAAGGACGTTGAAAAGATTTTTAGTAATACACAACCCTTCTAAGTTTTTGTGGCAGAATATAGAACAGAGATCATGACAGTGTCTGAGATCAGGCGCTGAGTGACAGGAGGGCAATACTCAGTTTATTTCTTCTATAACTACCACAGCTTATTGCAGAAAGTTTTCAGAAAGCGGACAACCCTTTTAAAGGGAACCTGTAGTGGTAATCAGCAGGTAATTAGCATCTAAATCATGTCTGGCTGGCTTGTTGTAACCTTGACTATAGTAAAGGGGGTTTTACACATAGCGATATCGCTACATGTGATACTTACCTCCGACCGGCTCCCCCGCTGGTTATCGCTGATCGCGCGAGAAGCTCCTGGATCATTTCTCGTCGGCCGCTTCCTGCTGTGACGACGAGCGACGCGTGGAGCCGGGCGGGAGGACGCAGGATCGCCGCGTCTGACAGGTAAGTAGCGACCCCCGTCCCCAGCGATGTCGCTGGTGAGATCTGCCTGTTTGGCAGCTCACTAGCGACCACCTAGCGATGCACCAGCGATCCTGACCGCGTCATATCACTGGTCGGGATCGCTGGTACATCGCTAAGTGTAACGGTACCCTTACCTCCGACCGGCTCCCCCGCTGATCGCGCGAGAATGTCCGGCTCCGTTTCTCGTCGTCTGCTTCCTGCTGGGCTTCCTGCTGTGACGACGAGCGACGCGTGGAGGCGGGCGGGAGGACGTCAGGATCGCTGTGTGTGAAAGGTGAGTATCGTGCGCTGCGTCGCTGCTGCATCGCTGTGAGATCTTCCTGTGTGGTAGCTCACTAGCGATCATTTAGCGATGCACCAGCGATCCTGACCGGGTCGGATCGCTGGTGCATCGTTAAATGTAAAAGGGCCTTTAGTGGCTGCAGGGAGAAGCCACTGCTCAAGTGAACATAATAAAACATTGAGGAGGACAGAAGGAGGACTGGGAGCTTCAGACGTGACTGTTGAGAATTGCTGCTTGGGTTGTGGAAATCACTTCAGCCACAGTAGAGGAAACAAAAGATTTAATTTTGCACACCTTTTCTTGTAAAATATGCAGATACTTTATTTCATTCAAGCTAAAACATATTAAGAGAAACCTGACACGTTTCTGGCACAAAAGTCGCACCCTTAGTCATAGGATGTGGCTCTTACTATGACTAAAGGGGGTTTTACACTAAGCGATATCGCTAGCAATATCGCTAAAACGTCACTGGTTTTGTGACGTTATAGCGATATTGCTAGCGATATCGCTATGTGTGATACTTACCAGCGACCGGCTCCCCCGCTGTCCATCGCTGATCTCGCGAGAATGTCCGGCTCCATTTCTCGTCGGGCGCTTCCTGCTGAGACTTCCTGCTGTGACGACGAGCGACGCTGGACGCGGGTGGACGTCTTCATCGCTGTGTGTGAATGGTAAGTATCGTGCGTTGCGTCGCTGCTGCATCGCTGTGAGGTCTTTCTGTATGAAAGCTCACTAGCGATCATTTAGCGATGCACCAGCGATCCTGACCGGGTCGGATCGCTGGTGCATCGCTAAATGTAAAAGGGCCTTAAGGATGCGACTTTTGCACCAGAAATGCATCAGTTTCTTTTAATAAGTTTTAGCTTGAATTAAAGCTATATGCATATTTTACCAGAATGGGTGTGCTGGATTAAATCCTTTGTTTTCTCTATAATAAAACACTATTTACCTGAAGATTGGCATCATATCTGCAGATAAATAGTATTTTTGATGCAACAGGCTCCCTTTAAGCTTTAATGCAAAAACTGCATGAAAGAGCCTATATGGGAAGCATGTGACATTTTCACAGTGTGCTCGGTGTCTCAGAAAATTTATGAATATTGGCCTAAATGTAGTGCTTGTGTTTCACATTAGTGTGATAAATGTCCTGACAGTGTAAAATTTAGGTTGCCTTTAGATGGGGGCAGCAAAACAGAAATATAATATAACTTACTTGTCGCAATAGGAATGAAACAACATCGGTGGATTCCCAATAACTGGCATGGAAAAGGTGAGGAAGAGCAACCGTTGGAAATGCAGTGAGGGCATCCGGACAATAGAGGGCATAGTCAATCCTTTTTGTGCCCCACCACTTTGCTGCAACTGACAGAAAAGAGAACATTACACCCCAAGACTAACAAGAAAGAAACGCAAAAATAAATAAAATAATTAAAAAAGGTAATTGCATACAATTCTGGCAGTAATTAAGGAATATGCTATACTTTTACAATAGCTCCTACTACTGTAGGAGTAATTTGTCAGACACATAAAAATAAGCCAAAATTGTGTTCAGCCTTGTAAGAAAGAAGCAAAAAATAAAAAAAAGTCAATCTTGTTTGAAAACGTGCTTCACATGCATATGTCCAAACTAGAGACGTCTCCAAACATTCGAGAGTGTTATTTTCATACATGCAAGATAAGGTCATTACTTGTTAAAGAGGTATAGCATTACTTGTTCCATGCAAACTTCTGAAGAACCAATGATGTAAAACAAACAGTCTAAATTCAATAAAAACAATACATTCAATGTTAGATTATTGTGAAAATATTTATTAATACCACTGACTATTCAGAATCCACAACTATTACAAACATACACAGTTTACAATCAATCCATTCAATCTACAAACCACAGGATAAGGTACTATAATCTGCAAACATGGTATCTTTGGCTACATTATTCACAAAATCGGCAAACTGTGGTGTGTGGGCTCAGCAATGCTCAATTTATCATGTAACTTCATTTTTGTTACGCTGAATACTTAGATAGCAGGCGCATAGCAAGTACCATATATAGCTTGACACATCTGTTCAGTTTTCCAGTAGAAAGAATGTCAGCTTAGAACATATATGGACATCTGTTTAATATGAAATACTGTATGGCTGCTGATCAAAGGAATGTTCTCCACTCTAGAGAGAATTATCAGCTGATTGTAATGAAAATAACTAAGCACACCTCTTTGAATTTTAGTGTTTTATGTTTCAGGCCACAATAAAGGAGTTAAAAACATTTTGTCCTCAGAAAGTCTTAACCCCTTTGCGACCTAGTACTGCGCAGGTCGCTTCCCTCCTTTTGATGTGGGCTCCGGCGGTCAGGTCATATCTTTCCTGGTACATGTCAGCTGTTTTGAATAGCTGACATGTGCATGGAACAGCCGCAGGCGGAATCGCGATCCACCTGCAGCTATTAACTAGTTAAAGGCCGCTGTCAAACTCTGACAGCGGCATTTAATGTGTGCTTCCGGCCATCGGGCCGGAATTCCGCCCACTGGTGACACCCGTCACGTGATCGTAGGTCACCGATGGGTTGGTATGACACAACCAGAGGTCTCCAGCAGACCTCTATGGTTGTCAGTGCCGGATTGCTATGAGTGCTGCCCGTTGGTCGGTGCTCATAGCAAGTGTGCATTTCTGTTACATACAGGAGATCTGATCATTGCCAGTATGTAGCAGAGCCGATCGGGTTATGGCAGCTTCTAGTCTCCCATGGAGACTATTGAATCATGCCAAAAGTTAAAAAAAAAAAAAAAAAAAAGTTTTTAAAATATATATAAAAAATAAAAGTTTAATTCACCCCCGATCTATCAATAAAAACAAGGATTAACCTGATCGTTAAACGGCATAATGAGAAAAAAGTCAAAACGCCAGAATTACGTTTTTTTTGTCGCCACGACATTGCATTACAATGCAATAACAGGCGATTAAAAGATCGTATCTGCACCAAAATGGTATCAATAAAAACGTCAGCTCAGCACACAAAAATAAGCCCTCACTCAACCAGAGATCACGAAAAATGGAGACGCTACAGGTTTCGGAAAATGACGCAATTTTTTTTATTCTTTAACAAACTTTGGACTTTTTTTCACAACTTAAATAAAAAAGAACTTAGACATGTTTGGTGTCTATAATCTCGTAATAGAAGAAATAACATGAGTACTACTGTAGAGTGTGCACAAGAAACCCGGCACTCAACTTAATTCTGTGAACCAGAATTACCGTAATTTTATTGGTTCGCCTCCTGACGAAGGAACGAAACGCGCGTTGGGGCGCTTATGGAGGACCGCATTAGCAGACCACATTTAACATGTAAGTGTCTTGAATGATTTCTCTTTTTTGTTCACAGCAACCAGCATCAGTTCATTTAATGGCAGTCTTTGTATTGCTAATTATTTTATGGTTGATACAGACGGTGGCAGTATCTGTGAATTTTTAGGTGCACTGTTTTGCATATTTAGTAGGTCAGGCTTCTGGCGTTATTCTCTCCAATGATACATTTGGTAGTAGCCTTGATATTGTGTTTCTTGCATATTATTTTGTTATATTGATTAACTTGAATAAAGTCAAATATCTTTTTACTGGCATGGTATACTGATTCTTTGGTGGTTTATTAAATAAAAAAGAACCTAGACATGTTTGGTGTCTATAGTCTCGTAATAGAAGAAATAACATGAGCACTACTGTAGAGTGTGCACAAGAAACCTGGCACTCAACTTAATGCTGTGAACCAGAATTATCGGTTCACAGCAAGTCGAGTGCTGGGTTTCTTGTATTTATGATCGCTTAATGAGTGGAGAATCGTAATGGCAGGTCAGTTTTTGCATTTGGTGAACAAGGTAAAAAAAAAAAATTAAAAAAACATTGTGGAATTGGACTTTTTTTTTGCAATTTCACCGCAGTTGGAATTTTTTTTCCTGTTTTTTTGTACACTATGTTAAAAACAATGGTGTCGTTAAAAAGAACAATTCATCCCGCAAAAAAACAAGCCCTCATAAGGCCATATTGATGGAAATATAAAAAAGTTATGGCTCTGGGAAGGAGGGGAGGCAAAAACAGAAACGCAAAAATGAAAATGGGTAGGGTCTCTAAGGGGTTAAAATTAGCCCAGTACCTCAGTTGACAAATTATACTCTTAAAAAAAAAAACAGACCAAAATGCAGAAACAATGTGATAAAAAAATATTTACACCCCTTTAAATTTTAGCTTGCATAACTACCTTTAACAGCAATAAATTCATACAGAAAATGATTACTTATTATCAGTCTCACACATCGTTTTGGAGGAATCCTTGCCCAAGCTTTCATTTTTATTGTTCATTTCATTGTTGCTTAAAGAGGACTTTTCACCACTATGAACATGTTAAACTGGCCACATCATGGAATAAAACATTTTTTTTTTTTTTAATTTATCCTCTTCGTAGTGAAGATATTAAGTAGTAAAGATTAGGTTAAAATTTATGCTAAATTCAATTTGTTGTTAACATTGATTTGTCTCTAGGGGTGGGCACTCCTTCCCCTACATGAGGTTGACTAAACAAAAGTAGGCAGCAACACACAGGGAAAATAAAACAACACCCCCCTCTCCTCATTGACCTCTGTACTTACTGTGTAGAGATACAGCAAAACTGAGTTTTAGATAATTACAAACATTTCCAGATCTTAGTAGTCAGTGTATGGGGAGGTCAGAGCGCTGAGAAATGACATCTGGAAGTGTTTATAAGGACAGTTTCACACGTCCTGATATTTCCTGTACCGGAAAAAACGGTACTGGAGATGTCCATGTCCATGTGTCGATTTGTCACATCTGTGTGGCATCCGTGTGTACCGTCCGTGTGCTGCTTGTATGCTGTCCGTGTGTTTGTGTATTGAAACAATTTTTTTCAATGTTAACCCTATGACTTTTTAAAATGCACCCGGATGGCACACAGACGCCAGCCGTGTGTGGTACGTGTTTACACGGAACCATTGACTTGTATGGGTTCGTGTTATCTGTGCTGTTGCTAAAAAATGGACATGTCAGCGTGTTTTGCACACGGACATATGGTCCGTGAAAACATGCTGACATGTACACAGACCCATTCATTTGAATGGGTCTACGTGTGTTAGTGTCTCCATTACATGAGAAAACTGTCACCACACGTACCGGAGACACTGACGTGTGAAACCGCCCTAATGACACAACTCTGCATCAACTGAGGTCTAACTGAGCTAAGTTATGTATCTTTACAAACACTTATAGATCTCTTGGCACGGTGCTGTCAGCCCTATACCTCCTCCCAAATTTACTGCCGTGAGATGAGATCTGTAGGGGTTTGTAATGATACATAACTCAGCAGCATATCTTTACACAGCAGCTGGAGAGATCAGTGAGGAGAAGAGGTTCTTTTTTTCCCCCCTGTGTTGCATACTGTTTATGACTGGTGAGTCTCATGCAGGGGGAGAAGTAAACGCACCATAGACGAATCTCTGGTAACACCCAGTTGATCTATAACATAAATTATAACTTAAAACTTACAAGCTAATCTCTCCTGAATGGAGAGGAGAAATTAGAAAATTAGACTATACTTTACTAAGCTTTGCAGCCTCTATTCGATGTTGTGGCCAGTTCATAGTGGTGGTCCGAAGGCAAAGTATTTTTCATTTTAAATCACTATCTATTTAGTATCATAAACTAAGTGGCGTCCCATTTTCAGCATGCTTGGCTTTCGCTGACACTGCTCTGTTGCCGGCTCATAACTGCTAATCGTGCATCAGTGATTATGCCTAATTTTAGGGGTGAGGGCAGGAGCTATGGCAGTGACCCCAGCCTCTACACCCTGATGACGCTTACTTTTAGTATCTCAGCATGCACTGGGATACCTAAATGAAGCATTATCAAAAAAGGAAGTAGGGGGAAAAAAGAATAGCAGTTTTACAGTGTGTTAAGGAAGGTTAGGGAATTTTTAATTCAAGCATATTAGAAAATAGATTAGATAATAGCACTACATAGATAGGGATTTAGAATGAAAATAACTTTGACCTATGGACCACCCTTTTAACATGTTTCAACTGGTAAAAGGTCCTCTAAATTCATAGAGGTTTGGGGGGCATTCTTTTATCCACAGCGTTTCAATTGGGCAGAGCCACTGCCACATCTTGATTCTTTTCTTTTTCAGCCATTCCGGTGTAGATTTACTGGTGTGTTTGGCCTCATTGTCGGGTTGCACAATCCAGTTTCAACTAAGCTTTAGGTTTTGGATAAATGGCTTCAAATTTGACTCTAAAAGCTAATAAAATAAATTAGCGTTTTAAAAATGGTGCTGATGTAAAGCAGACATGTGGGAAATGGTGTTTATTAATGTTTTTGTGTGATATGACTATTTGGATTAAAGGAATAATCATTCAACTTTTGAAAATTGCAATTTTTTTTTACATTTTTGTCAAATTTCTGAAACTTTTTATAAATAAACACAAAACTTATCGACCTAAATTTACCATTATCATAAATTATAATGTGCCACGAAAAAACAATCTCAAAATCAATGGGATTTCTTGAAGCATTCCAGAGTTATCACCACATAAAGTGACATTGGTCAGAATTTTAAAAATTGGCTAAGAAATCTTATCAGTGTGTCTCAAGAGCTCAGCCACATCTTTCCGTTTTATTGTGCTTTGTTTGGTTATAAGACAATTGTCTGCAGCAGAAACATTCAATTACCGTACAGTGTAGTACAAAGATGAGTAATTTCCGTCCCTGGACATTAGCTATACATCAGGTGAAGATTAGCAGGTGGTTAAACCCATTTTTCTATAGAGGACTTGCAAAAAAATATATAAAATAAATTGTATCTGTGTACTTCAGTTAGCTCAGCCATGCCTCTACCTTTTTATTTTTTACTGTTACTTGTGTAGCTGTAAAACAATTGTCTGCAGCAGAAGTTCCCCTCCGGACTAGTGTTTAGTGAATTTTTGTGCACTCGGACAAAACTTCACTATACAACATACCTTTAACCAAAGGAGTAGGACTTCTGCCAATCAAAGACCAGCAGTGGGATAAAGCCCAGCTTTTCTGATGGATTTTTGGATTAACTGTTTCAGGATCATGTAGGTAATGTAGTAAGGCACTATAAAATAAAAATGAGGGTAACTATATTTTTGGCTTAATTTAAACTCCTTTCTAGATTTAAAACTTTTTTAAATTACTAACTCACATTTGCTAGTCATCATACCAGCACATTGTTAGGGACGGCGGAATGCACTAAATAATAGAAAGTGCGTTCGCCGCCCGGGGTCCACCGTGCAGAAGGTGTTACACTGCTGCTAGGTAATGGCAGACACGCAATATGGCGGTATATCGCACGCGGGATGAACGTCACCCGATGTTTGCTGGGCATACTCTGTTGATTCACAGAGGCGCCAAAGCAATAAACTTAAATACCGAGCATGTTGGACTCACAGGTCTCAGCGGAATGCATGCACGGTATATGGTCACAGGACTAGGGCCTAAGACACAGGGTCAGTGTCCGTCTAGACCTACCGTACGTGCGGCGTTGCTACCGCGAACGCCGACAAGTGCTGCTGACTGCAGCGTGGCAGCTGACACAGCCGCTATACGACAATGCCCAGGAGGGGGCGCACTGTCGGACGCTAGTTCTGTGGAGATATGCACTGTGGCCTGTAGCGTGCCGCTGACTCTATGACTAAGTCCCTATCCACACACGTAATATCAGAGGGAGGGGGATCTTAATGAGTCATTCGCAGGTTCATGCATCCATCATCATTCACACAGGTAGCAACTAGAGTCTATACTAGCGCATGGCCGAGCGGCCATGCAAACCTTTTATAGCCGGGACCTTCCGGAAGCTTCCAGATCCCTGAGATGGACCAATCAGATCTGGAGAAGGACCTGTGCATGTGACTCCCGATCTCCAATGGGAGATCGTCTCGTGAGCATGCTCAGTGGAGCGACGGAAGGACTTAGCCTCTGGAGTGACTTCCTGCTGATCAGCCTGCGCTGCTATTGCTGGCCCAGAGGTGGCAGCAACAGCCAGATCCACAGAGCTGGTCTGAGCAGAGCGTTGGGAACGACGGGGTTGCTGAGCAAGCTCCTTTGCAGTCGATGGAGAATGGGAGACCGCAGGATATGAAGCTCTGGATCCCTGCTGTGCAGTTGCAGGAAACTGACGCTTAACACACATATTACACTAGAATCCAGGATTATCAATATAATCCAGGAGTTTGTAGAACTAGCAGAAGATAGAGTGTAGATAACTAATTAAATATCAGATTTTTATATTGGATATATTATTATTATTTCTAAGCTTTCAGTTTACCTTTTGTTTCCTAAGCTTTAAAGGTATTTTGTTTCTTCAGTCAGCCCATTGATAAAAGTATAAAATTACTACCACTGCTACACCTATACTTGGGGGATACCATGTGAAAAAGGGGAAAATTGTACGCAACAATAGTTTCTAATTTTAAAAAACATCAGAAGGGGTCATAAATGGACATTATTCAACTGTAAGGAAGAAGGACTAGTTGCAGGTTCTTTGTGATTCAAATCAAGTAATATAAAGATATCCTATTCAATAAAATGAGAAATGTTCTATTTTTCTTTACACACATATATTCATATATACATATACACACTCCTCACCAATGCAATTACAAAACCAAGAAGGAAAAGTTGGGGAATTCTGGAAACCACAGGATATGTTAATGATATCTAAATGCTAAATAAATGTTAACAAAATTTTAAGTGCCACGCACGGAAATACCCTTACAAGCCTTGACATGATATCAATGAATTTATTAATACTTGTCTGAGGAATGTTATGCCACACTGAATGCAGTTGGGCATGAAAATAATCAAGATCCGCTGCTGGCAGTTCCCTTTGCAATTACTAACTAATGATATCCCAGATTTTCTCCATGAGTGATATGTCTGGAAATGCTGAAGGCCATAGTAGCACTTTCAGGCCACGCAGGCTGCTCACATTAGCATGAGCAACATGTGGCCTAGAGTAATTGTGATGAAAAATGACTCCTGAGACACTTTGGAGAAATGGCCCTAAGCACTGATTTCAAGACCAAATCAATGGAACGCCAATCTGTAGAGTTCCTGAAACAAAAACTGGAGAGATCTAGTTTATGTATATTATGCCACGCCACACTATAACTTGGGGAGTTGAAGCGGTGTGACGTTCCCATCTTGAAGGTCTCTTCATGAAGTTACTCACGTGGTCTCCAAACCAAATATCCAGCTATCATTTGATCCAACACAAAAGCGGGACTCGCTGAACAAGATAGACCTCCATTTCCGTCTTCACTGCAACATTCCAACCTCTGATTTAAATCTAGAGACACAGTGGGCAACTCCATGAGGAGGCCTTCACAATGGAATGTCACATTTGTTCTGTAAGGGCTTGCATCACATACTATAGCCAGACTTCTCTAGTCTTCATTCCAGGTACACTAACATCTCGACATTACATTGATTTGGTGCTGGAACCAGTGGTATGGCCATTAGGCTGGGTTCACATTACGTTGTAGCAGTCCATTAGACGGACTGCGTTACACTGCGGTATAACGCAGTCCGTTAACGCTGCCATTCAGCCCCGTCGTCGGGCGCATCGCGACGCATGCCATAAAGCGGCACGCGTTCGCGATGTGCTGTTATTCAGTGACGGAGCCTCGGACGCAGGCTGCAGCGTCTGAGGCTCCATCACCGCTAGTGCTGATGAATCATCAGCGCTAGCGGTATAGCATAACGCATGTCGCGTTATGCTATGGCATTAACGCAGCTCGTCAACGCTATGTGTTGAACCGGCTGTGTAACGCAATGTGAACCTCGTCTTACTCCAAAGTGTTCCAGGAGCCATTTTGTAACACGAACATGCCAGGCCATATATTTCTTGTGCTACTGTGAGCAGCCAGCATGGCCTCCACAATGCGTTTTGTGTTCCCATCGAGTCATATGTCCGAAATCCCCAGCAATACGGGGTCTGGACACATGTGTTAACAGGGCCAACGTACAAAATCCCCCACAAAACGGGGTCCAGACACATGCGACAACAGGGACAATAGACTGTAATAGTGATGGCAAAGGATACGTGAGCTCTGCGGTGCACTTTTTCCAGGCGTGTATGCCTGCAGGAGGTGGACACCCAGATGCAGTCTACTATGTCTGAGTGTCCAACTCCTGTAGGCGTGCACTCCTGAAAATGGTGCACGGCAGAGCGCACGTTCGTTCTGCCGTCACCATTACAGACCACTGGCCCCGTTGTTGCATGTGTCCGGACCCCGTTTTGCGGGGGATTTTGGACGTATGCCCCGAAGGAGACACAGAACACAACGTGAAAGCAACCTAAAAGTTCTACCATGGGCTTCAGCCTCTACAGATCTTTCTCCCATTGAACACATCTGAAATGCTATTAGTCAGTAATTGCAAACAGTATTATATCTGGATGATTTTCATACTCAAGTCATCAGACAACCATTACTAATCTCACTGAAAGCATTCTAACCCGTGTAAGTGTGGGTATTTCAGCGAGTGGCGCTCATACTCAAAAATTAATAAAGAGATATTTTGAATATGTTTTTTCCTAATTTCCATTTCATTAACATATACAAAGAAAGACATTCCAGCACCTCAGTAAAAAGTCATTTTTTATGGCTACTCATTTAAAAACATGGTGCAGTGGTTCAGGCCATATGAGCCACTGTATTATGTATTTAAGTGATTGACAATAAATGAAAGTAAAAGTTTTATTCAGGTGCTGGAACGGCTTTTCGTAGAAACATTTAAAAAGCATGAGTTCCGCAATTATTTCTCTAAGCACTCTGCAAAAGTGGGGGAATTTGTCAGTCAAAGGAAAGGAGAAAACTAAGTTCCAAGAACGAATCTATTTATGGTACATCGTTTACATGTCTATAAATTCTGTGATTTCCAGAATTGCACAACTTTTCATCCTTACTGTTGCAATTTCAATGTTGAGGAGGGAATATACACCATTTGTTGGCTTGTTTGATTTTCTGTAGAAAGAGAAAAGTAAATGACAGATACAAATGTTGACAACCTATGATAGAATGAATGAAGGCAGCATGTTAAAATAAACATGACATAGAAAATGGTGTGAACTGTAAGCAGCAGGTTAGTCCTGAGAGAAGTGTGAAGACTTCTTAGCTTTTACTGCTTAGTACCAGCTATTCTGACAATAAATTAATAGAAAGGAAAGATGCAGATTATATGTGCCTGGGAAGAGGGGTTACATCCTAAAGTTCTAGCTAGTGGATGGGTTAACAGTACGACATCCTCTCTATCTGCAATACCTTTGGAGATGTCCGAGCCTTGGATGTCTGGGCTGGTGCTGTGCCTCCAATCCCCCACCTCTAGCATTCTTCCTATATGACTTTGCTCAGTATGGTACTGATTAAGTTTTGTAGGGGAACTTGTTTTTGTGTTAGGTTTGTAAGGGAGGGCAAGCTGTGACAGAAGACTTAGCTTTTTGGAATGGTTAAGATGATTTTTTGATTCTAAAAGGAACAAAGCAAACACACCAATTAACACCACAAAACATGCAAAATCACGTCACAATTAATAGGTCTTCCAGCAAAAAGTGCATTTAATATTTAGGGTGCACTTTTCCCTTTTTTTGTACAGGATTTGTTAAATGTCAGTAGCAGTTGCTGGAAGACATGAGAACCAAATTCAAATATTTTCATCTCACAGATTAAAAGTTGCCAAAAGTGCATGTGTTCCTTATAATTCCACAAGTATTCTTAAAATCCCGAACAGATTCCAAGCTGTTCTTTCAGGTAAGACCAGCAGAGCCCAATTATGTGGGAGCTTTCGGCAGAAACTGAGTCCTATGGTCTTTTGGAGTAAGAGCAATGTTTTAAAACTGCAAAATAAATTTCCATAATTGGAGTCATGTTTGGATGTTATCTTTTAAACAAGGACTCTTTCAATGCATTTTTTTTTTCCAAAGCAGATGAAGAGGACACTACTGGAATTAGGAATGTTTTATGATAAGAGGCTTTCCTATCGTTATGAAGATTTATTGTGCACTAAATGTGACAAAAATGAGTAGAACAATTCAAAGAGTTTAGGAGCTGGTCACAGTCAATAATCTATGGGTCAAAACTTTTATTTTCTGCTTCACATTAATGATTTCTTTAATATACAGTATATAGCAATATTACAGACTCCATTTACTTTCTTTAATACATCTCTTTAACTTGGGTGTATACAAAAGTAAAGACTGCTAGGCATTTAAGTTTTAATTTTCTTATAGTCTAAGCCTTTGATTATGGAGACATTTCACATTGCTGGTCTAAAAAAATGTTGCTATAAACTATATTTTAATTTAGACAATCACCATAAAGGTTTGCAACTACTTTCAGTTCGATATATACATAAAAAGGCACGGAAAGTTGGATTTTATGGTAATTAAAGTAGCAAATACCCAATCTGTGCTGGTAGCTTTCCCGTAGTAAAACCATCTCCATAGGATACATCATGCATTCTGACATTCTTTTAGGTAAGGTGCGTGCAGAGCAGATGGATGTACAAATACAGTACTTCACAGGAAAATTATTTCAATGAGATCTACAGCATGCAATGTAACTGGATATGAGGATAGATTCATGCAGGACAAGAGAACATTGTTGCTGATTAGAAAGTGTCTGAAGACATAAACCAATGCTGCAAACTGGCACATTCATTCATAACATGCAATAACTACAGCCTTCGCAAGAATCTCTAAGAAGCAAAGTATTAAGACAGTCACAACCACATAAAAGTGTATGTGGGGAAAATAAATCTACATATAGGAGCATGCTTACAACCATATGGATAAGCATATGTTTGTTCTTAAAAAAAACAAACACAACTAGCAGGGAGAGAAAAGGAAGCTGATGCACTGAGCTGAGCTATCAGAGATACCCAAAGCAGCCCTCACAACTTTACAGCTTAGGGAGAATGCTGGAGTTTAATAAATAACATCTAGATTATGCATGTTATAGCAGAAGCATGCCAGCGCAATATATGCCAAGCAGGAAATTGCTTGGGTCACCTGTAATAAGAATACACCCATCATGTTCAGTTATTGTAATCTGCAGCTCCTTAAAGTTAACCTGACAGCTGCCCTAGCCCCACTAAACTGACACCATGTACATATTGCAACCTTTCCCTTTTCTAACAAGCCCCTTTTTGTAGTTCAGTGACTACTGAATTAATATAAAACCAAGTTTGAAGAGGTGCTTGTGCTAATAAAACTAGTTGTTGACTAGTCAGGTGGGCATTGATTACCCCAGACTAATCCTTCCCCTAATCATAAAAACACGTCTCTGTGGGCAAGATCGGCAAGATATTTAAAGTGACGGCACCGCCGGCATATATCATGCACATGCACGATGTTCTCTCTCACTATGAATGCCTAATGAGGCCAGATTTACATTCTCAGTTTATTTGGTGCACTGGGTATGCCTAGGGAGGTGGCAATGATGTAGATCTCCACCAGCTTATAAATGCCTACAGGGGAGTGCTAACATGATCAGAGGGAGGATTAGTCCAGTGTAATCAACACACCTCCAACTAGTCAACCACCAATTTGCATATCGCGAGTGCAACTTCTAAGTTAATTTTATATTAATTCAGCAATTGCCGAGCCAGAAAAATGGGCTTATTAGAATGCATTGAAAGACTGCTATACATACATGGTGGTGGTGAGTGGAGGCAAGGGCAGCTGTCAGGTTCCCTTTAAATGTCAAGTCACTGGATACTTGAATATAGCAGCTGCAATGCTCTGACACCTCATATAATTATTAATTAAATTTTATAAAAGCAAATGGGAAGATTAATATTAAAGTCTCCAAATGTTGACAGTTCTCGTGTCTCAGCACGGATTGCATTTCTGCTGTCTTGTAATAAGTGGCTTTTGCCTATTAGGTTGTCTACGAAAATCATTTTTCTGAGAATGTAACTTTACAATGATATTCTTCTGGACAGGGCTGATCGTTCTAATACCACTACTGAAACAATTAAAATAGTTATGTTTTATAATCTACAGGGCTACAAGTGCTATGGAATATTAGATCACACTTGTTAGGCAACAAGGCACTTACTGTTGGCTATGTTTGAAGCCGTGTAACTGTCGGCCATTCCAGAAACCTGACTTGCAATGCTGATTTCACTTGCTCTTCTGTACCCCCTGAAGTGGGGAGCAGTTATAGGGGAGGAAGGGGAGGCATTTTCCACGAAGACTGCACCATGAAACTGAACAACATCCGCTATGAAACCGAAAAAACAAAACAGGAGAACAAGGAGAAAAACAAACAAAACAAAACAAAAGTAAAATTAAAAATCTAGACCCAAACAGGACAAGAAAACAAGAAGGCATTAGGAGGGATGAAGATGCAACATCTCAGATGTGAACATTGTAAAGCATTCAGAAACATAAAAAAAATGATGTATTAATTGTCAAACCCATACGAAGACAAGCAAATGAAATATACACCTGGAGTTTATTTCATTCCAAAACTTTCAGGAAGGGAAAATGCAAATGCCTAAAAATAACATTTGCGTCAAAGCTGGGATTTAAAAAAAAAAAAAAAAAAAAAAAATGATAATTTGATGTAGCACAAAGCCTTTAACTAATGACATATTTATATACATATATATGTACATGATATATTTGTATGGACACACACACAGACTTGTCTATGTACACATATATACATATATAAACGTATGCATTTACATATGCATTCAGAAGGAATAATGGGAGAATATCATAGGAAGGACTGAAATTAAAAAAATACAAAGGAAACTTAGAGGTAACTTACTTCAGACTGAAAAATAAGGGGATTATATCGGTTTCATATGGTCTTTTAGTTCTTCCACAATACATTCTTTAACATCATTGACCTCTAATTTTGAAATGTTCAAAATGAAAAGGTTTTGGAAAATAATATCTTTATCCTCGGGCTAGAGATGCACACTGATGGGCTATTATATGTGTTGTCAGTTATCCATATGACTCTACCATGGAACATGTTGTTTGACAATGATACACATCATAGTAAAGATCAAGCTTGAAGCTACTTTAATAATCCCCCTCAATCCCAATTATGTCGAATTAGAAAAAAGGACTCCCTTCCTCAAAGAAACAGCACCACTTTTTTCCATTGCTTGTGTCTGATATGCAGCTCAGCACATTTCTCAAACATTGCCTGTCAGTTCTTTAAATGTATGGGGGGAAAGGAATTATTTTGATTAAAGGGAATAGATCAGCCTCAGAAACACTATTCACCTATAGCTATAAAATAGTCTGCAGATAAATAGCATTTAAATCATGAATTGCTGCTTTACTGGAATTGGGGCTACAGGGAGAAAATTAAGTTGTATTCTCCATTCAGCTGCAAGAGATGAAGGGCGTTGTAGGGAGCCGTTACAGTCACCAATCACTAGTTAGCGCTCTGTAATCACTCGCCAACACATTGATTGACAGCCTGCTCTGCACACACAGCTGTAGGGAAGGCGGTCAAGCAATGTGCCAGGGAGGGATTACAGCCTAGTTCATTCTATACTAAGAAGCAGCTGCAGGAAAAATAGAACTTCATTTTCCCTGTAGCCGCTGCTCTAATAAGCATATCAAAATAAAGGATGGAATCTCCAGCGCTGGACTTCAGTTAAAAATTCATCATTTATTATAAATTCTTAAAATCGGACAGAAAAAAGTATGAATAAGGACATACAGGCAGATGGGGTCTCTGGTGGTCTCCAACCAACGCGTTTCGACCTAGAGGGTCTCACTCATGGTTCACACTAGACCAGTACTGACAACTACAAATAATACAAAGACTGGTAAATCACAGGTGTTGGACAAAAGAATTAATGAAAATAGGGAGTATCCCTACCAGTTAACTCTTGCAAAACACTCAGCCTAATGTGGAGCTGAAATATACATTAACCCTTTTACCATTAGTAAATGAAATAATGTAAACAAAAACTTATCGGAAAAACAGGAAAAAATAAAAACTAATGAAAAGATATCATAAGAATATAATGAATGGCAAAAAAATGTAATTATAGGAAAAAAAAAACAAAAACAAAAAAAAACCCCTACATTAATTAATATAATGTTAATAAACAAAGTAACAATCACAAAAAATATCAGAATAGCCAGAATTAAATAGGACTAAGTAAAATGTACAGAAGAAAATATCAATCTAATTGCAATATTAAATCAAGTCGTTTGTTCAGACCTAATGGTACTCTTGTATTTAATTTAAAAATCAATTATCTGGATGTGACTTTGTCTGTGAACCCTGACAGCCAAAAGGTCTGCGTTTTTCCTTTCAGAAAACCCACAGATACAAACTCGATTTTACAAGCTTATTCTTGTCACCCCAAGCACGTGGTTAAAAACATTCCAGTGGGAGAATTAATTAGGTTAAAAAGAAATTGCAGCTCACCTATAACATTTGCCAAAGAATCAAATAAAACCCTCTCTAGACTTAAGGACAGAGGATATGCTAATTGGATGCTAAGGAAAGCTGATAATATTGTCAGCAGGATCGATAGACACACCCTGCTGAATGAATCTCCTTTGAGCCTTGTACACACTGGAACTACTGGTAACAAGAAAAAGAATCGCACACGGGCCTCCTGCAACAATCATGATCGTCTTATAGTTAGTTTTTCTACCATGTACAGTCCACAATTCAATAAGATAACGGACATTGTCAAAAAATATTTACCTATTTTACACAATGATAATAAACTTGGTCAAATTCTGGACAATACCCAGATACGATACATAGCCAGGAAAGCTCCTGCTTTAGCGATATCTTATCCCCCAGTCTTTTTATCAGCAATAGGAGAACTAAAAATAATACTTGGTTGTCATATAAAGGCTTTTCCAAATGTGGACATCATCCCTGTAAAGTCTGCAATTATGTGGTTAAAACCAGCAGATTTACTTCTAGTGTTACTGGCATATCATACCCTATTCAGTCTCACATAAATTGTAATTCAGAAGGAGTAATATATGTTATTGAATACGTTTTTTGTAACCTACAATATGTGGGCTGCACAATAGGACCTCTTAAAAAGAGAATTAGGAAACATTTGTCAGAAGCTACTAGCAACAATTATAATATCTCAGCAGTTTCTTATCATTGTAAAACTGTTCATGAAGGTAAAACTGATAGTCTCAAAATTATAGCAATAGAGAAAGTCTATAGATCTACTAGAGGAGGTGATTTCAGGAGAAAATTATTAAATCGTGAATCCTTCTGGATTTTTAAATTAAATACAAGAGTACCATTAGGTCTGAACAAACGACTTGATTTAATATTGCAATTAGATTGATATTTTCTTCTGTACATTTTACTTAGTCCTATTTAATTCTGGCTATTCTGATAATTTTTGTGATTGTTACTTTGTTTATTAACATTATATTAATTAATGTAGGGTTTTTTGTTTTTTTTTTCCTATAATTACATTTTTTTGCCATTCATTATATTCTTATGATATCTTTTCATTAGTTTTTATTTTTTTCTGTTTTTCCGATAAGTTTTTGTTTACATTATTTCATTTACTAATGGTAAAAGGGTTAATGTACATTTCAGCTACACATTAGGCTGAGTGTTTTGCAAGAGTTAACTGGTAGGGATACTCCCTATTTTCATTAATTCTTTTGTCCAACACCTGTGATTTACCAGTCTTTGTATTATTTGTAGTTGTCAGTACTGGTCTAGTGTGAACCATGAGTAAGACCCTCTAGGTCGAAACGCGTTGGTTGGAGACCACCAGAGACCCCATCTGCCTGTATGTCCTTATTCATACTTTTTTCTGTCCGATTTTAAGAATTTATAATAAATGATGAATTTTTAACTGAAGTCCAGCGCTGGAGATTCCATCCTTTATTTTGCTTCAGTCAACGCCCCTGATCAAGGTGACTCCGTGCGCAGGAGGATTATGGATCGCAACTGAGACTGGTGAGCTGACCTCCCTTCATTTTCCCTATCCTTTTATAACAATAAGCATATCAGGCATGTTTTACATGCTCTTTGCAAATAGTTCTACAGGTAAACACAGTTTCTGGCAGTGACAGGTTACCAATCATGAATAGAAATGTTGCTAGAAGATTGTAACTCCCATTCATAACCTATCATCACTATCTTGTATCTAACCATGAAATTATTTCACATAACGAATAGACTTAAAGGGAACCTGTCACCAAGTTTTCTCCATATTAGCTAGCACTGGGTGTATAACATGACAGATGTTATCCACATCCATCAAAGCAGGAGGAGCAGCAGTTTCTGGGAGTGAGGAGACACTGAGCACAGACAAATAGCATATGGTGTAGGAGATTTAGAAAATGTATTTTGAGGGATCAACACATGAGTTATACACAGATTGCTGGAGTTATGTGTAAGAGGTGTAAGAGGTGACAGGTACCCTTTAAGGATTGTCAAGTAAAAAATGTATTTATAATAGTTTTCCCAAGATAACAAAAATACACAAA
Source organism: Dendrobates tinctorius (assembly GCF_039654945.1). Classification (NCBI taxonomy): domain Eukaryota; kingdom Metazoa; phylum Chordata; class Amphibia; order Anura; family Dendrobatidae; genus Dendrobates; species Dendrobates tinctorius. The sequence continues at coordinate 8,433,044 of NW_027361758.1, forward strand.
CACAGTATTTTAGACATTTTAAAGGATACTAAATAAAACTAACGCAAAAGGAAAACTAAAACAGTTGCCCATTCCCAGCAGATTCCAGTGCTCATTTTACCTTCGCCCTGTTGAAAAGGTTATCTGCAACTTCCTATGTACCAGCTATTATAAGGCTCCCCCAATATTCCTTAAGAATATTATATATTACTCGAACAATAAGCATAATAGAAATTGTTTCACATCTATACAATATCCTTACTAATTAACAGATCGATATTACTGTAAACTGTAGTGAAAAGCAATCTTACATTCAAGTGTAATGCCACCCTTACCATAGTGACAACAGGTTATGGAATGTCAGAGTTACCGTACATAATAAAAAGGTATAAAAGTGTACTAAATGATGGTAATAAACATACAGTTTAAAGAAAAAGAATAATGGTGTTTATGAAATCATAAAATAATATTGATATTAATAGACAATTCTAAAGGATAAATGCACCATACTTAAAATCCTGGGTATAAAACCATGAGAGCCTAATGTTAATTTTATGTAATTTAGACATAGCGCAGCCAATTATCTCATGGTTTCTTATACCCTATACAGCGCCCTACATGAAGGTAAAGACAATATTAATTTTTCATGCAAAGCATCCACAATTAATAATTATGAAAAATGGAATCACACATACAGTCTAGCAATGATTGACAGTTTTCCGAGCCAAAGCAAAGAGTAGATCCCATAAGGAAAAAAAAAGATGAAATAAGACCAAAGACCCCCAGACAAAAATAAAAAAAATGTAACCACTTTGTGACTGTGTCATTTCCACCCATTCTGAACAGGCATTTTTTCAGTTTTTTTGTTTATGTTTATGTGCTTTCAATGGTTCTAAAAAATGTTTTCGTTTGCATATTCAAATAATTTTTGTCCCTCCTTTTTTTGTGATACATTAAGCTTAAATTTTATGTCATTTTTATATTCCTTTTTCATTTATTAATATAGGAAGAAAATGTACAGAAAAATAGGAAATGTGAATGTTTCATTTTTTATACATTTTTACGACCACAAAGGACCTCTAAAAACATTTTAAATTGCGTTCCCTTTCTATTTTTATATATTGAACATATTTTTATTTATTCAAAGGAGAGAGGGACTAGAAGCATTGATTCAGGCCAGCGGTATCTTTTTTCAGTTTGCTTTTATTTATTTTTTATATACTGTATTTTATTTTTGTTATTTTTGTTTTTTTCTTTTATTTTACACACTGTACTTTTTATTGCCGGGTTCCAGCCTCTTGTCTGCACAGCTAACTGGGTCTCCTAGGACCCAGCAGCACCTGTTCCGTCATTACACCCATTGATCAATTGTTCACTGGGTCCAGAAAAGGAAGTATGGTAAGTGATACTGCTTCTTAATCTGTATACACAAGCGGTGGTGTAGGGTTGTGTATACAGATACGGAGACAGTAATGATTTTGTTCTCTGGAAAGTATGATAAAAAAATATTTTCTTTAATGAATATTCCCAAAAAGACCATTGGTTCTTTAACACATATGGCTAGGATGTACGACTCAACTTGCAATATGAAATAGTGTGAATGGCTGTGTCGACATTATGTTTGTTAAAAAATTGTGCAACCAATAATATTATTTAATTTAAGGGAGCCTTTAGACATCGTTTCTGTTAAGTGGAAAAAAAAGAAAAAGAAAACTGTAAGTGTGATTCCAGCCTATTAGTTGTAGCATTCAAAAAAGCAGAACAATGGAAAACAGGAGGTAGAGAGCAGTGTAGAATTCACATAATGGCTTGAATTAATACAGTTTGAGAAATAACTTTGACAAACTAGGTATTTAAAAAAAATCCACAGCTTTAAATCTGCATAAAAGGTAAAAAAATCCTATGCAGGTCACAAATGACAAACAATATGTACATGTCCTTATTGATGTGTCTTAATCTGAAAGCTTTAACAACAAATAATATCAGTTTCTTGATATAATTTAAATTGTTTTACATTCAGAACTTCAAATTATTAGCATTTACCAGAATATGAATTTTATTTGTATAGCGCCAACATATTTAGCAGCACTTCACAATTAGTTTTTGTTTACAGATTTCAGCCCCATTCACACTTGTGTTTACCGTATATTTGAACCATACTGTGTAATATATATATTATATATCAATATGTTCTGCATAGGAGATATATGACACAACCTATTCCAAAAGAGACACAGAAAACTACTAGTATGGCGGCTTATAGTGTGGTAACACGCTTCACAATGTACGTGAGATGTCAATGTAAAATACTGGAGGCATGAATATTTCCATTGTTATTCTGCACCTACACCCACAAAGACAGAATATGGAGCTAATACACACAAGTATGAATGAGGCTTAAAAAGGAACTTTAACTAGATTGGGCATATTAATCTGGCCACATCATGGAAAAGCGGCTGCAGAGCAAATGTAGTATTTACTTGATAATTTCTCCTTTCCATTTCAGAGATATTAGCTTGTAAAGCTTAGGCTATAATTTATGTTATAGTTCAACTACGTGTTACCAGAGATTTGCATCTTACGCTGCATTAGGTTAACCAATTATAAGCAGGCATCATTGCATGGTACAAAAATAACATGCCATCCTCTACTCACTGGTCTCTGCAGCTACTGTGTAAAGATACGGCAGATCTAAGTTCTGTATCATTACAAACACTTCCAGATCTCATCTTATGGCAGGAAATGTGAGTGAAAGGTAAGAGCTGACAGATCTGTGAGATGAGAAGTGTTTGTAATGGTACATAACTCAACTTTTCTGCATCCCTACACAGTAGTTGCAGAGATAAGAAAAGAGATAAGAAATGAGGGCGTGTTCTTTTTTTTCACCTGCATAACGCCTCCTGCTTATAATTGGTCAGCTTCATGTAGGAGAAATGTAGGAGAAGTATACACCCTATAGATAAATCCCTTGTAATACCCAAGTGAACTATAAAAAAAAACAACTGTAAGATAAACTTTACGAGCTATTATCTTCGCAACGGAAAGGAAAAACGAAAAAATAAAATCTTAATTTTACTCAGCTCTGTAGCCACTATTCCATGATGTGGCCAATATAACATGCACAAATTGGTGAAAAGTCCTCTATAAGACGTTTATTAGTGATGAGCCAGTATACTCGTTGCTCAGGTTTTCCCGAGCATACTCGGGTGTCCTCCGAGTATTTTGGCATGCTCGGAGATTTAGTTTTTGTTGATGCAGCTGCCTGCTTTGCGACTGCTAGACAGGCTAAATACTTATGGGAATTCCCTAACAAACAGGCATTCCTCACATGTATTCAGGCTGTCCATCAGTCGCAAATCATACAGATACGATGACACAAACTAAATCTCCGAGCATGCCAAAATACTCGGAGGACACCTGAGCATGCTCGGGAAAACCCAAGCAACGAGTATACTCGCTCATCACTAATGTTTATAAACTGTAAAGTTCAGACAACTTAAAGAGACGTCTTATAAAGATAATCCCTTTTTAAACATAAGCAGCACTTACATCTCCGATCCTGCTAACACCAGCGAAATCTGCGTTTGTCAAATTATTTTGACTATGGCAGAGTTATTAATAAAGCCATTTTTACTTAATGGTTAAAGCTTTTTATACTAATCATAGTGACAGAGAAACTTTCAGCTAAGACAGCATTCAATAGAGAACCATGGTGCAGAGGAGAAAAACAATAGGAGGGGATGATACACACACTCAGCACAAGTGGCAGATTTACTGGAAGTGTCTTGGCAGCTTAGGACAGGAACAGGGATACTGGTTTCCATGACGCCATCTTGACGCTGGAGAGCAACCGCTGGGCTGCCTTCCATGAGAAGGATGGGATTGTTCTGTACAGCCTCGACTGAATGAAGATGAGAGGGAAACAAAAATAAAACAAGACAAAACGCTACAAACATGTAACCAGACAATGTAACAAACAACATACATTCTACACACTTTTGAAAAAAAAAAAAAAAATTCCCCTTATTACATTACAACTGAAAAGAGTTAATATTTTGAGTAAGAATATATATATGGCAACACCTCCAATTTATATAATCAGCCCTCTTAAAGTAAACTTTTGTGTAACATAACATTATTATCATTACTTGCTAAATAAATATAATGTTTTTATCCCTTTGTTTTTGTTCTCACTTTTTCCCAGCTTGTTCATACTGTGCAATGTGAACCAAATATGCTTTTATGTAGAAGCCATGAAAAAGCTAACAATTATTGCTGCAAGATCTGATCGATTACATTATAACTTTTTTCTCTGACTACTTAAGGCCTCAAAACACATTAAAGTTGTCCGAACGTGCTGAAACCAACCCATCGTCTACTGCGTATTGGGCTTCCCGACTCTTCGCCAATAGAGAAAGTCAGAAGAGAGAAGGGGTGGGTTGTGTTCACACACGCCATCCTTGGGTTGGAGAAAAGTTAGAAACCACCTGATGTTAAGTATTTAGCCCCATAATCTAATTTTTCTCAAAGTCCTGGATAACCTCTTTAAAAAAAAAAAAAGCTCTTTTTTGGGAGATTTTTAAGGAGCTTTTCTTTTCCTGAAGATTTTACTGAATCGGGCATGAATAGGTGTTTTTTACCCTTTGAACGGTATTTTTTGCTGCCTTTTGATTGCACAAAACCACTGAACACATGAACAGAATGATTTTTTTTTTAAATGCAAATGAATAGGATGAGACTTTTATGTGCGTCTGGGTTTTTTTCAAAGCGATTTTTCAGATTTTTTTGGGGAGCTGACCCACTCCAAAAAACTCAGTGAGCTCATAGCCTAACCATCCAACTCAACAAACATACTATACAGAAGTCCTTCAAGAGTGTCTATTATTACAGTGATCGCAAAAAGAAAGATTTTATAAGGTGGAAAGATTCTTGTAGGTATGCCTGGGTCGTCTTGGAAGAACTGAGTTATTTCAGAACCTTTTTTTTTATGCCAGTGCAAGCAAATGATAAAGTATCTTTGCAAAAGGTCTTACTAAAGAATGTTCTATTGATCGGTTTATATAGCTCTAATGCATATCCAAGGTATTATACAAATTAACTCTGTATAGTCTGATTGTGATGTTAAGTTTTCTTCCAACATTTCTCTGTTTTTTGATCTACTAATGTTAAGTTAGCATAAAGTTAGGAAAGTATGACTGCAAGATGTGATTATATAAGAATTGATTGCTGTCCATTAATATGGATATCAATAGGTTGGCATAGAGCTGTAGACCAAAAACAACAGGATATAAATAAATGCCTATTAGAAAAATGCTTCGTTATTGATGAGCAGAACACTATTTTACTATTCTTGTACAGCGGGTGACATAAGTATTGAAAACGTCAACGATTTTCTAAGTAAATATATTTCTAAAGGTGCTATTGACATGAAATTCTCACCAGATGTCAGTAACAACCCATCTAATCCACACAGGCTAATAAATCAAACCATAGATATCAATAAAATAAGTTAGGTGTAATAATGAGAAATGACACAGGGAAAAAGTATTGAACACATGAAGAAAGAGAGGTGCAAAAATACATGCAAAGACAGGACACTGGCAGAAATCTATTAGTAATTAGAAAGAAATCCTGTGAAAAATAATATCAGCTGGTTCAACTGATGGTCTATGAAAAGGTGTCTCATTATCAAGGTGCCACACAAAAAACATCTCATGATGGCTAAAACCAGTGAGCTGTCTCGAGAACTTTGCAACCTTGTTGTTGCAAAACATTGGCATTGGTTACAGAAGAAATTCTAAACTAATGAAGGTTCCAGTAAGCACTGTTGGGGCCATAATACGGAAATGGAAGGAACCTCCTTTCACCATAAAATGGCTACGACCAGGTACTCCCAGCAAGATTTCAAAAGAGGAGTGAAAAGAATTATCAGAAGAGTTATCCAAGTACCACCTGTGGAGAGCTACAGAAAGACCTGGAATCAGCAGGTACAATTGTTTCAAAGAAAACTATAAGTAATGCACTCAACCTCCATGGCCTGTATGCACGCTCACCATGCAAGATTCCATTGCTTAACAAAAAGCATGTTCACTTGAGATTAACCCCTTCGCGACCTTTGCTGTACTGCTCTGCAGGAGGTGCATTTGTGCCCAGAGCAGTACTAGTACGGCGGCACGATTGTGTGGCCTCACGCTGAGCGCCGCGGCGATCGCGTTCGGGTGTCAGCTGTACGTGACAATGAAAAAATGAAAACTCGCTGGTCAACTTTTAACCCTTATAACTTCCTAACAAAAAAAAAAATTTGAGTTCCAAAATTGTGCTGATGTAAAATTGTGCGGAAGTTTGGAGGTGGTAACAACATGGTGTGGGGCTGTTTTTGCACCAGGTATGCTTTGAGAGTTTAATTGTAAATTACCCAACAAACAATTGGATACTTTACTGTTACCACTTGGCTTAGTTCTTTGGCAAGCTCATTTGTGGATGCAAGACAGAGGCTACATTGTGTTTTAACAAGTGGAGTTGTGCTCACCTAGCACAACTTCTCAAGGTGAGCACTCTTAATTTATGTGGCTCTCCTTTGTTATAAATACTTACCCTGTGTGCACTCCTTTATTTGTTTTTTTTGCCTAAGTCTACTCATCTAATGATTGATAGTTTTCACAATATGCGCTAGCAGTGTGTTTTCTACAGATTGAAAAAAAAGAAAAATCTGCATGATAATAAAAACATAGACGATCCCCCATAGTCAAACAAGGGTCAACAGTGGTAATAAAATATAAACAAAAAAATAGTAAATAATACAAACAATCATAATTCCCTCTGCAGCATTGAAGAAGCAGTCCCTGTGATATTTGCCGGATCCAGCAAGCTTCACACCAGCTCTTCCAAGATATAGGTCAAACATTTTGCTCCTTGCCTAAATTTGACAACCGTCAGTACACTGCAGAATTAAAAATCCCTCAGTTGCTAAGAAAGAAGCAAGAGGTAAACAACAAAGTTGTTTGTATTTACAAGCACTTTACCATTTTACCCATTTAATAAGACAACCCATTTATTATTAATACTGAAAATAATAGTGTTTACAACAATGAGGAGTCTGAGACCACCTTAATATTCAAAACACCGAGTCTTTGAAAAAGCACTAAAGAGGCAACATCAAATAGTTAAATACTACCTGCTACCAGCACAACTATCAAAAACTAGAGATGTTAAAGACATCCTATCACGTCAATAAAGCACTTTTATAAAGCACTGCAGAATACAGTGACAATATGTTATTTGTACAAATTCATATTGATTCCTATTTGACAATGGTATGCAGTGGTGGAACTTGAATCTTGTATGCCCAGAGGTGCAACTGCAACCATTGCACCCATTCTAATTATGACCTATTAGTACGTCATTAAGAGAACAGAGAGAAGGCCATCTATTTAAAGTCTTTGACAGGTACTTAATCAATAGCATGATCCATAGTTTTTATCATTTTACACCTCTTATATGTGTACCATGTACTTAACTGATTTTAACACTAAACTATTTTTTTTGAAGTTCCTCAAAAAATATACTAAAGAATAATATTTGTGCTTGTGTGGCAGCAACTTGTTCGCCTACCAATAGTGTCAAAGCCATCAGGTTGTCAACTATTTAAAAAAAAAAAATGAATAGGGTGTAGTGAAGATGCACCACAAACACTTCCATTTTACACATTTCTTATGGGAAGAAAGCAACTGTCAAAAGTACCAGGACTGTAAAACTGTAGAATAAAATTAGCAACTTGTCTTCTACTTTGCACAAAACAAAAAAGCTGTCCTAAGTGTCTACATCGTTCTTTACAAACATGAGACATGATACAAATCACTACTTTAAATTGCCTTATGTATTGTTTGAATCATTGATCCATATGGCTTTCAGGCAGTTCTTGAAATATTTATCCCTCACATCTAAGAATAATTTATATAGAATATGTTCAGCTAAAGATCCGGTATGACCAACTAAAATATTTACCGTATATTTTTTAATGTGGGGCCCATTATACTGTATGGAGGACTGTGTTGGGCCCATTATACTGTGTGGAAGGCTATGTGGGGATCACTGTTGGGGCATCAGACTTTGTTGGGGTCACCATACTTTGCCGGGTGGGTTGAGGAGGGTACAGTAGGGTCATCATACCATGCGTGTGGAGGGTACTGTGGAGGAACTCACTGTGTGGATATCATACTGTGTTTGGGGTCACCTTTGTTGGCGTCATACTTTATTACCTGTGCTATTTGTTAATTCAAGGCTTATCCATTATTATTAAATATTTAAATTAGGCCATATGCTTTCTACTGCCCCATTTGTGATTATGTATTTATTTTATTCTAAGATCTATTAAAATGCACTTTGTTCTTATGACAACCCTTTTAAATTTGTTTCCATAGTAAAAGGTTCATCGTTATATTTGATGATAAGGAAAAACTTCCTCAACTGTAGACATTATTTTTTAAATATCAAGGTTGCCCTGTGATTTTGTCCACGTTTTTAATTTTGGCCATCTGTATATTTGACTTTGATATCACTCTCTCATGCATTTAAACATCCTTATTATATCTGCATAAAATAAAGGGAAAAAATATATAGTAAGAAAAAAAACAGTACAATAATGTATAAAGAGATAACACAGAGAAAACAGATTATTTTTCTAATACCACTATAGTTCTACTATGAAAGGTTAAAGGGGTTTTCTGGGCTCAACATAAATTTCTGCAGTCACTCTATGTGAGTTCAGACTGCCAAATCCTGATAGTTGTCCCTCACATGTAGATTAGCTTCTCTTCACCTTCTCTCAATGTCAGATTGACACATGACCACTCACTAGAGATGGAAATAGAGGAAAATCCTGACAGTGTGCACATTACAACACTGACAATTCAGCAATCTGCAGTTAGGAAGAATGCTTATGTTGAGTCATGGACATTGTTTTAACCCCTTAATGACAGCTCATGTGCATTAAAACGGCAGCCGTTAAGGGGCCTTATTCCCTCATTGCCGTTTTAAAACGGCGATCAGGAATAAAGCTGTAGTGCCCCTCAGATTCGGAAAATCTCTGGGGTTTCAGCTAAGGGGGTAGCTGAGACCTTGAAGACCAGGATTTTCCAGTCCCCGATCACATGATCACCATTATACAGTTAATAACGGCGATCATAAAAAAGCAAACAAACTGTGCCCGCTGTTAAAATAATTTCTCTGCCTTCTGACTTGATACACATGTCAGAGGAGAGAGAAATGATGCCCCCCCTCCCGAAAACCCCCAGTATCTTTTTGATCACTGTGATGGACACTATCACAGTGATAAAAAGAAAAAAAAATAGTAAATAAAATCCCCCATTGTCACCTGTTTGGTAAAAATGACAGAATTTTTTTTTTATAATGTTTTCCATTCATTGCATTTGGGGTTAGAATTGCTTTTTTTCTTAAAGTTAAAATGAAAAAATAATAATGACGATATAACGGCTAGTGTTGAGCGCAAGTGCATTGGGTTCTCGGGTATGCATAGAGCATCGCAGATCCCTGCATGTTTTTTTTTGGGTGTCTAACTGTACTCAAAATATGCGGTGTGAGGACTTGATCATGACACTCAAGCACCCACGATATTCGGTGCATACCCGAGCACCTGATGCAATATAGAGTAGCGAGCACTTACACTCAACACTAATAATGACATATTCAATATGACAACTTAATGCTATCAAACTCTGTGTCATACCCGTGGGTTCAAAATCCTCACTATACCCCTGTATAAAATCCTTGAGGGGTGTGGTTTCCAAAATAATGTCACTTGTTTCCACTGTTTAGGCACATCAAGGGCTCTCCAAACATGACATGGCATCAGCTAATTATTCCAGCAAATTTTACATTCAAAAAGTCAAAAGGTGCTCCTTCCCTTCCAAGCCCTGTCTTGTGCCCAAACAGTGGTTTTCACCCACATATGGGGTACCGGCCTACACAGGAGAAATTGCACAACAAATTTTGGGGTCTAATTAAATGTTCATTTTTTCCTAGCACATTGCATCAGTTCCTGTGAAGCAACTCAAGGATTTATAAACTTTCTGAATGTGGTTTTGAGCACCTTGAGGGGTGCAGTTTTTAGAATGGTGTCACTTTGGGGTAATTTTTTGTCATATAGACTCCACAAAGTCACTTCAAATGTGATGTTGTCCCTAAAAAAATGGTTTTGTAAATTTTGTTGGAAAAATGAGAAATCACTAGTCAACTTTTAACCCTTCTATCTTCCTATCAAAAAAAAAATATGTTTTCAAAATTGTGCTGATGTAAAGAAGACATGTGGGAAATGTTATTTATTAATTATTTTGTGTAATATTACTCTGATTTAAGGGCTTATATATTAAAAGTTTGAAAATTGCAACATTTACAAAAAAATCTCAGAACTTCCCCTTTTCCCACAAATAGGGATTTTTGTGGTACTCACCGTAAAATCCTTTTCTCCGAGATGCTCATTGGGGGGACACAGGACCGTGGTGTTGCTACTGCCGTTAGGAGACTGACACTAAGTTAACAGAAAAAAGTTAGCTCCTCCTCTGCACTATACACCCTCACGCTGGCTCTAAGTGAACCAGTTCAGTGCAAAAGCAGTAGGAGAACAAAAAATCAACTTTAATACAGGTACTTGTCAAGAAAACCCACTTATCAAAAAGGAAAGTAAAAAAGAGACATTAGTCTAACAGGGTGGGTGCTGTGTCCCCCAATGAGTGTCTCGGAGAAAAGGATTTTACGGTGAGTACCACAAAAATCCCTATTTCTCCTTCGCCTCATTGGGGGACACAGGACTGTGGGACATCATAAAGCAGTCCCTGGGTGGGAAACTGACCCAACGGTTTAAGCCATAAGTACCAACTATCTACAGGTGCACTACCGCTGCCTGGAGAATCCTTCTGCCCAGACTTGCATCTGCTGAAGCCTGAGTATGGATATTGTAGTGCTTTGAAAATGTATGTAGACTAGATCAGGTTGCAGCCTTGCAAACCTGTTCTGCTAATACCTGGTGCCGAAGCGCTCAACAGGCGCCCACCTCCCGAGTGGAGTATGCCCTGATCCCTGCTGGAACAGGTGCGCCCCTGACACAGAAAGATTCTTGAATAGCCAAACGAATCCACCTGGCTATAGTCGACTTTGAAGCAGCGAGTCCTTTCCTACGACCCTCGGGGAGCACGAACAAGGTGTCTACCTGATGAAAGGATGCCGTCCGTGACACATACCTCCTGAGAGCTCTCACTAGATACAACGTATGAAGGGCCTTTTCCACACAGTGTACTGGTGCTGGGCAAAATGAGGGCAAGACAATGGCCTCATTAATGAGCAAAGAGGAAACGACCTTAGGTAAAAATGGAGGGGCCGGCCTGAGAACCACCTTATCTCGGTGAAAGATAAGAAACGGGGCTCAACAGGATAGAGCAGCCAACTCCGAGACCCGCCTGATTGACGTTATAGCAACGAGAAAAAACACTTTCCATGAGAGGTATGTAAATGAGACATCCTGCAGTGGTTAGAACGGAGATTCGTGCAGAGCACTTAGGACTAGGTTAAGGTCCCAGGTGTCCAGGGGAGCTCTATATGGGGGTACCACGTGGGAGACCCCCTGAATGAAAGTTTTTACGTGCAGGTTGGAAGCAATCCTACCCTGAAATAGGATGGATAAGGCTGAGATTTGTCCCTTGAGGGAGCTTGGTGCTAGACCCGAGTCCAGGTCGGTTTGAAGAAATGCTTAACTGTTGGGAATAAAGAAAGTGAGCAGAGGACAACCGTGGTCTCTGCACCATGCGAAAAAGACTTTCCAAGTGCGGTGAGATACGTTCCGAGGCGGGCTTCCGAGCGCTAATCATTGAAGCGACCACATCCTGGGAGAACCTGGCTTGGGTCAGGATCCAGGATTCAACAGCCAAGCCGTTAAACACAGGGCCCGAGTTCTGGTGGTAGATCGGACCTTGGGAAGTAGGTCCAGACGATCTGGTAGCCGCCAGGGGGCCTCGACAAGTAGTTGCACTAGCTCTGCGTACCACGCCCGACGAAGCCAGTCTGGAGCAACCAGCATTACTGGGACCCCTTCTGACTTGACCTTCCTGATGAACTTTGGAAGCAGTGGCATCGGAGGTAACAAGTACGGGAGGCAAAATTGGTTCCACGGCAGAACCAAGGCGTCCATGGCGATAGCCTGAGAATCCCGGGACTGAGCGACAAACTCGGGCACCTTGGCGTTTAACCTGAAGACCATCAGATCCATATCCGGGGTTCCCCAACGTTGACAAATTTGTCGGAAAACCTCAGGATGGAGAGACCACTTCCCGGACGCAAGACCCTGCCGGCTGAGAAAGTCTGCCGCCCAGTTCTTTACGCCCGGAATGTGGACTGCCAAGATCACAGAGTGATTTTTCTCGGACCAGCGGAGGATATGTTTCACTTCATGCATGGCTGTCCTGCTGCGGGCGGCCCCCTGGTGACTGATGTAAGCCACGGCCGTGGCATTGTCCGATTGAATCCGCCAGAAGATGATGAAAATGCCGCAAAGCCAGCTGGATCTTCCTCATTTCTAGAAGGTTGATCGGGAGGCGTGATTCCCGAGGTGACCAACGTCCTGGAGTCGTGTGGTGACGGAAAACAGCTCCCCAGCCGAGGAGACTGGTGTCGGTAGTGACAACCAGCCAATCACCCGGGGGGGAAAGGACTTCCCCTGAAGAAGGGAAGAGCTCAGCGTCCACCACTTGAGTGCCTGCCTGACCTGAGCAGATAGCAGGCACGGGTGGTCGAGAGAAAACAGGCTCTTGTCCCAAGTTGCCAAGAGGGCGTGCAGCAGGGGACGAAGATGAAGCTGGGCAAACGGAATTGCTTCCATCACTGCCACCATTTTCCCCAAGACCCTCATGCTGAAACGGATGGTACGAGAAACTGGCTGGCAATGTGCCTGGACTCCCTGCCAGAGGGATAGGGCCTTGTCCCAAGTGAGAATTACCAACCCTCGGGAGATGTCGAAGATCATTCCTAAGAAGGAAATCTTCTGAGCTGGAACAGGGGAAGACTTTTTCAGGTTTTCCAGCCACTCTAGGCAGGAAATCGTATCCAACGTGATGTTGAGCATTCCTTGCAAGCTTGAAAAGAAGGACCTTTGACCAGGAGGTCGTCCAAATATGGCAAGACGACTATGCCCTGAGAATGCAGGAAGGACATGACTGCCGCCATGACCTTTGTGAATACCCTGGGGGCGATGGCTAGCCCAAAGGGCAGGGCTGTGAACTGGTAATGTAGGTCGTGGACAGCGAAGAGTAGGAACCTTTGATGCGAGGGAAAAATGGGGATATAAAGGTAGGCGTCTTGGATGTCGATAGAGGCCAAAAATTCTCCCTTTTCTATTGATGAAATGACGGAGTGTAGGGACTCCATACGGAAATGCCTGATTTTGACAAATCTGTTTAGGAGCTTTAGGTCCAGAATAGGCCTTACAGTTCCATCCTTTTTTGAGACCACGAACAGATTCAAATAGAACCCCTGAAATTTTTTGTTTTCCGATACGGGAATGATAACTCCGTCGTGATGGAGTGATTCGATGGCTTTGAAGAAGGCCCAAGCACGTGCTTCCGCTCTGGTAGGATGCCTGAAGCTTCAAAAACCGAACGAGCAAGGCTCTCTATGAGATGATCTTTGATAGAGGATCCATTTGTTAAAGATAGCAGGGTTTAGAAGACAAGCACGACACGGTGGATCTACCGGAGGGGATTCTGCCCATTTTTTGTGGAGATCAGGAGCAAATGGGTATCTTACTTCAAGCGCCTTCTGCCCTGAAAAACATTTGTCTGGCCATTCCCTGTGTCGTTGCACTGCCCCCAATCTCCGGGTGAGTGCTGAATACTCTATGAGGCCATTTGACCGTTTAAATGACACCTTGTGGCCTGTGGCCAAGGTGGATTCATCGTCAATCACTAGGGTTTGATTGATGGCCTCAATGAGGCTGTTAACTGTCTCCCGGTAACCAAGCGCAACCAAATTGAGGGGCCCATCGTAATCATAATCGTACACTGGTGAGGGTGAGCGAGAGACAGCGCTTATGGATGCCAAGGCACCGGACGGGCCAGGAGACGCCGTATGGGTTTGTTTCCCCCTCGTCTGTCTAGATTGAGAGCGGCCCCTGCAGAAGGTACATGAGGCAAATAACACCGTATGTGTCTTGGTCCTTCTAGACATGCTGTACCTCTTTCACTGATATGGCCTGCAGCTGCTGGAGCCGTGTATAAGCAGAGTGTAGCTTGAAAGAGATTAGTGCAGCTGAAAATGGCGCTGCAAAATAAGGGGGGTGCGGCAGTTACCCTGGTCCTGTTCCCCTGAGAGGCCTGGAAGGCTCCAGAAACTCCTGCGGCTTGTTCCTAGTTTGAAAAGTGTTGCCTATGTATGAAGCGTCAATGTGTGGGTGGGCCCGCCGGAAATAGACGCGCCTGGGGGTGGGACATCTGGCCACTGCCCGGCCGGAGGACACAGGGGCGGCGCTCTGCGCCGGGGAAGCGGGTGTCGCGTGCCGGAAATGGTGCCAGCGCTTACGAGTGGAAGCTGCACTCCGCTGATGATGAGGACACCAGCTGTGCCGGGCCCTCGTACTGACCGAAGGATACTGCCGCCAAGGGGACCGCAGCTTCAGGAGCCCTCCCAGCCCACCCTCCTTCCCATGCTACTTGCTAAACCTCATGGAGTGCTTCCGAGTGCAGATTCGCCAGGTTAGAGGGGAAGGGGGCTGTTTAAAGGATGGTGCAGGCACCCTTAATGCGTCTTCCCCTGTGGGGGATGAGGAGAGGGACCGTTCGCCTCCTTCCATCACCGCAGTCTTAGTATTGCTGATGCAGTGGGGGCCGCACGGACTCTGTACAGCCTAGGGTTTCTGTACCTTAGGGTGGTCAGAGCTGTGTCCGGCATAGTGTCCCACGTCGCAGAAGAGGCTACATGGAGGCGACACGCCATGTGCTCGCCTGTTGTTGGTTTGGGGAGATCGGACCCTTTCAATAGGATCCATCGCCCCTATATCGTCTTGATGGTAAAAGAGGTGAAAAAAAAAAAAAAAAGATCTGAAAAAAAGAAACAGACGCCTCCTACGAACACTAAGCATGAACTGGTTCACTTAGAGCCACCGTGAGGGTGTATAATGCAGAGGAGGAGCTAACTTTTTTCTGTTCACTTAGTGTCAGCCTCCTAGCGGCAGTAGAATACACCACGGTCCTGTGTCCCCCAATGAGGCGAAGGAGAAATAAATGCAAGTCATATTGAAGAAATTTTACCACTAACATGAAGTACAATATGTCACGAAAAAACAATCTCAGAATCACCAGAATCCGTTGAAGTGTTCCAGAGCTCTAACCTCATAAAGTGACAGTGGTCAGAATTGTAAAATTTGGCTTGGTTATTGAGATAGATCAAATTTGGCTTGGTCACTAAAGGGTTAACAAGCAGATGAGAAAAACCAAAAGCCGACCAAGAGTCAAGAACACTACTCATCTATAATCTACAGTACCTACCATTGAAGACCTCTGGAGATGGACAAAAAAAAATTTAATTCATAAAGAGGAGGGGGGTAAGGGCGGTTATGTAGTGAAGTTGTACACAGTTGCTCTCCCGCATAATGTCCTGTTATATCATCACATTCGGCCCAGTGCAGTACTTTATAAACCGTCCTAGCTCCAGGGTTAGGTGCCCGGAGTTGAAAGAGAGGCAACCGATAGAAATCATCAACGGAGATGACCCACAGTAAGAGCCAGAGAGAGACGGGCGGCAACAACGAAGTATCCAAGATGGCACCTCCTCACAATATGCGATCAGAGACAGGGTGGAAGAGTCAGCGACAGCCCAGCTGGAAAAGTTCACAAGGGTGGCAGACAGCTTCCCAGCACAAATAGAGAGATATTTACCCTGCCAGATACTGGGGGTGATGGATGCTGGGGAAAGCACTGCGGAAACACAGCAATGTGTAATTGCGCCACTTCCCCAGCGGCAGCTGAGAGAGGTAGTGCTGGGATCTAGGAAGGGACTAAGTTTAGTGCAGTTCCAAAGAGTATACAGATGGAAGATGAGGAGTCAGCTCTCAGATGGCCTTATTTAGTCAGAGAGCTGGAAGAGGAGATCAGCCACATGAGGCAAGATATACTGTATCTAAATACAATGAGAGGATGGCTGAGGTGGAGAAAAGAATGGGTGCTATAGAAGACCAAATGCCCTGCATGAAAAAAGATTTCAAACGAATAAGCAAAATATTAATATCCTTCTTAACAAAACGGATGACATGGAAAACAGGCTTAGGCCTGTTTCACACTTCCGTTTTTGTGTCCGCCAAACGGATCCGTTTCCGTTTTTTTTGACGGAAACGGATGCAAACGGATCCGTTTTTAAAAAAACAGATCCGTTTTTTGACGGATCCGCGGTAACCGCTATGGGACAAAAACGGATCCTGCAAAAAAAATGGCGGATCCGTTTTTTTACGGAAACCAACGGATTTTGACGGATTTGAAAAAACGGAAGTGTGAAACAGGCCTAAGATGATATAACCAGTGCATAGTGGGGATACCAGAAAAAGCAGAGGTCTTGGATCCGGTCACGTATTTTGAAGCTTGGATACTGGACAAGAATGGCAAAGACGTTGTGTCTCCTTTTTTGGCCTAGAGTACGCTCACCAGGGAACCCACCAGCCCATGACCACCAGGCGCTTCGCATCGTCCTTTCATAATGAACTTACTTCATTTCAAGTAAAAAAGAAATGATTCTGCGAAAGCTGGGGATCATTAAGCTTTAACAATCGATGGATCTATTGTGTCCATAAAACCAGATTTGTCAGCAGAGGAGGGCCCAGTTTCTGGACATAAAGGGGAGACTGCTTGCTAAACAAATACCATACTCCATGTTATATCCAGCGTGTCTTAAGAGTGGCAGAATTGGGGAAAGTGCAGATGTTTGATTCTCCAAAGGAGGACATGGGCTGGCTGTACATCAACGAACGACCCTGAGTGAAAAAACACTGGTGATGTCTCCCACCCTTTTTATGTTGGGGGCTTTGTAGGTTCAGCGCTGGACCAATGATCGTACTGCCTACCTGAGGAGGAAAGGAAAGCTCGGGGGGAAGAGTTCTAAGTGATCTGACCAGTTTTAGATACTCAAATGGTAATCAATGTCTTTTCACTTGCTAAGTTCAGGCTGTCTAATAGCCCTGCCTTTCACTGGCTGAAAGGTCTAGGTTATGTTATATGTTGTATTATAATTATGTTATGAAAATGGGGTTCTATTACAGAGAAACTAATTTGTTTCAGGAGTCACCCAAAAAGGTTAGAGCAGCAGATGGGAATCACTATCTAAACTATAAATCAAGTACTGGAATAAATACATACATATATGAGTGAGAATGGTGTGCCTGATTAATATATTGGTGTGGAATGTTAGGGGTCGGGTGAATCAGTAAAAAAGGTGTGGGGTATTTTGCAGGCTGAGGCATTAGCAGCCTGGCACAGTTTGCCTATCTGAAACAAACATGACTAATGACAGACTATATTTAATGAAAAGAGCGTGGGTGGGTAGTAAATTAATTAGGTATTTTCCACAAAGAATAGACACAAATCTATTCCTTTTATATGTCAGGCGACAAAAAATGATGCAGAAGGAAGGTATATCTGTTTTGTAGGCACCATACATAATACTAGGATTATTATCTTAGCACTGTATATTCCTCCTAATAGTTTTTGGAGGTCCTAAAAAACGCAGGCTCCATCTTTTAGAGCTCTAGACCATTGTTTAGTGTCAGCGTCAGGAATGTTTAATGTATGGCATCTATGCCATCTGGTAATAACGCAATATTACTGCTACTCCTCATCACACCATTTATTATCACAAATAGATCTGGCTGTTGGCAATGAACGTATTTTAGCTCATTAAATCCATAGAATTTCTAGACAGAAACATCTCCGACCACTCAACGCTGCTATTACACCTACAATTGGGAGAGGAATACTCTTTGGGAAGGTCTATCTGGCGCTTACATCCTCATTATTTGCAAGTTATTACAGGATGTCTTTCAGCTAATGTACTAGAATATTTTCATATAAATGAGGGAACAGCTAGGGAAAATATAGTGTGGGATGCCATGAAGGGGAATCTGCATATGGGAGATCATCAAAATTAATTCTAAAACATGGGAAAAATCCCTGGATGTTCAGCAGGAGGTTACGTCACTGGAATCAACCTATATACAAAATGACACAAGCCCCCGGAAAAAGATAGGTGAAACGCGCATTGGGGTGAGGGATGCAGCTGTTATTCCGGCTCCTTGGGTTCTTACTAGATAAATCCAGGCCATATGCGGTGATTTATTGAACTCACACACGCTGGCACTGTGGTTTTTATGGGTGTATATCTTCCCATATATTATGTACATGATGTTAAATATCAGCAATTCTTCCATCTATGTGAATATATGCACTGGCATAAATTGTAATTTGTTATATTACCCCTATATGCTATTACTTATTGCTAGTATGTGTTGTTTATCCATAACACTGTATTGTCTCATGGAGATTTTTTACTGACATCTGCATAAAATTTTTCTTGACTGCATGGGGATTTATATATATCTCCCTTTGACTCAAATGCACTGAAGAACTTTTGTCAGACGGCACATTGATTGTGACCCTGAGGAAGTATAATATGTATGTTATTAGTTGGCAGACAGACACCAATAGGCCTTGTAATACTCACAATTTTTCTTGTATTTACCTCTTATGGAAATATAACACTTTATTAAAATAGGATCATTCTCCATGGAATTATAGAGTTGATATGACTGACATATTGACACAATGTATTATTAATATTTTCATATTATGTAGTATATTTTGTTGTGTTCCTTTTTTTATATGAGGACACTTTGTTTTAATATACACTTCTTGACTTTGGGTTTTCATCCAGGGTTTGTTTCTACTATATATAAAATGGGTCTAATGGAAATAGGCAACAGTAGGAACTGGCGCAAAAAGCTTTGGCAGACTACCTACTAACAATGAAGCAAAACGTAAAACTGGAGAGACAAAAAGCACAAATGTGGTCTTAATTGGTAACAAAGTGGTGTAAAATATTATAGGTATGCTCACCTGATAGGATTGTGAAAGTCACAACTCCTATAGAAGCATGTAAGGGCTGCTGCAGGACCACCAATGGGATAAAATGCAATAAATGGGGAATACAGTGGTTCAGAGTCTGCTGTGCCCGAAGTACAATCACACGCAAAGGTGAAGCATGAATGTGGTTTATTGTGTCAACACGTTTCAAGATTTTCAAACCTCTTCATCAGGACCAAACCACAATGAGCATCTCAGAAGAGTATGGTCACCAAACAAAAGTATTTTACTCAGAGGGAGAGTGGCATCAATAAGTCACAAGAAGGATCCTCACATATAGCCAGGTTAATATCGGCTGAAGGGAATGTATATCAGGGCTGTGGAGTCGGTAAGCCAAACCTGCGACTCCGACTCAATTTCCCTTACACCGACTCCAACTCCACGACTCCGACTCCCACATATATTGCTTATATTTAAGTGAAAAATGTATTCTAGTACAATGTGAACATCAGACATTAAATCATTTTTATGATACAATAATCAAGATATTTAGATAGAACATAATATTTATTGGAATACAACTTTAGAACACAAAAAACTGTAATAAATTGTAAACATGTAATACACTATGTAATATCGATTATATATATATATATATATATATATATATATATATACATACACTCACTGGCCACTTTATTAGGTACACCATGCTAGTAACGGGTTGGACCCCCTTTTGCCTTCAGAACTGCCTCAATTCTTCGTGGCAGAGATTCAACAAGGTGCTGGAAGCATTCCTCAGAGATTTTGGACCATATTGACATGATGGCATCACACAGTTGGCGTAGATTTGTCGGCTGTACATCCCTGATGCGAATCTCCCGTTCCACCACATCCCAAAGATGCTCTATTGGATTGAGATCTGGTGACTGAGGAGGCCATTTGAGTACAGTGAACTCATTGTCATGTTCAAGAAACCAATATGAGATGATTCGAGCTTTATGACATGGCGCATTATCCTGCTGAAAGTAGCCATCAGATGTTGGGTACATTGTGGTCATAAAGGGATGGACATGGTCAGCAACAATACTCAGGTAGGCTGTGGCGTTGCAACGATGCTCAATTGGTACCAAGGGGCCCAAAGAGTGCCAAGAAAAAATTCCCCACACCATGACACCACCACCACCAGCCTGAACCGTTGATACAAGGCAGGATGGATCCATGCTTTCATGTTGTTTACGCCAAATTCTGACCCTACCATCCGACCAGGCTACGTTTTTCCAATCTTCTACTGTCCAATTTCGATGAGCTTGTGCAAATTGTAGCCTCAGTTTCCTGTTCTTAGCTGAGAGGAGTGGTACCCAGTGTGGTCTTCTGCTGCTGTAGCCCATCTGCCTCAAAGTTCGACGCACTGTGCGTTCAGAGATGCTCTTCTGCCTACCTTGGTTGTAACGGGTGGCAATTTGAGTCACTGTTGCCTTTCTATCAGCTCGAACCAGTCTGCCCATTCTCCTCTGACCTCTGGCATCAACAAGGCATTTCCGGCCACAGAACTGCCGCTCACTGGATTTTTTTTATTTTTCGGACCATTCTCTGTAAACCCTAGAGATGGTTGTGCGTGAAAATCCCAGTAGATCAGCAGTTTCTGAAATACTCAGACCAGCCCTTCTGGCACCAACAATCATGCCACGTTCAAAGGCACTCAAATCACCTTTCTTCCCCATACTGATGCTCGGTTTGAACTGCAGGAGATTGTCTTGACCATGTCTACATGCCTAAATGCACTGAGTTGCCGCCATGTGATTGGCTGATTAGAAATTAAGTCTTAACACACAGTTGGACAGGTGTACCTAATAAAGTGGCCAGTGAGTGTATATATATATAGTGTGTCTTTATATATATATAACACTATGTAATAAACTATAAGTGGCAAAAAACCGTTTTCAACAAAAACATACTAAATAACATTTGTGCAGTCTATGAATTTGTTCTAAGAAATAAAATTGCCTCCATCAGATCCTCCTTCATAGATGACCTCAAATCTGACCTAATAATTTTAAGGCAAGAGAACAACCTCTCTACAGTAACTTGGGTTGGAGGCAAAGCCGTAACCACATGGGCAACATCTCTAACAATTTCCGGGTATAAAGGAATTGCCTCATGCACAGTCAGTTTTGATGAACGGTTGAATTTTTCTATTTCTTTGAGAACAAGTGAAACATTTTGCTGAAATATGGTCAATCTGCTTGCTATAGGAGACAGAGTGAAATCTTTTTCCTTGCTGCAACGCTTTGCCTGCTCCATGTCATAAAAATACTTGTCAAAGTCAAACTCCTCATCTGATGAGGATGAAGATATGGCAGCAGTAGCACTGTCAGGACCCGAGTCCTCTTGCAGGCCACTCTTCCTAACTGCTACCTCAGTCAGAGCTTCTTTTCCTTTAGTAAGCTGTTGATCATCAAGCAATATACGATGACTTGGGTCCACATAAACAGCTGCCAGAAAAATTTTATTTTCCAATAGCTGTGTCTCTCTCCGTTTCATTGAAGCAGAAATGCCATCTGCGATTAAACAGCAAAATAGCAAGTTCTTCCGCTCCCTCATGAAAATGCCAGGAGTTAAATCCTCAGTTTGTAATTTTTTAGTCACAGTAAATGGGTGATTAAGCAATTCCTTCAATTCAGCCACCTGTGTCCATTGACCTTCATTTAGGGTTACCTGAGGGTTTGCCATATCTATAAGAAACGGTTTTAGTTGATCAACAACTGCCCTTTTCCAGCACGTCTCTTCAAGATGGAATCAATTTTAGGCTGTGTGCCCACGTGGCGATTTTTAAGCATTTTTGCAGCGATTTTCGGCGCGAAAGTGCTGCAAAAACGTTTAAAAATCGTGTACAGAACGCCCCCCATGCATTCCTATGGCATTCCGCACATGCTGTACTAATGCTGCGTTTTTTTCCGCGGCAGAATCGCATCGCGAAAAAATCGCAGCATGGTCATTCTTTTGTGCGGAATCGCAAAGAATTGCCGCGAATCCGCACCCATAGGAATGCATGAGAATCGCTTACTTCCCGCATGTGGCTATGCCCACCATGCGCGAAGTTAAGCGTCTCATGTGCGGTTGGTACCCACGGTGTGGAGGAGAGGAGACTGTCCTCCAGGCCCTGGGTACCATCCCCCTGTAAAAAAAAGAATAAAAAATAAAAAATCGGGGCATATTTACCTTCCACACGCTGCATTCCCGACCTCAGCGTTCCCAGTAATGCCTTGCGGCAAGATCCTGTGATGACGTAGTCTCGCGTGCCTCTAGCGGTCTCGCGAGATCGCTATAGCAACGCGAGACCAACGTCATCACAGGTCTCGCAAGGCATTACTGGGAACGCTGAGGCCGGGAATGCAGCGCGTGACGCCGGAAGGTAAATATACCCCGATTTTTTATTTTTTTTAGCATTTTAACATTCTATCTTTTACTATTGATGCCGCATAGGCAGCCTCAATAGTAAAAAGCTGCTCACACTTGTCAAACACTATGTTTGACGAGTGTGACCAACCTGTCAATCACTTTCCAAGCGATGCTTCAAATCGCTTGGAAAGTGCTTGAATATCGCACACGAAAATCGTGATCATAATCGCGGTGAAATCGCGTGGAAAAAAACGCGCGATTTCTGGGAAGGAGTCCGGTTTTTAGTGTCCGGAATAAAACGCTACGTGGGCACATAGCCTTAGGCGTTCTGGCGGCAATAACCAATTTCCTCACTTTTCCAATCAGATTTCCAGCATGTCCCTCTTGCAGACTATCTCTTATTGCCAGCTGCAGTGTGTGCACAACACAGCGCATGTGATGAATAGGAAAGTGTTTTGAAGCAGCTTCAACAAGATCATCTATTTCTACAGTATAATTTTGCTGTTCTTCTGTAGTAATATCTGTTTGTTCCTCAGTTACATGAACAGCACTGTCGCCTTCCATCTCAAACATACTGAATCCTAAATGTTCTTCCAGCTGTTGTTCATTACTCTCATTCATCAGTGTAGTTGTACTTATGTTTGAAGCATTGTCCGTTACAATAGCAAGAACCTGTTCTTTTTTGAGTTCGTAATCTTACAGAACTTTTTTCACTAAGGCCTGGAGAAACTGGCTGCTGTGATGAGCTTTAGTATCTTTTACTGCCAGCGTGTTGGTAACAATTTCTTTGTTGTCTCAAACATATCGAACAATGATGGCAAAATAGTTCACTCTGTGACGTGTGCAGGCATCCATTTTAAGAAACATGAAGCGTCTTTTGAGAGTCTTTTTAAGATCTTCCTTTTGTTTAAGGGCTTCTTCAATCACTAATTTTCTAATACTTTCTCTTTCCAGAGAAACACCAAGTTTGGGGGCCATTTCTCCATTAAGAGCTGTAAAAGCTGGTTGTGCAAATAACGTTAATGGTACACCGTCCTTCACAACAAGCTGTATGAGCTGTCTTTTAGACATATCTGCTGTCATTGTTACAGTTACTTTGTCACTTACAAAATATCTTGTTAATGATGTTTGAGACGCTCTTTCCTCCTCCTTTGCCTGGCAGGAAGTGTTAGTCAGTGTGCTACCCAGCTTTCATTCTTTTTGGTACAGATATGATATGGATAAATGGATATATAGATAGATAGAGCAGATTTCTAATCTGCTTTTGATATTGAAAACATTATCTATGAGCTCAAAAACCTTTCAGGTGATGTGGTATTTAAAAATCTGATCGGCTTTTGCAGCTGAAAAACGTATCCACAAAAAACGCAGCAAAAATGCTGTGTGTGAATGTAGCCTTAGATCAGGAATAGAACAGCCATTTATAGGGCATTTCATAACTTTCCCAAATTCCTATGAAAAAATATTCAGCAGCACTTTCTGCATTGAACTACTGTACCCAATTTATTATATATTTTAGGAGTCGGAGTCGGTCCATTTTATACCGACTCCAACTCCACCAAAATGAGCACCAACTCCACGACTCCGACTCCACAGCCCTGATGTATACTGACACATCTGATATTATATCCACGCTATGTCTGTACTATAGTGATCTGTACGCCTCTAAATCTACGTTGCAAGAGGAGGACATGTGATATTATTTCAATATAAAACGCTCTAAATTTTCAGTGGTTTCTAGAAAATTTTTAGATCAGGTCTTAGCTGTAGAAGAGCTGGAGGAGGCAGTCAGTAAGCTACAGAATGAAAAAGCCCTGGGATCTGATGGTCTTCCTGGGGAATTCTACAAAGAGAATATAGGGAGATTATACTTAAAAAATGATTACCAGTTTTTGAGGAGGCCGAATTAATGGGGAGTTTACCTGCTTCCATGAATGAATCAATCAGTGTTACTGCAGAAGACGGAAAAAAGACTTTGATTCATACCGACCAATATCCTTACTCCCCGTAGATATTGAAATATTAGCCAAAGTGCTGGCCAAAGGGTTAAACAAATTAAGAAAAGAAGTTGTCCATGAAGACCAAACGGGATTTATGCCTAACAAATCCACCACTGTCAATCTAAAGAGTTTATTACGTAGTAAGTAATTGTGAAACACAGATACAGGACATAGGGCAATAATGTCCCATGATGTTGTAAAAGCTTTCAACAGCATTGAGTGGATATATCTTTGAGAGGTACTAAATAAAATGGAGTTTGGTCACGGGTTCAAAAATTAGGTCAAATTACTCCATAGCTAACTGACCGCCAGACAGAGTAAATGGCTGGCTATCGAGTCCTTTTTCGTTGGGAAGGGGAACGAGGCAGGAATGCTCACTTTCACCCCTTCTCTTTGCTTTGGCAATAGAGCCCCTGGCATGAAAACTCAGGGATTCAAGGGAATTTGTAGGTTTTAAATGTAATAATGGAGTAGAAAAGGTGAGCCTCTACGCTAATGACATGTTACTCTAGGTAGGGGATGTAGAGTAATCTATTGCCTCAATAATTTAGTACTTAATATAAACCCACTATTACGTAGATAGATTTAGATCCAAAATAAACACGTGATCAGTAAAAGGTAGGGGGAACCTTATGAAAATGTTCTTCATGCCACAACTACTCTACCTATTATGCATATAATTCCCCGTGCTGGATTTCACCTTCCATTTTACACAAAATTCAGACCCTATTTAGGAAACTAATATGGTGAAAACGGAATGCAAGAATTAAACTGATAAAGCTCCAGAGGGGAAAATTCAAGGGAGGGCTGGCAATAATGGATCCATGGGTCTATGTTATAGCATTCCAGATGCAGCATTTCCATGGTTGAGAGAAAAGAGAAAGTATGGGCAATATAGGGCGCCTTGTTTTACGAGACAAAAAATGGTCATCGTCTCTACACACATTTGTAGTGAATATGGGACCGGAAGATAGACAATATAAACCAACACTTGTGCTGATGTACAAGGTTTGAGACAGGGGAAATAAATTATTGAAAATCTCTGGGTACTCCAAATTTACCCCAATATGGCACAATCCTTAACTAGAGAATGTAGAGGGCGAGAAGAGAGAGGAATGCAAACGCTTGACCATTTAATGCAAAATGGAGTATTTAAAAGCTACCGTATATTATGTTTCAGCAGGAGTGTGTCCTTCCTCATAGTCTCTCCTTCCAATATCTACCACTTAGGCAAGCATATCAGACCCACTTTATTATAGATGTACCGATTATACAAAAGGATAATCGTAGTTACTTACTGATAACAGTATTTCTCTGATCCCATGACGGCACAACGGAGAGAGAGGAATCCGCCCTCAGGGACAGTAAACCTACAGATGAAAAAGGCGGTACCTCTCTCCCACATCAGTTGGTTTACAGAGCATTATACAGAACTTTCAGCTGCAACTCAAAAGGTTATAAAAAATCCAAAATTAATCAAATTAAGCTTACTAGAGGCACCGCGTGGCTAAGTACTAAGGCTAATTAACTCACTCTAATGTGCGCACCTGTGTGTGTGAAAGGGAGGGGATGTACGGGTGCCGTCATGGGATCAGAGAAATACCGTTATCGGTAAGTAACTAGGATTTTCTCTTTCCCCCATGATGGCACCATGGAGAGAATTACAAAGATTGTACATCTAGGGAGGGACCACCGCCTCCAGAACCCTTTTCCCAAAGGTGAGATCTGAAGAGGAGGTCAAGTCTAGACGGTAATGACTGAAGAATGTAGAGGGGGAAGACCAAGTGACAGCTCTACATATCTGGTCTATTGAAGCGCTGGCTTTCTCCGCCCAGGATGACGCCACTGCCCTGGTTGAATGGGCCCTTACGTCCTCTGGGATGGCCGCCCCGCAAGAGGAGTATGATAGGGTGATGGCCTCTCTTATCCATCTCGCCAGTGTGGCCTTCGATGCTTTTTGACCCTTCCGTGGACCCTGAAAGCAGACAAACAGAGCCCTATCCTTCCTAAACTCCCTTGTGGTTATCAAGTATTGGACCAGGCACCTTTTTACATCTAAGGTGTGCAGTACCCCTTCTGTTTTATTCTTGGGATTGGATCAGAAGGAGGGTAAGGAGATCTCCTGGGTCCTATGAAACTGTTACGGAACCTTGGGGAGATAGGCTGGGTCGGTTCTGAGAATTACCCTATCCTCCAGTACTTGAGTGAAGAGTGAAGGGTGAGTGGGCAGATAAAGCTTGCATATCACTAATGCGACGGGCAGAAGTTAAGGCTACGAGGAGGGAGGTCTTAAGGGATAATATTTTTAAGGGAGCCTCCGCTAGGGGTTCGAAGGGAGATTTGGTTAGTGCGTTTAGCACTAGGTTTAGATCCCGGGGGGGTGCGTAGAGGGATCGGCTCTATCTACTTGAGGCTCTAATGAATCTCATAACCCACCGATTTTTGGCTAAGTCATGGTTATACAAAGCTCCCAAGGCTGCCACCTGTACTTTCAAGGTGCTGGTAGCTAACCGCTTTTCCAACCCCTTCTGTAAGAATTCCAGAGTTCTGTCTATTGGGATTTCTCCCGTTGGATCAGAACCTGATACTGAAATGAATTTTTTCCATACTTTCCCATATGCCTTAGTGGTTACTGGCTTTCTTCTTTGTAGTAGCGTGGATACCAAGTTTGACGTGAAGCCCCTATTGCTTAGGAGTTCCCTTTCAAAAGCCAAGCTGTCATGTGTAAGTTTTTTAAATGGGGGTGATACACTGGTCCCTGGGATAGAAGGTCTGGAGTTTCTGGTAGGACCCAGGGGTCTGTAACGGACATTCTTCTCAGCCAGGAGAACCATATTCTCCGAGGCCAGAAGGGGGCTATCACAATTACCATCGCTTTGTCCCCCCGTGTGTGTTGGGAGCGAAGTGAATCCAAAAAATGAACGAGAGCTAGTTTTACTGCCAGCAACTCTTTCATGTTTGAGGAAGCTGACTCTTTTCCCTAAGTCCAGGGCCCTTGTGCCATCTGACTGCCTAGATGTGCACCCCACCCCCAGGGACTTGCGTCTGTGGTTAGGATCTTTGTCGTTGGTAACTCCCAAGATTGACTGGATCTGCCCACCATGTTAAGGAATGTCTTGTGTTTGGTGAGATGTCTAACTGCATGTCTAAATTTCGGTGTCGGGAAACGTCTGTGTCTAATATTTCCCACTGTAGGTCTCAAGTATGGCTTTGTGCCCACTGTACCGCTGGCATGCAGGCTGTCATTGATCCCAATAGAGACATTGCTTTTCTCAGGGTAGTGACTGGGGAAGCTATCATTTGTGACACCATCTGTGCCATTTTTTTAACCTTCGTCTGCGGAAGATAACATTTCTGTTTGGTTGAGTCTAGTATTATCCTCAAGTACTCCTGTACTTGACTTGGTACAAGCCTGGATTTGGGTAAATTCAGCATCCATCCTAGACTCGCTAGAGATCTCATGACCATGTCCAATTGTTGTTTGCAGTGGTGAAAGGAGACGCCTACCACTAAGAGATCGTCCAGGTATGGGACTATCAGGATGTTTTGCTCTCTTATGTGGGCCATTACTTCTGACATTATCTTTGTAAATACCCTTGGAGCAATAGCTAGCCCAAAGGAGAGAGCTCTGAACTGATAATGTTTTATCTCCCCCTGGATCGTCACCGCTACCCTGAAGTATTTCCTGTGGTCTCTGTGAACGGGTACATGGTAATATGCGTCTCTCAAGTCTAATACGGTCATGAAGCATGATGGGGAGAGCATTTTTACACAAGATTTTATTGTTTCCATTTTGAAATGCTACATTTCCAGGAACTTGCTCAGTCTTTTCAGATTTATGATCGCCCTGTACGATCCATCTGGCTTTCTGTGAAGGAAGAGAGGGGAGTAGAAGCCTTTGCCTCTTTCCTGGTAGGGGACTTCTTGTAATACTTCCTTCTCCCTTAGATTCGCGATTTCTTGTTGAAGAGCCAACTGTTCGTGTGATGTCTTTTAGGGCGTTATCACAAAGGAATTGTTTGGGAGGGTATTGAATTTTAGTCTTAGGTCGTCTTTTATTATGCTCAGAATCCACGGACTCGCGGATATTTTTTCCCAGGCCTGGAGAAAGTAGGACAACCTTCCCCCGACCCGGGGAGCACCTTCATTGTGGCTTTTTGTTGTCGGGGGTTTTGTTAAACATAAAGCCTTTGTTTTTGTTTCTTTTTCCGCCCATCCTTCTTTGTTCCCTTTTGGGGGCCTTCGTCGCATAAATCTTCTGTTCCGAAAAGGCCGTTTGTATGACTGACTAGGGAAACCGGGAAAGGACTTTTTCTTGTTCCCTGCCTTGTCCAAGATGTCGTCTAGCATTGAGCCAAATAAGAATTCGCCTTCACACGGGATTGCGCACAATTTGGTTTTTGTCTGCAGGTCTCCTGGCATTTTAGCCATAAGGCGCGTCTCGCAGCATTTGAGAAGGAAGCTGCTCTGGCTGCCAACCTAGTCAAGTCCACTGACGCATCCACCAGGAAAGCTGCTGCTCCTTTCATTATAGAAACTGATCTTTGCATTGTTTCTTGAGACTTTTTCTTTTATTTGGGAATCTAAATGATCCAACCAGACCATTAGGGCGCATGCCGTGCACGTGGCTGCTATGGCTGGTTTTAGTCCCCCTCCTGCCGCTTCCCAAGCATTTTGTAAAAAAGTTTGCTTTTTTATCCATTGGGTCCTTCAGGGTGCCCATGTCTTCGAAGGGCAGGGCACATTTTTTAGAAGCTTTTGCAACCGTTACGTCTAGTTTAAGTGCTTTACTCCATAGGGAGCAGGCCGGATCGTCAAAGGGGTATTTCCTCTTAGGTGTTAGTAGGACCTTCTTGTCTGGCTTTTTCCATTCTCGTTTAATTAAGGAGTGGATTTCCTCATTTATTGGAAAAACCCTGCGTTTTTTCTGTTTCAGTCCACTGAACATTAAATCTTGGGCCGTTTTCTTAGGGCGTTTGTCTACCAGCCCCATAGTTGTCCTCACGGCTAATACCAGGGCATCTGTTTCTTCAATAGGGAAGCAGCTGCGTCCCCCTTCTGAGGATGATGAGGAGGACTGGGAGGATGATGAATTACTTGAGTCAGATAGTTCACTTTCTGACTCGCTAACACTGGACTCTGGAGACCTATGCCTGGATCTACGTTTTTTCTTTGAGGCTCTAGCGCCCTTAAGGGCGTCTTCGACCTGGGTCCTTATCAGTGTTTTGAGGTCTGAAGCGAACCTCGGGGATTCCTCCTGGATTGTCTGTTCTATGCATGCCGCACAGAGCTTTTTCTCCCACGTAGGGGGTAGCTCCTCCGTGCATATGAAACATACTGTGTGTTTGGTTTTGGCTGTGCATTTACTCCCCTGAAAGAAATTAATAACCGCACATTAGCAAGCGGACTTTCACGGAGATCACTCACCCTCCTTGTGGAACGAGAGATACCGTCTTGGGCGTAGGGATTATTTCTACCGCTGAATTCACTTCTGGCTGTGCCGCCATGGTGGATCTTTGGCTGCGCCGCGATGCTGAATGACTGCTGCTGCTGCGCTGTTGGGAAGAGGTGTGCTGGCGCTGTGAATGCTGGCGCTGCTCTTGCATTTGTCGCTGCCCCTGCCTCAAGGACTGCCGCCGCATCTCCTTCTCTTTCTGTGGCTTGTCACCCATGGTGATTGCCCTCTGCCCCTTTAGTGGGGTTTAAATATGGACTTCTCTCCTTTTTTTTTCTCTCCTGGAGCGCGGCGCCGCGTCATCACCCCTTCCCAGAGGTGCCCCACGCCGCCGCCGGAAGTGACCGTCCACGCATGCGCGCTGCGAATTTCCCAGTAGTGCACTGCGCCACACCTTCTCAAGGGAGCTGTGCTCTCGCGCGCCACTGCTGGCATCCCGCGCCCTCCCTCAGCTCCTGCAGAGGCCCTGTATCCCACGGTTCCCGGTAGCCGCCGCCACCCTCCACTTACCGCTCCAAGGCCCGACGCTCGGCGGGAGGCTCATCTTTAGTGACCGCCGCCACTGTATCTGGAGGAGGCATACATCTCTTTTTTTTTTGTGGATCGGCAGACTTGTTTTCTTCTGCGTCTCCGCTGCCTCTCCCCACTCACCCACAAGGTCCGCCGACCCCGGTGGTGGTGCTTCGGGGGAAGCAAGAGAATGACCCTGACCCAGCCAAGGCAGGGAGCCCCACTGTTACCGCACTGGTTCGGCCCCCGGCATCCCACGTCGATCTGCAGGTACGTGCTGTAGTTTCCCCATCAGGGACAGGAAACCAACTGATGTGGGAGAGAGGTACCGCCTTTTTCATCTGTAGGTTTCCTGTCCCTGAGGGCGGATCCCTCTCTCTCCGCTGTGCCGTCATGGGGGAAAGAGAAAATATATTAATCTTACTTGCTTCTGCAAAATATATGAATGATCTGATTTTTAAAAAATATCAACAGCTTTTACAGTCCCACTGTAACGAACACCCGCTAGCAGTCTAAGTGGGAGGCAGATTTAGGTCCACTTTCTGAAGAGCAATGGAAAGAGGTGCAGGAATTTACTACTAGATTATCTCCTTGTGATTCAAAGAGGCTTTCACAAATAGGGTATACAGAATGACAAATTTTCTCTGAGAATTGGAGTTCGCCCAAAAGTAGACTGCCCTGGATGTGGATTAGAAGATGACCATATAATGCACATGTTCTGGGAATGTAACTGGCGGGATCATTACATACTGGAAGGATATATTGTCTCTTATAAGTAGAATATTTGGGCTGCATATTCAAGCCGATCCTAAAACCAGCATTTTGGGATACTTGGGTGACTCAATAGAACTGGAATCTCCAATAGCTATTGGTCTATAACAAATTCTATATACACGGAACACAAACTCACAGCGCTATACTGGCTGGATGGCCAGCCGCCATCAATTAACGAGTTGATAAACAAAGTTATATTATCTGGTTGGAAAAGGGGGCATATAGGAAGAGAAAAGCAATTAAGAAATTCAGGAACATCTGGGGGCCTTGGATAGATGTTCCAGGTCTACCATCTGGAGTTTTGGTGAGAGATAGGGAATTGCAACAATTGGTCTCTTGAAGGGTCTTGAGGGTTACACCGTTCCATGAAAATGAGTTGATTACAATTATATAACATATACAGTATTGAGTTTGCTCTGATTGTGCGGCAGTCTTTAAAAATATTTGGCCTTTTGTAAATAGGTTGAATGTAGTCATCTCTGGGTCGAAAGAAGGGGCGTAGTTTCTGTTCCTTGGAAAACTGAATAAAAGTTCAGTATATATTAACAATTTAAATTACGGTATTTATGAATGAGCTAGAGATATAGTATAATTCTGTACAACAACATGCAAAGATGGATATTTCAGCGCTCATGTGACTCCTCTAACAATATTGTATGTCTATTGTTTCTTAATGAAAAAAAATCTGATTTAAAAAAAATGCGTAAAAGGGGCCAATATATACCAATCCTGTTGGTCACTATGTGCACAGTTGTACGCCAGTTATGAGCTTAATGCAGACACTAACTACAGGTCATCCTCTGTAAAGTTTATGCAAAACATATCCTAATATGTATGAATTGTGCAGTATTATCTTACCCAGGAGGGCCGAGTTACCATCCCCTAAAGGAAACCTCTGATACCGAGGGACATTGAATGGAGGCATCAGATGAAACTTCTTCTCTAAAAGTGGTTCAATGCGCGATGCAGAAGGATCAGCTGGATGGAATAGGTTGTAAACTTGCTGGCAACCAGGCCTAAGCTGGAAAACTGTCAGTAGAACAAGAACACATTATATAATGACGGCATTGACACAAAGTCTCACATGAAATACATTCTAAAGCGCTGTTCTACAAATTTGAAGCTGGCACCATACAGTAACAATGAGTTTTCACACTTTTCCACATGGACACTGACAATTTTCAAAAAGGTTAACACCGCATCAATGGATACTATATCTATAGAAAGAAATAGTACAATCTCTAATACGGTTTGTGCACATGACTGCATTTTCGTTCCGAGTGCTGTCCTTGATAAAAAATAAAAATAAGACAGCACTCGGACCAATGTTATTCAATGAGGCAATGAAGATGACCGGTTTTATTTACTGATCGCATCTGCGTGTGAAAATAAATTGCAGCGTGCACGATTTTCTTCTGTAAATTGGATGAAATTCGGCCATTCAAGTAGATGGATGTGTTAAAAAAAACTTGGATATCATACATAAACACAATAAAGCATCTGATTAACATGGATACATTGCAATTCTGTAACATAGGAAACTGCAAATGGTCTTGTAAATGATTACCGTAATAGCTGCTGCTGTAAAAAAATAACAGAATGAATACGGACTGCAAACGGATAACGAGAAAAGAAATCCTCCCACTTTTCTGGATGAAGCCCTGGCGATTATTATATGCTCGTGTGACCAAGCCAGTAAAGTGAAAACGCTCAGTGACACAATGATGCAGTATTTGCAATGAGAAATACTTCAAAAACAGAAACGTGAGACATAAAAAAAAATTAAATTTGAGTTTTGTTATATCAATTCTGATTACATTTATTACTTTTTCATCTAGTGCTTATATTTAGGATGAGATCACAACTATCTACTGTATAAAAAAAGCCCGATTTTTATCTTCATTGTCATCCATATAACATAATGTTTTCATACATCAGCATTTATTAAAATTTACGCAAGACCAAATACAGTGTCTTATGTTACAGAATTGCAATGTATCCGGAAAAAAAAACGAATGCTGTAGGATTGATCCATATGGGACACAATCTTTTATGCACACCCATAGACACATATAGGCGAGTCTCTTCTGATAAAACACACTTAACTTATTGTATATGTCGCCGCATGTGTTTTCCTTCTTGGTTCAAAAATAAATCGGCTTAGTTCATGTTTGCTGCCAAAAAACTAACATTTAAGCCTAGGTCTCCCTACAGAACAGCAACACAGTAGTGACTGTGAGCAACTAATCAACATGAAAGCACGGCAAGGGAAGCAAAAGCCCTATTTTACAAATCAATATAGCCAAATGTCAATTTATCCAATCTGATGTTCTCTCTCAGTCACATTAAAAGCTCATTCTATCGGAGTAATCTTAAGAAGATGAAAAGCTGTATACACAATCCTCATTTACAGGCAGAAGCATCCACAATTAAAATTGCATTGCAGTTTTACCAGATAAGGCCAAGTTCCCACGAGGAGTTTTTGACACTGTGTAATTTTTTTTGCGTAAAAAAAATGAAACATTGTGTAGTACCAGCAATGTGAATGGGGCTTATAGAAATCACATGCCCGCTTTCTTTTGAATAAGATGAGGAAAATCTGCAGGTAAAATGATTTCCCATTTTTGTGCGCTTCAGCAGCAGAAATGCACTCGGTTCATAATCCGCACATGATTTTATCAATAAATGTTTATCTAATCAGCTTAGGCTAGTTTCACACTAGCACTTTTGAGCGCAGCGACGGCCTGCGCACGGCCGCCGCTAAGCCCCGCCCCCTGTCGCGCCTCCGCCGGTAGCTCCGCCTACCGGCGCATGACGCTGCATGCGTCCTGCGTCCCCTATCTTTATCACTGGGGACGCAAGCCGTGCGCAGTATGCGTTTGGTGGCGCATGCGTCCTTTTGACGGTGCGCCGACCTGCGCCAAACGCAACCTGCTGCAGTTTGGTTGCGCTCGGCGCACCGTCAAAAAGGCGCATGCGCCGCCAAAGGCATACTGCGCACGGCCTGTGCTCCCAGTGATAAAGATAGGGGACGCAGGACGCATGCAGCGTCATGCGCCGGTAGGCGGAGCTACCGGTGGAGGCGCGGCAGGGGGAGGGGCTTAGTGGCGGCCGTGCGCAGGCCGTCGCTGCGCTCAAAAGCGCTAGTGTGAAACTAGCCTTAGTAAGACTAGGTTCACATTAGCATTTGTGTGCGCATCGTATCGTCTGCATGCGCAAACGCATGTCAAAAAGTGCATGTTTACGCAGCGTTTTTTTATCCGCATCAGCTTACGCATGATGGCAAAAAAATGCTGCGTTTGCTTTTGTTTTCAACGCATGCGTTCGGAGAATTTCCTTGACACAAG
The DNA here is from genome assembly GCF_039654945.1 of Dendrobates tinctorius. Taxonomy (NCBI): domain Eukaryota; kingdom Metazoa; phylum Chordata; class Amphibia; order Anura; family Dendrobatidae; genus Dendrobates; species Dendrobates tinctorius. The sequence goes on from NW_027361758.1 coordinate 8,467,632, forward strand.
CCACACCCAATGGGCGTGTCTCATTTTACAGACATGATCATGTGAAGAACGCATGTCCTTGCATACGCATTCGTTCCCATAGACAGTAATGCGTTTATTTGACGCACTCATCCCATTGAGAATGAATGCGCATATTTGATGAATTTTTGCCGATTCTAAAAATCCAACATGATGCATTCGCCAGACCCTGCCACACACCAAATCATGGATTTTTGTGATAACTCACCGAAAAATCCTTTTCTCCAAGACGCTCATTGGGGGACACAGGTACTGTGGGTGTATGCTTCTGCCGCTAGGAGGCTGACACTAAGTGAAAAAAAGAGGTTAGCTCCTCCTCCGTCGTATACACCCTCGCCCCTATTGCGGGCGGAACTCAGTTTGGTGCCAAAGCAGTAGGAGGACAACAAAATCAGCCTTAATACAGGTACAACATGTACAGAAAAGTACCACCCTTATATCACATAAATAAATGCGTATTAACTAAGCAAAAACAGAGCCAACTGGCTAATAGGGTGGGTACAGTGTGCCCCAATGAGCGTCTCGTGAGTTATCACAAAAATCCATGTTTCTCCTTCGCCTCATTGGGGGACACAGATACTGTGGGACGTCCTAAAGCAGTCCCTGGGTGGGAGAATTGACTCACCGATCCAAGCTACATGCACCTCTTGTTTAAAAGGTGCGCCACCGCTGCTTGGAGAATCCTTCTACCCAGGCTTGCATCCGCGGAGGCCTCAGCATGGATATTATAATGTTTGGCAAATGTGTGCAGGCTGGACCAGGTTGCTGCCTTGCAAACCTGTTCTGTCGAAGCCTGGTGCCAAAGCGTCCAAGAGGCGCCCACTGCCCGGGTAGAGTGCGATCTGATCCCTGCTGGAATCGGCGTGCCTCTAATGCGGTAGGATTCCTGAATAGTCAAACGAATCCATCTGGCTATGGTTGATTTTGAGGCAGCGAGTCCCTTCCTGCGCCCTTCAGGGAGCACGAACAGCGTGTCCGTCTGACGAAAGGGTGCCACCCGCGACACGTACCTCCGGAGGGCTCTTACCAGGTCTAACGTGTGAAGAGCCTTTTCCACACGATGCACCGGTGCTGGACAAAATGAAGGCAAAACAACATCTTCATTAATGTGAAAAGAGGACACGACTTTCGGCAGAAAAGGAGGGGCTGGTCTGAGGACCACCTTATCCTTATGGAAAGTGAGGAACGGAGCTCGGCAGGATAGGGCCGCCAGCTCTGAAGCCCGCCTGATGGAAGTGATGGCCACTAGGAACACCACTTTCCAGGAAAGGTACCTCAAAGAGATATCCTGAAGCGGTTCAAATGGAGCTTCCTGCAGAACACTTAGGACCATGTTAAGGTCCCAGGCGTCCATAGGCGCCTTATAGGGAGGTACCAAGTGGGAGACTCCCTGAATGAAAAGTCTTCACCTGCAAATTGGTAGCAATTCTGCGCTGGAACAGGACGGATAAGGCCGATATTTGTCTCCTGAGGGAACTTGGGGCAAAGCCCGAGTCTAATGCTCTACCGACTGAGCTCTCCGGGCTCTCTAAGCCCGACTGGAGAAAAGCCAAGATGTTGGGGATCGAGAAACTCAGCGGAGAAACACCGCGGCCTCAACACCAAGCAAAGAACACCTTCCAGGTGTGGTGGTAAATTCGTGCTGAAGCAGGCTTCCAGGCGCTAATCATTGTAGCGACCACCTCACTCCCGAACCCTGCCTGGGTTAGAATCCAAGATTCAACGGCCATGCCGTAAAATACAGGGTCCCTGAGTTCGGGTGGCAAATCAGCCTTTGAGACAGTAGATCTGGGCGCTCTGGCAGGCGCCAAGGAAAGTCGGCGAGCAGCTGCATTAGACCTGCGTCCCACGCTCGACGGGGCCAGTCTGGGGCCAGCAGAATTGCCAGCACCCCTTCCGTCTTGATCTTTTTGATGACTCTCAGAAGTAGTGGCAGTGGGGGAAATAGATATGGAAGGCGAAACTGGTTCCATGGCAGAACCAACGCGTCCACCGCGAATGCCTGTGGGTCCCTGGCCTGAGCTACATATGTGGGCACCTTGGCATTCACTCTGGAAGCCATCAGGTCCACATCCGGAGCTCCCCACAGTTGACAAATCTGCTGAAAAACTTCGGGATGTAGAGACCTCTCTCCGGATGCAAGACCCTGCTGGCTGAGAAAGTCTGCCACCCAATTTGCCACGCCCCGGAATGTGGACAGCCGAAATCACAGAGTGGTTTGCTTCGGCCCACTGAAGAACGAGCCCGACCTCGCGCATGGTTGCTCTGCTGCCGGTGCCCCCTTGATGATTTATGCAAGCCACTGCGTGGCGTTGTCCGATTGAATCTGGACGGAGCAGCCTGCTAGAAAGTGATGAAACTTCTGCAGAGTCAGCCGAATTGCTCGTATCTCCAATAAGTTGATCGGGAGGCGTGCCTGTTCCTGGGTTGTGTGGTGGCGAAACACCGCTCCCCAACCGAGGAGACTGGCGTCGGTTGTCATTACCAGCCAATGATCTGGGGGGAAAGGTTTCCCCTGGGCCAGAGAGGAACTGGTTATCCACCATCCGAGCGACTGCCTGACTTGAGAGGACAGTCGGCACCGCCGATCGTGCGTGAAAGGATTCTTGTCCCAGGCTGACAAGAGGGCGTGCTGCAGGGGGTGAAGGTGGAACTGGGTGACAGGTATTGCTTCCATTGCTGCCACCATTTTCCCTAGAATCCTCATCCCGGATCGGATGGTATGAGGGACTAGTTGGCGAAGTGTCCGGACACCCTGCCGGAGAGCTATAGCACCCTTTCCTGGGGGAGAATTACCAACCCTCGGCAAGTGTCGAAGATGATTCCTGGGAAGGAGATCCTCTGAGCAGGCACAAGGGATGACTTCTTTGCACTGCCAACCATCCTAAGCGGGCAAGAGGATCTAGCGTGATGTTGACCTTTTCCTTGCATGCCCGTATTGACGGGCCCTTGACCAAGAGGTCGTCCAGATAAGGCAAGACGACTATGCCTCGAGAATGCAGTGTGGCCATGACAACTGCCATGACCTTTGTGAACACTCTGGGAGCCGTGGCTAGCCCGAAGGGTAGCGCTACAAACTGAAAATGTTGATCACCGATGGTGAAGCGTAGAAACCTCTGATGAGGAGGAAAAATGGGAATATGCAGATATGCGTCCTGGATGTCTATTGAGGCCAAGTATTCTCACTGCTCCATGGCCGATATGACTGAACGGAGAGACTCCATCTGGAAATGTGTGATCCTGATGAATTTGTTCAGAAGCTTCAGGTCCAAAAACAGGCCTGACAGACCCGTCCTTTTTGGGAACCGCAAAAAGGTTGGAATAGAATCCCTGAGCTCTTTCATGTTCCGGCACTGGAACAATGACTCCGTTGTGCTGGAGCGATTTGATGGCTCCCAATAGAGCCCTTGCCTGGGTATCCACCCTGGGAAGCTGGGAAAGAAAAAACCGTCTTGGAGGATATCTGACAAATTCTATTTTGTAACCTGAGGCCACCAATTCCTTTCCCCATGCGTCGTGAGCGACATTGACCCAGACGTGGTGAAACCAGAGTAGGCGGCCGCCCACCTTGCCGGTGTCGTCTGGTAAAGGCCTCGAGTCATTTGGCCTACGATCTTTGGGATCTGGATCCCCTCAATCTGGGCTGCTGAGTATGCATTCTCCCTAATGGGTTGGCTCTATATGAGACCTGCCACTTCCTATCCTGGTTGGGGCGGCCTGAGGCGGCGGAATTGGCCGCTGTAGTCCACCCGGGGTTGCGAAAGGCCCGAAAATGTGCGTGAAAACGGATGACAAAAAAGCATTTTGACCTTTTGTTGAGGGAGAAACCCGCTCTTTCCTCCTGTGGAGTTGGAGATAAGTTGATCCAACTTCTCCCCAAATAGGTGGCCGCACTGATAAGGCAGGGAAGTCAAGGATTTCTTAGAAGTAGAATCGGCTCGCCATGTCCTTAACCATAGGGCTCTTCGGATAGAAATTGCATTAGCGGCAGCAAGCGGCAGCCATCTGACCTGCGACCTCCGAAATCTCTGCAGGTAGATCCTGCTCCTGCGCGACCTTGTTTAATGTTTCTGACCATGATATCATAGCTTTGGCTACCCAAGTTGCTGCGAATGAGGGAGCGAGCGCTGACCTTGACGCCTCATATACTGAGCGAGCTAAGCTCTCTATAAGGCAATCTGTGGGATCCTTAATTGAGGAAACATTAGGGGCGGATAGCAGGGTCTTAGCGGCTAGGCGCGAAACCGGAGGATCCACCATCGGGGATTCCATCCATTTTTTACGAAGGTCCGGAGCAAACGGATACCTTGTTTCGAGTGCCTTTTGACCTGAGAAACGCCTGTCTGGACGTTCTCTGTGCGGCTGCACTATGTCCTCAAACACCGGGTGAGAGGAAAAAATTCTGTGCGGGTGCTTCACTTACTTACATGCCACTTCATGCCCCGTAGCCGCTGCGGGATCATCCTCAATCCCCAAGATCTGATTGACGGTTTCTATGAGGCTGTCCACTGTTTCACATGACGCTGGAGTATCCAGGTCAAGGGGCTCGTCTGAGCCGAATTCTGAGGTCTGCTCAACCACTGGTGATGGGGATCGAGAAGCAGAACTTACGGATGCCAAGGCACCGGATGGACTGGGCGACACCGTGTGGATTCGTTTCCCTCGGGTCTGCCTGGAGTGACAGCGGCCCCTGCAGGCGAGAGGCTCTTGTGAGGTGGAGGTCCCCTCTAAGGCCGGCGAGCCACTGTCCCTGCCCCCATCTGAGGCCTGAAGGGACTCAATTGCATGAACTGTGACAGTGATAGGGCCCACTCTGGGGGGCTTGGCACATTGGTCGCGGTCGCAGGGGAAGACGGACACTGAGGTTCTATTAGGCGTCGGGTTCCGGGCGCTGCACAGCGGGAATCCCGAGCCTTGTCCTCTGCGGTCTGCCCACACCAGCATTGTGGGTTCGGTCGCAGGGGAGGGCTCCTGGGCACGTTTGGAGTCGCCGGCTTTGCATAATCGCTTGCTCTGCGCCCGCGGGAACGCAGCCCGACAAGAGATGCATGCCGCTTCTTCGGACATGCTGTATCTGTCCGCTGCTGGGGATCCCTGTGGTCTCCCGGGCAGCACTTACCCCGGTCCTGTATCCCCCTGTTCCTGGATGCCTCCGCACAAAAATCGCGCCCCACCAGCTGTGGGGCGGACCGCCAGCATATAAACCGGTCCAGGGGCGGTACTTCCGGGTCTGTGGCCTAGCCGCGCTCCGAAGCCGGGGACTAAATTTATCCCCCGCCGCACAGGCCTGGGGGGCGGGCCGCCGGAAGTGAAGCGCGGCCCAGACGCGGAACCTCCGGTCGCGGCCTAGCTTCGGCTAAAGCCGCGGCCTCAATTTATCCCCTGCCTGTGACGGGGGGGAAATGGGGGGAAGACTCCATGGCGCCACAAAAAAATGGCGCTACTTACTGGCGCGGGCTTCTCCGCACAGCTCTGCAGCCACTGGCCGGTGGCATCTGACAGCTAAGGGCTCCAGCCCCGGATCTTCGCCGCAGGAGCCCTCCCAGGCCCTCTCCTCACTGATGATCCTCTTCAGCTCCCAGCTCAGGTATGTGAGGGGCCTTGACAAAATAGGACAGTGCAGGCACCCTAGCTCCATCTAACCCCTTCAGGGGGTGAGGAGAGGGACCGTCCGCCGCCTTGCAGCACCGCAGTCTAAGCATTGGTGGAGCAGTGGGGGCCGCACGAACTAGACTTGTGCCTCTGTACAGCCAATGGTTTCAATACCTAGGGGTGATCAGGGCTAAGTCCGGCATTGTGTCCCACGTCGCGGGAGAAGATACGTGGAGGGACAATCGCACGTGCTCGCCCGTTGATGGTTTTGGGAAATCGGACCCTTTCAATAGGATCCGTTTCCCCTGTCTCATCTTCATAGACGGTAAAAAAAAAGTCTTGGAAAAACGGCCCAGATATGTCCCACGGTGCGGGAGAGGATACGTGGAGACGATACCCAACACGTGCTCGCCCGTTGATGGTTTGGGGAGATCGGACTCTTTCAATAGGGTCTATCGCCCCTGTCTCATCTTCATGGGAAAAGAAAAAGTCTGGAGCAAAACCAGACATGTATGCCTCCATGGACACTAAGCAAAAAACTGAGTTCCGCCCGCAATAGGGGCGAGGGTGTATACGACAGAGGAGGAGCTAATCTCTTTTTTTCACTTAGTGTCAGCCTCCTAGCAGCAGAAGTACGTGTATCTGTGTCCCCCAATGAGGCGAAGGAGAAAAACAACGCATGCGTACGCTGACGCATGCGAACTTATGCAAGTGCATGCCCTTGCGTACACCATGTTAAAGATAGGGAAACATGACGTATACGGATTGCTGCGGATGAAACGCTGTGCAAACAGATGCAAATATGAAACCAGCCCAACAGGAAGAGTCCAAAACAAAGCAGCTATATTTAACCCATGACGTACCAAAAAGAGACTAAAACTGCAGCAGAAAAAATGCATTCAAACGCCATAAAAACATAAATGATCAAATTAGTGCAAAATTTCGGAAGAAAATCTTCAATAGCAAAAACGTATCCTCCTTGTGGGGACTTGGCTTTATAGGCACTGCATATGAGCATAAGTACTGGAAAAATAGACAAGGTCTACACCTCAGAATAAAAATAATTGCCCTTCTTATTAATGTATTTTCTTTACTATTTACATATCATAAATACTACTTAATATGTAATTTCGGTCTTGTGCATTTTTATGTAAAATATTGTACATGAAATAGTTCAAAAATAGTTCAAAAGAGTTGTCCAAATCCCCCCCCCCCCAAAAAAAAAGGGCTACGGCTATGTGCACACGGTGCGGATTCTGCTGCGGATCCGCAGCGGTTTTGGCCCTGCGGGTTCGCAGCAGTTTCTGCTGTATTGTACAGTACCATTGTTTTCAATGGTAAACTGGAAAACGCTGCGCACATGCTGCGGATTTTTCAGCGCGGATTTGCTGCGGGTTACAATCCGCAGCATGTCAATTCTTTGTGAAGATTCCGCTGCGGTTTCACACCTTACCCATTATGAGGTGTGAAACCGCAGGGCTAAACCGCAGGCTAATCCACAGGTAAACCGCAGGTCTTCTGACCTGCGGATTTTACAAAATCTGAGGGGAGAAATCCGCAGCACCTAAAAACTACGTGGGCATATAGCCTTATGGTGCTGCTAAACTTATTTAAAAAAAAAACAACAAAAACAAGTCCAGCATTACATTTCTATGCCCAGTTTGTTCCTTCATTACTGAGAAATAAGTATTTAAATTGATATGTAAATGAGGCTGTATATATGAAGCCTCTGTCACTCCAGCTCTTTACCCCACATGTTGCCACCTCCTCCTGCTTGAGGCGGTGCTGGTGGGGAAAAGAGCTGGAGTAACAGAGTCTTTAAAATTACTCATAGCTCTTCAGCCTAATATGCATATCATTTCAAACACTAATTTCTTAGTAATGGAAGAACAGACTGTAAAGGTATTGCTGGACTTGACTTTGAAAGAGCTACAAATAGTATGCCGTTCTGCTGACAGTTTCCCTTTAAAGTGGATCTGTCACCAGGTTTCACAATAAAACTACTTACATTACATAAGAGATCTTAGACCTGATGAATCTATTGTACATACTTTGAAAATATAGCTGTATAATCCTTTTTGAAAGTTTTCCTGCCTGATATTACAATACACATAAAGCATTTATATAAAAGTAATCTTGTAGTGTTAGACACTCATCAAATGCTACCTTTACTCTGCAACATTTTAAAAAACTTTTCCTAATGCTTACTGTCGAGAGCAGGAATCACGGTTTTCCGCAAAGCCAGTACCAGTCCAAGAGGGGACCCAAATAAGAAAAAATCGGAAATCTCAAAATCAAACTTCCCAATGCTGCCTCCATCCAGCATTGTTGAGCTGCTCGATCTCCGAGACCCCGGATCATTTCTGAGAACACTTGAGTGCAAACTGTAAAGACATTTTACATTTATTTTAGAAACATATTATAAACAAGACAATAACACCATTGCAAACATTTTGAGAAACAGGCTTGGATTTTTTGCTTCTGTTTTCTTTCTGTTTGTTACAAGACAGAAAATGAACAAATTATGAAAAATCAGCTGATTTAACTCTACTTCCAAACTCTTTGACATCACCCATGCATCTGTCTAGTTTGTCGTTACATTTCATTACTACAGTGACTGACACAGAGGGGTTCTGTATGAAACTAACTAACACAGGATCTGCAAAAATGGATAATATATTGGACTATGACCAGGAGACACCACAGCGATTCATACTATGGGAACTGGTGACTGTCAATGTTAATCAAGAAGATAAAGGCTGTCACTGCTCGTTTTAATCTAATGCTAGAACATACAGAAACCCACATGTGTTTAATGTTTTCTCAATATTTTTTTTCTCCTCGAAAACTAAGAATAGATCTCGTCATAGGGAAGCAGAAAAACCTTTGTTTTTTTTTTAGCATTTTCCTTTTTCTCACTGTTGGGGTTCTTAGGAACTAAGGGGCCATGTGATTATATAATGTGGGGAGTTTAACAAAGCATGGAGCCATGTAATTATAATCAGGTGGAAGAAGGGAATTCATTACAGCAAGTAGCCATCTGATTATAATCTGGAGGGGTTAATTAATAACTGCAAGGGGATATGTGATTATAATCTGGGAGGTGGAGGGGTTATTACTGCTAGGGACAATGTGATACTAATCCTGGTATGTGGATGGAATTTATCACTGCTAAGAGTGATGTGATTAGAAACTGGGATGGTAATTACTGCAAAGGGTAACGAGATTTTACTTTGGTGGGATTGGAATTATTACCATAAGAGGGTATGTTATTATAATAATGCAAAAGAGAATGTGGTTGTAAACATAAATAGGTTTAAGGGTTATTCCCACATCACAATATTTTTCCCAAAGTACAATAAATGTATACTTATTATTAAGGCCAGGATCACACTACTGTGCGTGATGCGAGAAACTCGCACGAGTCTCTCGCATCAACACCCGGCGCTATCGCCGGCACTCAGGACCGGAGCTGCGGCTGCACAGAAATACATGCAGTCGCAGCTCCGGTCCTGAATGCCGGCGGCAGTGCCGGGTTTTGATGCGAGAGACTCGTGCGAGTTTCTCGCATCACACACGGTAGTGTGATCCCGGCCTTAATATACAGACTAAGCCCTACATAATGTTTTTGTAGCTTTGTTCCTTTTTTTTTTCTGTCTGACCCTCTGTGCATCCGGCTTCACAAAGCTGAATGAGTGGTCATTATTTTACATTACTAAAACTACATTTGTCAGCTGCATCCTGCTTCTCCTAGGTACTACACACACCTCCCCTCCCTCTGTTAGGGTATGTTTCCATGGTCAGGATTTGCAGCGGATTGGACGCTGCGTACAGCCGCAGCGTCCAGTCCGCAGCGTCTAGATGCTACAGCACAGTGGAGGGGATTTTATGAAATCCCGTCTCCACTATGTATGCAGGGACGTCTCCGGCTTCCCTGCGTATACGAACATGCAATGCGTCTTTCTAGACCGCAGCATGTCTATTTATCTTGCGGAGATGCTCAGTCTCCGCAAAATAAATAGCACTGTTCTATGAATAGGATGCGGTGATTCCGCAAGTGTTCAATGAACACATGCAGAATCACCACGCGTACAACAGGGGGCGGCGCTTTGGGTGGAGCGAGGTATCCGATGCATCCAAGGCGCAGCATTTCCTGAACGTGGAGACATACCCTTATATGCTCTTGACTAGCCCCACATCTACAACCCAGACACGTGCTAAAAGCTGGCTAACTGATGAATGTGTCAGCTCTGCCGCATCCACCATAGATATTTATCACATCATCAGGCTAATCTAAAGCCCCCGTCACACACAGCGAGATCGCTAGCGAGATCGCTGCTGAGTCACAAGTTTTGTGACGCAACTGCGATCTCACCAGCGACATCGCTGTTTGTGACATGTATCAGTGACCGTCCCCCCCGCCGGGTATCGTTGATCATGCTCGAAAGCCCTGGACATTTTTTTGATCGCTGGTCTCCCGCTGGCCAGCACGCATCGCTGCGTGTGGCAGGCGGGAGGCCATCGATCAGCGAGCTCGAGCTGGTATCCGAGGTAAATCGTGGGTAACTAAGCATGTGCGGCACTTAGAAACCCGCTGTTTACCTTGGATACCAGCTCCCTGCACCAGCACGCTGGTATCTAAGGTACACAGCAAGTAACTAAGCGACGCGCGCGCTTGTTACCCGCGTCGTCGCTGTTCCTGATCGCTGGTGAGATCTGCCTGTTTGGCAGCTCACCAGCAATCATGTAGCGACACACCAGCGATCATGACAAGGTGATATCGTTGTCGGGATCGCTGGTGCATCGCTATGTGTGACGGGGGCTTAAGTGTAGAATTCAGTCTATGATTCTGTGCACTTTATGGCTCTGTACAGTGGTCTGCAAGCCCCAGAATGGCACGATGAATTATGGCACGATGCATTATAGCACAATGCACTTGTCTGCAGGATGTTCTACCTATTGTGATGACTTGAATAATATGAACTCTCTAAAGACTTGTTTCTGTCAAGAAAAGAGAATGTTAAATTCTCTCTTTTTGCATGCCTCACTCTCTTTTTTCTCTCGTACAATGCTTATGTCAGATGCTCCTGATTTACTAAGAGCTGTTCACCTCCTAATGAATCAGGAAGGTCTGACTCCAACATGCCCCCTCATCAAAACCTGTGAGAAAATTGCCGGTCTTGATGAACTGGGGCCACAAATGCATCAGGTGTACAAAAATTCTCTTATGAAAAACTTTGCTTTTTGCTTCATTTCTTTTAAGTATTGAAAGGTCATGCACACACAGCCTTGTCTTTCCCCTTGAAAGTGCCAGCAAAACTGTACACGACTCACAAAACACACGTAGGCTGACACAGCACCGACTAAGTTTTTATCAAACTATTCTTACCCTTAAACATCCTATGGAGAAGGAGGCATAGCTGTGATTGCAATGCAAAATAAAAGTAAGTGTTGGTCTTGGGCAAGCTATTCGTCCAAGGCAGATTTAAGAAAACCTGCTCTGGGCTTTTATTTTTGAAACGAACTACAGGATGGTAGTGGGGCAGTACGTTTTCTTCCTGGCCATATTTTCCATTGAGCCTACGGGCATAGGTTGCTTGTAATAAAAACCACTGCAGCAGAGGGTTGGGAGTGTCAGTTTGGTTTTGCAAGCGTGCAGAGCAGAAGGCTCTGCCATAGCTTCAGCCTGTGTGAAGTAACACGGAGCCAAGCGAAGCCAAAAGGCCTGGCACCCCTCAGCGTACACGGCGGTGCAGTTGACAACGGAAACCAGCCTCGGAGGTGGACCGTCTTGTTCCCGGCTGCGATCCGGAGGATCATATTTCCTTGTCTGTTTGTGAGCCTTAAAGACGTCTGTGTGCACAAATCTTAAAATACAGTTTGTTTAAAAGGAAATTTACAGAATCTGATTGGCCTACTGAAACTGATGTCAATAACAACTGTGGTAATTCTACAGTTGTGCTCAAAAGTTTACATACCCCGGAAGAATTTTTGCTTTCTTGGCCTTTTTTGAGAGAATATGAATGATAACACCAAAACTTTTTCTCCACTCATGGTTAGTGGTTGGGTGAAGCTATTTATTCTCAGACTAATGTGTTTTCTCTTTTTATGCACTAACTACCCTTACAAAGAGAGTGGACGGTATAAAGGAGGAAATGATCAATATGAAGCAGCCAATAACAAGGCCGATACCAGAGTGGGGGTGATGGAAAAAGAGTGAGCACACTGGAGGACCAACTTTCTAAGCTGCAGAAGTCCCACACTCAGTGTTTGCAGCAGTGTGCCATTCTGGCTGATAAAAATGACGATTTAGAAAACTACTCCAGGCGGAATAATGTGCGGTTGGTGGGCATTCCTGAAAAGGCAGAAGGGACTGATCATACAGCATTTGTTGAGGACTTGCTTCGCAATAAAACTGGCGCTAACAATTTGACCAAGCTGTTTGCAGTGGAGAGAGCACACTGCACTCCCATGAGGCCTCTCCCTCCAGGTTCCTCCCCCCGTACCATCCTAGCCAGGATCCTTAACTATAGGGACAGTGATATTATTCTATGGGAGGCAAGAAGGGCTAAGGATATGAGCATTAACGGCCAAACAGTGTGTATATACCCCGACTACTTGGCTGAGGCTCAGAGGCAAAGAATGTGGTATGATGGAGTGAAGAAAAGGTTGAGAGATATGGAACTGGCGTATTCTACTTCGTATCCTGTTAAGCTCAGGGTTGCAGCCCTGGGATCTGTTCATTTTTTTCCAACTCCGGAGGAGGCCACCAAGTGGCTGGACTTGAACGAAAAAAGGATCAGAGCTGGTAAAGGAAGGGAGAAATGAGGAGACGTGCTGAGAGACTTTGCAGGCCATATACTTGTGAAGGAGGAAAGATAGATGGTGTTGTTATATAGAACCTTTTTGTTCCTGCGTTCTAGTTATTACGGACAATGGGGGGACTGTAGATGATGGCACATATAAGCGGAGGAGAAATGGAGGGATTGAAAGTAATTCACGGTTTTGGGATAATGTTTATGAGTTTGCTAGGTATAGAGTTACCCACTCTATGGTATAGAGGGGAGAAACATATTGGGAGTCTTTGGTACTGGTTTGTTATGTTCATCAACAATGGGGAGAAAGGGGGGGGGGCTCTTCAGGCTATGGGTTGGTTCTAGGGGTTCTTGGGAGAAGTACTGTCCTCTATGGGATTGGGAAGATATACGTATAGGAAAATATGGTGGGTGATAAGATTAAAATTCTTAATTGGAATGTGAGGGGATTGTCTGATGAAACACAAAGAGCGGCGATTATGGACTATATTAGGAAACAGGGACCGGATATGATATGCCTTCAAGAGACACATTTGATTCAGGAGAAAATGGAGGTGTTGAAGAGAAGATGGATCGGGAGAGCATATCACTCCACATACTCTTCATATGCCAGGGGGGTCTCGTTGCTGGTAGGAGTGTCCACATCCTTTGAGGAAATTGAAAGCCATGTCGACAGTGAAGGCCAATACGTTTTTGTAAGCTGTAAAATTTATGAACTATTGTTATGTATAGTGGCCATATACATACCACCTCCGTACTCGGGGAAGAAGATCCAAGAGATGATAGAGTTGTAGAAAAGGGGTGCAGGACTACTGTTATTAATTATTGGCGATTTTAATAATGTGATGGATGAGGGATAGGATAGGCATAAACAGGGAATAGGAAAGTGTAGTCGGAAATTGACTTCACTTGTGAACTATGTGAAAGAGCTTGGAATGGTAGACCTGTGGAGGGTAAGGAATGAGGATATAGTGTGTTACTCCTGCTACTCTGCTACTCATTGATCTCTCTCGCAAATTGATTTAGCGCTAGGTAATGAATTGTTGACACAATTGATTTGTGGAGTGGAATATCTTCCAAGAGTGATGCTTATTAAAAAGACCGGGAGGTGGTCTAGACAGGGGAGTGGGTGGAGGCTCCATCCACTATAGTTGCAATATATTTATATGGAAGCAATAAAGGGGGAATTAGACGAATATTGGCTGATCAATGAAGGTAGTGCTGACAGGCAAGTGGTCTAGGATGCCATGAAGGCATATTTGAGGGGTCTTCTGTTTTGAGAAACTTATAGATGTTAGTCTAAAACTAAATCGGAAGACAGGGCAGTGATGGAGGCTTTAGAAAGTGTGGAAAGGAAACTTATAGTGAACCAGTCAGTGGAGAATCAGAAAGGGCTCAAGAAAGTTCAGGAGGGAGTCAACGAACTACAGTATATATAAAGAAAGTAGAGAGGAAAAGAGCTTTCCAGAAGGCACGATTCTACAATGAGGGTGAAAGGGTGGGGCATTTGCTATCAGTAGTGGCGGCAGCACAGAGGGAATCCTCATTTGTATACAAGCTGAAGACGAAAGAGGGGATGGAGGTGGTGAATACGAAGGCTATACTGGAAGATTTTAGATGGTATTATGAGCAGCTATAGTCAGGAGCCTTATCAGCAGAAATGGAAGGATTTCTTGGGGCGGCGGGACTCCCAAGGATTGCAGAGAGTGACAGTAGGAGACTGGAAGGGCCTATAACACAGGAAGAGGTTGAAACAGCTATAATCTCTATGACAAATAATAGGGCTCCGGGGGCAGACGGACTCCCAGGGGAGATCTATAAAAGGTTGGTTGAGATGGTAGCACCTAGACTAAAAGCGGTCTTCGAGGAGGCTTTGGAGTGTAGTGTACTGCCGTTGTTTATGAGGGAGGCTGTGGTAGAGCTCCGACGTTGGCAGAATCCTACAGGTCCATTTCGTTGCTGACAGCGGATGTAAAAATTCTGGCCAAAATTCTGGCCAACCAATTAACGAGTGCGGTGCAAGATCTTGTCCACCCCGATCAATCCGTATTTATGCCGAATAGGTCTACAGCAATAAACATACGTAGACTCTTTCTTAATTTGCAGCTGCCGTCGGACAATGTGGGTCGTAGGGTGGTAGTGTCGTTGGGTGCACGTAAATCATTCGACAGCATCGAATGGAGCTATCTTTGGAAGGTGTTGGAGTGCTTGAGATTTGGACCAACCTTCATATAATGGATACGGCTGTTATACACATTCCCAACTGCTAGAGTCAGGGTTAACAGGCAGACATCTAGACAATTTGTTCTTCATAGGGGAACCAGAGCGGGGTGTCTGCTGTCTCCGCTGCTTTTTGCGTTAGCAGTGCAGCCCTTGGCACAAACAATTAGAAAGGCAGCCTCGGTCAGTGGGTTTAAATATGGACCTATAGAGGAAAAAAGAGCTTTATACGCCGATGATGTGCTGCTTTTCCTGGAAGACCCTGATGAGTCCTTGCGGGTGTGATGAGCATCCTTGGGAAATTTGGGGCTATATCGGGCCTGAAAATTAATTGGGAGAAATCTAACATTCTAGCTGTGGACGGTAATGATGTAGACCGTAGGATAGAGGGAGATGGTAGTAGATTGGCGGTTGTGCAGCAGTTCAAGTACCTGGGCATTCAGGTATCGCACCCGCTCTCGAGCTATATAGACCTGAGTCTGATCCCGCTACTGGGTAAGTTCAGAAGCAAAGTGGGGGCGTGGTGTAGATTACATCTATCACTAGTAGGAAGGACAAATCTGATTAAAATCGTGCTGATGCCCTAGGTGTTGTACATGCTGCACAATGCCTCCATATGGTTACCTAAACGGTGGTTCAGTTCAATCAATTCTATATTTAGAGATCTTGTGTGGGGGAAAACACAACCGAGGAATAGACTGGAATTATTACTGAGGCCCAAAGGTGAAGGGGGGGGGAGCTGGCACTCTTGAGTCCATGGATTTATTATCTAGCAGCTCAGGGCAAACAGCTGAGGGAATGGAGAGAGACAGAAGGCACGGGTTCGGTGAGGCAAATATTAACTCCGGTACTGGAGAGAGACTCATTGATTCAAGGACTGGAGGCAGGTAGTTTTAGAAAACTGTGACTGTCATGCCCCACTCTGGCTCTGGTACACAAGATGTGGGAGGAGATTAAAAGGATTAGGGGAGTAGAGGCCCTGACTAATTATTCCCCTTTATGGCAAAATGAAAAACTGCCGGAATTTAACAAAATGAGGGAATTTAAAAACTGGACGAGGGAAGGAATTCAATATATGGCCCAATTACAGGACTCGCGGGGACTAGTGAGTTTTGAGAAACTACAAGAGGATTATGAGTTATCTGAGACCGGTAAATTCCAGTATAGACAGCTCTGTCACGCTTACATGGCGCAGAGTAAGATGGTTTCTATGAGGGTCCAAAAGACATATTGGCGAACTATGTGTGTAGTGATGGGGGAACAAAAGGAGTTATGTCAGGTATTTATAAGGACTTAATGCACACCTTTTTAATCAATTACCCGATTAAGGCTAAAGAGAAGTGGGAAGACGAATTGGGACTGGCAGAAGAGGATAAGTGGGAGGCGATTATGGAATACATACCCCAATTGTCACTGAGTGAGCCAGATAGACTCTCACAAATATATGTGTTCCATAAAGTGTACAGGACCCCTGAAAGACTATATAGGGCAGGACTGAGACAGACTTCTGAATGCCCTCGTTGTCAGGCTGATGGGGCCGGGATCTTACATATGTTGTGGCAGTGCTCCAGACTGGACTCATACTGGACAGCAGTTATTAACACTATAGAGGGAGTGTATGACTGTAGAATTGAGAGGGATCCTGTGGTTTGCATTTTAGGCTATGTGGAGGAGCTTCATATTCAAAATCAGTTCAAATTGGCGATAACTCAGTTGTTATACATTGCATGCAAATTAATAGCTAGGCACTGGATAAATGAAGAACCGCCGCCGATTCAAGAATTTATTAGACAATCAGACTTTATTGTAAATATGGAAAAAGGTATTTATGCCAAAAGAAAAAGGGAAAAACCGTTCAATGCATTGTGGACACTGTGGGTGGAGAGACGATGACCCCGAAAGGAAGATGTACTTCTGAGTATTTGTTGCTGATGTTCTATAAGAGAGGGGAAGGGATGAGCTGTAGTTGAAAATATGCGACCTTGTTGGACATTATAATGTCTGGTCTCTGTTTCTTTGTTTGAATTTCGTTAATAAAAATCTATCTGATTAGAAAAAAAAAGAAATGAGGAATGTGAACTTTTGATCAGGGTCATTTGGATGTTTTGGGTTGTCATTATGATTTAAAAAGAGAAAACACAGCAGTTTGAGAATAAATGGCTTCACCCAACCACTATCCATGAGTGGAGAAAAAGTTTTGGTGTTATCATACATATTCTCTGAAAAAAGGCCAAGAAAGCAAAAATTCTGCCGAGGTATGTAAACTTTTGAGCACAACTGTATATCTCCATTTGATTATTCTGACACTAATCTTATACTATTAGTGCTAAAAACATGTGATGCCGTCAGAAAATATTATTGAAGAAACTAAATGATCTCAGGAAAGAGCTGAGGCTGTTGCAGAGTGTTAATCAAATATTGGGCTGATTGCATTACGGGGGCCCAATGAGCACCCCAACAAGTGTTTGGACCGGATTGTGGAGCTTAAATGCTGCATCAACGATTGACAGCAGTATTTAGGAGGATAATAGCAGCGCTCTTACACACTCCAAGACCTAATGACACATCTTGAGAGTATGTTAAAAAGTACCTGACAGCTGATACATGCTGTCTGATCCACGGGCAGCATGTATGAGCCATAGGCTACGTGAACTCAGCCAGGTGTGGAACTCTGAAACGCTATGGTATTTCAGACAAACATATACTTTAAAAGCTGCCGCTGACCGATCCGCACTAGAGACTAGTCAGACAGGCGGGTTATCTGCACCCGCTGTTCTGACAGATCTCTGGATATGTGCCTGTAGGTCAAAAAAAAAAAGTTAATTTCTATTAATTTCCCAGAAATTTCCCAGTATTAATTTGGAAGTATTACCATAACCGCCCTGTGACGTAAGACAATGCATTACGTTTGCCACTTCATCACTTCTCCGAAAATATGACTTTCATAACCGTAGGGCCCAGGGTGTTCATAAAAAACGCTATATTCATAACTTGAATGGAACAAAGGATCTCACAACTGTCTGTTTGTAGTTCTGTGTTGTTATACTGTCTGCAGGCATCAGATAAATGGTTGTGGAGATATGTATAACTTTATATAGCTCTAATAATGTTTTGCATAGCTGCAAGTGATTCTTATTTACTTACCTAGAAAGAAAAGCCTGGTGCTGTTTGATGGTGTCCAGCTCGTATGTGGACGAATCACTTCTCTTACGTGGAAGCTGTTTCTTTGGATCTTCACCATTGCTCCGAGGTATGTCAATGTTACTTCGGCTCAAGTGCCTACTAGTCTCCAGGTTTGAACTACTGCAGTAGCTGTTGTTGACGCTGATTCCCGGAGACAGGAGGTCTGTGTCCTGAAATAAAGAACACATCAAAGCACCTACAACTTGCAAGGTAATGTATGCATTCAGTTTGCAACAACTTGCTGGATATGATGAATAATAGAAGAGATCTACTTTAATATTCAGTCTGTAGGACTGAGTTCCGCCAGGAACTACATATCTGACCATTATTACTATGCAGTACTCTTTACTTTCTTGTTCTTTATTTGCATCATAACTTTTTACTCCTAAAACGTTAGGTTTATTGGTAAAGATTATGAGGAATAGCTGGAGAAAAAACATATTAAGGCTATGGGCCCACGTAGCGTTTTAAAACGCACACTAAAAACCGGACTCCTTCCCAGAAATCGCGGGTTTTTTTCCGAGCGATTTCACCGCGATTCTGTTCGCGATTTTGCCGCTATTTTCTCAAGCACTTTCCAAGCAATTTGAAGCATCGCTTGGAAAGTGATTGACAGGTTGGTCACACTCGTCAAACATAGTGTTTGACAAGTGTGAGCAGCTTTTTACTATTGAGGCCGCCTATGCGGCATCAATAGTAAAAGATAAAATGTTAAAAATGATAAAAAAATAAAAAAATCGGGGTATATTTACCTTCCGACGTCCCGCGCTGCCATCCCGGGCCACAGCGTTCCCAGTAATGCCTTGCGAGACCTGTGATGACGTTGGTCTCGTGTTACTATAGCGATCTCGCATGTGCGGAATGCCATAGGAATGCATGGGGGGCGTTCTGTACACGATTTTTAATTGTTTTCGCGCCGAAAATCGCGGCAAAAACGCTTAAAAATCGCATCGTGGGCACATAGCCTAATAAGTTAAATTGTTTTTTTTTCTATAAAAAGTTATTATTTCCACTGTGATAACATAAGAGAATGAAGGATTTGGCAGCTGCTATTCCAAACAAAGGTGTCCTGCTATTTGGATATAAAACTTCATCAATCTTAGTATAGGTTAAAGGGAATCTGTCAGAAAGATCAGCTCTCCTAAGCCTTCTGTATGAGCATTTAGGTCATGGAAATCTGAATAAAATGACACCTTGATACCTGTGATTCAATGTCTTATTCCAGAGAAATCCATGTTTTTCTTATATGTAAATGAGCTGTCCAGGACTAAGGGTCGGGCACTGATCTGCATGAAAATCTGCCTCCAGAGATTATTTTTAATTAAAGGGGTAGTTACCACTGTGCAACATATAACTTAGACAGAACTGTAAAAATTAACTTTGTCTCATTACAAACACATTTGCTGCAGCTCTCACAGCTCTGCTGTATTGCAACAATAGTGAACCACTATCTGCCTGTGAAATGGAAGTTGAAGCTGAGAGGAACCTGCAGATGTGTCAGGTATAATCACACACAGCTCTGCAATGAGATCAAGAGAGCGGCCATTACATATCACATTGATAATGCTCTCTTTCATTTATAATAATCTCTGGATGCAGATTCTCATACAGATCTATGTCCGGCCCATAGTCCTGAACAGCTCATTTACATATAAGAAAAATTTGGATTTCTCTGGAATAAGACATCAGATCTTAGATATCAAGACATCATTTTATTCAGCTTCCTATCACCTACGTGCTCATCTAGATGGCTTAGTAGGGTGAAACCTACTAAAAGATTCAGTTTAAAAGGTTCTAGGTACATTAAAAAATATTGAATCAAAGCAAGAAACAAAAGTTTCAGACATATAGAACTGTCCTTAGTCATGCCAAGAGCTAACCCTAATGAATTAGGCTGAATTAATATGTCCGCATTTGAAATGGACAGCAGAATGACCTACTTGTTATAATGTGTGAGTTTGGTCTGCAATCAACATTACAAATAACTACTAGTTTATATTAACCATCTGGTAGTCAGATCAATGACTGACACAATTCCCTTTTTATATGAGCATATACTGGTCCATTTATTCTTCCCAAGTTTTAACCAATTATAGGAACTATCTAATATATAAAGCTCAAAGTGTGTATGTATGTGTGTATGTATGTATGTGTGTGTATGTGTGTGTGTGTGTGTGTATGTCCGGGATAGGCATCCGCACCGTCGCAGCTACAGCCACAAAATTTGGCACAGTCGCACGTCTGGACCCCGAGAGCGTCCTAAGCTATGTTGTGAGGCGAAATTTTAACCCCGCGCGTTCCAATTCACCAAACAATTTTGCCCCTATCTACATACTGGAGGAAAAAGTGTGTGCGCGCCAAGCCCCGCCCCTCATTGTCATGTCATAATGGTTGCCATGGCGACGCTGATGTCATCAAAGGTTGCAAGCCCCGCCGCCGCTCATTATGATGTCATAATGGTTGACTATGGAATGGAGGATGTGTGATGAGTATATGGGATGGAGGATATGTATGATGGGTATATGGGAACGGGACTATGGGATGGAGGATGTGTGATGGGTATATGGGCACTGGACTATGGGATGGAGGATATGTATGACAGGTATATGGGCACGGGACTATGGGATGGCGGATATGTATATGGGCACAGGACTATGGGATGGAGGATGTGTGATGGGTATATGGGCACTTGACTATGGGATGTAGGATATGTTTGACGGGTATATGGGCACGGGACTATGGGATGGCGGATATGTATATGGGCACGGGACTATGGGATGGAGGATGTGTGATGGGTATATGGGCACTGGACTATATGATGGAGGATATGTATGACGGGTATATGGGCACGGGACTATGGGATGGAAGATATATATGATGGGTATATGGGCACGGGACTATGAGATGAAGGATGTGTGATGGGTACATGGGCATGGGACTATGAGATGAAGGATGTGTGATGGGTATATGGGCACTGGACTATATGATGGAGGATATGTATGACGGGTATATGGGCACGGGACTATGGGATGGAAGATATATATGATGGGTATATGGGCACGGGACTATGAGATGAAGGATGTGTGATGGGTACATGGGCATGGGACTATGAGATGAAGGATGTGTGATGGGTATATGGGCACTCGACTATGGGATGGCGAATATGTATGATGGGTATATGGGATGGAGAATATGTATGATGGGTATATGGGCATGGGACTATGGGATGGAGAATATGTATGATGGGTATATGGGCATGGGACTATGGGATGGAGGATGTGTGATGGGTATATGGGCACTCGACTATGGGATGGAGGATGTGTGATGGGTATATGGGCACGGGCCTATGGGATCGTGGATATGTATGATGGGTATATGGGCACGGGACTATGGGATGGAGGATAATTATAATTTTCTATAACTAACCACAGTTAGTTACTATGCCCGGGCAGCGCCGGGCTCTTCAGCTAGTAAAATATAAATGAGCTACTTGTTTCCCAGTTTTGTTTTTTTGCTTTGTTTTAACTGTTCATTCACGTCAGATCCTCTCCCCTCCAAAAGATAATGTGCATGTCCGTTTCTGGCTTAATTATTTCATTTGTTGCCTGAATATCTCTTTCTGGTGATCAATGAATGTCTGTTTTCATTTCAATAAACTAGGTTAGGAGTGCCTGACAAGGGAGCGACATTGCTACAACAACAGTATTAATTGGGACAGCAGGCATCCAGAGAATTACAGGTGAAGAATGCTTAAAAAATGTATATTAATATTCTGTACTGTATGTAACATCTATATTGGGCTTTACCAAATACTAAAAAGTAAACAGGCAATACTCAGATATTGTTTAAAAAAAAATGACAATTTTATTCCAAAATGTGAGATTTTCTGAAAAACCTAAAAGACGGGCATGTGTAAGAGTTCTCGGAATGCTACCAAGCAGTATAACCCGCTACTTAAAACGTAGTGTACATGTCCTTAACATGCCATAGATTTTCTTAATGTCATCTGATCCCAAGTGATTTGACAGAAAGACATTAAGGAGATGATGCTTATTTTCCGAAGTGCTATTACGTGTAATTTACCGGTAATCAGCTTACGCTAATGTAACCCACTTGTGAGGAGGAAAGTGTTAGAGAAGTCAGGAGACTTTAGTCCATGTTTATAAGAAATCTATCACCAGGTTTATGCTGTCCATTCGGAGGGCAGCACAAAGTAATGAGAGATCCTAGCTCTAAAAATTGGTCACTTACTGGGCTTCTTGCTGTAGTTTTGATAAAAACACAATTTTAACTACTGCATCGCTGTCAGCCCACTCAGTGATGGGTACACCAGTGTGGACCACAGAATTCATAAACTCTGTATAATGCCACTACTGATTGGCAGCTTTCCACATATACTGTGAGACAGTAGTAGAAAGCTGTCAATCAGCAGCGAAATCTGAGTTGAAATTACTGAGACGTATGAAACTAATATTTTTACGTCCTATAAAAGGCAGCTTCTGGTATTTTTTTAATATGATAGGCAGAAAGGATGATAGAATTCAATTCAGTGATACCTGTACACTGACAATGCTTCCTCTGCGGCTGCTGTTCTGGCTTTCAGACACAGTTTGATTGCTGTAACATAAGGCATCAAATCCCAAAATTCCTCCAACACAGTCACCAACCAAACAAACCTGTAAAATCAAAAGCAACAAATAAATAATTACAGTAAAAATATTGCCACCTCTTGGAGGTATACTCTTTTTTTATTGTGAACAAGATCCTGAACAGACAGTGTCTCCTTAAAGAGGACCTGTCACCATTTTCCTGTGGCCAGTTTTTGGTCTTATTTTAGTCTCGCTGCCCCCCCCCCCCTCAAGTATTCCATTTTATTTTTCTTCTTTCTTTTGTAAATCTGGCATACCTTTCCAGAGATATGGGCCTTTATAATTTGTACGGTCTTCACAATGGGGCGCTGCTCTCATGGTAGTTATATAAAACAACCTAAAGATATACTTCATCGGAAAATCATGTGAGCAACACCCCCTTGGTAAAGGCTATAAAATTAACACTAAATAAAGAAAGGCCCTTATCTCTAAAACTGTATAGTGAAAAACAAAACAACCACAAACAAAACAAGCAAGCAAAAAAAACTTACTAGGTAGATGCCCAATTGTTTATTTGCACAGAGCGCACTACTGCACCTTACCTTATATTTTTGCAATAGTTTTAATAGCCCTATTTTGCTATGTATGACCCCCTATGGGACAGCTTAACCCATTATTATAATTAGGACGTATACCATTCCTACAGATCTATGCACTTTGATTTCTACCTGTCTAATCGTTAGTGTGCACCATTGCACTTTATGTTATATCTTGCCATATCCTGAAAGTTTTATCCTTTTTATATGGTCCCACATGAGACAGCTGATATATAATATAAATAGGACGTATACCAATTGAATATGGTAATCTTATATATATCTCTATAATAGTCCTGCATATGCTATTTCACTAGGATGAAAAATATAATGTTGCTATGCTCTTGAACGTACTACCCCTAAATTCCTAATTTTTCTGTGCTATTCTGATTTGATATAATTTTTAGATTTTTGTTGGATCAGTAAACTTCAATAATTTTAAAAAAAAAACCTCTTTTGAACCTTTTTTGTGATTTACAGAATCTGAAGTGGTTATTTTTGTGCTATTTGAAGCTATCGGCAAGTACAATCCATTTCTAGGACCATTGATCATTTAAAAACTTAACCTAAATGTTATCACACCCCATTCTAAAGTGGCATACGCTGTGTATTACATTAACTTGACACACAAAATGCCAAAAGGTGAGGATAGCTAAAAGACCAGATAGCCCATAAGTCCCAAAGGCCATAACCATAGCATGTTTTTCTTTTAATTTGTGGTGGTAGATGCACCCCAGTCTATAAATAGTATTTATTCCTTTAAATTACATATTTTGTAAAATAACTAAAAAAACAACTTAAATGTTGTAAATTAATAAATCAAACTCCCCACACAGATCCCCTGCTACCTCCCATACGGTGATGCTTGGGTCACTTGCCGATCTCTGTACCCTTATAACTCACCTGCCCAGTAAAGGACATTCCTTCTTGTGATTTAGTGAAATCCACATAGACTTGATTGGCCCGATGGATAACCGTTGCCACAGCTTCCAGGTACTGTGGAGAGGACGTGGCCAGGAGAGGAAGGGCAGCGAGGGGGATGTGGTCCTGGCTATTTGACAAACAGCCTTCATCATAGCTGTATGGACTCAAGCTGCAAGCATACAAGCACAGCATATGCATAAATAGCACTATGCTACCTAAGGGAAGACACTGCACAGTATTTATTTATTTTACTTATTTATATAGCGCCATTAATTCCACAGCGCTTTACAGACATTATTGGCACTGTCCCCGATGGGGCTCACAATCTAAATTCCCTATCAGTATGTCTTTGGTATGTCAAAACTAATCACGACACGAAGACATAGCTCAAATAAGTATTGCGCCTTTGGGGGGTTTAATCCATTGCTGCATTAGTCTGACATTCTGCTAAAATTAAATATGTTAAATAGGTGCTCGATGCACCCATGACTTGGCCAAGTGGTTCAGCACACCTACCCAACTACTTGTTATACATGTGTCTCCGGCTTACTCTTCCATGATTGACAGCATTGGCTTTACTGTTGAGGAATAGTTGGGTGACCCTCATATACAATAGATAGTTGGCAGTTCCTAGTAATTGTCAGTTGTCGACAAATATTTATGGGTACATCTGTACTTTGCCGAGGCCACGGTGACGCGTTCAGTATTTGGTGAGATTTTTACATCAGTATTTGTAAGCCAAAACCTGGAATGGAACAGTCAGAAGAAAAGTATAACAGGAACACGTCACCCGCTTCAGCATTTTTTTCAAGGGTCATTATAAGTACCGTAATCAGTACGCTTTAGTTAGGTTCTTTTTTTAGGGTTTCCCTTGAAGTATTAAATGATTTAATGCGCTAGATTATCCTGCCCACTATAAATAAGAAACCCAACCGATTCCATTAAATGAGATGCAGTAGAATTTCATTCCTAATAGCTAACAAAAAATACATATCATGCAAGGGATGGGAAAAAATTTAAAAACATTGACTGCGCAAAATCTATGCAATGTTTACATGACTTGAAGGAATTTCTGGAACGACTTGCCAGACTAAGATGTTTAAACAGTATGCCATACTATGATAGCACATTATAGTGTCACACCTCCTATAATGTGTTATCACAGGATGTCACATTACAATCAGCTACAGATGTCAGGGGAGTGAAGACAGAGCAACCATGTATAAGCCTGGAGACAGCGGGAGAATGAGCAGTAGTAGTTCTCCAAGATCGAAGTCGAATCCAGCTGATGCCTTCTATTATGACAAGTTGTTCTCAAAAAATGAGTATAATCAATTTACATATTATTTATCTCTTAATTATATCTGTTTCTCACAAAGTCACAAACAATATGGCTGTCCACTTTCCCAGGCGCAGATAATACCTTTTCTTGCATACATTTAAATGTGCTTTTGGAAGAATAGGATTACAATGCAGGTTTGTATTTACAGCATTCTTTAAGCATTAGTTGGTAAATTCAGCCCTTTTTCCTAACAACATATACCAATGGAATGCCCCCCATACAGTATTAAACATACAATACATTCTTGTTTTCAGCCAAGGAGATCTCCTTACAACAGCTCCTCACGTCACACAAAAGGCTGTTCACATTTTGTAAAAAATTAATAAATAAAAAATGCAATATATAATGTAGCCCAATGGACAAAGCTTGGTGATTTGCCATTTAAGAGAATATTGATTTTTGTGGTCAATATTATATCTGCTGCATCACTACTGCTGGACTGAACTGAATACCATAAGATCCAGATTAAGATACCCAGTGTCTTTTCAGCCTCTTAAAAAGTAATAAAATGCATTGCAATATTGGATCAGATATGAGGAATAGCTCTGAGTATAACCTGTCCAGTTTTGCCTAGTAAAATTCCATAAGATTAGACAAACTAATAAATACATAAAGCTGTTATATTCTTTGCATATCGTTACAGATATTTAAAATATATGCTCTTGACATAATAGTTTGCTACACTTTCAGGCCAGGTTCAGATGAGCGCATTAAACGTACATGTGCAGTCCATCATAAAAAATGAGAGCACACAGACCAACATTATTCAATTGGGCTTCTTAGATGAGAGGGATTTTTTCATAAAAAACTATTATCTATGGGTAAAAAAATTTCTGCAGCAGCATGCACTGGTCTCTTCCGTTTTTCAGAGAACTGCCCATTTGAATCTATATGAGTACAAAAAATACCCTGATCCCATATGGATCACCCACACTGCAACTGCTTGTTTTTTTATGAATATATTGCAAATATTAACATAAAATTCTATTTGGTCAAGTACTTTTTTTTTTTTTAATGGTTGATGAGGATGAAAATTATATTTTTTTCCTGAATAAAAAAAAAAACGAAGATTTTCATTAAATTGTCTAAACCCGGCAATACTTTAACCCCTTCACCCCCAAGGGTGGTTTGCACGTTCATGACCGGGCCAATTTTTACAATTCTGACCACTGTCCCTTTATGAGGTAATAACTCTGAAACGCTTCCATGGATCCCGGTGATTCTGACATTGTTTTCTCGTGACATATTGTACTTCATGATAGTGGTAAAATTTCATTCATATAACTTATGTTTATTTGTGAAAAAAACGGAAATTTGGCGAAAATTTCGCAATTTTCCAACTTTGAATTTTTATGCCCTTAAATCACAGAGATACGGCACACAAAAAACTTAATAAGTAACATTTCCCACATGTTTACTTTACATCAGCACAATTTTGGAACCAAAATTTTTTTTGTTAGGAAGTTATAAGGGTTAAAGTTGACCAGCGATTTCTCATTTTTACAACACCATTTTATTTTTACGGACCACATCACATTTGAAGCCACTTTGAGGGGTCTATGTGATAGAAAATACCCAAAAGTGACACCATTCTAAAAACTGCACGCCTCAAGGTGCTCAAAACCACATTCAAGAAGTTTATTAACCCTTCAGGTGCTTCACAGGAATTTTTTGAATATTTAAAAAAAAAAAATGAACATTTAACTTTTTTTCACAAAAAAAAATAATTCAGGTTCAATTTTTTTTATTTTACCAAGGGTAAAAGGAGAAAATGGAAGGGAAAAGTTATTGTGCAATTTGTCCTGAGTACGCTGATACCTGATATGTGGGGGGAACCACTGTTTCGGCGCATGGCAGAGCTCAGAAGGGAAGGAGCGCCGTTTGACTTTTTCAATGCAAAATTGGCTGAAATTATGATCGGACGCCATGTCACGTTTGGAGAGCCCCTGATGTACCTAAACAGTGGAAAACCCCCAAAAGTGACCCCATTTTGGAAACTAGACCCCCCAAGGAACTTATCTAGATATGTGGTGAGAACTTTGAACCCCCAAAGGCTTCACAGAAGTTTATAACGTACAGCCAAACAATTATAAAATCATATTTTTTCCACAAAAATGATCTTTTCACTCTCAATTCTTACTTTCCCAAGGGTAACAGGACCCTAAAAGTTATTGTGTAATTTGTCCTGAGTATGCTGATACCCCATATGTGGGGGTAAACCACTATTTGGGCGAATGGCAGAGCTCGGAAGGGAAGCAGCGCCATTTGACTTTTTTGGCTGGAATTAAGATCGGACACCATGTCGCGTTTGGAAAGCTCTTGATGTACCTAAACAGTGGAATCCCCCACAGGTGACCCCATTTTGGAAACTAGACCCCCTAAGGAACTTATCTAGATGTGTGGTGAGCACTTTGAACTCCCCCAGTGCTTCACAGAAGTTTATAACGCCCGGGCGTGAAAATAAAAAAATCGTATTTTTTCCACAAACATGATAATTTAGTCCCCATTTTTTATTTTTCCAAGGGTACCAGGAGAAAATGGACCCCAAAAGTTGTTGTCCAATTTGTCCTGAGTACACTGATACCCCATATGTGGGAGAAAACTACTGTATGGGCCCACGTCGGGGCTCGGAAGGGAAGTAGTGATGTATTGGAATGCAGACTTTGATGGAATGGTCTGCGGGTGTCATGTTGCCTTTGGAGAGCCCCTGATGTACCTAAACAGTGGAACCCCCCCACAAATGACACCATTTTGGAAACTAGACCCCCTAAGGAACTTATCTAGATGTGTGGTGAGCACTTTGAACCCCCAAGGGCTTCACAGAAGTTCTGTAATGCCCGGGCGTGAAAATAAAAAATTGTATTTTTTCCACAAACATGATCACTTAGTGCCCATTTTTTTTTATTTTCTCAAGGGTACCAAGAGAAAATGGACCCCAAAAGTTGTCCAATTTGTCCTGAGTACCCTGATACCCCAAATGTGGGAGAAAACTTCTGTATGGGCCCACGTCGGGGCTCGGAAGGGAAGTAGTGACGTTTTGGAATGCAGACTTTGATGGAATGCACCATTTTGGAAACTAGACCTCCTAAGGAACTTATCTAGATGTGTGGTGAGCACTTTGAACCCCCAAGGGCTTCACAGAAGTTTATAACGCCTGGGCGTGAAAATAAAAAAATCATATTTTTTTCCCACAAAAATGATATTTTTGCCCCCAATTTTTTATTTTCCTAAGGGCAACAGGAGAAATAGGAGGCCAAAAATTGTTTTGCAATTTGTCCAGAGTAGGCTGATACCCCCCATATGTGGGGGTAAAACACTGTTTGGGCGCATGGCAGAGCTTGGAAGGGAAGGAGCACCATTTGACTTTTTCAACGCAGAATTGGCTGTAATTGAGATCAGACGCCATGTTGCGTTTGGAGAGCACCTGATGTGCCCAAACAGTGGAAACCCCCCCCAATTCTAACTCCAACCCTAACCCCAACACACCCCTAACCCTAATCTCAGCCCTAACCCTAGCCCTAACCCTAATGGGAAAATGGAAATAAATACATTTTTTTAATTTTATTATTTTTCCCTAACTAAGGGGGTGATAACGGGGGGTTTGATTTACTATTTATGGCGGTTTTTATGTTTGGCAGCTGTCACACGCTAAAAGACGCTTTTTATTGTAAAAATAGTTTTTGCATCACCACATATTGAGAGCTATAATTTTTCCATATTTCGACCCACTGAGTCATGTGAGGTCTTATTTTTTGCGGGACGAGTTGACGCTTTTATTGGTATCATTTTCGGGCACGTGACATCTTTGATCACTTTTTATTCTGATTTTTGGGACGCAGAATGAACAAAAACCAGCATTTCATGAATATCTTTTGGGGGGGTGCGTTTACACCGTTCCGCGTGCAGTAAAATTGATAAAGCGATTTTATTCTTCGGGTCAGTACGGTTACAGCGATACCTCATTTATGTCTTTTTTTATGTTTTGGCACTTTTATGCAATAAAAACAATTTTATATAAAAAATAATTATTTTTGCATCGCTTTATTCTGCGAGCTATAACTTTTATATTTTTTCTCTGATGATGCTGTGTGGCGGCTCGTCTTTTGCGGGACAAGATGACGTTTGCAGCGGTACCATGGATATTTATATGCGTCTTTTTGATTGCGCGTTATTGCACTTTTTGTTCGGCGGTATGAGAATAAATCATTATTTTTTGCTTCGTTTTTTATTTTTTAAGGGGTCGTTACGGACGCGGCGATACCAAATATGTGTACTTTTATTGTTTTGGCTTTTTTTATTTCCAAAAAATGAATTTATTAGGGAATATCTTTTTTTTTATTTTTTAATTTATTTAGCGATTTTTTTAAAATTATTTTTACACTTTTCTTTTTTTAACTTTATTAGGTTGTCCCAGGGGGGACATCACTGTCCTGTGACAGATTGCTGATCTGTCACATCACAGATCACTGTGACAGATCAGCAATCTGTCACAGGCATTGAAGAAGACTTCCTCTTGCCTGTGCTTTGCAGGCACTGAGGAAGTCAGCTCCCTTCAGGCCCCCGAAGGTCCCCGTCGCCATCTTGGATCTGGGGACCTGTAGGGAAAGAGACCCCCGCAGTAGCGCTGCACATTGCGCTGCTGTGGGGGGCTCAGGGAAGAACGGAGGGAGCCCCCTCCCTGCCGATGCTTCCCTTTAACCCCTGGTACACAGCGATCGTGTTTGATCGCGGTGTGCAAGGGGTTAACGTGTCGGGGGCGGTCCGTGACCGCCCCTAACACATAGTGCCGGGTGTCAGCTGTGATAATCAGCTGACACCCGGCTGCGATCAGCGGCACTCACCACGTGGGCGCCGCTGATCGCGCTAGACGTACTATCCCGTCCATGGGCATAGGGGCCCGGGTCCCACGGATGGGATAGTACGTGTGATGTCAGAAAGGGGTTAAGCAAAGCTAGGTCCGTATCACGAGATCCAAGTTTCTAGGAATAGTTAGCCACTAAAAGGTATCAACCACTGAGGACTCTCAATTCTAAATATTTTTTTAAGGAATAGTTAGATCATACATGGCCACATACATGTATTATGCTCAGCAGAATGTATGCCGAGGAGAAGCTTGCCCCTAATTATACTTTTTCAGATTTCTCTGTAAAGTAACCAGTGAGTGAAGCATGTGATTGTGATTAAAACAAAGGTGCATATTATATCATTTTTTTTTAGTCAATACAATGCAAACCATAAAATTAGTTACTTATGTCCATGTTTGTGGTTGGGAAATAACTGCATGCTGACTGGTACAACTTTCCTACAGTTACGACATGGTGGAAGAATCAAATAACTCACAGCAGAGCACGTGGCACAAGAAGAAATCACATGTAATTAGGGCAGCTCCCCATATTCTCAAATGAAAATGATTTGTATACAGATGCAGTATAGCAACTATGGAGCACTATCGTTATCCCACAGTCAAAGGGATTTGTTAATAGATTAAAGTCCAAACTCCACATTATGTATTACACATTTGTGTGAAAAAGAAGGTGCAGCTTCAGATTTAACATACATTTAGAAAACTTTACTCACACTTTTCTAATCTAAAAAAATGCCGGATCCAACCTGTTGCAGTTTTAGATGCAAGTGCCGTGCTGATGAATTTGGCACAAGTGCACCAGGGTAGAAACAGATGCACCACTTGCACATCGCACCAGTCCGACTTGTGTGGCACATGCTGTAAATTGACTTTATTTACATGCCAAAAAGGCAATGCTAGCAATTATGGAAAATTAATTCTGAACTCCCACTCCTCCAAACCAGTTGTGTAAGCACCATCATTAATCCTGATGATAATACTGATAGGGAGCAAAGGAGTGGGGGATCTCTATAATGGCACAGCAAGTGCCATAACTTTCCTCTATGCTGCATGTCACAGATTTCACAGCAGTACAAATTACACAGCAAACTCAGAGAGAGAGAACCAAAGGGGTGTAAATGAGAAAAATTATGCAAGGTTAAGACCCATAATCTTGTACATAAGACAAAGGGAATGTTCCTCCCTCATAATGCTAGAATACTATATACTGATGTTATACTCCTATACACTGCTACTATTATATATAGTGCTATACTAATATAATAAAAGCTCTTACAACACAGAAACTTATCTAGTAGTAGGATGATGGTAGTATACGACTGCCAGTCAATAATACAGGGTGGGCCATTTATATGGATACACCTAAATAAAATGGGAATGGTTGGTGATATCAACTCCCTTTTTGTGCCACATTAATATATGGGAGGGGGGAAACTTTTCAAGATGGGTGGTGACCATGGAGGCCATTTTGAAGTCAGCCATTTTGGGTCCAACTTTACCTATTGCAGATTCAGTCTTCCCAGCCTGGTGCAGGGCTACAATTTTATTTCTGGTGTTCTTTAACAGCTCTTTGGTCTTCACCACAGTGGAGTTTGGAGTGTGACTGTTTGATGTTGTGGGCAGG
This sequence comes from Dendrobates tinctorius, assembly GCF_039654945.1. NCBI lineage: Eukaryota > Metazoa > Chordata > Amphibia > Anura > Dendrobatidae > Dendrobates > Dendrobates tinctorius. Next base: position 8,499,399 of record NW_027361758.1, read on the forward strand.
TGTCTTTTATACTGATAACAAGTTCAAACAGGTGCGAAGGACAGAGGAGCCTTTTAAAGGAGAAGTTACAGGTGTATGAGAGACAGAAATCTTGCATGTTTTTAGGTGACCAAATACTTATTTTCCACCATAATTTGCAAAATAAATCGTGCCAAATCAGACAAGGTGATTTTCTGGATTTGTTTTCTCATTTTGTCTCTCATAGTTGTGGTCTACTCAGTGGCGTAGCAACTGTTTGTGGCGGCCGGGGCGGTCGAAAAATTTGCCGCCCCTTTGGTCGTTGATAATCTGGAAGCATCCGAAGAGCCCACACTACACTCAAAGATCTAATTTTTAGTCTGCTACTAATTCTGCTGTTATTATTTCTACATTTCTAGACTTTCATCTTCTTGCAGTTCTCTCTCTATATATATGTATTAGCTTGATGATGCTGGATGAAGACCTAATGGTTTTTTTAATAATAATTTTTAATAATGTGACAGAAAAAAAACAGAAAGTATATGGGGAGGAGATGTACGAGGACACGTATATGGGGGGATGTACGAGGACACGTATATATGGATATGGGGGATGTACGAGGACACATATATGGGAGATGTACAAGGACACGTATATATGGGGGGGATGTACGAGAACACTTATATGGGGGATGATTATTGTATTAGGACACCTGTGGTGTGATGTCTATGTGGCATGTGACAGCTGACTGTGGCTTCTCCCGTACAGATGTTGGTGGTGCATTCTCCGGTAATGGCCGCGGTGCACCCAGCAGCCTCTCCCATACCATGCTCCCCAGTATCCCACCTCAACCCGTGCAGTACTGTCCTACCCTTTTCCTCTCGCTCCCAGCCGGGGCAGCAGCACCGCCATATTCTTTCCTCCTCCCGGGAGCAACAATAGGGCAGAGCGTCTGCAGCTGCTACGGTGCCAGGACGGGACAGAAAACCTAGGAAAGCAGAGCTGCTGCTGTGTTCACACATGCACAGAGTGTACACACACACAGGCGTACACACACACAGGCATACACAAACACAGGCGTACACACACACATAGGTGGATACACACACACAGGCGTACACACACACGTGTATACATACACACACACAGACACATACACACACAGGCATACACACACACATAGGTGGATACACACACACAGGCGTACACACACACACACATAGGTGTATACACACACAGGTGTATACATACACACAGGCATACACAAACACAGGCGTGCACACACACACACATAGGTGGATACACACAGGCGTACACACACAGACACACACATAGGTGTATATACACACACACAGGCGTACACACACACAGGTGTATACACACACAGTCACACACACACAGGTGTACACACACATAGGTGGATACACACAGGCGTACACACACACACAGGTGTATACATACACACAGACACACGCACGCACACACACATAGGTGGAAACACACACACAGGCGTACACACACACATAGGTGTACATACACACACACACACACACAGTGTGGCTGCAGGCAAAGATCCTTTCGCTGCTGCACATGGTGAGACACAGGCAGCGGTGTTGGTGGCACATAACTGCACACAATGGAGGCAAACACACAACCAGCGCAGCCTGTGATGAGGATGACAGCTGCCTGCACACAGGGCCGCCGGGGGCAGCCGCAGAGACCATCTTACCCCAGCCCCGCACTCACCAGCTCACTGCTTGGCTCTTCCTACCATGGCTCCTTGTGTGCATCACATTCCTGGAAGCCGCGACCATCCCACCATGACAGTCCTCCAGTGCAGCGGGGATGACGTCAGCACTGCCTCTGCCCAGCGCAGGGCCGCTCACTGAGGGTCCAGGCGGAGAGGAGGGAGAAGCTGCTAGGTAGCAGGGGTACAGCGGCTCCCGATAGGCAGAGGAGAAGGATGGAGGAAGGGTGGGAAGAAGAGGCTGCATTACCCCCTCACTGCACAGCCCCGCAGGCCGAAATGTACAGTCAGTGAGTCCAGGCTCCGCGCTTCTCCCACAGAGGAGAGGAATTGCTTCTGCTGCCGCGCCGCCCCCACACACGTGCCGCCTGGGGCGGACCGCCCCCCCGCCATGCCACTGGGTCTACCTATGATGTCAGTTACAGGCCTCTCTCATCATTCTAAGTGGGAGAACTTGCACAATTGTTGGCTGACTAAATACCTTTTTCCCCCACCGTATATATATAGACACACACACATATATTTATATATATATATATATATACACATATACATAGAGGGTGGGCCATTTATAAGAATACACCTAAATAAAATGGGAATGGTTGGAGATATCAAATTCCTGCTTGTGGCACATTAGTAAATGGGAGGGGAGAAAATTTTCAAGATGGGTGTTGACCATGGTGGCCATTTTGAAGTCAGCCATTTTGGGTACAACTTTTTTTTTTTCAATGGGAAGAGGGTCATGTGACACATCAAACTTATTGAGAATTTCACAAGAAAAACAATGGTGTGCTTGGTTTTAACGTAACTTTATTCTTTCACGAGTTATTCACAAGTTTCTCTTTGTTTACAGCCATTGACATGTTGCAGAGGTTAACACGTGAGGAGCGGATAGAAATTGTGTTGATGTCTGGTGAACGCAGTACCCGGGTCATTGCAGCAGATTTCAATGCAAAACATCCTACGTAAGAAAACTGTCACCATTCCCATTTTATTTAGGTGTATCCATATAAATGGCCCACCCAAAAAAGTTTGCCTCATCACTGAACATAATGCTCTGTGTAAACTGAGAGTCCTGTTACAATTTTTGGTTTGCCCATTCTGAAAATTCAGTGCGCTGATCTGGATTACCAACCATTCCCATTTTATTTAGGTGTATCCATATAAATGGCCCACCCTGTAGTAACTGACAGTCAGGGCATCAGATCTAATGGAACATATTTAAAGAGGTTGACCACTACTTTCCCATTAATGACATATGCTTAAGATAGCACATACAGTGCCTTGCAAAAATATTCAGCCCCCTGGAACTTTTCAACCTTTTCCCACATATAATGCTTCAAACATAAAGATACCACATGTAAATTTTTGGTGAAGAATCAACAACAAGTGGGACACAATTGTGAAGTTCAACTAAATTTATTGGTTATTTTAAATTTTTGTGGAAATTCAAAAACTGAAAAGTGGGGCATGCAATATTATTCGGCCCCTTTAACTTAATGCTTTGTTGTGCCACCTTTTGCTGCGATTACAGCTGCAAGTCGCTTGGGGTATGTCTCTATCAGTTTTGTACATCTAGAGACTGAAATTCTTGCCCATTCTTCCTTGGCAAATACTTCGAGCTCAGTGAGGTTTGATGGAGATAGTTTGTGAACAGGATTTTTCAGCTCTTTCGCAAGGCACTGTAAATGTCTGATTAATTGGGGTTCGACACCCGGCACCCCCCGCTGATCAGCTGTCCTAGGTGTTGGAGGCCGCTGGCCAGAAGTGCTCAATTATGTTGCTACTTTATCTTCTGATAGCGGCCGCCCGTGGGTACTATACATCTGACTACTATTGATTTGAATAGGAGGCGAGGTGCAGTACCCGGCCACGGCCACTATCAGAAAGTGGAACAGCTGATCGGCGAAGATGGCGGCTGTCAGATCCCGGCCAATCATATAAAGTAGTCAACAAACTGTTTAAGACCAAGGCTATACCATGACTACAAACCATGTTGACATTTTTAGAAAAGTACAAAAGATTATTTGTAGCCATGGTTTAAGGTGTAAGCTACCGTACTTAAAGATGTAAAATATTAAAGTGATTTTCCGGTTATAGAAAACTCCCTTCCCCTTCTTCAGTGTGCTGTTATTTTTAAGCTGTTTTTCTCACTGTCCGCGTGTCCCACACTGAGTCACCTGCGCACGGTGTTTGTTATTGTGTACAGAACAGGTAACATGTAGATAGCTCTGCAGCTAATCAGTGCATTCAATAGCTTCTGCCATTGACTCAGGCAGAGCAGTCAAGTTCAGTTATTGGCTACAATAACAGACACTGTGAGCAGTGGCGGACACTCCGTGCTGGACCCCTGTAGGATGAGAAAAGCACTTAAAAAAAACCAAACAAACAAACAAGCTGCAGATGGGCAAGAGGGGTTTCCAAAAAATTCCATACATAATTTGCTGAATTAAAATGGTCTCTATCCATATGATGACTGCGAGTTCAGGGGCGGACATATCATTGGTGCCACCTGTGCAGTAGCACAGGGGTCCATATGATAAGAGGGCTCATTCCCACCTTCAAAGTAGCAAGCAGCTTTGATCATAGACAGAACTATTGGACAGTAAAGGGCCCATGTACTGTTTTGCATGGGGACCGCCACTGTGTGAGTTTTATATTAAGTTTTATAGGTATTCCTTTTTTAACCCAAGTCATCTGTAGGTTAAGCCATCACTTTAAGATTGGTGACAATCCTGACAATTAAGTGTCTGCAGCCTCCACGGTACCTTATAACATATATATACCTAAATCACATTAGCTGAATATGACATCAATAGTTACACTTATAAATTTATAAATGCTTGTTCCTTCTTTTCATTCTCGCAGCTTACATATTTTGGCTTTTTTTGCTTGTTTGTGCAAGTCGTGACAAAGTAGAAGATTACACTGGGGAGAAAGATAGAGACTCACTTGGATACCAGTGAAAATGCTTCTGAGCAGATGGCTGGGCAGGGAACAAGCCTGACTGCAATGTGTCCTAATGCCGCTGGGTAATGCACCCTCATTACGGTGTCAAACACAGACTTGATGGTATTGACGTCACCCTGCTTGGAATTCTGATCTCCACTGCCAGTATCCAGGATGTTACCTCCATGAAGTACCAGAATTAGCACGTGGACTTTACACGGTTGCATGGATGCTTGTGCAGAGTCATCCTATAGGAAACAAAAATAAATTACCGTATCTATTCTCATATTTTTTATATTGTTTCCAGTCTGCCTATTGGGTACAGTTAACTCATATATAACATTGCACATGGCATGCAATTCACAAAGCAACCCAACTCAAAATTACTATTCTAAAACATTAGTATGGCAATCACCAACCAAAAAAAAAAAACCACTTCCAAGTTCTATTCTAACATTTGGTTATTTGGTGGTAAGTACCCACGATCTGGAATAGCAGTGTTTTAGACGCGACTCACCTGCGTCGTGTCCAAAATGCTGCGTTCTAGGTTACAAGCAGAGTGGAGGGGATTTATAGAAATTCTATGCCCACTGTGCGTCTATTTAACGCTGCGTAAACTGACCGGCGGTGCGGGTTTACGAGTCGTAGTATGTTAATTATCTGCAACATAGACGCTAGACCCCGCTGTGTAGTCTCACCTATAGCCATTCATTACATGCGGTAAATCCGCGTGATTAGAACGCATTGATTTGGATGCAGCGAAAATATACTGCGTCCAAAATGCTGCTATATCCTGATCATGGCCACATAGCCTAAATGAATGTTTCATATTTACTTCTCTTAACATATAGCCGTGCCTTACCTGGGAAAAAAGAATATCACGTAATAAGATCGAATAGATCATGTTAGGCATTTGTAAGTTATTACACATGAATACGTCCAATTATAAAAAGGATTGCTATCTAATAAAGTTGATGCTATAAAAATAAAAAAATATTAAATAGTAAAAACTTCTAAAGCAACAATCATACAACACAGCTCTGTAACAATAAATGCCTTACATCAGTAGAGCATATTTTTCACCACACTCTACCAAAATCTTTTCAGGCATTTCTATTCTGACTAAACATATTGTTGGTCCAAAAACCTGGAATAAGAAGCTTGGCTGAAGCTAAACAAATTATCCCTAACTCGATACTTGTCTTTTGGGGACATTTCATTTTACACTATCCATGAAACAAGTGATACATGGAGAGACATATTCCTACTCTCGTAGCCTTCCAAGAAGTGGCCATGATGCAGGCAAAACAAGGCTGACTTGTAGAATTACTGCAATCATTGCAGTAGTCAAATTTTTTAAATTATTTTTTTAAAGGTTGAATTCACACAGATTAGATTTTGTTTCGAGATTTTCTGAAACAATCCCATTCATTTGAACAGAATACGCAGAAAACACACCAAAATAATTCCATTCAAATCAATGGAAATGATTTTCAATTTCAGAAACTACTGAATAAAAATCTAACAGCCATGTTTTGGGGACTCAAGGCCACAATCCGTATTTAGTCAGTATTTTCCCTCAGTATTTGTAAGCCAAAACCAGGAGTAGAACAATCAGAGGAAAAGTATAATAGAAACACGTCACCACTTCTGGATTTATCACCCACTCCTGGTTTTGGTTTACAAATACTGATGTCAAAAAAACTCACTAAAAACGGACAGTGTGAACATAGCTTAAACCTGTGGATGACCTGCAAATTTAAAAACCAATTTACAATATCCATATGTTGGAAATTTGCAATAAATTCACATGTCAGCACAGGATTTAGCTGCATCATGTCTACAACCAGTAAACCCAGCCTAAATTGCTCTCACTTTCTATTAACCGATTGCGCCAGCTGTCTTGGCCAGCTCTGATTTTCTGCTGCTCAGAGATAAAGCAAGTCCAAACAGTTAAAAGTTTTCTGTGAACAAGCTGTGATTCTGTGTTTATATGGGATGCAGCCTGTGATTTACACAAAGGGAATGTGTAAAGCAACAGATAAGAAATTGTTGCCATGAAAGAACACATCTGCTGCTCAGAAGAAGCAGTCAGACGGCACATATGAGGTTCTTGGTCAGAGGTTCTGCTAGTTATAGGGAGTGCTTGCAAAATCAAACCGTTCCTTACGAACTCTTAACATTTGTAATAATCCAATTTTTTTTTAATGATTCTGTTTTGTTTATTTTATTAGGTCGCTAATTAATTTGGGAATTGTAATATGTATAAGGATCCGTCCACATGGAATTTACCGGCACGTTCCATATTCCACTGTACATTAACTACATTATACTGTAGTTATTAATAGTCATACATGACACAATGATAAGTCAATATATTTCCACTAGTAATTGTCATGTCAGCTGTAATTTACAAAAATATATAAGTATTAGGTTCATAGTAGCAATAATACTAGCTTGTAACGGCAAGTGATTGTTCCAGGCCCCCCAGGTGACTTTTGCTTCATCATTCAATAACGGGTCATATTTCTGGCCAATGTCTGCTATATAGTCTGCCAGACAGGCTCTAGCTAGATGACTACCGAAGACTTAGCAAGAATAAAAAACCCTCAGGTTAAAAGACCAGACTGATGAGCTCATTTTTGCACATTTGAAAGATACTGTATATACAAGTGCATAAGAGCTATTAATCATAATTGGTTATTGGGAGAGAGGAACACTTTGAAACATAATGTATTGCTATTATATTGTCTGCAGTCTTACAATATGTTTATATATACAAAAATACAATAAAACTTTAAAACTTGAATACAATACAAACATACACATATAAATATATATATACACTCTGCATATGCAAAATTAAGATTTTAATCAATATCTCACTGAACATGAGAAATTTTCCAAAATTTTGACAAGACTGTGTTTCATGGAACATTTTTTAACCCATAATATGAAAGTAAGGTTGTAAGGTTATTAATATAACTTTCATTACATCTTCAGTTTAAAGTAAATTAGTTAATGTAAAAATGAATACACCTTACATAATAAACAAATACATTTTGCATGACCTCCATTATTCTTTAAGGACAGTACCAAGTCTTCTAGGCATGGAATAAACATGTTGGTGACATATTGCAACATCTATCTTTTTCCATTTTTCTAGAATGATTTCTTTTACAGCCTGAATGCTGGATGGAGAGTGATGGCTCTTCAGAATTCGATTCAGGGGTTCGATTGGGTACAGACCAGGAGACATATTTGTCCTTGAATCACTATCACTCTGTTCTTCTTCATAAATGTAACAGATGTGTGTTTTATATCATTGCCATGTTTCACAATAGAATAATGGAATGTTAGATTTGTGCGCAACCTCCAGGGTCATCATGTCCAAACCCATGGTCAATGCAGGATTCACTAAACCATCTCAGACACGTCTGTCCAGCATCTGCTGGAAGACTTCCTTTGAAGGAGAACTCACCACCTCTCGTGGCTGCCTGTTTCACTCATTGATCACCTCACTGTCAAAAAGTTTTTTTCTATTATCTACTATGGATCTTCTCCCTTTCCATTTCATTCCATTGCTTCTCATGTTTCCATGTGCAAAAGAGAATAAGGATGATGCCTCTCACTGTGACAGATAGTTGTAGACAGCTATTAAGTCTCTTAGCCTTCTTTTTTGCAAGCTAAACATTCCCAGATACTTGAACCGTTTGTTGTTGGACATACTTTGCAGTCCGATCACCATCCTGGTAGCTCTTCTCTGAACTTGCCCCAGTTTTTCAATGTCTTTTTTAAAATGTGGTGCCTAGAACTGGATACAGTATTCCAGATGCGGCCTGACCAAGGAGAATTAGCGGGAGATAATTACTTCACGTGATCTAGACTCTATGCTTCTCTTAATACATCTTAGAACTGTGTTTGCCTAATTTGCTGCTGCTGCATCACACTGTTGACTCATGTGCAGTCTGTGATCTATTAGTATATCCAAGTCTTTTTCACACATGCTGTTGCTTAGTTGTATTCCTTCCATTCTATAAATAGCTAGCTTAATCTTACCAGCACATAGCCCCCATGTCTCACACTGTAAAAAGTATTATGTGCGGTAAACCATTCAGTGTATACTGTCCATTTTGTTGATTTTTATTGATGTTATTGATTAAAACATGCATAGCAAAATATGAAAATCAATGTTCAGCCAAGCAAGTCCATGATTTAAGGTTTAGTCTAAAATACTCATCACAAGACTTCCCATCAAAACATGCTACATATACTAGTAACAAATAATCTATACACACTAAGCATGGGCTATATCTATTTGATATCTTTTTCACATTTGCATCAAGCAGTTATTTCCTTGACTTTGTTTAGTAAGTACTTTTTGCAAAGAGAAAAAAATGTGGTCTGATCTAGAGCAGCTACATTTTCTTGTACTTACTGAAGCCAAAGCTGGGGAACTCGTAATGACATTTGTAAGAGTGACAGCTGGAATGCTGGGAATGACTGGTGCATGGAGAACACTCGTGTGCCTCTGCACAGAAAAGCACAAACACATCTCAGTCCCCTGATTGGTTTGGAAACAAGAAATTGCAGATATAAAGAAAAACAGTGAAAAGAAAAAGAACTAAAGTAAGCAGGATTACAGTAGAGCTCACAGGATGTCACCTTTCTGCCCACTTTAATATCCTTGCATGTCTAATAGGGTATATAGATGATAGCTTGAATTTTCTCGGAAAAGAAAACTCACATTGACAGTAGAATTCAGTGAGTGTTCATTGCTCAGTGAAAAAAAAAAAGGAGAGATCAGACAGATACATGTGAAATATGCGGCTTCATGTGCGAGATCCGAATTACTCTTCAATTTAGTCACACTACTGGGACATCCATGATAGACGTCCCTCTGGCTATATCAATATTGGGTTATAGATAATACCGTATTTAATATCATGTAACCAAAAGGGGAGACTACACGGTCAAGACATTGCAGCACACTCCCAATGATAGCAAATAACAACCGCCGCCGCAAGAGAAATAGACATGCTGCGGTCTGGAGAGATGCGCTGCATGTCAGTCTCCGAGGGTGATCCGCAGGCGCCTCTATACGCATAGTGGGCATGGAATTTCTAGAAATCCCATCCACTATGCCGTAACATCTGGACGCTGCGGGTTGGATGCTGCATGAATAAGCAGCACGAAAGCCGCAGCAATTAATGATCGTGGGCACATACCCTAATAGGCAAATAGTGGGAATGAACTTAACCACCCAAAATGCCAAAGGCAATAGTGAAATATTCTAAATTTATTACGTATACATATGTATACACACACTATTTTTAAAGCATTCTTAAGGCCCCTTTACATTTAGCGATGCACCAGCGATCCGACCCGGTCATGATCGCTGGTGCATCGCTAAATGATCGCTAGTGAGCTGTCACACAGGCAGACCTCACAGCGTTGCAGCAGCGACGCAGCGCACGATACTCACCTTTCACACACAGCGATCCTGGCGTCCTCCCGCCCGCCTCCACGCGTCGCTCGTCGTCACAGCAGGAAGCCCAGCAGGAAGCGCCCGACGAGAAATGGAGCCGGACATTCTCGCGCGATCAGCGATGGACAGCGGGGGAGCCGGTTGGAGGTAAGTATTACACATAGCTTTATCGCTATCGATATCGCTATAACGTCACAAAATCGTTGACGTTATAGCGATATCGCTATGTGTAAAACCCCCTTTACTTTGCAGCATTTCTTTCCTACATTTGCACAGTAATGTTTGTAGATTGTAAAAGTGTGTGTATTTTTAAACAAGCGCGTATACGTTGTGTGATGATAATGTCAAATATGACTGGACAAAAAACACACATCGGAGTACACCACCATTAGATCATGGAACATAGGAAGGACATGAAGAAGCGAAAGGGATGTGTAATAAAATATAACCTTTATTAATAACTAGATGGTGGCCCAATTCTAACGCATCGGGTATTCTAGAATATGTATGTATTTTATTTATGAAGTTTTAAGAATAATGCAATAATGCACCCCCCAATCCTGATATGCATGGTCCTCTCACCGCTCAATCCTGATATGCATGGTACCCCTACCCCCCTATCTTGGTATGCATGGTCCACTCACCCCCTAATCCTGATATGCATGGTCCCCTCACCCCTCAATCCTGATATGCATGGTCCTCTCACCCCCCAATCCTGATATGCATGGTACCCCTCACCCCCCAATCCTGGTAAACATGGTCCCCTCACCCTCCAATCCTGGGATGCATGGTCCTCTCACCCCCCAATTCTGGTATGCATGGTCCTCTCACCCCTCTTTCCTGGTAAGCATGGTCCCCTCAACCCCCTTTCCTGGTATGCATGGTCCCCCTCACGCCCCTTTCCTGGCATGCATGGTCCTGTCACCCCCCCTTTCCTGGTATGTATGGTCCCCTCACCTCCCTTTCCTGGTATGCATGGTCACCCTCTCCCCCCTTTCCTGGTATGCATGGTCCCCTCACCCCCCTTTGCTGGTATGTATGGTCACCCTCACTCCACTTTCCTGGTATTCATGGTCCCCTCACCCCCCTTTGCTGGTATGCATGGTCACCCTCACCCCCCTTTCCTGGTATGCGTGGTACCCCTCACCCCCCTTTCCAGGTATGCATGGTCCCCCTCACCCCCCTTTCCTGGTATGCATGGTCCCATCACCCCCCTTTCCTGGTATGCATGGTCTCTGTTAAAATAAAAAATAGTTATATAATCACCTTCCGATGGCCCGCGATCTCCACTCCACGCTCCATGCACCCGGCTTCGCGGTCCCAGTAATGCTTTGCGCCTTAGACCGCTGATGACGTCGTGCTCTCGCGAGAGTGACGTCATCTCCGGTCCTTTGCGCTAAGCATTACTCGGACCGCGATGCCGGGCGCATGGAAAGGAGATCGGAGGCCGTCGGAAGGCCTTTTTTAATTTTAATTCTATTTTTTACAGATTAAGCGCTGCGCACAATTGAGTGCTGCGCCCGTCGCTGACTGGTCGCGGCCGGCGCAGCTTACTGTTACAAACAGCTGCACCTGTCTCTGCGACGCGGGATTTCGGTTACAGACAGACATAATAAGACGATTATATATATAGATTTGGTAAAATGTATTAAGACAATAACCATACTTCTGTGTAGGATGTATACTGGATCACAAGTACTGCACAGTTATTATGTGATCCACTAAAGCCTGATGGATTGCAGTGTATATACAGCACTCTATTATTTACTATAATATTAATCTTTGTAGTTACAGTACCTGTAGACTGATTGATTATTCAATTAAACCTGACCTCTAATTTATAAGGGACAATAAAAACATTAAAACATTTTTTGTTATAAAAACACGTGTGTTTTTTATAACAAAAATGTTTTAATGTTTTTATTGTCTTTTATAAAATTTTGCATTTTACTTAGCCAATAAAATATCATCTGATTTAACATCAGAGATACTTGGTTATTTGGCTATATAACCTTCTTGCTCCAAATTAGATTAAGGATTCTCTGAAGGAAGCGCCCTGAAAACGTCTTTATTCGCAATATCACGTGGAGGAAAATTTCTTTCTGGGAGAGGAAAATTATCTCCATGCTATTACAGACGGGCAGCATACCGGTGGAAAGATCATCCTTGTTTGTAAACTTTTCTCAGTGTTGTGCCTCCTTATACAGCCACACCAGGTGAGCAAGTTTGAAGTTGTACTTTTCTCACCAAGCTGAATTGACTCATCTACTACGCATAGATAGCGCTCTCCCTCTTTTTTCCCCTCTTCCTCTCTTTCCCAGGACCTTATTCTCTAATTTATAAAGGACAACAGTCATGGATGATTATTATTAATTTTCCAAATATATAACATTGAGCACTGCGATCCATAAGGCTTTAGTGGATCACAAAATAACTACGGCATATATAGTATATACGGTATATACTTTATATAGTATTTGTGAATCAATATACATCCTACACGGATATATGGTTATTGTCTTAATATATTTTACCAAATTATTGATAAAGGTTATATTTTATTACAAATCTCCTTCCCTTCTTCACACACACACACACACACATATATATATATATTGTGATAAAACACTCCGGGATCGCCTTTGCTGGGGTCAAAGGTCACGTGCGTTCAGCATGAAACTCAGGCGCACAGCCAGGGTCCGGGTATAACTGACACTGGGTCAGGTTTATTAAAGGAGAAAGCAATGCATAAAGGAAAAAAACATAAAACAAATCCTTGCCTGTCCGGCACTAACTAAACAAGGTACAACCTAACTACCAACTGGCGGGCTTCTCCCGTCCAGCCAAACCACAGTTACCGTGGGCAGTGCTTTCACTCACGTGTGTCTCTCACACAGACAGGCTCTCTGTGTCCCCAGGCTGAAAGACTCACACAACCACCTGACATCCTTTTATATGCGCCTCCCATTATTCATTAGTAACCAGGTGAGATACTGACCAGACTAGGCAACATAGGAAAGGTATCTGGGCGAGATATACCTGCCCTCATCCACTATTCCCACATGATTCTCACATATCCCCCCCCCTCTGCTCAGACCACTCCGGTCGAGCAATGACACCCGCCAAACAGTGCACTCGGGACAGGTCATCTGCATTCCCCATCTGTACCCCTGGGCAGTGCTCCACCGTAAAAATGTAGGCCTGCAGGGCAAGGAACCACCGGGTCACCCGGCTATTCCGTTCCTTGTGCAAGTGCATCCACTTGAGAGGGGCATGGTCAGTGATCAGCCTGAACTTTCGGCCCACCAGGTAATATTTGAGGGCCTCTAGAGCCCACTTAATGGCTAGGCACTCTTTTTCCACTACCGCATACTTTTGCTCATGTTTATTCAGCTTCCTGCTGAGATAGAGGACCGGGTGTTCCACTCCGTCCCTTGCTTGTGACAGTACGGCCCCGATACCGATATCAGAGGCATCCGTTTGTACCACAAACTCGCTGCGGAAGACCGAGGTCACCAGTACGGGTTGAGAGCAAAGTGCCCGTTTTAGGCTATGGAAGGCTTCTTCAGCCGCTAAATTCCATTTAATCATGACGGAATCTTTCCCTTTGGTAAGATCCGTCAGGGGGGTAGCGATGGCTGCAAAATTGGGGATGAACCAGCGATAATAGCCGGCGATCCCCAGAAAGACTTGCACTTGCTTCTTGTTGACTGGTTGCGGCCAGTCCTGAACCGCTTGAATCTTATCGACTTGGGGTTTAACAATACCCCTCCCAATTACATACCCCAAATACCGGGCTTCTTCTAGCCCGATGTGACATTTCTTGGGGTTCGCGGTTAGACCTGCCTCACACAGGTCGTCAATCACAGCTTGTACTTTCTGGAGATGAGTCTCCCAGTCCAAGCTGTAAATGACAATGTCATCCAAATAGGCCGAAGCATACTGCCTATGTGGCCTCAGGACTCGATCCATCAGTCTCTGGAAGGTCGCCGGTGCTCCGTGCAGTCCAAACGGCATATACACATACTGAAATAAACCTTTCGGCGTAGCAAATGCCGTCTTTTCTCTGGCAGCCTCTGCCAGAGGGATCTGCCAATACCCCTTTGTTAGGTCTAGGGTCGTAATATACCGGGCTTTTCCTAACCGATCTATTAACTCGTCGACCCGGGGCATAGGGTAGGCATCAAATTTTGAGACCGCATTCAGTTTCCTGAAGTCATTGCAGAACCGGATGGTGCCGTCCGGTTTAGGAATTAACACAATCAGGCTAGACCAAGCACTGTGCGATTCCTCAATGACACCTAACTCTAACATTGCCTTCACTTCTCGGGAAACGGCTTCACGGAGCTTCCGGAATTCTGTAGGGTTTCACATGAACTGTGACACCAGGTTCCATTACGATGTCATGTTTCATTAGCGTAGTCTGCCCGGGTTTTTCTGAAAAAAACTTTTGGTTGTGAAGTAGAAACTGCCTGACCTCAGTCTTTTGCCGCTCTGATACGGTACGGTATGCGAGCAGACGGGACGGGACAGCTCCGCTGACAAGGCAGACCGATCTTTCCAGGGTTTTATCAGATTTACATGATAAACCTGTTCAGGTTTTCGTTTACCTGCCTGGTATACTTTGTAGTTTACTTCACCAACTCTTTCCTTAATCTCAAAGGGGCCCTGCCACTTTGCTAGGAACTTACTGTCCACCGTGGGGACCAGGATCAACAACCTATCTCCGGGTGCAAACGTACGGATCTTGGCGCCCCTATCATATATTCTTTTTTGGGCTCCTTGAGCCTGCATCATGTGTTCTTGGACGATAGGCATAACAGCCGCAATACGGTCCTGCATTTGGGATACGTGATCTATCACCGTTTTAAATGGAGTGACCTGACCCTCCCAGGATTCTTTGGCGACGTCTAACAGTCCGCGAGGATGTCGGGCATACAATAACTCGAAAGGCGAGAACCCCGTGGAAGACTGGGGTACTTCCCTGATGGCAAAAAGCAAATACGGAAGTAAATAGTCCCAGTTCTTCCCATCCTTGTCTATCGCCTTTCTCAGCATCTGCTTCAGAGTTTTATTGAACCGTTCGACCAACCCGTCTGTTTGAGGGTGATACACGGATGTGCGTAACGGTTCGATTTGTAACAACCGGCAGAGCTCCTTCATTACCCTGGACATAAAGGGAGTCCCCTGGTCGGTGAGTATCTGTTTTGGTATACCGACCCGACTAAACACATGCACCAGTTCCTTGGCAATCGTCTTGGTGGCCGTGTTGCGCAAAGGGATGGCCTCCGGGTAACTAGTGGCATAATCCAAGAAGGACCAGGATATGTTGGTGTCCACGTGCAGACCGTGGAAGGGGCCCAACTAAATCCATCCCAATCCTCTCAAACGGGACCTCAATAATAGGTAGGGGTACCAAAGGGCTACAGAACCGGGGCTTAGGCGCAGAGGCTTGGCAGTCAGGACAAGACTCACAATATACACGAATATCGTGATGCATGCCTGGCCAAACAAAACAGTGTAATATCCTTTCAGTGGTTTTCTGGACTCCCAGGTGACCTCCCATCAAATGTCCGTGGGCCAGGTCCAGCACCTGCCGCCGTTAGGGTTTTGGCATGACTATTCGTTTCACCGTGTCTTCCCCCTTTTTCTCTATCTGATATAGTAAATCATTCTCTAGGACCATGTGAGGATATGCCAGCCTAGAGCCAGGTTCTACGGGTACCCCATTTATCACTTTTACATTTGTCCTAGCCTGAGAAAGGGTAGGATCCTTAATTTGCTCGCTTTGGAAGTCATCTTTCTGAACTTCCAAATCCGGCAAACGGGGAGGTGGACGGCTGTCGGCCTCCTCCTCTTCCTTGGTCTCCTCCGTATCACCCGCCATGACTGAAAACGGGAACTGCAGGTCATTTCCAGCAGACTCTTCCCCCGAGTCTTCCGGGGAGACCTCTTCCAGGGGTTCGGGACCCACACGCGCCCTGGGAGAAGAATCATGTCCACTATTACCCGAGGGCATCAACTGATTCTCCCACAATTGCCAGAAGTGGGGAAAATCCCGGCCCAAGATAACATCATGTAATAACGCAGGGACGAGTCCCACTTTATGTTGCACAGACCCATAGGAAGTAGTAATGCATATGACTGTGGTGAGGTACGAACAGGTGTCTCCATGCACACACGTTACAGAAAATTTATACCCATGATCCTGGATCAAAAAAAGGCAATAGTCACTTCAATAGACATATCTCAACAAAAATTGTCATGGGAGGTACCATGAAGACTCAAGAAGTGAAGACAATGATAAATGTAAAAATACAATTTTTATTAGTTATCAATTAAAATTAACATAATTATATTAAAAAGACAGGACTAATTGGTCTCCAACATGGGGGATTAGGATAACCAGCAAGAAAACATTATTGCGTCTTCATAGAGTGCAAACTACATAGGATAATCGAAAATCTGACTTGGTTCAAAAAAATGTACCTCCAGAGATCAAAAAAATCCCTCCAAAGCAAAAGTAGTACATTGAGGCCTATATTTCAATAGCAGTTGCAAAAAGATGCTAAACTTGCCAAAAAAGCGCTATAAGCACTAAAGAGAAAGTTGCCTATTCAATATAGAAAAGATAGATGGCCAAGGAGAGGAATTGCACCTCAGAGATTTCAATAGCAGTTGCAAAAAGATGCTAAACTTGCCAAAAAAGCGCTATAAGCACTAAAGAGAAAGTTGCCTATTCAATATAGAAAAGATAGATGGCCAAGGAGAGGAATTGCACCTCAGAGAAATATATCAAAAAGACCCCAGGGCACAGCAAGGAACATATCAAGAATAATAAAGTGCAAAGCAAGTTGCTTCTTCCAGGGAACGCCCCTGGAAGAAGCAACTTATGCGAAACAGCGCTGTCGGGCGGCGGTGGGGGAGAAGCTTTACCAGCATTTAGCCTTTACATCAGCTCATTTTTTCCAGCGGCCAGCTACAGGTAAAATCCTAATCTTAAAATTGCTTTGCACTTTATTATTCTTGATATGTTCCTTGCTGTGCCCTGGGGTCTTTTGGATATATTTCTCTGAGGTGCAATTCCTCTCCTTGGCCATCTATCTTTTCTATATTGAATAGGCAACTTTCTCTTTAGTGCTTATAGCGCTTTTTTGGCAAGTTTAGCATATTTTTGCAACTGCTATTGAAATATAGGCCTCAATATACTACTTTTGCTTTGGAGGGATTTTTTTGATCTCTGGAGGTACATTATTTTGAACCAAGTCAGATTTTCGATTATCCTATGTAGTTTGCACTCTATGAAGACGCAATAATGTTTTCTTGCTGGTTATCCTAATCCCCCATGTTGGAGACCAATTAGTCCTGTCTTTTTAATATAATTATGTTAATTTTAATTGATAACTAATAAAAATTGTATTTTTACATTTATCATTGTCTTCACTTCTTGAGTGTTCATGGTACCTCCCATGACGATTTTTGTTGAGTTACAGAAAATTTGTCTGATGGTCCAGTCGGGGCTGACACCAGACTGGCCTTCACCAGAGTCACCACACTTCCCGAGTCTAACAATGCCACCACCTTTTTGCCATCAACAGTTAAATCACACAAGTGTTTTTCCACATCCTTTTGACCGGCATTCACACTCACTACCCGTGCAACCATAGACATGCGGTTTCTATAGTCTGTGACGTCGCACTGCATGGGTTCAGTAGTGACCGGACAGTTCGCAGCAATGTGGCCCATCTCTTGGCAGCGGAAACACCTAACGGGCCCCTTGCTTAGACCATAGTTCGTTACTCTCGGCCTCGTATTGCGGGCAGTCCCGGTTTCCTCCCCCACTGTCTTAGGGATTTTTCCTTCTCCCCTACTCCCTGGAACAGTCTTACCGGTTCCACGTGGAAATGATGAAGAACGAGGAGGGGTAGCGTCGTCTCGGAGTCCTTCCGCCACGGAGTAACGTTCAACCAGATCCACCAGTTGATCTGCTGTCGTAGGATTTCCATGGCTTACCCACTTCCTCAAGGCTGGCGGTAGAGCTCTCAGGTACTTGTCCATGACGACTCTCTGGATTATCTCCAGCGCTGTCAGCACCTCGGGTTGTAGCCACTTCTTCGTCACGTGGATCAGGTCGAACATCTGTGACCGCGGTGGTTTATCCGGCTGATAAGTCCATTGATGCACTCTCTGTGCACGGACAGCGGTCGTCACTCCCAGCCGGGCCAAGATCTCGGCTTTCAGCTTGTCAAAGTCGTGCGCGGCTTCAGGTTCTAAGTCATAATAAGCCTTTTGGGCCACACCGGAAAGAAACGGGGCAATCAGGCCGGCCCATCGTGCCTTCGGCCATTTTTCTCGCACCGCCGTCCGTTCAAACGTGGTCAGGTATGCCTCAACGTCATCTTCGGTCGTCATCTTCTGCCAGTACCGACTCACGTGAATCACTCTCGACTCGGCTTCCAGGTTAACCTCAGGTAAGCTTGCCAAGCGCTGCGCCACAGCGAACGATCGGTAGCTGTCATGTCCACCAACTCCTTCAGCTGGGCCATCATCACCCGATTAGCTTCTTGCTGGACGGTGGTGGACTGTACCAGCGCTTTCACCATGTCCTCCATGTTCATGCGTCCAACGTGATGCCCGCGTTCTCCACAACAATGTGATAAAACACTCCGGGATCGTCTTTGCTGGGGTCAAAGGTCACGTGCGTTCAGCATGAAACTCAGGCGCACAGCCTGGGTCCGGGTATAACTGACACTGGGTCAGGTTTATTAAAGGAGAAAGCAATGCATAAAGGAAAAAAAACATAAAACAAATCCTTGCCTATCCGGCACTAACTAAACAAGGTACAACCTAACTACCAACTGGCGGGCTTCTCCCGTCCAGCTAAACCACAGTTACCGTGGGCACTGCTTTCATTCACGTGTGTCTCTCACACAGACAGACTCTCTGTGTCCCCAGGCTGAGACACTCACACAACCACCTGGCATCCTTTTATATCCGCCTCCCATTATTCTTTAGTAAGCAGGTGAGAAACTGACCAGACTAGGCCACATAGGAAAGGTATCTGGGCAAGATATACCTCTGCCTTCATCCACTATTCCCACATGATTCTCACAATATATATATACATACACACATATATATATATATATATATATATACATACTGTATATATTCGAGGATAAGGCCTGTTTCACATTTCAGTTTTTTTTGTCAGCTAAAATCCGCCAAAAAGGCGGAAAGCGGATTCGTTCCTAACTGATGTGAACGGAAGCCACCGGATCCGTTATTTTGACAGATCCGCAGAAGGAAGAATTTTAAAGGAACCGCTGCCCAGATTTCAGGGTTAAATTCCCGGCTGACTTCCTTTCTCTGGGCAGGCGCACTGTAAAATGCGGATCCTGCAGCAAAAAAAACGATGCAGGGTCCGACCAGGCATGATAATAATAATAATAATAATTCTTATTTATATAGCGCCAACATATTCCGCAGCACTTTACAATTAAGCGGGGACATGTACAGACAATAAATTCAATACAAGTTAAGACAATTCAAACAGTGACATTAGGAGTGAGGTCCCTGCTCGCAAGCTTGCAATCTACAAGGAAATGGGGGGAGGCATGTCGGCGGACGCAAAAAATTTGGCGGATTCGCAAAAAACGGATCCAACAGATGGCCATCCGTCAAGATCCGCCGGTAATGCAACTCAATGGGGAAAAAAAACTGATCCGCCCAAAAAAATGGCGGATCCGTTTTTTTCAAAAACCGGCGGATTTTGACTGATGGTCAAAAACGGAAGTGTGAAACAGGCCTAAGCCGAGTTTTTCAGCATAATTTTTTGTGCTGAAAACGACCCCCTCGGCTTAAACTCGAGTGAGGGTTCAGAACATGGGGGGCGGAGCGGCAGCAGAGGAGCAGCAGGTCACAAGAGGCAATGAATATTCATTTTTCTGTAATAGCGCGCACAGTGTCAGCCACAGCAGCCGGCTCATGCAGCTGCCAGGCGGTCACGTGTCCCCGCTACTTAAGAGAAATGAATATTCAACCTCTTTCCACTTCCATGGAGACGCTGCGACGGAGCGCAGGAAGATAAGTAGAATAGTTTATTTATTAATGTTTTTTAATGGGGGCCATGCACACCAGGATGGATTGGGGCCAATCATACAAGGATAGGGATGAGGAACCATGCAGACTAAGACAGGGATGAGAATGTCATGCATACAAGGATAGGGATGAGGAGCCATGCATACAAGGAAAGGGATGAGGAGTCATGCATACAAGGATAGGGATGAGGAGTCATGCATACCAGGACAGGGATGAGGAACCATGCAAACCAGGATAGGGATGAAGAGCCATGCATACTAGGACAGGGATGAGGAACCATGCAAACCAGGATAGGGATGAAGAGCCATGCATACTAGGACAGGGATGAGGAATCATGCAGACCAGGATAGGGACGAAGAGTCACTGTTTGTCTGCCGCGCTGATAAGGTGATGTGTCCAATACCAGATAAGGGTAGATGCGACAGAGACATGGCATAGGAGCCGGAGACAGTGAGAAAAGCAAAACTTGCTATTTTTCTTTTTAATAACAAACTGAGCCCGGGACCTAGACTTTCTGAAAAGGGATAACCCCTTTAATATTTTTTTTTATCATTTAATAAAATGCAAAGTGAACGAACAAAAGGGAAACCTAAATCAAATGAATATTTGATGTGACCATTCTTTGTCTTCAAAACAGCATAAATCCTTCTAGGCACGCTTCCACAAAGTCAATGACTTTAGAGGATTATAGTCGGGTGTATGAGTAACCAATTATACCCACATCACCTAATATCCCACATCATCCCGTCAGCCAGAGCCACCGGACAACTACCGCTAATATCCCACATCATCCCGCCAGCCAGAGCCACCGGACAACTACCCCTAATATCCCATATCATCTCATCAGCTAGAGCCACCAGAATACTACCCCTAATATCCCACATCATCCCTTCAGAGCCACCGAACTACTACCCCTAATATCCCACATCATCCCGTCAGAGCCAACATTGTCAGGTTGGCACTGTTTCACTGATTACAATGATACTTGGGTTGGAGAAATCCATCTTGTCTTTCTTTTTTTAATCTGTGTTTGAATTTTTAAGTTAATGAGGATGCTTCATGCCAGACAAAGTTCCTGATTCTGGGCTCCTACTGCAGTCTATGTCAGAGGGTGGACTGTGTCGGCACGGTGTTATTTCCAGCTTTACAGAAGGACAATAACACCATAGAAATGATAAGAATAACAGACCTCAGTCACCACAACTGTCTGCAAGGAAAACTGTTGCTCATAGCAAACAATCACGGCTCAGCTTTCATCTTTTAAACAGCTCTGGTGAAATGAAAGAAGCTTAGTGATTGCTTGCTATGGGCAACACAGGCAGTGTACCTGTTGTGGTAAAAAAGATGTCCCTATGAAATAGATAATTTATATACAATATATATGTATATTAGACTAGATATTATATATATATTAGCTATTTAGATATTTATTATACAAGGCTTTGCGTGTGGAGTGAGTGTAGCTATGTGAAGTAGGTGTGGCTATGCAGAGTGGGCATGGCTTGCTACACACACATACACTCAGATTTATGTGTAGAAAAGCCTTTTCCTTTACAGTAAATTGTCTCCTATATAACCAGTTTGGTTTAATTGCACATTAACAGATTTCCATGGATGATAGCTTCTGAGTATTACCAATACAATGCTTACATAGGTTTTATAACCATGAGTGGAATGTAAGGTTGCATGGTTATACTGTACAGTTGGACATCTCTCCGTGGCTTCCAATTTTCTACTGATCTCCACGTCACACAAGTCCCACCCAGTTACAGGAGTGCTTCACTGTATGGAAGTGTGATATGACCCCAACAAAGCAAAAGGGCAATAGAGATTTTATGTAAAACGTTGTTATAAGCAATAATGCATCTGAAATGGCTATGAGTGGGGCTTTGTGCAATAGCTCTTTAAAGGGAATCTATTTAGTAGAAAATATTTTTTGACATTTTGGTGGCCAATGTTTTTGCTTTCATATTACAATCTGTATTAAAACATATATAGTCTAAATATATATATTTCTAGAAATAAACATATATATATATATATATATATATATATATATATATATATATGTACTGTATATATTTTTTTTTTTTTACAGAAGACCTTTCGGCAATTTTATTATGATCCATGGTAGGATTGCACAGACCAGTAACACCTCATAAATCCAGTTGGTAACACAGGATCTAGCATTCTTACATGGTGATGTCACAGCTTTCTTGCTCCCTTCACAATCACCTTTGCACATGCTTATTGCTTGCTTCAATACAAAATATGGGGTCGGAGTCAATCTGTTACTGCTAATGTACATATCGATGTCCTAAAAGAGCAGGATGTATGTGTCTATAATAGTGGCTAATGTGGGTACGGAAAGTATTCAGACCCCTTTAAATTTTTCACTCTTTGTTTCATTGCATCTATATGGTAAATTCAAAAAAGTTCATTTTTTTCTCATTAATGTACACTCTGCACCCCATCATGACTGTAAAAAACAGAAATGTAGAAATTTTTGCAAATTTATTAAAAAAGAAAAACAGAAATATCACATGGTTATAAGTATTCAGACCCTTTGCTTAGACACTCATATATAAGTCGCATGCTGTCCATTTCCTTGTGATCCGCCTTGAGATGGTTCTACTCCTTCATTGGAGTCCAGCTTTGTTTAATTAAACTGATATGAATTGATTTGTAAAGGCACACACCTGTCCATATAAGACCTCACTGCTCACAGTGCATATTAGACCAAATGAGAATCATGAGGTCAAAGGAAAAGGCCAAGGCGCTCAGAGACAGAATTGTGGCAAGGCACAGATGTGGCCAAGGTTACAAAAGATTTTCTGCAGTACTCAAGGTTCCTAAGAGCACAGTGGCCTCCATAATCCTTAAATGGAAGAAGTTTGTGACCACCAGAAGTTTTCGTAGACCTGACCGTCCACCCAAACTGAGCAATCGTGGGAGAAGAGCCTTGGTAAGAGAGGTAAAGAAGAACCCCAAGATCACTGTGGCTGAGCTCCAGAGATGCAGTAGGGAGATGGGAGAAAGTTCCACAAAGTCAACTATCGCTGCAGCCCTCCACCACTCAGGCCTTGATGACAGAGTGGCCAGACGGAAGCCTCTCCTCAGTGCAAGACATATGAAAGCCCCCATCTGTGGACGTCAGACTATCCTCATGGAGTCGGTTTCTAACTGATTGCGCAGACACATGCACATTTGTGGCCTGCTGGAGGTCATTCTGCAGGGCTATGGCAGTGCTCCTTCTGATCCTTCTTCCATAAAGGCTGAGGTAGCGGTCCTGCTGCTGGGTTGTTGCCCTCCTACGACCCCCTTCACGTCTCCTGGTGTACTGGCCTGTCTCCTGGTAGCGCCGACAGACACAACAAACCTTCTTGCCACAGCTCGCATTGATGTGCCATCCTGGATGAGCTGCACTACCTGAGCCACTTGTGTGGGTTGTAGAGTCTGTCTCATGCTACCACGAGTGTGAAAGCACAACCAACATTCAAAAGTGACCAAAACATCAGCCAGTAAGCACTGGTACTGAGATGTGGTCTGTGGTCCCCACCTGCAGAACCACTCCTTTATTGAGGGTGTCTTGATAATTGCCAATAATTTCCATCTGTTGTCTATTTCATTTGCACAACAGCATGTGAAATTGATTGTCAATCAGTGTTGCTTCCTAAGTGGACAGTTGGATTTCACAGAAGTTTGATTTAATTGGAGTTATATTCTGTTGTTTAAGTGTTCCCTTTATTTTTTTGAGCAGTATATATATAATGCATAAATAGATATCTGCAGATTGTGATGTTTGTGATGATGTAATATAAAAAAGAAATATAGCAAAAGAAATGTTCAAAGCACATTAACATAAAGTCTAGAGTAAAAACAATAGGCAATTTTCTGATGCCACATTTTTTAAGGCATATCTGTCAGAGGGTTTTTGAATGTAATTTCAGAGCACCATGATGTAGTAGGAGAAACCCTGATTACAGCGATGTGTCACTTACTAGGCTGTGTTTTGTGGTTTTCAATTGTAAAGCAGCGGTGTCCACGCTGTGCAGTTATGAGGCAGTGACCCAAGCAAGTTCAAAACAAAAAGGTTTTTTTAATGTCCAACAAAACTCACTCAGTGCACAGCACGCTGTATCTTCCGGATCGCAGCCGGGTAAACAAAACGTCAGTCCAGGGCAGTTGCCATGAGCGACGTATTGCCGGGTATGCAGGGAGGGTTGCCAGTACCTTTGGCTCCGCTGGCCCTGTGTTAACTCACACAGGGCGTGCTCTGCAGATCACCTGCTCTGTTTCCTCACCAGAGCAACACTGACTACGTCAACCCTTCCAGCAGGGTTATTTTTTTTCCTTTTCCAACCTGTGGCCATAGGCCACTCATAAGACCTGGGCTGGAGGAAACGGACCGGACCCCACTACCTTCCTGCAGTCCGTTTCAAAAATAAAAGTCCACACCGGGTTTTCCTAAACAAACTCCTTCATCCAAATAGCTTGACCAGGTTCAAACTTACTTTTATTCTGCCCTGCGTGTCACAGGCACATTGCTGTGATCACAAGGCACTCCAGCGGATCTAATACATTTTAGAGCACATCCTGGGGGACACATAGCGGACCCTCACATATGACACCGGTCACTGCCTCACATACCACCTCCCTCTGTTCAAACTTGTGGGGTTGAACATTTGTCACCATACAGGGAGCCCATGACAGTGCATCTGCATTTTCCTGTGCTTTCCCCGCTCGATGTTCCACTGAGAAGCTGAAGTTTTGTAAGGACAGGAACCATCTGGTCACTCGGGCATTCCTCTCTTTTGCATTTCTCATCCACACGAGAGGTGAATGGTCCATTACCAACCAAAACTGACACCCGAGCAAATAGTAGCGCAGGGACTCCAAGGCCCATTTAATCGCCAAGCACTCCTTCTCCACTACACTGTAATTTTTCTCTGCCGGGGTCAGCTTCCGGCTCAAGTAGGTGACTGGATGCTCATCCCCGTTCACCTCTTGCGACAGCACCGCTCCTAAGCCTACCTCTGAGGCATCAGTTTGGACAATAAAGGATTTCTTGAAGTCGGGGCTGACGAGGACTGGCTGTCC
Organism: Dendrobates tinctorius; assembly: GCF_039654945.1. NCBI lineage: Eukaryota > Metazoa > Chordata > Amphibia > Anura > Dendrobatidae > Dendrobates > Dendrobates tinctorius. Next base: position 8,524,742 of record NW_027361758.1, read on the forward strand.
ACACACTGCCGACTTCAGAGATTGGAACGCTTCCTCCGCTTGAGAATTCCACCGGACCATCACCGTCTTCTTCCCCTTTAGCAGATCCGTTAGGGGTGCTGATTTCCCAGCAAAATTAGATATAAACCGTCGGTAGTACCCAATGATGCCAAGGAATGCCCTCACTTGTTTGGTACTTAAGGGCTTGGGCCAGTTTTGAATGGCCTCAATTTTGTTAACTTGGGGTTTGATAACCCCTCGGCCAATCACGTATCCTAAGTACCGGGCTTCGTTGAGACCTATTGCGTACTTTTTTGGGTTGGCTGTTAACCCCGCGATTCTAAGAGACTCCAGCACTGCTTGTACCTGGGACAGATGAGTATCCCAGTCGGTACTAAAAATGACTATGTCATCCAAATAGGCCGAAGCGTAACCCCGGTGAGGTTCCAACACAATGTCCATCAGCCTCTGGAACGTGGCCGGAGCCCCATGTAATCCAGAAGGCAAGATGACATATTGATAGAGGCCCTCTGGTGTTATAAAAGTGGTCTTTTCTTTTGCAGACTCAGTTAAGGGGACCTGCCAGTAGCCTTTTGTGAGGTCCAGCGTGGTGAAGTACTGGGCTTTCCCTAATCTCTCAATTAGCTCGTCCACCCGTGGCATGAGATAGAGGTCAATTTTTGACACTTCATTTAACATCCTGAAGTCATTACAGAAGCGTAAAGACCCATCGGGTTTCGGTATCAGGACAATGGGGCTGGCCCACTCACTTCGGGACTCCTCAATGACTCCCAACTGGAGCATTTGTTTCACCTCGGCTGCGATGGCTTGCCTTCGGGCTTCTGATACTCGGTACAGTTTCATCTGTGCCTTTACCTGGGGCTCAGTGATAATGTCATGTTGTATCACTGAGGTCCGGCCTGGCAGCTCTGAGAATACGTCCGTATTCCTCTGCACGAGGGCCCGAGCCTCCCGCCGCTGCTGTTTGGTGAGAGAGTCATTTATTTTAACCTGTCCCCCGGCTGTGTTCTTGGCCAGTGCCAGAGGGCCCTCTGTTGGAACGACCGGAGTCGCCTCCGTGACCAAACATTCCCGGTCCTTCCAGGCCTTTAACAGGTTTACATGGTACAGTTGCGCGGGTTTCCTTTTTCCGGGTTGGTAAACTTTATACAGTAGTTCACTTCCCCCACTTTCCCCCGTAGCTCATAAGGCCCTTGCCAATTGGCAATGAGTTTACTCTCTGGGGTGGGCACTAGTACCAACACCCGGTCCCCTTTTTTAAAGGTCCTGACCGTGGCCCTTTTATTATACGTACGGCTCTCAGCGGCCTGCGCATCCAACAGATGCTCCTTTACTATGGGCCGCACGACCGCAACCCGATCCTGCATTTTTGTCACATACTCGATGACACTCTTATTGTGAGTGGGCTCCTGTTCCTACGTCTCTTTGGCTACATCCAGCAGTCCTCTCAGGTGCCTGCCATACAGTAGCTGAAATGGGGAGAACTCCATGGATGCCTGCGGTACCTCGCAGATGACGAACATGAGATAGGGCAGTAACATGTCCCAATACCTTTCATCCTTGGCGACCACCTTTTTTAGCATGGCTTTGAGGGTCTTATTAAACCTCTCCACCAACCCGTCGGTTTGTGGATGATACACCGATGTATGTAGTTGTTTAATTTGGAGCAACTTGCACAGCTCCTTGGTCACCTTAGACATAAAGGGGGTTCCCTGATCTGTCAAGATCTCCTTGGGTAGCCCAAGGCGACAAAACATGGCAAATAGTTCCCTGGCTATTAATTTAGCTGAGGTGTGGCGGATTGGTATCGCCTCTGGATACCGGGTAGCGTACTCTACGACTACCAATATGTGTTGGCGACCCCGGGCGGATTTTACTACCGGCCCTACGAGATCCATCGCAATTCGCTCAAAAGGTACCTCTATAATGGGCAGAGGCACCAATGGGCTCTGGTAGTTCATGGTGGGTGAGGTCAGTTGGCACTCCGGACACGTCTCACGATAACTTTGGGCCTCAGCGTAGACCCCTGGCCAGAAGAACCACTGCAGTATGTGCTCCTGAGACTTTTTGGCTCCCAAATGCCCTCCCAGCATGTGAGTGTGAGCCATGTCGAGCACCACCCGGCGGTAGGGCTGGGGCACTACCAGCTGTTCTACCACCTCACCCCTGATTTTATCCACCCTGTACAGTAGCTCCTGGTTGATTATAATCCATGGGAACTCCATCTCCGCACCCGGATGCTGAGCCACCCCATTTATCTCAATTACTCTTTCCCTTGCCCGGGCCAAAGTGGGATCCTGGAGCTGAGCTGTCCCGAATTTACCAGAGGGCAACTCTAATTCAGGGATCGGTAGGGTCTCCTCGACCTCTCCTGCCAATACCTCTAAGGGAAACCTATCAGGGTTACATCCTGTCCCTAGGTTGGCGACCCCTATGGCAGGTATCCCTGACTCGGCGTCTTCAGGTTCAGCGCACGGAATACCATTGTCTCTGAGAGGGTTAACTCTGGTCTCCCATAGGGACCAAAACAGGGGCAAGTCTCTTCCCAATACAGTCCCATATGGCATATGGAAGAGTCTTTACTACTCACACCACGTTTTACTTCCCCACACGGGGTTTAGAACGTGACCTCTGCGGTCGAGTACTCTCAGTGGTCTCCATGTATGCACACCACCCCCACCTTACGCCCATCAGGGCTGTCACCAGCAACCAGTGACCCATGCACCATAGTTACCATCCTCCCCGAGTCCAAGAGAGCGTCCGTCTGGTACCCATTAACGAGTACCTGGCACAGATGACGTTTAGTACCAGCAGAGTTTGTAGAGGCAGTTCACACTGGCTGGGCATACATAGATACCCGGCGGGTATACCCGCAGTCCATAGGTTTGGTCGTTAGGGGGGCAGTTAGCAACCACATGTCCAGGCTCTTGGCATCGCCAACACTTAAGAACTGGGGCACGAGGGAACCTTGGGGCCACGGTAGGGGATACGGGGCGGTTGACATTCTCCTTCTGAGATATCCCCTCAGTTCGGGCACGATCTGTATGGGCCTTGGTGGAGGGTTGTGGATTTTTCCCAGGCTCCTGAGCTGATGGGGCCTTACGTGACAGCCGAAGTGGGGCAGTGTACCGTATAAAGTCTTGAGTGGCTGTATACTGCTCCACCAGTCCTACCACCTGGTCCAGAGTGCCCGGGTCCCCTTGCCCCACCCAACGCTGTATGGCGGCTGGCAGGGCCCTCACCAGTCGGTCGACCACCACCCTCTCTACCATCTGGATCGGGGTTAAAGTCTCAGGCTGTAGCCATTTTTTACCAGTTGCAGTAAGTCAAAAGCTTGAGACCGGGCTGGGCGAGTCTCAGAAAAGGACCACTGGAACACCCGTTGGGCCCGCACATATGTATTAACCCCCAGTCGAGCAAGGATCTCACCTTTCAGCTTCCCATTGTCCAGGGCATCGTCCCGACTGAGGTCCAGGTAGGCCTTTTGTGCATCTCCCGTCAAGAAGTTGGAGACCACCTCAGCCCACTGAGCCACCGGCAAGTTCTCCCGCTCTGCAGTGCGTTCAAAGATGGTGAGAAAAGTCTCCATGTCGTCCTCAGGTGCCATTTTCCTCAGCGCTGAACGGACCTTGTACCGGGCTTCCGATCGGTATGTGGTGGCTGGGGATCCTGCCTCTTGCAGAGCCGCAATCTGCTGCAGAATTAAATTGTTGGTTTGCCGCTGCTCCTGTAGCTGCTGCTCCTCTTGCAGCTTCTGCTGTCACACCTGCGAGGTGACCAGCTGTCTCAGTATTTCCTCCATCCTATCAGTCGGCTTAAGCTGCAGCTTTGCAGGCCTAATATATGACATGCAGCACGCTTTGAGTATGCCTCAATCCACACTGCCCGCATTCTCCAACCATATGTAAAGCAGTGGTGTCCACGCTGTGCAGTTATGAGGGAGTGACCCAAGCAAGTTCAAAACAAAAAGGTTTTTTTAATGTCCAACAAAACTCACTCAGTGCACAGCATGCTGTATCTTCCGGATCGCAGCCGGCTAAACAATATGTCAGTCCAGGGCAGTTGCCGTGAGCGACGTATTGCCGGGTATGCAGGGAGGGTTGCCAGTACCTTTGGCTCTGCTGGCCCTTTGTTAACTCACACAGGGTGTGCTCTGCAGATCACCTGCTCTGTTTCCTCACCAGAGCAACACTGACTAAATCAACCCTCCCAGCAGGTTTTTTTTTTCCTTTTCCAACCTGTGGCCATAGGCCACTCATAAGACCTGGGCTGGAGGAAACGGACCGGATCCCACTACCTTCCTGCAGTCCGTTTAAAAAATAAAAGCCAATACCGTGTTTTCCTAAACAAACTACTTGGTTCAAATAGCTTGACCAGGTTCAAACTTACTTTATTCTGCCCTGCGAGTCACAGGCACATTGCTGTGACCACAAGGCACTCCAGCGGATCTAATACATTTCAGAGTACATCCTGGGGACACATAGCGACCCTCACAAATGACACTGGTCACTGCTTCACACAATACACTCAGTGTTTTATCAGCAGGAAGTTGTCACTACAAGACAACTGAGCAAGTTTTGTAACACAACAGCAATCTCACCAGCGAGATGGCTGTGTGTGACAGCGATCAGCGACTGGCCCCCCTGCCGGTATCGCTGATCGCTGTAGGAAAGCCCTGGACTTTTCTTTGGTCGCTGGTCAGCACGCATCGCTGCGTGTGACAGACGGGAGACCAGCGATCAGCTGGTAACTAACGTACACATCGGGTATCCAAGGGACGTGCGTCCCTTAGAAACCCGATGTGTACGTTAGTTACTAGCGCGCTGATGCAGGGAGCTGGTAACTAACGTACACATCGGGTATCTAAGGGACGCACGTCCCTTGGATACCCGATGTGTACGTTAGTTACCAGCTCCCTGCATCAGCGCGCTGGTAACTAACGAACACAGCGACACCGCGTGCTCGGCGTCGCTGTGCTGATCGCTGGTGAAGCTGTTTGACAGCTCACCAGCAATCATGTAGTGACTCACCAGCGATCCTGACACGTTGATATTGTTGTCGGGATCGCTGGTGAGTCGTTATGTGTGACGGGGCCTTTATCCCTGCTATTCCAAATAATTAACCACCAATGAATAGTATCTTTCTATCTAATCATTGGTGTGGGCCGGGCTACACAGGGCTCAATATTTCAATATTCTGACCTCTGCTAGATCTGCAGTAGTGAAAACATTCAACAGTCACAACTACTGCACTGAGTAAACAAAGTGATACATTGCTGGAATCAGGTTCTCCGCCTCTACCTTATGCTGCTGTCATATTACATGACATAAGATGCTGTCATATTACATTTAAAGGAAAATGATCTCCTTTTGAAAGAGAGTCAACTGTATCCCTGACCGCAAGATTTCAAGGAGTGTGACACTTGAAAGAATCCAGGACAAAGAATGCAGAACCATAGACGAAGCATTTTCTTCACAATTGTATTACTTCTCAATTTTTCATATACCGTAATATTACAATTAGACCAGGGCTACGGTTACTATTCCACCATGTTGAAGTTTCATTCTGATCAGCAGATTATAAAGAGCGTTTACTAAAGACAACAAATCATTAATCACCTAAAATACCTACCTCCATTATACTTAATCCCTCCACACTGGAACTGACGGTGTACTCTGCAGTTTCATGGTAGGAATCATCTAGAAAGATAAGAAATGGCAGCAGAAACAGTTGTATCAGATCATTTTTGCTAAATACTTTAAAATAAAAAGAGCAGAAATCTACATAATCTTTCATTTTGTTACACTCGTTGCTTTAATTATAATAATACATACTGATTAGTGATGATATAAATCAGTGTTAGTGATGAGCAAATGTGTTAGGATAAGGTGTTATCCAAGCATGCTCGTATGCTAACCGAGTGCCTTCAGTGTGCTCGAAAAACATGATCCAAGTCCCTGCGGCTCTTAGGCCTCTTTCACACATCCGGATTTTGCCGTCAGGCGCAATCCGGTATATGTGTAAAGAAACGGATCCGGTTTTTTTTTCAGCCGGATGCGTTTTTTTGTCATTGAATAGCACATGCGCCAGATTGCGCCGCATGTGCTTCCGTTTGTTCCGGTTTTTACCGGATCCAGCTGAAATCTGCTGTCCGGCGGCCGGACAGAACGCGTGCTGTAACTTTTTTTGTCCGGCGAAAAAAGCCGGACATGCACGCATGCGGCACTTCCGGCTCTGTGGGACAATGAAAGGCAATGGTAACGTCCTGCAGCCGGATCAGGCATTTACCTGATCCGGCCACCACTTGCAGATTTCCTCCTCTGCGCATGCCCGGATATCTCTCTCTCGCGAAAAGTGGTCTTCCCCCGTACTGCGGTGACGACTGCCGAGTCCGCTGTAAGTTGCGCCGCAGCTACTTCCGCTGCCTCCGCTTCCGGCCGTCCGGCTTTTCGCCGCACACCGCCGGAATCTCCCCGACGGATGTGTGAAAGTAGCCTTAGACAGCCAGAACAGGGATTGCCTGTTTGTTAGGTAGTCTCTGCATGTGTTGTGGCTGTTGAACAGACCGGGGACTCGAACATGTTTATCGAGCACGCCAAAGACACTCGGTTAGCATACGAGCATGCTTGGATAACACCTTATCTGAGCACATTTGCTCATCACTAATACTGATTCATATTAAAGAGAACCTATCAAGTGATCATGATACACAAACCACGGGCAGCATGAATCAGGGCCTTAACTGCAGCCAGGCATATTTTTCCCAGAAATGCCGGAGTGTTAGAAAATATAGTCGGGGAACATAAGCAAAGACGACTAGTCTGATGCCGCACCTGAGTGACATTCCAGGTGATTAACAAGCCTCTACCATAGACTAGTCTTGTCTTTGGCTTGTTTGAGCAGCTTGAAGAGCATTACAGATTTCATTTAAATACCGTTTTTTAATATTGGCAGTGACTTTCCAAGCATAGTAGCATTTGTTGTCATTTCCAGTGTTATTTATTATCCTCCTGACCTCTTCCAGTTCTTTAAAACGAGCATAGTACTTAACAGATGTAACACTCCCACCTTTCTCACCTAATTATGCAACCTCAACTCTACAATCTCATTACACTAAAAACCTTTAGAGAAGCAAAGTGAGAAAATGCGTTTTCACAGTATCAAGAACAACCATGACTCATTCAGTCCTAGAAAAAATCTAACTCCCATCAGGAAATTATCAACTCTGCGGAAATATTTTTTATTATTTGGATAGATGAGACAAATTTACTTTTTTGTCCATATATGTATATAAACTTTATTTTAAGGCGTTTTTCTAGGACATGCTATACGTATTTGACAGTTGGGAGTTTCACCTCTTGGGAAAATTAAGGTACCTCTCTATCTGTTGCAAAAATGAGGGTCCCCTGACTTTGACCAGCAGGAGCCGCATTCATAAACAATCTACTAAAACAGGAAGAAAACAAGGTTCTGGAGCAAACTATTGAAAGCCTGACTAGAAAGAACATGAAGCAAATACAAAATGTGTAATGGTGATAGTGTTAATAATGCCAATAGGTGGCACTAGAGCACCTATGTTCTTCCACCGAGCATATCTTATTTGTCTTCCCTTTAAGTCTCACGAGTCACTACACAAGTTTGGCGGTCTCAAAAAATCCTTAATTTGCACTAAGGAGGGGCAAAAACCTGGAAACAGGTGTTTGCAAATTGAGCCCCTTTCTTTTTGGAGAAGATTCTGGTTTGACTTTATAGCCCACGTTATGTGGCAAGGCTATTTAAAGGGTCAATATTCACTTATAGTATTGCTGCTTCCAATAGGTGACATTAAAGACTTTGTTTTTGCCTCAGTAAAGAGGCTATTTGCATATTTTATGTCACTTTAGCATTGCATGGCCTATTAGTTGACCTGTCGCAACTTGGCAATCTCTTGGGTTATTCTCATTTTTTTTCCTGGAGCAGACTGCTCCCTAGCCTGTCTATTTGCTGAGTGATGAAGTGCTCCTGTTTGAGTGACCATTCAGGCCAGCAACAAGTCTGATCTGTGTGAGCTCCAATGTTGCTATAAGGGTGTGTGCACACGCTGCGGAATGCTCTGCGGATTTGTCCGCGTGGATTTAGTAAAATCCGCAGGTCAGAAGACCTGCGGTTTATCTGCGGATTACCCTGCGGTTTTGTCCAGCGGTTTATCATCTCTACAATGGAGCAGATGGCAAAACGCAGCGGAATCCGCAGAAAGAATTGACATGTCATTTCTTTCTGCGGATTGAAAACCGCAGCAAAACCGCGTGGAGAAATCCGCACCGTCTGCACTGCGGTTTTCATTTTCCATAGGTTAAAATGCTACTGTCCACCGCAGCAGAAACTGCTGCGGGTCCGCAGGACCAAAACCACTGCGGATCCGCAGCAGAATCCGCAGTGTGTGCACGCACCCTAACAGGCAGTTTTATCTTTGGAGTATTGGAAGAGCAATGGGATCCAAGCTGGCTGAGCTACAATGAAATATTAGGCTGTATGCACATGGACAGTTTTTTTCTACACGGAATTGACACAAAAACGCTAGGGAATCCTTATGCCAGGAAAGTCAATGAGAATCCTCAAGTGCTGTACACATGATCAGTAATTTTTTCATTCCGGATTTGTGCTGCTTTTAACTCGGCAGCATGTAAATTCTTTGTGCGATTATGCCTCGTTTTTCACACATTGACTTCAATTAAGTCAGTGAAATACGCAGCAAAAACACAGGTATAAAAATGTTTCCGGATTTGCTCCAGATTTGCTGAGTTTTTGTGGTCTTGCCATGGTGTTTCCCACGCTGTTATCTCTGCGACAGCACGAGAAACACCGATTCAGCTGTTCTGATCAAAGGTAATGTCACTGCCAGTAGATCCTTACCATCGGTAAGAGCACTGCAGGGTCAGGCTGTCAGTATGACTCTGCAGATGTGACCAGCGGTAAAAAGCGTACCGCAGGTCACCAGCGTCAGCTGATGAGAAATTACTAATCCTATCAGCTGACACCTGCGGTCACTGATTACAGAAGGAACAGGCAGTGTCTGAAGGGCATAGTCATCAGCTGGCACCTGTGCTCAAAGTAAAAGAAAAAAAACAAAAAAATATTGATATAAAAATAAAAAAACAAAGTATACTCCTCTGTACTTAATCCCTGAAGCCCTTTGTCTCTTGTAAAAAAATAAAAAAAAACACCACATACTCACTTTAACACCGAATCTCTGATGCCCATGTCACCTGGAAAAGAGAAAAAATAATAAACCTCCATATCCCTCACTTCTCTGCCATAATCCATACTGTCCCACGATTATTTGGATCACATGTAGAGCAGTCATATCAGCTGATGTGACTGGTCTACCCCACAGCTGGCAACACACTGACAGGAGTATGTAATCAGAAAGTTCTCATGGAGCCATGCCACCAGTGAGGTCACGGGGCTCATCAGCAGATGAACTCCGGTGAACTTTCCCACCGCAGCTCGGCGCTACACACTGCAGGAGCAATTACCTCCTGTGTCAGTGTATAGCCAGCTGTCCTTGAGAGCAGTCACATCAGTAACTGCTCTCCAAGTCATCAGGATCATCGTGGGACATTATGGATTATCTCTTCACTTTGGATACGTGAGGAATATTGTTGTTTATTATTTTAATTCATTTACAGGAGACGATGGCTTCAGTGGAATGGGTGATGTCATGAGTATGGTTTAATTTAGATTCAATAAAGGAGTCTGTGTCATTATTTTAATTAAAGGTTTTTACTCAGGCTGTGTTTTTTTTATAATATGACTATGGAATTAGTTATGGGGGTGTCTTATAGATGGCTCTCCATTACTAACCTCTGGTCTTGATGTCACCTAACAATAAAAAGATGACATTAACCCCAATACTATCACCCCACTTGCCACCACACCAGGGCAAGTGTGAAGAGCAAGGGTAAGTGCCAGATTTGGCGCACCTTATAGATATGACTTTTTCGAATGGCTGAGAGATCATGCTTTTAGTCTGGGAGGGGGCCAATATCCATGGCCCCCTCCCAGACCATTAATATCAGTCCACAGCTGTTTACTTAGCATTTGCTGGTTATTAAAGGGGGACCCTACATCATCTCTTGGAGATTGTTGGGCTCTCCATGCATGTGTTATGACTGTCACACACAGCTGTGACGCCGATCAGCTGATTATCAGGAACGCTCAAGGTATCCGGGTTTTCGATGCAGCTATTCGGTAAGCCCTATAGCTATTCAGATAAGGACTTATCCAAAGCTATTCGATCATCATTAATAATATTGTTTGGGAGCAAGTGGAGAAATCATACAGTGTTAGGGGCCTTCGGGGACATCACACTATGTGGGGGTCAACATGCTGTGTAGGGGCATTTTTGAGCAATTATACTGTGTGTGTATGGTGTGTGTATGGTGGGAAATGACTAAGGAAGGGGTGTTGTGGGTGCATCCTGCTGTGGGATGGGAACATGATACTGTGTGGACTGGTAGGTGTGGGTGAATAATACTGAGTGGGGGGCAGCTGTGAGGGCATCAAAATGCTAAGGGGCTATGAGGACATATCACTGTATTGGAGAAGATTTGGGGATCATTATACTGTGTAGGGGGTTGTAGGGACATTATATTGTGTTGGGGCTGTGTGATTGGACGATAAAGGTAAGAATACATGTTACAATAATCCCTATTATTGTAACATGTATTATCAGTATCTGCTAGTGACCATACTTTATTCTAATCAATATTAAGAGATAAATTAAGTTTAACATGTTTGTTCGGCCCTCCACAACAGTCATGTCTCTCCTGAAGCCCCTTGGGAAAATTAATTGACCACCCTTGCTCTAAACGAAACATAATGAAACCCAAGTATAAGAAAAAGTAACATTTTGGTGACTGCCAATAACTGCAGCATTGGTAATGTGGTGTAATGACCACTGTGTCCACTAGGGGGCGCTGTGTGGATGCCCCAAGAGAACGGATGAGTGGCAGAATCCTGAAGGATAGTTATGTATCTCAAAGTGGGTGGCTTTGAGATGGAGACTTGTGTATGTGTGATCAGCAATATCATGGCTGAGGTGTTGTTTCTAAGGATAAGGGAGAAGTCTTCAGGTAACTAGAGAGATGGGCAGGTTCTGGTTACCTACAAATCCACCCAGGGGTGTGTCTGATAACACCTATAGTAAAAGGCTATGTGAGTAGGTGAAGGACCTGTGATGAGGTCATAACCATGTGACCGGTAGGCGTGGCTGCGGACCATATATGGTGGCCAGGGTAGGTCACATGGGTGAATGCTGGGACCTGATTGGTCCAGTTTGGAAGGTCCTGTGAGGAGAAGGATCTCCTGGCTAACAGCCTGTGGAGCGGCTGTGTGAGCATTGGCGATGTGTGCCTGAGAGCTCCCTGGAGGGAACTAACGTATGCGATGGTGAAGCCGCATAAGGAACCCTGACGGGTGAGATAATGATGAGGCTGAATAGCCTATATAATGGACGCTATGCTGATATGAACTTTGTGGTGCTTCCTTTGGTTTATGCTGAATAATAAACCTCACGGACTGATATGGTTTTATGGAAAACCCGTACCGGATGTGATTTATTTGCTGCCAAGCGAGTGTCCCCCAACCTTGAATGACAGCGCTACCACACAGTAATAACAAAAATGTTTCACAAATTTTATATTTCACAAGTAGATAAATATCATGACTGCTTCTTTTTCTGCATTTAATGGTGCAGTAAAACTGCTTTAACTTTGGAATCTGGTACATTGGTTTATTGGATTGGTAAAGAAAAGAATATAAAACTAACTTGCAGTTATGGAGAAGACGAACAAACAACAAATTGAGCATAAGTTTAATAGTTGTTTCTCTTGAATATTGTTTTAAGGTTGAAGGGAGACTTTAAGTCCATCTAGTTCAACCCATATCCTATCCTAACTTGCCCTAACATGTTTTTCCAGAGGAAGGCAAAAAAAAACCCCATGTGGCACAGTAAGCTTCACATTGGGGAAAAAAATTCCTTCCCGACTCCACATACGGCAATCAGACTAGCTCCCTGGATCAACGCAATATTAAGGAAACTAGTGTATATACCCTGTAATATTATACTTTTCAAGAAAGGCATCCAGTCCCTTCTTAAATTTTAGTAGGGAATCACTCATTACAACATCATATGGCAGAGAGTTCCATAGTCTCACTGCTCTTACAGTAAAGAATCCGCGTCTGTGAGTATGCTTAAACCTTCTTTCCTCCAGACGTAGAGGATGCCCCCTTGTCCCCGTCACAGGTCTAAGGCTATGTGCACACGTATGCAGAAAATTTCTACATAAAAACAGGACTCCTTCCCAGAAAACGCGAGTTTTTTGCGCGTTTTTTTGCCGCGATTTTTTTTGTGCATCCCCAGTCACATAGAAAGCCAGAAATGCAGAATTTACCGCGAAATTAATGAGCATGCTGCGTTTTTTACCGCGAAGCGTTTTTTTCGCGGTAAAAAATGCATCAATATGCACAAAAAGTGCAAAATGCATTAAAATGAATGTGAAGCTTCTTTTTTGCGTTTTTCCCGCTGAATTTTTGGTAAATCCGCGGGAAAAACGCGGAAAAAAACGCTGTGTGTGAACACAGCCTAAGAGTAAAAAGATCATTAGAAAGGTCTTTGCATTGTCCACGCATATATTTATACATTGTAATAAGATCACCCCTAAGCCTTCGATTCTCCAAACTAAATAACCCCAAGTGTAATAACCTGTCTTGGTATTGCAGACTCCCCAGTTTCCTAATAACCTTGGTCGCTCTTCTCTGCACCCGCTCCAGTTCAGCTATGTCTTTCTTATACACCGGAGACCAGAACTGTACACAGTATTCTAAGTGTGGTCGCACTAGTGACTTATATAGAGGTAAAATTATGTTCTCCTCATGAGCATCTATGCCTCTTTTAATGCATCCCATTACTTTACTTGCCTTTGCAGCAGCTGCCTGACACTGGCCACTAAATGTGAGTTTGTCGTCCACCCATACACCCAAGTCTTTTTCAGTGACAGTTTTGCCCAGTGTTTTACAATTAAGCACATAATTATACATCTTGTTTGTTCTACCCAAGTGCATGACCTTACATTTATCCCCATTAAAGCTCATTTGCCATTTATCAGCCCAAGCTTCTAGTTTACATAAATCCTCCTGTAATATAAAATTGTCCTCCTCTGTATTGATTACCCTGCAGAGTTTAGTGTCACTGCAAATACTGAAATTCTACTCTCTATCCCTACAAGGTCATTAATAAATATGTTAAAAAGAAGAGGGACCAAAACTGACCCCTGTGGTACCCCACTGCTAACTGTGACCCAGTCTGAGTGTGCTCCATTAATAACCACCCTTTGTTTCCAATCCCTGAGCCAGCTCTTAACCCACCTACACATATTTTCCCCTATCCCCATTTGTTCTCATTTTATGTATCAACCTTTTGTGTGGCACCGTATCAAAAGCTTTTGAAAAGTCCATGTACACCACGTTCACTGCATTCCCTTGGTCCAGTCCTGAACTTACCTCTTCATAAAAGCTTATCAGATTAGTCTGACAGGAACGGTCCCTTGTAAACCCATGTTGATACTGGGTCATAAGGTTATTCTTCTCCAGATACTCCAGTATAGTATCTCGTAGAAAACCCTTCAGGATTTTACCCACAGTTGAGGTTAAACTTACTGGCCTATAATTTCCAAGTTCAGTTTTTGTCCCCTTTTTGAATATTGGCACCACATTTGCTATACGCCAGTCCTGTGGTACAGACCCTGTTATTTTGGAATCTTTAAAGATTAAAAATAATGGTCTATGACTGTGCTTAATTCCTGCAGTACTCAGGGGTGTATCCCATCCGGGCCCGGGGATTTGTCAATTTTAGTGATTTTTAGACGCCGCCGTACTTCCTGCTGGGTTAAGCAAGTGACATTTAATGGAGAATTTTTATCCCTGATCATGTTATTCGTCATGGGATTTTCTTGTGTAAATACTGTTGAAAAAAATTCATTTAGCATATTGGCTTTTTCCTCATCCACCATTTCAGCCAGACTATTTTTAAGGGGGCCAACACTATCATTTTTTAGTTTCTTACTATTTATGTAGTTAAAGAATATTTTGGGATTATTTTTACTTTCTCTAGCAATGAGTCTCTCTGTCTCAATCTTTGCTGTCTTGATTTGCTTTTTACAGAATTTATTTAATTTTCTGTATTTATTTAATGCCTCATCACTACCTACTTGCTTTAATTCTCTAAATTCTTTATTTTTATCTCTTATTGCACCCCTTACAGCTCTATATAGCCATAGTGGTTTCCTCCTATTTCTAGCATGTTTATTCCCATACGGTATATATTGCGCACAGGTCCTATTCAGGATGCTAATAAACGTCTCCCATGTTCTTTGTGTATTTTTATGTCTCAGGATATTGTCCCAGTTAATTGCACCAAGATCATCTCTCATCCGTTGGAAATTTGCTTTCCTGAAGTTTAGTGTCCTTGTAACCCCTCTACTACACATCTTACTAAAGGATACATGAAAACTTATTATTTTGTGATCACTATTACCCAAGTGACCCCCATCCCTTACATTTGATATGCGGTCTGGCCTGTTGGTTAATATTAGGTCTAGCAGTGCCCCCCCCCTCTTGTTGGGTCCTGAACCAGTTGTGAAAGGTAATTGTCTCTCATAGTTGTCAAAAACCTATTACCTTTGCTGGAACTGCAGGTTTCGGTTCCCCAATGTATTTCAGGGTAGTTGAAGTCCCCCATAATAATGACTTCTCCCTGAGTCGCAGCTTCATCTATTTGCTTGATGAGGATATTCTCTGTTGCTTCCATTATTTTTGGAGACTTATAACAAACCCCTATCAGTAATTTATTATTTTTTCCCCCTCCCCTTATCTCTACCCACAGGGACTCTACATTTTCATTAGATTCATATATATTATCACGAAGGATGGGTTTTAAGGATGATTTTACATATAAACACACGCCTCCCCCTCGCTTATTTGTACGGTCATTTCTGAACAGACAATAGCCCTGTAAATTAACCGCCCAGTCATGGCTCTCTAACATCTTACATTATATTGCAACTCAGTGTTGAAAATACCAAAACATCAGACTTTCTATATGACAGAATGTAACATTGAGGCAATTTTACTCTCAGAAACTCTTTTTTTCTCTAAATGACTACGCTTGTATATTTGTTTAAGCGGATAGTCAAGCTCCTAAGCCTGCCAAGTCTATTTTAGCATTCACATTCTACAAGCAGCAAATATTTCGTGAAATTACTTGACAAGAACACAATACAAATGTTATTTTAAATTTAGACTAAAAAGGTTAATAGAAAATCTTTATTGTTACCTTGTAATTCGTCTGTCTCGGCTGTTTCGATTTTGTCCATTAAGTCATTTGAGCTCCATTTTGTGATTTCTTTAGGCAGCACTTCCTCGTTATCTGACAAATCTTCTAAACAAAAGGACAATAAAAAAAAGGAAAACAAAAGCTAAATATCCAGGAGTAATCCGAAATATCAATACAAATAGACAAACAATAGCAACTGAAACCCATAGTAAATAATAACAACCTCTGGTAACCTGAATACAGGCTGACATACAGAGGCTTGGCAGAGAATGAACACTGATACATTAAAAACATTATTTTGTTTTAGCTCTAGTTCAAAAAGATGTATAGGTTACCTTAGAACAACATGGGCCCCAGATAGATTGCAGGCATATTAACCTTATTTATGTTGAAAACTGTCTCAATGCCCTATTGCATCAGGCAAGGGTAGTGGAATTTCACTTTAACATCTGCAAAGTCCCCCACTTCCACAAAAGCATCTGTGATATCATGACACGGAGTCTCAGTCACAGTGTGAAATTTGGTTTACCTGTCTTGGTCCTGGGTCTTGGTGATGCGCAGCATTGGGTGGTGGACAGCAGTGTCTCGAAAAGGACCTGTGCAAGAAATATGAGACACAGGCAAATCCCCTCGGCTGTGTCTGGCTAGATTTTTCTTCGTGGAAATTCTTTAGGCCCTTAGAGGTGTCCGGACAGGCTGACGTAAACTGTATCAGGCAATGTGTGTGTGGGTAAAGCACAATGGCATGCGCGGGCACATATGAGACATGGACTCGGCATGCTACCTTCTGCACCATCAGTGTAATGCATGTCACACTGCAGAACATGGAACAGTTTGTGAAATATATTAAGCTAAATGTTGCAAAAAAAACCAAACCTCTCTCTGTCATTACTTGCACTATTTATTATGCGTTTTAGACACTTAGTGACCCTAGTCTGCCAAAGGGGGAGTGGGGTTGACCTCTTGGAATAGTGGTGAAGCCTAACTTGTGACACAATATGTATGGAGCACATTTCGGACACAGAGTACGCCAAAGAAAAAGTGGTGTAAACTTAGTTTTAACATCTTAATAAATTTGATGCATTTTAGTATTGTCTTTTTAAGTTTTCAGAGTCCAAGCATGGGACAGTATTGATAAATATGCCTCATTGTCTTATTAAACACAAGTATTGCCCATTGCTCATGCACTCATTTCCCTCTAGAACCCAGATGAGAGTGGCGCCTGCTTGTAAAAAGCAAAGAAGCAGCTTCAGTACCGTAATTTTAATTGGAGACCTTAAATGCAGGACTGGTTTTGCAGCCATTTCATGGGGTTTTAACTATTGTTATATCCTTATACTTCGCTGCTTACAAACTACTCCACTCCAATGTGAACTTGCAGCACACAACTCTTATTTCATTTAATTCCCCACAGGAAATCGGCAGAATTGTAAATGTATGTGCAAAGTTTTCTTACCTAGCATGGACTGTCACTTACAAAATACCTTGCAAAATAAGCAAATTTTACAATGTGTACAGACTGTGTCCAGTATCAAACACCTTTGAATAAACAGCAGTACCCATAATCCATTAAATGAACCAGAATATAAATCAGATTCATGAACGCTTACCATGAGCATCAAAGAACTCATCATCGGAGCTCTCATCCGAGTCCCTGGCTATGCTCTGCATCCTCCATTCTGATATACTGTGCCTGGATGGGCTAGCTGGAAGCCAAGGAACATGGTGTCAACAGTACAGAAATACATTGATAACAATACTGCTTTATTATGGAAATCCAATTGTTATCTTGGGTTTGATTTGCTAGACTATAAGTGCACTATATGTGTAAAGATACGGGTTTGCATTTAGTATACTGTTTGCCACCATTTCACCAAAATCTCAGGTGCCATTTGGCCTAATGTCAATGTATTGTTTGATGTAGTTTATAATTTATAGATCAAGCTCTATAAACCATATCCACTGTATATGTAAAATATAGCAATTGGGCATGTTGTTGAGACCTCACCCCAAGTTTGAGCAAAGAGCAATCGCATTATCTGGTTGAGGCTTTATTAATATAATTGCATCACCGACAATCCAGAAGTGACATGGTTATTCTGGGCCGTGCTTGCTATCTACATAAGCCTCACGCTGCTTTGCACTTGCATTCTTACCATCCATTCTTTGGAAGAAAGGCAGCAGGGAGCAAGTGATGTGCTCTACTTCTCCACTCATGCATATCAATTCTGAATCATAAGTCACCATTCAAATGCCGCCTGTACAATACAAGTCACGAGCAGCAGAATTCTACAAGTATGATTTTCAATACAATATAAATTACATATTTACTGTGATATATTCGGCAATAATTTATGACCCATAGTGTTAACAAAAATGGTCAGTTTAAAGGGGATGTCCAGTATCTTTATTCTGCTGACAAATCATTAGGAGACATCAATTAATATAAGACCGGAAGGGGGCGGACGCCCAGCCCTCAGCTGTAATCACCTCATTGGAGCTCTAGCACACTGTTTAGTGTCTGCTGCCTGGTACTAAATATCAACAAAAAGTGCTAACAGTATTGGTGGTGGGCATCAGACCACCATCGATCTTATATTGATGACTTATTGTAGGAATAGGTCATCAATATATAAATAAGTTTAATATCTGGACTGTACAGAATTATTTTTACTATGGAGACTTACCTTTATACAGTGGTTTGTGAAAGTATTCATCCACTCTTGACTTTTTACCTATTTTGTTACATTACAACCTGTGTTTAAATATTTTTGTAATGGGATTTGTATGTGATGCCTCAGCACTAGATAGTCTAAGTTGGCGAAATGAAGTGACAAACATATGGGCATAAATTACATTTATGGGATCAAAAACTAAATATTGGCATGGGCATATGTATTGACCCCTTTTGCAATAAAGCCCCTAAAAATTTCTGGGGAAAGAAATTACCATCATAAGTCACATGCTTATTGAATGGAATTCCACCTGTGTGCAATCTAAGGGTACCGTTACACTTAGCGATGCACCAGCGATCCCGACAACGATATGGATCGCTGGTGCATCGCTAAGTGGTCGCTAGTGAGCTGCCACACAGGCAGATCTCACCAGCGACATAGCAGGGGTCGGGGGTTGCTACTTACCTGTCAGAAGCGGCGATCCTGACGTCCTCCCGCCCGCGTCCACGGTTCGCTCGTCGGCGCCACAGGAAGCCCAGCAGGAAGCGCCCGACGAGAAATGGCCCAGGACATTCTCGAGCGATCAGCGATAACCAGCGGGGGAGCCGGTCGGAGGTAAGTATCACACATAGCGATATCGCTAGCAATATCGCTATAACGTCACAAAACCAGTGACGTTATAGCGATATTGCTAGCGATATCGCTATGTGTAACGGGCCCTTAAGTGTCACGTGGTTTATCAGTATATACACACCTTTTCTGAAAGGCCACAGAGGCTGTAACATCATTAAGCAAGAGGCACCACTAACCAAACAAAACCATGAAGACAACCAAGGACATCTCCAAACTAGACAAAAATAAAGTTGTTGAGAAGTGTAAGCCAGGGTTGGGTTATAAAAAAAAAGTATTCCAATCTCTGATGATCCCCGGAGCACCACCAAATCCATTATCATCAAATGAAAAGATCATGGTATCACAGCAAACCTGCCAAGAGAGGGCCAACCACAAAAATTATCTGCTGGAGCAAGGAGGGCATTAATCAGAGAGACAGTACAGAGACCAAAGGTAACCCTGAAAGAGCTGCAGAGTTCCCAATCAGAGACTGGAGTATCTGTCCATACGACCACAATGAGCCGTACACTCCATAGAGGTGGTCTTTATCGACAAGTGGGCAGAGAAAACCTTTACTTACACACACAAATTGTAAGGCTCGTTTTGAGTTTGCCAAAAGACATGTGTGGGGACTACCCATATGTATGGAGGAAGGTGCTGTGGTCAGACGAGACCAAAATTTAACTTTTTGGCCACAAAGGTAAACACTATATCTGGCACCAAATCAGCACAGCTCATCACTCCAAGAACAACATTCCCTGTAGTGAAACATTGTGGTGGCAGCATAATGCTGTGGGGATGACTTTCGGAAGCAGGGACAGAGAAAATGGTTTGAGTTGAGGGGAAGGTGGGTGGTTCAAAAATACAGGGACATTGTTGAGCAAAACCTGTTTCAGTCTGCCAGTGTGTTATGAATGAGTCACCATAGGAGGCAAAAACAGAAATACTAGATAAGTCCAGAAAACCAGAGAAGTTGGCAGCTATTGGATTGCAGACACCTGAACCTAACAACAACACCTAGCAGTAGCCATGGGGGGTTCCTACGGTGCCCTAGACCCCTCGATCACAGCCGGAGAAATACATAGCCTAGAGACAGAAAGGGAAATCTAAACTGCCCCAGAGCAGACCCCAAAGCAATAGGCAGCCCCCAATATATAATGACGGTGAAGCAAGATGAAAAAACACTCACACAGATAGAAAGATAGGATGAGCAAATGATGGGGCCCAAGCTAACTAAATAGGTCAGGATAGAAAAGCTGCTGTCTGCAATCCGCCAAAACCCTCTCAAACCAAGAGCCAACAGACTGATAGGGAAAAAAGCCCTGAAGACGCTAGGCTTCAAAAAGACTACATCAGCACTCAGGTATTTTCTGAAGACAGAGCAAAAAGGAATTCAGCTCACCCAGCAGGGAAAGGCAGAAATCCAGAAAAACAAGGCAAAACAAAACCAAAACACAAATGCAAAAAGCAGAGCAGAAAACTTAGCTTTTGAGGAGCAGGAATCAGACTGGTCTCCAAGAATCCCTCAGAGAAATCACCCGCAAGGCAGAAGGGCGTCGGCTGCCTTATATCCAGTCAGCAATTCCAGTCACCCAGTCATCGTCATTCTGCTCAGGTGCTGTTTTGTAATCAGCCTCACTACCTTCCTTCACCAGAAGAGGGAGTTCATCAGACCTCAATGGTGAAGGGGAAAATGAACTCACAACAACAGTGATTTGAAACTTTTCACCTTCCAACAAGACAATAACAGAAAGCATATTGCTAAAGCAACACTTGAGTGATTTAAGGGCAAATGTGTAAATATTTTGGAGTGGTGTAGCTAAAGCCCAAACTTTAATCCAACTGATAATCTATGGTCAGACTTGAAGATTGCTGTTAACCAGAGGAAACCATCTAACTTGAAGGAGTGGCAAACATTCCAATGGCAAGATGTGAAAAGCTCATAAAGCAACTTGCAGCTGTAATTGCCACAAAAGGAGGCTCTACGAAGTACTGACTTTAGGGGAGTGAATAATTATGCACACTGAAGTTTTCAGGTTTTTTTGTCCAATTCGTTGTTTGCTTCACAAGAAAAAGAACACCAAATGTTCACAGTTGAAGGCATGTTCTTTACATCAACTGATGCAAACCCTCAAAAAAACAGGGAAATTCCAGGTTTAAATGTAGCAAAACACAAAAAATGCCAAGGTGGTGAGTATTTTTGCAAGCCACTGTATGTTAGGCGCCAGGATTCTCCCTCTGCACAGGGTAGATTCCAAGCCTTGCCTGCCTCTGAGGTCTCCCATTCTGCTTCAGCTGCAGTGGGAGCTGCTCAGCAAAGACGTCGGTTTCAGCGCCTTGCTCAGACTCGTGCTGTTTGATAGGTTACTGATGGCTCTCCAGCCAAAGCTATAGTAACGAGCAATAGGCAGCGACGAACAGACGTTCCAGGGGCTAAGTCCTGAAATCACCCCACTTAGCATGCTCGTGAGGTGACGACCTCTCATTGGTGGTCGGTCGTCAGTTGCTCGGGTGACGTGGCAGGTCCAGATTGGTCCACGAGCAAGGTCCTGTCTGACTGGATTTGAAAATGAACATATAAAAGGTTCCTTGGAGCACGCAACAGCGTGCTAAGATCATATGTGTTTGGTGTCTTGGTTACCACCCTGTGTGGCGCTGCTAGCACTGCGAGTGTGTGTCTAGGCAGGCAGTGTAAGGTGGGAACTCCCACTTGACTCAGCATCTGTCTCTGAGTGTCCTAAGTCGAATGTGCAGTTGCACAGCCGAGTGTCAGAGCGAGTACAACCACCAGCCTAGTCTTGCCTGGGGCGTAGCTATAGGGACCCCACCTAGCGTCATTACCAAAAGGGTATAGTCTCGAGTGTTTCATCTTCTTATACTGCTCTGTGAAGTAACAGAGTCTGGTGTTTTGCACTCTGGTCACACTGAGTGACATTTAACTCTGTGTGTTTACGGTGCTTGCTCGCAGCTTTGCTCCGCCATTGTTCAATAGCTGCAGTTTCCCATCACAGCATGGTGGACCCTGTGTTGCGATCGCACTTTACCATCTTTTATATTTAGTGCGATCCGCTAACCCTAACAGTATCTTAGCGCCCCGCCACAATAGCCACTAGAGACAAACGTTCTCCCTGAAGCCTGGGACACCTGTTGGCGACATGACCAGCCTGCCCACAGACAAGACACGTTGGAGAAGGACGTACGGGATGGGATTTAACCTTCTCCTGAGCTATTGCTCGTTACTATAGCTTTGGCTGGAGAGCCAGCAGTAACTAATCGAACAGCACAAGTCTGAGCAAGGCGCTGAGACCGACGTCTTAGCTGAGCAGCTCCCACTGCGGCTGAAGCTGAACAGGAGACCGCAGAGGCAGACAAGGCTTGGAATCTACCCTGCACAGAGGGAGAATCCCGGCGCCTAACACTGTATATCATAGACATCTATACATGTAGGTCATTTCTTTCTATTAACTTGATATGTGACAGGAGAGAAATACACAACTGGGTCAAAGTCACAAAGTGATGTAACAAACCACTTAGCTTTGGCCAATCGTATTAGGACACACTTCAACATTACAATATGGGACCTTTAAAACAAAAAAAAAAAGAACTAAAAATGTACTGATACCTCCTCTGAAGTAATAGGCTAATGAACCAATATTTACTTATGACACAATTTAAGAAACCACTTGCAAAATGCCCTCAAATTTCAACTTGAAGAAATATCCACATACATTGCCATACAGTTTGACACACTATTTTGAATTTTGCAACAGATACTTTTTTCTCTCTTACTTTCAAAATAATCCCCATTTTTTCTATTTAGCTTTAAAGTTTAATTAATGTACATCAATCATTAGTACTTAAAGGGAATCTGTCACCAGATGGTCTCTGATCTGAAAGCAACATGACTTAGGGTTTGAGACCCCATTTCTAGTGATGTGTCACTTACTGATCTGCTTAATGGAGCTTTTATAAAATCATTGTTTTATCTGGAGATTATCGCTAGAGGACTACTTGGCCTGCTGCCAGCTAGTCCAACAACGCCCCCACCACTGATTGACAGTTTTATGCCTATGTAGACATTACACAGAAATCAGCCAATCAGTTGTGTGGGCGGGGTTATAGAGAGCTCAGTAGTCTGAGAACTGGCAGGTATGCAACAGATAAAACAGTTTATAATCAAAACTGCAGCTTCCAGTGTCACGAACGCCACCCACTCACTGCACAAGTGACGCGGATGCAATTATAAAGGGGCACTCTGCTACTCATATTCACTTATCCGCTCGAATATCACAGTAGGCTACCAACTAGCTAAGCGTCCCCCACTGCCAGTTCACACATCCACACCACACTCCTTGCTGCCACTACTTGACATTTTGATATGCCAACAAGACGCCTGGCCTGGATGACACTAGTGTACACGCACACTCAACTTTTCCAACCATCTAATAGGTACTCCTCTTGCACTCTGGCATACACAGGGTAGCACAGCCACACTATACTTCCCCTCTTGAGGCTATGTGCACACGTAGTTTTTTGGGTGTGCAGATTTTGGAGAGAAAACCGCAGGTAAATGCGCAGGACAAAAGTCCTGCGGTTTATCTGCGGTTTTACACCTCATAATGGATGAGGTGTAACACTGCAGCGTTTCTGCACCAAACAATTGACATGCTGCGGATTGTAAACCGCAGGAAAACCGCGTGGAAAAATCAGCAGCATGTGCACTGGGTTTTTTTTTTCTATTGAAAATAAAGGTACTGTACAACGCAGCAGAATCTGCTGCGTTTCCGCAGAGCCAAAACTGCTGCGGAAACGCAGCAGATTTCACTACGTGTGCACATACCCTTAAGCTTGTAGATATGTTAAGAGCAGCAAGGAACAAACATATTACATTTTAGATTTAATATAAAAAAGGGTACAGTGCTTACAAAAAAGAAAAAAGAATAAATAACAAAAACAATGTACATAAAAGCAAACATTATTTAAAAAAGGGGAAAAATAAAGAAACCTCTTACAATTAGATCAGTGAGTGCTTGTATGTGGAGGAGGAGACACTGTTGGAAGTTTGGAAAGAACTGCATTATGTAAGTTACTTTTCCTAGAGACTGACAGTGAGTTTTTCTGGAGAAGATATTATAAAGGGTCTGATATAGAAGGGTTAATGATTTGCCTTTAAAAGCCTAACTGCCTTTAATTCTTGATTTGTCTTTTGCCTTTCATTTATTCTTATGACGCTGCAGTTTGCCTGTCTCCTATTCAAGGGAAAAATGCTTCTTATCATATATGTTCTCAATAGTCAGCAACAACATGTTCTGGGTACATTGTAAACAAGGTACGACCCTGAGGTGATGGTGGGTGATGGTGGGGGACACATGAGCCCCATAGAATTACATATTGTTGTAAATGGTATAAAAGATTGCCTTTGCATTTCATTACGTCAGATAAAGTGATTTGCCCACGGCCTGTGTGTGAGCAGTCTCTTTTGTCTCCAAGCGCTTGTAAATTAAGGGCGAAAACTCCTAATCTGGACTCACTGGTGATCTAGCTTACCTGACTTTGGGTCAGAACGAAAAGCAGCTACGACAGGTCTCATCCACACTTCTGATCCCTTCTCCATATCAGGTGAGAGGATGGCTAAGTGTATGCTCAAAACATAGGAGCATGCGCACTTACTGTATGTTTTCGGCTCTGCCTGCAATTGGGCAGAGCATAGTGCGCAAGCACCAGCCAGCGATTTCTCTGTGCAGGCGAGAGATTTTGCCCGGCTATGTGGATGACCCAGAAGAAGTCATCCACATCAATTACAGCAGAAGAACTGCTATCAACAGCTGGGAGGAGGGATAGAGAAGCCGGGAGAAGAGATAGAGACTGCAGAAACCACGCTCATCAGACCGGACCGACAGGATTCAGATACAGCGAGGGAGAACTTCAAAAGGTTTTTGGGGGGACATACAGGGGAAGTCAGGGGGTTATATAACCATTGATAGATTGCAGCACAAGCGCTGATTATGGTCATAGTTTTACTTGCCATAGAAGAAGACTAGTGACAGGTTCCCTTTAAGACCCCAGGCATTCATATACATTTATCCATTCAAGGAAAAGTAAGGTGCTAATAAAAAAGATGTTTTTTTAATGCAACAAAATCTGAAATATTCTTTTTATGAAGAACTGGTAGGCATACCTCCTCTCTTTGACGATCTGGATGACCTAGAGGAAGTGGACCATTGCTTGGTTAGTCCTCTTCCAGAAAGTGACTCTGTCATGCCGCTCGGTTCATCAACTGTCTCTATAGAGGTAATAACCTTGGTCTCTGTATCCTTCTCACCAGGAGATTCTTTGGCTCCATGCTGTTCTGCTTCATTTTCACTTAGGCTAAACTGGGCCATTTTCTGAGCTAACATCAGTTGCGTTTCTTTCTCCAGTTCTCTGATATCTTCAATGGTTAAACCGTACCATTCATCTTGCCAACACCAAGCTTGCCTATGTGCTCTGACCATAACTTTCCGTAGACCTGTTAATTGAAAACATAAGGCTGGAGTTAAAATTTGTGGCAAAGTTTTTCAAACAACAGCAAACAAAAAAATTATTGTATTTTTCATCTTTTCTATTTCCTTTACTTCAAGGGATAGAAGGACAACGATAGGCTACAGTGGTCATGAGTATTATGTACTGCACATAACTAGCTGTGGACCACCAAAGTGGAACTGGAAAGGGGCAGTGGATTTCAGAGGTGAATTACAGGTGCATCTCACAAAATTAGAATATCATCAAAAAGTTAATTTATTTCAGTTCTTTAATACAAAAAGTGAAACTCATATAGAGTCATTACAAACAGATTGATCTATTTCAAGTGTTTATTTCTATTAATGTTGATGATTATGGCTTACAGCCAATGAAAATCCAAAAGTCATTTTAAAATCCGAAATGTTGGCCTACTGAAATGTATGTTCAGTAAATGCACTCAATCGGGGCTTCTTTGGTATCAATTACTGCATCTATATGGCGTGGCATGGAGGCGATCAGCCTGTGGCACTGCTGTGGTGATATGGAAGCCCAGGTTTCTTTGAAAGCAGCCTTCAGCTTATCTGCATTGTTAGGTCTGGTGTCTCATCTTCCTCTTGACAATACCCCATAGATGCACTATGGGGTTAACGTCAGTCTGCGCTGACTTTGGTCTTGATAAAACAGAGTGGACCTACACCAGCAGATGACATGGTTCCCGAAACCATCATTGGTTGTAGATACTTCACACTAGACCTTGGAAATCAAGGTCCCAGAGTCTGGAGGAACAGTGGAGAGACAGACAATTCAAGCTTCTTAAGGTCTAGTGTGAATTTTCCACAATCAGTGATGGTTTCGGGAGCCATGTCATCGGCTGGTGTAGGTCCACTCTGTTCTATCAAGACCAGTGCAAGTCAGTGCAAGCCATCTACCAGGAAATTTTAGAGCATTTCATGCTTCCCTCTGCCGACAAGCTTTCTGGAGATGGAAATTTCATTCTCCAGCAGGACATGGCACCTGTCCACACTGCCAAACGTACCAATTCCTGGTTTAAAAAGAACAGTATCACTGTACTTGATTGGCCAGCAAACTCGCCTGACCTTAACCCCGTAGAGAATTTATTGGGTATTGTAAAGAGGAAGATGAGAGACACCAGACCCAACATTGCAGCCAAGCTGACGGCTGCTATCAAAGCAACCTGGGCTTCCATAACACCTCAGCAGTGTCACAGGATGATCACCTCCATGCCGCATTGATGCAGTAATTGATGCAAAAGGAGCCCTGACCAAGTATTGAGTGCATTTACTGAACATACATTTCAGTAGACCAACATTTTGGATTTTAAAAATCATTTTTCAAGCTGGTGTTATAAAGTATTCTAATTTACGGAGATAAAAACTTTTGGGTTTTCATTATCTGTAAGTCATATTCATCAACATTAACAAAAATAAACCCATGAAATAGATCACTCTGTATGTAATGACTCTATATAATACATGAGTTTCACTTTTTATATTGAAGAACTAAAATAAATTAACTTTTTGATGACATTCTAATTTTGTGAAGTGCACCTGTATTACACTTTAGGTTATCACATTACCTGCTGTTTGGTAAATTTCATAAATCTCAGACAAAACTCATTGATTACCATAGCTAATTATGCCTAAATATATGACACTCTACAGCAATATTTATTAGCAATTTTTTCATGCTTCATCCTCTTAACATCCAGGCCTAGTATTAGAACAAATGATTGCTCTTTTTTTGTAATAACTGCTCTTCTATGCCCGTTTTGTATATTAAGATTCATTACTAGCCATTCTGTGGTTAAATCAAGTCCGTTTAATGGGGTATTTCAATGCCAGACATTTTTAGGGATAGCCATTGGCAGGGTTGCCATCCATTCAGGAATTGCAAGACCGTCCATAACAATGGGGCAATTTTTCGTCTTGTTTGTAAAAAAAAAATTTAAATGGGTTTTCCCACGAACAAAAGTTCATTTTAATCAATAGATATTGGAATAACAATAACTTTCACAATTGGATGTATTTAAATAAAATGTTCATGTGCGGAGAATCTTATGTGGCCCTGCTGTATACTGTGTAATGGCTGTGTCTGACCGTACAGGAACATGGTCTGATCATACCACAGCTCCTGGGGAGGGGAGGAAGGAAAAGAGTATACAGACATTACAGCAGGAGCTCACAGCTGATTCTTTCTTTTAAGAAAACATTGTATAGAAACAGGCTGGGAAATATTTTATCTCACAGAAAGAATCAGCTGTGATTCAGTGCTGTAATGTCTGTATACTTTTTTGCTTCCTCCCCAGCCCAGTAGCTGTGGTATGGGCAGACCATAACACTCAGACACAGCCATTACACAGTACAGCAGGGACACATTTATAAGATTATCTCAGCACAGGAACATTTTATATAAAACACATCCAATTATGAAAGTTATTATTATTACAAAATTTACTGGTTAAAATTAACTTCTGTTTGTGGGAAAACCCCTTTAACCCTTTTCCGACATCGGGCGTAATAGTAGGCTGATGTCGGACTCCCTCCCTTTGATGTGGGCTCCGGCGGTGAGCCCTCATCTTTCCTGGCACATTGCAGCTGTTTTGAACAGCTGACATGTGCCCAGAATAGCCGCGGGTGGAATCGTGATCCACCCGCAGCTATTAACCTGTTAAATGCTGCTGTCAAACTCTGACAGCAGGCATTTAACATGCGCTTCCGGCAATCGTGCCAGAAATTCGCCCACTGGTGACCCCTGTCAAGTGATCGTGGGTCACTGGTGGGTTGTCATGACAACCAGAGGTCTCCTGGAGACCTCAATGGTTGTCACTGCCAGCTTGCTGTGAGCACCGCTCAGTGGTCAGCGCTCATAGCAAGTGAGTAATTCAGCTACATATAGGCGAACTGATCATTGCCTGTATGTAGCTGAGCCAATCGAGTTATGGCAGCTTCTAGTCTCCCATGGAGACTATTGAAGCATGCCAAAAGTTAAAAAAAAATGTTTTTAAAAATATTAACAAAATAAAAAAATATAAAAGTTCATATAACCTCCCTTTCGCCCATTGCAAAATAAACCAATAAAAAAAATCAAGTATACATATTTGGTATCGCCGTGTTCAGAATCGCCCAATCTATCAATAAAAAAAGGATTAACCTGATCGCTAAACGGCGTAGCAAGAAAAAACGTCAAAACGCCATAATTACGTTTTTTTGGTCGCCGCGACATTGCATTAAAATGCAATAATGGGCAATCAAAAAAGCGTATCTGCACCAAAATGGTATCATTAAAAACGTCAGCTCGGTGCACAAAAAATAAGCCATAAACCAACCTGAGATCATGAAAAATGGAGACGCTACGGGTCTCGGAAAATTAAAAAAATTTTTTTAAACAAAGTGTGGAATTTTTTTTCACCACTTAGATAAAAAAAAAGAACTTAGGCATGTTTGGTGTCTACTTCCAATAGGTGGCACTAGAGTTCAAAAGCTCTTCCTCCCTGAAAGGGCAATGCATATTTAATTTCCCAGAGGAGAATGCATGGCATATGAGTCTCCTCACTCTGACATGCCAGGTCTGGCTTCTCACTCTCTACAATAAGAAACGTCATCACTTAGTTCACAGACATCTTAACAGAAGTCATTACCACAATACAAGGTACAAAGTCACTTATAACAACAAAAATTACTTTCTGACTGCCGACATAGAGCAACTTGGCTTGAATTGCACCTTATCATTCATATGGATTCTCCAGCTCTATAAATACAGTTTGTTTTTTATCAAACTAATGCTTAGAAAATGCCTCCCTGTCAACACTTGGGACAGACAGAAGAGCAGTTTATTTTATAGTCTTTAAGTACATTATGCTAACATCTGTCTGGGATAATAGCAGTAGAAATTGTGAATTATTTCAGCCTAAAAGTAAAGCATATTGTCATCGTCAGCAGTAAAATGTCAGGAATGCCATACTTTAGTCTTGCTTGCAACATGTTCAGACTCAAGCAGCTCCACCCTGCGAACTGTGACAAGCCTGAATTTTCCAATAAATCACCAGGCACATGTGCGTGTGCGTGTGCGTATAAAAAAAAACAACTAAAAACCAATGACTTCTCTGTCAACTGAAATAAATTCAAGTTATGCAGAAGTTAATTATATAAGTCAAATCGAAATGTTTCACAATCTGTCTCTTGGAACTAGTTCGTAGTTACGTATTCTAGTCTACTGGAGATTACTGCAAATCTGGCACTTCTGGTGGCAAGAATACCGCAGCACACATGAGCACTCCTGTGACAACATGCTGAAAGCCAATTCCAGAATCCCTACAGTCCTGATTATAAAGTACGGATCTGTCATACATCTAATCGATTACCAACCATCCGTAAATTTATGGACAGTCCACAAAGAACAGGTCTTTTTTTCTGCCGGCAGAGTAAAATATCATGTTATTTTTTTTAATGTTTGTGTAGAGGAGGCTAGGTTTTTAAAAAGCTGGGAAATTTGCATCACCTGGCTTTTCCTAACAAAGATAGTACACAAGCCATAATCCTAACAAGGCTAATTAAGGTCTGAAATCTTGATCAAAGTTATCTGGGCACACACATCTCAAAGGGTGACCAAACCATTGCATCTACCCATTTTCCTTTTTGTAATTTTTAAAATGTAAAACATGAAAATATGCATAGTTTTTTTTTTTTGCCTAAAATACAGAGGAGTTGTGTCATCTTTAACTTTAGGCCTTTTACAGATCATTTCATCTTCAATTTGCTTAACTGTTCACAATAACAGTAATTTTGACAAGGGGTGCCCAAGCTTTTACATGTCACTGTATATACACACCTCGATAGTATATAATATGATGCTGTACCTGTGTATATAGTATATACCATGGAGACCAAACTATATAGTATAAACACATATACAGTACTGTGCAAAAGAATTGGGCAGGTATAGTAAAAAATGCTGCAAAGTAAGAATACTTTAAAAAAAGAAGAGTCAATAGTTTATTTTTATCAATTAACAAAATGCAAAGTGAAGGAACAAAATAGAAATCTAAGTCAAGTCAACATTTGGTGTGATCACCTTTGGCCTTCAAAACTAGCAATATTTCTAGGTACACTTGCACAAAGTCAGAGATTTTGGAGTAGTCATATAGGAAAGTGTATGCGTAACCAATTATACTAAACAGGTGACAATTACTGTTCAACCTACTAAAAAATTATTATTAACTTGAAGAGATTGCGCTGCATAGGAGGCTTTAAACTGGGTGATGGATAGGCAAACTTCTCTATAAAGGTTGGGTTGCTTCATGTCACAGGACATACACCATGGCAAGACACAGCAAACAAGACACAAGGTAATACTCCACATTGTAATGTCTCATGCAGGCAAAGATTTCATAAGAGAATGGGGTTTTCAACTTCTTTTAAAGGGAATATATCAGTATGACCAACCCTCTGAAGCCATCTATATGGGCATATGGGTCATAAGAAGCTGATTAAAATGATACCTTGATATCTGCGATCTGATGTATTATTCTCGAGAAATCTATGTTTTTCTGATATGTAAATGAGCTGCTCAGGACTATGGGCAGGACATAGATAAGTATGAGAATCTGCCTACAAAGATTATTATAAATGAAAGGGAGAGCTACCAATGTGATGTGTAATGGCTGCTCTCTGCTCTTACTGCAGAGCTGTGTGTGATTTTACCTGACACATCTGCAGGTTCCTCTCAGCTTCCATCTCACAAGCAGACAGGACTGTAATATTGTTGCAATACAGCAGAGTTATGAGAGCTGCAGCATATGTGTTTGTAAGAAGACAAAGTTCAGTTCTACTGTTCTGTGTTAGGTATATGTCTCACACTGGTAATGTCCCTTTCATTTATAAGCTCTGGAGGCAGATCCTCATGCAGCTCAGTGTCCTGTCCATAGCCTGGAACAGTGTATTTACATATACAAAATGGGATTTATCTGGAATGCAGACACTGCATCACCCAACTATTGTTAGGAGATGAGGTCTTCAAGTAAAAATTACAGCCAAAAAGCCAGACCCTCTATAAGGAAACAAGGTCAAGCAACTCAAATATGCATGAAAACATAAGAACTGAGGCGCAGAAAAATAGAAGCAGGTGCTCTAGACTGAGGAGTCAAAATTGGAAATATTTGGCTGTAACAGAATAGTTTTTTCAACAAAGGGCTGGAAATTGTTAAAATAATGAGTGGCTGTTGGTAACAGTCAAGCATGGTGTTGATTTGCTGCAAGTTTGGGGCTGCAATTCAGCACATAGAGTTGAAAGTATTCACTCCCACTCTCACCCCTTCTTGGCATTTTGCTGCCTCACAACCAGGAATTTCACAGTTTTTTTGGAGGGGTTTGCATCAACATGACTACAACTGTGAACATTTGTTTTTTTTTTTTTCTTTAAAGCAATAACTTAAAACTTCAGTGTACATGCGCTGGCAAAAAAAATCTTTACAAGTTCAACTAAATAAAAAACCTACAGGCAACCAAGCCAATTTTGCTATTAGACAGTTCTTAAATATCTCCCCCATTGTGTGCACTTTAAAGAAGTGAAATCACTACACGGACTTTACATGTAAAGATTTTTTCTTTGTCGAAATTGTACATAACTGTTCATCCCCTAAAGTCAGTACTTTGTAGAGCCTCCTTTTGCGGCAACTACAGCTGCAAATCCTTTTGGATAAGTCTCTATGAGTTTTCTACATCTTGCCACTGGGATTTTTGCCCATTCCTCAAGGCAAAACTGCTCAAGCTCCTTCAAGTTAGATGGTTTCCTCTGGTGAAAAGCAATCTTCAAGTCTGACTACAGATTCTCAATTGGAATAAGGTCTGAGCTTTGACTAGGCCACTCCAAAACATTTATACGCTTCCCCTTAAACCACCTGAGAGTTGTTTTAGTAGTATGCTTTGATTCATTGTCTTGATGGAAGGTGAACCTCCGTCACAGTCTCAAATCACTGACTGAAACAGGTTTTGCTCTAGAATATCCCTGTATCTTGCACCATCCAGCCTCCGTTTGACTCAGATCAATTTCCCTGTTTCTGATGCTGAAAAAACATCTTCACAGTATGATGCTGCCACCACCATGTTTCACTGTGAGAAGGGTGTTCTTGGGATGATGACCTGTGTTGGTTTGGCGCTAGACATAGCATTTACCTTAGTAGCCAAAAAGTTCAATTTTGGCCTCATCTGACCATATGACCTTTCTTTATACATTTGGGATGTCCCCCACATGTCTTTTGGCAAACTCAAAACACGCCTTACACTTTTTGTGGGTAAGTAAAGTTTTTTTCTGCCCACTCTTCCATAAAGGCCACTTCTACGGAGTGTACGGCTTAGTGTGGCGTATGGACAGATACTCCAGTCTCTGCTTGGGAACTCTACAGCTCTTTCAGGGTTACCTTTGGTCTCTGTGCTACCTCTCTGATTAATGCCCTTTGATGCTGCAACCGAGGATCATCAGAATTTGGGAATTTTTTTTTTTTTATAACCCAACCCCGACTGGTACTTGTCAACAACTTTGTCCCTGACTTGTTGATAGAGTTCTCCTTGGTTTTCAAGGTGCTGTATATGGTTCGTGCTGCCTCTTGCTTAATGGTGTTTCAGCCTATGCGGCCTTTCAGAGAAGGTGTGTATATACTGACAGACCACGTGACACTTAGATTGCACACAGGTGGACTTCCTTTCACAAAGCATGTGACTTACAAACGTAATTGCTTGCACCAGAAATTTTTAGGTGCTTCATGTCAAAGGGGTGAAAACATAAGTACATGCCAATTTTTAGTTATTTGATCTCATAAATTTAATGTATGTCTATATTTTTCTCACTTCACCAACTTAGACTATTTAGTGCTGATGCATCACACACAAATCAGATTTCAAAAATATTTAAACATAGGTTGTAATGTAACAAAATAGGTAAAAAGCCAAGGGTGTGAATGAATACTTTCGCAAGCCACTGTATATACACTGCATAGTACCACTTATAGTGACATGTATATTGGTTGACTATCTCAGTACCTGCTCTAATTATGTATATATACACTTAATTGTAGCACTTCTTCTGTCCTGTATACTAGGTGTAATTCTCAGTATCTGCTCTTATTCTGTATATATGTATATTATACAGAAGTAAATCTTCTCCTGCTCTGTACACAGCATTTGTATTAGGCTAGTTTCACACTAGCGTTTCCTGGAGCTGCGCACGGCCGCCACTAAGCTCCGCCCCCTGCCACGCCCCCTCGGGTCACCTCCTCCTATGGGCGCATGACGCTGCATGCGACCTGCGTCCCCTATATTTAGCGCTGGGTACTCAGGCCGTGCGCTGGTATGCTTTTGCCAGCGCATGCGCCCTTTTGGCGCTGCGCTGACATGCGCCAAACGCACCGTGATGCATTTTGGTGCGCTCGGCGCAGGGCCAAAAGGGCGCATGCACCAGCAAAAGCATACCAGCACACGGCCTGCGCACCCAACGCTAAATATAGGGGACGCAGGTCGCATGCAGCGTCATGCGCCCATAGGAGCTGACCGGAGGGGGCACGACAGGGGGCGGAGCTTAGCGGCGGCCGTGCGCAGCTTCAGGAAACGCTAGCATGAAACTAGCCTTATTCAGTATTTACACACATATTTATATAAGCAGAAATGTGGAAACCACAAAATACGACCAAATGATCCTTAATTTGCAAAAATGGTATCAATCATTATTAAAGTGACAAGAATGGGGAAACAATGAAAGAACATGTGCAAAAAACAGCAAAAAGTGCAATAGTGCAAAACGGACATGCAGACCTAACCACGGCCAAGGAATAGTTTATAGATAATATATGTCACAATTTCAAGTTCCAACAATTATTACTGCCATGTTATATTAAGGGAACACATAAAGATCAAAATATTGGTATAATAATACATGCATGATTCCCTTCAAAAGCAATCAGGTCGGCCATATTCTGGGGCTGATGTATATACCGGGGTAAATATAAATAGGAAATACCTCACATGCGCCCTTAGATAATACCAAGTGCCACGGCCTATTAATCCTCAACTAGTAATAGCAGCCTCAGAATATCCGTCTATATGGGGGCAAACATACCTACTTAACAGAGGACCCACAGCTGTATAGGTAATAATGGCGGTGAAGCACTAAGCCACCCCTAGGGAAGATACAGAATCCCACCTCCCATGCAACAGTAGTCAGCCGCAGGATAATGTTAACTCAGGCAGTGTATTCCAACAGGCCAGGCGGTCGGCACGTCACCCCGACGCGCGTTTCGGAAGAACACTCCTTCGTCAGATGCCCTTATTTTCCCTTATTTTATATACATAGATAAGGCACAGTACCATTTCTTTGTCTGGTATGCTGGGTGTAATTATTCTTAGCACTTGTTCTTATTCTGCATATTTCTGTATATATGTAATTCAAAGTATCTACCCTTATTCTATACAAATATATACTGCACAGTACCACTTCTCCTGACTTTTATGCTGGGTGTAATTATCAACATCTGCTCTTATGCTGCTTGCACACATTATTCTTATGCTGTAAACACACTGTACAGTACAATTTCTCCTGTACTGTATACTGGGAGTAATTCTCATTATCTGCTCTTATGCTGCATATATAAAATGCACAGTACAATTTCTCCTGTACTGTATACTGGGAGTAATTCTCATCATCTGCTCTTATGCTGCATATATAAAATGCACTGTACCACTTCTCCTGACCTGTATACTGGGAGTAATTCTCATCATCTGCTCTTATGCTGCATATATAAAATGCACTGTACCACTTCTCCTGACCTTTATACTGGGAGTAATTCTCATCATCTGCTCTTATGCTGCATATATAAAATGCACAGTACCACTTCTCCTGACCTGTATACTGGGAGTAATTCTCATCTGCTTTTATGCTGCATATATAAAATGCACTGTACCACTTCTCCTGACCTGTATACTGGGAGTAATGCTCATCATCTGCTCTTATGCTGCATATATAAAATGCACAGTACCACTTCTCCTGACCTTTATACTGGGAGTAATTCTCATTATCTGCTCTTATGCTGCATATATAAAATGCACTGTACCACTTCTCCTGACCTGTATACTGGGAGTAATTCTCATCATCTG
Source organism: Dendrobates tinctorius (assembly GCF_039654945.1). Taxonomy (NCBI): domain Eukaryota; kingdom Metazoa; phylum Chordata; class Amphibia; order Anura; family Dendrobatidae; genus Dendrobates; species Dendrobates tinctorius. Next base: position 8,560,063 of record NW_027361758.1, read on the forward strand.
CTCTTATGCTGCATATATAAAATGCACAGTACCACTTCTCCTGACCTTTATACTGGGAGTAATTCTCATTATCTGCTCTTATGCTGCATATATAAAATGCACTGTACCACTTCTCCTGACCTGTATACTGGGAGTAATTCTCATTATCTGCTCTTATGCTGCATATATAAAATGCACAGTACCACTTCTCCTGACCTGTATACTGGGAGTAATTCTCATTATCTGCTCTTATGCTGCATATATAAAATGCACAGTACCACTTCCCCTGACCTGTATACTGGGAGTAATTCTCATCATCTGCTCTTATGCTGCATATATAAAATGCACTGTACCACTTCTCCTGACCTGTATACTAGGAGTAATTCTCATCATCTGCGCTTATGCTGCATATATAAAATGCACAGTACCACTTCTCCTGACCTGTATACTGGGAGTAATTCTCATCATCTGCTCTTATGCTGCCTATATAAAATGCACAGTACCACTTCTCCTGACCTGTATACTGGGAGTAATTCTCATCATCTGCTCTTATGCTGCATATATAAAATGCACAGTACCACTTCTCCTGACCTGTATACTGGGAGTAATTCTCATCATCTGCTCTTATGCTGCATATATAAAATGCACAGTACCACTTCTCCTGACCTTTATACTGGGAGTAATTGTCATTATCTGCTCTTATGCTGCCTATATAAAATGCCCTGTACCACTTCTCCTGACCTGTATACTGGGAGTAATTCTCATAATTTGCTCTTGTGCTGCATATATAAAATGCACAGTACCACTTCTCCTGACCTGTATACTGGGAGTACTTATCATCATCTGCTCTTATGCTGCATATATAAAATGCACAGTACCACTTCTCCTGACCTTTATACTGGGAGTAATTCTCATTATCTGCTCTTATGCTGCATATATAAAATGCACTGTACCACTTCTCCTGACCTGTATACTGGGAGTAATTCTCATCATCTGCTCTTATGCTGCATATATAAAATGCACAGTACCACTTCTCCTGACCTTTATACTGGGAGTAATTCTCATTATCTGCTCTTATGCTGCATATATAAAATGCACTGTACCACTTCTCCTGACCTGTATACTGGGAGTAATTCTCATTATCTGCTCTTATGCTGCATATATAAAATGCACAGTACCACTTCTCCTGACCTGTATACTGGGAGTAATTCTCATTATCTGCTCTTATGCTGCATATATAAAATGCACAGTACCACTTCCCCTGACCTGTATACTGGGAGTAATTCTCATCATCTGCTCTTATGCTGCATATATAAAATGCACTGTACCACTTCTCCTGACCTGTATACTAGGAGTAATTCTCATCATCTGCTCTTATGCTGCATATATAAAATGCACAGTACCACTTCTCCTGACCTGTATACTGGGAGTAATTCTCATCATCTGCTCTTATGCTGCCTATATAAAATGCACAGTACCACTTCTCCTGACCTGTATACTGGGAGTAATTATCATCATCTGCTCTTATGCTGCATATATAAAATGCACAGTACCACTTCTCCTGACCTGTATACTGGGAGTAATTCTCATCATCTGCTCTTATGCTGCATATATAAAATGCACAGTACCACTTCTCCTGACCTTTATACTGGGAGTAATTGTCATTATCTGCTCTTATGCTGCCTATATAAAATGCCCTGTACCACTTCTCCTGACCTGTATACTGGGAGTAATTCTCATAATTTGCTCTTATGCTGCATATATAAAATGCACAGTACCACTTCTCCTGACCTGTATACTGGGAGTACTTATCATCATCTGCTCTTATGCTGCATATATAAAATGCACAGTACCACTTCTCCTGACCTTTATACTGGGAGTAATTCTCATTATCTGCTCTTATGCTGCATATATAAAATGCACTGTACCACTTCTCCTGACCTGTATACTGGGAGTAATTCTCATCATCTGCTCTTATGCTGCATATATAAAATGCACTGTACCACTTCTCCTGACCTTTATACTAGGAGTAATTCTCATTATCTGCTCTTACGCTGCATATATAAAATACACAGTACCACTTCTCCTGACCTGTATACTGGGAGTAATTCTCATCATCTGCTCTTATGCTGCATATATAAAATGCACTGTACCACTTCTCCTGACCTGTATACTGGGAGTAATTCTCATCATCTGCTCTTATGCTGCATATATAAAATGCACAGTACCACTTCTCCTGACCTGTATACTGGGAGTAATTCTCATCATCTGCTCTTATGCTGCCTATATAAAATGCACAGTACCACTTCTCCTGACCTGTATACTGGGAGTAATTCTCATCATCTGCTCTTATGCTGCATATATAAAATGCACAGTACCACTTCTCCTGACCTGTATACTGGGAGTAATTCTCATCATCTGCTCTTATGCTGCATATATAAAATGCACAGTACCACTTCTCCTGACCTGTATACTGGGAGTAATTGTCATTATCTGCTCTTATGCTGCCTATATAAAATGCCCTGTACCACTTCTCCTGACCTGTATACTGGGAGTAATTCTCATAATTTGCTCTTATGCTGCATATATAAAATGCACAGTACCACTTCTCCTGACCTGTATACTAGGAGTACTTCTCATCATCTGCTCTTATGCTGCATATATAAAATGCACAGTACCACTTCTCCTGACCTTTATACTGGGAGTAATTCTCATTATCTGCTCTTATGCTGCATATATAAAATGCACTGTACCACTTCTCCTGACCTTTATACTAGGAGTAATTCTCATGATCTGCTCTTACGCTGCATATATAAAATACACAGTACCACTTCTCCTGACCTGTATACTGGGAGTAATTCTCATCATCTGCTCTTATGCTGCCTATATAAAATGCACAGTACCACTTCTCCTGACCTGTATACTGGGAGTAATTCTCATCATCTGCTCTTATGCTGCATATATAAAATGCACAGTACCACTTCTCCTGACCTGTATACTGGGAGTAATTCTCATCATCTGCTCTTATGCTGCATATATAAAATGCACAGTACCACTTCTCCTGACCTTTATACTGGGAGTAATTCTCATTATCTGCTCTTATGCTGCCTATATAAAATGCACAGTACCACTTCTCCTGACCTGTATACTGGGAGTAATTCTCATCATGTGCTCTTATGCTGCATATATAAAATGCACAGTACCACTTCTCCTGACCTGTATACTGGGAGTAATTCTCAACATCTGCTCTTATGCTGCATTTATAAAATGCACTGTACCATTTCTCCTGACCTGTATACTGGGAGTAATTCTCATCATCTGCTCTTATGCTGCATATATAAAATGCACAGTACCACTTCTCCTGACCTTTATACTGGGAGTAATTCTCATTATCTGCTCTTATGCTGCATATATAAAATGCACAGTACCACTTCTCCTGACCTGTATACTGGGAGTAATTCTCATTATCTGCTCTTATGCTGCATATATAAAATGCACAGTACCACTTCTCCTGACCTGTATACTGGGAGTACTTCTCATTATCTGCTCTTATGCTGCATATATAAAATGCACAGTACCACTTCCCCTGACCTGTATACTGGGAGTAATTCTCATCATCTGCTCTTATGCTGCATATATAAAATGCACTGTACCACTTCTCCTGACCTGTATACTGTGAGTAATTCTCATCATCTGCTCTTATGCTGCATATATAAAATGCACAGTACCACTTCTCCTGACCTGTATACTGGGAGTAATTCTCATCATCTGCTCTTACGCTGCCTATATAAAATGCACAGTACCACTTCTCCCGACCTGTATACTGGGAGTAATTCTCATCATCTGCTCTTATGCTGCCTATATAAAATGCACAGTACCACTTCTCCTGACCTGTATACTGGGAGTAATTCTCATCATCTGCTCTTATGCTGCATATATAAAATGCACAGTACCACTTCTCCTGACCTTTATACTGGGAGTAATTCTCATCATCTGCTCTTATGCTGCATATATAAAATGCACAGTACCACTTCTCCTGACCTTTATACTGGGAGTAATTCTCATTATCTGCTCTTATGCTGCATATATAAAATGCACTGTACCACTTCTCCTGACCTGTATACTGGGAGTAATTCTCATCATCTGCTCTTATGCTGCATATATAAAATGCACTGTACCACTTCTCCTGACCTGTATACTGGGAGTAATTCTCATCATCTGCTCTTATGCTGCATATATAAAATGCACAGTACCACTTCTCCTGACCTTTATACTGGGAGTAATTCTCATTATCTGCTCTTATGCTGCATATATAAAATGCACTGTACCACTTCTCCTGACCTGTATACTGGGAGTAATTCTCATCATCTGCTCTTATGCTGCATATATAAAATGCACTGTACCACTTCTCCTGACCTGTATACTGGGAGTAATTCTCATCATCTGCTCTTATGCTGCATATATAAAATGCACTGTACCACTTCTCCTGACCTGTATACTGGGAGTAATTCTCATTATCTGCTCTTATGCTGCATATATAAAATGCACTGTACCACTTCTCCTGACCTGTATACTGGGAGTAATTCTCATCATCTGCTCTTATGCTGCATATATAAAATGCACTGTACCAATTCTCCTGTCCTGTATACTGGGAGTAATTCTCATCATCTGCTCTTCTACTACATATATAAAATGCACTGTACCACTTCTCCTGACCCGTATACTGGGAGTAGTTCTCATTATCTGCTCTTATGCTGAATATATAAAATGCACAGTACCACTTCTCCTGACCTGTATACTGGGAGTAATTCTCATCATCTGCTCTTATGCTGCATATATAAAATGCACAGTACCACTTCTCCTGACCTTTATACTGGGAGTAATTCTCATCATCTGCTCTTATGCTGCATATATAAAATGCACAGTACCACTTCTCCTGACCTGTATACTGGGAGTAATTCTCATCATCTGCTCTTATGCTGCATATATACAATGCACTGTACCACTTCTCCTGACCTGTATACTGGGAGTAATTCTCATCATCTGCTCTTATGCTGCATTTATAAAATGCACAGTACCACTTCTCCTGACCTGTATATTGGGAGTAATTCTCATTATCTGCTCTTATGCTGCATATATAAAATGCACTGTACCACTTCTCCTGACCTGTATACTGGGAGTAATTCTCATTATCAACTGTTACTCTGAATACATACACACTGCACAGAACCACTTCTCCTGACCTGTATACTGGGAGTAATTCTCATTATCTGCTCTTATGCTGCATATATAAAATGCACTGTACCACTTCTCCTGACCTGTATACTGGGAGTAATTCTCATCATCTGCTCTTATGCTGCATATATAAAATGCACTGTTCCACTTCTCCTGACCTGTATACTGGGAGTAGTTCTCATCATCTGCTCTTATGCTGCATATATAAAATACACTGTACCACTTCTCCTGACCTGTATACTGGGAGTAATTCTCATCATCTGCTCTTATGCTGCATTTATAAAATGCACAGTACCACTTCTCCTGACCTGTATACTGGGAGTAATTCTCATTATCTGCTCTTATGCTGCATATATAAAATGCACTGTACCACTTCTCCTGACCTGTATACTGGGAGTAATTCTCATTATCAACTGTTACTCTGAATACATACACACTGCACAGAACCACTTCTCCTGACCTGTATACTGGGAGTAATTCTCATTATCTGCTCTTATGCTGCATATATAAAATGCACTGTACCACTTCTCCTGACCTGTATACTGGGAGTAATTCTCATCATCTGCTCTTATGCTGCATATATAAAATGCACTGTTCCACTTCTCCTGACCTGTATACTGGGAGTAGTTCTCATCATCTGCTCTTATGCTGCATATATAAAATACACTGTACCACTTCTCCTGACCTGTATACTGGGAGTAATTCTCATCATCTGCTCTTATGCTGCATTTATAAAATGCACAGTACCACTTCTCCTGACCTGTATACTGGGAGTAATTCTCATTATCTGCTCTTATGCTGCATATATAAAATGCACTGTACCACTTCTCCTGACCTGTATACTGGGAGTAATTCTCATTATCAACTGTTACTCTGAATACATACACACTGCACAGAACCACTTCTCCTGACCTGTATACTGGGAGTAATTCTCATTATCTGCTCTTATGCTGCATATATAAAATGCACTGTTCCACTTCTCCTGACCTGTATACTGGGAGTAGTTCTCATCATCTGCTCTTATGCTGCATATATAAAATGCACTGTACCACTTCTCCTGACCTGTATACTGGGAGTAGTTCTCATTATCTGCTCTTATGCTGCATATATAAAATGCACTGTACCACTTCTCCTGACCTGTATACTGGGAGTAATTCTCATTATCAACTGTTACTCTGAATACATACACACTGCACAGAACCACTTCTCTTGTCTATATACTGGATATAATTCTCAGCATCTGCTCTTCTTCTGGACATCTTATGGGGTGTAGTATTTATCATGGTCCGTGAGAAATGTGTGTCAAAATTGCAGACCATTCATTAATTTTGGTACTGTTGTCTCCCCCCCAAAAAAATTGAATAGTAGGTTGCCAATTCTGCAACACTGTGTACTGACTTCTCTAATGCACAGAAACAAACACTAATGAACAAAGCATCAGGCTATCAAGACATCAACAGATATACTCACCAACATCATGTATGAACCTCTCAATTTTAGACTGCATGCCCCAGTAACGAAATTCCACTTTACACAGCTTATAGGCACACATAATTGGGCATCTCCCAAGGTTATTCCTATGTTCCTCAATCCAGTCTTCACACAAGGGGCCTCTTTTAGTCTTGACAGATTTATACACTTTAGGGTCCTCTTCGGGCTTATATTCATGTGGGGGGATTGGATCTTTAACAATATCAATAGGATCTGTAAAATAAACAAGAGTAGAATAAAAAAAGATTAAACAATTATATGAATTTGAAGACCTTAGAATTTACATGCATGTACAGAATTTTCTTGATAAACAGATGTGTAGGCATTTGAAACGGCCTGATAATCAAAACTGCTTAAAAAAAGGTTTTATAGGACTTTAATTTTCTTGACCTATATTAAAAACCACCCATCAATATCATATTGTTGGAGATTTGACTTCTGGCATCCACACTAGTCAGCAGGTTGAAGAGTCTGTGGCACTTTGGTTTACCGGGAACAGCCATGTACATTTTTTTTTAAACTGTAAATTTTTATTAACCCCTTCACCCCCAAGGGTGGTTTGCACGTTCATGACCGGGCCAATTTTTACAATTCTGACCACTGTACCTTTATGAGGTCATAACTCTCGAACGCTTCCATGGATACCGGTGATTCTGACATTGTTTTCTCGTGACATATTGTACTTCATGTTTGTGGTAACATTTCGTTCAAATAACTTGCGTTTATTTGTGAGAAAAATGGAAATTTGGCGAAAATTTTGAAAATTTCGCAATTTTCCAACTTTGAATTTTTATGCCCTTAAATCACAGAGATACGGCACACAAAAAACTTGATAACTAACATTTCCCACATGTTTACTTTACCTCAGCACAATTTTGGAACCAAAATTTTTTTTTGTTAGGAAGTTATAAGGGTTAAAAGTTGACCAGCGATTTCTCATTTTTACAACACCATTTTATTTTTAGGACCACATCACATTTGAAGCCACTTTGAGGGGTCTATATGATAGAAAATACCCAAAAGTGACACCATTCTAAAAACTGCACCCCTTAAGGTGCTCAAAACCACATTCAAGAAGTTTATTAACCCTTTAGGTGCGTCACAGGAATTTTTTTGAATATTTAAAAAAAAATGAACATCTAACTTTTTTTCATAAAAAAAATACTTCAGGTTCAATTTTTTTTATTTTACCAAGGGTAACAGGAGAAATTGAACTGCAAAAGTTATTGTGCAATTTGTCCTGAGTACGCAGATACCTGATATGTGGGGGGGAACGACTGTTTCGGCGCATGGCAGAGCTCAGAATGGAAGGAGCGCCGTTTGACTTTTTCAATGCAAAATTGGCTGGAATTCAGATTGGACGCCATGTCACGTTTGGAGAGTCCCTGATGTACCTAAACAGTGGAAACCCCCTACAAGTGACCCCATTTTGGAAACTAGACCCCCCAAGGAACTTATCTAGATATGTGGTGAGAACTTTGAACCCACAAGGGCTTTACAGAAGTTTATAACGTACAGTGGTACAATTAAAAAATCATATTTTTTCCACAAAAATGATCTTTTCACCCCAATTTTTATTTTCCCAAGGGTAGCAGGACCCTAAAAGTTATTGTGCAATTTGTCCTGAGTACGCTGATACCCCACATGTGGGGGTAAACCACTATTTGGGCGCATGGCAGAGCTCGGAAGGGAAGCAGCGCCATTTGACGTTTTTGGCTGGAATTGAGATCGGACACCATGTCGCGTTTGGAAAACCCCTGATGTACCAAAACAGTGGAAACCCCCCACAAATGACACCATTTTGGAAACTAGACCCCCTAAGGAACTTATCTAGATGTGTGGTGAGAACTTTGAACCCCCATGGGCTTCACAGAAGTTTATAACATAAAGCCATACAATTAAAAAATCATATTTTTTCCACAAAAATGATCTTTTCACCCTCAATTCTTATTTTTCCAAGGGTAACAGGACCCTAAAAGTTATTGTGCAATTTGTCCTGAGTACGCTGATACCCCACATGTGGGGGTAAACCACTATTTGGGCGCATGGCAGAGCTCGGAAGGGAAGCAGCGCCATTTGACGTTTTTGGCTGGAATTGAGATCGGACACCATGTCGCGTTTGGAAAACTCCTGATGTACCAAAACAGTGGAACCCCCCACAAATGACACCATTTTGGAAACTAGACCCCCTAAGGAACTTATCTAGATGTGTGGTGAGCACTTTGACCCCCCCAGTGCTTCACAGAAGTTTACAACGCCCGGGCGTGAAAATAAAAAATTCGTATTTTTTCCACAAACATGATCTTTTAGTCACCATTTTTTTATTTTCCCAAGGGTACCAGGAGAAATTGGACCCCAAAAGTTGTTGTCCAATTTGTCCTGAGTATGCTGATACCCCATATGTGGGAGAAAACTACTGTATGGGCACATGTCGGGGCTCGGAAGGGAAGTAGTGACGTTTTGGAATGCAGACTTTGATGGAATGGTCTGCGGGTGTCATGTTGCCTTTGGAGAGCCCCTAATGTACCTAAACAGTGGAAACCCCCCACAAATGACACCATTTTGTAAACTAGACCACCCAAGGAACTTATCTAGATGTGTGGTGAGCACTTTGACCCCCCCAGTGCTTCACAGAAGTTTACAACGCCCGGGCGTGAAAATAAAAAATTCGTATTTTTTCCACAAACATGATCTTTTAGTCACCATTTTTTTATTTTCCCAAGGGTACCAGGAGAAATTGGACCCCAAAAGTTGTTGTCCAATTTGTCCTGAGTACGCTGCTACCCCATATGTGGGAGAAAACTACTGTATGGGCACACGTCGGGGCTCGGAAGGGAAGTAGTGACGTTTTGGAATGCAGACTTTGATGGAATGGTCTGCGGGTGTCATGTTGCCTTTGGAGAGCCCCTAATGTACCTAAACAGTGGAAACCCCCCACAAATGACACCATTTTGTAAACTAGACCCCAAGGAACTTATCTAGATGTGTGGTGAGCACTTTGATCCCCCCAGTGCTTCACAGAAGTTTACAACGCCCGGGCGTGAAAATAAAAACGTATTTTTTCCACAAACATGATCTTTTAGTCACCATTTTTTTATTTTCCCAAGGGTACCAGGAGAAATTGGACCCCAAAAGTTGTTGTCCAATTTGTCCTGAGTACGCTGCTACCCCATATGTGGGAGAAAACTACTGTATGGGCACACGTCGGGGCTCGGAAGGGAAGTAGTGACGTTTTGGAATGCAGACTTTGATGGAATGGTCTGCGGGTGTTATGTTGCCTTTGGAGAGCCCCTAATGTACCTAAACAGTGGAAACCCCCCACAAATGACACCATTTTGTAAACTAGACCCCCCAAGGAACTTATCTAGATGTGTGGTGAGCACTTTGACCCCCCAGTGCTTCACAGAAGTTTACAACGCCTGGGCGTGAAAATAAAAAATTCGTATTTTTTCCACAAACATGATCTTTTAGTCACCATTTTTTTATTTTCCCAAGGGTACCAGGAGAAATTGGACCCCAAAAGTTGTTGTCCAATTTGTCCTGAGTACGCTGCTACCCCATATGTGGGAGAAAACTACTGTATGGGCACACGTCGGGGCTCGGAAGGGAAGTAGTGACGTTTTGGAACGCAGACTTTGATGGAATGGTCTGCGGGTGTCATGTTGCCTTTGGAGAGCCCCTAATGTACCTAAACAGTGGAAACCCCCCACAAATGACACCATTTTGTAAACTAGACCCCCTAAGGAACTTATCTATATGTGAGGTGAGCACTTTGACCCCCCAGTGCTTCACAGAAGTTTACAACGCCCAGGCGTGAAAATAAAAAATTCGTATTTTTTCCACAAACATGATCTTTTAGTCACCATTTTTTTATTTTCCCAAGGGTACCAGGAGAAATTGGACCCCAAAAGTTGTTGTCCAATTTGTCCTGAGTACGCTGCTACCCCATATGTGGGAGAAAACTACTGTATGGGCACACGTCGGGGCTCGGAAGGGAAGTAGTGACGTTTTGGAATGCAGACTTTGATGGAATGGTCTGCGGGTGTCATGTTGCCTTTGGAGAGCCCCTAATGTACCTAAACAGTGGAAACCCCCCACAAATGACACCATTTTGTAAACTAGACCCCCTAAGGAACTTATCTATATGTGAGGTGAGCACTTTGACCCCCCAGTGCTTCACAGAAGTTTACAACGCCCGGGCGTGAAAATAAAAAATTCGTATTTTTTCCACAAACATGATCTTTTAGTCACCATTTTTTTATTTTCCCAAGGGTACCAGGAGAAATTGGACCCCAAAAGTTGTTGTCCAATTTGTCCTGAGTACACTGACACCCCATATGTGGGAGAAAACTACTGTATGGACACACGTCGGGGCTCGGAAGGGAAGCAGTGACGTTTTGGAATGCAGACTTTGATGGAATGGTCTGCGGGTGTCATGTGCGTTTGGAGAGCCCCTGATGTACCTAAACTATTGAAACTCCCCACAAGTGACCCCATTTTGGACACTAGACCCCCCACGGAACTTATCTAGATGTGTGGTGAGCACTTTGAACCCCCAAGTGCTTCACAGAAGTTTATAACACTCGGATGTGAAAATAAAAAAATCATTTTTTTCCACAAAAATGATATTTTTGCCCCCAATTTTTTATTTTCCTAATGGTAACAGGAGAAATTGGACCCCAAAAATTGTTTTGCAATTTGTCCTGAGTAGGCTGCTACCCTACATGTGGGGGTAAAACACTGTTTGGGCGCATAGCAGAGCTTGGAAGGGAAGGAGCACCATTTGACTTTTTCAACTCAGAATTGGCTGGAATTGAGATCAGACGCCATGTTGCATTTGGAGAGCCCCTGATGTGCCCAAACAGTGGAAACCCCCAATTCTAACTCCAACCCGAACCCCAACACGCCCCTAACCCTAGCCCTAACCCTAGCCCTACCCCAACCCTACCCCAACACACCCCTAGCCCTAACCCTAGCCCTAACCCTAATGGAAAAATGGAAATAAATACATTTTTTTTATTTTATTATTTTTCCCTAACTAAGGGGGTGATAACGGGGGGTTTGATTTACTATTTATGGCGGTTTTTATGTTTGGCGGCTGTCGCACGCTAAAAGACGCTTTTTATTGTAAAAATAGTTTTTGCATCACCACATATTGAGAGCTATAATTTTTCCTTATTTTGACCCACCGAGTCATGTGAGGTCTTATTTTTTGCGGGACGAGTTGACGTTTTTATTGGTACCATTTTCGGGCACGTGAAATTTTTTGATCGCTTTTTATTCCGATTTTTGGGACGCAGAATGAACAAAAACCAGCGTTTCATGAATTTCTTTTGGGAGGGGTGCGTTTACACCGTTCCGCGTGTGGTAAAATTGATAAAGCGGTTTTATTCTTCGGGTCAGTACGGTTACAGCGATACCTCATTTAGGTCGTTTTTTTATGTTTTTGTCGGTTTTATGCAATGAAAACTATTTTATATAAAAAATAATTATTTTTGCATCGCTTTATTCTGCGAGTTATAACTTTTTTATTTTTTCGCTGATGATGCTGTGTGGCGGCTTGTTTTTTGCGGGACAAGATGACGTTTTCAGCGGTACCATGGATATTTATATGCGTCTTTTTGATCGCGCGTTATTGCACTTTTTGTTTGGCGGTATGATAATAAATCATTATTTTTTGCTTCGTTTTTTATTTTTATTTTTTAAGGGGTTCGCTAAAGGGGTTAACTAATGGGACAGTTTTATAGGGCAGGTCGTTACGGACGCGGCGATACCTAATATGTGTACTTTTATTGTTTTTTTTTTTATTATTTTCAAAAAATGAATTTATTGGGGACTATTTTTTTTTTTTTTTACTAATTTATTTGGCGATTTTTTTTAATTTATTTTTACACTTTTTTTTTATTTTTTTTTTACTTTATTACATAGTCCCAGGTGGGACATCACTGTCCTGTGACAGATCGCTGATCTGTCACATCACAGATCACTGTGACAGATCAGCAATCTGTCACAGGCAGTGCACAAGGCTTCCTCATGCCTGCGCTTTGCAGGCACTGAGGAAGCCAGCTTCCCCAGGCCCCCGAAGGCCCCCGTCGCCATCTTGGATTCGGGGGCCTGGAGGAAAGGAGCCCCCCGCAGCAGCGCTGCACATTGCGCTGCCGTGGGGGGCTCAGGGAAGCACGGAGGGAGCCCCCTCCCTGCCGATGCTTCCCTTTAACCCCCGGTACACCGCGATCATGTTTGATCGCGGTGTGCAAGGGGTTAACGTGTCGGGGGCGGTCCGTGACTGCCCCTGACACGTAGTGCCAGGTGTCAGCTGTGATAATCAGCTGACACCCGGCCGCGATCAGCGGCGCTCACCACGTGGGCGCCGCTGATCGCGGTAGACGTACTATCCCGTCCCCGGTCATACGGGCCCGGGTACCGTGGACGGGATAGTACGTCTCATGTCAGGAAGGGGTTAAAGTTTTTCAAAAATTTTAACATATGAACATAAATCAAATCAAGCAATTACATTCAAAGAAATAAGAGATTGGCAAAGCAGTGTGGAGAATTATAAAGGGAGAATCGCTTGGAAAAGTGATTGACAGGTTGGTCTCTTGCCTATGCAGCATCAATAGTAAAAGATAAAATGTTAAAAATAAAAAAAATAAAAATAGGGATATACTCACCTTCTGTCGGTCCCTGGATTTCTCCCGGCCCTCAGCGACGCTGCCGGCAAGCTCTGTTCCCAAGGATGCATTGCGAGCATCATCTCAGAAGACGTAGCGGTCTCGCGACCGTGACGTCATCTGGGGTGATTCCGCAATGCATCCCTGGGAACGGAAGATGCTGGCATCGCCGCATCCACCGCTGATAACTCCGGAGGCGGACAGAAGGCGAGTTATATCCCGATATTTTATTTTAATTCTATTTTTACAGGGATATGGTACCCAGGGCATGCAGGAGAGTCTCCTCTCCTCCAGACCCTGGGTAACATCCACACAAGTGAGCGTTTCAATGCAATCCTATGGGTGCGGAATTGCCGCGATTCCGCAGATTTAATGGACATGCTGCGGATCTTACCGCGATGCGATTCCGCAGCGTTAAAATCCGCAGCATGGGCACAGCGATTGCGGAATCCCATAGAATTGCATGGGAATGCATTTTTAAGCGTTTCCGCTGTGGCAAAAACGCGTCGGAAACGCTTAAAAAACGCAACGTGGGCACACAGCCTTAGAAATATCCAGCAATAATCAAACAATGATAAATAAAAAACAAAAGCAGGTTGTCATGAACATAACCACATATAGACGGACAAAAAGACAGGACACACACATCAAGGAAGGGAAGAAGAGGGAAGAGTAGAAAGTCTGAAAAGAGGGGGACCAAGTGATTAATGACCTAATCGTTTCTCTGAGCCCAGAAGTAATCCCACAGTGCCCAAACGGAATCAAAACTTTCCACTCACGCATTCAAAAGAGTCATCATATATTCCATTCTTCGAAAGTCATTGATTCTATATAATAAGTGCTGATGTGAAGGAGGAGAGGTCCGCTTCCAGTTAAGGGCGATCAGACACCTAACCGCTGTAAGAATGTGTAATAACATCTTAGCTGAATTTTTTCCCCATCAGCCATGTACATCTTGCATTGCCTACAACATGATCTTGCAGGTCACTGATGCTTAGTGCCAAATAAGACAAAGGGAAGGAGTTGCAGTATCAAGCACAGTCACTACAAAACAAACGGAGCTATTCCTGATAAATAAAGCAGGGAACACAAACCTCTCCCAATCATAACACCTTAAATAAGCTGATTGATGGGAGTTGGACACCTCATAAGGGGAAGTTGATTTCTGACTTCCTCTTCATGTTCAATTTGCATGAAAGTGGAGACAGTACAGTGACGCCAGCACTCTTTGGGCGCTGGAGTCACGTGTCAGAACAACCACATGGTAGCCCTGGGGACAGCGAGTGCTGACACAGCGGGAATGGCGCCGGCATGGGAGGAGAGTATAAGCTTTTTAATTTTATCGGTACCATGCGTGGGGTATGAGAAGGGGTTGTTCTAGTAATGGACAACCCCTTTAATGACCAGGCCAAATTTTTTAAATCTGACTAGTGTCACTTCATGTGGTAATAACTCTGGAATGTATCCCAGTGATTCTGAGACTGTTTTTTCGTGACACATTGTACTATAGATTCATGCTAAATTTAGGTGATATGTTTTGCGTTTCTTCGTGAAAATATCAGAATTTTGTCAAGCTTTCAAACTTTATATCCTTAAACCAATTAATCATGCTGTACAAAATAATTAACAAATAACATCTGCCATATGTCTGCTTAACATATGCATCATTTGTCAAACGCCATTTTCTTCTGAGCGCACTAATACGCCACATCTGGTCAGAACCTCTGTTTGGACAAATGCATGAGCTTGAAAGGAGTACCATTTGAATTTTGGAACACAAATTTGGCTGAAATGGAATTGATTGAAGGCGTCGCCTTTACAGGTTCCCTAAGGCATCAGAAAACTCCCACAAGTGACTCCATTTTAGAAGCTACATACTTCAAGGAGTTTATCCATGGGTTTAGTGAGCATTGTGAACTCACATGTACTACACAATTAGCATTTAACATTACATGAATTAACATTAGGTTCTCATATTGAAAATTTTCATTTTCTTCACGGAAATGTTGCTTTAGTCCCAAATTTTTTTCTATTCCAAGAGGTAACATGAAAAAGTGGACCTCAAAGTTTGTTACCCACTTTTTTCTGAGCGTGGCGATACCACACATGTAATCAAAACATGGATTTTTGTGAGTACTCACCGTAAAATCCTTTTCTCCGAGACGCTCATTGGGGGACACAGAGACTGTGGGTGTGTGCTACTGCCGTCTGGAGGCCGACACTAAGTATACAAAAAACAAGTTAGCTCCTCCTCCGCCGCATACACCCTGGCCCCGATAGCGGGCGGAAACCAGTTTAGTGCAAAAGCAGTAGGAGAACATCCAAAAATTAGCCTTAACGCAGAAAATCATATGTCTGAAAAAGGACCACCCTACATTAAATAAGGAATTATACTAATTAAATAAACAAGAGCCAACTGGCTATCAGGGTGGGTGCTGTGTCCCCCAATGAGCGTCTCGGAGAAAAGGATTTTACGGTGAGTACTCACAAAAATCCATGTTTCTCCTTCATCTCATTGGGGGACACAGAGACTGTGGGACGTCCTAAAGCAGTCCCTGGGTGGGAGGACAACTCACCGATCCAAGCCGCATGCCCTCCTGTCTAAAGGTGTGCCACTGCTGCTTGGAGAATTTACCTACCCAGACTCGCATCCGACGAGGCCTGAGTATGCACATTGTAATGCTTACAAAAAGAGTGCAGGCTGGACCAGGTTGCTACTTTGCATACCTGCTCTGCCGAAGCCTGGTGCCGAAGCGCCCACTGCCCGAGTAGAGTGCGCCCCTATCCCTGTTGGAATCGGTGCGCCTCTAATACGGTAAGCCTCCTGAATAGTTAGGCGAATCCATCTGGCTATGGTTGATCGTGAGGCTGCGAGACCCTTCCTGCGCCCTTCCGGAATCACAAACAACGAGTCCGTCTGGCGAAAAGGTGCTGTCCTTGACACGTACCTCCTGAGAGCTCTTACCAGATCTAAAGAGTGGAGCGCCCTTTCCACTCTGTGTACTGGCGCTGAACAAAACGAAGGCAGAACAATGTCCTCATTAATATGGAAAGAGGACACGACCTTCGGCAGAAAAGGCGGCGGTGGTCTAAGGACTACTTTATCCTTAAAAAAGGTCAGAAAAGGAGCTCTGCAGGATAATGCTCCTAACTCCGAGACCCGCCTAATGGAAGTTATGGCTACCAAGAATACCACCTTCCTGGAGAGATATGAAAATGAAATTTCCTGTAATGGTTCAAACGGGGCTTCCTGTAGGACACCCAGGACCAGGTTAAGGTCCCAGGCGTCTATAGGTGCTCTATAGGGGGGCACCAAATGAGAAACCCCCTGAATGAACGTCCTGACCTGCATATTGGTAGCGATCTTTCGCTGAAAAAGGACCGACAAGGCCAAAATCTGCCTCCTAAGGGAACTTGGCGCCAACCCTGCGTCCAGGCCGGACTGCAGAAAAGCCAGGATGTTGGGGACCGAAAAGGATAATGGCGCAACCCCGTGTTCTCGACACCAATGAAAGAAAACCTTCCAAGAGTTATGATAAATTTTCGCCGAGGCCGGCTTCCGGGCGCTAACCATTGTCGCAACCACTTCACGCCCAAATCCCGCCTGGGTCAGAATCCAAGATTCAACGGCCATGCCGTCAAACACAGGGCCCCTAAGTTCGGGTGGCAGATCGGCCCCTGAGACAGTAAGTCTGGCCGTTCCAGTAGACGCCAAGGCACGTCTGCGAGGAGCTGCACTAGATCCACGTACCATACTCGACGGGGCCAGTCCGGGGCCAGCAGAATTGCCGGGACCCCCTCTGTCTTGATCTTTCTGATGACCCTTGGGAGAAGCGGCAGTGGGGGAAACAGGTATGGGAGCCGAAACTGGCTCCACGGTAGGACCAACGCATCCACCGCGATCGCTCGCGGGTCCTGAGACCGAGCGACAAACGTGCTCACCTTGGTGTTCTCCCTGGACGCCATCAGATCCACGTCTGGAGTCCCCCACCGTTGGCAAATCTGCTGGAAGATCTCGGGGTGAAGGGACCATTCCCCGGCCGCAACGCCCTGTCGGCTTAGGAAATCTGCTGCCCAATTTTCCACACCTGGTATGTGAACTGCTGAGATTACCGAGTGGTGCCTCTTGGCCCAACGGAGCACATGCTTTATCTCTCGCATGGTTGCCCTGCTGCGCGTGCCTCCCTGGTGATTCACGTACGCCACTGCCGTGGCGTTGTCTGACTGACCTCGGACTGGACGTCCTGCTAGCAAGTGCTGAAAACGCTGCAGCGCCAACCGCACCGCTCGAATCTCCAACAGGTTGATCGGAAGACGAGCCTCCTGAGGCGACCATTGCCCCTGGGCCGTGTGATGCCGGAAGATTGCCCCCCAGCCTAAAAGACTTGCATCGGTCGTGATCACCAACCAATGATCTGGGGGAAAAGGCTTCCCCTGTCGAAGAGAGGAGTCGTGTGTCCACCACTGCAGCGCCCGTCGAACCTGAGAGGGCAACCTGCACTGATGATCGAGGGAGAACGGACTCCCGTCCCAAGCCACTAAGAGAGCATGCTGCAGGGGACGGAGATGAAATTGAGCAAACGGAATTGCTTCCATCGCCGCCACCATCCTTCCTAGAACCCTCATCCCGAACCGGATAGTGTGAGGGCCCGGTTGTTGAACACTTCGGACTCCCTGCCGGAGCGCCCGAGCCTTGTCCTGAGGGAGAATTACCAACCCTCGGGAAGTGTCGAAAATCATCCCCAGGAATAAAATCCTCTGAGCTGGGGTAAGGGAAGATTTCTTCCCGTTGATCAACCATCCTAGGCGAGATAGGGTATCCAGTGTGATGCTCACATTCTCCTTGCATGCCCGAAAGGACGGCCCCTTTACTAAGAGGCCGTCTAAGTACGGCAAAACCACTATGCCCCGAGAATGTAGAACGGCCATGACGACCGCCATCACTTTCGTGAATATCCTGGGTGCCATGGCCAACCCGAAAGGTAGGGCCACAAACTGAAAATGCCGGCCCTCGATTGCAAACCGAAGGAACCTTTGATGCGGGGGAAAAATAGGGATGTGCAGGTAGGCATCCTGGACATCGATCGAGGCCAAATATTCTCCGTGCTCCATGGACGATATGACCGACCGGAGAGATTCCATGCGAAAACGCCTGACCCTGATGAACCTGTTCAGGAGCTTTAAGTCCAGAACCGGCCTTACTGTTCCATCCTTCTTGGGGACTGCGAACAGATTGGAACAAAATCCTTGGGCCTTCTCCCACTCTGGTACAGGGACAATGACCCTGTTGCGCCGCAACACCTCGATGGCCCCTAGTAATGCCTCTGCCCGGGATTCCGTTTTGGGAAGCCGGGAAAGAAAAAATCGTCTTGGCGGATCTTTGACAAACTCTATTTTGTACCCGGAACACACTAATTCTGCCACCCATGTGTCGCGCACCACCGCGACCCAGACGCGGCAGAATCTGCGCAGACGTCCGCCTACTCTGCTGTCCTCGGGTACTGGATGCCTCGAGTCATTTCGCTGAGGGCTTCTGGGACCTGGCCCCCCTTGATCTGGGCGGGCGGCCCCGCATCCTACCCAGCGGGTTGGTTCTATACGTGACCTGACGCTCCGTGTCTTGGTTATAGCAAGCTGGGGTGGAGGTACTGGCCGCTGCCATCCACCCGGGGGTGCGAAATGCTCGAAAGCGCGCCTGAGGTTGACGAAAAGGCGACCTAATCTTCTGCTGTGGAAGGAAGCTGCTTTTTCCCCCTGTAGCATCTGAAATGAGCTTGTCTAATTTCTCCCCAAATAGCCGATTACCCTGAAAAGGCAGGGAAGTCAAAGACTTCTTAGAAATAGAATCAGCCCGCCATAACCTTAACCACAAGGCTCTCCTAATGGCGATTGCATTTGCTGCCGCTACAGCCGCGCCATTAGCCGCATCCAAGGATGCATTAATTAAATAGTCACCCGCCATCGCGATCTGACTTGCTATCTCTGCCACTTCTGTCGGCAAATCTCTATCCTGTAGGACCTTGTTTAAAGAATCTGACCATGACATCATGGCTTTGGCTACCCATGTTGCCGCAAAAGAAGGAAAGAGCGCTGATCCCGATGCTTCATACACCGAGCGAGCTAAACCTTCTATGAGTCGATCCGTGGGGTACTTAATGGAAGAAACGCTAGGTACTGACAACAAGGACCTTGAAGCTAGGCGTGACACTGGGGGATCCACTACCGGAGATTCCGCCCATTTTTTACAAAATTCCGATGCGAACGATATCTCGTTTCCAGCGTTTTTTGTCCTGAAAAACGTTTGTCTGGACGTTCCCTATGCCGCTGCACTATATCCTCGAACTCAGGATGAGTGCTAAATACTCTATGTGGTCTCCTGGTCTTCTTAAAGGATACCTTATGACCTGCGGTTAGGGAGACATCATCGTCAATACCCAGAGTCTGATTGACTGCTTCAATATGACTGTCTACCGTTTCCCGGTACCCCGGGGCATCCAGGTCCAAGGACTCTTCCCAGTCATCACCTGAACTCTGTTCGCTCCCAGAAAATGGTGACGGTGAGCGAGATGCCGCACTCACGGATGCTGAGGCACCGGAGGGGCCAGGAGACGCAGTACGGGCTCTTTTCCTGTGCGTCTGCCTAGAGAGTGTGCGGCCCCTGCAGGCCGGAGGCTCTTGTGAGGTGGATAACCCCCCCAAACAGGCGAGCCGTCATCTCTACCCCTATCCGGGGCCTGAAGGGTCTCAATCGCCTTCGTGAGCGAAACCATGGACCGAGAGAGTGATAACGCCCATTCTGGGGGATCCAGACCCCTGGGCTCTGTCGCAGGGGAGGGCTCCTGGGCGCGTTCGGAGTCGCAGGCTTCACATAACTTAATAGTTTGCGCTCGTGGGAACATCACCCCACAGGAAACGCATGCGGCATAAAGGAACGTGTGAGTTTTTCCTTTCCCAGACATACTGCTGGCGTCGGCCCACACACAAAAAAATCCCTTAAAGGCTTGGGGGGGGGGGGGTAGGCGGAGGGGGAGGAGGGTACTGTGTAGTGCCTTAGGGTACGTGCACATGCTGCGGAATCCGCTGCGGATTAATCCGCAGGGATTTTGCAAAAACCGCAGATAATCCGCAGGTCAAAAGACCTGCGGATTATCTGCGGTTTTGCCTGCGGTTTGGTCCTGCGGATTCACTATCTCCACAATGGTGGAGATAGGAACCCGCAGCGGTTTCCGCAGAAAGAATTGACATGCAATTCTTTCTGCGGATTCAAAACCGCAGCAAATCCGCGCGGATTTTTCCGCAGCGTCGGCACAGCGGTTTTTTTTTACCATTCATTTGAATGGTACTGTACACCGCAGCTAAAACTGCTGCGGGTCCGCAGCGGCCAAAACCGCTGCGGAAACGCAGCGGAATCCGCAGCGTGTGCACACAGCCTTAGTGTGGCTCCGGGACGGGGTCGCACTTACCCGCTCCTGCGCGTCTCTCCCCCTGCTTCAGTTCGCGCCTCACTCCTGGTAAGCTGCGATTCCTCTGTGATCGCGGCATACCCTGCCTTGCCGCCGGGGCCTCAATTTAATCCGGCGCCCGCCCTGGAGATGGGGGGCGATGCCGGAAATGACATCACGCGCAGGGCGGCGCTTCCGCCCGCGGCCCAGGCCGAAGCCGCGGGCTAAATTTAGAGGCAGTCTGCCCGACCGCTACCCCGGCCGACGATGGGGGGCGGCGCCGGAAATGACGTGCGCCCAGGGCGGCACTTCCGCCCGCGGCCCAGGCCGAAGCCGCGGGCTAAATTTAGAAGCGATCCGCCCGACCGCTACCCTGGCCGCCTGCCTCCCCATGCCCGGCTGACGGGGGACGGCGCCGGAAATGACGTGCGCCCAGGGCGGCGCTTCCGCCCGCGGCCCAGGCCGAAGCCGCGGGCTAAATTTAGAAGCGGTCCGCCCGACCGCTACCCCGGCCGCCCCTGCCTCCCCATGCCCGGCTGACGACGGGGGGCGGCGCCGGAGATGACATGCGCCCAGTGCGGCGCTTGGCTAAATTAGAGGCGGTCCGCCCGCCTGCGGCAGACCGCTACCTCGGCCATCCGGCTGCAGCTCCCCACAATCTCCCGGACCATGCCAATACCCGGAGGGAGGTGAACCAGGTTAGAGGGGGGGAGGGAAAGGTGGATGGGGGGGAGGGAAAGGGGAAAGCGTGCCTTTCCGAAAACGCTGCCCAGGGCCCTCCACTCGCTCCAGCACATACCTGAGGTACTCTGTTTAAGACGGTGCAGGCACCCTAGCTCCGACCTCCTTGCCGGGGCAAGGAGAGGGACCGTCTGCCGCCATGCAGCACCGCCGTCATGCGTTGGTGGAGTCATGGGGGCCGCACAGACTAGTCTTGTGCCTCTGTGCAAGCCCATGGTTTCAATACCTAGGGGTGGACAGGGCTAAGTGTGGCCTAATGTCCCACGTCGCGGGAGAGGAAACGTGGAGGGACACTCGCACGTGGTCGCCCGTTGCTGGTTTGGGGAAATCGGATCCTTTCAATAGGATGCGTTGCCCCTGTCTTATCTTCATAAAACAAAAAAACAAGAAAAAAATAGATGTCTGGGGAAAAGTCCCAGATATGTCCCTCGGTGCGGGAAAGGATACGCGGAGGCGATACTCAACGCGTGCTCGCCCGTTGTTGGTTTGGGGAGATCGGACCCTTTCTATAGGATCCGTCGCCCCTGTCTCATCTTCATGGTAAACTAGAAAAAAATAGTCTGGAGAGATCCAGACTGCGTGTGCCTCCATAAGACACTAAGCAAAAACTGGTTTCCGCCCGCTATCGGGGCGAGGGTGTATGCGGCGGAGGAGGAGCTAACTTGTTTTTTGTATACTTAGTGTCGGCCTCCAGACGGCAGTAGCACACACCCACAGTCTCTGTGTCCCCCAATGAGACGAAGGAGAAAAGTTCTGTTTGGACACATGGCAGGGGTCAGAACAAAAAAACAAAAGTGATCCCATTGTAGAAAATGCACCTCTAAGTTAATTTACCTATGGCTGCAGTGACTAGTTTGTAACATCTTAGAGCAAAGAAGAGTGGGTGTATAGACGCCACCAAGCACCAAGGACAGACATGGAACGATACTTGTAACATGTCAAGAAGTGTAATAAACTTAGTGTAATAAAGTGCAGGTAAAATTAAATGCAGTAACATACAAACAAAATACATTTAATGGAATAATAATAAACATAATATTGAAACAGAGAAATATAACCAACAAGGTCAGCAACCCATAAAGGGATAGATTAATATAAGATCTATATTTGGCTACTTTTCATATAAATGTGGCCCTATAATACTTTCCTTCTGATTATCCATACACTTTATATAAGCATAGGTTCCAGGTCTATTTTTATACAGCTTTGTGGTTTGAGGCATAATTTGTTTCTGTGCAATGGGATCATTTGTACTTTCTGTTTTTACTTGGTTTAGACATTTTCAGTGTGCTTTTTTGCATGTATATTAATAAAGCTTACTACACTTCTTGACATATTACAAGTCTCGTTCAATTTCTATCCTTGGGCCTTGGTGCCGTCTATACACCCACTCTTCTTTGTTCTCACACAGGACTCCTTAATATAACAAGGGGCTCAGAAGGAGAGGGCATTTGGATTTGGGAGCACAGATTCCACTGGATTTTGAGTGTGGGGGAGCCGAATCACTTTTCCAGAGTCTTTGTTCTACTAGTAACGTGGGACCCCGAATATTTCCAGTAATAGATGACGGATCTGAGTGGGGGCTGGTTATGTGCGGGATAAATTAGGGTTTTTATTGCTAACATTTTGAAGTACATAACATTTTTTGATTGCGTCCAGTATAAGCCTGGTAACAAATTCTTGTGTTCTACACTGAGCACTTACGTTGAGGTTTCCATGTAAATCTAAAAAAATGCGATTCAGGGACAGGCTGCTCCCATCAGTATTTGTGTCATTAGAGACACAGTGCTCACACATACACTGCACCAAATCTGCTGCTGTGTGAAGACATGTGACACAGAGCTGTCTCATTCACACAGCAGAGGCTTTGTCACACAACAGATTACATCAGTGACTGCCATCCCCTGTGCAGATTAGAAGCTGCAGACCCCCATCACTGGCCATCATACAGTCTGTTCTCACTGCTGCCAGCAGCCTGGGACAGTGAGGGAAGGAATTACTGATAATGATTTATGTATTGCAATCATGGAGGGGCCCAGAATACAGGACGATTTTCCCTCCTCACTAGTTTCACTTTCCATAGAACACTGTTCAGCGTGTGTCTGGGGAGGAGCAGCTGCTCTCTGCAGTGAGGCTGCTAGAGGGGGAGGATTTGTTACTGTGTGAGGAGGGCTTCTTCATGTGGACGGGGAGGGCCTGTAGCTATGGAGGGTGGGGTTGTTGCTATAGAGAGCATGTTTGGAGTAGAGTAGGAGGTTACGACTAGTTCTCATATCAATGCCATAACACCCCCCCCTTGGACGTTCTGTTCAGAATATCTAGAAAACCGTGCAAACTAGTGACAGAAAGTAAATTACTTATTGTCATAATTCTGCAGCCCAGATATGTACTCAGATTATGCGAAAAGCCCAGACAACCCCTTTAAAGTCCCTGTCAAGAACTGGTTAAAGAGGATAGTTGGAGGCTGATAAAGTGCTCTTACTACTTTATAGGGGTAAATCCTGATGCCAGGTTTCCTTTAAAGAAATCTGGGCTAAGGCCTCTTTCACACATCAGTTTTTTGCCATCAGTCACAATCTGTTGCTTTGTTAAAAAAAAACGGATCCAGCAAATGATTGTGCTGGATCCATTTTCTTTCTCATAGACTTGTATTAGCGATGGATTGTGACGGATGGCCACTCGTTTCATCCGTCTTCTGATGGATCCGTTGGAAAATCTTTGTCCGTCGGCCGGAGACAACGGACAAAGTAACGTTTTTTGTATACGTCGAAAAGTCGGACAGCGACAGATCCAGCGCCATCCGTCATTGGCTATAATGGAAGCCCCTATGGGTGCAGGATCCATCGCTGTCCGTCAAAAAACAGAATCCAGCAACGGATTCCGTCTTTTAAAACTGAGCATGCCTAGAATAATTTTTCTTTCTTTATTTTAACCCCTGCGGCTGCTTTTTCCATTCTGGCACAAAAAAATCTCTCTCTCCCGAAGTCGGCTGGTGGCCCCTGGACAACTACTTGGGCATCAGCGATTTGGAGCCAAGAAAATCACTCGTAGACAGCTGCGGACATGGAGCAGTATTCTAAAGTAAATTAAAGTCTATTTAGTGGGATGTTTTTTTATTTGTGCTGTACTCACATTTATTTTCATTTTCTATTCAACTGAAGAATGTTGAGTTTTAAAACAGAAAATACAAAAAAGTTAGTGTATAATTGTATAAAAAATTACATTGCAGTAAATGTAAGAACCATCATAGTGTTTACATATATAAGGTGCATGTTAGAGTGCAAAAAATTATATCCAACCGTACCTACAATCATTGATACAGCTAGATTAGCAATGATTAAAAGATGTGAAACACCTATATGATATTTAAAGTGCATAAACATTATAAATCACCTGGAACACTCAGACCTATACAACATGTTGTAGTTCCACCATAACAGCGTTTTCAGAGCACAACTGAGCATGTCAGTAATCAGATACACCCAAAACATTCATACCAATGACTGTGCATAATATACTGCAATGTAATTTTTTATACACTTTAATTATGATTTATATTTAACCCCTTAATGTCCACTGACGTGCAGAGTCCATCATGGCAGGAGGTAACTTCCAGCAACATGACGAACTCTGCACGTCATGGCTTTGAACTGCCACAGTGCCGACAACTGTATATGACAGCTGACAGTCACGGCAAGGGGTGCAGGGACACTTGCAGTCGGTCCCTGCACCCCAAGCGCTGTGATTGGTCAGTCAATCTGACTGACCAAATACAGCAGCGATCGGTCAGGAGAGGCTAAAATGTCAGCATCTCCTGCTCGATGATCAGTGCCAGGAGCTCAGCGCTGCAGTGGCTGAGCGTCCTGCACTGACAGCTGGGAGCGGCGCCCCCGCTGTAAACCCCCTCACTGCTGCGATCGAGCGCGATCGCAGCGTTCAGGGGGGAGGCAGAGGGTAGGGGGCTCCCTCTGCCTCAGGTCGGCATCCCCGCAATGTAATCACGGGGCCCGACCTGTGCTATGATGACCCGGAGGTTGTCATGACACCTCCGGGTCATACAGCTACGGAGAGCTGGTGAGACCATCTCAGCAGCTCTCAGCATAGGCATATTACATTACAATGCTGGAGCACTGCTATGTAATATACCGAAAGTGGAAGTCCCATGATGTAACAAAGTAAAAAAAACAAACATTTTAAAAAAATATATATAAAAAAATATTAAAAAATAATTAAAATAATTCCCTAAAAATACACATTTTTATGTAAAAAAAAAATAAAACAAAAAAAATACACGTTTGGTATTGCCATGTCCGAAAAATTCCGATCTATAAAAATGTCACCCTAGTTAACCCCTTCAGTGAACGCCATACAAAACCCCACAAAAAAGTTGCAAATTATACTTTTTCCAAGCGGTATCATCATACTGCTTGGAAAAAGTGCAATAACACGCGATGAAAAAGATGGATATAAATAAACATGGTACCGCTAAAAACTTAATCTTGTCCCGCAAAAAAACAAGCCACGATACAGAACCATCAGCGAAAAAATAAAAAAAGTTATAGCTCGCAGAATAAAGCGATGCAAAAATAATTATTTTTTCTATAAAAGTTTATATTGTGTAAAAAACGCCAAAACATAAAAAAAGATATAAATGAGGTATCGCTGTAATCGTAGTGACCCGAAGAATAAAGCTGCCATACAAATTTTACCACACGCGGAACAGAGTAAAAAAAAAATTCCTGAATTGCTGGTTTTTGTTCATTCTGCCTCCACAAAAATCGGAATAGAAAGCGATCAAAACATGTTATGTACCCGAAAATGGTACCAATAAAAACGTCAACTCGTCCCGCAAAAATCAAGCCTGCACATGACTCTGTCGGCCGGAATATGGAAAAAATTATAGCTCATTAAAAATCATTTTTGTTGAAAAAAATAAGATTTTTTTATTTTCATGGCTCTACGTTATAAACTTCTGTGAAGCACTGGGGGGTTCAAAGTGCTCACCACAAATCTAGATAAGGTCCTTGGGGACGTCTAGTTTCCAAAATGGGGTCACTTGTGGGGGGTTTCTACTGTCTGGCACATCAAGGGCTCTGCAAACGCAACATGACGCCCACAGACCATTCCATCAAAGTCTGCATTCCAAATCGGCGCTCCTTCCCTTCCGAGCTCTGCCATGCGCCCAAACAGTGGATCCACCCCACATATGGGGTATCAGCGTACTCAGGACAAATTGCACAACAACTTTTGGGGTCCTTTTACCCTTGGGATAATACAAATTGGGGATGAAAAGATCATTTTTGTGGAAAAAATATGATTTTTTAATTTTACGGCTCTGCGTTATAACCTTCTGTGAAGCACTTGGGGTTCAAAGTGCTCACCACACATCTAGATAAGTTCCTTGGGGGGTCTAGTTTCCAAAATGGGGTCACTTATGGGGGGTTTCCACTGTTTAGGTACATCAGGAGCTCTGACCACTGCCGTGCGCCTAAAGATTGGTCTTCCTCCACACATGGGGTATCGGTGTACTCAGGAGAAATTGCACAACTAATATTGTGGTTTATTTTCTCCTGATACCCTTGATAAAATAAAAAAAAAAATTGTGTCTGAAGAAAAATTTTGGGGGAAAAAAGTAAAATGTTAATTTTTTCCTTCCACATTGCTTCAATTCTTGTGAAGTACCTAAAGGGTTAATAAACTTATTGAATGTGGTTTTGAACTCCTTGAGGGGTGCAGTTTTTAGAATGGTGTCACTTTTGGTTATTTTCTGTCATATTCACCCCTCAAAGTGACTTCCAATGTGAGGTGGTCCCTAAAAAATGGTTTTGTAAATTTTGTTGTAAAAATGAGAAATCGCTGGTCAACTTTTAACCCTTATAACTTCCTAACAAAAAAAAAAATTTGGTTCCAAAATTGGGCTGATGTAAAGTAGACATGTGGAAAATGTTATTTAGTAACTATTTTTTGTGACATATCTCTGATTTAAGGGCATAAAAATTGCTAAATCTTAAAATTTTTCGCCATATTTCCATTTTTGTCATAAATAAACGCAAGTCATATCGAAGAAATTTTACCACTAACATGAAGTACAATATGCCACGAAAAAACAATGTCAGAATCAGCAGGATCCGTTGAAGCGTTCCAGAGTTATAAGCAGATAAAGTGACAGTGGTCCAATTTGAAAATTTAGGCCTGGTCCTTAACCTACAAAATGGCTTGGTCGTTAAGGGGTTAATGTATGCTAATTTTTGTATATTGGTAAATTGAAGAGATATGTATAAAAAGTGCACTATTCTATGGTAACACTGTGCTTGACAAAGACCGTGCAGTGAGGTCGAAACGTTGCACCACTTGGTGCTGGATTAAAGTCCACAATTTTTCCTTGAACCGGAGAGCTGCCTGATTTTTTTCCATTTATATTTTGCGTTGAACAACCGCATCACTCAGGAAGTAATGCACCCAAAATCTGCTCAAGCTTGTCTTTATTATATATATATATATATATATATATATATATATATATATATATATATACACACACACACCCTGTTTCCCCGAAAATAAGACACCGGCTTATATTAATTTTTGCTCCGAAAGTTGCACCATGTCTTATTTTCGGGGGGGGGGGGGGGGGGGGGGGGGTGTGGTGTCTTATTTTCATGAGAAACATTCCAGCACGCTCTACCCTTACATAAGGAACGTTCTGTAGCGTAAAACCAGTAGTCAGACATATAGACCGTTCAGCAGAAAAGCAGACAACAAGTCAAAGTAACACACTACGGTATGGTACTGTAATTGCCTGACTCCCACACAGGGCCACAAAACATAAGGGCTCTAAAATGGCTCCCACACACTTTCTGGACACTGTACCGCTACCGTAACAATCACCCACAGCAGTTCCTTTACCGTAGCAGCCCCATCATCCCATTGCAGCCCTCATCATCCCTTTACAGTCCCCAATACAGCACCCCCATCATTCCATTACAGCCCCCATCATTCTACAGTACAGTATTGCAGCCTCCGATTATCCCACTGCAGCCTCCCATCATCCCAGTATCCCACTGCAGCCTCCCATTATCACAGTATCCCACTGCAGCCTCCCATGTGTGTACAGTACACACACACACACCCTTACACAGACACACACACCCATACACAGACACACACTTTCACTTTCTTACTGGTTTCCTCTGCGGTGCTGCTTTCAGTGCTTTGGTGGTGCAGGAGCCCTGGGCCAATCAGGGCACAGGAGCCCTGGGCCAATTACAGCCCAGGAACAATCAGAGGCTATGGATGACGTCAGCTGGCCCATGGTTCCTGCGCTGTGATTGGCGCAGGGCTCATGGGCAGAGATCGGGACACAGCTCCGAGGCTGTGATTAACTCCTGCGAACAGCAGGACACAACTGCATGCCCCATGCACAGAACAAGGTATGCCTTATTTTCGGCGGGGGGGGGTGCCTTATATTAGCAGGCACAGTGCTCCCCCTAGCATGCCTTACTTTCAGGGGGCGCCCTATTTACGGGGAAACAGGGTGTATATATAGCTTTCCACACTGCGCAGGACATATAGGGCCACAGTCACACGTTTAGTATTTGTTCAGTAATTTACATCAGTATTTGTAAGCCAAAACCAGAAGTGGTGACGTGTTTCTATTATACTTTTCTTCTGATTGTTCCACTCCTGCTTTTAGCTTACAAATACGGATATAAAATACTGCATGTGTGAATGTGACCTAACAGCAAATTTTCAGGAATCTAACATATCTCTACTTATAAAGCTTAATGAATATTCAGAACCACTTGAAACATTGCCTATTTGAAAGATAGAACCCATGCGCTACAATTACTTAATAAAATACAATGGCGCGATCATTATATTTTAGGTACTCTGGATATTACATCACTCTACACGGTGATTGAGCATGATAGCGGATGTGAAGCAGCTACACATTTTTTAAATAAATCTGCAATACTCCCTAAGGAACAAATTGAGTTTGTAAGGGAATGTATGTTTTTTATTTTAACCCACAACTACTTTAAATTTGAGGCGCACTACTACACCCAGAAATGGGGAACTGCAATGGGGACTAGGTTCGCGCCAAGTTACGCTAACCTGTATGTAGGCAAATGGGAAGAGAACAGTATCTACCCATGGGGCAAGTTGCACACAAACCTGTTCCACTGGTAATATTGGTGATGTGATATTTATTTGGTAAGGTGGCCCACAGTCACATAATGAGTTTTTAATTCAGATTAATAAAAATGAATATTTTTTAAAATTCACTTCTACCAACAGTACTCATACTATTAACTTTTTAGATTTAAATATATTTATAGAGGATCTTACTATACAAACCCGTACTTTCCAGAAACCCACAGATTCGAATAGCTACACTACCGTTCAAAAGTTTGGGGTCACCCAGACAATTTTGTGTTTTCCATGAAAACTCATACTTTTATTGCCAAATGAATTTAAAATCTAGTCCAGACATTGACAAGGTTAAAAAAAAAAGATTTTTATTTGAAATAATTTTCTCCTTCAAACCTTGCTTTCGTTAAAGAATGCTTCCTTTGCAGCAATTACAGCATTGCAAACCTTTTGCATTCTAGAAGTTAATTTGCTGAGGTAATCAGGAGAAATTTCACCCCATGCTTCCAGAAACCCCTCCCACAAGTTGGTTTGGCTTGATGGGCATTTTTTGCGTACCATACGGTCAAGCTGCTCCCACAACAGCTCAATGGGGTTGAGATCTGGTGACTGTGCTGGCCACTCCATTACAGATAGAATACCAGCTTGCACAACTTGGAGGTGTGCTTTGGGTCATCGTCCTGTTGTAGGATGAAATTGGCTCCAATCAAGTGCTGTCTACAGGGTATGGCATGGTGTTGCAAAATGGAGTGATAGCCTTCCTTATTCAAAATCCCTTTTACCTTGAACAAATCTCCCACTTTACCAGCACCAAAGCAATCCCAGACCATCAAATTACCTCCACCATGCTTGACAGATGGTGTCAGGCACTCTTCCAGCATCTTTTTAGTTGTTCTGCATCTCAAAAATATTCTTGTGTAATCCAAACACCTCAAACTTGGATTTGTCTGTACATAACACTTTTTTCCAATCTTCCTCTGTCCAATGTCTGTGTTCTTTTGCCCATATTAATCTTTTCATTTTATAAGCCAGTCTCAGATATGGCTTTTTCTTTGCAACTCTGCCCTGAAAGCCAGCATCCCGGAGTCGCCTTTTCACTATAGACGTTGACACTGGCGATTTTGCGTGTACTATTTAATGAAGCTGTCAGTTGAGGACCTGTGAAGCATCAATTTCTCAAACTACAGACTCTAATGTACTTGTCTTGTTGCTCAGTTGTGCAGCGGGGGCCTCCCACTTCTCTTTCTACTCTGGTTAGAGCCTGTTTGTGCTCTCCCCTGAAGGGAGTAGTACACTCCGTTGTAGGAAATCTTCAGTTTCTTGGCAATTTCTCGCATGGAATAGCCTTCATTTCTAAGAACAAGAATAGGCTGTCGAGTTTCACATGAAAGTTCTTTTTTTCTGGCCATTTTGAGAGTTTAATGGAACCAACAAATGTAATGCTCCAGATTCTCAACTAGCTCAAAGGAAGGTCAGGTTTATAACTTCTCTAATCAGCCAAACTGTTTTCAGCTGAGCTAACATACTTGCACAAGGGTTTTGAAGGGTATTCTAACCATCCATTAGCCTTCTTAAACAGTTAGCAAACACAAAGTATAAGAACACTGGAGTGATGGTTGTTGGAAGTGGGCCTCTATACACCTTTGAAGATATTGTATTACAAACCATACTTTGCAGCTAGAATAGTCATTTACCACATTAACAATGTATAGAGTGTATTTCCGAATCATTTAATGTTAGCTTCATTGGAAAAAACTGTGCTTTTCTTTCAAAAATAAGGACATTTCTAAGTGACCCTAAAATTTTGAACGGTAGTGTATATTCCAGTCGACAGTTGTCATTTGCCCAGCTGGCTGTTGAATGTCCCTAAGAGTCAATTTGTGAGGATCAACCGTAACTGCTCCAAAAATCAAGATTTTAATAAAGAGGCAGAAGCTTTGACAATTAAATTTTTGGAAAAGGGGTACGAGAAATATATGCTGGTCACAGCAAGGAAATCTGTGGAGACTAAACCCCTCAAGATTTCCTTAATGGAAATAATAAAATAAAGAACAATAAAATAAATAATCCAAATGATTTTGTCCCCATTATTACTGAATATAACTCCCAATCCCGCATATTAATAGTAAGAAAACATGGGGACATATTAAGAGATGATAAACCCTTAGGCGAGCAAATTCCCGCATTCCCTAGGATTGTCTACAAAAAAGCCTGTAACCTAGGAAATATTATTGCCCCTAAAGTCCAAATAAATCCCCGAAAAAAAACTTCATTTTTTCAGAATAATTTGTTAGGTTTTTTCCCTGTTGCAAATACAGAATGTGCCAGCAAACACATCCAGAAAAACAATTGGCAATTAGTAAAGGAGATAGAGAATTTACTATTCAGGATTTTATCACGTGCACTACCTCTGGTGTTATATACTGTATACAATTAAATGCCCTTGCAATAAACTATATTGTAGGGCGTACCAAACGCCAGCTAAATGGTAGAATTAACGAACATATCAGAAACATAAAGAACAAATTTTCTGGTCACCCTTTATCCAAACATTTTGTGGAACAGCACACAGGCTCTGTGCACATGGAGATTGTCAAACAACATTTGCGACGGGGGAATTATATTAAATTAATGTCACAAGCAGATGGATTTTTACATTTTACATTGGACACTCTAATCCCTAGGGGGCTGAATAGTGAAGTTGAACTGTTTGGTTTCTATTAACCCCCACCAGCCCAATACCAACGAGACTATTTAAAGCACCCTCACCAATAAGTAGGACCATCCCTGAAACAGGAAACCGGAGTGTCTGAAACGCGTTGGAGGGAAAATTGGTCCTCTACAAGCCTCGTACCAGCCACCACGTATCACGTGGACATCACATGCATACTGACGTCACACAGGTCCAGCACGTGCCGCTACAGCGAGATTGCAGGTCTTGAACAAAGTGACCGCATCCACGCCGACTGCTAGAGCAGGTGCACGGAGTAGCTGTCATCGGCTAGGACAGCACTCCCATCTCTCAATCAATTACCCAGACTGCTACGTCTTTATGAAACATTCCATCATCGCTCTATCAAGTCCAGCAGCGGATCATCACACCTACCAAATAAACGGTAACCTACCTTCTCTTTTCTAATAATTGACCTGGAAACAACTACTAACACTTGTAATTGTAGGGTACGGTACTCCTTGGCAGTGCTTGTCTGCAAGTCTGATTGTGTGGGCTATAATCTAACACCAATCTTGGTGTCTAACTCTACAATAAACTACATAAAATTTACAATACTCTTGGGACATCCACTTAATTGGGAACTAACGTTTGTCTAAGTTCTCTGAATGATTGTTACCAACACTGACATTTTTTATATTTTTTATGTGGACTATGGAACACATGTACTGGATTTATCTGTGATGTGCAAGTTTGATTGTGTGGGCTACAATTTAACACACTAGCCTTGGTGTATAACTCTGCAATATACTTTGCGTATACGTAAGAGCTTATCTTATTTCGTTAGGACAAGTGGTACAAGCGCAAATATATTTTTATACGTGATTACTCTTAATTGACAATTGTGTGGTTATTGTCTTATTTGCTGCTAGACCCTTGTGTGCACCAGAGCCACTAAAGCAGACTACTTGTGTGTAGTTATAAAGCTTGTTTAAAACCAACGTTATTGTAACATATTTTTATTTATTTTTGCTGTAGCAACTGATGTAAATATTACATAACGTTCATAGCTTTTATTTAGTTTAGGCAACTGATATTTAAACTGTTTATAACAGAGTGACATTTACTATGGAAAAGGAATCTGCGTGAATTCTTCCACAACACAGTACAGGCTGGTGCTGTAAACCCATCTTCTCACTGGACGCTTCAAAAGGATCCAGGCGGTTTTATTTTTAACATGCTATGGGAATAATTCAGGTCTTTCTTTTGTCAGACTTCTTTCTCTTTCATCTTTTGCCTGTTCTTCACCTGCCCACCCTCTAGAAATGCAACGTAGGCTAAAATTATCCAGCAGAAGTACGGCATTGCTTTTCTACTGTCACCTAGAGAGAGACTAATTCGGAATGCTCCTATCAGACTGAGCTACTGGGTTCAGCCGACGACGTCACATTCCTTTTTTATGTCAGCGTGCATCTATCTCCTGCCATGGCAACAAGCTTTAGGGAAGGGGAATAATGTTTCTTCTTATGGCTGCCTTCCTGGGTGCTAATTAGTGTCTATCTGAATGGCGTTTTCAGGAACGAAGACATCTAGCCAATATAAAAGGGGCCATAATGTTAAGTCGATAAATAGTCATTAGTCACCTCACTGGTGTTGCTGTTGCAAGTCTTTATCGAAAGCTATAAACAATCAATATACTGCTAATATTTTAACAACACGTGCAACATAGCACCATAATGTGCACGTCAATCTATGATTATCGCTTGATCATTATTATCTACAGCTCAAGGAAATCTTTTTTTTTTTCTTTGGGTTCTCACTTTGGAATTTATAGCATTTTTCAAATTTATATAAAAATTAAACATTTCCAAATTTCCATTACGGTGTAATTTAAAGTCTTGCAGGTGAAGTCATTTGATATTTGCATTTGACAAAAGAAGAGTATTATTTATCATCAAGCGAAACAGAAATTTAAATAGAAATTTAGAGCATATTCACAAGATATGCCAAAAATGATTGACATGTTTGGTTTGGCCCTCTGAAGGGTGCAGGCCAACAAATGTTGTCTATATCGTGCAGGCTAGGCATTGAGGAGTCATGCAGAGGCTCTTTTTCAGATGATGTGCCACTTGTGGGTTGTCAGTCAGACCTAGGCTTCTTCCTCAATGATAAAATCCCGGCAGTTTTAACCGCGCGATTTTGCCGCGAAAACGCGAAAAATAAGCATCCCATGCATTCCTATGGGATTCCGCAATGCTGTGCTAATGCTGCGGTTTTTACTGCGGCGGAATCGATTCACGGTAAAAAACGCAGCATGCTCATTATTTTGCGGAATCGCGGCGATCCCGCACCCATAGGAATGCATTGTTCCGCTTACTTCCCGCATGTGGCTGTGCACACCATGCGGAAAGTAAGCAGAACAATTGCGGATGGTACCCACGGTCCGGAGGAGAGGAGACTGTCCTCCGGGCTTTGGGTACCATATCCCTGTAAAAAATAGAATTTAAAATAAAAAATATTGTTATTCTTACCCTCCGACGTCCCGCGCAGCCTTCCCGCCTCTCTCCACGCTCCCGTTCCCAGTAGTCCTTTGCGAAAATGCCTGCGATGGCGTCCGATCTCGCGGGATCGCGAAGTCTCGCGGTAATTCGCGCGACGTCATCGCGAATTACCGCGAGACGTCGCGTTCCCGCGAGAACTGACGTCATTGCGGGCATTTTCGCAAAGGACTACTGGGAACGCCTGCGCGGGACGTCGGAAGGTAAGAATAACACTATTTTTTATTTTTTTTTTACATTTTATCTTTTACTACTGATGCTGCATAAGCAGCCTCAGTAGTAAAAAGTTGGTCACACTCGTCAAACACTATGTTTGACGAGTGTGACCAACCTGTCAATCAGTTCTCCAAGCGATGCTACAGATCGCTTGGAGAACGCTAGTATTCTGCAAGCTAAATACGCTTGCAAAATGCTAGTTTTTCCGCGGGAAAATCGCAGGAATTTAAAATGCGATTTTCCCGCGGACTGGAATTCCGGAATTCTCGCGGTAATTTCCGCGAGAGTTCCGGTACGTGTGCACTTATTAGGCAACCTACACTTCCCCTTACATTTTTGTTTTTTCAGAGATAATGTACTTGTCTGTAGAGACTAATATAAGGGCAACTATGATAGATAAGTGATATTGCTGTCTCTGGACTCAGAGCAGAGCCCACTTTATTCCTATACGATGCACCTTCAGGTGGTTTTCCCTGTGTCCCACTTGAGATAAGTTTCTAATGCAAGGTCCATCTAATGCAAATTTTTCACACAGTAGTCACATGGTATAGACATTAAAGGTTGATTTACACTGTAAGATTATAGTGTGCATTGTTCCAAGGAACATTCATTTCCCAACAGTCATTCAGTCTAAAAAGGTGGTCAATCACCCAAGGAATGAGGAAAACGCTCGTTCGTCGGGTGAAATGATCTTTTATGTTGCAGAAACGATCATTATTCTCGGCAGAAAGTCATGCGTAAACGGGACCTGTGCTGCTGGCAACAATGACAATCTATACAAATTGAACAATAAATTACAGATTGTTCAGTGTGCATCTGTAGTGTAAATAGACTATTAAATAACTGTTTAAATGAACCTGCCACCAGAAAAACACTACTAACATGCAGATATGGGGTTAATCTGCAGGTTAATAGCGTTATTAAACTGCCCAGAGTCAGCACTTAGCCGAGCACTGAGGGGAGAAAATGAACTTATGACAATGCAGCATTTAATCTTAATTATGCTAGACGTATATTTTTCAATAGGCCAGGAGACATAGTTCATATGAGTCTGAACGTTGACTCTTGATGTGTTTTTCTTCGATGGGTCACGAGACATACAGAGAGACCTGAAAATGGCTGTCCACCAACGTTCACCATCCGACCTGACGGAACTGGGGAGGATCTGCAAGGAAGAATGGCAGAGGATCCCCAAATCCAGGTGTGAAAAACGTGTTGCATCATTCCCAAGACGACTCATGGCTGTACTAGCTCAAAAGGGTGTTTCTACTCAATACTGAGCAAAGGGTCTGAATACTTATGACCATGTGATATTTCAGTTTTTCTCTTTTAATAAACTTGCAAAAATTTCTACATTTCGTGTACATTTCTGTTTTAATTTTCAGTCAAAATGGGGTGCAGAGTGTACATTAATGAGAAAAAAAATGAACTTTTTTGAATTTACCAAATGGCTGCAATGAAACAAAGAGTGAAAAATTTAAAGGGGTCTGAATACTTTTCGTACCCACTGTAGGCCATTTTCATATGAGCCTAAGGGCCCCATCACACATAGCGATCTCGCTAGCGAGATCGCTGCTGAGTCACAAGTTTTGTGACACAACAGCGATCTCACCAGCGAGATCGCTGTGTGTGACAGCGATCAGCACCCCTGCCGGTATCGCTGATCGCTGTAGGAAACCGCTGGACATTTCTTTTGTCGCTGGTCTCCCGCTGGCCAGCACGCATCGCTGCGTGTGACAGGCGGGAGACCAGCGATCTGCTGGTAACTAATAATAATAATAATAATAAATTTTATTTTTATAGCGCCGACATATTCCGCAGCACTTTACATTTCACGTCCCTTGGATACCCGATGTGTACGTTAGTTACCAGCTCCCTGCATCAGCGCGCTGGTAACTAACGAACACAGCAATGCCGCGCGCTCGGCGCTGCTGTGCTGATCGCTGGTGAAGCCGTCTGTGTGACAGCTCATCAGCGATCACATAGCGACTCACCAGTGATCATGACACGTTGATATCGTTGTCGGGATCGCTGGTGAGTCGCTATGTGTGACTCCAGCTTAAATGTTGACTCTTGAATTGATTATTGTGTTGCCATCCTTGGAGGACAGGGACACATTGAACAAATGATGTTTGCTAATATGTTGATTACCCATTGTATAAGTCCATGTAACTTGATGACCTGCAAACAGTGAAGGACAAACTATGCACATTGATTAAATATTCAAACAATGAGAGTTAATCTCATTCCACCTTACACCTGACCTGTGAATGATGGCCTAAAGGACAGTTTTGAACTATAGAAGGGGGATCTGCTTCTACTCCCAGAGAAAATCTACAGGATAACAACTTAAGGGACCACGGCCCTAGCTGGAGGAATACAGATCTGCTCCTTTGACCATCACTCAAAGACTTTTGGAAAATCCAAGTTGGGACAATCAGGTAACCTGGCCATATACCTCACTCCACTCGGGTCAGCTTCCTAAGCTTGTGTAACGTCCTTCTCTGTGAGTACCTGCCAAAAGCGGGGTTCCACTGGTGGGGGAAGTCGGCCCTGGAAGTCCTGAAGTCGAAGATGCTCTAATCCCGGGTAGCCAGCAGAAGGGTGACACCCTGTAATTTACACTAGCTTTGGTATTTGCTGGGACTGTTCTATGTTATGGTGGTTCAATAAATTACTTCCCCACTGTTTTACCCTAACCCTGTGTTGTCTGAGTGATATTCTGGCCACGGGAAAGGAATGTGGGTATTCAGTGGGATGAGCTTTGGTCCATGCGGTCTCTCTTAAGACAGCAGGGCCAGTGGACAAAAGCACCCACTGACCCGTGTGTCTCCACAGAAGTCACCCTCCAGTAGAGTTCCGGTTTCAGTCAAGGGGGCAGCGCCAGCACACGTTCATCCACTGCACTGAGTATACAGAGCGGTGGCTGTAAGAGCGTCCCTGACCCTGACTGACTCTAGGTCTGCACTTGAGCCGGCTGTCAGTGCAGTGGGCGCGGTTACATCTGCCTCTCTCTATACACAAAGCAGTGACTGAACACACCGGCCGCCATCACCATGACTGAAACCAAAATTCTGCCGAGGGGCATTAAGTTAATTTTCTCCCAGCAACATTTTGGCTAAGTGCAGGCGCCGAGCAGTTTAATAATGCTCCTAACCTGCAGATTTACCCCAAATCTGCAGGTTAATATTTTTTTTTTTTCTGGTGACAGGTTCCCTTTAATGCTGCATTCTTTGCAATGTAAATGTATAGCGTTAGAAAAGTTTTAGAACTCTGCAGAAAGATATTCCTTGATGCAGAAAGATATTTCTTGGTGGAGAAATGATATGAATAGGAGTACTTTATGCTTGGAAATCACAGTCAGAGTTTGATAGAAGTCAGAACTGGTCTAATTCTGTTGTTCACCTGAACAGAGAATACGGACATCTATTTATATAATTGCCTTGTAATGTTTTCATTTCCTGTTCTGTCAAGATGTCACCGTATCCCAGAATTCCAAGCGGAGGAAGTACACTGATCACCAAGTGATGGGTGCCTCAATATGGAAACTGCTGCTGGTACCAACCTATTGCGCGGTACCACCAGCGGAACACCGTCGCACCACACACACTTTATACGCCGTACGCACCACTCACACACTCATACAGCCTCTTGCGCGGTACCACCAGTGGAACACCGTCGAACTGCGCCTGCGCAAATTAGGCGCAGGCGCAGTGAATCATTCAGCTGATCCCGGCGGCAGATGCACGACTTGT
The DNA here is from genome assembly GCF_039654945.1 of Dendrobates tinctorius. NCBI lineage: Eukaryota > Metazoa > Chordata > Amphibia > Anura > Dendrobatidae > Dendrobates > Dendrobates tinctorius. Next base: position 8,598,973 of record NW_027361758.1, read on the forward strand.
CTACAGATAGCTGGTCACGTTAAAGGGGTTTTCCCACGAATGAAACTTCATTTTAAAAATTGTCTGACTGTGTATGGAGCATACCACATCTCCTGGGCAGGGGAGGAAGCAAAAGACAATACTGACATTACAGCAGGGGATCACAGAGGATTCATTTTGTGAGGTAAAATATTTCACTGACTGTTTTTAAACAATATTTTACCTCACAAAATGTATCTCCTGCGATCTCCTGCTGTAATGTCAGTATTGTCTTTTGCTTCCTCCCCTGCCCAGGAGCTGTGGTATGTTCTGTACACGGTCAGACACAGGGATGGGAGAGACAGATCACAAGGGGGAGACAGCTCAAACAGGACAGCACATGAGGGGAGAACAAAGCACAGGAAGGTGAGAGACAGCAGACAAGGGGGATAGCACATGGGGTAGACAGGTCAAAGAAGAGAGGACAGACGAGAGAAGTCAGCACATGGGGAAAGAGAGGGTGGATAAGTGGGTGAGCACATGGGGGTGAGAGATTCTTAACGCTGCAAAGCCTTCCCCCATCGTGACATTACCGCCCTCCCGATGCGATGCTTTATATTGATAGTGAGGGGTTTTTTTTAGATACTCGCTCTCTTTTCCTACAGTACTTCTCAGTTTGACTTTGGGATGATGTGGGAAATACCAGCTTTTTTCCCCTACAATCCAAAACTTAAATCAGGTAGGGAACATACAGGTGCTTTTCACAAAATTAGAATATCATCAAAAAGTTAATTTATTTCAGTTCTTCAATACAAAAAGTGAAACTCTCATTATATACAGTCATTACAAACAGAGTGATCTATTTCAAGTGTTTACAGTATTTCTGTTAATGTTGATGATTATGGCTTACAGCCAATGAAAACCCAAAAGTCACATAGTTGTGAATTAGAGACAAGAAATAATTTTTACAATTCTGACCACTGTCACTTTATGAGGTTACAGGTCTGGAACGCTTCAACGTATCCCACTGATTCTGAGAATGTTTTTTCATGACATATTGTACTTCATGTTAGTGGTAAAATTTATTCGATATAACTTGCGTTTATTTATGAAAAAAACCGGAAATTTAGCAAATATTTTAAAAACATTTTGCAATTTTCAAATTTTTGTACACTTATCAGATAGTACATGTCTACTTTACATCAGCACAAATTTGGAAACATAATTTTTTTGTTAGGACGTTATAAGGGTTAAAAGTTTACCAGCCATTACTCATTTTTCCAACAAAATTAAAAAAAAACATTTTGTTAGGGACCACCTCACATTTGAGGTGAGTTTGGGGGGATCAATACAACAAAAATACTGAAAAGTGACACCATTCTAAAAACTGCACCCCTCAAGGTGCGCAAAACCACATTCAAGAAGATTATCAACCCTTCAGGTGCTTCACGAGAATTAAAGCAATGTGGAAGGAAAAAATGAACATTTTACTTTTTTCACACAAAAATTACTCTGGAACCATTTTCACAAGGGTATCAGGAGAAAATGGACCACAACATTTGTTGTGCAATTTCTCCTGACTACGCCAATACCCCATATGTGGGGAAAAGCCACTGTTTGGGTGCATGGCAGGGCTCAGAAGAGAGGAAGCACCATTTGACTTTTTGAACGCAAAATTGGCTGGAATCAATGGCGGTGCCGTGTCGCGTTTGGAGTGGAACCCCCCCAATTCTAACTCCAACCCTAACCCAAACACACCCCTAACCCTATTCCCAACCCTAATCATAACCCTAACCACAACCCTAACCCCAACCCTAACCATAACCCTAACCACAAATCTATCCAAAACACCCCTAACCCTAATCCCAACCCTAACCGTAATCCCAGCCATAACCACAATCCTAACCCTAGCCCAACCCTAGCTTTAGCCCAACCTTGACTTTAGCCCAACCCTAACTTTAGCACAACCCTAGCCCTAATCCTAGCCCCAACGCTAACTTTAGCCCAACCCTAAATTCAGCCCAACCCTAACTTTAGCCCAACCCTAAATTCAGCACAACCCTAACTTTAGCCCAACCCTAAGCCTAACTTTAGCCCAACTCACTTTAGCACAATTCTAACCCGAATGGAAAAATGGAAATACATACTTTTTTTATTTTATTATTTTTACCTAACTAAGGGGCTGATACAGTGGGGTTTAATTTACTATTTTTTTATTTTGATCACTGTGATAGGGTCTATCACAGTGATTAAAATGAACCAATAGGAAAAATGTCCTATTTTCTCCCGGAAGAAGATGCCGGTGGCCCGGGGAACTTCACAGGGGGTTGCAGGGACGCCAGAGGTTTCGGTGGAGGGGGGATTGGGGACCCTATTTCTCTCTTCTCTGATGTGTGATAACATCAGAGGAAAGAGAAATTAAATGGAAAATCTGACTTTTTTTGTGGTCGCCGGTATTAATAACGGCGATTGCAACGCTGTGGTCGGTAAAGAACGATCTGAATCATGTTCTCAGGGGTCTCAGTTACCCCTGGTAGCAGAGACCCCGGAGAAATTTCGACTCTGGGTGGCGCTATACCCTTATTCCTCAGCGTCGTTAAAAAGTTGCAGAGGCATAAGTACCCTTTAACTGCCGCATTAAAAGGCGTATCAGTGGTTGTTAACGGGTTAAAAGATTGAATAGTGGACGAAACTGTTGTGGTAGGAGAGTTCTACAATATGGAGGATGGAGAAATGTAGATGACGTGAGTATGTTTCAGTGGTCCAAGAGTAGAGTTTAGTGAATAAGTTCAGAATCGGTCACCGAATATGAATTTGCCACAGTCGTGCCATATTGGTACCCTATGCGTGCCGAATTTATTTTTGATGATCGATTACGAACATATTCGGTCAACTCTACTCCCACTGACTTCGATGACGTTTGGCTGTGTTCAGTGAGTATTGAAAAGAAAAATATTCGCTGACGATAGTAATCGGAACTGAATTTTGAAAAAATTGCTCAACTCTATGAAAGAGGAGTAGAGCAAGTCATGTAGAAGAAGTTTTGTTAATTTGGGATTCAGAAATAAATAGATTAAAGAAAGGTGGTAGAAAACATGACAGAAAGGTTATCCTGATCCAGTAGACACTTCAAACTGTGAATATGTGGGAGCCATTAATGGTGATTACAAGGGTTCTGAAGCAAAGTTTTGCCTTCCCAGTGCACTTAAAGGGAAGGTGCCAACCCAAAAAATTTTTTTCAGCAATTGAAAAAATGTAAAGAACTAATGTTTACATTTTCTTAAAAAATATTATCATTTGTTTTTAATTTTGTAAAATATGAAAAATAATTTTAAAAAGTTTGGCATTTCCACTTGTTAACACTAGGAGGAGCAGCTACTGAAATTTGGCACAAAAATCTAGTGTACAACTAGCTCACATTACTGCCTTGCAGTAATTATGGGCGGAATCTGCTGACATGGGTGTGATGTCACTCCTCTCCTCCCCTTCTGGGTGTTTGCTAAGGGAAAAGAGAGGATGACATTTAGGAACACAGTGAGCAGCCATTTTGATGGGGCCTGCAAAGTTACTGACTGTCTTTGCATGCAAAGTCTGAATCAGAATAGGTGATCAATCAGCAGAAATGTTTCCTGGATTTCTGTGAAGCAGACAAGCAGGCGGTCCATCCATGTGTATAAAACACAGCACTCTATGTACAATCCCTGGCACCGAACAGGGTGCCCCCCAAAGACCAGCACACTGCTCTCCTGAAATACTCTGTGCTGCTGTCACCCTGCTCCTGCCACCATATATCAGGCCCCTGTCGCCTCGCTTTCACACATCGCCAGGACAGGATCTGAGGAGAGGAATGGGGTCTTCGGTCACCGAGGAAGGCAGGCAGCAAGGATTCTGGGAGCAGAGTGACAGCAGCACAGAGTATTTCAGGAGAGCTGTGTGCTGATCTATGGAGGGCACAGAGGGAGATATATGGTGGAGGAGCAGTGTGACAGCAGCACAGAGTATTTCAGGAGAGCAGTGTGCTGGTCTATGGGGGGCACAGAGGGAGATATATGGGGGAGGAGCAGGTTGACAGCACCACAGAAATCCAGGAAACATTTCTGCTGATTGATGGCCTGTTCTGATCCAGACTTTGCATGCAAAGACCCCATTCCCCTCCTCAGATCCTGTCCTGGCGATGTGTGAAAGCGAGGCAACAGGCGCAGTCCGGGTTGACGCTGGGAAGCAGGATGGGGGGAAATGTAGCCATACAGTAAAAATAAAAATGAGACCCCTCTCTTCAGCTGCCTCACCAGCCCTCCCCTGACTGCACCTAACTATTACCCCTGACCCGTGTGCAGGGGCTCAGCCAGAACCACCCTAGAATGGGTCCCCTTTTAGCAGATAATACTGCCATAGTGTTCTCACATAATACCGCCATATACTTCACACATAATACCGCCATATAGATCATACACAATACCACCATGTAGATCACACATAAACCCAGCAGGGTGACAGCAGCACAGAGTATTTCAGGAGAGCAGTATCGCACGGGATAGGATTAGATACACGGCTCAGTAATCCGTATCACACGGGATAGGATTAGATACACGGCTCAGCAGACGGTATCACACAGGAGAGGATTAGATACATAGCTCAGCAGACAGTATCACACAGGATAGGATTAGATACACGGCTCAGCAGTCAGTATCACACAGGATAGGATTAGATACACGGCTCCGCAGACAGTATCACACAGGAGAGGATTAGATACACGGCTCCGCAGACAGTATCACACAGGATAGGATTAGATACATGGATCAGCAGACTGTATCAAACAGGATAGGATTAGATACACGGATCAGCAGACTGTATAACACAGGAGAGGATTAGATACACAGCTCAGCAGACAGTATCACACAGGTTTGGATTAGATACATGCCTCAGCAGTTAGTATCACACAGGAGAGGATTAGATGTCCAGCAGATGGCCAAGTGTTTTGAAAGAGCAGGGAGCAGTTCCTCCTATGTTTTGCAAGAGCAGGGGCTGCAGCTGGTCGGGTGTTTTGGAAAGAGCAGCTCGGTCTCCAGGAGCTCCTCCTGTATCCTCTCCTGCAGCTGGTATGCGCAGAGTAAACATCCAAGCCCTGTTATGCTGGAACAGTACAGCATCCAGGGCTTGCAATAGAGTGTAAATGGCGCTAAAAGGAAAGCACTGGGCTCTAATAAAATGGCGCCTGGCCACACCTACAGCTGTGAATTGAGCTGCCCACAGAGGCGTGCCCAGTTCACAGCTGATACTGCAATGATACAGATAGGGGTCGGGAGCCGACTCTTGTCTCTTATGCCCAGGGACTGCCGTAAATGAGCATGGAAAGTGAGCAGCCAGAAAGATAAGATGGCAGCCCCAGTGGCTGCATTAATACAGTAAAAAAAAAAAACATACACACCACTGAGTCAAGCTTAGGGGACAATATTTTTTTATACTATTTTCTTTTTTACATTAAATTATGAAAAAACACGGCACCTTCCCTTTAAAAGGCAGCGTAGTGTATGAGATGCTTCAAAAGAATAATTCAAATACATTAAAGAGGGTTTATGCTTCACACATTTTGTTAAGGAGCTAAAGTGCTCTAGTCTAAATATGAGAAAGAATACAGACAAATAACTAATAACAGAACTACAGGGTGGTATGTAACCTGTATTTAACATTCAACATAGGTGGTATATGCTCTTAAGTTCACTCAGATATAAAAAAAATTCACATTGTTTATCTTTTATCTTTCAACATTTTAAGAAGCATCTTAATTTACAATTAAATGATTGGATAGACCTTAGATAATTATATGACAGCCCAATAATAGATATTGTTGCAGCTGGCAAACATCAATGCTCTTATTTTGGAAAGTATGGTTGCAGAAATCGAAACTCCCATCAATGCTAACATGTGCTTTGATTATATTATTGCCAATGTGTCACAATCACTCCTCTGAAAGATTCTTTTTTCTAATGAAATTGGGAAGAAGTGTTTAAAGCAGGGGTGGGGAACCTCCATCCCATGGGCCATATGTAGCCCACAATGTTCTCTTCTGCAGCCCCCAGGCAGATTCTAGTTACAGCGAGCGCGTGCAAACAGCGTTGATTACAGAACCATGCCAAGCACGCCATGAAGGATTACCAGTACCAACGTCAGGATGTACTGGCCAGTGACGTACTTTGTGGGCGAAGTCACTGCACTACCCCACCGACAACTACACCAGCAGCGGCAGCATCCATGTTTCCTGTGCTATATATGCCCCATGTCTCCTGTGTTCTATTTGCCCAGGTCCCTCCAGTGATGTATATGCCCCATCTCTTTTATGATGTACATATGCCCCAGCCTCTCCTGTCATGTATATATGCCCCAACTTCTGTTGTGATTTATATATATAACCCAGCATTTCTTGTAACGTGTATATGCCCTCAGAGCCCCTATAATATATATATGCCCCATCCCCTCCTGTGATGCATATATACTCCTGACCCTCCTGTGATGTACTGTATATGCCCAATGTATTTTATGATGTATATATATATATATATATATATATATATCCCAGTCCCACCTGTCATTTATATTTATATTGTATATGCCCCAGAGTCTCCTGTGCTTTTTATGCCCTCAGTGTCTCCTGTGATGTACATGCCCCAGAAACTCCTGTGCTGTGAATATGCTCTTGAATCTCCTGTGATGAATATGTCCCAGCTACTCCTTTAATATATATGCCCCCAGCTCCTCCTGTGATGTACATGCCACCAGACCATCCTGTGATGTATATGTACTGCTACAAGTTCTTTTCAAAATTCATCCCCAAAGAATTATCTGCACTCCAGACTAATACCAACCGGGAAAAGCAGTTGTGAGTAGTATGGTATACAGGGGGTATGCTGAGTTCAGGGATATAAAGTTTTCTATGGTTTAGTTTACTATTTACATGCATCCCCGGCAACACAAAGTGATTGACAATGCTGCAAGGATGCAAACAAATGCAGGAAATGTCAATCATTGTGTGTGGTTTACGGAAGCAGGAGTCACAAGTTTCCTCTAAAAGCCCTGACATTATTATCACAGTTTTCTTGTAAATATACTGATTAGAATCATGGAAATCCATACATATCCGATCTCAGCATCCTCTCCACTATCAGATGCTGGCCGCTGATAAGTAAGAATAGGAAACCTGATAGATCAGCTTTAACTGCAACTTGCACAACAAACCACAATAACTACAGAAGGAAAATACCTTATTGCAATAATGCTTACCCAGTACAGTTTGCCTTTTTTCAGCAGGAGAAAGGTTGAACACATTGGCGAGCTCTCCGGAGTCAGATTTGTAAAAAGTTTCTATATCTATGGAGAACTTTTCCACAAAGGGGCAAGTGTACCTAAGGATAGAGATGAAAGTCAATCAAAGCTAATAGCATCAACATATACGTGCACACACACTCACTCTGCTAGATTTACCTCTCAGGTACCTACAGCGACATGTAAAAGTTTGCACTTCCCTGGTCAAAATTACTGTTATTGTGAACAGATAAGTAACTTGAAGATGACATGATCTCTAAAAGGCCTACAGTCAAAGATGACACATTTGCTCTGTATTTTTGCAAAAAAAAAGGTATATAATATATATATTGTATGTATATATATGTATATACAGTACAGACCAAAAGTTTGGACACACCTTCTCATTCAAAGAGTTTTCTTTATTTTCATGACTACGAAAATTGTAGATTCACTCTGAAGGCATCAAAACTATGAATTAACACATGTGGAATTATATAATTAACAAAAAAGTGTGAAACAACTGAAAATATGTCTTATATTCTAGGTTCTTCAAAGTAGCCACCTTTTGCTTTGATTACTGCTTTGCACACTCTTGGCATTCTCTTGATGAGCATCAAGAGGTAGTCACCGGAAATGGTCTTCCAACAGTCTTGAAGGAGTTCCCAGAGATGCTTAGCACTTGTCGGCCCTTTTGCCTTCACTCTGCGGTCCAGCTCACCCCAAACCATTCTCGATTGGGTTCAGGTCTGGTGACTGTGGAGGCCAGGTCATCTGGCGTAGTACCCCATCACTCTCCTTCTTGGTCAAATAGCCCTTACACAGCCTGGAGGTGTGTTTGGGGTCATTGTCCTGTTGAAAAATAAATGATGGTCCAACTAAACGCAAACCAGATGGAATAGCATGCTGCTGCAAGATGCTGTGGTAGCCATGCTGATTCAGTATGCCTTCAATTTTGAATAAATCCCCAACAGTGTCACCAGCAAAGCACCCCCATACCATCACACCTCCTCCTCTATGCTTCACGGTGGGATCCAGGCATGTAGAGTCCATCCGTTCACCTTTTCTGCGTCGCACAAAGACACGGTGGTTGGAACCAAAGATCTCAAATTTGGACTCATCAGACTAAAGCACAGATTTCCACTGGTCTAATGTCCATTCCTTGTGTTCTTTAGTCCAAAAAAGTCCCTTCTGCTTGTTGCCTGTCCTTAGCAGTGGTTTCCTAGCAGCTATTTTACCATGAAGGCCTGCTGCACAAAGTCTCTTCTTAACAGTTGTTGTAGCGATGTGTCTGCTGCTAGAACTCTGTGTGGCATTGAACTGGTCTCTAATCTGAGCTGCTGTTAACCTGTGATTTCTGAGGCTGGTGACTCGGATGAACTTATCCTCTGCAGCAGAGGTGACCCTTGGTCTTCCTTTCCTGGGGCGGTCCTCTTGTGAGCCAGTTTCTTTGTAGCGCTGGATGGTTTTTGCCACTGCACTTGGGGACACTTTCAAAGTTTTCCCAATTTTTCGGACTGACTGACCTTCATTTCTTAAAGTAATGATGGCCACTCGTTTGTCTTTACTTAGCTGCTTTTTTCTTGCCATAATACAAATTCTAACAGTTTATTCAGTAGGACCTATCAGCTGTGCATCCACCAGACTTCTGCACAACACAACTGATGGTCCCGACCCCATTTATAAGGCAAGAAATCCCACTTATTAAACCTGACAGGGCACACCTGTGAAGCGAAAACCATTTCCAGTGACAACCTCTTGAAGCTCATCAAGAGAATGCCAAGAGTGTGCAAAGCAGTAATCAAAGCAAAAGATGGCTACTTTGAAGAACCTAGAATATAAGACATATTTCAGTCGTTTCACACTTTTTTGTTAATTATATAATTCCACATGTGTTAATTCAAAGTTTTGATGCCTTCAGAGTGAATCTACAATTTTCATAGTCATGAAAATAAAGAAAACTCTTTGAATGAGAAGGTGTGTCCAAACTTTTGGTCTGTACTGTGTGTGTATATATATATATATATATATATATATATACACACACACACACACACACACAGTATATTCATTCATCTTTTACATTTTAAAAATTGCAAAAAGGAAAATGAGATGATGCAAAAGTTTGGTCACCCCACATGGTTAGTACCTAGTAACACCCCCTTTTGAAAGTGTCACAGCTTGTAAATGCTTTTAGTAGCCAGACAAGAGTCAGTTCTTGTTTGAAGGATTTTCATCCATTCTTCCTTGGCAAATTCTTGAAGTTCTGTGGACTTCCTGTCTCGTCTACCACGCCATTTTCTGCAACACAACCCCATGATTGATCTATCCCCATGTTTGAAGAAATTGTACGCTACTTGTTGACACCCCACACTTGGCCCCGATAAAATAAAAAAGCTTATACTCCCCTCCTGCACCGGCTTCATTCCCGCGATGTTGGCAATTGCTCTCCCAGGGGTCCCGTGCTGTTGTTCTGACATGTGACACCGGCGCCCAATCAGCGCTGATGTCAATGTCTCCGCCTTTCGAATTAAACACGAAAAGAAAAAAGGGAATTAGACCTACCGGTAATTCTGTTTCCTGTAGTCCCTCAGGACAGCACCATGGAGGACGTCCTTCCTTGCCCTATAGTGGGACAGGATCAGAGAGAGGTTAAAAGGCACCTCCCACCTCCACCCTCCAGTGTTTTTTCAAAGTACCACCGAGGATGGATGGAAATGGTCTAAACACGCCCTTACAAACGCGTCTGTAAGACCCTTTAGCGGCTCCATCCCCATCTCGAGCCACGATGACCTGATGGATGAACAATCTGCCGATCGATTCCATGCAAGCCTAAAGACAAACATAAGGGAGGGAACTAAGGGTGCTGTCCTGAGGGACTACAGGAAACAGAATTACCGGTAGGTCTAATTCCCTTTTTCCCTTACGTCCCTCCGGACAGCACCATGGAGAATACCAAAGCAAAGGTCTCAGGGTGGGTACAGAAGCCCCCAGATCAAAGTTCTAGGTAAGAACCAGGCTAGATCCAGACATTATCTATAAGATGAGAAGAAATATAGATATCGAAAGGGATCTACAAAGGTAATCACCGCAGTGAGTGTCTGATATATGTCTATAATGGCCAATTTCAGTATGAATGTGGCAACAAGATTTGCAGTGGAACAACCTGTTGCACCCCAATACCACTAATGAACCGCAGTGAATTACAGTTATTGTGATAGATACTTATGAACACCGCAGTCACAGAAATAGGATTAAAACCTTATTGTCCAGCAAAAGGTATGGTGATAACCACAGCCATAATACAAAGAGGACTGTACAGACCGTTTATTCGCTGTATTTGCTTATAACACAGGATAGTTCCTTCGTCGGTCCTCCTGGGCCCGGCTTAAATCTTGGCTAGAGACCACCTTACCATACTACAAGGAAACCTGCAGGCCAGAGACCCTGCTCCGCTGGCCGATCAGAGCAATAACAGTACATGGAAAATAGCGGAGTATTGGGACGTATGTACCCTATTCATCCAGGAGGTCTTGTGTATTCTGAATCCTTTACATGTCTAAACCTCAAGAAAGGGTTGGCTATTATTTAAGACTAAGGAAATACTCCATCTGGCAGGTAACCTCTCCTGCCACCTACCAACATTGGCTTTTCATTAGAAGCATTGAAAGGGAAATGTGGATCCTCACGCCTGTTTTACTGATGTTAGACACGGGAGTCTGGACTTTGGAACTGAGGAGAGTAAGTGTGTGCTTCTATACAAGTCATTAGCCCAGACACTGTAAATGTGTAAACTTATTCATATGTTATATCCTAAAAGGCAATCTTCTTAGAGATATTTATACCCCTGACTGCTATGGTGCGAGGAACCACACTCTTTAACTAGAGGGAAGTAGGTTTCCTCCCATCGCAGAGGGGATTGACTACTGCGAGGCAGATGGGCTATGGGTTCTCGACTGCCAGAGTCATGGATACCGCTTCTTTACCTTAGGAGCCCTGACTCCCGTAAGAGCAGCGAGTATGGGATCCTCTGCCACCTGATGCAGGGCTGCTGAACCGCCACCAGGTACAAAAAGTAGTGATGCCACCCCTGGTAAACATAATAGAACTGATTTATAGGACAAGAATCTGCCTAACGGGTCTCTATCAAGGAAACCAGTCCGACTGCTCTATGTGGAGTCGGGAAGAATTGTTTCCTCCCACCTTATGGGATTTTCTGCACCCAGGCTATGTCCACTTAAAGGATGAACCCCAAAGACGTATGTCTCGCTTTAAAAGTTGACTATGAGAGGGACCTGCCTTTAGCCCTCAAGACAGTAACTCGCTTTAGAGTTCTATTCCAAATAGAAGAAATGCTAAGTTACTAGGCCAATTCAAGCATAACTGTTCGTCTGGCTAAGTCCAGCTGCCAAGAATGAAGCAACCGAAACTGGGTCTAGGCCCGAAACACAAAGACCAGAGTTGGGGCCTGAGACAACCATACAAGGTGTGGCCCACAAAAATGCCTAGGACAGAAGGTCTAAGCCAGAGGCCCAAAGCCACAGCACCCGAGGTATTATGAAGCACAGAGGTATTAGGACCCATAAACGACCCCCTGAGGCGCAGGGGTACCAAAGCCTTATGACGCCATATGATGCACAAAAGCCTTATGCTGTACAGAAGCGCTATGAAGCAATATGATGCATAGAGCCACTGTGAAGGCTTATGATGCAATATGATGCACCCAGGGACTATGAAGCTATATGATGCAGTATGACGCACAGACACTATAGAGCTCTATGTTGCAGCACAAAGGCACTATGAAGCCACATAGTGGAATACGCTGCACAGAGGTCCCATGATGTCGCATGGTGAACAGAGGCACTATGCAGCCCCCTGATGCAGTCTGATGCACAAGGGAACTATGAAGCCACATGATGTACAAAGGGCACTATGAAGCCATATGATGACGTATGATGTACCAAAGTACTATGACGCCATATGATGCACAGAGGTACTATGAAGCACAATGATGCAACCTGAAGCGCAATGATGCAATATGATGCACAATGATACAATATGATGCACAATGATACAATATGATGCACAATGATACAATATGATGCACAATGATACAATATGATGCACAGTGATGCAATTTGATGCACAGTGATGCAATTTGATGCCCAGTGATGCAATTTGATGCACAATGATACAATTTGATGCACAATGATACAATATGATGCACAATGATACAATATGATGCACAATGATACAATATGATGCACAATGATACAATATGATGCACAGTGATACAATATGATGCACAGTGATGCAATATGATGCACAGTGATGCAATATGATGCACAGTGATGCAATTTGATGCACAGTGATGCAATTTGATGCACAATGATGCAATTTGATGCACAATGATACAATTTGATGCACAATGATACAATATGATGCACAATGATACAATATGATGCACAATGATACAATATGATGCACAATGATACAATATGATGCACAGTGATGCAATATGATGCACAGTGATGCAATATGATGCACAGTGATGCAATTTGATGCACAGTGATACAATTTGATGCACAATGATACAATATGATGCACAGTGATGCAATATGATGCACAGTGATGCAATATGATGCACAGTGATGCAATTTGATGCACAGTGATGCAATTTGATGCACAGTGATGCAATATGATGCACAATGATACAATATGATGCACAGTGATGCAATTTGATGCACAGTGATGCAATATGATGCACAATGATACAATATGATGCACAGTGATGCAATTTGATGCACAGTGATGCAATATGATGCACAATGATACAATATGATGCACAATGATACAATATGATGCACAATGACACAATTTGATGCACAATGATACAATATGATGCACAGTGATGCAATATGATGCACAGTGATGCAATTTGATGCACAGTGATGCAATTTGATGCACAGTGATGCAATATGATGCACAGTGATACAATATGATGCACAGTGATGCAATTTGATGCACAGTGATGCAATATGATGCACAATGATACAATATGATGCACAGTGATGCAATTTGATGCACAGTGATGCAAATATGAGGCACAATGATGCACAGAGGCAGTATGGCGCACGGCGGTCGTATGGTGCACGGCGGCAACATATCGTGCACGGCAGCAGCATGTCGTGCACAGCGGCCGTATGTCGTGCACAGCGGCCGTATGTCGTGCACAGCGGCCGTATGTCGTGCACAGCGGCCGTATGTCGTGCACAGCGGCCGTATGTCGTGCACAGCGGCCGTATGTCGTGCACAGCGGCCGTATGTCGTGCCCAGCGGCCGTATGTCGTGCCCAGCGGCCGTATGTCGTGCACAGCGGCCGTATGTCGTGCACAGCGGCCGTATGTCGTGCACAGCGGCCGTATGTCGTGCACAGCGGCCGTATGTCGTGCACAGCGGCCATATGTCGTGCACAGCGGCCATATGTCGTGCACAGCGGCCATATGTCGTGCACAGCGGCCATATGTCGTGCACAGCGGCCATATGTCGTGCACAGCGATACGATGTTCAGCGGCGATACGATGTACAGAGACAAAACGATGCCCCCATGATGTAATATGATGCACAGATTACGGCCCTGCTTGAAGGTGCCAAACAAGAGGCCAGGTCCCCAGCTACCTCCAAGAGAGCAATCAGAGATCCGGATAAACCTTCGCCCTGAATAGTATATCTCAATTGTCAGACCAGCTCCACCTGAAGGAGCTAATTAATGAGACTCAGGTGGAGAGCAGACTCCCTGGAGACCCTGTGTTGCATTCCACCATGTGTCCAGCCATAAGGCTCTGTGCAGACCTGGTCTGCAACTAACTGAGGTCCAAGGCCTAGCTGCTTATATGTGGAGCATATCTCAGCACATGAGGCTCTAGGCCCAGCTTTGGCACCAAGGCATGAGGCTAGTATTAACCCAGAGGCCAGGCTCTGAACACAACATTCCAGCGTGCACTCACCTGTGCTGGCTCCACACCTGCTAGAAAGACAGGGGGAGCTGGTAACGCCGAGAGCCTACCATGGAGGGAATTGGCGTTCGGTCAGGAATGTTGTATTACTGCCAGTGATTTCCCCACGAGATCCAAGAAACTATGCTGTTGCCTGTCTCGTTCTGCACTTCCGCGTTCTGCCGTGGAACGCACGCCGACCTTATGCTGACGTTGCCGGAGGCGCGGCGGCCTTCTCCACCGCATGCTTTCCGGAATTAACCGTGTTTTGCCGGCCGGCGTCCGAGCCGAGAGCCTCCCACCGGGAGGAGCGGCTCAACCCAGGAGCACGTCCGCTCGACTGGTCTCTGGGGCAGAGGGACTCCCCACCGGGAAGTGTCGGCCCTGGGCCCCTTGGCAGGGGGAAGGATTGGACGCACCGCACGATCCCCCTGAGCCCATCATGCAGGCTGGCTGAGGAACTTCTCTAAGAGGTGTCAGCCACGGTCCACTTGACAGCGGGGAAGAGAGGGCTGAGACCCCCAATCCCGTCTGGTACAACGAATGACGGCTGAGGGACCTCTCCCAGAGAGGAATCAGCCACAGACCACCTGCCAGGGGAATGGAAAGCAATAAATGTCCACAGGCTATCTTCGCTCTAAGAGCAACCTCTCATACAACCGTCCCCTGCCGGGACAGGAAAAACACTGGAGGGTGGAGGTGGGAGGTGCCTTTTAACCTCTCTCTGATCCTGTCCCACTATAGGGCAAGGAAGGACGTCCTCCATGGTGCTGTCCGGAGGGACGTAAGGGAAATCAGAGATCAGCTGCAACCTGGACTTCCTCTTCATGTTCAATTCGACAGAAGGCAGGTACAGTGACCAGCGCTGATTGGGCGCTGGGTTCACGAGTCACAAAAACAGCACGAAAGACCCGGGAGAGCCAGTGCGGACACAGTGGGAACGGCGCAGGCACAGGAGGTGAGTACAGGATTTTTTTATTTATTGGGAAAAAGCATTTAGATCAAGAAGGGCTTGTCCTAGTAGTGGACAACCCCTTTAACGGTTAGCGAGATGATCTTTTCCTGAAATTCTGTAACCTTTTTTCTCCACATATATCTTTGATCATTGTAGCCAAAGATTTCTATTTTAAGATCATCATGGGTCCACAGGACTTATTTCCAAAATGCATTAGGCTTGTTTAGATGTTCCTTTGCATAATTATGACTGAGTTTCATGGTTAGGACGCAGGAGAGGGTTTCTTCAGATGACTCTTCCATGAAGGCCATATTTGTGCAGGTGTCTCTGAACAGTAGAACAATGTACCACAACTCCAGAGTCTGCTAAATCTTTCTGAAGGTCTTTTGTAGTCAAGCAGGGGTTCTGATTTGCCTCTCTAGCAATCCTATAAGCAGCTCTCACTGAAATTTTGCTTGGTCTTCCAGACCTTATCTTGACCTCCACTGTTCATGTTAATTGTCATTTCTTAAGTACATTTCGAACTGAGGAAAGGGTAACTTGAAAATGCTTTGATAGGTTCTTATAGCTTTCCCATACTTTGTGGGCCTCCACATTTTAATTTTCAGAGTACTAGGCAGCTGCTTAGAAGGACCCATGGCTGCTGTTTTTTGGCACAAGGTTAGAGGAAGCTGGGTTTTTATCAAGCTGGGAAATTTGCATCACCTGCCTTTTCCTAATGATGATAGTGAACAAGCTATAACCCTAACAGGGTAATTAAGGTCTGAAACCTTGTTCAATGTTATCTGAGCTCACAAATCTTCATTGGTGTCAAAACTTTGGCATCTGAGCGTGTCCAGAGGCTGGTGTGAGAGGACGTGCGACTGCAGAGATCCCACCAGGCACCATACATTACTGGCTTAAGAGCCCTGCACCGGCGCTCTATCCTGCCCACCGATGGGTCTGAGGTGGGGGTGAAATGCTGCACTCTCCAGAGCGGTACAGAACAGTCCCGCGACAGCCATGGACGCCTTTCTTCTCCGGGAGCGTAAAACCGCCGCACCTCGTGCGCCCTCTTACAGAGAGGGGAGGCGGCCAGCGAGCACGAGGAGGACAAGCTGCATGGAGCCAGAGAGGAGGAAGAGCTACATTTCAGTCTGGTGGACGCTGGGCCCCCAGGGGGTAAGGCGAATACGGCGGATAACAGGGAGGCTCAAGGGACATGTTGCACTGAGGGATCCATGAGGTCTCTATCCCCACAACATTGTCATGCTGCTGTTGCTGGAGATTACCAGCAAACTGGAGGAGACCATCTCAGCCCCAACTCTGATCAAAATCAGACTGACGTGCCTGCTCCTCAGCAAAATAATATAGCGACCCTCACAGAAGGGAAAGGTAAAACTGGGAAAAAAGGAGTATTAAGCTATCAAACTAGAGTGTGCGGCTGCATGTATTTCTATGCAGCTGAGCACTCTGGTCCGAGTGCCAGCAGCAGTGCTGAGTATTGAGACGCGAGACTCGTGCGAGACTCTCGCAAGTGTAACCCTGGCCTTAGAATGATGGCGAAGGCACATCACCTGGACTGATCACGCTCCTTTGGTGTTGGACCTTATATATATTCAACCATTTACCAGAAACTGGCGGTTGAATGAGTTTCTAATTAAAGATCCGAATATTCGGAAAACTTTATTGAACCGTCTCACTGACATCTTCCAACTGAATGAGGGTTCAGTTTCTTCCATTTCAGTTCTGTGGGGAGCCCATAAGGCTATCATGAGGGGATATTGTATCAAAGAGGGTTCCAGATTGAAAAGAAATGCTAAATTTGAATTTAGTAAATTAAATTCTCAATTATGGAGGAGCGAAGGTTGGTGGTCTCTCTCCCTTGGTGAGGATCTTGAATAGGGTTGTAGCAAGACTTTTGTGAAAGAGCTTTCTCCTCACTTGGTCAGTCTATTTAACTCATTTTTAGAGAGTCCACCCATCCCAGATTCGATAACACATTCCTACTTAATTCTTATTCCAAAGCCGGGGAGGGATCCATTGGATTGTTCAAATACCGCCCAATTGCGTTATTAAACTCGGATTTTAAAATGTTAACACGTATTCTGGCTAATAGACTAAACTCTTCGCTTCCTCAACTCATTAATAAGGACCGAGAGTGGGATTTGTCCCTAACCGTAAGGGGGGGAGATAACACTAGAAGGGCAATAGAATTAATAGATGTGGCTAATAAAAGTAAAATACAGTCTATCTTATTAAGCCTGGATGCAGAAAAGGCGTTTGATTGTCTTAATTGGCATTTTCAATTTGAGACATTGAAGGTCTATGTCTTTTCGGGCCCTTTTCTAACAGACACTGGCGCTTTGTAAAGTTCCCGTTCGGCATCTATTAAGCTTCATTTCAACACTTCTCCTTCATTCAAAATATCAAATGGTACCCGCCAGGGCAGCCCCTTATCGGCCCTATTGTATGTCTTGTGTATTGAACCCCTGGCAGCAATGATAAGACAAAACCCAAACATATCAGGAATTGAGGTTAGGGACAAAATGTTTAAGATCTCCTTATTTGCAGACGATGTTCTTTTGACCCTAACCAATCTCCATATTACATTGCCTAACCTGTTGGAAGATCTTAAAAAATATGGGGACTTATCGGGGTATAAACTAAACACTTCATATATATATTGGATCATCTAAATCTAAATTTCAAATTTAGATGGAAGTCTGAGGCAATTAAATACCTTGGAGTTAACCTATCTTCTTCTTACAGTAATTTATACAGCACTAACTTCCCCCTACTTTTGAGCGACCAAAAGAAACTAATGAATAAATGGAAAACTCTCTCGCGTTCACTAATTGGCCGCATTACTTTTTATTATTATTTATTATTATACATTTATATAGCGCCATTTATTCACTTAAGATGTCCCTCCTTCCTAAGTTACTATTTTTTTTGAGACGCTACTGGTCAAGGTCCCCATGTGTGAACTTAAATCCCTCCAAGCAGACATGTTAAAGGTTATATGGAACGACACACGTCACAGGATCTCTAAGCGTGTCCTCGTTTCTCACAAATCATAAGGGAGCCCATCGGTCCCTGAAATTATTAAATACTATTGGGCCGCTCATCTACGTAGAATTCTCTCGCAGACTTCGCTATGGGCATATAATAAATGGACAGAAGTTGAAAAACTATGGTTGGCACCAATTCATCCAAATTCATTATTATGGTCAAACAGGACCATTAAAATTCAGGATAACCTATTGGGCCCCTTGCGATTCACAAGCGAGATATGGCTTTCTTGTGGGAAGAGGTTTGGTCTGGCCACCCCTAATTCGCCAATGATTTCTTTCATATTTCAACCTCTATTGCCAAATAGTATGGATCATGCGATGTCTCATCCTTGGTCCTCTGCAGGCTTGTTTAGGTTTAAGGACCTAGTAGACGGGGTACACTGGAGCTTCTCACATTTGATGTTATCAAGTCCAGGTATCCTATTACTAATAAAGGGTTCTACCAATATCTGCAGACCAAACATTTCGCTTCCTCACTCTATGGATCTTCTGGGGTCTCCCTCCCGACTGATTTTGAGAGAATTTGCAGGAGAGGGCCATCAACTAAAGAGTTAATAACTGAAATATATAGATTACTGGGTTCCCCTTTGGGGGGTCAACAGATAAAATATCCCTATATGTGGAAATGGGAGTCGATCTTGGGAAAAGGTTATCAACCCAAAGTTGGAATACTATTTGGGAAAAAGCGGCTAAATCCTCTATTTGCAATATAAAATACTAATGTTTTGGTATCACACCCCTGATCTCCTTCATAAATTGAATCCTTTAATTTCAGATAGGTGTTGGTATTGTGGCTCTGAGGTGGGAACACGGTATCGGATTTTTTTGTCTTGTACTGGGATCATGGATTTTTGGGAGGGGGTGAAACAATTGATCTTCAGGGTCCTTTATGTGGAGGAGGGTCTAGACCTGAATTTATATCTATTAAATATTACACCTAAAGGGATGGGGAAAAATTCAGCCAAGATGCTACAACATATTCTTAATGCGGCTAGGTGCTTGATTGCCCTCAATTGTTAACAGACCTCTCCTCCCGTTTATCACCATCTATTACATAGAATCAATGATATTCGAAGGATGGAATATATGACGGCAAATCTGAATGCCAGAGATGATAATTTTGATTCCGTGTGGGCTCCATGGGATTACTATTGGGGTCAGAGAAATGTCTAGGTCGTCTTTGTCAGGAACACCGCACTGAACTTGCTCACAGAGCCAGTGCACGTGTCCTGAGTAAAGCGAACTGTGCTCAAAGATACCTGTGGAGCAGGCAGCAGCCGAGTAGATGCGTACTTCAGAGCCGCAGGACCTGAAGCACGTGACTGCTAGGGGCGTGGCCTAAACTCCAGAGAGCTAGGAGCTGCAAGAGAACTCCTAGCAGGGAAACTGCAAGACAAAGTTACCAAGGGGCATAGACAGGGAGGATAGTCAGGACGTAGCCAATGAGTCATACACAGAGATAGCTGCAAGGTACAAGAGGGGCGAGCAGAGAGTAGTCAGATCACAGGCAATGAGTCATACACAGAGAGGATAGCGCAGTACAGAATCAACAGGCAAACTCACAACGGGAAACAGAACCGGGTCAGAACCATATAAACAAGCTATAACAACGAACAGGCACAGGCACACAGAGGTCAGCACACTCGGCCAAAGGCAAAAGTATAACTAGCAGGGATTGGAGCTTCCCAGGGGTTTAAGAAGCTCTCCCAGAACCAGAAAGAGGCCACAATCATTAACCCCAAGTGTGCAGGTCAAAACCTGCACTGAGCTCCAGACATTAACCCCTGAGGTGCAGCTCAAAAACCTGCACTGGGATCATGACAGTCTTTGTCCCTTTTGGTTCATCCTCATCTGCTTTCCTGCTCTCTCCCCTTCCCTTGTGTGGCTGTCCTGTCTTCTTGTTCGTACATATGAAAATTTTCTCATGATAGTCCCCTTCCGTTTTTCTTTGTGTGCTCTTACTATATTTTCCAGGATGTCGCTCCTGACAGCACCATCAGGAGGTTGTACTATCCTGATAGGGACAGGAACACACAAGAGGTTAAAAGGTCCCTCCCTCCACCCCCCAATATTTTTCCTGTGCCTATCTGGGACGGATGCAGAAGAGGATTACCTATTGCTTCCAGGGAGCAGGAGCTCCTGATGCCGGACGCAGGGGGATTGGGTTGGGGTCCTCGCCATCTCTCCACTTTTTCCTGCTGGAGATCCAGAGGCAGACACCCCGCCAATCAAGGAGTCCCTCAGCCAGGTGAGCGGTGGCTCCTGGAGTGAGCGACTTCACCTTCAGAGGGGTTCTCGGCTCCCGCGACTCATCCCGGCACACGTTTCAATACACGCTGAAGAACTTCCCGTTTCAGGGGACCTCTAGTGCCCGGTGTGCGCTCCATCTGGGAACGCATTTCCGGTGGATTTGAAAAAAAGGGTGCCAAATCCTAATTTAAAGGGGAACCGCCTTTGACGATTCAGATGGGAGACAGGTGAGGCAATACTACTTAAAATATAGACGGGGGAAAGCTGATGTTCCAGTTTATCAGGTCAGCCAGCTATGGAAGGTCAATCCACTAACTGGTCTGATATGCCTACGGTACAAGTGAGTTTTTTCTGGGAGTTTGAGCCTCACACTGTCACATTATCTGGGGTTGGGGGTATAATTCATAGTATCTTCCTTCGTTCCTTTATAGGACAAGGAAGCCCCTAAAAGGATCATGACACCATCCGCACCTAAAAAGAAAGGGAAGAGATGTGCCATGTGTAATGCTAAACTGCCGGACATATATGGGAAACAGTTATGCCCTGAGTGTATAGCCAAAGTAGTTAAAGATGAACACTCCTCATTTATGACTGATATAAGAACCATAATAAGGGAGGAGGTTCAGAATTCCGTTACAGGGTTAGATACCCCACATCCGTCCCGGATGGCTCCCAGACAAAAAAAACCACGATGGGAGATAGATTCCAGTTTAGAAGGAGAGGATTTATCTAACTACACTGCTATCCCCTTTGAGGATTCATGCCATAAAGATCCTATGGACAGAAAGGCAGAAGGCCTTCTAAAAAAGACATCGGAGACGTCTGCAGCTGTACTTAAAGCAAATATAGCTTCTACCTCAGTGGCTAGGTCCATGAATATATGGGTGGAAGAATTGGAGGCCCATTTAAGAAATAAGACACCTAGAGAAGAGATCCTGGATTCTATACCGTTGCTCAAAATGGCGACAGCTTTTATGGCAGATGCCTCAGCGGACTCCATTAGATTCGCAGCAAGGAACAAGACTCTAGCAAATACAGGAAGACGGGCAATATGGTTGAAGACTTGGTCAGGGGACTGTAACTCAAAAAATAAATTGTGCTCCATTCCCTTTTCTGGCCTTCGAGTGTTTGATCCAGTACTGGACGACATGTTGGAGAGAGTGTCGGATGACAAAGATTCCCGGAAGAAAAAACTAAGAGAGTTTTGTCCTTTCGGAGGCCTTATTCCCATCAGAAACTGGAAGGGCAGTAAAGGAAGAAGTGCCTTTTCTGGTTGCGTCAAGCAGGTCACGGAAACAATGACGCCAGGAAGGTAGGGGGAAGACTTCAAAACTTCCTTCCAGCAAGGGGAAGAGGTATCCAGGAATCCGTGGATACTGCAGACAATAGCAGAAGGCTACCAGATTCAATTCCTGTGGATACCCAAGGGAAGATTCCACCTGACAGCTGTCCAATTTCCCCAGGTCACAAAAGGCTGCGGGCAGATGTAAAAAAAAAAAAAGCTGGTGCGTTCGGGAGAAGTGATTCCGGTACCAGAGGCAGAGAGGGGTCTCGACTATTATTCAGGCCTATTCTCAATCAAGAAACCAGGGGGAGACCATCACACTATAATAAATCTGAAATCACTAAATAGATGGGTTGCATATCAAAAATTCAAAATGGAGTCTATAAGATCTATAACTCCACTTATCAAGGAAAATATGGTGATGTGCACGCTAGACCTAAAAGAAGCGTATTATCATGTGGCTATTCATCCTCACAGCCAGCGATATCTGAGATTTGCGGTGATGGAGGGGAAGAAAGTTCAACATTACCAATTCAGATGCATCCCATTTGGTTTTTCCTCGGCGCCACGCATATTTTCCAAACTGATGGCGGAGGTAATGGCCTTTCTCAGAGAACAGGGAATATTGATTGTCCAGTATCTGGATGACTTCCTGCTGATGGCAGAGTCCCCCCAGCAACT
Organism: Dendrobates tinctorius; assembly: GCF_039654945.1. Classification (NCBI taxonomy): domain Eukaryota; kingdom Metazoa; phylum Chordata; class Amphibia; order Anura; family Dendrobatidae; genus Dendrobates; species Dendrobates tinctorius. The sequence continues at coordinate 8,621,452 of NW_027361758.1, forward strand.
GAAAGCCAATTTAACGTCAACCATCTTATTGTTAAACAACCTAGGATGGATTATTAACAGGGAAAAATCAGATCTAGTGCCAGGAAGACAAAATGTCTTCCTAGGAATTCTCTTGTACTCCGAGTGGCAGATGTCTTTCTTACCGGAGAAGAAACAGGAGGAACAAGAGCAAGGTCTTAGCCTTCAAAAGGAGATCTCAGGTGTCCATCAGAGAGGCTATGAGGATTCTGTGACTGATGACAGCTTCTATTCCAGGGGTTCGGTTGTGTCAATTCCACTCAAGACAACTGCAACTTCAGGTCCTGTCAACCTTGAACAGGAGAACGGATGGACTAGACAAGAAATTAAGATTGTCATCATTAACAAAAAGGTCTTTAGCCTGGTGGATGCCCACAAGCAATCTGAGGAAGGGTGTTATGTGGAGACAGTCCCCGTTTGTATTGATCACCACGGACGCAAGCGGTAGAGGCTGGGGGGCACAGGTGCAGGATCAGTACATACAGGGCACCTGGCAGAGTTCAGATCCTCCCAGATCATCCAACCTCCAAGAGTTCAGGCGGTCTGGGAAACACTAAAGCGAAGTGAGTCAAATCTAAAAAAACAGACACATCTGGATTCTATCAGACAATATTACCACAGTGGTCTTCCTCAAGCATCAAGAGGGTCCAAGACACCACCTTTTACAATCAGTAGCACGGAAAATCCTCCTTTGGGCAGAGAAGACGGTGCTATCAGTGGCCGCAATACATATGAAGGGGTCCCAGAATGTGGTGGCAGATTTTCTCAGCAAGGAAACAGTTCATCAGTCAGAATGGGAGCTGAACAAGGAAGAATACAATCATATAATATGCCGATGGGGTACCCTGTTCGCTACCAGGAAGAATTCAAAAGTAGAGATTTTTTTTTCCCTCAATCAGGGAGACAGACCAACAGGAGTGGACACCCTATCCCAGGAGTGGGACATGAACCTGGCTTATGCCTTTCCCCCTTTTCCTCTAATCCCAGCAGTTCTGAGGAAGACACAGGAAGATCAAGCCACCGTAATCATGATATTACCTTTTTGGCCTAAAAGGAGTTGGTTCCCCTTACTAAGGAGTATGGCCATAGAAGATCCTTTCGTCCTTCCAGAAAGACATGATCTACTGTTCCAGGGACCAGAACACCATCCCAAGGTGAAGCTCCTACAGTTATCTGCCTGGACCCTGAGCGACAGATTTTGAGGTCAAGAGGTCTCTCAGATGCAGTCATAACGAATAGTATAAAACCAGTGACTTCGGCAATATATACAAATATATGGAAGTTTTGTTCACAATATCCCGAGGCGACAACAGTACTATCTAAACCTGACATTCCCAGGATCTTAGCATTCCTACAAGCAGGGTTTGAGAAGGGCCTAAGAACTAGTACTCTTAAAGTACAGATCTCAGCTCTGAGTGTTTTCATGGACTATCCGCTGGCGTCCCATCCTTGGATTGAACGGTTCGTGAAGGCCACAAACAGAATAAGACCCCCAGTTAGAGCCTATGTTCCACCATGGGATTTGAACACTGTCTTAAATGGATTATGCAAACCACTATATGAACCGCTTGAGGACTCAGATATAAAGTCTCTCTCCCTTAAAACTGCATTCCTGGTTGCCATAACAACGGCCAGGCAGATTGGGGAAATACAGGCATTCTCCATAAAGAGCCCATACCTAAGAATCTTAGACAACTGCATTATACTTAAATTAGACCCTGCATTTCTGCCAAAGTTAGTGACACCCTTTCACATGAGTCAGGAAGTAGTCTTGCCTTTCTTCTGTCAAAACCATAAAAATAGTCTGGAACGGTCCTTTCATTCCTTAGACGTCAGAAGAACAGACCTCTGGTACAAGCAATCTGTTCGTACAGTTTTGGGGGATGAATAAGGGAATAATGGCGTCAAAAGCGACATTGACACGATGAGTCAGATCGGTAATCAGCCTGACCTACACATTTGAAGGGAAATCTCCCCCGGTCAATAGTACAGCCCATTCCAAGAAAGCAGTAGCCACATCTTGGGCAGAGCAAGCAGGTGCCTCGGTGGACCAGATCTGCAGGGCTACAACTTTGACAAATATTAGCACCTTTTGCAGACTCTATAAACTGGACATTTTAGCAGGCCAAAAGATGGCCTTCGGGAGGAAAATCCTCCAAGCAGTGGTCCCGTCCTGAACGTATCCTCTGGCTTTCTCCTATTGGTACTGTCAGGAGGGACAACCTGGAAAGTATGCATTAGACCTACCGGAGATAGGTTTTCCAGGAGTCCATCATGACAGCACCAATTACATTCCCTCCCTTAAAAATTCCTATCTGATATGTGACGGTAACGTATGTAGAAGGAAAATAGAATAAAATAGAGTTGCATCCATCCTGGTGTGGTACTTGGGACAATCACGGACAACCTCCCGATGGTGCTGTCATGATGGACTCCTGGAAAACCTATTACCGGTAGGTCTAATATCTATTTTTCTAACCAAGGTATAGTATTGAGACTTGCTTGAGATTATGGGTGGGATTGTCCCAACCTATGGTCACTATGCAAGTGTTTTATTGTATAGGGGAGTTTCCTCATCTATTGTGTCCTACACTGCTTTGTCAATGTAACTTTCTCATTCCAGACTTCATATGTCTTTGACTGTTATTATGTGTCTGGACTTTAGTTAATTTGTCAAAACTTTTAAAACTCCAATAAAAATTTACAGTTATAAAAATAAAACAAAAAAACTTTTGCATCTGCCCATTTTTTTTTTTGTAATTTTTTCAAATGTAAAAGATAAAAATATGTATATATTTATTTTTTTGCCTAAAAAAAAAGGAAATGTGTCATCTTTAACTTTAGGATTTTGGAGATAATTTCATCTTTAACTTGCTTAACTGTTCACAATAACAGCAATTTTGACCATGGGTGCCCAAACCTTTACATGTCACTGTACATATCATAAACACTAGTACCACAAAGGGAATGTATCACCTATATTTAGTTTTATTAATTACATCCAAATTTAATTTTTTTTTATAAACTGGTTTTATTTCCTGATGCTACATTTCCTATTTTTATTTTCTGTATTATGAAGGTGGACTAATTGACTGAACTGCTGCATATAAAACATCAGACTAGTCATTAATTCTACATTAGCTATTTCTAGGCATGCTCTTATCTGTGCAAAGGACAATAGTCATGGAGGAGGAAGAGGTGAACTGTGATTAACACATATTGTTAATGGTGTGATCTTATGTTATCGACAGTGTATAGTTGTATTACTTTTCATTGTTATCCCATCTGTGATGATAATAAGACAACTGAAACTCTGTGTCAGGGTGAAACCAGTAAGATGACGGGACATTTTATAAATATTGATAGTGAAATAGAAAATAAAAAAAATAAAAAAAACGCCCATAACCAATGATTTTTCAGTAATATATTTAACAAAAAAATATTTTAAGGAATCATTTCCCTCCTGAGGATTCTTTTTGTTGCAAAGTTTTCCATAATCCTCCAGTGTCATAATTTTCACCCAAGATTTGTTAACCAATTTCCTGCTTTCATGTAAAGGATTTTTGAAAGGTTAAATTGCCATCTCTACTAGAAAGAAGACAGCTCATAGTACTGGGGTCTTCTGAGAACCACAGACTAAATTCAAGGATTTCTGTGGAATAATAGTGTTGTAACATTGGCTAAGAGTACATACCCTGAAACAGAAATACGGTAATTTCTGTAAAAAAAAAAAAAAATTACTCCAACTACCACGAAGCGTTCTATAATACTCCACTGACTCTAAGACACAGAGGACTTCTTCTGTGGTACTATAAGAACGGACCTCTCGAACCTAATGGGAAATCCAGCTTAGTAGGCATGAATATAATTTTGAGGGGAGGCAATACTTTCTTAGCAGTACAAGCGGAACTTGGATGAATTCCAAATGTGCAGTTAGAAACACTCAAAAGAGAAAGGTGTAACAACTAAATTTGGAAAGTGCTTCCATGTAACAATGATTTTTTAAATGTTGTACCTGGTCCGCGTATAGGGATAAGCATTCCAAGACTCTTCTTCAACTCGAAGGGCAGCTTTTGGTAAGATGGATCGAAACCAGCTGGGGATGTGCATGCCAATGTGATAGACCTTGTGTGTGTACTGACCAGAGCCCCCAGGACCATCTGTGTATGGTCTGTTCTCCAGGATTTCCACACCACTGCCTTCCCCACATGTCTCTTCTCTGCTCTTTTTCTGTAAAACAAAATAACTTATAAACATCAGTAATGTCTTTGGTGATGAAGTTCCTAAATTTGACCACTACAGTATATGGGTTCACTGAAAAATATCTTTAAATACCCTTTTTATGATATTTAAAAATAATCTGTCACCACATTTGACCTATATAAACTATTAATAAGGGCACACAGGTTATAGACTGCTGAAAAAGTCGGTGTGCCGCAAATCAGATGAGAAGTCATCTGTTATCACTTTATATGATGTCTTCCAGGCTCTGGGGAGGATGGTGCCTGGAAGCCTCCAGAGACAATTTTACATGAAGGGGAGTTACCAGTGTGATGTGTAAGGCTAAGTGCACACGTACCGGAACTCTCACGGAAATTACGGCGAGAATTCCATTCCGCGGGAAAATCGCATTTTAAATTCCCGCGATTTTCCCGTGTGAAAAACTAGCATTTTGCAAGCGTATTAGGCTTACAAAATGCTAGCGTTTTCCAAGCGATCGGTAGCATCGCTTGGAGAACTGATTGACAGGTTGGTCACACTCGTCAAACATAGTGTTTGACGAGTGTGACCAACTTTTTACTACTGAGGCCGCCTATGCGGCTTCAGTAGTAAAAGATAGAATGTAAAAAAATAAAAAATGGTGTTATTCTCACCTTCCGACGTCCCGCACATCCGTTCCCAGTAATCCTTTGCGAAAATACCCGGGATGACGTCCGTTCTCGCGGGATTGCGATGTCTCGCGGTCATTCGCGATGACGTCGCGCGAATGACAGCGAGACTTCGCGATCCCGCGAGAACGGACGCCATCGTGGGCATTTTCGCAAAGGCTTACTGGGACTGGGAGCGCGGAGAGAGGCGGGAATGCTGCGCGGGACGCCGGAAGGTAAGAATAACAATATTTTTTTATTTTAAATTCTATTTTTTACAGGGATATGGTACCCAAAGCCCGGAGGACAGTCTCCTCTCCTCCGGACCGTGGGTACCATCCGCAATTGTTCTGCTTACTTTCTGCATGGTGTGCACAACCACATGCGGGAAGTAAGCGGAACAATGCATTCCTATGGGTGCGGGATCGCCGCGATTCCGCAAATTGATGAGCATGCTGCGTTTTTTACCGCGAAGCGATTCCGCCGCGGTAAAAACCGCAGCATTAGCACAGCATTGCGGAATCCCATAGGAATGCATGGGATGCTTATTTTTTGCGTTTTCGCGGCAAAATCGCGCGGTTAAAACCGCCGCGGAAACACGAAAAAAAAGCCACGTGTGAACTCAGCCTAATGGTTACCAGTGTGATGGCCACTCTATGCTCTGGTGAGCTCACTGCAGAGCTGTGTGTGATTATACCTGACACATCTACAGGTTCCTCTCAGCTTCAACTTCCAGCTCACAGGCAGGCACGGTTGCAATGTTGTTGCAGTACAGCAAAGCTCAGAGAGCTGCAAAAAATGTGTTTGCAAGAAGACAAAGTTCAGCTCTATTGTTCTGTGTTAGTTACTTGTCTCACACTCGTAAATCCCCTTCATGTAATATAAGCTCTGGAGGCAGAGCTCTCTTCCAGGCAGCGTCCTACCCAGAGCATGGAAGGGGTCATTTATATAAAGTTATAAAAGATCATTTATCAACAACAACATATCAGATATGAGACATACAGTACATACAGGTAGGACTTTTTCAGCAGTCTAATCAATAACCTGTGCACCCATGTTAATAGCTTAGATAGGTTAAATGTGGCGACAGATTCAATTTAAATGTAGTCACTCAGTAGAAGCTTAGAGAATGATGTCACATGAACAACTCTTTGCATTATCTGGATCTTCAAAACTAGATCATGTTATACACCCTGATTTAAATGCTATTTTATCTGAAATACTCAATTCTTTTTTTTTTTCATTTGCCTTCAGAGAATTAATCTTACTTTTACGTGTTTTGCAGAAGTTAGGAGAAACTAATTCTACCACACAACAGCCTTATACTGAAGCTTCAGACGGATGGACGAGGAGACACAATATCCACATGGGCAAAACACTGGTTAGGGGACAAAGTCGTAAATGATACATTCTCTAAATGCAATATAGTCAGTAGTGGGGACCATAAAGGTATGTGCACACGTTGCGGATTTGGCTGCGGATACGCAGCGGATTTGGCCTTGCGGATCCGCAGCAATTTTCTATGCGGTGAACCATGTAAACCTATGGAAAACAAAAACCGCTGTGCACATGCTGCAGAAAATTCACCGCAGAAACGCAGCAGTTTATTTTCCGCAGCATGTCAATTCTTTGTGCGGATTCCACAGCGTTTTTACACCTATTCCATTCTAGGAATCCATAGGTGTAAAAACGCAGGCGAAATCCGCACAAAATCTGCAGGAAATCCGCACTAAATCCGCAGGTAAAACTCAGGTCATTTTACCTGTGGATTATGCAGATTCTGCGCTGAAAAATCCGCACACGAAACCGCAACGTGTGCACATACCCTAAGGATATGTGTTAGGACAAGTTATTTTGAATCTCTTTATTAATGACCTTGTGCAGGAAACTGAAAGCAAAGTGTCAGTATTTGCTAATGACACAAAACTTTGTAGGATAATAAAAACTGAGCTAGCGGTATAATATTACATAATGACCTACGGTACATAAAATGCCTGCACGGGCAAAAGCATGGCAATGAAGTTTAATATTTATAAATGTAAAGTAATGCATCTAGGTCGCAGAAATTGTATTACTGCATAAACACTATAGATTACAGAATGGGAGAAGGACTTGGGGATTCTGGTTAGAAGTAATCTGAACAGCAGTACTCAATGTCAGGGAGCAGCTACAAAATGGAAACAAGACTTTAGAGTGCGTTATATTCTTTGGATAATTTTGGCCACAGCGGCCAGTTTATTAACAAACAAAAACATAAGCATTGTTTTAACAATAAATATTAAATATGCCATATTTAATGACATGAGGGGTGGGTTCTTGGAGCCCATAAAAGATCTGGCTTAATTTTTGGCAACATTTCCAACGAGAACTTCAACCGCCACGTTACCCTCAACCGTACACCACCAGCTCAAGGGCACCATAAATCCCGTTCCGGGAAGGCCAACCACCAAACAGCTCCCGGGGTAAAAACCCCGTCCAGAGCCCGTAACCAAATGCCGGATCAACCCACACAATTTAACTGTCTGGAATTTTACTTACAATTCCTTTTTACGCTAAATCAGCGTCAACTCCAAGAACCCCACCCCCCGCCAACCTTGCCACTGTGACGAAGCAACCTCTACTATATAAAAAATACCCAGACTACGTTGTCCAGGCGGCCAACTGTGATTCAAACGTAACTCTCCGTCAACAAACAAAAGGGGGGGGGAGGGATGGGGGGGGAGAGATGGGTGGGTGGGTCTTCTCACGCTGTCTTCCTATGCAGAAGTGCGGTTTTCCCGCACTGTTTTCCCCCCAGCATGGTCCGCCCCTCCCAATACTCCTACCCTATCCTGCCTCCACCAATCCCATCAAAGTCCACCCTGTCTAAAAAACCTATACATGTCCCAGCGCAGTCATGGGGGGCCTACACTAAGCTGCGCCTATTTTCAGCCCCCCATCTTGACCACGTACGGCCAATATGTTTTTTTTTCTTACCTGAAACCTGCCCCACGCACCACCCGTACCGGTAGACAACTCAACCCCTTCTTTAAAATAAAAACACCACACGTTATATTCTTTGGATAATTTTGGCCACAGCGGCCAGTTTATTAACAAACAAAAACATAAACATTGTTTTAACAATAAATATTAAATATGCCATATTTAATGACATGAGGGGAGGGTTCTTGGAGCCCATAAAAGATCTGGCTTAATATTTGGCAAAATTTCCAATGAGAACTTCAACCGCACACCACCAGCTCGAGGGCACCATAAATCCCGTTCCGGAAAGAGTACCGCCAAACAGCTCCCGGGGTAAAAACCCCGTCCAGAGTCCATAACCAAATGCCAGATCAACCCACACACTTTAACTGTCCAGAATTTTACTTACAATTCCTTTTTACGCTGAATCAGCGTCAATTCCAAGTACCCCACCCCCCCGCTACACACGAACAGCCCTGACAACCTCAGGCTCGTGAGTGCCCCAACACTGCAACCGCTCTCTCAACTCCTTCTTGTATGGCAAGTGCCCACAAATCAATTCCTATCTCATTCAAATGAACCCCATCGTCCCTCCAATATTACCAACCCCATCTTCCAATTCGAAATGTCGCACACTGATACCCCCATTCCTTGAAACAAAACTCGACACGGCCTTATTTAACTTCACCGTAGCCCTATTAATTCCTTTTACAGATCAGGCCGCCCTCTACTTTAGCCTGGGAACAATATCCGACCATACATTCACTACCCCGTGAAATGACCTCCACAACCTAAGGAAGTCGAAACGAATATCCCGGATCAACTCCCTAACAGGTTTAACGCCCAAATCATTCCCTCCCAAATACACCACCAAAATGTCGGGTGCTTTATCCAGACGGGCAAATTTGGAAAACTCAGATAATGCCTTGCTCCATACCATCCCTCGAAATCCCAACCATCGAACAACGACCAGATCCCTGCTAAAACCCAATTGCCTACCATCCAGCCTCACGTCTGCCCAAAGCGCCCCCCCAATAGGCAAACAAGTGTCAAAAAATCCAAGCCAAGTAGGGATCACGACTTGAAATAGATAACCACAACAAGAATTGTTAATCCCCCCCGTCTGTGCTATCCCACTTTAATCAATGACGCACATATGTTCGATAGCAGCCCGAATTCCAGCGGCCAATACACTTGATCGCGTCCACCCCCATGCCAAGACTATCAGCATCAGATGCTGCCCCAATCCTAAAAGAATGCAACCCATACATGTCTGGTAGAAGGCCCAACTCTCCCAAACCCCTTTTTAGCAGTGCGATGAACTGGAAATGAGACAAGAATGCCCCACCCTCATGGCACAACAATGGTTCCACCCGACCTGACCACAAACGCCAATACGACCCCAAACACCTTTTTGGGCAGATCAAAGCCCCCTCCACGCTCCCCAATACCACACACTTACCCCTTCCAAACTGATCGGTTTTTGAACACCGAATCCAAAACACAATACCTCCAGCCCAAAATTCCACATCCTCAGCCAGCAGACCACCTGCCCTGCCCCTACTGTGAGACACTAGTTCGCCTATTCGCATAGCCCCAAAAAACGCTAAGGAAAAAGCTAATTTGAACAATGCCACCTCAACATTAGAACAACAAATCGTCTCCAGGACTCTCCCTAAAAGTTCCAAGATACTAAAAGAGATCAGTCTACGCCTGTCAAAACTCCAGTTACCCTTCCGAAAACCTTTTAGAGCCTGCTTTACCAGGAAATTCTTTGTCACATCAACCGAACCCTCCATCTTAAAACCGAAAGCAAGCCCAGCAATAAATTTGCTAACCTTCGAAATAGACCAACCCATTTCCGCCACCCTGCCGTCCAAAAACAAAACCCCTGACGTCTTATCCTCCTCAGACCCCAACCCTCCCCAATGGGACACCCAACTCCGCCATATTTTCCATGATGCCTCATATGACGCCCAAGTCTGGCTTGTAACCGACTCACGAATCAACCGTCCTGCTCTTCCGTAACAATCTGCCTCAAGTGAGAAGGGCATTCCGCTCCGGAGGTCTCCGCGTCTGGTGCCAGCTCCCGGAAACGCTCCCACTGCAAACGAGACAAAGCATTTGCTATAGAGTTTTGCACACCCGGCACATGCACCGCCGAAATCCAAGAATTCAATTCCAGGCACCGTAAAATAAGTTCTCTCACTAGCTTAATCACTGGGGGGATGAAGCGGACAGAGTGTTGATCACTGACACCACACTCATATTGTCGCAGTGAAACCTAACTCTGCGGTTCTCGAACATTTCACCCCAAATCAATACTGTCACAACAATGGGGAACAATTCCAACAAAGCCAGATTTTTTGTGAGACCTCTCTGACGCCACCCATCCGGCCAGCTCCCAAAACTCCAAAGTCCCCTACAATAAGCCCCGTAATCAACACCGCCCGCTGCGTCCGTATAAATTTTGCAATCAAAATCATTCTATCTCCTGTTGTATCAGAGATTTACTGTTGTAATTCTCAAAAAAACGTTGCCACACCGCCAGATCTTCCCTGTGCTCCCTAGTCAAACGAATAAAGTGGTGCACCAACCTCGCTCCCGCCGTCGCGCCAGATAACCTATGGCAAAAAATTCGGCCCATGGGCGGGCATGATCCTGCAGGCAAAATTCAACCCGCCTAGCAACGACTGCAACTCTTTCAACCTCACTTTTCGCAGTCTCCTAATTCGCTGTACTTTCAGCCTCAGCAACAACAATTTGTCCTCCGGTAACCGACACTCCATTTTTTTCTGAGTCAATCAGTATACCCAAAAAACTTAAGCCCGTGCAAGGGCCTTCGGTCTTATCTCTCGCCAACGGCACTCCAAAAAGCTCTGCCACCCATTCCATTGCGGCCAATGTATTCCGACATAAAACTGAATCCGGTGGACCTATAAACAAGAAATCGTCCAAATAATGAATCACGGACGGAACACCGGCAACATCCCTAACCACCCATTCCAAAAAAGTACTGAATGTCGACTCAATGTCGGTTTTTGCCAACAAGGCCCCCGAGCTGTACTTGCGAACCCATTGCACCACCGTATCAAATGATGTATATAATACCAAACACAACTCTTGATCAATGCCGTCGTTGACCGACAACCCCTTTGGGTAACATAGATGTTGTATCAACCTGAATTTATTCGGTTCCTTTTTAGGAACCATCCCCAACAGGGAAACAATCATCCTTTCTCCTGGGACCAACGTAAACGGACCCGCCATTCTACCCAATTCAACTTCTTTCGTTATTTTGGCACTCACCACCTCTGAATGCAGGTCCGCCGACCTCAAATTCTTAACCGAAAAGGGGACCGTGTGGCTGGGAGGAGGGATTCTAAAACCATCTGCAAAACCATTCCATATAACCCCAGGCTTCTCTTGATCAGGGTACCTACTTAGAAAGGGGGCCATCTTTTGAAGCCTCACCGGCATCTCCCCCTTGACCGGCCGCCACTGCTGGCTTACCCCTTGCTTTCTTAAAACATTTTGATGCCCCATGTGAGCTACCGTTGCAGTGGGAGCAAACATGCTTGAACTTGCAGGTACTGCCATACTTGCACTGACCCTCGTTGAATTTCCAGCACGTTCCTGACCTCTCTCTCGCCCCTGGCGCCCCCTGAGTACCGCTTCCGTGTCCCCCCTGCTATTTGTCACTACCTCCGCCGCCATCAAAGGACTGCCCGTACCTAACTGGCGCCATCAACTTTAACCAAAGCCCGATGTCTTTCTGGTCCCACCGAATCTCCGGCCGCACCTCCTTCCTCTGCCTAAATTGCTCATCATAGGGCAGCCATGCCTGACCTCCATATGTACGGTGAGCCTCCCCAGTTGCATCCAGATAACAAAACAAGCCAGAACTATTGCCAGGAGACTTTTCTCCTATCACACTCGCCAATATCGCAAACGCTTGCAGCCAATTAACGAATGTCTGCGGAATCAGCTGCCACCTCCACTTTTCTTCCTCCTCCTTCTTACTATCGTCTTTCTTCCCCTTATCCAAATTAAACTTTTCCAAGGGAAGAAGGGAGAAAATCTCCACGTACTCATCCTGCCAAATCTTCTCTTTAACCTCTTTTTTTAAATGCGCTCTCAACAGCCCCTCAAAGCACACGTGAGAGACAACAGGCCCAACAATGCAGACGAGCTGAAGGCTACTATCAATGCAACCTGGGCTTCCATAACACCTCAGCAGTGCCACAGGCTGATCGCCTCCATGCCACGCTGAATTGATGCAGTAATTGATGCCAAAGGACCCCGACCAAGTATTTAGTGCATTTACTGAATATACATTTCAGTAGGCCAACATTTCGGATTTTAAAATCAATTTTCAAGCTGATGTTATAAAGTATTCTAATTTACTGAGATAATGACTTTGGGTTTTCATTGGCTGTAAGCCATAATCATCAACATTAACAGAAATAAACACTTGAAATAGATCACTCTCTTTGTAATGACTCTATATAATATATGAGTTTAACTGTTTATATTGAAGAACTGAAATAAATTAACTTTTTGATTATATTCAAATTTAGTGAGAAGAACTTGTAAATAGAAAAGGGTTCCTTACAGTTAAAGCAGTCAGACTGTGGAGTGCCCTACCAGAATAGGTAGTAATGGTAGACACTATATCAGTGTCAAAAGATTTTTTTCATATAATCTGAGAGCAGCATAGTGTAAGGGCTGAGATCCTGATTCCAGTGATGTATCACTTGCTGGCTATATGCTGTCATTTTGATATAAATACTGTTTTACCTGCTGCAGATCTAGCAGTTCTCTGAATGGTGAGACCTGTATAACCACAACCACACCAGTGATTGGCAGTTTTCTGTGTACACTGTACATTGACAGAAAGTTTCCAATCAGTGGTGGGTGTGGGCGTACACTGAGCAATTGATAAGGAAGCACCTAGTACTGTAGTGATAATCTCCTGCTAATAAAATACTGATTTTATTGAAACAGCAACACATAGCCTAGTAAGTGACACCACTAGAATCAGGCTGTCAACCCCTGCATCATGCTGCTCTCATAGCAAATATTGCTGACAGAATCGCTTTAAAAAAAGCTAGATGCTTTTCTCACAACAAATGGCATTGTGGGTTAAAATAATCTAGTGATAGATAATGTGAAGCTGGTTGAGAAAGATGTAACTTGATGGACCCTTTTTAACCTATGTAACTACAATACACAAAACAAAATGCAGTCATTGGAAACAAATAGTTCACAGAATCAGACATTCTTTATTGTTCCTGTTTTGATGCTCAGGAATCAAAAATGTAATTAAAGCCAAAGTTTACCGCTTATAAAAATAAAGATAACATGGACAACTACTAAAATCTTAGCAAAATAAGTCAATTTTTCTTACATTGCTTATCGGAATTCTTAATGTTGCAAGAAGTTACAACACAATGTAATAACCCACAAGTGACTATGTTGTAATTTGTCACAACCACGACGATTGGGCAGTAAGTACATTTTTACCTTGGCAGTTAGGCGCTAATGAAACCACTCCATTTGAGCTTTAAGTGTTAAATGGATGTATTATTCACTACATAATATTTTTAAGCTAAATGTAAAAATGGAGCAAACTGTAGATGAAAATCCATGTTTTGGGGATACCCCCTATGAGATTATTCAGGCAACTTATATAATTTCAAAAGCTATCATTAATTATAGCAGCATAATAAATTAACGTCAATTACTTACTAAATGAACCAACTGAGCTTTATTTTGTAACTGACAATTTATGAAGCTCAACTGCAACATTTAAAGAAAAAAAACAATGCAACTTGTGTCCCCTGTCTGTCTATAGCTTGCTGTTTCTGATGTTAGGGAGCAGCAGGTTCATAGGCTCATGGCGTCAGGAGTGCATATTCCAGCTAGGAATTTGAACTGTTTCTATTCATTGACAGCAAACTGTTACCTTGAATACGGAAGTGTACTGAAACACAAAGCAACCAAAATTGCAGAAAATTTTCAGTAATCGCCACTGTGATTAGCTCAAGCAATGTGCCAGTATGGAAATTCACAGCCACAACCAATGTAAACAGATTAATGTTGGCTTTTCGTCCAGTAAACAATGCCATTGGCAGAGTTAACATTTTTATAAGGCGTATACACCAATCATTCCACCGATCCATAGAAAGGTCCTCAGCAGTGACAAGTTAAAATGGACCAAAGGTTAAAGCACCGCTCCAGAAATATTTTTATTTATTTCAGAGCTGGAGTGGTGCCACCCATATAAGTTCCCTGGTCCTAGTCTCATACTTTTCAGTTGCAGTCCTCAGTTCTTCCTGACATGTTGTGACCGTAGCTCCTGACTGACTGGATGTCAGAGGTAACGATGGCAAGATCTCAAGTCTATGATAGCCTCGTTATGACCTCGTTCTGGCTCTTAAAGACTTACAACAGTTGTGACTTCCGGCTTGCCTAACAAACTGGAGTGATCCTGCAGGTCACAACCTGCTGAGGACCGACTTAAGTGGCGCCGATAACAGATGAAGAAGGCGGTTGTTAAGGATATTGCTATGGCAGGAAACTTAGATAAGCGACAATACTCAAGAGGTCAAATGAAAGAAAAAAAATGCTGGAGTGGTGCTTTAAGCATTGGCCTTCTGAAACATTCATTCCCTTTAGAACTGTTGGAAACAGTGAAGCCTAGTACACCACCACAGGAGTCCTGCGTACAGGGTATATTAAAGGGAATCTGTCAGTAGGATCCACCATCCTAAGCTGTCAATAAAGGCATGTAGGCCTTATGAGGCTGAATAAAATAATACCTTGATATCTGTAATACTATGTCTTATTCCAGAGAAATCTATGTTTATCCTATATGTAAATGAACTGTTAAGATCCAAGGGCCGGACACTGATCTGCAGGAGAATCTGCCTCTAGAGATTATTTTTAATAAAAGTTAGGAGAAAAAGACAAGCATTCTAAATGTGTCACCAAAAACAATTGAATGTAGTGAGCAGATGAGGCTATTTGCTCACCTGCATGAGTTATGATCCAGCACAATTCCAGAACTAGTGTTCCAATAAGATAGGAACGGTCGGTGGGAGGAGCCTTGTTCTCAGGCGCTGCCAAGAATTGCCGACACTGGATACGTATTACCAGGGTGTTTATTCATTTAACGCGTTTCGGAATCAGATTGATTCTTTGCTCAGGTAATGTCAAGAATTTCTAACTGGATATATGTCTATACTTGAAGTCAATACAATTTAAAAAATAAAAGATCCTGGCAAAGCATATCCAGTGTCAGCAATTCTTAGCAGCGCTAGGGAACCATTTTTTCTTTCAGATCCTTCATTTTCAATAAAAAGGGGAGGTAAGGAGAGTGACAGCTGTAAGTAGCACAATTCAGTAGAACTGAACAATGTCTAATTACAAACACATTTGCTGCAGCTCCAACAACTCTGCTGTACTGCAGCCCTGTCTGTCTGTGAGATAGAGGCTGAACCTGTAGATGTGTCAGCTATAATCCCACAGATCTGACATTGGGAGAGCAGATAGAAGCCATTACACATCACACTGGTAATGCCCCCTTTTATTTATAATAACCTCTGGAGGCAGATTCTTATGCAGATCAGTGTCCTGCTAATAGATCTTAACAGCTCATTTCTATGTAAGAAAAAGGTGGATTTGTCTCCAATAAGACATCGGATCACAGATATCAACGTATCATTTTATTCAGCTTCCTACACCTTGTATGTCCATATAGACGGCTTAGGAGGATTGAGCCTACTGACAGATTCCCTTTTATCAGAGAAGGACCCATGCATTAGACTGGCCTCAATTATCGGACTAAGATCATAATCTATTCCCAACTTCAAAAGTCATGCAGATATTTTAATAAAAATACTGGAGGAAAAGTTGAAGTCACTATGTCGAAAATGACATTGATCCAATACCCATCAAATATTCTACTGGAAACAGCAGTAAGGGAAAAATGGAGCAATTAAATAAAAGATGGACTTTAGATTTTTCCATACAGCTAGCAAATGCACCCATTACATAGTGACAGATGTTTAATATATGCAAAATTTAGCAGGTGACATCAACTCTTCAATCTAAAGCCATTGCCAAATATTAAAACCGTTTATGTAAATGTGTGATTGTGTTGCTATGGATTTCCGTATTGATTCTAGTTCCTGGTTATTAATAACCTGGATTTAGTGCTCAATACTGTGTTATGCCATATGCAACACCTGTTGCTGCTTCAACATTCCCATAGCAACCCAAACTAAGACCTGCCAGGGACTACTAAAGCTGTTAACAGAAATCTCTCAACTCACAGCAATATGGTGCAGCACACAACGCGTACACTACATCTTGGACATGATTTATTTGTGAGCATTTTGATCAGGAGCCAACAAATATTGCACATGACAAGCCTATAATAATGGCTTCCAGATAAGATAAGCACACATTATCTGTTATTCTACAAGCGCTTATTCTTTGACTTAAAACACAAATGACATTTTGTTTAATATTCTAGAAAAACGTATATCCACCTAAAAATGTAAAAACTTAAAAGAAGCGCTCCTCCTCCCATCAAAGTATTTATCCTTTTAACATATTGAAATCATCATATTATATAGCACTGTGTACTTACAATTGCTCATTTTGCCTATCTACCCACTAATTCTTCTCTTTTCTATGTAGAAACAGGAAGTCTCTTTTCCCCGCATTTATCATTTCCCTCTTCAACTCCTGACCCAGCTGCTCCCTCCTCACCCAGCTAGGGACTTGTGCAGTGACTCATGAGTCATGATGGGAAAATTAACCTCCTGTTTCTACATAAAGCTTATAGTGATTCAGCTACTGAGTTTTTAATCATGTGCTGTCACAGACCTAATGACAAACAGAAGAATTAGCTGGGTAGAAAGGCAAAATGAGCAAGTGTAAGTGCTATATAATATGATGATTGCAATATATTAAGATGATAAAAATTTTGATAGGAGGTGGAGTGCTTCTTTAACCTGGAGATCAATCGTAAAATCCTAAATAGGATATCACGTACGAAAGTCAACATACTGACAAGATGATCTAGGAAAGGTAAACCTAAGAACAATAACCTGTTAAGTTACATTTTTCAGCGATGGACATCTTTTTGGCATAGTCTACAGTATTTTGTCTATCAAAAAATAAAAAAAATTAACACCAAGGAAACAGGCCAATAGAAGACCAAAGTTTCATCTTTTGGACTCAGTTTGACTGATTAAAATGAATGGATGCAATGAAAAAGTAAAAAGCTGCACTGAAAATGCACCACCTTACATAATGTCCAATAGAATGTATGACGTAATGCAGTGTGGATCCGGCCATATTAATACAATTCTAGAAGAAATAAAAGAGGACGGCATAAAATATGTCTAAGAAAATATGTTTCTTGTTTCATTGTTTCACAGGAAATGTTTACTAAAAAAAGATATATTAGGTGTCGGACCTCTTCAAGCTGCCATAGAGGAAAGTGTAAGCAGCCTATCATACCACAATCAGTAAAAAAATAATAATAATAATAATAAACTGAGACAAACACCTGGGGGGGCTTGGTTTTTTCTAATGCAGACATCCTTCGCCTTCAGCTTTACCACTGTTTCTCCTGTTTGTCCTGTGCTCTGTTTCTTTATTTGAGATATATCTTGGCTTTGTGAAAAATGGGCCAAATCAAAACTAAAAATAATCTCCCTATTCTAGATGCTCTGTTAGATGATTCAGTTATTAGGCAACAAGGTAAATAATAGTAAAGTAAAAGCCCTCCCTCTCACTGGGGGGTTCAACTGACTTCTAGTTATAAATCATCAACTATAAATTATATCAACATAATTATTCTTATTCAATGAACTCAAATGGTTACTTAATAAAGTCAAATGGTTACTTAATAGTCTTCCACTATCTATACTTGGAAGAATTTCAGCAGACAAAATGACTACACTTCCTAAGCTATTATACTTAGATTTTAGCCTTTTGTATTCCTTATAGGGACTTAGGAAGCATTCCGTATGCTGCAATTCAACTGGGCTTATAAAAGACATAGAATTAGGAATTAAATTCTACTAATAAGTAAAATGAGGGGTGAACCAGGTATGCCGGATATTATTAAATACTGCTAGGCAACTTACCATCGTCACATTCCACATTCCTACTCTTTAAGCATTCTGTAGATGGATCGAAAATGAAAAGTTATGGTCAGGCCCAATCCACCCGAATTCTTACTTTTGTGTGACCACCTCAAATAAACTAGATTCTCCCATGCTGGGACCAATGATGTTCACAAAAACAATCTGAGACACATGTTCAAAACAATTTTCATTAAAGGGGTTGTCCAGTCTAAATTACTAAATCTGCAGTCACTCTGTGTGACTGCAGACTTATGAATCCACCCAGCGCAGGCACTGTCCACTGCAAGGAAACGCCGGTTTCTGTGCTGGAGCCAGCGAGTACATATGCGTTATGCCTACTCCTGGCCAGAGCCTATCTATTGGGCACAGCCCCACTCCATACATTTCTATTGAGGCCACGGCAACTATACAGCCGTACCCACTGGATTGGCCTTGCTCAATACAGGTGTTTGGAGCAAGGGCGCATACTAAACAGGTTCTGCCTGGGGGCATGCATAACGCATACATACTCGACAGACCAGGCTCAAAACCGTCAACTCCCTGCAGTACACAGTACACGTGCGCTGGGGGGGATTCATAAGTCTGCAGTCGCATAGAGTAACTGCAGACAACAATTTTGACAGGACAACCCCCTTTAATGTCTGAGTACTCTCCTTTGACCTCATTTCTATTTAATCTTGTAATACTCAATAGTTTGAAAAACAGCCTCACCAGATGTGGCTTAACAAGCAACTTTTTTGTTTTGCAGATATAGTTGATATGCATTCTAGGGTTTTATTACATTTTGATACATTACAACCTTGTTATAGCATACCCTTAAACTCTTACTATCTGTACTTGCAAATCAAACACTAAACATAGTCTCTCTTCTCCTCCTTCAAAATCAACCAAAACACTTTGAAAAATTATGCAGAGCTGGTGTCTCAACTCAAGGACATAAATCAGATATCTATTGGATATTACTTAAACCCTATACATATGATCACCCAAAACACTCATACATGAGTAAATGAGAAAGTTTTCTGGGGGAATCCCTCTAGCCCCTTTTTGGCAAGGGATATGAAGAAGCACAGCTAAGGCCTCCACATGCTTCACCTATAGGGAAAATCAATATAAAACTTATGTTTTGGTATCATCCCCCCTCCCTACTCCATAAACTTAATCCTAATATTCCCAAGTGTTGTTGGAGATGTAGCAACATTGAAGGGGACCTACCTCATTTATTCTGGTGTTGTGCCATTATTCATGGTTTTTGGGAAATTGCTAAGACTCTTATATTTAAGGTCATTGGTCTTCAAGTACCGCTAGATCCTGAATTGTATCTCCTCAATCTTCCACCATTTCAGATTAGTCGTAAATACAGACAGCTTTTACTATACATGACCACTCCTGCTAGAGGTCTGATAGCATGTAAATGGAAGTTGATTCAACCCCCATCAAATAGTGAGTTAAGGCCCCTTTACATTTAGCGATGCACCAGCGATCCCGACCACGATACGACCCAATCAGGATCGCTGGTGCATCACTAAATGGTCGCTAGTGAGCTGCCAAACAGGCAGATCTCACAGCGATGTAGCGACGCAGCAGCGGTCGTTACTTACCTTTCAGACGCGGCGATCCTGACGTCCTCCCGCCCACGTCCACGCGCCGCTCGTCGGCGCCAGCAAGAAGCCCAGCAGGAAGCGCCCGACGAGAAATGGAGCTGCACGATCTCGCGCGATCAGCGACAGACAGCGGGGGAGCCGGTCGGAGGTAAGTATCACACATAGCGATATCGCTAGCAATATCGCTATGTGTAAAGCCCCCTTTACACACGCGTATACAAGATATGCGAAGCATGGAATACCTCACAGCCCTATTAAATAACACGATTGGGCCCTTCAAAACGGTATGAATTCCTTGGGACACATATTGCATACAAAGGGATTGTTAATGAACATGAATATGAAAATTAGTTCATATAGAAAGTGCCAAATTATAATTGTTCTTTAATTCCTTTCCCACCTCCCTTTTGTATCATTGTGATGTCCTGTCTTGTCATTGTCCATGTTTGAATATAATCAAAAGATGTGAACTCTTCAGTGTTGAGTTTATTCAACACTGATGATACATTATAAAATAAACTGTGTGGTACTGATTGCTACGATCTTGAGTTTTTTGTTGTTCTTCTGTAATTTTATTTTGAAAATTCAATAAAAACTCAGTTATAAAAAAATTAAAATAATGTTCATAAAGAATGTTCTATAAAGTCAGTTTAGTTGAGATTGATATTTGATGTTAATGTCATCTCATATGAAAATTCTACTGCTCTATTGATTTGAACTGAATCATTCTCCCAAAGACGCAAATTGTAACAGACTAGGTGGTGGAACCACTGTGCCGTGATCAGCGGAGAGCCTGGAGTGACATGACTAGGTGCCGTGAGGTAACTCGGGCAGCAGCTGAGCAGGAAAAAAAAGGCTATTGGATTGATCTGTTTCAGAACCTCAAACGGACCGATGAAGTGAGGACCCAGTTTATAGGAGGGTACTTTGTGATGGACATACTTAGACGACAGCCAGACCTTGTCTCCAGGACAAAACAGAGGTGGATCCAGAAGTCTCTTTTCTGCGTTTCTTTTCATCTGTTCAGAGGACTTCAATAATGTGGACTTGATGTCCTCCCAGATCCTAGAAAAACCCTTGACGAGTGATTCAGCAGCAAGAATATCAGAGGTAGTGGAAACAGGGAACGGAATATTGGTACTGTATGTTGACCGTAGACAAAAAAAAAAGAGATTTGGCAGATGATTCACTCACGTGGTTGTACGAGATTCGGGCCACGGTAGGAGTTCGGACCAGTCACTGTTGTGGGCATTGACAAAGTGCCGCCAGAAGTTGGTCGGGATCTGGTTGACCCACTCTACCTGGCCATTGGATTAAGGGTGGGAGGCCGAAGAGAATTCCAGAGTGACATTAAGTAATTTGCAGGTAGCCCTCCAGAAGCAAGATGAAAACTGGAAGTCTCTATCCGAGACGATTTGGAGAGGAAGACCATGGAGCACGAAAATATGTAGAATTAACTTCTCCGCAAGCACTGGAGCAGATGGGAAACCAGACAGTGGAGTGAAATGGGCCATCTTGGAGAAGCGATCCTCAACAACCCAGATAATGGTACACCTGACTGATAGTAGAAAATCAGTGATGAAATACATTGCAATCTGCTGCAGATGGTATGGGCCAAGGAAGAAGCTGACCGGTAGGAAGCTGTTTTGGGGTTTTGTTCTGGGTACAAGAGAGACATGCAATATCATTGCACAGGTTTGGCCACTAACAATGTCGGGGGATGAGGAGAGTGTTTTTTTTCTGAACGGCATGGCAAGCCACCTAAGGCTAGGTTCATATTAGTGTGGAATCCGCAGCGTATCATCTGCATGCGCAAACGCATGCAAAGCGCATGCTTACACAATGTTTTTTATGTGCATCATCTTACGCATGAAGGAAAAAAAACGCTGCATGTGAATGCGTTTGTGTTTTTGCATGCGCTTGCGTTGTTTATGCGCATGCGTTAGATATGACACCAGACAAAAATGGGAGTGTCTCATGGGATTTCTATTTACATTTTGAAGAACGCATGCGTATCGAATGCATGTCCTTGCGCACCAATGCGTTCCCATAGACAGTAATGCGTTTATTGAAGCACCCATCCGCATGCGCATGCCTACACATATTTGACGCCTCAAAGAATGCAATCTGTGACATTTGCCGGACACCGCCGCTCACCACGAAACGCCGCATATGTCCGCAAAAGCATGCGAACACATGCAAACGCATGTCCCTGCATACACCATGTTAAATATATGTACGCATGACACATGCGGATCTATGCGGATCAAACGCTGCGCATACAAACGCTAATGTGAAACCAGCCTTAGACGAGTGACCCCACAGACAAACCAACTTCCTATCTGATTCAGTCCTTCCAGACGGGAGCCAAGACACATCCAACGGAGCGACTGTAAAAATCTTTGGAGTGCTCAATGATGTGTTGGGGATCCTCCTCTTGGTAGGAAGACAGGAAGGATCTAGAGAGATCATCTGCTTTGATGTTCTCATCTGCCGGCTGAAAATGAAGTGTGAAGTTGAAGCAACACCAAGACGTGTGGTAGTATACCTAGATGACATGTGTAGAGAAGGTCCCAGAAGATGTCATTCACCAGTTCTTGAAAGATGGCATAGTACAAGGGTCATTACCCGATACTCATATTGGCCATCTCGGGTATTGAAGGCAGTCTTCCATTCATTGCCTTAATGTATGCAGATCAGGTTGTAAGGCCCGCGAGGGTCGAGCTTCGTGAAAACGCTCGAACCTTTAAGGCTATGTGCACACGTAACGGAACTCTCGCGGAAATTACCGCGAGAATTCCGGAATTCCATTCCGCGGGAAAATCGCATTTTAAATTCCCGCGATTTTCCCGCGGAAAAACTAGCATTTTGCAAGCGTAATTAGCTTGCAGAATGCTAGCGTTTTCCAAGCGATCTGTAGCATCGCTTGGAGAACTGATTGACAGGTTGGTCACACTCGTCAAACAGTGTTTGACAAGTGTGACCAACTTTTTACCACTGAGGCTGCCTATGCGGCATCAATAGTAAAAGATAGAATGTAAAAAAAAAACAAAAAATGGTGTTATTCTTACCTTCCGACGTCCCGCGCAGCCGTTCCCAGTAATCCTTTGCGAAAATGCCCGCGATGGCGTCCGTTCTCGCTGGATCGCGACGTCTCGCGGTAATTTGCGAGACTTCGCGATCCCGCGAGAACGGACGCCATCGCGGGCATTTTCGCAAAGGATTACTGGGAACGAGATCTTGGAGAGAGGCGGAAAGGCTGCGCGGGACGCCGGAAGGTAGGAATAACAATATTTTTTATTTTAAATTCTATTTTTTACAGGGATATGGTACCCAAAGCCCGGAGAACAGTCTCCTCTCCTCCGGACCGTGGGAACCATCCGCAATTGTTCTGCTTACTTTCCGCATGTTGTGCACAGCCACATGCAGGAAGTAAGCGGAACAATACATTCCTATGGGTGCGGGATCGCCGCGATTCCGCAAAATAAATGAGCATGCTGCGTTTTTTACCGCGAAGCGATTCCGCCGCGGTAAAAACTGCAGCATTAGCACAGCATTGCGGAATCCCATAGGAATGCATGGGATGCTTATTTTTCGCAGCAAAATCGCGCGGTTAAAACCCCCGCGGAAACGCGAAAAAAACACCACGTGTGAACTCAGCCTAAGACGATCAAACAACTTGCTTGAGAGCCTTGTAATCGATACAGGGTCGCAGAGATCCATCTTTTTTCTTCACAAAACAGAAACCTGCTCCAGCCAGGGAGGAATATTTCCAGATAAATGCCCTGGTAAATTCTCTTCAATATACCAAGACATGGCATGATTATCAGCCTGCGACAGGGGATAGATTCAGTCTCGTAGAGGGGAAGGGTCTGGTAGAATCACAATAGGACAGTCATACGGCCTATGAGATGAAAGAGACTCAGCTTCCTTTTTATCAAGAACAGAAGGCCTTTAAAAAGAACTAAAGATTTGACACTGGAGGCCCACCTTTCTCCCATAGGGTGTTGAGCGACACCAAAGCCTTACCAGTGAGAAGGCACATAATGAAGGCCACCTTGGACCGATCTGAAACAAACTGATGAGCCAAGAGTTTGAAGTGTAGTGTGCATTGATTAATGAACCCCGACATAGTGTCACTGCCATAGCGTGGAGGAGCAGACAGATGGAGTTCGAAACCAGATATGTAGATGGCAGACAGTTGAGGCACATCTGACATTGTTGCAGCTTGGGTACATGCGGATACGGCTGGAGTTGTCAGTGTGTCTAGACGGGTGTTTACTGTCCTTGGGTAGGATAGGATCTTGTCCTGTTGATCTTTTTGGCAAGAGACCTCCTGGAATAAGTCAGATATGGAGGAAGTCTGAGAGCCAGCAGAATCCATGGCCTGTGCAAACTGTAACAGGCTGGGTGGTGGAACACTATGCCGTGACCCGTGGACTAGGTGCCTCACGAAGTCCAACCTCAGATGCACGGCGGTTGATAATACCGCGATCCGAGAAGGGACGAGAGAGCCAAGTCCAAGTGCTACACCAGGACTGACCTCAAGGGGATGGCAGCTGACTCCCAAGGGACAGGAGGCAGGAACAGCCAGGAATTGTAGACTTGGCAAGTAGTGGCTGGGATGGCAGGTGTAGTGACTGGCACGACAAATACAGACAGGCAGGTACTTCAGGCACAACTGGTATACAGGCAGGCAGGGGAGCACGGCTAATATGCAGGCAGGCAGGTGGGCATGGCTGATGTACAGGACCGGTATACTGGGATACGAGCACTGGGACCTGTCAACAACAACCACAAGATGGATTTCATCAACCAAGGTATCATTTTAATCAGTATAACGGCACCAATTTAACAGTGGCTGTGGGTTACTCAGCACAATCTTGATGATAGTTTCTCTTTAATGCACATGGTTACGAAAAGTAGGTTATGTAGTAGGCGTCAAAAAAGAACTGCTCTTCAATCCCCCCCCCACACACTTTCTTCCTTCTGTGTCAGTGCCCTGTCTGGTTATTGTCCATGTTTAATTGTAAGATGTATGTTACGTCTTCAGTGTTGCGTTTACTCATATTTACTGATTATTAAGTCAAACTCTGAAATATTGCTTGCTAATATTTTGAATTCTATGGTGTCATTCTGTAATTTATATTTGAAAATGTAATAAAAATTCAGTTATTAAAAAAAAAGCCAAATGCACCAGAACTATTAAAAGGAATGGGCAAAACGGTGCACACATTTTGTAAAATTACTAATAAATAAGGGGCAATAATTATTATTGCTGTAAGAATTGACATGCTTCAGTTTGAAAAAAAAAATAAAAATACACAAAAGCTCAAAAAAGTTAAGGGGAAAAAACGCACAGTGTGAATACGATTATAGAAATCTCATTTACTTTGTTGCTACTGTAAAAAACTGCATTTTGTTCCGCAAGAAAAAAAAAGCACAGAAAATTGCAGCAAAAAACACTATGTGTGAACAAGCCCTAAAGATATCTGCATTGTCAAGCTGCCCCTTGTTTGTTTGTTTTTTAAAGAAACTCCACAAATAGTAAAAATAACTCTAAAATAAAGGCAAACAATGATATTTAATAATCAGATACAACAAGCATTTGCAGACCGAATTCAGCCCATGACATATTAGGACACTTGTGTATGGAGAAATAACAGACAATCCTTTCTCAGCCAACTGCTTCATCTGTTTTTCAAAAACAGGTACTGTGATATTCACCTGGCAGAAAGCCTTCAGAATCCATTAATCACCTGCATGTCTCATGGCTGTTCTCATGCAGGGATTATTGCACGTTCGCTCATCACTAACAAACTATTTAGACCAGTGTTTCCCAAGCTCCGGTCCTCACAGCCCCCCACAGGTCATGACTTCAGCATTTCCCTAGTGTGAGGGAATTCCTGATGCCTTGATGATACTTCCATCACCTGTGCAATACTAAGGAAATCCTGAAAACGTGATTTGTTAGAGGGCCGTGCGGACTGGAGTTTGGAAACCACTGATCTAGATATATACAGGCCACCAATATATTAGAAAAATACACATTATTGTATTGAGTGCAGTTAGGCAAAGTCAATTTTTCATTATTGCGAATATTTCACAAATGTGGCTAGAGTACTCTTGGCGATGAAGTCTACCTGGCTGTATTAATGATTGTATGTTAGCAATCGTCTTGTGGATTAAAGTAAGCAATGCAATGACAATAGGAGGGACAGCACAAAGAAACTATGAGCTGACCTGTGGTTAGGGCCGCAATAAACAGACGCGTCCAGTTAGGAAAGGCGCTTTGAATTTCCTAGCCTGATTTTACAAACCGGAGAACAGAAGAGAGGCGTAAACGCAGAGAATGCTGCTCTGTATGCAGTAACAGACTGACAAAGCAGAAATGGGTTTTGAAAGTAGATGTTGGAACATGGCAAGAAGCCCCATGTTCACTGCTGTCACTGATCTTTTACAAAGCAGACGTTCCCTGGCAGTCCATTACTCAGTACAGCTTTGCCGCCTGCATCTGTCTGTCTGGCTGCGTCCTATCCAATCATACTATACCAATGGAACATTTAAGGCAGGAAGTGTGACAAAGGAAAATACATATATCTGTTAAAATTAGTCTGTCACCAGGATTTTGCCACCTAGTTTGAGAGTAGCATAATGTAGAGACAGAAACCCTGATTCTAGCAATGTATCACTTACTGGGCTGCTAAGTGTAGTTTTGATAAGATCATTGTTTTATCAGTAGGAGTTTATTGCTGGCGGACAAGTAAACCTGCTGACATGTAGTCAAGTATATTCATTAGCTTTCTGAGTGCACTGTGCAGAGGCAGAAAGCTGCCAATCAGTGGTGTGGGTGGGGTTATATAGACTTCAGCATTCAGAGAACTGCTTGATCTGCAGCAGATAAAACAGGGATTTTATCAAAATGACAGCATCAGCTCAGTAAATAAAATCACTGGAATCAGGGTCTCTGTCCCTATATTATGTTACTCTCAGATGGGGTAACAAAAACCTGATAACAGATTCCCTTTAAATACCAGACAATGAGTAAAATGAAATCAAATAACGAAACTGTAATTTCTCACTTATAGTTCAATGAGCTGAAAACAGGAGCAACTAAAATTGACACTATGGAAATGGAGTATAACGCCAAAATATTCAACAAGGTAGTTATATTATAGTATCAAAATGATTAACTCTTTATTAGTACAGGTGCAAAACAGGTACATTAAAAAGTACAATCAAAAATGATCAGGGAACAGAGATGACACAGAAGAATGGAATCACCACACATATGTGGTGAGTACAATGGTACAAGAAGATAAACCAAAATCTACATGAAGACCCATGCCCATGCTGCAGTCTCACACATGGCCATCTATTAAAGCAAAATTACTGCCAAAGGGCAAGGGGAATTCGTACAAAGCCTTCCATTAAAATGCTGTGTGCAAAGAAATGGAAGAGAAAATAGTCACCAAGCTTACCCATAAATGAGATATATGAGCGGAATGTCCAGATGTTACGATATTAAAGACTATCCCTCGGCACTTTAAGCAAGTCCATAATTGCGATCCACGTACATTTAAAGTTAAAGGGATTGACAAAGTACATCTTGGGACTAGGGGTGGAGATTATAAGAAGGTCTTAGCCCAGCTGGAGTGTCGGTGGATAGTCACCTTAGGGTCCATGACACCTCATGGACTTAATGAGAAGCTATCCTTTGCCCCCTTTTTGTAGTGTCATCATGTCTTTCTGGCTTTTTATATATGTATATATAAGGTGTTTTTTGTTCTTGTTTTTAATTGCTGTTTTTTATTTCACATTTTTTTAGTGTACAATTAGCATGAATTCTTGCAGGTATTGCGGGGTTTATTTTGGGCGCACGAATTGGAATCGTGGAGTAAAGGGTGGAGAAACAATCACGTGGAACCTTCTTTCCTGCTTGTATGCAGGACATGGAATTGAAGAAAAAGGAAGAAAATTCCCTCATTTATACTGATCCTTTGGTCATGCAGACTTTGCAGAGCCATCTGTGTGTTAGTTATTATTTTTTGTGCTTTAACTTTAATGTTTGGATATATAGCATATTAAATGATATTTCGTATCCTTATTAGATGAGATGACATATTGCACTCTTTTGATATAACGATCAGTAATGAAATTGACTATGATTAATTTCTGCGGGGCTATGTCCTGATTGAATGATGTCATATTATATATGAGAAAATGAGTGCTTTGATTATACAATTGAGATATCTGGATATCATTGTATGGTGTCTTTTACATAAATAGTGACAATTGTATATATCTAGACTTTTCTTTGTTATATGTTTATTATTGTTGTCTCTTCTGTAAATTATAATGGCTGTTAAACATACTCTATGCGGGTTCTGTGAATCACGCTAATTCTGTGTGTAGAAGAATGTGGTTCTGTATGGCCATTGGTATCAGAGTTGAATTTCTCTTTTCCTCCTCTTTCTCCTTCCTCGCTTCCTTTTTTTTTTTTTTTCCTTTTCGTGCCTTTTCGTGTCTCTTTGTAGGCAGTGTCATTTCGTTCTAACTTGCCCTTCCTTTTGCCAATACTAGAAATGGCCGCCGCGGGGTTGCGCATGCGCGGCTGGTCCCGTCTTGAGCGGATGTCCCGGAAGGCGTCAGCACTACCTGGGGTGGGACAATGACGTCAGGAGAGTGGCATCTCTCCTTGTCCCTCCCACAGGCTATGACGGCCGGAAGTGACGTTCCGCGATTGGGGCCCACCTCTCATGCGCTCACATCCTCCCGCGGTCGATGCTAATTTCACACACCTGTGTTATACACATTTTATCCCCCGCACATTCAACAGCACCACATACGCCCCCCGATGAAGCCCAGCGCGAAACGTGCGTAGGGGCTCTGGGGACTGGACATTCCGCACATATATCTCATTTATGGGTAAGCTTGGTGACTATTTTCTCTTCCATTTCTTTGCACACAGCATTTTAATGGAAGCCTTTGTACGAATTCCCCTTGCCCTTTGGCAGTAATTTTGCTTTAATAGATGGCCATGTGTGAGACTTTGCAGCATGGGTCTTCATGTAGATTTTGGTTTATCTTCTTGTACCATTGTACTCACCACATATGTGCGGTGATTCCATTCCTCTGTGTCATCTCTGTTCCCTGATCATTTTTGATTGTACTTTTTAATGTACCTGTTTTGCACCTGTACTAATAAAGAGTTAATAATTTTGATACTATAATATAACTACCTTGTTGAATATTTTGGCGTTATACTCCATTTCTATATAGGTTCATATACTTCTAAGGGAGTTGCCTCCTTATTTAGCCATTTTGAACGTTCTTTTTTCTAGATAGAAATAGAACTATGTTCATTGATATGTTGGATTATGTTAAACTGAGTATTTTTCTGTGTGTATTCACAGCTTCTTCCAGCAGCATGGATCATAAGGCACGCGAAAAGACGTGGCTTTCTAAGCTTGATCAGGTTTTTGGTGATGACACCAGTGTGGTTTTAAATACAAGCGAAACGGACGAATCAGTATCCAGACTCAAATACCTATGTAATAAGAAATTACGTTTGTGGTGGAATAAGGCATTCCTAGAAAGATATTTGGAAAAGGACCTGATTCCAAGAGGCCTTCGTGTACAAGTGTTCCCTTCCTTTTCTATTGAAGATGAAGCATTGAAAAAACAGTGGGAGGATGTGTCCTCGACTTGTTCATGGGGATATATGGGGTTACTTATAAAATCTAATACATCATCTCTTCAAGATGTTGAATTGGAGATTAATAATCTTCAGGAATCCCTTAATAGCAAACTATCTTCAGAAGAATCCTCACTATTACAAAAACAACTTGAAAATGATTTTTTAAAGTGGGAAAAGGAGATAGTGGCTTCAAAAACCAAAAAGTATCAGCGGGATCAACTTGATTATAAGAATAACCAGGTATATCGGTGGCGAAAGAAATTAATGAAAACTCAATCTACGCCAAGAACCCATCATAACTCTTTCTCGTCAACCTCGTCTATTGACGAGGAGCCACAGAGTAGTGGCCATCGTAATAATGCTCATCAGGAGAGATTTGGTATGGGAAGACAAGGGCACTTTAGGGGTAAATCATCTAATAAACGGAAAATGACCCCACCTCAATCAATGGAGAAAAAAAACAAAACTAGGAATGCCTTAGAGGTAATCAACCTTTCCACCCACTCTTTGACTAAAAATCAACTTGAGGTTTTGAGTCTGGGCCTGAATTTTGTTCCTACTAATGATTTTAACTTTTTTTCAGCCATGAAGGACATACAATTGTTCCTAAGAAAAGTCTTACTACGTAAACTTCACACGAAAACGGTTGATAGGACTACTTTGTGTTCCTCGGCGGAACAGGAAGCTCTGGGCATATTGGAGGAACTAGAACGGGAGGGATCATCTAATCCTTCAGGTATTTTTCCTACTTCTGTTGTGCCGAGATCTACCACATTTCCCCCTTTCTCTTTATGTCCATCGATTGAGATATTCAATAAACTTGTGGTGAAAGATATAAAAACATTAACAAGGACACATAAGGGGGATAATTTGACAAGGGCACACAGAATTGCCTTGAAGGAACTAAAATCTTTAAAGGATATCGTGATAAAATCAGCAGATAAAGGGGGGAATGTGGTCATCTGGCCAACATTAAAGTATGAAAAAGAAGCCTTTCGGCAGTTAAGAGATCGTGAATCTTATGCTATCCTCCCACATAATCCAACTAGTTCCTTTGGTGTAGTTATCTATGAAATCTTGGATGTTGCTTTTAACCAAGGCATTATCCCTAAAAAGATTTTCGACGGATTATTAGTTAAAAGCCCTGTGGTTCCTACCTTCTATCTTCTGCCGAAGATACACAAAGACCCAGTGAATCCTCCCGGACGTCCGATTGTCTCTGGCATAGGAGGGCTTTGCGATCCCATCTGTAAGTTCATTGAACATTATTTGCATCCTTTAGTGGAGACGCTGCCCTCCTATGTCAGGGACACTACGGACGTCCTGAGAAAACTTGATGGTCTCCATCTTGAACCTGGCATGTTGTTTGCTACGATTGATGTAGAGTCCCTATATACATGCATTGGACATAGTGATGGATTGGAAGCAGCGGAGTTTTTCCTTGGCATGAGCAATCTAGATATGGCCTTACGGTCCTTGATCTTGGAACTGCTTGAGTTTGTTTTAACTCATAACTATTTTACTTTTAAGGACAAATTTTATCTGCAGCGACGCGGCACTGCAATGGGCGCGGCCTGTGCGCCATCTTACGCAAACCTCTTCCTGGGCCACTGGGAGAGGGAGGTTTTCAGGGATGGTGCATGCGCCACGTCCCATGTGCAGTGCTGGTATCGCTATATCGACGATGTCTTTATGATTTGGCAGGGTACCGAGCCTGACCTGATCGACTTCATCTGTGGTTTAAATCAAAATTGTCGTAATATCAAGCTGACAAACAGGGTGGCGGCGAGTGAGATTGATTTTTTGGATATTAAGATCACGTTGTGTGGGGATGGTGCAATTCAAACTGACGTGTTCCGGAAGGAAACGTCTGTCAACTCTTTATTGCATGCATCATCTTCCCACAACGCATCAACCATTCGGGCCATCCCTGTGGGTCAGTTTTTGAGAATGAAGCGAATATGTTCCACCGATGAGGTCTTTGAGGAAAGGGCTCGGGATCTTGCCCAGCGGTTCCGTGATCGTGGATATAGTATGAGAAACATTAAATCGGGCTATTCTCGTGCCAGGAGGACTCCTCGCCAACAACTCCTTGACTCTGAACAACATGCCGGTTCTACGAGGGAACAACCACTGAGGTGTATTATGACCTACAATAATCAGTGGAATAAGATAAGAGAGATCATGGGAAAACACTGGTCTGTTTTACAAACAGATATTACATTAAAGGGAATCCTGCCTGATAGACCCCTTTTGACCTCTAGAAGGGGAAGAAATTTAAAAGACCATCTCGTGAGAAGTCACTATGTGGTTAGATCTACTAACCCTTTCTGTGCCAGGCCCCAGAGGTGGGGATGTTACCCATGTGGCTCATGTTTGGCCTGCCAAAATATTGTTAGGGCAACCACTTTTAAGGTGGCCGATGGTGGTATGGAATACCATATCACAAATTATATTTCTTGTAGCACCACATATGTGGTATATTACGCCACATGTGCATGTGACTTGATCTATGAGGGACTCACCTCTAGGGAGCTTCGCACTAGGGTTAGGGAGCATGTAAGGGACATAAGGGTGGCAAGGGAGATCTCAGATGTTACAATATTAAAGACTATCCCTCGGCACTTTAAGCAAGTCCATAATTGCGATCCACGTACATTTAAAGTTAAAGGGATTGACAAAGTACATCTTGGGACTAGGGGTGGAGATTATAAGAAGGTCTTAGCCCAGCTGGAGTGTCGGTGGATAGTCACCTTAGGGTCCATGACACCTCATGGACTTAATGAGAAGCTATCCTTTGCCCCCTTTTTGTAGTGTCATCATGTCTTTCTGGCTTTTTATATATGTATATATAAGGTGTTTTTTGTTCTTGTTTTTAATTGCTGTTTTTTATTTCACATTTTTTTAGTGTACAATTAGCATGAATTCTTGCAGGTATTGCGGGGTTTATTTTGGGCGCACGAATTGGAATCGTGGAGTAAAGGGTGGAGAAACAATCACGTGGAACCTTCTTTCCTGCTTGTATGCAGGACATGGAATTGAAGAAAAAGGAAGAAAATTCCCTCAATTTATACTGATCCTTTGGTCATGCAGACTTTGCAGAGCCATCTGTGTGTTAGTTATTATTTTTTGTTATTTTTTGTGCTTTAACTTTAATGTTTGGATATATAGCATATTAAATGATATTTCGCATCCTTATTAGATGAGATGACATATTGCACTCTTTTGATATAACGATCAGTAATGAAATTGACTATGATTAATTTCTGCGGGGCTATGTCCTGATTGAATGATGTCATATTATATATGAGAAAATGAGTGCTTTGATTATACAATTGAGATATCTGGATATCATTGTATGGTGTCTTTTACATAAATAGTTACAATTGTATATATCTAGACTTTTCTTTGTTATATGTTTATTATTGTTGTCTCTTCTGTAAATTATAATGGCTGTTAAACATACTCTATGCGGGTTCTGTGAATCACGCTAATTCTGTGTGTAGAAGAATGTGGTTCTGTATGGCCATTGGTATCAGAGTTGAATTTCTCTTTTCCTCCTCTTTCTCCTTCCTCGCTTCCTTTTTTTTTTTTTTCCTTTTCGTGCCTTTTCGTGTCTCTTTGTAGGCAGTGTCATTTCGTTCTAACTTGCCCTTCCTTTTGCCAATACTAGAAATGGCCGCCGCGGGGTTGCGCATGCGCGGCTGGTCCCGTCTTGAGCGGACGTCCCGGAAGGCGTCAGCACTACCTGGGGCGGGACAATGACGTCAGGAGAGTGGCATCTCTCCTTGTCCCTCCCACAGGCTATGACGGCCGGAAGTGACGTTCCGCGATTGGGGCCCACCTCTCATGCGCTCACATCCTCCCGCGGTCGATGCTAATTTCACACACCTGTGTTATACACATTTTATCCCCCGCACATTCAACAGCACCACATACGCCCCCCGATGAAGCCCAGCGCGAAACGTCCGTAGGGGCTCTGGGGACTGGACATTCCGCACATATATCTCATTTATGGGTAAGCTTGGTGACTAACTATTTTCTCTTCCATTTCTTTGCACACAGCATTTTAATGGAAGCCTTTGTATGAATTCCCCTTGCCCTTTGGCAGTAATTTTGCTTTAATAGATGGCCATGTGTGAGACTTTGCAGCATGGGCATGGGTCTTCATGTAGATTTTGGTTTATCTTCTTGTACCATTGTACTCACCACATATGTGCGGTGATTCCATTCCTCTGTGTCATCTCTGTTCCCTGATCATTTTTGATTGTACTTTTTAATGTACCTGTTTTGCACCTGTACTAATAAAGAGTTAATAATTTTGATACTATAATATAACTACCTTGTTGAATATTTTGGCGTTATACTCCATTTCTATATAGGTTCATATACTTCTAAGGGAGTTGCCTCCTTATTTAGCCATTTTGAACGTTCTTTTTTCTAGATAGAAATAGAACTATGTTCATTGATATGTTGGATTATGTTAAACTAAAATTGACACTATGCAGCTGTTTATGTGATGTCCCAGATTATATATAATGCATGATACATATCGATATACCAATTATTTGTACAGACACACAAGGTATGAATGAACTGAAACAACAACAAAAAAAGACCTAACACCTTAATCACCAGGCCTGGAAGGGTTTAAAAGGGCCTTAATGACTGGCCTTTTTTTTCTTAGCTTTTCCTTTCCACTGTTCAGCAACCTTAACTTTGTTATTGTTTTTACTGATGTGGTCACATGAGGCTTTGTGGTACGTGAGACAACTTTTATTATTTTATTACCAATGCTTTCAGGTACATATATATTACTGTAATTTATACAATTCATTTTTTTGCAACGCAAATATAAAAAGTGGATTTTGGTTGAAATTTTTTTTTATTTAGATTTCTTCACTGTTCATTTTCTCCACCAAATAGCCTGCTCAATGAATTATTTTAGGTTATTACGGTCAAGTACACATTAAGTGTAGTTTTTTTCCTTCTATGTATAATCAAATTTATTTTACATGAAAAAATACAAATAATAATATAATAATTTTATATATATATATATATATATATATATATATATATATATATATACACACACACATACTGTATATGTGGTAAATGACCACAGCGCTGGCCCTTGATGATCTCCTGTATCAGGAGGGGTGTGACGTTCCTCCTGCGATGTCCTGTTTGAGACTGCACCAAACCAGACATCACAGGAAGCAAACAAAAAAAATGAATGTTATAGGGAGAAGTTGTATAGGGAGAATGGAGAAGTCATAAAAAAAGAAGTCTTTGATGAGATACCCCTTAATACTTTCACTGACATTTCTGCAGTGCTACAGTGCAGTTTAGTTAACACCAGAAGTGACATTACTTTCCTTAGGCCTCTTAGTAGGTGACTTTTGTAACTGTCAATACTTGCACTGCTGTTGAATCCTGATTTCATTCAGCGGAGTAGGGATTTGACAAGCTATCATAACAGAGGGAAAAACACACATTTCCAAAATGAAGGTGTCTATAAAAAGACATCTTTTTGATTGCATCAATGTGGATGTAAGAAATAAATGGAGGAAAGAAAATGAGTTTAAAAGATAAAGGTCCTATGTTATTTGCCAATTAAAGGGGTTGTCCAGGCTTCTGTCAAAAGTCTGCGGTCCCTCTAAGTGTCTGCAAACTGTGGAATCACAGCCAGGGTGCGGTGCACAAACTGTCATAATTCCCTGGTATTCCCGATGTAAGCGGGTGGTCACATGATCTCATGAATGTGATTTGCATGCTTGTGGCCACATGCCAACTAGACTTATTAGGCTTCTCTCAGAAGTGAACTGAGAGAAGCTAGAGGAGTCTAGTCGGCACGAAACCACAAGTATGCAAATATCATACATCCGATCATGTGACCGCCCACACTACACTGCACGCTTTCACAATTCGGCAGTCTGCAGTCACATAGAGTGACTGCAGACTTTTGTCCCAAGTCCGGACAACCCCTATCGTTACAATAAATTACGGTAGTTGGTTTTCAACTGTAATCACACTTCCAGCTTTCAGTTGAGCTGTCATAATTAATGAGTATTTTCAGAGCCTGATGAAATTTGGCGACAGCCCCTCTCCCCAGTAATAACTTTAAATAAAAAGGTACATAAAGGGAGCCATAAACATTAAATGAATATTTTTTGAGCACCTTAAAGGGGGTTTTCCACTAACAAAAGTTAATTTTAATCAATAGATCTAGGAATAATAATAATTTCCACAATTGGATGTGATAAAATAAAATGTTCCTGTGCTGAGATAATCTTATAAATGTGCCCCTGCTGTGTCCTGTGTAATGGCTGTGTCTGACCGTGCTGGAACATTAGAGACATTACAGCAGGGGATCACAGCTGATTCTTTCTTTGAGGTGAAAAATTGTTTTAAAACAGGTAGGGAAATGTTTTACCTCACAAAAAGAATCAGCTTTGATTCCCTGCTGTCCTGTCTGTATCCTCTTTTTCTCCTCCCCTGCCCAGGAGCTGTGGTATGATCAGACCATCCAATTGTAGAAATTATTAGATCTATTGATTAAAATTAACTTTTGCTCGTGAGAAAACCTCTTTAACAAAAAGGAAAGATCAGGCATTTTTACTGTAACATGCCCAGTCCCTTATTCTCGCAGGAGAAAAGCTGCCGCCATAAATGTCCGGTAGCAGCCTATTCCCTCTCTTCCAACCGACGTGCATGCTTGTTTAGACATGCTACCAGATTTCTTTTAATTATGATGTATTTGCCCCCAGCCACACATGTGATCTATATCCCTCAATGTCTACTGTGATGTATATGACGGTATGACCCCAACCCCTCCTGTTATGTATATGACCCCAACCCTTCCTGTGTTGTATATGACCCCAACCCCTCCTGTGATGTATATGAGCCCAACCCCTCCTGTGTTGTATACGACCTCAACTCCTCCTGTTATGTATATGACCCCAACCTGTCCTATGATGTATATGACCCCAACCCCATGTGATCTATATGCCTCAATGTCTACTGTGATGTATATGACGGTATGAACCCAACCCCTCCTGTGATGTGTATGCACCCAGCCCCTCCTGTTATGTACATGACCCCAACCCCTTCTGTTATGTATATGACCCCAGTCCCTCCTGTTATGTATATGACCCCAACCCCTCCTATGTTGTATATGACCCCAACCCCTCCTGTGTTGTATATGACCCCAACCCCTCCTGTAATGTATATGACCCCAACCCTTCCAGTGATGTGTATGCACCCAGCCCCTCCTGTTATGTATATGACCCCAACCCTTCCTGTGATGTGTATGCACCCAGCCCCTCCTGTTATGTATATGACCCCAACCCCTCCTGTTATGTATATGACCCCAACCCCTCCTGTTATGTATATGACCCCAACCCCTCCTGTGTTGTATATGACCCCAACCCCTCCTGTGATGTATATGACCCCAACTCCTTCTGTTATGCATGACCCCAACCCGTCCTGTGATGTATATGACCCCAACTCCATGTGATATATATGCCTCAATGTCTACTGTGATGTATATGACGGTATGACCTCAACCCCTCCTGTGATGTGTATGCACCCAGACCCTCCTGTTATGTATATGACCCCAGACCCTCCTTTTAGGTATATGACCCCAGTCCCTCCTGTTATGTATATGACCCCAGCTCCTCCTGTTATGTATATGATCCCAGCTACTCCTGTTATGTATATGACCCCAGCCCGTCCTGTGATGTATAGGACCCCAACCCCTCCTGTGATGTGTATGCTCCCAGACCCTCCTGTTATGTATATGACCCCAGCCCCTCCTTAAATGTATATGACCAGAGCCCCTCCTGATAGCCCCTCTGCCTTTGGATCGGAAACCCCGCGGTGTGACGCGGGGTCCCGATCACTGCCATGGTATGACGACATCCAGGTTACCAGAGCTGAGAAACTTCCTGTCATGCACAGTGCATGTCAGGAAGTCTCTCAGGTCAGTGTGCACAGAGTGCAGCGCTGACAGCTTCTATAGCATGCAGATGCTGCTTCATCTGCATGCTATAGAAGCGATCAGCCTGCAAAATATGTTTGTCCCATAGTGGGACAAAGTGTAAAAGTTATAATGAAGTAAAAAAAATGTTTTTAAATAATTGTAAAACTATTTTTTAATAAATAAATAAAAAATAATCTATTTATTCTATCACTAAATAAATATTTGAATGAAAAAATAAACTAAACAATAGAAGTACACATTATTGGTATCGCCGCGTTCGTAATGACCCGACCTATAAAACTCTCCCTCTAGTTAACCCTTTTTGTGAACACCATTAAAAAAAGAAAAAAAAAATCCTGTATCATCATACCGCCAAACAAAAAGTGGAATAACACGCGATCAAAAAGACGGATATAAATAACCATGGTACCGCTGAAAACGTCATCTTGTCCCACAAAAAACGAGTCACCATATAGCGTCATCAGCGAAAAAATAAAAAGTTATAGCTGTCAGAATAACTCAATGCGAAAACAATTATTTTTTCCATAAAATTGTTTTTATTACTGTATATAAAAACGCGAAAACATAAAAAAAGATATAAATGAGGTATCGCTGTAATCGAACTGACCAAAATAATAAAACTGCCTTATCAATTTTACCAAACACAGACGGTATAAATGTCCCCCCAAAAAAAGCAATTCATGAATTGCTGTTTTTTGCTCATTCTGTCTCCCAAAAATCAGAATAGAAAGTGATCAAAAAATGTCATGTGCCCAAAAATTATACCAATAAAAACGCCAGCTCGTTCCGCAAAAAACAAGACCTCACATGACTCTGTTGGCCAAAATATGGAAAAATTATAGCTCTCAAAATGTGGTGATGCAAAAACTATTTTTTGCAAGAAAAAGCATCTTTTAGGGTGTGACAGCTGCCAAACATAAAAATCCGCTATAACACCTCTTTCACATGTCCTGATATTTCCGGTTCCAGAGATGTCAGTGTCCGTGTGTGTAATACTTGTGGCACATGTGTGGCATGTGTGCGCCGCATCAGTACACGGACGAGCGCCAGGGAAGAAATGTTGCAATAAGCGCTGTTCCCTGGTGCTGAACACGGCTCTCATCATTCTTCCCTGCTCTGCCGGCGATCGACACGAGCAGGGGAGAATGATGAGAGTTACATTTAACCCCTTAATGACCGCCGATAAACCTTTTTACAGCGGCAGTTAAGGGTAATTAAACCACAGCGCCACTTTTTAACGGAGCCGAGGTTTAAGGTTATAGCGCCCCCCAGCGTTGGAATTTCTCTGGGGTCTTGTCTGCCGGGAGTAGTCAATACCCCAGAGAACATGATTTGGGTCGGTGTTTACCGACCCCGGTGTTGCAATCACCGTTATTAACGGTATAACGGTGACCGCCAAAGAAAAAGTCAGATTTTCCATTTAATTTCTCTCTCCTCTGATGTGATCGCCCATGAGAGGAGAGAGAAATATGGTCCCCCGATCACCCTTCCCCCCTGTTCCTCCATTGTCCCTGCAGGCCCCCTGAAGTACCCCGGGTCACCGGCTTCCTCTTCCAGTAGAAACTGGTGGGCGCATGTGCAGTGCCAGCAACCGGCAACAATATAAGATTTTTTCCTATTGGTTCATTTTGAAAAAAAAAAGCAAATCAAACCCCCCTTTATCACCCCCTAGTAAGGGAAAAATAAAATAAAAAAAAAATGTATTTATTTCCATTTTCCCATTAGAGTTGGGCTAAAGTTAGGGATGTGGCTAAAGTTAGGGTTGGGTCTAGAGTTGGGGTTAGGGTTTGCATTACGTTTATGGTTGGGATTAGGGTTAGGATTGGGATTAGACGCGTGTTAGGGTTAGGTTTGTGGTTAGAGTTATGGTTAGGATTAGTGTTAGGAGTGTGTTGGACTTAGTGTTGGAGTTAGAATTGGGGGGTTTCCACTGATTAGGCACATCAGGGGCGCTACAAAAACGACATGGCGTCCGATTTCAATTCCAGCCAATTCTGCGTTTAAAAGGTCAAACGGTGCTCCTTCCCTTCCGAGCTCTGCTGTGTGCCAAAACAATGATTTACCCCCACATATGGGGTATTGACGTACTCAGGACAAATTGGACAACAACTTTTGGTGTCCAATTTCTCCTGTTACCCTTGTGAAAATGGAAAAATTGGGGGCAAAAAATATTTTTTGAGAAAAAATATATTTTTTTTATTTTTACGGCTCTACATTATAAACTTCTGTGAAGCACTTGGGGGTTCAAAGTGCTAACCAGTTTTCTAGATAAGTTCCTTAGGGGGTCTAGTTTCCAAAATGGTGTCACTTGTGGGAGTGTTCCACTGCTTAGGCACATCAGGGGCTCTCCAAAGACGACATGGCGTCCAATCTTACTTCCAGCCAATTTTGTGTTGAAAACGTAAAACTGTGCTCCTTCCCTT
Source organism: Dendrobates tinctorius (assembly GCF_039654945.1). NCBI lineage: Eukaryota > Metazoa > Chordata > Amphibia > Anura > Dendrobatidae > Dendrobates > Dendrobates tinctorius. Next base: position 8,661,203 of record NW_027361758.1, read on the forward strand.
CCGAGCTCTGCCATGCACCCAAACAGTGGTTTACCCCCACATATGGGGTATCAGCCTACTCAGGACAAATTGCACAACAACTTTTGGGGTACAATTTCTCCTGTTACCAGGCTGGTACCATGGGAAAATAAAAAAAATGGATGTGAAATAAAAATGTTTGTGAAAAACGATAAATGTTCATTTTTTTTAAACATTCCAAAAATTCCTGTGAATCAGATGAAGGGTTAATAAATTTCTTGAATGTGGTTTTGAGCACCTTCAGGGGTACAGTTTTTAGAATGGTGTCATTTTTGGGTATTTTCTATCATATAGACCCCTCAAAGTGTCTTCAAATGTGATGTGATCCCTGAAAAAAATGTTGTAAAAATGAGAAATCAAACAAAAAAAAATTTTGATTCCAAAATTGAGCTGATGTAAAGTAAACATGTGGGAAATGTTACTTATTAAGTATTTTATGTGATATATCGCTGTGATTTAAGGGCATGAAAATTCAAAGTTGTAAAAATGCGAAATTTTTGCCAAATTTCCGTTTTGTTTTTTTTTTCACAAATAAACTTAAGTCATATCAAAGAAATTTTACCACTACCATGAAATGTCACGAGAAAATAATGTCAGAATCACCGGGATCCATGGAAGCGTTCCAGAGTTATTACCTCATAAAGGGAAAGTGGTCAGAATTGTAAAAATTGGCCCGGTCATTAAAATGCAAACCACCCTTGGGGTAAATAGGTTATAGATTTGTCATCAAATTAAAAGTCACCAGTTTTTTTGGTTTTCACTGTCTGCTCTCCTGAGTATTCTTTCCTTTCCTTTTTTTCTAAATCTGCCATAAGGTTCGAGAAATATGCGATATGGGCCTTTTTATTTAGTGCTAATTTCTGTGATTTTTACAAGGAGGTGTGGTTCACAAGACTGAGGGATGGTGCTTTTTGGTTCTCAGCATTATTACCCTGCGAGTACCACCCCCTTGATAAAGACTATAAAAATTAGTACTTAAAGGAAAACTGTCAGCAGGATTGTGCTCAGTAAACTACAGACAGTGTCAGGTCGGCGCTGTTATACTGATTAAAGTGATACATTGGTTGATTAAATCTGTCTTGTGGTTGTTGTTTAATCTTTATTTGTAGTTTTCAGTCAATGAGATTCTCAAGCTCCGAGACAGCCTGTGAGGGGTCTTTATGTGGTGCTCTGCTTACATATGCATCCTTATGGGCTTATGACATCCCTCAGTGACCTGCCTCCTATTTTACATACTGCATATAATATTGTGTGGAAAAAAATAGCATTTATCAGGCAGGCGCTGGCTATAACATGATACAATGGATAATGTGCATGTATTCATTTATGATTTAGTCATATAGTATTGTGGGGAGAAAAAAAATATCTGTGCCGGCGCCGATGCCATTTTGCTAGAGAAAAAAAATGTGGCTCCATCAAGATGGAAGCAGCACACCTCCACAGTAGCATCTATCGGAACGTGATAGATGCTAACGCGCTGGCGCCATTTTGCTAGAGGAAAAAAAAATATTTGTCTCCATCAAAATGGTGATGCTACTGCACAGGCGCCATCTTGATGGAGCCAATTTTTTTCCTCTAGCAAAATGTCATCGGCACAGTAGCATCTATCGGAACGAGATGAGGCGCCATTTTGATGAAAGTATTTTTTTTTCTCCAAACAAAACTGAAGAGGATAAGCGGGAACAAAATCTGAGCAAAAACTGGTCACTTTTGATTTGTGTCAGGTCCTCTTCAAACTTAAGCATTTAATAATATCCTTACCTTCGTCCTGAGAGGGTTAGGAAATACTGACATACCAGATGAGATTAGGTCATTGTTATTAGCAGATCACTTCCTTCGTCTTAGGAGTAGACTCAGCACAAACGCAAGATTTTAGATGAATACTAAAAACTGGTAAAACTGTACAGTGATCATCCTTTGCCTTCAAAACAGCATCAGTTGCCATATGTCATCACTTTCAGGACTCCTGGTTCTTCTTTATGATGATAGCTTTTACTTACATTGATTGTAAGTTCAGGGTTGTCATCCTGCTGCAGAATAAATCTGGAGCCAATCAGATGCCTAACTGGTGGTACTGCATGATGGAGAAGTCTCTGACTTTAGTTCTCAGCATTGACCCTAGCTCGATTTTTTCAAATGCAGCCTCAAGCTAATATATATATATATATATATATATATATATATATATATATATATATATATATATATATATATATATATATATATATATACACAGCTCTGGCATACAGTGCCTACAAGTAGTATTCAACCCCCTGCAGATTTAGCAGGTTTGATAAGATGCAAATAAGTTAGAGCCTTCAAGCTTCACACAAGAGCAGGATTTATTAACAGATGCATAAATCTTACAAACTAAAAAGTTATGTTGCTCAGTTAAATTTTAATAAATTTTAAACATAAAAGTGTGGGTCAATTATTATTCAACCCCTAGGTTTAATATTTTGTAGAATAACCCTTGTTTGCAATTACAGCTAATAATCGTCTTTTATAAGACCTGATCAGGCCGGCACAGGTCTCTGGAGTTATCTTGGCCTACTCCTCCATGCAGATCTTCTCCAAGTTATCTAGGTTCTTTGGGTGTCTCATGTGGACTTTAATCTTGAGCTCCTTCCACAAGTTTTCAATTGGGTTAAGGTCAGGAGACTGACTAGGCCACTCCAACACCTTGATTTTTTGCCTCTTGAACCAGGCCTTGGTTTTCTTGGCTGTGTGCTTTGGGTCGTTGTCTTGTTGGAAGATGAAATGATGACCCATCTTAAGATCCTTGATGGAGGAGCGGAGGTTCTTGGCCAAAATCTCCAGGTAAGCCGTGCTATCCATCTTCCCATGGATGCGGACCAGATGGTCAGGCCCCTTGGCTGAGAAACAGCCCCACAGCATGATGCTGCCACCACCATGCTTGACTGTAGGGATGGTATTCTTGGGGTCGTATGCAGTGCCATCCAGTCTCCAAACGTCACGTGTGTGGTTGGCACCAGAGATCTCGATCTTGGTCTCATCAGACCAGAGAACCTTGAACCAGTCTGTCTCAGAGTCCTCCAGGTGATCATGAGCAAACTGTAGACGAGCCTTGACATGACGCTTTGAAAGTAAAGGTACCTTACGGGCTTGTCTGGAACGGAGACCATTGCGGTGGAGTACGTTACTTATGGTATTGACTGAAACCAATGTCCCCACTGCCATGAGATCTTCCCGGAGCTCCTTCCTTGTTGTCCTTGGGTTAGCCTTGACTCTTCGGACAAGCCTGGCCTCGGCACGGGAGGAAACTTTCAAAGGCTGTCCAGGCCGTGGAAGGCTAACAGTAGTTCCATAAGCCTTCCACTTCCGGATGATGCTCCCAACAGTGGAGACAGGTAGGCCCAACTCCTTGGAAAGGGTTTTGTACCCCTTGCCAGCCTTGTGACCCTCCACGATCTTGTCTCTGATGGCCTTGGAATGCTCCTTTGTCTTTCCCATGTTGAACATGTATGAGTGCTGTTCACAAGTTTGGGGAGGGTCTTAAATAGTCAGAAAAGGCTGGAAAAAGAGATAATTAATCCAAACATGTGAAGCTCATTGTTCTTTGTGCCTGAAATACTTCTTAATACTTTAGGGCAACCAAACAGAATTCTGGTGGTTTGAGGGGTTGAATAATAAATGACCCTCTGAATAAACTTTTCACAATTTAAAAAAAAATTAAACAAAGAAATAACAATCTTTTTTGCTGCAGTGCATTTCACACTTCCAGGCTGATCTACAGTCCAAATGTCACAATGCCAAGTTAATTCCGAATGTGTAAACCTGCTAAATCTGCAGGGGGTTGAATACTACTTGTAGGCACTGTATATGTACTGTATATGTATATATATATATATATATATATATATACACACACACACACACACACTGTATATATACATACACACAATGTATATATTTTCTTACATTAAAATGTTGTTAAAGACGTTTTATTACATTTTGTTGCTATAATAAAATAAAAATTAAATTGAGTTACTGATGCTACAACAGTGACACATTAACCATATAATGAGCCCCTCACCATTACCTGTGAGAAATTGAATAGCGCAATACTATGTATAGTCCCAGTATAATACTTCATACTACAGAAACATATTACATGGAAAACATAGGGAGCTGTAACACCTGCATGTAAAATATATGGATATGGACTAGGAAAAATCACATGTCTTGTTTATCATAAAATGCAAAATTTTATTAAGGTCACATAAACAAAACAGGTTACAGTACAAACATGTCCACATGTGGAAAATGAAGAAATAAGTATTATAAACAGTTGGGAAACCACACAACCATGGAGCGATCGTGCAGGCAATAATATGATATCTAAGGGGGAGGTGCCCTTACATGAATGTCACAAAATATAAATCGGTATCACAATATCTCAAATGAGCTTTGGAGAAAAAAGGGGAAGAGGAGAGTAATTGTGCCCCCAATCAAATGGACATGGAGTGCAAGTACATTCAAAAACGCAGAAATAGAGCGTTGGGGCTGCGGTACCGCGTGTTCCTGGGCTGAGGCACTATGGGTGAGAGCAAACTGTGCAATAATGATGCTATTTAATATCAGCTAGGGGTTTGTGCTGAAATGGTAATGGGACTACTAGAGGTTCTCCAATACTGATAGTATTTATTCAGCAATTGCAATTGGCACCTCATGTATCTTACTATATTTTAAACAATTAGTTACTTATTTGCTCCCCCACCTCACATTATGATGTCTGGACACACAGTACTTTGTGTTTACCTTCTGTCCTTATTGTTAAGACCCTCTGTCGCATATTAATGAGTGTACTACATATGCTGAATTGTGGTTCTATTTAATAAACTTGTATATGTTTTTCATACAAGATAAGATGTGGACATTTACTCTGTGAGTATCTGGTGTTTCTAGACTGAATAAGAGTGTCCTATGGGGGATATATTGGTCCCGATCATGAAATGGTGGACGTCCCCCGTCCAATATAAGTGTTATATGAGTTCTGTTCAGACTTTATTGTTATCTCCCATACATACATACTTAAAGGGAACTTCTCACCTTGGAAAATGATATGTACCTGCATATAAAGGATTAATCTACAGCAAAACAGAATTCCAATGCCGTCTGGCCGCCTTACTGAAAGCACATCTACTTGGAGAAAATGAACTTCCTCTTAGGAGACAAAAAATTTCGGTCAAAGTGGCGGTGCAGGGAGCGATTACAGTCATCGCTCACAGCCCCGCTCATTATACTATGAGCTGCAGCTATAAACACACTCCGGCACTTGGACTGACAGCCGGATCTGTAAAGCATCTATGCACAGCATTTTCTTCTTTATAACTGTGTCTTTATTTTACAATTCTTGTATCCATAATGAAGGGACTACAGGACCAAAGCATGAATATTGCTGAAAAAACAAAATGATTTAGCATCTTACATTGGAGAGCCATGTTCACTTTCACTACTAGTGTACACTAAGAGAAAAATACTCAGCAAAGCATAAGGCACCATGTTTAGAAAAGTATACAAGTACAAGAAACCAGTCATGATGGTGCTAATGTATAGGACAATTACAGGACCAATCGCAAAACAATAAACATGGAAGGAGCAAGAAAAAACAATCAAGACAGGTCCGAATATAGTATCAAATTTAAAATACTTTATTTAATTTTTACATCAAAAACACAAGTGGGAGGGAGAGAAAAGTGCATAGGTGCGTCAAAAACATCCAAAAGACGCAAGATGCATGCGGAAAGTCATATCATGTATAGAGTCAAAATGGTATAAAGCCACAAAATATTTGAAGACCAGATCAATTGCCCATAAAAGATGACAGTATTAAACAGGTCAGGGTAACAAGAATGCATACAGTACCATTCCTTATAAAATTTAGCCCTAAGACATCATGAGAGCAATATAATCATGCATGATTGATCTATCATACCCAGATAAGTATATCGGGGACACAGCAGCACCTGCGTCCACCCCAACGCGCGTTTCGGCGCTGCCTTCGTCAGTAGTGTATACTAAAGACTAGATCCCTACTTAAAGGGAATCTGTCACGATTTTTGCTACCTTATCCCAGAACAGCATAATGTAGAGAAAAAAGACCCTAATTCTAGCAATAAATCACATAGTTTACTGGGTGTAGCAGCTGTGATACAATCAGAATTTTTAAATAAACCATGTAGCACAGCTGAGAAAGCTGCCCTCGCCCACACCACAGCTTTCTGTGTACATTGTATATTGACAGTAAGCTGCTATTCAGTGCTTGGGATGTGGTTGGAGCAGATCTCATGTGGGCACCAAACCGGGCAGTGTTAATCTCCTGTTTGTAGTTTTGAATTCCATCATATAGTTTACACTATATGACATTCTAAAAATCTGGAAAATAACAATCTTTCCAGGTTGTAGTTAAAATAAAAAAAAAAAATGGACCATTGTTGTTCAAGTTTAGTTTTTTTGTGGGTGCTCAGTATGCAAGCCCTATCAAGATTTATTACTAAATAGAATGAATGTCAATTCCAAACAACAGAAAAATATCTGTGAACGCTTTGCTTGTGATGCCTTCTCTGTATATAGACATAATGAAGTCACAGTAATGGCATACCACTCAAGCTTTCTAAGTAGCAGGGAACTATTTCCTGGAATGGGAACAAGATTGTAATGAGATCTGCCTACAAGACATAGCTTAATGCAACAGAACTCACAGTATAGTCTATGAATGACAGAACCAAACAGCCACCATTTGAAACTCTGCTTTTGATCCAGTGGATGGAAGAGATTCCAGATTACACGTGCATGATTGTGTTAACGAGGTTTTACAGTCTATATTGATGTCTGCAGTGACTCTATGTGAGTGCAGACATAAGAATCCCCCCAGCCCACGCACTTTGCACTTCAAGGATTCGTCGATTTCTGAGCATACTCAATACAATACAACAGATTATGGACCATTTGGATAGAGTAATGTGCTTAGTTTCTTCTGCTGTGTTCTAAACTTATAGGGGGAACATATCTAGATGCCAGTTGCGGTTTCTGGCTTTCCAAGAGTTTAAGTGAGAAACTTCTGCCTTAAATTAGAGAAGAAATTTTTTTAATTGTTTAGACTAGGCCAAAGTACTCTTATTTATTGCTTGGAGCCTGTATGGTTGCAACAATTCCTAGTTCAGGCTGGCAGCATAAGATTGCATTTCACTGTATGTACAGGCTGTGATTTCCAAATTGACTAAAGATCAGAAAATCACAGCCCGTATACAAACCGAACGAGTAGCCATAGGCCTCATTCACACGTCACTACTTGGTCAGTTTTTGCATTTGTGTTCGTATGCCAAAGCCAGGAATGGAAAATACAGAGAAAAACTATCATTGAAAGATGGCCACTAGTGATGAGTGGGCATGCTCAGATATGGTGTTATCTTAGCATGCTCGTCTCCTAATCGAGTATTTTCGATGTGCTCGAAAAAAATGCTTGATTCGCCGCAGCGGCATGTCTCGCAGACAATCCTGGCACCTTATCCGTGCACACTCGCTCATCATTAATTGCACCAGTTCTGTGTTTTGGAGACACTCCTGGGTTCTTGTAGAGGGCAGAGAATTACATTAACTATCAAATCCTCCATTGTGTTTTCTTTTCTTTTAATTACACCAAGGACTTTATAAATAACATGCTTTTAACAACTTGTGTTCCATTTAATCCATGAGTTAGTATGATTACAGTGATGCCAAATACATATTTTTTTGGTTGACGGTGGCAGAATGTGGTCTGATTTATTTATTATTTTGTAAAAGGGGCTATATATTTTTGGAGGAACTTTTTTAAAGTACGATACAGTAAATATCATTTTTTGTCTGCTTATTCTACTTGATCCATGGTATTTTTTATGAAAAGAATGAGGAAAAATAGAAGGAAAATCCATCATTGTTTTATCTTTTTTTATTATTTAAAATACGACATGTGCAATGTGATTTAAAGGTCAGGTCACCAAGATTTTGCCAACTAATCTGAGAGCAGTTCAGTGAAGAGAGACAGAGACCCTGATTCCAGCGATGTGTTACTTGCTTCCTGCAGTTACAATACAAATCGGCAGGAGATTATCACTTCATAATGGGCTCTATATAAGCCAGTCTACATCACTGACTGGCAGCTTTCTGCCTATGCACAGTGTACACAGAAAGCAGTCAATTGGTGGTGTGAGCGGCGATATATAGAGCTCATCATTCAGAGAAATGGTAGACCTGTTGACAATACAACAGTGATGTTATCAAAACTGCATCAAGCAGTCCAGTAAGTCATACATTCCAGGAATCAGGGTCTCTTTCCCTAGATTATACTGCTGTTTTATATGGGGCACAAAAAAACCCGGTGACAAGATTGCCTTTAAATTTTATGTTCTCCTTTTTTCTATAGGTTAATTTGATACCAGTTGTGCATAACTGCACCATCACAGTCTTAAAGGGGATCTGTCACCCCACTTTTGCCCCATAAGCTGGGGCCACCGCCATCAGGGGCTTATCTACAGCATTCTGTAATGCTGTAGATAAGCTTCCAATGAAACCTGAAAGATAAGAAAAACATGTTAGAATATACTCACCGGGGGGCGGGGGCGGTGGGTGTCGCAGTCCAGTCCGGCGCCTCCCATCTTCATACGATGATGTCCTTCTCCTTGCTTCTCCCTCGGCTCCTGCGCAGGCATACTATATCTGCCCTGTTGAGGGCAGAGTAAAGTACTGCAGTGTGCAGGCGCCGGGAAAGGTCAGAGATGTCCGGCGCCTGCGCACTGCAGTACTTTACTCTTTTTTTTGCTTGCATCAGAATTTTTTTAGGGGCTTCATTGCAAAAGGGGTGAATACATATGCAGATGCCAATTTTTAGTTAGTTGATCCCATAAATGTAATGTATGCTTATATGTTTCTCACTTCACCAACTTAGACTATTTAGTGCTGATGCATCACAAATCGGATTACAAAAATATTCCAACTCAGGTTGTAAGGTAACAAAATAGGTAAAAAGCCATGGGGTGAATATACTTTTGAAAGTCACTGTACAAGCTATTAGTTTGTGGTATAAAATCCTAATGAGAAGTATACTTTAAGCACGGTCAGATCAAATTTCTGGCAGGAAAGACTGATATAAATCAGATCAAATGGCCATTTACAAACAAAAATTTTGGTCTGGTTGAACAGAAAATGGTCACAGGGCAACCTTAAGGTCCCATATACATTAGACTAATGTCGGCTGAAACAGCCAATATCAACGAGTTCCCGGAGAGGCTAATGTTTATGGGTGCCCCAGACAACTGATTGTTGGGGGAAGTGTCAATCAGGAATGTCCGATTTAGGAGCAGCGGAGAGCCATGTTCTCCTGGAGATAAGCTCCTGGAGATAAGAGATGTCTGGTGACTTTTCTCGCAACCATATCACCTTTCTCATTACAATATGATAGCACCCTTCTTTTTTTTAAATTTTACTACAAGATGGAATTAAATTTAGCTTTCTATTTCAATCTGCTAATTTAAATGGACAGATTCCAGGCGAGTGAACTTCACACCCTCGTACCCATATGTGGGTTAACATTCAACTCATTTTCTAGAGCCATTTCTGCTTGAGTGGCTAAATACAGATACAAAGTGTTTCAACCCATGAAATCTGCTTCAAGCGCAACATATAAATATAGAATCTCTCTCACTTGTGTTATTCGGGCTCAGCTGCCAATATGAAGAATAAAAATAATAATAATTGGGGAAAATAAGAAGCCACGCTAGCAGCAGCCCACTCCTTCGGCAGCCAGAATCAGCCTGGGTTTCATTAATGACTCTTTTGTGATCATTAAATCTGACGTCAAATACACTCCATTCACTGAGCTTTCCGCACCCTCTGGTGCATACAGATATAGATCAGGAGAAGGTACCACATTCTGGCGGTTATTATAATTTCGTTAATCCTCACGGTTGAATTTTCGAAGAACAGGGAATAAAAATGCAGCTGCAGTGTTAGGAATGGATATTGGTAGCGCTGCTGCCCCTTGATGGTTCACATTGCATAATCTTCGCATTCTCCAATGATTTTGCGATGTGTCATTCTTAACTACAAATACCAGCTAATCTGAACTGCAGAATCACTGTCGCTTTGTTGGCACATTACTTTAAAGGGGGTTTCCACCCTAGGGCAAACTTTCGGTTTGTAGTGCAGCTTGCCAAATATTTGGCAAAGTACGCACTGGTAGTATGCAGCAAGTTGCAATGTTTGCCAAGTGTTTGCCCTAGTGTGAAAAATTACTTAGGGTGATTTCACACATCCAGATATTTCCGGTACCGGAAAACACGGTACCAGAGATATCCGTGTCCGTGTGGCACACGTGTGCTGCCCGTGTGCAGCATCAGGACCACATGGACGGCCGCCGGGGAAGTAGCGTTACAGTAAGCGCTGTTCCCCTGCATGTGGTGCTGAACATGGCTGTCATTCTCCCTGCTCTGCTGGCAACAGCGCGAACAGGGAAGAATGAATGAAAAAAAAACGACATGGGGTCTCCCCCTCATATTTTGAACCAACTTGGCAAAACTAACAGGTGTGGGCTACTATTCTCTGGCGGGTGAGGGGCCATGAATATGTGCCTCCAACAGCCTTAAAACATTTGCACGCTGACATGTGCATAGACCCATTCATTTGACAATGGCCACTGGATCTGACTTGTGGAAAAAGCTATTAAACCCTGTCAGAGACCTGTTTCACACGTCTGTGGCTCCGGTAAGTGAGAAAACTGTCACTACGCATACCGGAGTCACTGACAGGTGAAACAGGCCTTGTTCTAAGAGCCATAATTTTTGTATTATTTTGTTGACAAAATTATGTGAGTGCTTGTATTTCATGGGATGAGATGAAGCTTTAATTGCTACCATTCTGCAGTACTAACACGGATTTAGTTTTATTATTTTTTATATATATTTATTGTGCAGTTGCAATAATGAAAGAATTTTAAAGTTTGGTCTGTTACTGACATGAAAATATCAACTACGTATGTTTTTCTGTTTCTTTTTTTTGCACAATAAAGTATTGTTTCTTTCTTTTTGTTTAACATTTAATTCAACTTTTTTTTTTCTAGTCCCACCAGGAGACTGGAACATCTGATTTCTTGATCGCTTGTTTAATACACTGCCATAAAACTGACAGGCAGACCGTTAGACCCTTCCTCTGACAGGGTTTAATAGCTTTTTGCACAAGTCAGATACAGTGGCCATTGTTAGGCATAGTAATCCACTAGGTGTCCTGTTATCCCTAGCTGTGTGTAAAAGCCACATTTCTGCCGTTTAGCTCCCCAATGCATTGAGCTGAGCCTAAAACAACTATGAAAAATATATCTGTTATGGAGCATTCGGGGTTAAAGATTGTCCCAAATGTATCAGATGCTTCTCTGTACTTTTCACAATAAGATAATAATAATAATAATACATTTTATTTTTATAGCGCCGACATATTCCGCAGCACTTTACATTTCGGAGGGGATTTGTACAGACAGTAGACATTACAGCATAACAATAATCACATACAGTAGATTATAACAAATACCAAGAGGAATGAGGGCCCTGCTCGCAAGCTTACAGTCTATGAGGAAAGAGGTAGACACGAAAGGTGGGTGGTAACAGTTGCCCTGATTGTATGGACCAGCCATAATATTAAGTGTGTGACAGTACAGACACAGGGGGCTAATGGATGCATAAAGCATGTGGGAACATGATGCAAGGAACCTGGTTATGGTAAAACTTTTGGCTGTGCCACACAGGGAAAGATTAGGTTAATGTGTTGAGGCGATAGACCATTCTGAATAAATGGTCTCACAAGGGGTCTGAGGATCTCATCTCGGTACCTAATGGCAGTCTAGCTACCTCTGGCGAGCACATGGAGGGCTGTGCGGCCCTCCAAAGAAATGCCACCTCACACCATTACTGACCTACTGCCAAACCGGTCATGCTGAACAATGTTGCAGGCAGCAGATCGCTCTCCACGGTGTCTCCAGACTCTGTCACATGCTCAGTGTGAACCTGCTTTCATCTGTGAAGAGCACAGGGCGCCAGTGGTGAATTTGCCAATCCTATTGTTCTGTGGCAAATGCCAAGCGTCCTGCACGGTGTTGGGCTGTGAGCACAACCCCCATCTGTGGACGTCGGGCACTCAGACCATCCTCATGGAGTTGGTTTCTCACCATTTGTGCAGACACATGCACATTTGTGGCCTGCTTGAGGTCATATTGCAGGGCTCTGGCAGTGCTCCTCCTATTCTTCCTTGCACAAAGGCGGAGGTAGCGGCCCTGCTGCCGAGTTGTTGCCCTCCTAAGGGCCCCGTCACACATAGCGACTCACCAGCGATCCCGACAACGATGTGAACTTGTCAGGATCGCTGGTGTGTCGCTACATGATCGCTGGTGAGCTGCCAAACAGGCAGCTTCACCAGCGATCAGGACAGCGACACGCGGGTAACAAGCGACGCACGTCGCTTAGTTACCCACTGTGTACCTTAATTACCAGCGCGCTGGTGCAGGGAGCTGGTAACCAAGGTACACATTGGGTTTCTAAGGGCCGCGCGGCACTTAGAAACCCAATGTGTACCTTGGTTACCAGGCTGCAGCTCGCTGATCGCTGGTCTCCCGCCTGTCACACGCAGCGATGCGTGCTGGCCAGCGGGAGACCAGCGATCAAAAAAATGTCCTGGCCATTCCAGGAAGATCAGCGATACCCGGCAGGGGGGCCGGTCGCTGAAAAGTGTCACACACAGCGATCTCGCTGGTGAGATCGCTATTGCGTCACAAAACTTGTGACTCAGCAGCGATCTCGCTAGCGAGATCGCTGTGTGTGACGGGGGCTTAAGGCCCCCTCCACGTCTCCTGGTGTACTGGCCTGTCTCCTGGTAGCGCCTCCAGTCTCTGGACACTACGCTGACAGACACAGCAATCCTTCTTGCCACAGCTCGCACTGATGTGCCATCCTGGATGAGCTGCACTACCTGAGCCACTTGTGTGGGTTGTAGAGTCCGTCTCATGCTACCACGAGTGTGAAAGCACATCTAACAACATTCAAAAGTGACCAAAACATCAGCCAGAAAGCATTGGTACTGAGATGTGTTCTGTGGTTCCCACCTGCAGAACCACTCCATTATTGAGGGTGTCTTGATAATTGCCAATAATTTCTATCTGTTGTCTATTCCATTTGCACAACAGCATGTGAAATTGTCAATTAACTATGTTAATTTACCAGGAGCAAAACCCCAAAGCACCATGTCTGCAAACTGAAATTTTGGATTGACTTCTATCTTAAGACATGTGTCAAGGCTCATTAAAGGGTCCATAGTGACTTGTAGGGATTGCTACTTCCAATAGGTGGCGCTATAGTTACAGTCCTCTTGCTCTCTGAAGGGGCAATTTGCATATTTACTTTATTTTTACTATTTTATGCTCTGCATAGGGCTGCATATATAAAACTGCATAATAGTATAGATACAATACAAAAGTAAATCATGTGATAATTCTAATAGTGTAAACTAAACAATATAAAAGGCTTCTTTTATAAGGCAAGATAGTAAGATAACCTCAGCGCTTCATCTGTATAAAAGGTATATAAAGTATGCTAAACAAGTGACAACAAGCACAATATTTAATTATGAGATAACAGAATAAATCGTTTCCAGCCATTTGCAGATAACACATAATATTGCTGCCTAATGGAGATCAGGCTTCAGGTAAGTTCACACTGGGCGTTTTTTCAGCAGCGAAACCTGATCTCTTGGTAGGAAAGAAGCTGCAGGAAAAAAAAAAGGAGGTTTTCCTTGTTTTTTTTTTTTCCCGTTTTTTTGATCCGGTTTTAGCATGCTAGATTTGTCTCTTGTGCAAGCTGATAAAGTTTGGTGTTGAAAAAAAGTCCTATTCTATAGAGAATCCGGTTTTTGCACAAAAAATGCAGCAAAACCTGATTGATACCAGTGTTTTGGGTGTGTTTTTTCACCACCCATTCAAGTCAATGGGTGAAAAATGCTGAAAGAACCAACATGCTCTATTGTGCAAAAAACCAAGCAAAGCACAAAATCCTGATGACAAAAAAAACCAATGTGTGTGCAAGAGATTTCTGAAATTTTATAGACTTTGCTGGTACTGTAAAAATCAGATGAAAATTTCCATAAAACATGAATGAAAAAAAAAATGCTGCAAAAACGCCTAGTGAACTTAGCCTAGATGCCCACATCTATGCTATGAAGCTCATTCCTTATGGAATGCAAATTGAAAATTTAAAGAGAACCTATCACCTACCATAACTATGTGATTTTTTTTTTACCTGGTGTGCATGCCACTGTTCTGATTTTTAAGCTGTTTTTTTGTTTTGCTCTTGCACCTCACTGCTCCTGAGATATATGGTCCCCCCTTCCTTGCATATAAATCTAGGCTCTTATGCCAGGGTAGGGGAGGTGCAGTCCTCAAGAGGATGCCCATGGGGCAGAGTTGATGACCACAACCACCTGGCTACAAAGAGTAGCATGACACACAGGGAAGAGAAGGCTATATTTTAGGCATGGAGAGGCACAGGAACAAAAGAAAAACAATGCCAGATTCAGAAAAACACACACAGGAATTACACCAGGTAATAATAATAATAATAAGTAAATCACACTTATGTCAAGTGACAGGGTCTCTATATAATGTATTCATTCTTGTAAAGTATGTTTTTTGAAAAGCTGACACGAGTGTGTACTCTCTCAAAAAATATTTGGCAAGAGCGCTTTTACAAGGCTTGGTAGTATAGTTCTGTATTGCCTTCATTGGGACCTACAAGAGCAAATTTAATGCAAAGAATGAATTGGTTACCAAGAACAATACCCTTTCCTGAAAACGCTACCATACAGTGAGACAATTTTGGGATTGCAACCTGTGAATCAGCTGAAATCCTGAGTGGCTAAACCTTTTGATCCCAATTCTTCAAGCCAAGTGATCTTCACACTGTCTTGATGATGGGGCGGGGTGGTGTGCCAGGCTCAGATTCAGGCGGGGGGTCACACTTGCGAGAAACTCACACGAGTCTCGCATCTCAATACCCGGCACTGCCGCTGGCATTCGGACAGGAGCACTTAGCTACATAGAGATACATGCAGCCGCACACTTCGGTCCCTAGTGCAGGCGGCAGTGCTGGGTATTGAGATGTGAGACTCGTGCGAGTTGCTCGCAAGTGTGACCCAGGCCTCATTGTGAGGCTCACACTTTTTTTTTGTAAATTCTTTATTTTCAAAATTTAAACATCACCATTAAACACAACACCAATTCTCAGATATATCTGGCGAAGTATTAATCAGGGGGCTCACACTTTTTATTGAATCAGGCATGGTGTGAAGTGGCATGTGCCTCAGTGTGACCCTCACCAAAAATCTTACTCCAGTCCCTGAGTAGCCAATTCCGCTGCACATCAAGAAATTGACGGGCAGCAGTTGGCACACCCCCCGTCCTGTTCCAGCTCTGCCCACCTTTGTTTTAGCTGGGAAAAAATGGTGTGAGAATGGCAAAAGTTGCTAAATTTGACCACAACCTTGAGTTGCGCCAAAATTTTGCGACTTTTCAAAGCTTTTTACACCAAAATTCTGGAACAAAAGCTATAATGAGCAGGACCCCTTTTATGATTGCAGAAACGTTAAATTTTGTAAAATGTTGTCAGAGACAGAATAGTATTTCTGTGCTAACTACAGTTGGGATGACAAGATTTTCAAAAGAAAGGATGTGTCACCACATAAAACCTTATAAAAGCAACTCATCCTTAGAAATTACATGAAAAATACAAGATTAAGGCTGTGTGCCCACGTTGCGTTTTTTAAGTGCTTTTGATGCGTTTTTTGTGGTCAAACCACATCAAAAACGCGTAAAAGAAGCACCCATTCATTTTAATGCATTTTGGCCTTTTTTGTGCCAATGGATGCGTTTTTTACCGCTAAGGAAACGCTTAGCGGTAAAAAAAAAAAGCAGCATGTTCATTAATTTCCACTTAGGTCCGCATTTTTGGCTATTTCCTATAGTTCAAAAGACGCGCGGAAAAAACATCAAAAACGCACGTTTTTTTGCGCAAAAAAGTGCAAAAAACGTGCGTTTTCTGGGAAGGAGACCCGTTTCCTGAGCGTTTAAAAACGCTATCGTGGGCACATAGCCTAAAGCCTAATTTGTTTTGCAGAGAACAAAAAATAAATGCTACTTAAATTCAACTAAACAAACAGTAAGCCTTCAACTTCCACATTAATTCCTCCTCGCACAGCTGTCTTACACGACTGGTACACAAATAAACCCTTCCTGATCTATTCTGGGAGAGGATCAGGACTCCCACTATCTGGACCATGGATGCTAACGCTTCCATTTCGTTTCTTTGCTTCCCTTTCCTCACCACTACCATAGTTGCACAAACCACATCAGAATCCGTGTGCAGCATCTGTTCCCTTGGAAACCTGGCTACATCAGCAATCCACTGGGTTTAGCTTAGGACAATACTTGCCGCACACCCTGCACAGCATAGTTGGCGTTGTGAACTCTGATGTCAACCGTAACCATGGAGCCAGCAGCTGAGGCCCGCTCCTGCTCCCTCCGCACCCTGCTCCAATCCGCACCCTTCATGCATCATACAATATGACTGTAATCTAATTAGTACTGTGTGAAGATATACAATGCATTGTGCCTATGTATTAAATTACTTAGTGAGTGGGCCGAGTACCTAATGTCACAGTGATGTCACTAACTCCAGGTCACTTGTTTTAGAAAACCCATATTCAAGTGTCTTTCCTGAATTCCATGTTAATAGAGTCCCTCCTTTAGGATCTTCGTCGATTAACTGGAGGAGAGAGTGGTATTTTCAACCCCTAAGCCGCCACCATATGGTAATGCACAATGATAATATGATTCAAAATATGCTAATATCTAAATTAACCCTTTTAGCATAAAAAGATCTGCAAGAAAGAAGTGAGTGCTTTATGTAAATTAACACTGAAGAGTTATCTGGGTGATCCTAGTTTCTTTAGAAGTCATGGAGTCTCACTCTTCTCCTCTCTTAAATAATATCCCATAGGCCAGGAAGATCAAGTGCCTGCGAGGCTAAAATAGGACTATAAGGGGCATAACAAAAAAAATAGAAGTCAAGTGGTGTCTATCTGCACAGAATGTAGGATTACTACCTACTATGTGGATTATACAGTATACGTAATACATCACCTGTGGGTGATTCTACCCAAACTACCTACCTGAACTACCTTCCCACATGTCTGACTAGATCAGTGATCCCCTACCTTTCTTACCTCGAGATCCACATTCAGCTGTAAGAGAGGGTTGAGAGTCATATCTAGAGTGCCCCAGAATAGAGACATTCAATTCCTGCCTCCCCCCACTGTAGTGACCCCCAGAGACCCCATTTTGACAGTCAAAGCTTTCCCACAGAAATCACAACAAGGCAGTATACTTGTATCTAGGGGTTCCCACATTATCCTCATTCGGTAATTTTGCATTACGCACTCCCACCACGCTATTGCATCCAGCTTCTAGCACCCCCTCTATCAGGAGGCATCGTCCTATGTCCAGCTTAGCACTTACTTAATGTATCTCTTCACCCCCAGGCCAGTATATGTTCATCCAGATCTGCTCACAACACTCACCATCTGGAGACCTTCTCTCATAGCTGTTTGCTAGACCTGGTGCCAATGTACCAAGCGGGCAGGCAGCTGTGAGCCACACATAATGAGCGCGCAAGCCACATGTGGCTCCCAAGTCACAGGCTGGAGATCCCTGGTCTAGATGAACATACGTGTGCAGCTAAATATGGGGAGAGAATAAACAGAAAAATGATATGTTTCCTACTTATGTATCTGTTTCTAGGTGTAGCTATCAGAGACCATGAAGTTCAGCATTACTTATGTGGATAGATGAAAACAAAGGTGGAGAATCCCTTTAAGGTTTAGATCTCTTCCCTTAAGGCTATGTGCATACGTAGATTTTGGTCCTGCGGATTTTTCCGCGCGGATTTGTAAAAATCCGCAGGTAAAATCTCAGGTCAAAAGACCTGCGGTTTACCTGCGGATTAGTCTGCGGTTTAGCCCTGCGGTTTCACACTTCACAATGGTGAAGGTGTGAAACCGCAGTGGAATCCGCACAAAGAATTGACATGCTGCAGATTGTAACCCGCGGAAAAATCCACAGCATGTGCGCAGCACTTTTGGTTTTACCATTGCAAAGAATGGTACTGTACAATGCAGCAGAAACTGCTGCGGACCCGCAGGGCCAGAAACGCTGCGGATCCGCAGCAGAATCCGCAGCGTGTGCACATAGCCTTAGGAAGCACACAAACTATCTAAAACCTTTTCAAATGTGGATTACACAAAAATGAACTCAGGCTCCAACTCTGAAACCACAACACCAATTACTTGAAATATTCATATTCACTGTGGCTGCCATATTCATTTTAATTACCCATGGTTATAATGGAAGGATTTCCAGTAAGATATAATAAAATACTAATAAAATATTTAAAGTGACTCCTATGTGAGTAACACGGGAAATAACTATCATTTGCAGAAGATGCAATCAACAAATGGCAGCAGGGCTACATTAAGAGAAATGGTTGAAGCAGCACATAACAGATACTATTATTATATTGTTAATGTAATAGGAATATGTGGCAGAAAGTTCACACAATCACTGTAGTTACCTTAGGACAGATAGTACTACACTAAAAGGGGAAAAAAAAGGGAAAATGTTAAACCTGAATCATGTAGAGCTGTGCAATCCGGTATTCCTCCACAGTCATGGGAAGCGGGATGCGATATTCCTTAATCAGCATCTTGAAAAAAATCTCTGCCCCTCCAAAGCTGCCAGAATCAGTGACCCGAGGAACTCCGCTTACAGGTTTTTAAATCACTGCCTGGGAAGTCATTTGGGGAAACCTGAAACAAGACAGATATATGACAGAGTTATTTTTCCACCTTCTGGACAGATCGCATAATCCTACAGTCTTCATATTGCACTCATGCTTTCCTGATGGGAAACATGTAAACTCAGAATGACAGATTTAACCTTTTCAATACTGCAGGTACATGGCACCTGTTAAGCATGGTACACATGACCCTATCAGTCATGGTACATCACATGTTCTCTGAAATTCCTTTAAGGCCTCAGTCACACATTTTTGATCAGTATTTCATAAGCATTTGTATGCAAAAACCAGAAGGGTCTACAAAACACAGAACAAGTGTCAATCTTTCAACTATAGATCTCCGTAAGTTCAACTCCTGGTTTTGGCATAGAAACACTGATGTGTGAATAAGCCCTAATACAGTGTTTTTAATATCCCCCATTCTCTGTAGAATAATGAAAAAACCTGATATTATATGGTGGCTCAGTGGTTAGCACTGTAGCCTTGCAGAGCTGGAATTTTGGGTTCAATTCTCAGGATCCCAGAAAGAACATCTGCAAGGAGTTTGTATGTTTTCCCAGTGTCTGCGTTGGTTTCCTCCCACACTCCAAAGACATACTGATAGGGAATTTAAATTGTGAGCCCCGTCGGGGACAGTGCCAATAATATCTGTAAAGCGCTGTGGAATTAATGGCGCTATATAAATGAGTAACAACATCTGCAAGGAGTTTGTATGTTCTCCTCATGTTTGCGTGGGTTTCCTCCAGGTTCTCTGGTTTAGGGTACCGTTACACCTAGCGACTCACCAGCGATCCCGACCAGCGATATGACGCAGTCAGGATCGCTGGTGAATCGCTAGGTGGTCGCTAGTGAGCTGCCACTCAGGCAGATCTCACCAGCGACATCGCAGGGGACGGGGATCGCTACTTACCTGTCAGACGCGGCGATCCTGCGTCCTCCCGCCCGGCTCCACGCGTCGCTCGTCGTCACAGCAGGAAGCACCGCAGGAAGTGGGCGACGAGGAATGGTCCAGCAGCTTCTCGCGCGATCAGCGATAACCAGCGGGGGAGCCGGTCGGAGGTAAGTATCACATGCAGCGATATCGCTAGCAATATCGCTGCAACGTCACAAAATCGGTGACTTTACAGCGATATTGCTAGCGATATCACAGTGTGTAACGGGGGCTTTACTCCCAAACTTCAAAGACATACTGATAGGGAATTTAGATTGCGAGCCCAGTCGGGGACTGTGGTAATGTCTATAAAGTGCTGAGGAAATTTATGGTTCTATATAATGGTGAGTAAAATAAATTATGAGTAATATTGGCTGCTAAACTAAAGATTGCTTCTTCCATAACAAGGACTGTGCAGAATATGATCACTTTGTGAAACTCCCTCCTTATCTGCTCCTCACCAACACCTAGCTGGTGTCTCACAGTTTAGAGAATGTCATGGATTATTATTCAGCCTGAACATTTTTCTCCCAGTTCCTCATAATAAAATTACACACAAAAAACTCAAAAACAAACACCAACGAAGAATAGTGCAAAAAAAAAAATTAAGGACTTGTCCTAAAAAGGACCCTAAAATGATGGGCTACAAGAGATGGATTTTTGGAATAACAGCTAAAAGCACACATCTGGAATATCTACTTTGGTTCTAATAGTGATGTCTGCGGCAACAGAAAGCTAATCGTATGTGGAAAAAACAATGATATGATCTCCTCTAACCTTGACTTTACAATACACTCAGTGTTTCTGCATTGTAATGCACAGGCCACTGAATCACAGAAAAATAGAACAGAAGTGTAAAATACTCTTATGTCAGGTTTCATCAAAAAGCATCACGGTATAATGGGGACATGTGACTGCAGGCATTAAACCGTTAACTGGTGACCTTTGTGCACTAGTGTGGTCCTATTTTTAGTACGGAAAAATATGTTCCCTCCTGTGGCAGACCCTCTATGTTTTCACAACACTGGTCTAGAAGAAATCCAGAAATAACATCAGCAATGTAGCAGACTGATAGGTAGATAGCATAAAATAACCTGATTAGATTGCAACGGACTTGTGCTAATGCACAGGAGTCAATCACAAAATGCAGAGGTGAAGTGTAAAGCACAAGGGATGGAGGAGCAGCCCAAGGATGATTTTAGACCAACTCTGCCCAAATGCAGTCAGTCATCCAAGTGTGTGTTTTTGGAAAGCCACAACTGGCCATACCCCTTTTATCTTTCATTATATAGAACACAGTATTCACCAAGGAAGTTAATATTTTAACTGAAATCTGAAAGAACATATTATTGGTGTGTGAATAAAAGATATGCAATGACCAATTTTTTATGTCCCTTTAGGGTACATTCACAAATCCATGTGAAATGTGCCATTACGGTCTGATTTTTTTTAATATACACCCATAGAGTGTCACAGAACTATTCCCACATCTATGAACATCATGGATCTGAGAATGAGATTGGAGAAATTCAGGGCATGCCCTATTCTGATCTGATATTGAAGATCAGAGTAGGGCATAGTCAATGCGTCTGTGTGCTGTCCGACAGAAAAACAAACAAACAATGGGCTGCACACAGACTTTCACGTGGATGTGTATATTCACCCTTAGCCACAGGGAAAGGGTGTAGTTTACAAACAAAGGGTGAGTTGTGCATTTTAGAATAGTTTGCTAAATTCTTGTTTTCGAACGTCTGTAGGAAAAGGGTCTAAGGGTCCCGTTACATATAGCGACGCTCCAGCGATCCCAACAACGATACGACCTGGTAAGTCGCTACATGGTCGCTAGTAAGTTGTCAAACAGGCAGATCTATTCAACGATGCAGCAACGATACGGCGATCCGTATAACGACCTTGGCGGTCGTTGGGACCTTGTCACACAGCAGCTATTCTGACTCACGCCCGCGTCCCTGAGTTCTGCGTCGCCAACGAGGTCGCCCGTCGGTGTCAAACACAGCGATGCATGCTGGCCAGCAGGACGCCAACAATCAAAAAATGGCCCAGGACATTCGAGCACGATCAGCGATATCCAGCAGGACGGCCGGTCGCCGCTATGTGTCACACGTAGCGAGATCGCTGGCGAGGACGCTGTTGCGTCACAAAACCTTTGATGTTTCAGCGATTTCGCTAACGATCTCGTTATGTGAGACGGGGCCTTAAGACCACTTAGGAACTTGGGATCCTAAGAGATGACTACAATCCTTTTCACACAATTGACATGCAAATGTCAGTATACATAAACAAAAGGGACATAGACGAAACGTGAAAAAGATTTTGCATAGGTTTTCTTACACGTCTTCCAAATGAAAAAGAAATGTACTTTTGTTCTTTAAAAGAAGTGGGAAGAATAGTTTAAGCCCCCTTAAGAAAACATCCTATGTAAATATACAGCAGTGGAACACAGGAGTCACAGACATAAAGAACAGTCTGAAAGTCAATATTTCAGGGACTGACGTATTTCATGTGTAGCAATTAGGCGAGGGCGCTGTACTGTGAACTCCATGCTTTTCTCTCCGTAATCAATATCTTTACTGGAGTCTTTATAGAGCCCAGAAGCTGCATCCTGGCCCCACTATTCTCATCTCAAACAATTCTTCCTCTGATCGATAACCAAAGGGCTACGTATTACCATTGCACTCTTCTTGTAGCTGAGGCTTTTAGAGCTTGGCTGATAAAACCCCCATTATATTTGTGTGAGTATGTATGCATGTATGTAGGTAGGTAGGTAGCTAATTACTTACACACACATATACATATTAACAATTTTTATTACAAATTCTGTCATGTGTTTTGCAACTCATTAAATATATAATTTTTTTAACAATTTATAACATTATTTTTTTCAACCATCTATACAGAATAATTGATGCAATAGATCTTATTTATCAAAACTACCTAGGGTGGGGTTCACATCACAATTGCAATGTACACTGGTGCTTGAAAATTTGTGAAACATTAAGAATTTTCCACATTCTGATAAATTTTCACCTTAAAGGGAACCTTACACCAGGAATAACACTGTTAACCTGCAAATATGGGGTTAATCTGCAGACTAACAGCATTATTATGCTGACCGGTGCCTGTACGTAGCTGAATGCAGCGGGGAGAAAATGATTTTTATTCTCCCTCACCAGCATTCAGTTTCAGTCATGGGGGGCGGTGCTGATTCAGTCACCGCTTTGAGTATACAGAGAGGCCCCTGTAACCGCGCCCCCGGCCCTGACTGACAGCAAGTCACAATGCAGACTCAGTGCCAGTCAGAGCCATGGGTGAGGTTACAGTGGGGGGGCAGGTCACTGGGGGATCAGTGACCTGTCAGCAGTCTGCATTATAAATACCTAATCAGAGCACCACATGAAGACCCCCACAGGCCACCCCGGAGCAGGGCTGTGGAGTCAGTAAGCCAAACCTGCGACTCCGACTCCTCAATTTCCCTTACACCGACTCCACGACTCCGACTCCCACATATATTGCTTATATTTAAGTGAAAAATTTATTGTAGTACAATGTTAACATCAGACATTTAATCATTTCTATGATTCAATAATCAAGATATTTAGATAGCACATAATATCTATTTATTGGAATACAAATTTAGAACACAAAAAACTGTAATAAATTGTAAATATGTAATACACTGTATACATGTACATGTATACGATACAGACCAAAGTTTGGACACAACTTCTCATTCAAAGAGTTTTCTTTATTTTCATGACTATGAAAATTGTAGAGTCATTCTGAAGGCATCAAAACAATGAATTACCACATGTGGAATTATATAATTAAAGTGTGAAACAACTGAAAATATGTCTTATATTCTAGGTTCTTCAAAGTAGCCACCTTTTGCTTTGATTACTGCTTTGCACACTCTTGGCATTCTCTTGATGAGCTTCAAGTGGTAGTCACCAGAAATGGTCTTCCAACATTCTTGAAGGAGTTCCCAGAGATGCTTAGCACTTGTTGGCCCTTTTGCCTTCACTCTGCGGTCCAGCTCACCCCAAACCATCTCGATTGGGTTCAGGTCTGGTGACTGTGGAGGCCAGGTCATCTGGCGTAGCACCTCATCACTCTCCTTCTTGGTCAAACAGCCCTAACACAGCCTGGAGGTGTGTTTGAGGCCATTGTCCTGTTGAAAAATAAATGATGGTCCAACTAAACACAAACCGGATGGAATAGCATGCCGCTGCAAGATACTGTGGTAGCCATGCTGGTTCAGTATGCCGTCAATTTTGAATAAATCCCCAACAGTGTAACCAGCAAAGCACCCCCACACCATCACACCTCCTCCTCCATGCTTCACGGTGGGAACCAGGCATGTAGAGTCCATCCGTTCAACTTTTCTGCGTCGCACAAAGACACGGTGGTTGGAACCAAAGATCTCAAATTTTGACTCATCAGACCAAAGCACAGATTTCCACTGGTCTAATGTCCATTCATTGTGTTCTTTAGCCCAAACAAGTCTCTTCTGCTTGTAGCCTGTCCTTAGCAGTGGTTTCCTAGCAGCTATTTTACCATGAAGGCCTGCTGCACAAAGTCTCCTCTTAACAGTTGTTGTAGAGATGTGTCTGCTGCTAGAACTCTGTGTGGCATTGACCTGGTCTCTATTCTGAGCTGCTGTTAACCTGCGATTTCTGAGGCTGGTGACTAGGATGAACTTATCCTCCGCAGCAGAGGTGACTCTTGGTCTTCCTTTCCTGGGGCAGTCCTCATGTGAGCCAGTTTCTTTGTAGCGCTTGATGGTTTTTGCCAATGCACTTGGGGACACTTTCAAAGTTTTCCCAATTTTTCGGACTGACTAACCTTCATTTCTTAAAGTAATGATGGCCACTCGTTTTTCTTTACTCAGCTGCTTTTTTCTTGCCATAATACAAATTCTAACAGTCTATTCAGTAGGACTATCACCTGTGTATCCACCAGACTTCTGCACAACACAACTGATGGTCCCAACCTCATTTATAAGGCAAGAAATCCCACTTATTAAACCTGAGAGGGCACACCTGTGAAGTGAAAACCATTTCCGGTGACTACCTCTTGAAGCTCATCAAGAGAATGCCAAGAGTGTGCAAAGCAGAAATCAAAGCAAAAGGTGGCTACTTTGAAGAACCTAGAATATAAGACATACAGTATTTTCAGTTGTTTCACACTTTTTTGTTAATTATATAATTCCACATGTGTTAATTCATAGTTTTGATGCCTTCAGAGTGAATCTACAATTTTCATAGTCATGAAAATAAAGAAAACGCTTTGATTGAGAAGGTGTGTCTAAACTTTTGGTCTGTACTGTGTGTATGTGTATATATATATATATATATATATATATATATATATATATACACACTATGACTTATCTCGGCTAAGATAAAGCCTAGATCCTCAGGCTACATTCACACTATGGGCGTAGCCAGGGTCAAACCTAGGGGGGGGGGCAGAATCTCATACTGTTCCGCAGAATTTCATACTGCACACCTCAGCTGTTGCAGAACCTCATACTTCACACCCCTACACTTGAAAATAAAGCCTGCACCTTAAGAAGATGTGGTGATGAATGCAGTCTATTTATTCCAACTATCAGTTGATGTTGATGTTACTGAAGACGAGCAATGCCTGTCCTGGGTGTCCTTTTGGGCAGCTATGAGGTGTACCTGACTGGTGCTAAAAAAAAGGAGTGTTAGTCTGTGTGCTATCCGGCTTTCATTCTTTTTGGTACAGATATGATATGGATAGACAGATATGGATAAATGGATATATAGATAGAGCAGATTTCTAATCTGCTTTTGCTATTGAAAACATTATCTATGAGCTTAAAAACCTTTCAGGTGATGCGGTTTTTTAAAAAGCTGATTTACTTTTGCAACTGAAAAACGCATCCTCAAAAAACGCAGGAAAAACGCTGTGTGTGAATGTAGCCTTAGATCAGGAATAGAACAGTCATTTATAGGACATTTCATAACTTTCCCAAATTCCTATGAAAAAATATTCAGCATATTCTGCATTGAACTACTGTACCCAATTTATTATATATTTTAGGAATCGGAGTCGGTCCATTTTATACCGACGCCAACTCCGACTCCACCAAAATGAGCACCGACTCGACTCCACGACTCCGACTCCACAGCCCGAGCATATAATTAACGCAAAACTGAAAATACATATTAAAACAACTACAAGACGGATTTTATAAATCAAGGTAACATTTTAGTCAGTATAATGGCATCGACCTGACCCTGTCTGTAGGTTACGGTGCACAATCCTGCTGACAGGTTCCCTTGAAAGTATATAAAATTTTCACGCAAGTTACAAAAGTGGATAAAGAGAACCAAACAAAACACATCA
The DNA here is from genome assembly GCF_039654945.1 of Dendrobates tinctorius. Classification (NCBI taxonomy): domain Eukaryota; kingdom Metazoa; phylum Chordata; class Amphibia; order Anura; family Dendrobatidae; genus Dendrobates; species Dendrobates tinctorius. The sequence continues at coordinate 8,687,486 of NW_027361758.1, forward strand.
AAACTATCGGACTTTGTCATTTTTCAAGTAATACTGTATCACATGTGTGTGAGTAGAAAAGTGTGTGAACCTTTGCTTTCAGTTTCTGGGGTGACGCCCTTGTACTGCAATTACTGACTCTAAACATTTTCAGTAGTTGTTGATTTGTCCCTCATAATGCTTTCGAACCATTTTAGTCTATTGCCGGTATTCTCCTATAACTGGTTTGCTTTAGGTCTTTCCACAGTATTTCAATAGTATTAAAGTCCAGACTTTGACTTGGCCATTCCAAGTCTTTAACTTTTACCATTCTTTTGTAGAACTACTTGTCTGCTTTGGAACATTGGTTTGTTGCAGCTCTTGAGATTCAGCCATAGGCAAAGAAAATGCTGATAAGAACTCAAGCTGCCCAGGCCTTCATGCAACAAAACAGGCCCAAACACCACGCAATGCTTGTCATTTAAAACCAAAAAGCTCTATCGTGATTTCATCCATCAACAAAACATTGTTCCAATAGCCATCTGCTTGTCCGGGTGATCTTTAGCAAACTGCAGATGGGTAGCAATGTTCTTTGTGGAGAGCACTGGATTTTCTCTTTGCACTCATGATTATTGCTGTGCAGTGTCCTCCCGATGGTGGACATTAACATAAATGTTAGAGAAATCTTTAGATGCTTGAAGGTTCGCTTTGCTTTGTTTGTAACCTCACTGACTATTATACACCTTGCCCTTCGAGTGATCATTGTTTGTGCACAAATGGATGAAATTCAAGACTGTTCTTACCCTACTCAAGGGTGGTCAACAATCTATGAATTGGTGGAGTCCAAACAGTTTAGAGATTATTTTATACCATTTTCCACCTTGATGAACATCAACAAATCTTCTTCTGAGGTTCTCAGAAATTGTCTTTGTTCATGCCGTGATACACTTCCAAAAACATGACTGATAAATCCTTGTTTATTAAATAAAACAGGTCACCCACTCACACCTGTCATTGCATTGATAGAAAACACCAAATTGGTTTCATGTTCAAATTATCTGCTAATCCAAAGGGCTCATACTCACTTGCGAGAGACTCTCGCAAGTAAGTATGAACCCTAAAGGTTCACATACTTTTGTCACTTGGATTATATTGGACCAATTCCTCAATAAGAAAAATTACAACATTTTTGAATCATTTGTTTGATTTCATTTTATTTATCTATTTTTAGGATTTTAGGTGTAAAAACTTGATGTAGTTTTAGTTCAAAGTTATGCAGAAATTAGGAAAATTCTGAAGGGTTCACAATCTTTCTAGCACCATTGTACATTTAGCAGGTATAGCGGGAAAGCTTCTGACATATACACTAAATGTGCAGTTTAGGAAATGCAAGTTGAGATCTGATTGGCTGGCAAGTTTAGGTTTATTATTAGACAGTCATCAAAGGGAGATAAATATCCAATAGGATACCAGAAAGTACATATGCATTGCAATTTATACAATATTATGCCTGATGCTACAAAAAGAGGGGCATACTCATAAATATCAAGAAATGTAATGAACTGAGTGTTCAAAGTGTAAAAAGCACCAATATAAGTATGACACTTATGATATGCATATTATGTGGAACACCGCTGATAGGTATGTGCCATAACAATGCTATTTCTGCAAGATTCAAATATGTAAATACAATGCTTGGACTACGTCTATAAGGGTGAGTACCCAATATAGGATACTGATGTCCAATGTTATGATAAGCCCAAGGCTAAAGGTAGTAAGAAAAATATCTAACCATTACTGGGTGAGGATTCAAGCAGAAATCCCAATAAAAAATACACAGCGTTAGCACCATCATATGAGAACAAATTATGCCAGAATATATGACAAAAATTAAGTAAGCATATCATGGGGTGGTCAGCACAAGTGCCTAAGTGTATAGTCCATAAGGCTCCTACAATGTGCTGCTCTCATTTCCAGAGTGTGCTACAACAGCCCCAAGAAAAGCATGGCAAAACATACGACCTTGTGGTATCGTGGTCCCCGACGTGCGTTTCGCGTGAGCTTCGTCCTAGGGGGTAAGTGAATATGGCTACGTGTCAGCCGTGACCTTATATACAAGGCCATTATCATAGGAATACCTTTCATGTGTGTAGTTGTGATGCTGCAGCTCCCGGCGTGTGACGTCATCTCAGGACGCGCCTCCCGGCCGCTCAGGCACTCCCCCATCCGACACGTCATGATGTTGAGACGGTTAGAGCAAGCTAGGAAGGACACGTTCCCAAGGCAACGCACAACACTGCGTGATAACGTCACCGGCAGCCAAGCCACACCTCCGTCCGGAGTGTCAGGACAGAGAGGCCGCTTAAGCTCAACCAGCGATCGTGTTCACCACAGAGTTTGCAGGGAGAGTGGCATAATGAAGAGACAAAGATAAATGTATTTGTGTTAGCATTACTATACCATAATTACTATGATAAAAATTAATGCAACTACGTACAAAATACAAAGAGTAAACGTGCATTGAATAGTTTGCATATCATGCAAACTATTACATTATAAAGTGAACTAGTGCCACAAGTTATACATAAAATGTCCCAAGTGTAGTTTTTTGTAGCATCAGGCACAATATTGTATAAATTGCAATGCATATGTACTTTCTGGTATCCTATTGGATAGTTATCTCCTTTTAATGATTGTCTATGTCTCTTTTTTGTATTGACTTTTATAAAGCTATGTTATTTTATGGCTATATGCTTCCCTGATCTTTTTGGATGATATGTTTAGTAGGAAGTGCCATTTATCTAGGCCCATTTTGTTGAATTAATTATTATTAGACAGTATTTTTATATTGCATTTTGTATATTTATATTGCACAAGTGATAGATGTTTACAAACAATCTGTGCACAATACACTAGGGGCACAGGATGTGGCAAGGGTTGATGATTTGCCAGTTTTGCACTCTGCAGTTTTTTCAGTGAAGGAGAGAAATGTGTTAATTGTTTAATTACCCGTAAATTAGAGCAATCATCCCACAGCTATTTGCACGAGTGCTATAAACACATAATAAATTATCAGAAAACGAGCATACGTTTTGTACTGTTATTTCTTATTTACTTTTCCAATGCAAGGTATATCGTAGCCGTGCAAGCTTGTTAATTCAAGGCCAAAATTAGATTTAGGCCAAACTTAGATTATTATACGCAATATAACTTCTTCATGAAAGATGATAGTGCTATGAAAATAGACAATAATATGAAGAAACTATTTTTATATATATTTACAAAACTGTATGTGTACAAACACCCTACGGTATTTACATAATTCATTTAGCACATTTAACACAGCATTCGCTTAACCTACACGGAATAAACAATAATATTATTCGCAATATTATTCTTATTATTATAAACTATAAAAGCAAACGCCAAAATTGCCCTCAGTTACAAGAAGCCTGTCTTACTTTAAGGTTTCTAAGAAGAATCACTGTTTCCAGGCACCCAAAATACTGTCATGGAGATAAATAATAAAAAAGGGGCAGAGATAATACTGCTTAATCTTTTTTTTTCCATTGATAGATATGATTTGACGTCACTTGTGCAATTCAGAAGCTAAGCGGTGCACAGAGTGGAAACTCTGGAATCTGCAGACTGTCGGAAATCTTGTTATTATTTGGAGGTCAAAAATTATTTCTAAGCTATTCTTAACCTAAAGACTCCTATCTAACCTGTGCCAGCATGGTGCCACGTTGGCTCTAGAAATACAAGAGTAAAAACCTCTTAATGATATTTTAACACTTATCTGTCCATCTACTATCCAGTGATCACATATTAGCTGTGCAATTCACTTAATGAAGATGGGCTATGTGCCCACAATCTGGTAGGAGAGCTTTGTCCAAAACGCTTCCTTCTATTGAACGCATATAAATCCGCAATGTGTTCACTGAACCTTGCAGATTTACCGCATTCAGTACATTCTATTGATTAAAATTTCTGTTGCGGAGACTGGCTTCTCTGCAAGAGAAATTGACATGCTGCGGTGTTGAAAGACGCGCAATGTAAGTGACTGCGGGTGATCCGCAAGCGGAGATGCATGCATAGTGGACCCACTATGCTGCAACATCTGGTCGCTACGGATTTCACAGCGTCAAAACCTGCAGAAATTCCTGATCGTGGGCACGTACCCCCCCGATCAGAAATAGCGTTTTGGAAGCAGTGTATTTTCACTGCGTCCAAAACACTGCGTTCTAATTACATCACTTGTTTGTCAGTGCATGCGGAATTACTGCATCTAATGACATTCTACTGGTCAAAATCCGCAGCAGAGACTAGCGACTCCACTACAGGTAACTGACATGCTGGGGCTCGTAAATCTGAACCGTGGGTGAGTTTACGCAGTGTTTGTAATGTAGTATGCAGCGTTTTGGACGCAGCACAAATGCTGCTATTCGTGATCGTGGGCAAGCAGCTTAAAGGGAATCTGACACCCTATTTTCAGCCTATGAGCTGCGGCCACCGCCATCAGGGGCTTATCTGCAGCATTCTGTAATGCTGTAGATAAGCCCCCAATGTAACCTGAAAGATAACAAAAACAAGTTAGATTATACTCACCCGGGGGTCCGGTCCGATGGGTGTCGCGGTCCGGTCCGGTGCCTCCAATCTTCATACGATGATGTCCTCCTGCTTACTTCTCCCTCAGCTGCTGCGCAGGCGTACTTTATCGGCCCTGTTGAGGGCAGAGTAAAGTACTGCAATGCGCAGGTGCTGGGCCTCTCTGACCTTTCCTGGTGCCAGCGCACTGCAGTACTCTGCCCTCAACAGGGCAGATCAAGTAAGCCTGCGCAGGAGCCGCAGCAGAAGTAAGGAGGAGGACGTCATCTCTAGAAGATGGGAGGCACCACACCGCGACTCCCATCGCACCCGACCCCGCCTTCGGTGAGTATAATATAACTCGTTTTTCTTATCTTTCAGGTTACATCGGGGGATTATCTACAGCATTACAGAATGCGGTAGATAAGCCCCTGATGGCGGTGGCCGCAGCTCATAGGCCGAAAATGGGGCGACAGATTCCCTTTAAAGATAAAAAAGTTCTAAAAAAAAAAATTAAAACAAATAGAACAGTTCACAGACAAACAAGCAGTACAGATTCAGTATCAATAGTCTGGACACGTCTGTTCATGCAAAGATTTTCCTTGTTTTTATTGGATATGCACATTGTAGATTTAAATTAAAACAGCAAAATTACTAAGGAACACATATGGAAATAAGGAGTAAAAGAACACGTGTGAAACAAACTAGAATATGTGTTAAATCTTAGATCCATCAAAGCATCCCTCTTTTACTCTGACAACAGCTTTACACATTCTTGGCATAATCTGAAGCAGCTTCATCGGCTAGTTGCCTGCAATGGCATTTCCAGAGATGGTGGGCACTTCTGGGTTGTTTTGCTTTCACTGCAGTCCAATTCATATCAACAAATTTCAATTTAATAATAACCAGATCAAGCTCAAGAATTGCAGTACAGGTGCTGACCCACATAATGAAGTTAGCACTTTATTTGTGCAAAACAGTCTAAAATTATATATTTTTTTTAAAGGGCAGAATTGCCTTTTTCTGTTTTTATTCATTTCCATAGAGAATACATAAGTTTGTTAATAATTTACATGTGCCCTAAAATTATTCCACTGACAACTCATCCTGAAAAAAACAAGCCCTCTTGTGATTGAGGAGTGCAGCTTTTAAATGGGGGTCCTTCATGGGGGGTTTCTGACTTAAAAGGAACCCCAAAGTCATTTCAAAAGTAAAATGATAGCAAAAAAAAAGGTTTTGAAATTGTAATTGAAAATAAATAAATAAAAAATTGCTGCTAAACTTTTAGGTCAAACTGGATGTGATGCCAAGCGATTAAGGATAATAACAGCACACTTTTTATTTTTACCAGATTAGGAAACAGAATAGTCAAATTGTCACAATCCATCTCAATCTAGTGTAGTAAAAAAACACAACCTGCTACCAAGCATCCCTAGTGCAAACCTAGCCTTCATCTAAATGTGGGTGCAGCCTTTCAAGTCTGAAGTAATATTATATCACTGGCACGTGCTAACATCTGACATCTATATATATATAAAGTTGAGTGTATGTATGTATGTGTGTGTATGTATCAAGCCACGCCCACTCCGCATAGCCACAGGGAAAGAGATCCTGGTCCAGGGACACTCGACAACAGTTGTGAAACACAGCTTGGCCTCACATACACTGCTCTGCTGCAGCGACCCTCTGATCCCATGTATGCAGGGTTACTATACTTCCCCCAGTGATGTGATATAAGACCCTGCTCTGTGACACGAGCTGACACTTCTACTACAGCACAGTCCTGCATCTGACTCCTCCTCCCAATCACGTGACTGGTCACATGGTCATGACATCATCACAGGTCCTTTAGCTGCCCAGGATCTCGCAAATACCAACAGTTCAGCCAGAGAAGAGAGTTAAAAAAGCAGCAGCAGGCGGCGCAGGGTGGTGCCATCCTCTCCGGCAGCAGTGATAGCCCTCCGGAGTTTCACTTTGTCTGTGCTACTTGCCACCGCCAATGTGCTGTTTGGGACATAGAGACCACAAACTCTCCAGACCCGGGATTTGATCTGTGCACCAGCTGCTTGCCTGGCAGGAAGGAGGAAAGAAGAAACCCACCACACACAGGCAAAGCCCTGGCTGTCAGTCTAAGCTGGAGAAGAGCAGCGACATGAACACCAACATCACGTACGTCAACAGGAAGAGGCGCAAACCCGTGCAGAAGGCGTAAGCCACACCCGTGCCCCGCTATGGGTCCCCGCAGGCATAATAGGGGTTAACGGGAACGACCAGATAGTGGCGGAGGCCCAGTGCTGGCATGGAGGGATCGAGGCAGTGCTGGCATTGAGAGGACGGGGCAGTGCTGCCATGGAGGGGATGGGGCAGTAATGCTGCCATGGAGGGGACGGGGCAGTAGTGCTGCCATGGACGGGACGGGGCAGTAGTGCTGCCATGGACAGGAGAGTAGTGCTGCCATGAAGGGTACGGGGCAGTAATGCTGCCATGAAGAGGACGGTGTAGTGCTGGCATGGAGGGGACGGGACAGCCCTGTCTGCTAGGTGACACTGCCTGCCACTGTGTGTATATAAAAGCTGTGCTGCAGAAAAATGCTGTGTATAAAGGAGGAGCGTGAGGTGCAAGAGGAGGCTGTGTAAAAAGTAGGAGCATGAGGTGCAGGAGGAATAAGGCCCCTTAACTCCCGCCGTTATTTGTTATAACTAACCACAGTTAGTTACAATGTCAGGGCAACGCCTGGCTCTTCAGCTAGTATATATATATAATTAGCAATCTGAAGGAGAGAAAAGTGTGCATTGGTAGAGCCCAACTATGATAATCCAATCAGGTTTGTTACTCACGCTATACTGGACTTTACAGCATAGATTGGACAGAAATGCCATTCACACAGTTTATAATTAAAGGGAATCAGTCAGTAGGATCAACCCTCCTAAGCCATATATATGGGCATGTAGAAAGTTGAATAAAATGATTCATTGATAGCTGGGATCCGATGTTTTAATCCAGAGGAATCCACGTTTTTCTTACATGTAAATAAGCTGGTAAGATCTATGGGTCGAACACTGATCTGTATGAGAATCTGCCCCCAAAGCTTATTTTACATGAAAGCAGACATTACCAATGTAATGAGACAAGTAGATCAGGAGAGCAGACTATCAGTCATTACATGTCTAACACTGGTAACGCATCCTTCTTTTAAACTAAGCTCTGGTAGACTAAGATTAGCCTAATTCAATGAGTCACACTTAAAGAATTGGGCACAGCTTACAAGTGCCATGTGCTTGTAAAAATAAGTAACTTTAAAATTTACCCTTATTTAAAAATCCTTTTAGTTCTCAATAAAAACAATTTTTAAATAAAACTCTCATCAAAGTTGTTATCCTCTTAATACATTGCAACCATCATATTATACAGCACTGTGTACTTACAATTGCTCATTTTGCTTTTCTACCTGGTTAATCTTTCTGTTTCCATTAGGTCTATGACATCATGTAAAAACTGAAATCCTTCTAAGCGCTATGTAGAAACAGGAGGTCAATTTTGTGTCTGGAGTTAAAGAGGGGAATGATTTCTGCAAGGACAAGAGACTTCCTGTTTCTACATAAAGCAGAGATAAAAGAAGAATGAACTGGGTAGAATGGCAAAAGTGTAACTGTAAGTACACAGTGCTAAATAATATGATGAGTGCAGTATATTAGGAAGATAACAACTTTGGTGGGTGTGCTTCTTCAATTTTACAGTGTACAGCTCGCTTCCTAGGTTACCGACCACCGTGCAGCCTTAGGCTAGGTTCACATTGCGTTAATGCAGTCCGTTCAACGCATAGCATTGACGGACTGCATTAACGCTACTGTCATATTGTGATCGCGTTTAGCAATCACGCTAGCGCAGCTTCCCTATCTGCGCTAGTGGGTGATGGACCCCCGAACGCTGATTATGGCATGCGATAGCGATGCGCTACATAATGGTGGTCCATGGCTGCGCTAACGCATCCGTTACATAGCGTTAGTGCCGCTATGTAACGGATGCTGTCAGCACATTGCCACTAGCGCAATGTTAACCCAGCCTTAGGGTACCGTCACACATAGCGACTTACCAGCGATCCCGACAACGATATCAACGTGTCAGGATCGCTGGTGAGTCGCTATGTGATCGCTGGTGAGCTGTCAAACAGACAGCTTCACCAGCGATCAGCACCAGCGACGCCGAGCGCCCGGCGTTGCTGTGTACTTTATAGTTATCAGCGCGCTGATGCAGGGGAGCTCGTAACTAAGGTACACATCGGGTTTCTAAGCGGCGCGCGTCACTTAGAAACCCAATGTGTACCTTAGTTACCAGCTCCCTGCATCAGCGCGCTGGTAACTAAGGTACACATCGGGTTTCTAAGCGGCGCGCGTCACTTAGAAACCCAATGTGTACCTTAGTTACCAGCTCTCTGCATCAGCGCTCTGGTAACTAAGGTACACATCGGGTTTCTAAGCGGCGCGCGTCACTTAGAAACCCAATGTGTACCTTAGTTACCAGCTCCCTGCATCAGCGCGCTGGTAACTAAGGTACACAGAGGGTTTCTAAGCACCGCAAGGTGCTTAGAAACCCTGCGTTTACCTTAGTTACCAGCTGATCGCTGGTCTCCCTCCTGTCACATGCAGCGATGCGTGAGGGCCAGTGGGAGACCAGCAATCAAAGAAATGTCCAGGGCTTTCCAAGAGTGATCAGCGATATCGGCAGGGGGGGCGGTCGCTGATCGCTGTCACACACAGCGATCTCGCTGGTGAGATCGCTGTTGCGTCACAAAACTTGTGACTCGCTAGCGAGATCGCTATGTGTGACGGGGCCCTTAGAATGGCTTGTCATCTTGGTAAGTAGAGCAAGCAGCTTTCAGGCTCCTATGCTTTAGAAACAGCTTGTGGTGCTCCAAATCTGGTCAGATCAATGGACCCAACTCATCTCAGTCCCCCTACAATTCTTCTATGCTGCAGATGCAAAGGTGGATCTGCTGGAGACATGGCAGCGAGCTCAACTCCAAAGGTTGTCCAAACTGTCAATCTTTACAGGGGCGGACATATCATTGCAGGTGCAACCACCCAAGAGGTAAGGGGGCCCATTTCTACCTCCAAAGCAGGTGCAATTTTGCATTTTTATTGTTCTTGCACAGGGACCCTTTTCTGTCTGTGTCCGCTAGTGAATCTTCAGTAGCACACCGTTCTCCTGCAAAGCTGCGAACCAGGGAGCAGTGCACTCCTGAAGAGGGAACATTACAACAACCTTAAATATATTTAATATTTTAACAATACAAGCTCATTATGGGCAAATTTACTAATTTGGCAGCTATCTGCTCTGTTGTGCAACGAAGCTCTGCAGTAAATAAACATTTCCAAAAGCACAATGCCTTCAAAAAGGATTAGCCTAAAAGGACTATTAATTATGCAATGGAAACAGCTATAAAAACACAGTTATAGTAATTGTTAGCGCTCGGCGCCAAATCTGTCTAGTGTAATGCAGTTAGTGACTGTCTGCTGAAAGCTCAATCTGCATGTTGCAGGCAGCAATAGCCACAATTGAAGGTTAATAAAAAAAATTAAAAAAAAAACAGCAAATAAAACAATACCTGCAACAAAGAGGTTGCTGGTTTAAATACAGGTCCACGAAAATACATGAAACTCATGAGATTATTAATGGAACGCCTATTTTGTTCTACAAGCCACTCAGAAGCATCATAAAAATAAAACTTAAAAATAACAAAAGATGAAGCAGTCACGTGGAATGGTTACGCACCCACCCACAATAGAAGTAATCTTCAAAGACCTAAAAAAGGAATTGACATTTAAAAAGAAAAAAAAAAAACTTTCTGTGCGTAGATATAGATCTAAGCTTGTAGAATAGACCATGCTCTGTGGGGTAGAGGCTCCTGCAATACACAGTATCGTGAGGACACAAGTCTTTAAGATGACAAGAGGTTCACTTATAGGTCTATCCAATCTTTAAGAGTAACCACATTTTTACTTTTATTCCATAAATCTATAGTGCACATGAAACTAAACAAATATGCAATATATCTAAATCAAATAAATCAGATTCTTTCTCCTCCAGAACTGATCATTCATTCTCAATTCATGGGTAAAGTCTGTAATCAGTAAAGACAGACTCTCCCATTACTGAGATAGGAGATGGCAGTTGGTGCTGATAAGATTCTATGTAGAAGGGAGAGGGGAAAAACTTCATCCCTCCACCTTTAGCTCCTCCCTCCCCCTACACAGAATCTTATCAGCACCAACTGCCATCTCCTATCTCAGTAATGTAACAATTTATCTTCACTGAATGCAGATTTTACCCATAAATTGAGAATTTGGAGAATGATTTATCAGTCCTGGCAAAGAAAGAAGTAGATTTCTCTGATAACATGCCGAAAGTTGCTTATTTTTAGGTATACTATTGATTTGTGGAATAAAAACTAGAACAATGGTTACGCTTCAAAAATACATCTTTCAATCTTTTTCTTTCTTCAATAATAGGTAATTATTTTATTAATTTAGATCCTATGTTATTACATACAATGTAAATGTGCAGTCAGTACTGCAAAGTTTCGAGTAATAAGAACTGAGCAAGTACATACACGCAGACCTTACAATGAAAGTATGCAGTATGCTAAAGGGTGTGAATGCTCCACATTCACAGGGTCCTAAATACCTCTCTGTCACAAAGTCATATATAAATCAGGATTACAAATTGCATGTGACAGAAAGAGGGTCTTTTACAGAATTTGTATTGCAAATTCGAATGAAGCCTCTAGAAACTAAGAAGCATTTGGCATAGTATACAATTTTAAGAGATCGACTACAATGTACTAAGAGACATCATCGCAAGAAAGCCATATTGGTTGCAGAATTGTGCCCAAGGCCGGGATCACACTACCGTGTGTGATGCGAGAAACTCGCACGAGTCTCTCGCATCAACACCCAGCGCTATCGCCAGCACTCAGGACTGGAGCTGCGGCAGCATAGAAATGCATGCAGCCGCAGCTCCGGTCCCAGTGCTGGCAGAAGTGCCAGGTGTTGATGCGAGAGACTCATGGGAGTTTCTCGCATCACACACGGTAGTGTGATCCCGGCCTTGGCCCGGGGTCAGACTTGCGAGAAACTCGGACGAGTCTCGCACATCAACACCCGGCACTGCCACCGGCGGTTCAGATCGGAGCGTTCAGCTGCGCAGAAATACATGCACCCACAAGCTCCGCTCCCGAGTGCTGGCGGCACTGCCAGGTATTGACGTGCGAGACTCGTCCGAGTTTCTCGCAAGTCTGACCCCGGCCTCACAGCACTGGTCCGCTATGCTTAGTGCTTTATATAAGCCTGTCTCTACATTTGGCCTAGATACTGGATGATGCATGGACTGAACAGGAAAAAAATACTGTTAATTACAATCCTTTTAAATGTAAAGCAATCCCCCATCGGCGTTGAAGAAGTGAAATATGATACAGCTTTCTGTCTGGTAATGTAATGGTTAAATGTGCCTGCCCAGCCTCTGGTGCTGACAGTAATTATCATCTGGAATAATTACAAGCTCCCAAACACTCTAACCTTCCACTGCCAAGAAGCACTGTGCAATGCTTCCCTATGTCACTAAAATGACAGAGGTTAAAAGGAGTTTGGTAGCTATTAAATGAGAAAGCGCAAGGAAATTAGGGATGATACTGCTTTTTTTGGGGGCTGTCTGATGGGATCCTCTTCAGATTTAATGCATTCCTTCCCAGCAGTAATTTCCCACTTAATCTCTGGGGCATGCTTGCGGAGTAGATTAATTCGGTGGCGTAGATGTGCACACAGTAGACAATGGGTCATAATCCTGCTGTTAGAAGGGCTGAATAAAACCTCCTTATAGAAATGAATGTCAGCATTATAAATATAAGAGGAAGTATAAGAGCACCCTTCTGAAAACACCCAAATTAGCATTACAGGAACTATTTTAAGAGCACTCACGTAGAGCTTTCTAAGGCCATCGCTCTCCAGTCAGCCACACACAAAAGAGAACTGTAACCTATTTGCTATATTTAGTATTATGTTTTTCACATTTTTCAAGCAAATCACAAAGCTTTGACAATGAAGATCAAAGATGTAAAACAATATATGCTTCAGCTAACAGAACTGCCTGCAAGGTCACCGAGATGAGTCATGTACTGTAGACTCGGGGATTGTAGCTCGCCACTCCACGCAGACCGTCACACAGTGTGCTTCAGCCATTGCTAAACTGCTTTTCTTTCTTTCTAAAGCTTGGTAAAAATATAGAAATGTAATTGTTTGAAACACTGAACATTAACTTCAAGATGAACATTCACTAACAGATATTTGGTTATTTAAAGCATTGGGGAAGATTTATTAGGGAACATAGCTCATGTCAACAAGAGACCGCTCTAATTCACGCGCAATTAGCTGAGCATAAATGTACATAGTGGGGTCAGGTGTAATAGTGGTCATCCAAATGCAGACAGCTATGTAAAATGTGTGCTCACCTTAAAGATGAGCTTTCACTAGTTTTATCATGTCATACTGGACACATCACGAAATAGTGGTTACAGAATTTATCATTCCCGTTGGAGAGATTTTTACTTAAAACTTCTAGATTCTAACTTTTGCTAAAGCCAAGGAGGCACAAGTGGAAATCCATCTCTGTGGGTGCTAACAGGGGAGAAAAAGTATTTGTCTATGCAAGGCATGTAATGATCCACAGACCTTCTTTCTTCACTTATAGAACTGGTGGCATCTAATGTAATCACAAGAGAGTAGGGGGAGTAAAGCAGAGCTGTGTATCATTACCAACACATCTGCAGCTCTCATCCCACAGCACTGTCAGGTCTCCTCTGTTCCCCATTTCTCCACACTGACAGTGCCGTAAGAAGAGAGCGGCACATGCAGAGGTGCTTGCATTGATACACAGCTCTGCTCTACTCCCTGACTTATGATCAGCATAGTAATTAGGGTATGTGCACAGATTAAGTATTTGGTTCAGAAGTTTCTGTACGATTTCTGCATCTCTTAGAAGGAAAAACACAGTGGCAAAACACATTTTTGCATGCAGTTTTGGTGCAGATTTTTTTCCCACTCATTAGTATGGGTGAAATCGGAGAGAATTTGTATACTGCAGATTTAAATATGTACCAAATCTGCAAATAAAAAATAAGCAATGTGGGCTTGAGAGTTAAGAATCTTCATTCACTTTGCTGAAATTAGGAAACCATTCAGGTTTAATGACAAATCTGCACAGAAAAAAAGCAACAAATCTGCAATTTATGCACAGGCCCTTAGTCTTCTCTGCAGCAAATATTCCATGATTTGGCTGGTTTAACATGCTAAAACTAATGGGAAGTTCTCGTTACGGGTATGGTCACACAGAGTTTTCATAGGATGATTTTGAAGTGGTTCCACTGCCAAATCCACATCAAAAACTATTTAAAAATGTACTTGGAATACATTTAATATTTATTTTAAACAAAACCTGTCATGTCCTTTTTAGCATGTAAACTGTTCCCAGTACGTTGCATCACTGACACTTTTTTCATTACAAACAGAGCTGTAGTGATGTCCAAAAGCACTTTATTTAGTTAGATCATTTTGTCATATGGGTGTGCTTCATTCATTCAGTCACGGTTGTTGCTGTCCACTCAATTAGTATGATGTTCCTGGGGTTGTGCCGACGTTACTCAAATCCGCTTTGAAAAATCTTGCGCTTGCGCAGTGTCAATCGGGGAGCCGCGCATGCGCCATGATGGGCAGTTCCCTGCCATCCCCACTGTAGTCTATGGCCCAGTCGGTGCATACGTCCGGACCCCGTTTTGCTGGGGATTTTGGACGTATGCTCCAAAGGGGACACACAACGCAATGTGAAAGCACCCTTAGAGGTATACTTTGGGAGAACTTTTTTCTTTATGCATACCTATGATGGAGGACTCCAACACAAGGCACCATATAGTCATACACTGGAATGCAAGCCATAGGCTCCCATCTTATAAAAAATAAAATAGAATTGTAGGATGCAGGATGTGAAGGTTTACCATACGATATCAACCTAGGATAAAAACAAATGAGCAAATACCCTACACTAATAAATAAATAGTAATAGGGCATGTAAATAATATAGGACGCTTAGTTGACACTATTTTGATCAAAGGAGCATAAAAGCCATCCCACCGCGACAAGGTGACCCAATCAGGATGGTCCCTAACTCTTGTAGTTCACCTCGCTACGTGCCAGCAGGCCTCAAAATAGATAAAAGGCAGAGCAGGACCCAGGCCTGACTGTTTCAACACCTGCCCATGGAAAGATGTATGCGGTAGATGGAATGCACAGTCCAAAAAGATAGAGGAGTTACAAGCACCCACAATTATTGGCAGGTTAAGGACTGAAGTAGCTTAGATATATAGGCACTTACATACAAAGTTTTTACATCTGGGGTCGAGTTCTGCTTGTAAATGGTTGTTAACTAATTCAGGTCTGTGAAGGTAAGATAAAATAGATTTATTTCTCTTACACACGTGCTGTAGTTCGTTACAGGAAACCCACTAGTTATAAAAAGCAGATCTAGTTCACATATCAAACAGCCATGTGCATTCTGTTCTGTATTCCTTTTTTTAAATACAAAAAAAAAATAAGAGTCTGTTCACATGTCTAGTTGGCTTCCATTTGCAATTGATCCAGTTTTTTTACTACTGGATCTATTATAAACAGCTGAAATGGAAACTAAAGTTTCAGATTTTGAAAGGATCTATCTTACAAAAAAAATGATGCATTTAAAAAACGGACACACTAGTTTTCATTTTACATCTTACTTCGTTCTGGTTTTAAAGCACTGCTACTTCGACATTTTTTTTTATTATTATTATTATTTGACAATCAGAGTGGTATCGCTAATATAAATGCCCTTTACTTAGTTGTGACCTGCCGGATCGCTTGAGTGATGGCTGAGTGAGCCAGATGTAGTTTCTCAATTTAAGTCTATGAGAGCAAGAGCAAGGCTCTCATAGCCTTACAATGAGAGCTTGTGACCGTCAGATCTGACTTCCGACCAGTCAGGAGTTGCGATCACAAAATGGTGGAACAGGACCGGAATGGCGCCAGGAAGAGCAGAAGATGGCGGGTGGTAAGTATATTGCTAAGAGCAGGGAACATGAATTAGTGACACCACTCCAGAGCTGAAATAAAAATGCTGGAGTGGTGCTTTAACAGACTAGAGACACCTCTAGTGAGAACAGAACAGCTTTAGTGTTCTGCGCATGCGCAGTGCTACAATCCAGTCTACATGACATAAATAGATAATTATCCATTATAATCAGTTTCCCATAGATTTTAATATACAAGGAAGTTCTAAATCTGGATACAGTTTCCATCTGTATTTTGCAAATAAAGTCCGTGGAGCCTCATTTAAGAGTCTCAAACACGGGACTAGCCAGATCTTCCTCCAGGGAAGGATCCAGCCAAGGAGTGGCTCCTTTCGGAAACCACCATTACCACCATACTAAGTGGCCCTTTAAGTCAATATTCAGTTCTTTACGAGTTTACAGATATGACAAGGGAAAAACCAAGGCCAGATATCCATCCACATACAGCTGTTTCGGAGTGTTGCCCCTCATCAGTGTGGAGTAGGATTCTGGCTAGGTGGGAGCAATGCCTAGTAGACCAACATCACAAAACAATCACTGACCTCAGGGAGACCAGTCAAAGAAAACACTGCGGCAGCTGGCAAAGGCACTCAATCAGTGAAATCCTAGGCGCATTGCTCCCTGGGAAATACGAATATGCAAATAAAGTCCGTGGTCAGTGATTGTTTCGTGATGTCCATCTGTATTTTGCCCAAACCTGTGCAGACTACGTTTTAAGATCCAGCTAAAAACAAAGAGCAGTTTGAAAGCAGGCAAACAGAAGACATGTCATGACACTTCCAATCCCATTCAAATGAATGGATCCTGTACTAGAAAATGTTATATCAAGTTTTATGGCCCCCAAACTGATGTGAATGGAGCCTCAGATCTTTTAAAGCGGATGTCTGGTCAAAACCGATAAGTCTGCAGTTACTCTGTGTGACTTATGAATTACCCCTGCGCTGTGGGGATTCGCTGGTTTCAAACCCGGGACCGGAGGGTATGTATATGTTATACATACCCCCAGCCAGTGGGCGCGACCTCGCTCCATACACTCGTATGGAGCCGCAGCTACGCCTCGTCTAGTGACACGGCCAGCCAGTGGGCATGTCCTACTAGAGGGTACGGCCTCGCTCTCCATACAGTGGCCAGGAGTGTGTATAACTCATACATACCCTCACGTCCCGAGCCTGATACCGGCATATCCCCCCCAGCGCTGGTGGAATTCATATTTCTGCAGTCACACTGAATGACTGCAGACTTATTGGTTCTGACAGGACAATCCCTTTAAGAATGAATGGAAATCATATGGAATGTATAAACTACTGTTACATGTAAATGGACTGATAGGAAAACAGCAAAACAAAATTGGGTCTAAAACAAAAAATATCTGGAAAATTTCAATAAACCTAAAGAAAACAAGAATACAGAATATGGTACATTTCAAACAGTTGCACAGAAGTATAATATAGGAAAATACTACAAAGGTGCTACAAAAACACACTCTGTATTAACTTCCTAAGCCTCATTCAGACATCATACTTCACATACAGGTTCTATCCATGGTTTTTAATTAGAACACAGACCCTTTATAATCTATCATGCTGATCACACCACTGTTTTTTTTGAGGAATGTTTTCTTACATCAGAGTCATGGATCAAAATCACGCATATCTAGGGTCATATGAAAATCATGGACAGCACACGAATGACATCCGTGTGCTGTCCCTTTTTGTATTGGGCAGGAAAAAATGCTGTACATTTTTTTGCATGTGAAAAAAATCACTGATTAAACAGTGATGGTAAAAACAGACACTGTGACCATATACTGATGAAAATGTGATTGAACACACTGAAAAGAACAATCGTAAATGAGGCATAAAAGTGCATGACACACATTTAATGTAACATTGAGGATGCTCTTTAGGTCCACATCACATACCTTATTCCTTACGTCTGAGACTCACATCTGCATGCTTAATTTCCTGCTTTTCACAGCTTTCTTTGCATTATGATAAAAAGCTTCTATTTTTAGAGAGCGATGCAAATTAATTAACGTAACAACTTCATTAATTAGTCTCATAACATGTAGTTTTGCTGATGGATGTCTATTCCCTCATCTTGTGCTTGACTTGCTGCAGTCAATAAGAAGGTAGTATTCATCTGCAACTAATCAACCCAAAATATTTATTTTATCCACAAAGATTATGATATAGGGGGTGACAACTGAAAACTACAGAACGATCATCTGATCTAAGCAGCTAGCGGAAATTAAACTAAATATGGTTAGTAGTTCACATTTAGGGCTCATACCCTTATGTGAGAAAAAAAAAACGGTCCAATTTCCGGACCGAAAAATCGGACGTGTGCCATGCAATTCGTCAAATAACAGAAAGGCAGCTGACAGCACTTCCAGGATCAAGGAGATGCACGCTCAAAGTCCAAAGACCCAATTGGACATCAGACATCCAACGAAAATGAAGAGGAGCAGCATCCAGTCCGGGTGAAGAAATGTGCAGAAGTTTATTTCGCTGTGAAAATATACAACGTTTCGACCATCACATGGTCTGTACTTGAAAAAGACCATGTGATGGTCGAAACGTATATTTTCACGGCGAAATAAACTTCTGCACATTTCTTCACCCGGACTGGATGCTGCTCCTCTTCATTTTCGTCGATTGCCATGCAATTGTCATGCGAGTGCAATGCGACTTCTGTGCGATTTGTACACAAGTACATCCGTATGACATGCATATGCAATGCGATTTTAACATAAGCTTTTACATACAGCAGTTCTCTGTATGTAAAAGCTCATGTTAAAAATCGCATTGTAATACACAACTGCAACTGTACACATCATTTTAAAATTAAATTATCTTCAAAACAATATATATATATACATATATATACACAGTCTATATTAGATAGATAGACTAAAAAGCCAGCAAATGATTTGCCACTAATAGAAATTCTTTATGGACATTTGCCCTGGTTATTATACTTGTGGGTTGATATACAGTATATATATATATATATATATATATATATATACATACACACACACACACACACAAGTTCTGCCCCCCGCCCCTAGGTTTGATCCTGGCTACGCCCATGGTGTGAATGTAGCCCGAGGATCTAGGCTTTGTCTTAGCTGAGATAAGTCATAGTGTGTGTGTGTGCGTGTGTGTGTGTGTGTGTGTGTGTATATATATATATATATATATATATATATATATATATATATATATATACACAGTACAGACAAAAAGTTTGGACACACCTTCTCATTCAAATAGTTTTCTTTATTTTCATGACTATGAAAATTGTAGATTCACTCTGAAGGCATCAAAACTATGAATTAACACATGTGGAATTATATAATTAACAAAAAAGTGTGAAACAACTGAAAATATGTCTTATATTCTAGGTTCTTCAAAGTAGCCACCTTTTGCTTTGATTACTGCTTTGCACACTCTTGGCATTCAAGAGGTATATATAAAAATCAATGTGTGTGTGTGTGTGTATCACCAACCAATCACAAAGCATCTTTCATTTCACCAGAGCTGTTCAAAAGAAGCTAAGCTGTGATTGGTTGCTATGACCACCAGTTTTCCTTGCAACCAATCACTAAGCATCTCTCATTTCACCAGAGCTGGTTAATAGCTGAGCGGTGATTGGTTGCTCTGCGCAAGTTTTCCCTCTTGACAACACCTCAGCAGACACTGACATGGTGGGAGAAATCTAGCATCCCCAAAAACATAAGCTCCAGCCATCGTCTGTCCCCCAGAAAGGAGCAGTGAGTACATGACAGAAATGAATCCCCCCCTCCCGTGTGGTATCATTAAGTGACACACATGAATGTAGGAAAGTGCACATATTAAATGTCATGTGGCTTTAATATTTTCTCACAGACACTTTTATGCATTATTGATGTGTTACTGTGCTCTGATGCTGAGTTTTTTTTAAAGTGCTACTTTCCCCATAATTTACCTGAATATACCCATATAACACGTAATGCTTTTCCTATAACAACCCATTAAATATGATACTATACTGCATGCAGATGCTGTACATCCATGAGCAACTCAGCCAGACAAATTACAAGTTGACCTGGCATCTTAGTGAACCATGTTTCTGTGCAATTTCACTCTTCTACTTTTACTGGCTTTGACGGGACGATGTGGGATATTAGGGGTAGTAGTCCAGTAGCTCTGGCTGACGGGATAATGTGGGATATTATAGTGAATGTGGCTATGCGGAGTGGGCGGGGCTCTACACTCAGCTTTATATATATATAACGATGTGGGATATTAGGGGTAGTAGTCCGGTGGCTCTGGCTGAAGGGATGATGTGGGATATTAGTGGTAGTAGTCCAGCGGCTGGGACGGGATGATGTGGGATATTAGGGGTAGTTGTCCGGTGGCCCTGGCTGACGGGACGATGTGGGATATTAGGGGTAGTAGTCTGGCGGCTGTGACGGGATGATGTGGGATATTAGGGGTAGTAGTCTGGTGGCTATGGCTGACAGGATGATGTAGGTTATTAGTAGTCCGGTGGCTCTGGCTGACGGGACGGTAAGGGATATTAGGGGTAGTAGTCCCGTAGCTCTGGCTGACGGGATGATATGGGATATAATAGTGAATGTGGCTATGCGGCATGGGCGGGGCTATACACTCAGCTTTACACACTAACTGTAACCGTAGTTACTATGCCCGGGCAGCGCCGAGCTCTTCAGCTAGTATGTATATAAAACTCGTATCGGACAAACCTTGTGACAGGTTCCATTTAAACTAAAGGGAAGGAAGTCTTCCTTATGATTTATTAATAGTGCTATAATGGGAATTTAATGCATTCTATGATTTCAACAAAGAGAAAGATGTACAGATTTTTGTATGTACTCAATAGTACAATGAGAAATTATTTGTATATATATCATATAAATAATATTGAGCTACGATTGTGTCATTTAACCTCTTACTAGTGATGAGCAAACATGCTTCGATAACGTCTTATCCGAGCACGCTCAGGTGTTATTTGAGTAACTGAGTGTGCTCATATATTACGTCCGAGTACCTGTGGCTGCATGAATTGCGGCTGTTAGATAGGCAATCACCACATGTGTCAGGTTGTCTAAAAGCCAGGAACAGGAAGCCAGGGCTGCAGCTTATCCTGGAGTTCCTCTTCACGTTCACTTTGTCCGAAAGCAGAGATAGTGACGCCAGCACTGATTGGGCACCGGGCATCACATGTCATTCTACTGCCTCACAGCCCTGGGACCGCGAGTGTCAACACGGCTGGAACGAAGCCTGCGCGGGAAGTGAGCATAGGCTTTATTATTTTATTGGGGTGGCACATTTAGTTTAAGAATAGGTTGTCTTAGTAGTGGTAAACCCCTTTACGGCAGGAAAAACATGTAAAACTGCCAAGAGATTACCAATGGGGATTACTGTACAGATATTACCTCTTTTGATGCTTATAATCCCATACAGATAGATATCCTCTAAATGTCCGGGATCTATTCATTCTCTGATGACATTTTCATAGCGTGTCCAAGGGGCACACTGTCCTAACCCATGCAAAGCGATAAGCACCAATGGGTTGCCATTACAGCTGGGGGTCTGCTGAAAATACCTATGCCTGTCAAGACAGCACTCCTATAAAATCCAGCCTGTGGTTGACGTTCACACGAGACAGTGAGTTTTCCTGTATGCATCCTATGGTATTGCTGTGTATAGTACAAACGATCAGTCAACTGCAGGTTTAAGTTCCCTTTGAAGACTACAAAAATATAGTAAAAAAATGTTTTTAACAATATTTAAAAAAAGAAAAAAGCTATAAAAGTTTGAATCACCCTACTTTCCCTTCTCAATAAAAAAAGAAAGGAAAAAAAAATACCTACATCCATAAAGTCTAATATATCAAAATTTAAAATTAATTAATCTTATGGGTAAATGGTGTAATGAAAAATAAAAATCAAAACGCCACAACTATGGTTTTTCCATTCACGTGACACATGGAAAAAATATACAATAAAAAGGCCACCTAAATATCATATCTAGCCCTGTTATAGCTAAATACATCAGTTCAGGGCACAAAACACAAGCTCTCACACAACCCTATTGCATGAAAATTGAAAATGTTATGGGTCTCAGAATATGGCGACACGTGAATTTATTTGTTATGAGTTTTTGGAAAAGTTTTAAAAAAATCTATGCGTGTTTAGC
Organism: Dendrobates tinctorius; assembly: GCF_039654945.1. Taxonomy (NCBI): domain Eukaryota; kingdom Metazoa; phylum Chordata; class Amphibia; order Anura; family Dendrobatidae; genus Dendrobates; species Dendrobates tinctorius. The sequence continues at coordinate 8,709,383 of NW_027361758.1, forward strand.
ATCACCATATTCGTACTTGACCGGGAAATGGAAAATGATTTTGCCAGGTGACTTTTACTTTATGATGAATATTGGGAAAGCTCATAAAACAATTACTGAATTGGCCTTTTTTACCGCAATTTTGCTGCAGCTGGAAATCTTTCCTGCTTTCCAGTACATCACATGAAAAGTGTCATTCAAAATTACAACTCGTCCCCCCACTCATACAGCTTTCCAAAAGTTGACATTTGAGGATGGGGTTTTATGTTCATGACATTCCTGCTCCCCTGTTGGGTATAATGGGCCCTGTGGGTCAATTAGAGAGATATTCCAATTGTCTTGAAGTAGGGTTAAGAATGTACAGTATGTGCTGTAGGATTGTTGAGAGGGTTCAACTGGAACCTGCCAGCAGGACTGTGCTGAGAAATGTACAGACAGTGTCAGGTCGGCGACGTTATACTGATTAAAATGTTACCTGAGTTGATGAAATCCGTGTTGTGGTTGTTGTTTAATCTTTATTTTCAGTACACTATGTAGATGTTTACAGAAATTTAAAGGAATTCTGATCGGGATAGTTTCAAAGCATTAAAGCAGTCTAGGTAAAATATTAATTTTTAATATATTTACCAAACCATGAGAAATCCTTCATAGTCCATAAATCAATGTCCTTATGGATTTAACCAAGTAAGGGTTTATAGCTTAGGTCAAATAGTCGAAAGATCACTATGTATCAGTATTCCTAAGAATTTTATACCCTGTGATGGCCAAGAAAAAACATTTTTTGATGATAGCCTGTGTAGCAGTCAGCAAGGAAACGTTGAGAGCCTCAGATTTTGAAGTGTTTCCTTTTAGAGTTGAATGAATTTGTTCGGAATCGGTTGCCAAATCTAAATTAGCCATATTCGTGCCATATGGTTAGCCTATTCGTGCTGAATGTATGTTTGATGATCGGTTCTGAACATATTCGGTCATTTCTACTCTCATTGACTTTAATGACGTTAGGCTGTGGTCGACGAATATTGCAAAAACAATATTCGCTGCCGATCTTATTCGGAACCAAATCCGAACAAATTTGCTCAACTCTATTTATTTTTAAGTTGGACCAAGTGCCCAAATTATCCACTTCTGCCATGATAGATGGAATTGACGTATGTGGGCTCGTAATGTATAGGAGGACATCATCCGCAAGGGCGGAACATTTATATTAGGTTTTCCCTATAGTGATACCTTTAATGTCAGGATTATCGCAAATAGAGGATAGTAAATGTTCCATCACAAGGATATACAGGATAGGAGAGAGAGGGCATCCCTGTCTTGTTCTTTTAGGGATTATGAATCATGGGGACAGGGTTCCATTTATGCTTAATCTTGCTGAGGGGTTACAATAGAGGGTCATTACTTTAGCTATTAACAGTTCTCCTATATTGCGTTTTTAAGGGAGTAATATATGGTTGACCATGATATTCTGTGAAACGCTTTTTCAACGTCGAGTGACATTATTAAAAGAGGTATGTTTCTTATTTGAGAGTAGTGAATGATATCAATAGTTTTTAGTGTGTTATTGTGAGCCTCTCTACCGAACAGGAGCCCAGTTTGATCCAAATGTATATGGTTAGTGAGTAGGGGCTGGAGTCTATTTGCCAATATTTTTGCATATATTTTTTAACTCAACATCCAGCAAACAGATAGGCCTGTCATTTGAGCAAAGGAGGGGGTCCCTACCAGATTTACGAAGCATTGTGATATGGGCCTCTGTTTTTTTTGTGGGGGGAAATGGATTAATGTTGAAAGTGTGGTTGAACCCTGCTAATATGAGAGGGAACAGAAGGGGAAGGAATGTCTTATAAAATTTAGCTGTAAACTCCACAGGTCTGGTACTTTTTCCACTCGACAGTGATTGGACCGCCGAGGATAACTCAGAATCTGATATGGGTTCATTCATCAAGGATGCTGAAGATGTGTTTTTAGAAAAATGAGCAGCACTACCAGGAGGGGGTATATTGTTCGGAGAGCCATCTAAATTATATAGATTAGTATAGTATTTATGAAATTGTGTGGAGATATCTTCTTTTTGGAATATGGTTTTGGGATTGTTGAACGATCTAATAATTTTTTAGCTTCTAGTTCAGCTGTTAATAACTCTCGGCGTGTTGCCAGGCATGAGCATGTTTATGAGTAAATTCTAGACTCTCCATGCTTCGAATGCCTAGGGTGATCTTTAGTCCTCTTTTCAGTCGAGAACCATGTTTTATGAAAACGCAACTTAGTACAACCTTCAGGGCTTCTCATTTCATTGTGAGAGGGGAGACATTCGATTAATGGTCATGCCTAAAATGCAATATTGTTTTGGCCACATCCCAAGTGAAAATTGGATCCAGAAGTAGAGATTCATTCAATTGCCATGCCCATCCAGCGGTCGTTACTTACCTTTCAGACGCGGTGATGATGACATCCTCCCGCCCGCGTCCACGCGTCGCTCGTCGGCGCCACAGGAAGCGCCCAACGAGAAATGGTCCAGGACGTTCTCGCGCAATCAGCGATAACCAGCGGGGGGAGCCGGTCGCAGGTAAGTATCAGACATAGCGACATCGCTAGCGATCTCTCTGCTGCGTCACAAAACCTGTGACGTTTCAGCGATATTGCTAGCGATCTTGCTGTGTGTAATGGGGGCTTTATAATGCCTTTGGAGACCAGTTTTTACATAATGAGATTAAAGTACAACCCAACTCTGTAGTGAGAAATGTTGGCGTGCCAAGGACACAGACTCCATCCTGACCAATGTTGATGTGCAAATTATTAGGCTGCGTTCACACGTTCAGGTTTTTTCACGGCGGTTTTTACCACGCGATTTTGCCGCGAAAACACAAAAAACCAGCATCCCATGCAATCTTATGGAATTCCGCAATGCTGTGCTAATGCTGCGGATTTTCCCACGGCGGAATCGCATCGTGGAAAAATACGCAGCATGCTCATTAATTTGCGGAATCGTGGCGATTTCGCCCACATAGGAATGCATTGTTCTGCTTACTTTCCGCATGTGGCTGTGCCCACCATGCGAAAAGTAAGCAGAACATTTGCAGATGGTACCCATGGTCCGGAGGAGAGGAGACTGTTCTCCGGGCTGTGGGTACCACATCCCTGTAATAAATAGAATTTAAAAAATCGGGATATATTCACCTTCCGACGTCCCACGCAGCGTCCCCAGGCTTCAGCAATACACGCGGCAGCTCCTGTTCCCAGTGATGCATTGCAATGACCTTTTCTGACGTCGCGTCTCGCGATGCTGTAGCGGTCTCGCGAGACCGCGACGTCATCAAAGGTCATTGCCGCAATGCATCACTGGGAACAGGAGCTGCCGAAGCATCACGGAGGCCTGGGGACGCTGCGCGGGACGTCGGAAGGTGAATATAACCCGATTTTTTATTTTTTTTAATTATTTTTAACATTATATCTTTTTACTACTGATTCTGCATAGGCAGCCTCAATAGTAAACGTTAGTCACACTAGTCAAACACTATGTTTGATGAGTGTGACCAACCTGTCAATCAGTTCTCCAAGCGATGCTACAGATCGCTTGGAAAACGCTAGCATTCTGCAAGCTAATTACGCTTGCAAATCACTAGTTTTTCCGCGGGACAATCGCGGGAATTTAAAATGTGATTTTCCCGCGGAATGGAATTCCGGAAATCCCGAGGTAACTTCTGCGGGAGTTCCGCTACGTGTGAACTTAGCCTTAAAGTAGTGGTAAAAAAATGTGTTATGATCAGGCAGTTTGCAGCAGGGACCTGGTCAAAATATTCTCCAGGGCTATTTTAAGATAGCAGATTTACTTATCATGTTTCATGCCATCAGCACGTCCACCATCAAAGTTTTTGGAAGAACAGTTTTTCCACATGCTCACTCCAGGTCTGAAGGGAAGCCTCCAGTGACAGACGCAAATCAGACTTTCATTTGCATGACATGCTCATGTTTTTGTGAGCTCCATTAAATCTTAGGCAAAACCTGACAGGTTTGACATATATGCATGCAAATACTCACATAAAATCCATATAACAAACAGCCATAAAATTAAAACCACTGGGGAATTGAATAACATTCTCATCTTACGACAATGGCATATATAAAGGGTTGGGATATATAAGGAAGCAAGTGACTATTCCATTCCTGATGTTACTTTTTAGAGAACAGAAAAAAATGTAAATATATGAGCAACTTTAACAAATGGATGAATAAGTGGGTGATAATATCTCCAAAACGGCATATTTTGAGGAGTGCAGTGTTCAGGGTAAGCAAGGTAAGGCTAGGCTCCACCAGAAGTAGTCCAATGAAGGACAACTGGTGAAAGGGTCATGGGTGCCCAATGATCATTTGGGTTCAAAGACTTTCAAATCTGGTTCCAGCTACTATAGCACAAATCCCTATAAGGTAAAGGTGTTGTTCCCTTTCAGATAATGTTCAGCCCAAGATGCAGTTTGTTAAAAAAATAAAACTGCAATATACTCACCTTCCCCGAATCACAGATGAGTCTCCACCACTGCTCCAGGTATCTGGCATTGGCTGCGCCGCTGACTTCATGTCAACAGCACGGTAGCCAATCAGAGAGCTCAGTGAATTCCAGTGTAGAAGGAAAAGCCCCCTTTAGAGCCGCTGAGCTCCATGAATGAGTGCCAAGCTGTTGACGAGAAGTCAGCGACACGTCCAAATTCAGGTGCCAAGAGCAGCGGCGAAGGCTAGCTGGTTGACCTGGGTAAAGGCAAGTACAGCACGGTTTGCCAAATATCTGTCAGTCAGAGCTGCAGGCGCGGCTACTGGCTACTGAACCAGTGCCGCCCCTATGAATGAATATCGTGTGGTGGCAGGGAGAATAAAGATAATTTTCTCCCGCTCCATTCGGCTGCGTGCGGGCGCCGGGCAGCATAATAACGCTGTTAACCTGTACATTAACTGCATATCTGCAAGTTAACAGCGTTATTCCTGGTGACAGGTTCCCTTTAAAGCAGGGTTCCCCAACTCCAGTCCTCAAGGCTAACCAACAGGTCATGTTTTTAGGATTTCCTTAGTATTGCACAGGTGATAATTGCATCACCTGTACAATACAAGGGAAATCCTGAAAACATGACCTGTTGGTGGGCCGGGAGGACTGGAGTTGGGGAACCCTGCTTTAAAGGATCCATTGCCAATCTAATGGTGCCAGATATTCCAGAGCACTTTCAGAGTTCCTGTGGTGTAATGTCTTGATGGGTAAGAGCAGCTTTTGTCTGATTGATGAAAACTGTGCCTAGTTGTTTTATAATATAATTATGAACGATAAAATGCATGGAAAATAATTTTGATACACTTTTTTAAAGTGATTCATTCAAAATATAACACATGATATGTAACATGCAAAAGGTTCTTTGTTTAAAAATAGAAAATTAATAGCTTTAAACACAAAGCTGTATTGTTCCCACACATGGGTACACCAGAGGTGAAATGGCTTTTAGTTTCCAAGTAACACTTATTTCTATATTTTTTGCTCTGCTGTTGTACTGTTCCCTAGGACTTTTAGCATGAAAAAAAATAATAATCAAGTCTTTTAATTTGCTGTAATCCATTAAGACTAAGGCCATGATTCATCACTGCCATTTCCCCAATTTTTTTGAGTAATTTGCCCTTTATTAATAGCTTTAATATTCATGCTTTACTTTCTGTAAAAAAAAAAAAAAAAAAAAAAGGATGCCTCTACTGTAACTGCAGTTCCTGCCTGAAGTAAGGTTTCTGTTAAAAAATGTTTTTATTTGGCACAGCTAAAGGGGTTTTCCCATGAACAAAGTACATTTTAATTCATAGATCTAGAAATAATAAGTTCCACAATTAGATGTGATAAAAATAAATATTCCTGTGCGGAGATAATCTTATAAATGTTCCTGTGCTGTGTACTGTGTAATGTCTGTGTCTGCCCGTGCAGGGATATGGTCTAATCATACCACAGCTGCTGGGCAGGGAATACAGAGTATACAGACATTACAGCAGGGGATCACGGCTGATTATTTCTGGGAGGTAAAATATGTTTACAAAAAGGGGAATGTTTTACCTCACAGAAAGCAGCATCTACTATCCTATGTTGTAATGTCTTTTGGTTCTTACCCTGCCCAGGAGACGTGGTGTGATCACAGGAGCATTTTATTTAAACACATCCAATTGTGGAACTAATTATTCTTCCAAGATCTATTCATTAAGATGTACTATGCAACATTTTAAAGGATTTTGAAGTGCGCAAAATGGTTTGAAGACAAAAATAAAAAGCATTTCTGCTTATGTGCCAAATTCACTTTTTTGTCAAATTCAGGAACCTCTTGCACCAATTTTGAAGAATTTGGAGCAAAAACACCAGCGAAAACTGCAAGACTAAAAAGAACGGTGACACATTGAACTCTATTGCTTATTCACAAACTAGTGCAAGAGAACGAACCAATCCCATTTAAAATTACGGTAGTTAAATTCAAACTAAAGTTGTCTGCATTAGACCTCGAGCACGCAACCATTCCAAGGCTTATATATAAAAAAAAAAACTATGTATGGTATATATGAGTGTGTAGAGACTATACAGCATTCTTGTAAAGGATTACCGAAAAAACGTATGTCCTAATGTTTAGAGAATCCTGCCAAAGTAATCAGAGTTTATTGTCCTTGCAACAGAACATCATGCTCCTAATAACGACAATCCTTATACTTATGCAACCCGAGCTGTACACTTAGTGGGCTGGTTCTTGAAAGACAGATACTTGGGCTACGTTCCCACGATGAGCTTTTGGTGATGCTGCAGAAGTTCTGCACCTATTATTTAAATTAGTTTACTTGTGGCTTTTCATTACGTTTTTGTGTGCGGATTTTTAACATGTGTTTTTATCGCATTTTTCACACTGCGATTCTGGTCTCTTGTTGGCATGTCATGCTTTTAATAAAGCTGCTTTGCTTGATACCTCCTATTATTTGACAAAAATGTATTGATATACTTTGGTGTGTATTTCAAGCTTTTTGATGCTTTTTGCTGCGGAAACACGCTAAAAACGCATGTGAGTTTTACCTGTGGAATTTCTACATCTAATGTCTAGTCTATGGGGAAAATTCACACACAAAATTCAGTGTATCTACAAGGGAAATTGACATGCTGAGCATTTGAAAAGCACAGCTGCGTTAAAAAGAAGCACAATGGGCATGAGAGTCTATAAATCCATCCACTTTGCTGGAAATTGTAAGATTCTGCGTTTATGATGCAGCAAATGTACGGCAAAACGCACCAGAAGCACATGGTGGGAACGCAGCCTGAGGGTGAAAGCAAATGCTGCAGGTTTTCTTGCAGTAAGTACGGCAACTAATATATTCTGAATCTAGTTTTAGCCTCAGAATATTCTGCAACAAAATCTGCAGCATGTGCATTCACCTGTTGCCATCATATACCCTCGCTTATCATACGTATTAGAACTGAGTAAGTGGCATCATTTTAGATTTTGGACATGAAATCTAGGACCTCAGCATGCATCCCATATTAGTGAAGTCATTCATACCACTTTATACAAGAGACCAATGGATTCTGTAGAACAAGAAGATTAAAGTGGCAAAGTAGGGCCCCATCAAGTAATTAAACGGCAAAAATTAGACTAAATCAATGAGTATCACAGAAAAAGACGGAAAATGGAATCTTAATTGAGAGACATGTTGTCCAAATCAATACATGGTGAAGAGTTCTGTACAAAGACACCATGCCATGAGCTATGTGCACAATCCAACCACAAATATGGGATAACAATAAGAATCTTTCCTATATGAGCTTGCTGTAATGGCTGTAAAGCCCCCTGAAGCCGATGAACAGGCCTGGAGCTCATTGCTCTGGTAGCACAGAGGGTTTCAGTCCTCAGTTACAGAGCAATGAAGCACGCATAACTTAATAATTATTCACTGCAATGGCTGCATAGGCCTGAGGAGATGACTTATAATTAGATGTGTCGTAGCTACTGCAAGCAAAGGGTTAACATTTTTTTTTTTTTTAAATTGTCTAAGAAAACAACAAAACACAAAAAGATGCATACATGTACATAGAAACAGACATTCCTCATTTCCATGCAGGCCGCCCGAATTAACACACTGAGAGATGAGCGCAGGCCGTAAATTGAACACTAAGCACCTCATCGTAGGCTTCCAATGCAATACCTTGTGTCTGTCAGGCTCATGGGGTGCACCCACTCCGCCGCCGCAAGCTTCCCCGTCATCACTTGTCATTCCTGCCCATCAGGCGTGAGGAGCATAACGAACCGTGCATGCCACTGAGGATGCAAGAGCCATGTTCAAAAATAGAGTTAGAGACGGAAGGAAGGAAGGGGGGGAAAAAATTGATTCTCTTTTCTCATCTCCTGAAAACCATAGAGCTAAGTTGCCATGGAGAAAAGAGATGAGGCTGAAGAAGATGCGGGGATATGGCAGAGTTACACAGCAGCCATCAGACATCTCCTGTACCGTGATGCAAATGTAGAGCTCGTGGACACGGTGACTAATAGCAGATGGACGCCGATGAATGCTGCTTCTTCACCGCTCTGCTGAACAGAAGAGGCCGTGGAAACATTGCACCAAAAGGGAACACCTTCTGCACAGCACTAGTGGGAGACATGCCGCACAGAATGTCAGTACGCAGAGAGCCGCTCGCATCCATGTGCAAAGAAAAAAAGGATCACAATAAAAGCACAAAAAATAGCAACCAGTATTAACTCAAGAGGTCATTTTAACCCATTCACGCCGCAGTCCATTTTCATTTCCGTTTTTTCCTCCCCTTCTTCCCAGAGCCATAACTCTTTATTTTTCTGTCCACATAGCCGTACGAGGGCTATATTGTGTATACAGTGTCCTTTTTTTTTTTTTTTTAAAGGACCGTGCGATATGAATCTCCTCATCAATACGATTACGGCGATACCAAACATGTCCAGTTTTTGTTACTACTTTAGCGGTGAAAAAAAAATCTGAAGTTTGCGAAAAAAACAATTTGGGATTTTGGAGTTGTTGTCATTTTGGGAGAACTGTAACTTTTTTACTTTTGGTACGATGAAGCTGTATGATAACTGGGGCGAAACAAGGTTTTTATCGCTTGTTACAGCATTTTTTGTGGAATTGTGGAGACCAAACAAACATAATTTTGGCATACTTGCATTTTTTCCGTTGACGGTGTTTACAGATCGGGTTTATTTTTTTTTATATTTTGACAGAACGGACATTTCTGATTGCGGCGATACCAAATACGTGTTTTTTTTATATCTTCATTTTCACTGGTGGGAAAAGGGGGTGATTTGAACTTTTACTTATTTTTTTTAATTTTTTTTTACTTTTTTTAAATTATTTTTATTGATCTGTTAGCCCCCTTAGGGGGCTTGAAGATCCTCGTGCTATATGCTTCAGCATCGTTGCATATAGCACAAATCACAGTCTCCTTTGAAGCTCTGCTAAACACAGGATTTCAAAGAAACTCCATTATCACCGTTAATGGGGTCTTCAGCTGACCCCCAACTGTCAGGAGATCAGATCAGCGACCCACAGTCACGTAACAGGTTTTGCGTTTTGGTTTTTTGCTCCCCTTCTTCCCAGAGCCATAACTTTTTTTTATTTTTCAGTCAATATGGCCATGTGGGGACTTGTTGATTTGCGGGACAAGTTGTACTTTTCAAAGACACCATTGGTTTTAACATATTGTGTACTGGAAAATGGGAAAAAAAATTGCAAGTGTGGTGAAATTGCAAAAAAAAAGTGCAATTCCACAAATTTTTTTCTTAACCATGTTCACTAAAAGCTAAAACTGACCTACCAATATGATTCCCCAGGGCATTATGAGTTCACAGACACCAAATATGTCCAGGGTCTTCTTTATTTAAGTGGTAAGGAAATTTTTTTTTCCAAATTTGTAAAAAAAAAAAATATGGCGCCATATTCAGAGAACTGTAGAGTCTCCACTTTTCGTGATCTGGGGCTGGGTGAGGGCTTATTTTTTTGTGCACTGAGCTGACATTTTTATTGCTACTATTCTGGGATACAATGTTTTGATAATCCATTATTGCATTTTATTGTAGTGTAGCAGCGACCAAAAAAAACCATAATTCTGACGTTTTTAATCTTTTTCTCATTTAGCATTGGGTTAACTATTTTTAGACTGATTGATCTAGCAATTCTGAATGCGGCGATACCAAATATGTGTATATTTGATTTTTGTTTTTATTCTTTTACTAGCTGAAGAGCCCGGTGTTGCCCGGGAATAGTAACTAACTACGGTTAGTTATAACAAATTATAATGATTATATCTACATATATAAAGCTGAGTGTAGAGCCCCACCCACTCTGCATAGCCACATTCACTATAAAATCCCACATCATCCCATCAGCCAGATCTACCGGACTACTACCCCTAATATCCCACATTGTCCCGTCAGCCAGAGCCACCGGGCTACTACCACTAATATCCCACATCATCCCATCAGCCAGAACCACCGGACTACTACCCCTAATATCTCACATCATCCAGTCAGCCAGAACCACTGGACTACTACCACTAATATCCCACTTCATCCCGTCACAGGCGCCGGACTACCACCACTAATATCCCACATCATCCTGTCAGAGCCATCGGACTACTACCCCTAATATCCCACATCATTCCGTCAGAGCCACTGGACTACTATCCCTAATATCCCACATCATCCCGCCAGCCAAAGCCACTGGACTACTACCCCTAATATCCCACATCATCCCGTCAGCCAGAGCCACCGGACTACTACTCTTAATATCCCACATCATCCCATCAGTCAGAGCCACCGGACATCTAGCTCTAATATCCCACATCATCCCGACAGCCTGGGGTCAGAATCAGACCGCTGATTGGGAAGGTCCTAACTTCCATACCAGGAATCCCTTTAAGAGAGGCCTGGTGTCAGAACCAGAGCGGATTTGCCCTGACTTCCATATCAATGATCCCTTTAATAGAAGCCTGGGGTGAGAATCAGAGCGCTGAGAAATTTACCCTAACTTCCATACCAGAGATCCCTTTAAGAGAGGCCTGGGATCAGTACCAAAGAGCAGAGTGGATTTGCCTTCACTTCCATATCGGGGATCCCTTTAAGAGACTGGGGTCAGAACCAGAGCGCTGAGCGGAAATGCCCTAACTTCCATACCGGGGATCCCTTTAAGAGAGCCTGGGATCAGAACCAGAGCGCTAAATGGATTTGACCTGACTTGCATACCAATGATTCCTTTAATAGAATCCTGGGGTCAGAATCAGAGTGCTGAGGGATTTGCCCTAACTTCCATACAGGAGATCCCTTTAAGAGAGCCTAGGGTCAGTACAAGAGCATTTGAAAGCACTAACCCTGACTTTCAAACCAGGGATCCCTTTAAGAGAGCCTGGGTCAGAATGAGAACGCTGAGTGGAATTGCCCTAACTTCCATACCGGGGATCCCTTTAAGAGAAGCCTGGGATCAGAACCAAAGCGCTGGGTGGATTTGCCCTGAATTCCATACCAATGATCCATTTAAGAGACCCTGGGGTCAGAACCATAGCGCTGAGTGGAACGGTCTTAACTTCCATACCAGGGATCCCTTTAAGAGAGGCCTGGGGTCAAAACCAAAGCGCTGTATGGATTTGCCCTAACTTCCATACCAGAGATCCCTTTTGCATGCTTCAATAGTCTCCTGCAGTACTTTGATAACCTTTGTTACACACAGGCTATGATCAGATCGCCTGTGTGTAGCAGAAATGCTTACTTCCTATGAGTGCCGACCACAGGGTGATGGTAAACTCAGTCGAGGGGTTCCAGGGAGGCCTGGATGTCTTACTAGAGCATAACAATATTGTATCTTACAGTTATTAGGTTCTTTAGAAGGACGTAGATCTGGGGATTTATTCTGACGGAATATAGGCTGAACTGGATGGACAAATGTCTTTTTTCGGCCTTGCTAACTATGTTACTATGTTACATGACAAAGTTAATATCAGACCACAGCTGTCTGCCAAGCCTTTGCTGGTTATTAATTACAGGAGGACGCTACATCTTTTTTAATGACCAGGTAAAGCTAAGCATACAGCTGTGAGCTGATATTAACCCCTTTTACCCTGAGGGTCCACGTTAAGGACAGGGAAAATTTTTACAATTCTGACCACTGTCGCTTTATGAGGTAATAACTCTGGAACACTTCAGTGGATCATGGTGATTCTGAGTTTGTTTTTTCATGACATATTGTACTTCATGATAGTGGTAAAATTTCTTCGGTATGCCTTGCGCTTATTTGTAAAAAAAGCAAACAAACAGAAATCTGTCAAAAATTTGGAAAATTTTGGAATTTTACAACTTTGAATTTTCATGCCCTTAAATCACAGAGATATGTTACACAAAATAGTAAATAACATTTCTCACATGTCTACTTTACATCAGCACAATTTTGGAACCAACATTTATTTTTGCTAGGAAGTGATAAGGGTTAAAAGTTGACCAGAGATTTTTCATTTTTCCAGCAAAATTTACAAAACCATTTTTTTTGGGGCCACATCACATTTGAAGTCACTTTGAGGGATCTATATGTTGTTTTTTTCACCAAAAAATTGACTTCAAATCCAATTGCTTTTCTTTTGACAAGGGTAACAGGAAAAAATGGAACCCAAAATTTGTTGTGTAAATTCTCCTGAGCATGCCCGATACCCCATATGAGGGAGGAAACCACTGTTTGGACGCACGGCAGAGCTTGGAAGGGAAGGAGCGCCATTTGACTTTTTGAATGTGAAATTTGCGGTTACAAATGTCAGATATTACGTCGCGTTTGGAGAACCCCTGATGTGCCTAAACAATGAAAATCCCCCACAAGTGATACCATTTTGGAAACTAGACCCCTCAGGGAACTGATCTAGATGTGTGGTAAGCACATTGTACACTCAGGTGCTTCACAGAAGTTTATAACGTTGAGCTGTAAAAAAAAAAAAAAAATCTAATTTTCCCCACAAATATGTTTTTAGCCCAAAATATTGCATTTTCACAAGGGCAACAGGAGAAATTGTACCACACAGTTTGGTGTGCAATTTCTCCTGAGTACACCGATACCCAATATGAGTGAGGGAGAACACTACTGTTTGGGCGCACGGCAGAGCTTGGAAGGGAAGAGCGACATTTGACTTTTCGAATGTAAAATTTCCTGGACTCATTAGCGGATATCATATCCCATTTGGAGAGCCCCTAAACAGTGGAAAGCCCCCAGAAGTGACCCCATTTTGGAAACTAGACACCTCAGGGAATGTATTTTGATGCGCGGTGAGCACCTTGAACGCCCAGGTGCTTCACAGAAGTTTATATATTTGAGCCGTGAAAATAATAAAATCACATTTTCCTCACAAAAATGTTATATTGGCCCCAAATTTTGCATTTTTATAAGGGTAACAGGAGAAATTGCATCACACAATTTGTAGTTCAATTTCTCCGGAGTACGCCGATACCCAACATGAGGGAGACAACTACTGCTTAGGCGCACGGCAGAGTGTTCAGAAGGGAAGTAGCGGCAATTGACGTTTTGAATGCAAAATTTCCTGGAATCCTTAGCGGACGTCATGTCCCATTTGGAGAGCCCCTGATCTGCCTAAACAGTGGAAACCCCCACCACAGTGACCCCATTTTGGAAACTAGACCCCGCAAGGAATGTACATAGATGCATGGTGAGAAGGAATGTAAAAAGATGCTTTGTGAGCACCCTGAACCCCCCAGGTGCTTCACAGAAGTTTAAAACATTGAGCCATGAAAATAAAAAAATAAAAAATCACATTTTCCCCACAAAAATGTTATTTTGCCACGAATTTTGCATTTTCATTAGGGTAACAGAAGAAATTGCATGATACAGTTTGTTGTGCAATTTCTCCCAAGTATACCGATACCGCATATGTGGGGGAATACTACTTTTCAGGCACATAGAGGCGCTATATTGAAGTTCAAATTTTGCTGGAATGGTTTGAAGGTGGCATGTCACATTGGCAGAGCACCTGAAGTGGCAGAACAACAGAAACCTCCAATATGTGAACTTATTTTACAAACTACACTCTAATTCCTCTAGTGCAGGGGTCCCCGACCTGTAGCTTGGGAGCCACATGTGGCTCGCGGTCCCTTGAATTGTGGCTCCGTCTGTTCTCTTCCCCCACCAAGGGAAGAGGTGGAGCCACTGTGCACCACAGTACAACGGTTAAAGCAAAACTCCAGACACACAAAATATTCACTCACATATAACAGAGGAATTCACCAGGGTGTGCACAGTCTGCCAGCTTAGTGCATTAGGTCCAGGTCTAGCAAACAAGTATGAAGAGCACATCTCAAAATGGTGAATTTTGTGAGTAGCCCTGCACAGAAGTGCAGATCTGGATGCATATTTACTGGTCTTAGGGGTTTTGAGACGTTTTAGGTATGGTACGCTGGAGGATGGTACTACCTGTTAGAGGAGATGTTCACAGCTGGATGTGACATTGGGAGTCCTTGATGGGAGAATACTGAATTGGGGTATTGTGGGAACCCCTGGATTTCACTGTACTGCTTTGGAGTGATTTCTGTGGAAAAGCTTTGGTTATCATTATACTTGTAATGGCGTCTTTGGTTGACAATGCTTTGAAGGGGGTGGGAGCTGGATGTGGCTCGCGACCCTCTCTCAGTGCTGAATGTGGCTCGCAACCCTCTCTATAAGCTGAATGTAGCTCTCAAGATCAGAAAGGTTGGGGACTACTGCTCTAGTGGTTAAGTGATCATATTAACACCACATGTGCCTCACAGAATTTTATACCACTCAGTGGTAAATTACATTTTTACAAATAAAATGTTATTTTTAACAAATTTTTAATTTTTCTAAGAGCTAATAGGAATTTTTTTTTTACAACAAATTGAGGTCCATTTTTTCCTGAGTGCGCCAATACCCTACATGTAGTCGAGAAATATTTTTCACACACAGTGCAAAGCTCAGAAGGCAAGGAGAGCCAGATTTTATTGTGATGGGTCATGGCACCTGGGAGAACCCATGAGGTGTCAGAACAGCAGAACTCCCCATAAGAGACCCCATTTTACAAACTACACTTCCCAGTGAATTCATCTAAGGGTATAGTGATCATACTGACACCACGGTATGTTACAGAATTTTATACCATTGGGCAGTGAAGAAAAAATAACTACATTTTTACCACCAAAATTTTGTTTTTGTCCCAGATTTCAAACAAGAAATGGGTAAAATTGGCACCAAAATGTGTCCCTCAATTTCTACTGAACGTAGCAATACCCTATATGTGGCTGTACAGTACTACTTAGCAATACGAAGAGACTCGTGAGGAACGGAGCCGTCGCGACACAGCTGTCAGGTGACCCGGGTCTCCTTTCCTGGCCCTAATTCTATGGGGAACCCTAGTTCGCCCTGCTCCCAAGGATACTTCTGATGGCGAAAATGCCGGGGCCTCTGCCCTTGCCTTAGCTCCGAAGTTAGACCTCCGTCTGTTCTCTTCCCCCACCCAGGGAAGAGGTGGCGCTACTGTGCACCGCAGTACAACAACTTGACAAACAGGGCAACACAGACAATGGTTAAAGGAAAACTCCAGACACACAAAATATTCACTCACATATAACAGAGGAATTCACCAGGGTGTGCAGGAAGGGGAAAAAATAGAGAAGGATAAGGAATTACCACGCGTACAAACCAAACAATAGTTGGTAATAACTCCTCCAGCTCTCATTCTCTTACCGACTCCTTTCCCTCTGTTTGCATAAATAAAGCTAGCTAGCTCTAATGAGGATTAATAACAGAACCCAAATTATAAAGGGAAAACGAGTGGCTGGACCATAGCTGAGCATAGGGATTTCCAATATAGCCGATTAACCCCTGTTCTGCCAGAAGAAATAAACACATTTAATATGACGGAAAAGTTTTTCTCCTCAGTGCCGCAGTAGGAGCAATCAGATGCTGCGGTGTTCTGGCTTCACACTGTCGCGGTAATCCCGTGAAAGGAGCGCTATTTGCCTCATGGAGCGCATATTTTCCTAGAAAGTTTGCAGACTCCATATACAGAGCCTCTAATTGCTAGAAGAGCAGAATCCCCCCTCAAGTAACTCCATTTTGGAAATTATACCTCTTGGGGAATTTATCTACAGGTGTCGTGATGATTTTGACTTCATGGGTGTTTTCCAGAAACAGGCAGCAGTGGATATTGCTAAGTGAATATTGCAAACTGCCGTTGTAGTGAGCAGTACACTGTAGTGAGCAATACGCAGTAGTGACCAGTATGTTGTAGTGGCCAGTACGTTGTGCCCATCTCATGCTTCTGGAGACACGAACCTACAAGTTAGGCGGGCTCCCATCACTACAGAAATGCCAAACATGTGGGTGCTATATGTGGTTTAGGTACACTGGGGTTCAGAAGGGAGGGGAGGCATTTGGATTTGGGAGCGGAGAATTTGTTGAATTTCTTTTGGCGGGTGAGGAGCCATTTCGCATTTGCAGAGCCTTTGTAATACCAGTAACTTGGAAGTCCCCTATATTTCCATTAACAGATGACGAACCTCAGTGGGGACTAGATTTTTTTTTTGTGGATTGACTTGAAGCTTTTATTGGGAATGTTTTACATAACATTTTGGATCACAGTTATCCAGCGCCCTACAATGAGAACTTACTTTGGGGTTTCCATCTGAATGACGTGCTTCAGATGACACCCCCGAGGGATCCATTCATTATGATGCGGCAGCAGAGTTACTCTTCACTATAATGAGGCAGCAGAGTTACTCTGGACTCCGTCTGACCTCTGTTCAGCAGTGTCCTTCTTTTCAGAAGTGCACAAAACTGTAGCAGACGACACTTTTATGCAATCCTAAACATACAGACATCGCCGGACCACAGGTTCTATGGCGTCCATGGTGCCTCCATCTGCCTCATTATAGGGAATCTTCCGTCAGAGGTTCCGTCTGACTCCCGTATTGCAGAGATTTGCACGGAAACCCTGATGCAAGCGTTCAGCACAGAATGCAGGATAAATGTGCACCAAGCCTTATTGGTATCTTTGTGACACTGAATGAAAAAATGAACAGTAGGTGAAGAATTTGTTTTATGTATTTTTTACTCTGTTCCTCGTGCGGTATTAGTGATTTGTGAACTTTATTCTTCGGGTTCGTTGCGATTACAGCGATACCAGATTTATATCGAGTTTTTATGTTTGGCTGCTGTCACACACTAAAATGCGCTTTTAATTGCAAAAAAATAGTTTTTGCTTCACCACATTTAGAGAGGTATAATTGTTCCATATTTCGGCCCACAGTCATGTGAGGGCTTGCCTTTTGCGGGACTTAGTTGACGATTTACTGGTACCATTTTCGGGCACATGACATTTTTTGATCGCTTTCGATTCCGATCTTTGGGAGGCAGAATGAACATAAACCAGCAATTCAGGAATTTTTTTTTTTGGGGGGGGGTATATGCCATTCTGTGTGTGGTAAAATTGACAGGGCAGTTTTATTCTTTAGGTCAGTACAATTGCAGCAATACCTCATTTATATCTTTTTTTATGTTTTGGTGCTTTTACACAATATAAACGATTACTGTATATACTCGTGTATAAGCCGACCCGTGTATAAGCCGACCCCCTAATTTTGTCTAAAAAAACTGAGAAAACTTATTGACTCGCGTATAAGCCGAGGGTGCACAGTGAGTGGCCCCAGATAATGCTACACAGTGAGTGGCCCCAGATAATGCTGCACAGCGAGTGGCCCCAGATAATGCTGCACAATGAGTGGCCCCAGTTATCTGCACAGTGAGTGGCCCCAGTTATCTGCGCATGATCAGCATGTTTCCTAGCTCTGGTGACCCGGATGTTGTCATGACAACATTGGGTCATCATGGCAATGGTCACGCTGCGGCGTCTTTGATCCAAAGCAGAGGAGTTGTCAGCCATCTGCCATCTCCAGGAATGTTGCCATCTCTTTCGATCGCAGCATTTCGGTGGTTAAAGTGCTGGGAACATTGCGTGTCGGCTACTGGCAGTTAGTGATGGGTGCCAGCTGCAGATGTAATAATCCGTCCCTGGTCAGATAGACGGACTATAACGTCTGATGTCAGAAATGGGTTAATAGCCTGGGAAGCTCCATGAGTATTACCCTATTCCCAGGCTATAAACATCTGCCCGTAGCTGTCTGCTTTCCCTCTGCCGGTTAACAAAATTTTGAGGGATCCCACGCCATTTTTTTCGGAACATTACTGTACAGTATGTACAGTAAACTACAATCAGGAACAGTCCGGGATGTTTGACTTGCATAGGGGGACAAGGCAGGGGTGTCCGCTGTCCCCGCTATTGTTCGCGGTGGCAGTGGAGCCCCTGGCGGCCAAGATCAGAGCTGAGAGGGGAGTGGTCGGATTTAAATTTGGGAAGCTGGAAGAAAAAATATCATTGTATGCCGACGACATCCTGTTGTTTTTGGAAAGTACAGGAGAGACACTGGGGTGCACGATGGATGTAATTAAACAATTTGGGAACATTTCGGGACTGGAGATAAATTGGCACAAGTCTTATGTCATGGCTGTGGATAGAGCAATAGAAGCGGAGGAGATAGATGAGAGGGGGAAACAACTCCAGCTAGTTTCACAGTTTAGATACCTAGGGATATGGGTAGCTCTTCCACTGTCCCAATACACGGATCTGAATTTGGTTCCTCTGCTAGAGAAATTTAAAGGGAAAATAGGTGCATGGTGCAAATTGGCTTTAACGGTAACGGGTAGAACTAACCTGATTAAGATGGCCCTTATGCCACAACTAATGTACGTCTTGCACAATTCGCCAATATGGCTACCAAAAAAACGGTTTCGGGGCATTGATTCTATCTTCAGATCCTTGATATGGGGCAAGAGGCAGGCACGGATTAAATTTGGAACTCTGCAAAAAGGGAAGGAAGAGGGAGGACTGGCCGCATCAAATCAATAGGTCTATTTCTTGGCAGTACAGGGCCAGCATGTCAGGGGATGGAGAGAGCTCGATTGTGGAGGAGCAGCTCACCGGGTGCTGGTACATGTGACGGGGAGACACCCACTTATCCAGGGTCTAGAGGATGGTACCTTTAAGAAACTGGGAGCACCATATCCTACCATAGGCATGATTCAGAAGGTATGGGACACCATTAAAAGGATCAGAGGGGTGGATGAGCTGACTAGGTACTCACCGGTGTGGGACAAAGAGCATCTGCCGGAACTTAATAAGCTGCGTCAAATGGGCAATTGGAAGGCGAAAGGAGTGAGATATGTGTGCCAGCTGCAGAGTGGAACGGACCTGAAAACCTTTGAGACATTGAGAGAGGAATTTGATTTGCCTTCGGTATGGGGGTTTCAATACTATATGCTTCGACATGCTTGGAGGGCACAGTGTAGATTGGGATCCATGACGGTTCAGGGCGACATTGTACTGGACTTTGTGTGTATGAAGGGAGGGACGAGGGGAGTTATATCGAGCATATATCATGATCTACTACACTCCTATCTGGGGGACAATCACCTCACTGCAAAGAGTAAATGGGAAAGGGAGGTGGGTACCCTCACAACAGAACAATGGGAGGCTATTCTTGAATATGTCCCGAAGATCTCTCTAAGCGAGCAGGCACGGCTCTCCCAATTATATGTAATACATAGAACATACAAAACACCGCTGGTCCTATTCAAGGCGGGCTTGAGGGGAGACTCTAGCTGCCCTAGATGTGGCACAGACCAGGCCGGACTGTTACACATGTTATGGTTGTGTCCTCGGCTGGTGGCATACTGGCTGGTCGTTATCAACAAAATTGAGAGAGCTTATGCATGTACGCTCGACAGGAATCCAGTGCTGTGTGTTTTGGGGGAGGTGGATGGGATACCTGTCTCAGAACATTACAAGGTGGCAATAGCGAGGTTGCTGTATGTGGCACGCAAACTAATAGCACGAAAATGGAAGGATTCGGAACCCCCCACTAGGAGGGAATTTATTGCTCAGACACGTACGGTAATGCATTTAGAGGAAAGCATTTACAGGCGAAGTCATGGTGAAAGAACTTTCGAAAAAATATGGTCCGCCTGGATGGCGGTGAAATGATTGCTAAGACTCTCAAGTATACCTGGAATAAGGAGTATTGGGGGAGGGGGGGATGGCTTTGATTGTATTATTACAAGATATGTGAATTGTTACATGTATATTGATATCCACTGTTTATTGTTTAAAATCTTTTGAAACCTAAATAAAAATAACTGGTTTAAAAAAAAAAAAAAAAAAAAAAATCAGGATATAGCTCACTCACATATTTATATCTATTTTTCTGTCTTTATCTAATCTCTCTATCTCGCCCCACCTGCAAAAAATGGAGTGATCTGTAATGTTTATCATAGGTATATACTTCAAATGTGAGAGACAGAATCTAAAAATTAAAACCAGGGAACATTGAAACAACAGGATATAACTCCAAGTAAATCAAACTTCTGTGAAATCAAACTGTCCACTTAGGAAGCAACACTGATTGACAATCAATTTCACATGCTGTTGTGCAAATGAAATAGACAACAGATGGAAATTATTGGCAATTATCAAAACACCCTCAATAAAGGAGTGTTTCTGCAGGTGCGGACCACAGACCACATCTCAGTACCAATGTTTTCTGGCTAATGTTTTGGTCACTTTTGAATGTTGGTTGTGTTTTCACACACGTGGTAGCATGAGACGGACTCTACAACCCACACAAGTGGCTCAGGTAGTGCAGCTCATCCAGGATGGCACATCAAAGCGAGCTGTGGCAAGAAGGTTTGCTGTGTCTGTCAGCGTAGTGTCCAGAGGCTGGAGGCGCTACCAGGAGAGAAGCCAGTACACCAGGAGACATGGAGGGGGCCGTAGGAGGGCAACAACCCAGCAGCAGGATCGCTACCTCCGCCTTTGTGCAAGGAGGAACAGGAGGAGCACTGCCAGAGCCCTGCAAAATAACCTCCAACAGGCCACAAATGTGCATCTGTCTGCACAAACGGTTAGAAACTCCATGAGGATGGTCTGAGGGCCCGACGTCCACAGATGGGGGTTGTGCTCACAGCCCATCACCGTGAAGGACGCTTGACATTTGCCAGAGAACAACAGGATTGGCAAATTCTCCACTGGCTCCCTGTGCTCTTCACAGATGAAAGCAGGTTCACACTGAGCACATGTGACAGACGTGACAAGAGTCTGGAGATGCCGTGGAGAGCGATCTGCTGCCTGCAACATCCTTCAGCATGACCGATTTTGCAGTGGGTCGGTAATGGTGTGGGTGGCATTTCTTAGGAGAGCCGCACGGCCCTCCATGTGCTCGTCAGAGGTAGCCTGACTGCCACTAGGTACCGAGATGAGATCCTCAGACCGCTTGTGAGACCATATGCTGGTGCGGTTGTCCCTGGGTTCCTCCTAATGCAGGACAATGCCAGACCTCATGTGGCTGGAGTGTCTCAGCAGTTCCTGCAAGATAAAGGCATTGACGCTATGGACTGACCCGCCTGTTCCCCAGACCTCAATCCGACTGAGCACATCTGGGACATCATGTCTCGCTCCATCCATCAATGTCACGTTGCACCACAGACTGTCCAGTAGTTGGCGGATGCTTTACTCCAGGTCTGGGAGGAGATCCCTCAGGAGACTCATCAGGAGAATGCCCAGGCGTTGTACAGTAGGGAGGTCATACAGGCACGTGGAGGCCACACACAATACTGAGCATCTTTTCCATGTCATTAGGCATTTCCACTGAAGCTAAATCAGCCTGTAATTTGATTTTCCACTTTTACTTTGAGTATCATTCCAAATCCAAACCTCCATGGGATATTCATTTTGATTTATATTGATAATTGTTATGTTTTATTGCTGTGAACACATTCCACTATGCAATGAATAGAAATTTGCAACTGGAATATTTCATTCAGAGATATCTAGGATGTGGTATTTTAGTGTTCCCTTTATTTTTTTGAGCAGTGTATACATATATATCCTGTATGTATTTGTGTGTGTGTGTGTGTGTGTGTGTGTGTGTGTGTATATATATATATAAATATATATATACACACACATACATACACAGATATGTATATGTATATATATATTATATATACACAGTATATATCTATCCTATTATTTCTAAACACTGTTTTTCCGCGATTCCTTTGTATCCCCGTTCATAATGCACCCACACACACAAATGATACACCATTTGAAAGGTAAACTTGCACCCTTCAGCAAGAAAATAGCCAAACAAACCACACATCCACGATTCGATCACCAAATACAGTTTAACCCCTTTACCTCCAAGGGTGGTTTGCATGTTAATGACCGGGCCAATTTTTACAATTCTGACCACTGTCCCTTTATGAGGTAATAGCTCTGGAACACTTCCATGGATCCTGGTGATTCTGACAATATTTTCTCGTGACATATTGTACTTCATGTTAGTGGTAAAATTTCATTCACATAACTTGCGTTTATTTGTGAAAAAAAACAGAAATTTGGCGAAAATTTTGCAATTTTTCCAACTTTTGAGTTTTAATGCCCTTAAATCACAGAGATATGGCAGACAAAATACTTAAGTAACATTTCCCACATGTCTACTTTACATCAGCACAATCTTGGAACCAAAAATTTTTTTTGTTAGGAAGTTATAAGGGTTAAAAGTTGACCAGCGATTTCTCATTTTTACAACACCATTTATTTTTAGGGACCACATCACATTTGAAGTCACTTTGAGGGGTCTATATGATAGAAAATACCCAAAAGTAACACCATTCTAAAAACTGCACCCCTGACGGTATTCAAAATCACATTCAAGTAGTTTATTAACCCTTCAGGTGCTTCACAGGAATTTTTTTTAATGTTTTTAAAAAAAATTAACATTTAACTTTTTTTCACAAAAAAATTACTTCAGGTCCAATTTTTTTTTATTTTACCAAGGGTAAAGCCCCCGTCTCACAAAGCGAGATCACTAGCGAGATCGCTGAAGCATCACTTATTTTGTGACGCAACAGCGACCTAGCTACATGTGACACGCAGCAGCGACCGCTCCTCCAGCTGGATATCGGTGATTGTGCTTGAATGTCCTGGGCCATTTTTTCATCGTCGGTGTCCCGCTGGCCAGCGCGCATCGCTGTGTTTGACCTGACGAGCGACCTCGGTGCTGCAGAACTCAGGGACGCAGGCTGGAATCGTTCAGAAAAGCTGCTGTGTGACAAGGTACCAATGACCGCCGAGGATCGCTGGATGGTTGCTGCGTCGCTGAAGAGATCTGCCTGTTTGGCAGCTTACTAGTGACTATTTAGCGACGCACCAGCGATCCTTACCAGGTCGTATCGTTGTCAGGATCACTAGAAATTGGACTGCAAAAGTTATTGTGAAATTTGTCCTAAGTACGCTGATACCTGATATGTGGGGGGGAACCACTGTTTCGGCGCATGGCAGAGCTCGGAAGGAGCGCTGTTTGACTTTTTCAATGCAAAATTGGCTGGAATTGAGATCGGACGCCATGTCACGTTTAGGAAACCCCCCACAATTGACCCCATTTTGGAAACTTGACCCCCCCAAGGAACTTATCTACAGTAGATGTGTGGTGAGCACTTTGAACCCCAAAGTGCTTCACAAAAGTTTATAACGTAGAGCCATAAAAAATAAAAAAAATCATATTTTTTTCCACAAAAATGATAATTTTGCCCCCAATTTTTTATTTTCCCAAGGGTAACAGGAGAAATTGGACCCCAAAAGTTGTTGTGCAATTTGTCCTGAGTAGGCTGATACCCCATATGTGGAGGTAAACTACTGTTTGGGCACACGGCAGAGCTTAGAAGGGAAGGAGCACCGTTTTACTTTTTCAACTCAGAATTGGCTGGAATTGAGATCAGACGCCATGTTGCGTTTGGAGAACCCCTGATGTGCCTAAACAGTGGAAACCAGTCAATTCTAACTCCAACCCTAACCCCAACACACCCCTAACCCTAATCTCAACCCTAGCCCTAACCCTAGCCCAAACCCTAACCCTAATGGGAAGATGGAAACAAATACTTTTTTTTAATTTTATTATTTTTCCCTAACTAAGGGGGTGATAAAGGGGGGTTTGATTTACTATTTATGGTGGGTTTTTATGTTTGGCAGCTGTCATACGCTAAAAGACGCTTTTTATTGTAAAATAGTTTTTGCATCACCACATTTTGAGGTTGCGTTCACACGTCGCGGTTTTTTCGCGGCATTTTTTAACGCGCGATTTTGCCGCAAAAAATCTGCATCCCATGCAATCCTATGGGATTACACAATGCTGTGCTAATGCTGCGGATTTTCCCGCTGTGGAATCGCATCGCGGAAAAATACGCAGCATGCTCATTATTTTGCGGAATCACGGCAATTCCGCCCACATAGGAATGCATTGTTCTTACTTTCCGCATGTGGCTGTGCCCACCATGCGAAAAGTAAGCAGAACATTTTGGATGGTACCCACGGTCCGGTGGAGAGGAGACTGTCCTCCAGTCTGTGGGTACCATATCCCTGTTAAAAATAGAATTAAAATAAAAAAATCGTGTTATGTTCACCTTCCAATGTCCCGCGCAGCATCCCCAGGCTTCAGCGATACACGCGGCAGCTCCCGTTCCCAGTAATGTATTGCGATAATGACCTTTGCTGACGTCGTTGTCTCGCGATACTGTAGCGGTCTCGTGAGACCGTGATGTCATCAAAGGTCATCTCAACCGGAAAACATTTTTTGGACTCTACTTATCAAAACACTTTATTGTATTACCAATCTACATATATAAACACCTGTCTTTGTTCATCAGCTCATGAAATACATTTACATTTGACCAGCTTGCTTTTTCTGAAATTGCCTACGCCCCCGACGAACAATGTGCAAAAATTTTGCACGGGCCAAGCTAGTATATAACATATATATGTGTATATATATATATATATATATATCTCTCCTTAAAAATATTTCCTTGGAAAAGTATGTGTAAATGACAGAGAATTGCTGTATGTAAAAGCTCATGTTAAAATCGCATTGCAATCGTATCACATTCGTATGTAAATCAGATGTCATTCAGATGCTAGGTGATAAAAATCGCAGTGTACTCGCATGAAAATTGCATGACTCGTCCCACTTTTCAGGACAGATATAGCACCGTTTTTACATTGATGGGTATGAGCCCTAACTTCCACCCACAGTCTCCCATGTGTTACGTGTATGTATTCACATAGAAGCAGATTATTTTACAAATCTAACATTGTACCAGGCATAACTGTAGCTCTATAACCAGTGAACCTATTAAGCAATTTACTGCTCAGGCTGTTATCTGCTGACTTCTACATATTGACCACAGACAGGAAGACCAGCATTGCAGTCTATTGTTTACTGAAAATATTCAGTTTACAACACCCATAAAAAGAACAGGAGTGGTAACTTGCTTAAAGACGCTTGAAATTATTTTTGACCTCAAAACAAGCAAAATAACCAGCCAAACAGGATCCTAGAAGAAGGCTTGAGATGCCTGTTAAAAAACAACCTTTCAATAATCAAGTTTACAACGTAATGAGTTTACACTGTATTTTAATGTAAAAGGTCAAGTTCAATGGATCCCACTGACTCGGAGAATCTTTTTTTGTGTGACATATTGTACTTCATGATAGTGGTAAAATTTGCTCGATTTGACTCACTTTTATTTGTGAAAAAAATTCAGAAATTTGGCGACAATTTTTACATACGGTAACTTTTTTTTGTCAGGAAGTTAGAAGGGTTAAATGTTGAGTAGCGATTTCTAATTTTTCCAACAAAATTTACAAAACTAATTTTTGTAGGGATCACCCCACATTTGAACTAATTTTTTTAGGGGCCTATATGCCAGAAAATACTGAAACGTGACACCAATCTAAAACCTGTCCCCCTTCAAAGTAATCAAAGCCACATTCAAGAAGTGAATTAATCTTTCAGGCGCTTCACAGGAATCAGTGGAATGTGGAAGGAGAAAATGAACATTTAACTTATTTCCACCAAAATTTTACTTTAATTTCCATTTTTTTTTTAACTTTCACAAGGGTAACAGGAGAAAATGGATCCAGAAATATTTTGTGCCATTTCTCCTGAGTACACAGATACAACATATGTGGGGGAACACTACTGTTTGGGCGCATGGCAGGACTCATAAGGTAAGGAGAGCCATTGGACTTTTGGTGCACAAAATTGTCTGGAATCAATAGCGGACACCAAGGAGAGCCCACAATGTGCCTAAATAGTGGAAACAAGCCACAAGTGACCCCATTTTAGAAACTAGACTCCTCAAGGAATTTATCTAGATATGTGGTGAACACTTTCACACATGCTTCACAGACGTTTATAACATTGAGCCATGAAAATAAAAAATAACTTGTTCCACAAAAATGTTCTTTTAGTCCCAAATTATTTATTTTCACAAGGATAACAGGAGAAAATGGAACTCAACAATTGTTGCGCAATTTGTCTTGAGTACGCAGATACCCCATATGTGGGGGGAAAACTACTGCTTGAGAGCATGGCATGGCTCAGAAAGGAAGTGAGTGACGTTTTGGAACACAGACTTTGATGGAATGGCCTGCGGGTGTCATGTCGCGTTTGGAGAGCCCCTGATGTGGAAACTAGACCCTCAGGGAATTTTTCTAGACATGTGGTGAGTAGAAATGGGCGAACCCGAACAGTAAAGTTCGACGTCCGTACCGAAAACCTACTGTGTTTAAATTCAAATTATGTATTTAAATAATTAAAAAATATGGTGTGGGGACCCCTCTGTTCCTGATAACGAGCCTTGCTGAAATGGACAGCTGAGGGTTGCAGCCCCAAGCTGTGAGTTTTGCCTGGCTGGTTATAGAGAATACAGGGGAACCAATGTCATTTTTTTTAAATTATTTATTTACAACACAAGTGCCAGCTGATGAATACTCCCATCACCGGGAGCAGCACACCGGCTGCAGGCATCGGCTGATGGGAGCAGTAGTGCCATCAGCTGACACCAGTGACCGGAGGTGAACTTTATACCTCCGATCACAGTTGCGCACTCACGCTGTCTTTTGACAGCGTGGCAACCGCGGCTGTCTGACCGTCGGTAATGATTTTACCGCCGATCAGAAGCAGTGTTTGATGCACTGTCATGCACATGACAGTGTGCCAAACACTGGATGTTCGGTCCCCCCATTCAAGTGAATGGGGTCCAGGACCAGGTACTGTTCTGGTACCCGAACTTTTCGTAACTGTTCGGTCAAACTTGCCGGACCTGAGCCTCCTGGTTTGTGTCCATCTCTAGTGGTGAGCAAATTAAATCCCCAGGTGCTTCACAGAATTTTACAAAGTTTTACAAAGTCTTTTTTACAAAAAAAAGATATTTTTCCCACATCAAATTTTCTCATTTTCACAAGGATATGATGAGAAAATGGACCCCCAAACATATGGCGCTATTTCTCCTGAGTACACCAATATACCATAAGTGGTCAAAAACTACTTGTGAGGCACAGTGCAAAGCTCAAAGGGAAGAAGCGCCATATTGGAGTTCACATTTTGCTGGACTGGTTTGAGGGTGTCACATTGTCAAAGTCCCTGAGGTGCCAGAACAGCAGCATAAGTGACCTCATTTTATAAACGACACCCCCTAGCAAATTCATCTAGTGGTACAGTGATGATGCTGACACCACATTTGCCTCACAGAATTTTATACCATTGGGCAATGAAAAAGAATTAAATTTTTATCACTAAAATGTTGTTTTAACAAGTTTTTTATTTTTCTAAGACTAGTAGGAAAGACTGGACCTCAGTTTGCTGTAAAAATTTCTCCTGATTGCGCCAATACCTTACATGTAATCTGAAACTACTTTTGATGAACAGTGCAAAGTTCAGAAGGGAGGGAGCACCAAACAGTTGTGGCCAAAAGTATTGACACCCCTGCAATTCTGTCAGAAAATACTCAGTTTCTTCCTGAAAATGATTGCAAACACAAATTCTTTGGTATTATTATCTTCATTTAATTTGTCTTAAATTAAAAAACACAAAAGAGAATGAAGCAAAAAGCAAAACATTGATCATTTCACACAAAACTCCAAAAATGGCCAGACAAAAGTATTGGCACCCTCAGCTTAATACTTAGTTACACAACCTTTAGCCAAAATAACTGCGACCAACAGCTTCCGGTAACCATTAATGAGTTTCTTACAATGCTCTGCTGGAATTTTAGACCATTCTTCTTTGGCAAACTGCTCCAGGTCCCTGATATTTGAAGGGTGCCTTCTCCAAACTGCCATTTTTAGATCTCTCCACAGGTGTTCTATGGGATTCAGGTCTGGACTCATTGCTGGCCACCTTAGAAGTCTCCAGTGCTTTCTCTCAAACCATTTTCTAGTGCTTTTTGAAGTGTGTTTTGGGTCATTGTCCTGCTGGAAGACCCATGACCTCTGAGGGAGACCCAGCTTTCTCACACTGGGCCCTACATTATGCTGCAAAATTTGTTGGTAGTCTTCAGACTTCATAATGCCATGCACACAGTCAAGCAGTCCAGTGCCAGAGGCAGCAAAGCAACCTCAAAGCATTAGGGAACCTCCGCCATGTTTGACTGTAGGGACCGTGTTCTTTTCTTTGAATGCCTCTTTTTTTCTCCTGTAAACTCTATGTTGATGCCTTTGCCCAAAAAGCTCTACTTTTGTCTCATCTGACCAGAGAACATTCTTCCAAAACATTTTAGGCTTTTTCAGGTAAGTTTTGGCAAACTGCAGCCTGGCTTTTTTATGTCTCGGGGTAAAAAGTGGGGTCTTCCTGGGTCTCCTCCCATACAGTCCCTTTTTATTCAGACGCCGACGGATAGTACGGGTTGACACTGTTGTACCCTCGGACTGCAGGGCAGCTTGAACTTGTTTTGATGTTAGTCGAGGTTCTTTATCCAACATCCGTACAATCTTGAGTTGAAACCTCTTGTCAATTTTTATTTTCCGTCCACATCTAGGGAGGTTAGCCACAGTGCCATGGGCTTTAAACTTCTTGATGACACTGCACACGGTAGACACAGGAACATTCAGGTCTTTGGAGATGGACTTGTAGCCTTGAGATTGCTCATGCTTCCTCACAATTTGGTTTCTCAAGTCCTCAGACAGTTCTTTGGTCTTCTTTATTTTCTCCATGCTTAATGTGGTACACACAAGGACACAGGACAGAGGTTGAGTCAACTTTAATCCATGGCAACTGGCTGCAAGTGTGATTTAGTTATTGCCAACACCTGTTAGGTTCCACAGGTAAGTTACAGGTGCTGTTAACTACACAAATTAGAGAAGCATCACATGATTTTTCGAACAGTGCCAATACTTCTGTCCACCCTCTTTTTTATGTTTGGTGTGGAATTGTATCCAATTTGGCTTTAGGACAACTCTTTTTGTGTTTTTTCATTTAAGACAAATTAAATGAAGATAATAATACCAAAGAATTTGTGTTTGCAATCATTTTCAGGAAGAAACTAAGTATTATCTGACAGAATTGCAGGGGTGTCAATACTTTTGGCCATAACTGTATCATCTAATTTGCTCTTTGGCAATCTAAAATCTGGTTTCCACCCCATCACTCCAATGAGACAACCCCGACCAAAATTACTAACGACCTACTTACAGATCAAATCAAACGGACAATACTCTATACTCCTGCTTCTAAACCTGTCCTCTGCATTCGACACAGCTGACCACTGCCTCCTACTACAGATCCTCTCCTCCTTCGGCATCAAAGGCCTTGCCCTATCCTGGATCTCTTCATACATTTCCAACCGCACATTCAACGTCTCCCACTCCCACACCACCTCCTCATCCCACCCTCTCTCTGTTGGGAGTCCCCCAAGGCTCTGTTTTAGGACCCCTACTCTTCTCAATCTATACACTTGGTCTGGGGCAACTCAAAGTCCCACGGATTCCAGTACCACCTTTATGCTGATGACACTCAGATCTACCTCTCTGGCCCTGACGTCAACTCTCTACTGTGCAGAATCCCACAGTGTCTATCAGGCATATCCTCTTTCTCCTCTCGCTTCCTCAAGCTCAATGTGGACAAATCTGAACTCATCATCTTTCCTCCATCTCACAGATCTTCCTTACTTGAACTAGCTATAACAATTAATGACATCACACTTACCCCAGTACCGGAAGTCCGCTGCCTCGGAGTAACCTTTGACTCTGCCCTGTCCTTCAAACCGCACATCCAAGCTCTTTCTACCTCCTGTCGCCTCCAGCTCAAAAATATTTTCAGAATCCGTCCTTTCCTCAATCCTCAATCTACTAAAATGCTTGTGCATGCCCTCATCATCTCCCGCCTCGACTACTGCAACATCCTTTTCTGTGGTCTCCCTGCAAACACCCTCGCACCTCTCCAGTATATCCTTAACTCTGCTGCCCGACTAATTCATCTCTCTCCTCGCTACTCCTCTGCTTCTCCCCTCTGCAAAACTCTTCACTGGCTCCCATTCCCTCAGCGTATCCAGTTCAAATTACTAATACTGACCTACAAGGCCATCTATAACCTGTCTCCCCCATATGTCTCTGATCTAATCTCCTGATACCTTCCCTCACGTAATCTCCGGTCCTCCCAAGACCTCCTTCTCTCCTCCACACTTATTCGCTCCTCACCCAACCGCCTCCAAGACTTCTCCCGAACTGTCCCTATTCTCTGGAATTCTTTGCACCAACAAGTCCGACTATCAACCACATTTGGATCCTTCATACGGAACCTGAAAACCCACCTCTTCAAGAAAGCCTACAGCCTGCAATGACCCCACTACCTCCTTCTATCTCACCACTACTGGTGATATCACCTCAACCAACACCGGAACTGCTGCAACCCACCAGCCTACTGTCTCCTTCCCCACCATCCTGTAGCATGTAAACCTGAAAGGGCAGGGTCCTCTCTCCCCTCTGTATCAGTCTGTCATTGTTAGTTTGTTTACTGTAAGTGATATCTGTAATTATGTATGTAACCCCTTCTCATGTGCAGCACCATGGAATCAATAGTGCTATATAAGTAAATAATAATCTGACAAAACCCTGTCTGCCCTTACGTTCCAGAAATAACAAATCAATAGTAGGTGACGAATTGATTTTTTTTTTTTTACACCGTTGCTCACGTGGTATAAGTGATTAAACGACTTTATTCTGTAGGTTGCTGCGATTACAGCAATATAAGATTTATACAGTTTTTTTCTGTTTGGCTGCTGTCACACACTAAAAGATGATTTTTATATTCTACATATTTTGATAGCTACAATTTGGCCAAAATTTCGTCGACAAAGTCACGTGAGGGCTTGTTTTTGCGGGACAAGCTGACGTTTTTATTGGTACCATTTTCAGGCACATGACATTTTGTGATCAATTTCTATTCCAATTTTTGTGAGGCAGAATGAACAAAAAACAGCAATTTAGGAATTTTTTAATTTTTAGGCGTTCCGAGTGTGTTAAAATTGACAAGGCAGCTGCATTCTTCAGGTCAGTACCATTTACAGCAATACCAAATTTATAACTTTTTTATACTTTTACACAATAAAACTATTAAATAGAAAAAAAATATTTTTTTCATTGCTTTATTCTGAGAGCTATAACTTTTTTAATTTTTTCGCTGATGGAGGTGTATGGTGGCTTATTTCGTCTTTTTGATCACATTTTATTCCACTTTTTGCTTGGCAGTATGATGATAAAGCACCGTTTTTTATTATTTTTTTACGGTGTTCACTGAAGGGGTTAACTAGTGGGACAGTTTTATAAGTCGGATCGTTCCGGAAGCAGCGATACCAAATATGGGTACTTTTTTTTTGTCTTTCATAAAAATATTTATTTATGGGTACAATATATATATAGTCAAGGAAATAATTATTTGATCCATTGCTGATTTTGAATTTTAAGGGAAGGATAATTATAACATTGAGAGATAGAACATCAAAAATAAAATACAGAAAATCACATTGTACGAATTATAAAAATGTATTTGCATTTTGCAGTGAGAAATAAGTATTTGATCCCTCTGGCAAACTAGACTTAATACTTGGTGGCAAAACTCTTGTTGGCAAGCACAGCAGTCAGACTTTTTTGTAGTTGATGATTAGTTTCATGCACGTCAGGAGGAATTTTAGTCCACTCCTCTTTGCAGATCATCTCGAAATAATAGACCAACAACTTAGTGAGATCAACTCACTTAATATTCATATAGCATATATGGATATTCACTAATCATACACATAACCTTCTCAAGCAACAGTGAATAAACCAGATAAAGTCCAAATTAATAAAGACCAAAATTAATTTTATTAATTACAAAGAATAAAGAGACACCAGAAAAATGGACATACTACAATACCATAATACATTATAATATGAGGAGATAATTACATGGTGAACACACGGGCCAAGAGTAAATTCAGTGATCATATAAGATCCATAATTAATATAAAGTGCAAATAGTGAACAGACCTAGAGTCTGATGCATAAAGGATATAGTGAGATCATAAATATCCGTGATTAATGGCTCACTGATTTTATTTTTGATATTCTATCTCCCAATGTTAAAATTAACCTACCTTTAAAATTATTAGACTGTTCATGCCTTTGTCAGTTGGCAAACTTACAAAATCAGCAAGGGATCAAATAATTATTTCCTTCGCTGTATTGCACTGTACTATTGTACTGTATAATTTTATTTTATTTCCTGATTTTAAACTTTTTTTTTTTTAATTACTGTAGTTCCTCTATGGAACTTTCACTTTTTTCACTCTGATTGCTTATTATTATATGCTTTATAAACTGTCAGTGTTGCATTGACATACAAGCTTGTCAATATTGATCACAGTATTTATAGGGTTAAACTGCCAGCATCGGTTGGGGCACCGCTCTTGGCAGTGAGTGCCGGGTCTCAGCTGTCATATCAGCTGAACACCTGGCAGTGATTGTGCATGCACAGCTACTGTGCGCGCAAAATCGCTTGGACGTATCCATACGTCCAAGGTCAGTAAGTACCTACCAACCTGGACATATGGATACGTCCAAGGTCGTGAAGGGGTTAAAGAGTAAAGAATTTACAACCAGAAGAAGCAGCATTTTGAAAGCAGAGAAGCATCTTCTGTATCTTGAAAGAATGGATGTCGGTACCTGTCATCTCAAAATAAATGTCATGCACATGATCAGGGTTAAAGATAGTGAAGCACTAGGACATAACGCCGCTGCGGAACTCCCATAGTTTTTCAAAAATAGCCAGCACAAAGATACTATAAAATAGTGGATGATGAAGAGAATGCTTCGACGGGTCCCTATGCCGACTTCAACCCTCTCAAATCTCCTAATCTTACGCACCTAAGTAGATTACAAGCGGCTCTGAGATATTTATATTGTAGCTGGTAAGTTCAAGCAATTACTGTACCTCCGAGTCCTAATGGACAAAAGCAGTACACATATACACTACACACCTCATGAGCTCACAGTTATTTGTCTCTGACATGTGCCTTTTTCGTTTCATCCCTCTTAGGTGCATTGTACCAGCTAGGTGTGCTAAATATACAGGAACTATAGGGTTAAAACACACAAAAATACGCTCACCTCCAGGAAGATTAGGATACGCATTCATCTCATGGTTAGGGCTCATGTAGACAAGCGTATGAGTGCAATGAGTGGTATCCGAACTTTAATCGGACAGCACACTGACGCGTGCTATTCAATGGTGCTGTTCAGACAAATCATTTTTTTCTCGGACTGAGTGTCCGTAAGAATCGCAGCATGCACAACTTTCATCAAAGTCTAAGCTCAAACTCACACATTCAAGTGCATGGGTGCGAGAAAAAACTCTTATCCCACTCTGAACACCCAGGTGGCATCCGATCTGTACAGATAGATTTCTATTACAAGCCTAGGAAACTGTACGAGACAATGCACAGGTTTTAATGTATTTGTATGAAAAAAATTGCACACGGATAGCAAAAACGGACACAAGGATGGCACATGGATGAAAATTAGTAAAAAAAAATAAATCTGTCTTCATTTTCTAGATGAAACAATTTTTCATACGCTCGTTTGCAGGCAGCCTTAGAATAGCTGCACAAGGAGTTGTTGTTTTTCTTTTTATTGAGGTGATCAAAAAGAATTAGTTTTCTTGTGGAAAATGCTTCAGGAAACTTCTTATTTTGGAAATTTTTGGAGCAGTTTTTCATTTCCTGAACTTTTTTTCATTAAACATTTTTGGCAGCCTTTTAAAGCTAGAATTCCACTATGACTAATTGGTGAATTTTTGATGTTGCAGACGTTCTAAACCTATTAGGTAAATTAGATTACTTGCGCTTTTTTCATTGTGTTTTTGAGTGTGCTTTTTACATGTGTATTTATTGTGTTTTTTTCACGCAGAGGTTTGGTCTCTTTTTGGTAGGCCATGTTTTAAATAAAGTTCCTCTGTTTTTGATACAGTCATGTGTGGACTACTTGTGTTTTTTTCCTGCTACTTTTCCGTACCTAATGCAGTTCTATGGGGTAAAATCTGCACATGAAACTCAGCGTACCTGAAAGAGAAATTGACATGTTACAGATACAGTGAACTTAATATTTCAAGTTGACTTTGCTAGAACTGTGTTTTTGGTGCAGTGAACATACACAGCATCAAAAACTCACTATGAAAATATAACCTAATTGGAGAGTGCCCAGTCTTAGAGCATTTCCCATCAGGAGACTCTCCAAAGAGGTGATATGCACTATTTTGTCTCCAATCAGGCATTTTTTCAAAATATGAAGTGGAAGAAAAACACTCAAAAAGACTGAACATAATAAACAAGAGCTTATTGCAAAATATCAAGTCCCGAGGTCTGAGGCTTTCAGACTGGAACAAATTTTCCACTTTTTGCAAAACCTAACAGTAGGCTCACCAAACATAAAACCTACATAAAACCTACAATGTCCGAGTTAAAATGTTTATATGACCCCCTGGGTAATGGCCTTATATCCCAACTCTATTCTATATTTAATCAACCTAGAGACGGCTCTAAACTGAAATCTATGGAGCAATGGGAGACGGACCTACAAAATTCCCTCACACCTCAAAGGTGGTACAGGTGTTACGAGAATATAATGAGGGGTAGCAATCAAGTTTCACTTACTGAAACATCCCTTAAATTGTTCCATAGGGTTCACTACGTACCTAGCTTCTTGCACAATATCTACCACTCAGTCCCTGGTAATTGTTTTAGAGGGTGCATGGATAGTGGGAATACCCTCCACATATGGTGGACATGCCCGATCAGGGTGGATAAAAATCAATGTTTTTTTTTAAAAAAATCAAAAAAATCGGATTTTTTTTATTTAAATCGGATTTTTTTGATTTAAATCGGATTTTTTTGATTTAAATCAGATTTTTTTCAATAAACTGCTTTTTGAGGAAAATATTTTACCATCCAAAGGTTCTTCCATCATGAGATAAAGCTGAGTTGTTTAACTCAGTAGAATAAAGGCTGTATATGTGTAACATTCACAATGCCATGCTCTTCCAGAGGTTTCTGTAGGATTAGTGGGCAGTTTCTCTCCTATATTATCACAGACGCTCGCTTTACTTACGCAGTTCTCAAAACTGAATTTGACTCCGCAGAGGTCCCAGCCTCTTCTTCACGGCAAAAATGTTACAACATGAACAGAGTTGAGAAAAAGACCTTAATCCTATTGTTCTACAAACCTATGAATACAGAATCAACCCCTTCAGTGCCAAGTCCAAGAAGTTAGACAATATGTTTCTGATTGTTTGGAGTGGAATAGATCTGCACAACACAAGAAGAATGTGAATCTAAGTGTGAGGAGGAGGAAGGGCAAGCAGACAAGAAAATGAAAGTGAAACTTTGAGCACAATACTGCAGCATAGCCACAGACAGACAAGTCTGGATCTGTTTGTGTGTACGATCTGAGGTTTATTACATTCTTTCCTTATAATGGCAGCAGGCCGTAAAAGAGACCCAGTTTGGGAATATTTTAATGAAGCTCCTTCGCCTATCGGTAAGGCAGGCATGCGTGCAAAATGCAAACGATGCAACAAAGAGATGCAAGGCCTGGTGGCGCGAATGAGGCAACATCATGAGAAGTGCGGTGATGAAGATGACCAAAGAAACACTTCTGAACAGGCAGGATCTTCAGGTTGGTAAACATTTTTATTGAATCCTATTTCTAAAGACTGAACTGTCATGTGTGAGAAAAATTATATTTCTTATTATTACTGCATGTTACTGTCATTTGGTACAGTTATGAAGAAAAACAAATATTCCTTTTGGGGCAGGGGCAGTGATGTGTTGTGTACAATAAGCAGAAATTGTATAAACAATAAAATAACAGCATTGACTTTTTTTGTTTAGGGGAATTCATGGATTCTGGAAACTATCCACCTCCAAGATCACCATCATCCTGTTCTACAGTTTCAGAGTTATCCATCCAGGATAGTGCTTCATTAGCAGCAGCAGCATCATCATCAGACACCCACAGCCACATATCACCATCACCCAAAAGGAAGAAAAAACCTTTACCTCCTGGAATCATCATAGATAGGTTTGTGATAAGAACTAGCAGATTAGAAAAAGAGTTGATTGATGAAAAAATTGCCCAGTTTATTTATGCAACAAACTCTTCTTTCCGTCTGACTGAGCACCCACATTTCATTAATATGGTTCAGTCACTGAGACCAGGATACAGTCCACCCAGCAGAGCTGATGTTGCAGGGAAACTGCTGGATCAAGTGTATGACAGAGAAATGGAGCAATGTGCAACAGCTCTGGATGGTAAAATTGTTAACCTAAGTATTGATGGGTGGAGTAATGCCCACAATGATCCTATTGTATGTGCTTGTATAACAACAGAAGAAGGTAAAGTCTTCCTTGCACAAACAACTGATACGTCAGGAAATGCACACACAGCAGAATACTTACAAGAAGTGGCAGTAAAAGCTATAATGACATGTGAACAAAAATTCAAATGTCTAGTACGCAGTTTGGTCACTGACAATGCTGCAAACGTATCCAAGATGAGAAGAGATTTAGAAGAGCAGGGAGGGAATACAAAGCTGCTAATAACATATGGTTGCAGTGCTCATTTGCTGCACCTCTTAGCCAAAGACTTAAGTGTTCCAGAAATAAAGGCTAATGTTGTTGAAATTGCTGAATACTTCCGTAATAATCATTTTGCTGCAGCAGCTCTGAAAAGGATGGGTGGAACCAAGCTAACGCTCCCACAAGATGTTAGATGGAACTCTGTGGTGGACTGTTTTGAGCAGTATATCAAAAACTGGCCTATTCTGATGACACTTTGTGAAGAAAATCGAGATAAAATAGATGGCACTGTCACGGCCAAAATCCTCAACATTGGGCTTAATAGAAATGTTGAACATATGCTGAGCTTCCTGAAACCCATCTCTCAAGCTTTAAACAAAATACAGAAAAATAGCTGTTTTATTGCGGATGCTGTTGAAATTTGGAAGGAACTGAGTGAACACTTAAAAACAGAACTACACATGGACAGAATTAAATTACAAGCAGTAAACAAACGAATGGGACAAGCACTGACTCCAGCTCATTTTTTGGCAAATATTGTCAATATCCAATATCAGGGTCAAAACCTAAGTGCTGAGGAAGAGGAGTTAGCTATGACATGGGTATCCAGCAATCATCCATCTTTAATGCCAACTATAATAAACTTCAGAGCTAAGGGGGAACCATTCAAGAAATATAT
Organism: Dendrobates tinctorius; assembly: GCF_039654945.1. Lineage (NCBI taxonomy): Eukaryota > Metazoa > Chordata > Amphibia > Anura > Dendrobatidae > Dendrobates > Dendrobates tinctorius. The sequence continues at coordinate 8,747,109 of NW_027361758.1, forward strand.
GTTTGCTGAAGATATTTTAAGGAAGGTCACACCAGTAAACTGGTGGAAGTCACTTAAGCGCTTGGATTTAGAGACTGTTCAAGTAATGATTTCACTTTTAACAGCAGTAGCTTCTTCTGCAGGCGTTGAAAGAATATTCTCTTTCTTTGGACTCATTCATTCTAAATTGAGAAATCGGTTGGGACCCAATAAAGCAGGAAAGCTTGTTTTTCTTTTCCAGATTATGAATAAGAACAAAGAAGAAGATGATGATGAAGATGACGACAAGTGAGCTACAGAGGACAGCAGGGACAGTAGTATTTAAGTTTTTCATGTGTCGGCTGGGCTGACAGTCTAAGTTTCTTAAAATATATATATATTTTGTTTAGCCAAATTAGTTAACAAACATGGATGTATGTTTAAGCAAATAACTTATGCTGTAATGTTGTTATTGTTTCAGTTGAATAAATCTATTTAAATTGTTATTAAGGTCAGGATTATTTTTCTCCTTCCTAAGTACAACAGAACAGTGGTGTCCAAATATGAATGATTAACCCATTAAACTGGGGAGAAAAAAGTAATATAAAAAGTGATTCTAAAAATCTTCATCTACTTGCATGTTAAAGTAGCAAGAACTAGTTTAGGTAGAAACTTTGATTTAAATCACTGATTTAAATCAAGCCTTACTGACTAGTGATTTAAATCGTGATTTAAATCAGTTAGATTTAAATCAAATCCAAACAAGAAAAATTATAGCCAGCTCACCCAGTTAGACGTCCTTAGTGGTTAAATCAAATCCACCCTGTGCCCGATAGTAAAGTCTCTCTGGAAAGATGTGGTAAAACTAATTGACAATTTACTGAGTAAGAAATTGCCTCTGTCGCCGTCAGTACTACTGCTGGGAGACAGACCAATCAATGCTAATAATGGGATTTGCCATCTTATTGACTTTATTGCAATGGCAACGAGAAACCACATAGCAAGCAGATGGAAGACTAGTACGCTATCAATAACGCAGGTGACGAGAAGGGTTAATTTGATAATGTTATACGAGAAAATAGAAGCCATCAGATCTGATTCTCTCGACATTTTTCGAAATATCTGGGACCCCTGGATTCAGGCCCATGGGGGTGACAACCTCTCCAGGATGATATCCTTATCCACATAGCGTGCTGACATGGTAATTGACTTTTACAGTTATGGTCTCTAAAACTAACTCTCTAGTACCTCACGTCTATTCATCTTTACTATTGACACTCATCATACACTCCCCTCTTTCCCTCCCCATTCTGTTAAGACTAGATTAGTCATGTTATATTTGTTTTTCTACAAATAATTAAAAATTAAGATAATGATGTCAAGGATAACGTACGACATATTGTGTCTTTTCCTATGTACTTCCCCCTGCGAGGGGATCCTTGCACTCTAATGTGAATGTAGTTCATGTTTAGTGATGTTTCCTTTTCAATAAAACCGTTGAAACTAAAAAGACTGAACATAAAACAGCCGAGTGGTTTTCCAATAGAAATTCATAGAAAGTCTTTAAAGCATATTTTTTTTTAGCAATCTTTCAGGCGTCTTTTGGAGCAGAACTGCTCTAAAAGACTCCTCAAAAACCTCTGTGTGTACATACCCTTACAAATGATACATCATAAGGCATTCAATTTTACCTTAAATTACCATACTTTGAAGAGAATGTATTATGTATAATGCTATACTAATAAAAAAAATAACAATACATATTCTTTTCGCCAAATTAGTTTTCATTTTTGAATTTGTGTTTTATTTATGGTTTCCTCTATGAGATTATGAGGTTGCCCATCTTGCTGTTAACAACATTAAATTATAATTTTTACAACAGCTACATCCACAGATGAAGAAATCAGACTTGTGATGGTCACTGATCTCTATGAGAGTGGTTGTAAATGGAATGTGTCAGTAGGATCAGCCCTTCTAAGTCGTCTATATAGGCATGTAGGTCATACGAAGCCTAATAACATCTTGATATCTGCGATTCGAATTCTGATTCCAGAGAATTCCACCTTTTTCTTATATGTAAATGTACTGATAAGATGGGTCAGACACTTGATGTTTTTTTCTCCACGCACACCTGGGACCTTGGTACTGTATATTTCTTATATAAACCTACAGCCTATAGTTTAATGGCGATTTGTTTTGTAACTGACTTACTTTCATGTTTTTACCTATTCCTATTATAGAAGTACTAGCTTAGCCAGTGCGAAATTTTCGCACATTGGTTGTGGGGGCGCAGGCAATTTCAGAAAAAGCAAGCTGATCAAATGTAAATGTATTTCATGAGATGATGAACACAGACAGGTATTTATATAAGTAGATTGGTAATACAATACATTGGTTTGATAAGTAGAGGCCAAAAAATGTCTTCCGGTTGAGGTGCCACCTGCAAATGATTGTGTCTTTCTGCAGGTTTATGAAAATAAATGTTTAAACTGTATTTAGTGATAAAATCGTGAATGTGTGGTTTGTTTGGCACTTTTCTTGCTGAAGGGAGCAAGTTTACCTTTCAAATGGTGTATCATGTGTGTGTGTGGGGGGGCAAAGTAATCTGCAAAAAGCAGTGCATGTTTACAAATGTGTTTGCATATGTGACTCACCATTTGTGTGTGTGGGGCGAAGTTAACACCGAAAAAGTAGTGCTTGTATACAAATGTGTTTGCATATGTGACTCACCTGCAGTGAAGTGTGCAATCCTCCAATGTGCCTGAAATAGGCTGGGCAAGCACTTGAGCAAGCTGGAAAGACCCCAAGGCAAATGTTTGGATTTGATTGTGATGTCTGTAAGCAGCTTTGTGTTAGTGTACTTTGGGGTAGTGTGCTGCCAACTGCAGGTCATTTGACCTTTCAAATGGTGTATCATTTGTTTGTGTGGGTGGAGTATGAACGGAGCAAGTGTGCAATTCATTAGGCAGTGCATGTTTACAAATGTGTTTGCATATGTACCTCACCTGCAGTGCAGTGTGCAATCCTCCAATTTGGCTAAAATAGGCTGGGCAAGCAGTTCGGCAAGCTGGAAAGCCCCCAAGGCAAATGTTTGGATTTGCTTGTGATGTCTGTAAGTAGCTTTGTGGTAGTGTGCTTGGGGTACTGTGGTGCCACCTGCAGGTCATTATTCCTTACTGCAGGTTTATGAAAATTAATGTTTAAACTATATTTTGTGATCAAATCGTGGATGTGTGGTTTGTTTAGCTATTTTCCTGCTGAAGGGGGCAAGTTTACCTTTCAAATGACCATAGTGAAGAAAGCGGATAGGCACTGACCGTACCGTGCAAAATAATCCTTTATTGTGGCATCATCATACCAACAACAGGCAGATAAAACAATGGAGCAGAAAACAGATGACGATCGTTTCTTCTCTATGGTACGTTATTATCTTTCAAATGGTGTATCATTTGTGTGTGTGGGTGCAGTATGATCGGAGATACAAAAATAATCATCGAAAAACAGTGTTTAGAAATAATAGAATAGATTTACTGTTTATTCATGGATCATATGTATTTTTAAGTTGTAACTTATAGCATCATTGTTTCCCATATATTTCTTTTCCATGTAACTTAAAGTGCTTCAAACGGAAACTGACACAAATAAATGAAAAAGAGAAAGGGAATCGGTCACCAAAATGCTGTTTTCTTCTATCATATAGAATAATATGAACATTATTTTGAGCACTACAAGACTATACAGAGTACATGCTTCCTGCAGCTCCAGCCTTTACATCCACTCAGACACAAGTCAACTCGCTCACACCACCGTAGAAATCAGACGAATGCGATCCGATTTTTTTTATCGGATTGCACTTGGACAATGATATTCTATGGGTCAATGCTGATGGTCAATTATCTTCACTGACAGAATCAGTCTGCGAACAAAATCGCAGCAAGCTGAAATTTCACGCAGAAATTGTGTGGATGTGTGCAAAAAAATTCTGATACCACAGTATAGCATCCACTATATACCGAGCATACATTACAATTCTGTAACATAGATAATTGGACTGCACATTCAAGACAAGTGAGAAAAAAAATTGTCTCACTTAACGGGATGATAATCAGACCCATCTTTTATACGCTTGTGTGACCCTAACGCTAAAAAAATTCACTTTAGTGAATTAAATTTGAAGCTTTTGCTTGTGGTATAGTTAAAAAAAACATTCAAATTACAAATCTGAACACAAAATTAAAAAGTAATGGAAGAATTCACAGCGATTGTATGGTTAGATAGGTCCAGATTACCAAGCCAAAAACCAAGCAAGTGTGCAGTGTAAAGAAGCAGGAAGCAAACATATCATATGTACAGAATGTAAGACTGTATATACCGTGACATTGTGTCATTAAGCATTGTATCTTCTGGATTACTACCACACAAGCAGGCTTTATGAACAGGACACTGTAAATGGGAATATCCAGGAGCAGAAAGGAAATTAAATCATAAAAATCATATGAAAATGATCATGTGCAGAACTTGTGACATGATCCCTCCCCACTTTTCAAAGAACAAATTGCTTTTATAATGTAAAATCACAAACTTATCTGTCCAACTGTGGAGAATTATGTTACAGGTATCAGCAGACTATCATATTCACTGCTACTCTACACGGACAAAAGTACAATTAAGTTCAAGTTTATCATTCAGTTCTATTGATGCAGATATATGAAACCCAGCCCCTAGTGCTGCATTCGGCCTTTACTAACATTTTTGAAAGAATAAGTTACCGAACTGAAACATGATATTTTATTGGACTTTATTCAGATGTCCGTGATTTTTTTATGTAGGTGAATGCTGCTGGGTTGGAGGACACAGAACAATCGTAACGTGTCCTGTAGAGTGACAAATCTAACTTCTCTGGCAGTGTGATTGATAAGAATGGGTTTGGTGAATGCCAGGAAAAAGTTACCTGCCTGCATCATGCTAACTGTAAGGTTTGGTGAAGGATGAATAATAGACAGAGGCTGTCTTTCAGGGGTCAGATTAGGCCCCTAGTTCCCTGTGAAAGGAAATTTTAATGCGTCCGCATACCCGAAGAAGCTAACGCGAAACATGCATGTGGTGCTTCTTCCTGAACACTAAAGGCAGGATAACTTTGGGTTGAATTCCATGATTATATTTTTTGATACTTATAGATCCAGGATAACATTGAATAGACTAATGCACTTACTTCGTTATATGACTACTATATGATGTGGTGCAGTGACCACTGTGACAGCTAGGGGGCGCTGTATGGGTCATGCACACACGCATATCCATTGTGGTAATGGAGATTGGATGAATGAACGTCAGGATGCTAAATGACCGTTATGTATCCCAGGGGGTGGCCCTGGGATGGAAGCTTGAACGAGTGTTGATCAGCAGAGGTACTGCTGAGGTTTTGGTTACAATGTATCTGGGAGAGCTTTCAGGTGGCTGGTGAGATGGGTGGAACCAGTCACCTACAAACCCACCTAGGGGCATGTGTCTAAAAACGCCCATAGTAAGCCTGTATATGTGTGTATGCATGGGTGTCTGATATAGGACCTGCAATGAGGTCATAGTCATGTGATCCGGTGGGCGTGGCTACGGACCATATAAGGTGACCAGGGTAGGTCACATGAGTGAGTGCCTGGATCTGATAGGTCCGTGTGGAAAGGTCACGGAAGGCTGTCATGCTGGAAGGTGGGCTACCTTCCTGAAGCGCACATGTCGACGCCGCTGACCGTGTGTGGCCTGTGTGTAATAGCCTGTGAGTACTGGACAGTCCCCAGGAGGAAAGGGACGCCAGGACTGAGAAGCAGCTAAGAGGTAACCCGGTCAGGGGGAATTAACTGAGACTGTAAAGCCTGGTTGCTGGACAAAGCACAGCCTGTGTGACCAAAGGGCTAAGGGAGTGGAGCTCCACTATGAATCTACATTTGTTCTGATGTAAGACTGTTGCTGCTATATGGTTTATGCTGCACAATAAACCAGATGGACTGATTTATGTGAACAACCCGTGCCTGACGTGATTAATCCACTGCCGAGTGAGTGTCTCCCAACATGAACAATAGGCACTACCTTACAATGATCGATGTATTTTTTTTATGGCAGAGATGGGTGGACACCTGGCTGTTCGAGTCCAGTGGTTGCGGCTGAACAATCAAAAAAAAGTTCGGGTATCAGAACAGTACTCGGACCCGAACTCCATTCACTTAGGTTCACTGCGGTTCATATTCACTGCAGTGAAATTCTCCCGGTGAACTCGCCTCTGCAGCGGGAGACTTTTTCTCACTGTGCTAGCAGTGATTTCACTGGAGGGAGGTCACCACAGTTCTTGGCCCAGCTGAGAATGCAGCCTCAGTGACCTGCAGTAACCTCGATGACTTCATTGCTAGTCACTGATGCTGCACTCACAGCAGCTCATTCCAAGCTCATTCTCCAGTGGTTTTCAGCCTGGCGATCACATCTTGGCACCGTCCAGGTTGAAAACTAGTTATCACCAGACATGGATTACGGCATGGGACAGAACGTCGGACAGGTGAGGGATATTGTTGTTATTTATTTTTGTTTTATTACAGGAGACGAGAGCTTCAATGGAATGGGCATTAGGTGAGTAGAACTGTGTTTGTTATTTTTAAATAAAAAAAAGGAAAACTGTATCTTGTTTTTATTTCAAATAAAAGACTTCATACTTGCTGTGTCTTTATTTACAATACAGCTATAGGATTAGTAATGGATAGGTGCCTTATAGACGCCTCTCCATTACTAAGCCGTGAGCTTGATTTTACCAGACAATACAATGGTCACATCACCCCACAAGTATGAACCCCACTTGCCATCACTACAGGGCAAGTGGGAAGAGATGGGCAAAGCGCCACAATTGGCACATCTAATAGATGCGCCTTTTCTGAGTGGCTGCGGGTTGCTATTTTTAGGCTGGGGGTGCCAATATCCATGGTCCCTTACCAGCCTGAGAATAACAGCCACCAGCTGTCTGATTAAGCAAGGCTGGTTGTCAAATTGGGGGGACCTCAAGACTTTATTTTTAATTATTTATTTAAATTATTAAAAACCAGCGTGGGGACCCTTCTATTCCTGATAACCAACCTAGCTAAAACTGACAGCTGAGGATTGCAGCTCCCAGCTGTCAGTTTTGCCTTACTGGTTATCAAAAAGACAGGGGAACCAAGTCATTTTTTTTATTATTTATTAAAAGCATAGATGAATACTTCCATCTGCCACCACTTGCTCTCACTGTTATTAGTTGCAACATGCGTAGGCTGATGGGAGAAGTTGTTGTCATGATCTCAGTGCGGGTTTGACTCGCACACGTGGGGTTAATGCCTGGAACCAGTGCTGATGACTGGCATTTCTGGGGTTAAAGGTTGTGATCCCAGTGCAGGCTTACCTGTACACCTGGGGCTATGATTGTGGCCTCTCCCTGGTTCTGGGAGAGGCTTCTTATAGCCTCAGGATGCTCCCATCCCCGTCAGTTATACTTTTGCTCTTGGCATTGTGTGGTGACCCCTGAGTGTGTTTGTGCTGTGTTCTGGATGCTTGATTCTCTGTGTACGACTCGGTCTGTTCTCTGGATATTGCTATGGATTCTGCTTGGTACCTTCTAGGTCTGTTTGGTTTTGACTTCTGCTTGGCCCTGACTATCCGTCCTGTCTCATGCCTGGTACTTTACTGATATCTGTGTATGACCTCCGTTTTGCCTGACTCTGAGTATTTCTGTGTAGTGTCCTGCCATCTCTGAAAGCAGGACGCTAAACCATGCCCCCTTGCAGTCACATGACCGTAGGTCCTGTGACTGCTTGCTAAACTTCAGCGTCCACAGGTCCTGTGTATCTGTACTTTCCGGCTGTACCTGACCCCGGGCCTCCCTACAGTGCGGGTGAGTCCCTGCTCAGCGGAGGCTGCACGCCGGCGCTGACAGGATCCTGACAGTAGTTCTATCAGCAGACCCAAGTGACCAGAGGTAAACTTTTTACCTCCGATCGCAGGTGCGAGATCACGCTGTCATCTGACAGCGTGGGGACTGCAGCTGTCTAACCGGCGGCAAACACCCGGTGTTCAGAGGGCCGAAGCCGAACAGTAACAAGGACTTCCTAGTGAAGTCCGTGCCCGAACAGTAGGTGTTCGGTACGGACGCCAAACTTTACTGTTCTGGTATCTTTTTATGTGTGCATTTATTTATCATCTGTTGTATTTACTTATGCATGCTCTCTGTGGTTAGAACTATTGATCAACCACTTTTAGATATCCTGATCATATGACTGACCAAAGTCTTACATTCCTTGATACCAATTGCATGCCCTTGTGTTCACTTACTCGGCTGCAATATTATTTTATTGGTACTGTCACCTAGATACCTGAGGTCTTATTTTTTCTGCCACTTCTCCCCATATTTTAATTGAGTGTTATGCATTAATAAATATTTATCTTTGAAACATGCAGTGGTATTCTGTTTCCTTTTTCTTTGTTGGATTTCGATATTTCTTGAAAGTATTACCCTAAATAGGCCTAAATTGGCCGGATTTGCTTCATATATCACCTTTATGGAATAGTTTGGGGAAGTCCCTTTCAGGAATAGGTACGATTTTATCACAGTGATCAAAGCAAGGTCCATAACGAGCTATGCCCTCAACCCCATCGAGCACCTTAGGGATGAACTAGAACAGAGACTACATGCCAGGTCCTCTCATCCAACATCAGTGTCTGAACTCAGAAATTCTCTTCTGGATAAATGAGCAAAGGTTTCCACAGACACTCCAGAACCTTGTGGAAAGTCATCCCAAAAGAGTGGAAGTTCTTATATCTACATAATGGGGGTGTAGTTGACCAATTCCAAATTCATGTCCATTGATTTAGATTGGGATGTCATAAAAACTCTTGTATGGGTAATGCGCACACATGTCCTAATATTGCGGTCTAGTGTATGATGCATTATAATGCTATGTGCAACAAATAAAGGAAAAAAGTGATATATCCAAACTGAAATAAATGAAGCTGATTTTTAATTTGCAAGCTAAAAAAAAAATTTGGCTAATAATTTTCTTAATCTTAGATGTCAAAAGAGCATAGGTGATGTTTTCAGCTTGGAATACTAATATAATTACCGTAGGTAACTACCCAATCATTAATCTGAGCATAAATATAAAAAATACATAAATAAAAATCAGGAGAGGTTCTATTTTTTGACAACTGCCAGCAAAGTAGACAAAACAAGCACTAGACTGACCTCCTCTGTTTTCCGTAGTTCGCTTTGCTGATTCCTTAAGCAGACTCATGTCACTGTCACTAAAAGGTGGGATGGAGATCTGGAGAAATAAAGATAGCAACATTACACACAGATAAAGTTCTAGCATCTACACTACCAACCCTTGATCTCTGGGGAAGGGAACAAAACTACATCACTTCCTGGAGACTGATCTGTGACAGTTACTGTCAACCGACTCATTTATTTCTGCTACCATAAAGCATATAGCCTTACTTTACTGTCTATACAAACAATACAGGATGCAAGTCTGTGAGTCTTCAATATTATATCCCCCGGCAACGTTTTTAAAAATACAATAATACTCCACAAAAGCAATATTAAGATATCAAATTTACTGGCTTTACAGACTGGTTTCTATATACAACAAATATTTTTTTTTTTTCATACATCTACCCAAAACTGTATATTCTAATCACTTAAATTAAATTGAAATGCATGAGATGTACTCTTTAAGGCCTAATTATTATTATTATTATTATTTATTGTTATAGCGCCATTTATTCCATGGCGCTTTACATGTGAGGGGGGTATACATAAAAACAAGTACAATAATCTTAAACAATACAAGTCATAACTGGTACTAATTCAGACGTCCCTTCTTTTGCACATATTTGTTCTATACTTTTTTTGTTTTCCATGGATAAAACATGTATCCATTATAATCTATGGTGCTATTTACATGTCTTTTTCATGGACCGTGCATGAATACAATACAAGTCTATGTGCTGTTTGTATTTAGCATTGCAAAGGAGAAGACGGTAATTTATTTATTTATTCAACTGTGAAAAAACACTGATGAGATACTGAGGGTAGAAATGGACACACGTACCATGCACTGATAACACCAGTAGCATTTTTTAGCTTTCGTGCTTTAACACAGATAAATAGGACCTTTCACCAATATTTCACGTTAAACTGGACACAAGATAATGATAATAGTGGTTGCAGAGCAGAATAAAACTTTTTTCTTTTTAATTTCGACTCTCCATTGCATAGATATTAAAAATCAAAATATTTGGTAGCTAACTAGCTAATTTGAATTAACTCAAAGTGGGCATTTTCACATGGGACGTGTACTTACTCCCCCTGTATGATGATGACCAATCATAAGCAGGCAGCAACAGTCAAGGTAAAGAAAAACATCACAATGTAGAACAGGCTACCCCTGTGTGAGACATATGATAGATAATGTGCTGTCACTGCAGAACCATTACAGCTTGCTATGAGAAAAGCATACACCTGATCTGAGTGTCATTACTGACACCTCTCAGCTTTCATCTTCTGGTAGTTAGTGGGGGGAGAGGGGAAGTACAGCTGAGATCAGCTGTGTCACATTAGAAAATCCTTCTATAAGCTCTCTCACTCTATACACATCAGTGCAGATTGTCACATTGCCCAACGCCTCCATAAACATGTAAGCTCAGACTGGTGGTGTATGCATATTACAGGAGAGAAGGGGGTAAAGCTCCTGGCAGTGACCTCTAGCAGGACTTACAAATGGGAAACACACAACTGATACAAATAAGAAATAAACAAGGAAAATTCAGGAGAAAACTTTATGTCATTCAAAATTTAAAATGCAATAATATTTAGCGTGAAACAAGCACAGAGTGCCACATGTAAATACCCCCCTCCTAGTTGTTCCTTTAATGACAAGGTACACATATTTAGTAAGCACAGGCTGCACGTGACAAATGGAAAAAGGAAGAGAGCATAAATATTTCGTAACACTTTTAAATGTCCCTGGATTATTTTAATGTAATTACAGCAAAAGGGATTGGGCATTTGATATCAATTTGTCCAGATCAATGATAGCATGTAATCAGATTTCTGTATCCACCCATGGAAAGCAAGCTAGATGATAATGACATGGTTACCACTGTCCTCGTACTTACTGAAGCACACTAACACCTGCACTGTTCATATACACAAATAGCTATTACTGCTGCTATCTGATACGGATAGCTCAGAGAGAAAAAAATCTACTTATATGCATTCTGGATAATACATATACACAACCTCTGTGTATATTTCTTTGTATGCAGTTGTTCTAACCTTTATACATAATTACACCACTGGATAACCTGCCATATGGTAGAGGAAATATAATGCAAAATTACTTAGCCTCATACTTGGTATTTGTTCTGCTTAATAGGTTCTGGTTACTTCATGTACGGTCCTAGAACATAAATGGTCTGCCTCCTCAAGATAAAAGCTTTCAATTATCCCTCGTCATTAGACCTTCTTTTTCCAATGTTGGACTGTATCTGTATTTACAGAGCAAAAGTCCAAAGGATATCAATGATGACGGCTGCAGGACACAAGAGTGCTGTACCGGTAATTAGGATCTCTCTACCTTAATTCCAACAGAAATGGAAAGATTCTATTGACAGGCATTGGGCGCTTGTCATGGGAACGCAGTTATAGCCAGCTTTGCTTTAGATCTCTGCAAAAGGAGGGGGCTGTGGGGATGTTGAAATATTAATTTCAACTTTAAAAGCCTGGGACTCATCACCAGACATGCTGCAGAATGAGAGATTGAATGTTACAGTACCAAATATAGACCATTTTGCATGAAATTTGCAACTGTGACACATTTTCAGCAGAAGGATATTTAAAACAGTCTGTGGGCTACCTTGGAAATAAATTAACCTATGCATTACCAAGAGACATAAAAAAGGGCACATCAATTATATCAGCGTAAAGGAAATACAAAACAGCTAGCTTTTATGTGCAGTTAGCAGATAAAATGAGCAGACAATTATCCAATTGCCAATAGGCATGTCATCCACACTACTGTGTGAAAAATACATGATAGCATTTTTCTACTTACACCTAATTGACGCTTCATAATGTTTTCTATTTCATATGACAATGAGAGACAGCATATAGCATTATTATTTAGTGGCGCGGCAAGCAGTTTCCAGACAATAGACAAATGACTCACATTGTCAAATTTGGCCTCAAAGCAATAGTCACGACCATGATGTTATAGATGGTCATTAAATTTAGAAGATCTCTTATATGCTACTTCCTTGACACGGTGAAACTGTAGAAATATTAGTATAGAATACTTGACTGTAAGTGGTGAAAGTGGGCAAAAAGGGAATAAAATTTTTCTGAAATGTAATACATTTTAAAAGATAATGATTACCGTCTTACTCGTACTCAGACATGGGCAAAGTGTGGCTAGAGGGCTACATCTGGCCTTTTGGGGCTGGAAACAGCAGCGTACAACACGATACCGCCACCACTCATTAAGCATCTCAATTTCACCATTATCTACATCCTCTGGATACAGATATCATTCAAAATAATGGTGGACAAGAGAAATGTCGGCTCCATCTTCTACCTGTCATGACACGGCTGTCAGGTGACCTGGGACCAGAGGCTCCTTTCCTAGGGGGTGCCCTAGCTCGCCCTACTACCCTGGATACTCCTGAAGGTGAAGATGCCGTGGCCTCCACCCTTGCTTATCTCCTGAGTTAGCCCTCTGTCTGATCTCTTCCCCCACCCAGGGAAGAAGGGCACTACTGTGCACCGTATTACACCAACCCGACAAACAAGGCAACACAGACAAGGGTTAACAGAAAACTCCAGTCATACAAAATATTCACTCACATATATCAGAGGAATGCATCGGGGTGTGGAGATAGGGGAATGAATCAAAATAGAGAAGGATAGGGAAGTACCACGCATACAAACTAAGCAACAGCCACAGATAACTCCTCCAACTCTCCTTCTCATAAGAACTCCTCTCCCTCCATTGGCCATGCCGCAAATGCTTGCTCTGACAAGGATTTGTAACAGAGCCCAGAGCCAATTAACCCGTGTTCTGCCAGAAGAAACCAAAACTAAGGAGAAGTGCTACTTCTCAGTAGGACCATCAGATGCTCCAGTCTTCTGGCTCCACACTGTCATGGTAACCCCGTGACACTACCTCTGAATCTCAGGGCAGCAGACATGATGATATCCCTATATTCCCGCTTGCTGTGCGAAGTCTTAGTGCATACGCTGCATTGAGAATTCCATGGGGAGAGAACTGGGTTAGGCAAGTAGTTTTTGTTTTTGATTGTATTTGGAAAAACTTGGTGGCCATCCTACAGTGTAGGAGGGCTGTGATACTATCATACTGTATTGAAGGGCTGTGAGAGCATTGTACTGTGTGGGAGGGCTGTGTGGGTATTCCACTGTGTGAGGGCTGTGAGGATATCATACTGTATTGAAGGGCTGTGAGAGTATTGTACTGTGTGGGAGGTCTGTCTGGGTATCTTAGTGTAGGAGGGCTGTGAGAGTATCATACTGTATTGAAGGGCTGTGAGAGCATTGTACTGTGTGGGAGGGCACAGTACTGTGTGGGAGGGCTGTGAGAGTATCATACTGTATTGAAGGGCTGTGAGGGCATCGAACTGTGTGGGAGGGCTGTGAGGGTATCATACCGTATGGGAGGGCTGTGAGGGTATCATACCATGTAGGAGGGTATCACACTGTGTGTAGGAATTATATTGTGTGTGGGGGCATCCTACTGTGTGTGGGGATGACTGGGGGCTTCGTATCATGTGTGGAGCTGCGGCAGCATCATACTGTGTGAGAGGAGCTGCTGATCAAGGTACAAAGATTTAAAAGCAATAGTTCTGTACTTGCAGATTTTTTCCCCCCATGAAGAAGAAGATAATCCTTTAATCGTCCCACCATGGGGAAATTCAGAGCATTACAGCAGCAAGGCAGGAACAAGTACAGATACAGATGCATAAGGGCATTACAATGACAGTAGGTAGGTACATATACGAAAAAAAAAAAAATATATATATAACCGGACTATCACAGCTTTGGATCTATCAGTTCACTGTTTGGGTCGTTCTCCGTTTTGGACAGTGCTGGTTATACAGTCTAACTGCAGCAGGAAGGAAGGACTTTCGATAGCGCTCCCTCTCACATTTAGGATGAAGTAGCCGGTCACTGACAGTACTGCACATCTTTGTCACGGTCTCATGCATAGGATGGGAATCATTCTGCACCATGTAGCTCACCTTGGCCAGTATCCTCCTGTCCCCTACTTCCTGAACTAGATCAAGGGGGCATCCCAGGACAGAGCTGGCCCTTCTAATCAGTTTGTCCAGCCTATTCCTATCCCTGGTTGATATGCCACTACCCCAGCACGCCACACCAAAGAAGATGACTGATGCCACAACAGAGTTGAAGAAAGATGCAAGGAGTGCCCCCCTATCTCCAAAGGCTCTCAGCCTTCTGAGCAGATAAAGCCTACTGCTGGGGTATGTCCAGAATCGTAAAATGTTTTACTACATAATTATCATGTACATGTAGATAATGATTATTTTTTAAATCTTTCTTCGCATGTTGAACAATCCATGTAAAACTGGCTGACAACACATATGCATCTGCTGCTGAGCAGAGGTCTCTTATGCATCATTCATGTCCAGCAATAGAAAGAGCTGAGAGTCTCTTAAAAAAAAAAATCATCTTAGGCCTGTTTCACACTTCCGTTTTTGTGTCCGCCAAACGGATCCGTTTCCGTTTTTTTGACGGAAACTGATGCAAACGGATCCGGTTTTTTAAAAACGGATCCGTTTTTTTGACGGATCCGCAGTAACCGTAATGGAAGTCTATGAGACAAAAAAAAACGGATCCTGCAAAAAATGGCGGATCCGTTTTTTTACGGAAAACAACGGATTTTGACGGATTTGAAAAAACGGAAGTGTGAAACAGGCCTTATGGATTTTCTCACTCAATCAGAAGCTTTAAAGCTTTTATTCACACACGATTCTAAGATTGTTGTCTCTGACACATTGAGGGGAGTGTTTTATGAAATGGTTTAGAACACATATGTCAAACTCTAGCCCGCTGGCTAAATATGGACCACAGGTTGAGTATATTTGACCCGCAACACCGGGCGGGTCCTCCAAGTATATTTCACCTGCGACATCGGACGGAGTCCCGCCCAGCATCAAACTTTCAACTATATCAGCATCCTGGATGCCGATACAGTTGAAAGCAATGATGGAGAAGGGAGCTCAGGAGATGCTGCCTCTCCCATCATTCCCCATCTGCGTCTGACAATCCCTTCAAGTTTGCTTCCATATGAAAGAGTTCATCGCTATATTTGATGATAAGGAAAAATGTTTTAAATTGTAGATTTTTTTTTAATAAATACCAAGGTTGGCCCATGACTTTGTACAAGCTTTTCATTTTGGCCCTCTGAGTATTTGAGTTTGACATCTCTGGTCTAGAAGTAACTCTTTGTTGCCCAAATAAACCACTCACAGTATAGGCTTCATTTTTTATCCTGCTACAGAAAAATGAAAGATGATTGGTTAATATACTGTAGGCTATAACTTTTTCTTATAGTTTGTTGATCCCTTCCCGCAAAAATACTTTGCATTAATGTCCTGGGAAGGGGTCCTTGGGTTTGGAGCTAAGTTTCCTTTACTAGCAGCATATTACATAGCCTGCATCTGTCTAACGGCAGCTGCTGGCAACCAATTAATTACTGCTGTCAATCTATGTCAGCGACGTTTAAATGGAACGTGTATTAGTGCTGGCACGCAGCGGCTCTCATCAGCCCCCCAGCGATATTATTGCAGAGGATCAATGGGTTAATTTAACAGCCAGGCGTCTGCTGAAGGCTCCATCACTGCAATGTAGGTAACTCCAGTGAAGCTCAGCTGCAGGCTGGGCTTTACAAGAGACTGAGGTTTACGGTATATTATATGCTGTTATTGTTTTATACAGTTTAAGTGATTGGACTATTGCAGGTGCACGTTCCTGAGGCCTCTTTCATATGTCAGTTTATTTCCGGTACCGGAGATATCCGTGGTCGTGTGCGTACTATGTGTGGCATACGTGTAGCAACCGTGTGCCGCCACAGTACCACACGGACAGCCGCTGGGGAAGAAGCGCTACAGTAAGCGCTGTTCCCCGGTGGCAGGTGCTGAAGCCGGCTGTCATCATTCTCCCTTGCTCTACCAGCGAGCAGAGGAGAATGATGAGCGTTATATTAAAGTCCGAATGACAGCAGATGGGGGCTGTGGAATACCCCGATCATCCGCACCTACTGTCACTGTTATTAGCAACAGCAGCTGTCGGTTGATGGGGTTAAGAGTCCCAAAAGCCACCACCTGCTGTTGTTCGGACTTTATTATAATGCTCATCATTCTCCTATACTTGCTGGCAGAGCAGGGGAGAATGATGACAGCCGGCTTCAGCACCTGGCGCCGGGGAACAGCGCTTACTGTAGCGCTTCTTCCCCGATGGGTCTCACACGGAGGACATCAATGTGTGTTCTCCGTTTTGCCGACCATGCTGTCATCAAAAAACGGACATGTCAGCGTGTTTTGCCCACGGACACACGGTCCGTGGAAACACACTGACATG
Source organism: Dendrobates tinctorius (assembly GCF_039654945.1). NCBI lineage: Eukaryota > Metazoa > Chordata > Amphibia > Anura > Dendrobatidae > Dendrobates > Dendrobates tinctorius. The sequence goes on from NW_027361758.1 coordinate 8,763,748, forward strand.
TGCACAGACCCATTCATTTGAATGGGTTTACGTATGTGTCTCCGGTAAGTGTGAAAACTGTCACCACAAGTACCGGAGACACGGACGTGTGAAAGAGGCCTTAAGGTGAGCAAAAAATAATGTAAAAAGATTTAATAAAAAAATTAGTAAGAAAATATATATAAAAATTCAAATCATTCCCCTTTTCCTCCATAAAAAATAAAGAAGATAAAATTATTTGGTATCGACGCATTTGTAAAATTCTGATCTTTCAAAATATGGAATTAGTTTACCAGATCGTTAAACACTGTAAAGAGAAAAAATAACTACGGTAAGTAAAAATGCCAGAATTACGGTATGTTTTTCTGGTGACGTCAACTCCTTAAGAAACTGTAATAAAAAGCAATCAAAGTATCTTTAACAATATTAGCATCAATAAAAACATCAGCACCTATCCAAAAACTATGCCCCATCAACAGAAAATAATAATGTTATTAATCTAAGAATATGGTGACACAAAAGAAAAAAAAACTTTTTTTTTCAATATTCAGAATTTTTTTTATTACTTAAATAGAAAAAAAGTCTAAATGTTTGTTATCGCTTTAATCATACTGCCAAGAACAATCATTTTTCCAAGTCATTTTTTTTTTTTATAAAGGATTATAGAGTACAATATAATCAACATTCAGTTTTTCATATGGGGAGGGAAATTCAGGGAGGGTTGGGTAAAAAGGGAGGGAGGGCAGTAACAGGAGAGAGGGTTTTATCGCACAATGAAAGTCGTAAAAATAAAATCCAAAAAAAAATGGTGGAATTGCATTTTTTTTTTCACCATATAATCTCATTTTGATTTTTTTTTTTTTTACACATTCTTCAGTATTTTTTATGGTACTAAAAATAGTATAATTCCTAACTACAACTTGTCCCGCAATAAAATAACCCCTCATAAGTCTATGCTGATGTAAATTTAAAAAAGTTACGGCTCTTGGAATAAGGTAAGGAAAGAACGCAAGCGCAAAAACGAAAAATAAGTGATAAAACCTGCCCCATTGTACTTTATGTTACAAATTAAAATCAGTCCATATATTCTTTGCTACTTTGTTAAACTCTGCCAATATAATTTATTGAAAACTTTGAAAAATGTACAGTTTTTTTAAATTAAAACTTCACTACTTATAATGTGCTATTTTAGAAAACTGTGCCGAAATACAACACTCGCCCAGTTCAGCCCCAGTCCCACCCCACCTCTGCCCATGTTGGTGGAGCTGGTCAAAACTGGTGTGAAAACGGCTAAAGTTGAAAAAATTTTGCACAACCTCTAGTTGGGCAATAATTTTGGGACTTGTCAAACAGCTTTACACACATTGGTGAATATGGGCCTGCATGTATATTTGTAGATATGTCAGGTTTTTTTCCATATTTTCTTTTGCCTTTGCTTTTTTTAAACTTCTTACTTAATTTGTTTAACTCAAAAAGGGTAATAGTTAAAGGGAACCTGTCAGGTCCCCCATGCCCTCCAACCCAGCAGCATTCACTTGTTTATAAGTAAATTCCCTGCCTAACCAGCCCTTTTTTAATGTTTATGAAGTTTAAAAAAAAAAAAAAAAAACCTTTTAGAATGTTTCCGTTTGCTATGCTAATGAAGGCTGTGACAAGTCAAAGGGGCGTTCGATACCCCACACCCGTCAGCCTACTTTCCAAGTTATCACCCCTCTGCAGGCGGGTGTACAGCTCCTGGCTTCAGAAGTGCACTGTGCATGTCCGGAAGCTTAGACAATGGATTCCGGTCTTGCGAAGTGCACGCCCCTGAAGGGATGTGTAAACCTGGCTTCAGAGATGCAGTGACACTGCCAGAATGAGGGTGCACATGCGCGAGATTTGCATGAGTGGCGATGATGCCACTTGTACCAATTATATCATGTCCACAGGGGCGTGATAACATGGAAAGAGGGCTGACTAGTCTGGGGCAACTAACGCGCCATCGACTAGTCAAAGCCCTTATTAGCATAGCAAACAGGGACAATATAAATGCTTTTTTTAAACCTAATTTGTACAGAAAAACATTAAAAAGGGCTGGTTAGGCAGGCAATGGAATCATAAATAAGTGAATGCTCCTGGGCTGGAGGGCATGGTGGACCTGACAGGTTCCCTTTAAGTAGAAAGCCATCTGCTTGGGAATGCCGCATTATTATTTTTTTAAATACGGTCAGTGTATGGAAAACAGAGGTTTAGCACAATGCAAATGACTTCTGTAACTAATATTTCAAGGAACTAGCAGAAAAAGGAACACTTACAGAAGAAAAATACAGTCTCTGAATGAGGATTAACATAGATATTAGTCCCACATAAAATCAGTAATGGGTAACATTTACCAAAGTTTTAGGACAATGCCAGGAAGTGCAGAAGGAAACACCATCTGGCAACGTTACAATTTTTTAAGTAATTTTAATTACCGAACATTACACAGTTTATCATTTTAGCTGCAATTTTTTAGATTTACAAGGACATTTTGTAAAATACATTTTTTAAGGTTACATCCACAGCCAATGGCATCCACAGCCAATTTTTCATTTTTAAGTATGCATTTTTCCTTTCCCTTATCACAAATGCCATACATTTTATTTTTCTTTTGACACAGTTGTATGAGGGCTTGTTTTTTTTTTGAGTTGTTCCTTTGAATGACACCATTTACTTTACCATACAATGTACTGGAAAACACTAAAATAAAATTCAAGTTGGATGAAATGCTAAGAAAATGTATTTCCATGTCCATCGGCGAATCACCTTTCATCTTGTCCTGAGCCCTGGCGCCCACTGACCCGACATGGCTGATCGTATGCAAGAAACGACAATAGCATCATACAACGTAAGAGGACTGAACGCGCCAATTAAAAGAGCTCAGGTATTGGCACATATTAAGAAATTGGGGGCTGACATTGCACGCCTGCAGGAGACCCACTTTATACAGGAAAAAACCCCGAGTTTTGAGAAACTCAACTATAATACATGGTTCCACTCGTTTTCCTCTTCCAGGAAGGGGAGGGGAGTGGCAATCGCTCTTGCAAAAATACACCATTTCAGCATATCGACATGATTCATGACAGAGATGGTAGATATATTTTCATAAAGGGGAAGTTGGCACACAAACTGGTCACGATAGGATGTGTATATGCCCCCAACACAAAACAAGACACCTGGTTTTCCAGAATTATGAGAGAGACAAGTCAATTTGTAGAGGGCACTTTGATCCTGGGAGGTGACCTGAATGTTCCTCTTGAACCACCAATAGACTCCTCTACTGGGAAATCTAGTGTTCCTAAGAATGCACTAACACGCATCCGAACAACCCTACATCTGAACCAACTGATAATAATATCCCTTGGAGGCTAAACGAAACTTTAATTGCAGATGAACCCTCCAGAAATAAAATAAAAAAGAAAATTCAAGAGTACTTTGAGATCAACTTGAGTGAAAATATTAAATTTTCTACTATCTGGGAGGCTCACAAGGCTGTAATAAGAGGTGAATTGATTTCTATGGCCTCGCATAAAAATAAAAGCAGAAAAGAAAAAACCGACACTCTTTATAAAGAGATCCAAACACTAGAACGAGATCATAGAATGACACTGGACCCTGATGCCTTAGCTCTCCTCTCACAGAAGAGACAATCTCTTAGAGACTTACTAAACAAAGACTCAATAAAAATTTATACTAGGTGGAAACACAGGGTATTTGCTCATGGAGACAAAATGTCAAAATTTATGACAACCACAATTAAAAAGCGTAAGGCTAGGTCTCTTATATATACGGTAAAGGGGTCGGATGGAGCCAAAATTACAAACCCAGACGGAATAGCTTCAGCTTTCAGGGAGTACTATTCCACCTTGTATGATTTGCGACCGGGAGAAAATGTAGAACAGTTAGAAACAGGGCTGTGGAGTCGGTAAGCCACAGTTGCGACTCCGACTCCTGGATTTTATCAGGCTCCGACTCAGACTCCGACTCCGGCTCCGACTCCTTCATAAATGGCCAATTCATAACAACAAATTTACTGTTGTAAAATATTAAACATCGTGCTTATTCAGTTTCTCACCATCATATAAGTAATCAGACCACTTAGAGCAAAAACTACATTTATTAGAATACAATTAGAATATAGAAAATAACTTTTATAAACTTTTCTAAACTGTAAGTAAATATGCAATAAACACTTTTATGCAGTTAATAAGAAGAAATCTATAAATTTGTCCTCAGAAAAAGTATTGCCTCTGTCAGATCCTCCTTCATGGATGCCCTCAAATCTGATCTAATTATTTTAAGAGCAGAGAACAACCTCTCTACACTAACTTGTGTTGGTGGCAAAGCAGTAACCACTCGGGCAACATCTCTGACAATGTCAGGATACAGAGGAATCGCTTGTTGCACTGTTATTTTTGATGAACGGTCAAATTTCTCAATTTCTTTTAGTGCACATGAAAAATTCTGCTGAAATGTACTGGCTGTGTTCCTTGATGGGGATGACTCTTCTTCTATGCGGGAACGCTTTGCACGGTCCTTGTGATCCAAATATTTTTCGAAATTAAATTCTTCATCAGTTGATGATGAGGGTGAGGATGTGGCAGGACGACCAAATTCTTCTTGTTCCTCCTGACTGTTCTGCAACCCTTTCATCCTTACTGCTATTTCAAACAGAGCTTCTTTTCCTTTACTTAGCTGTTGATCATCTAGAAGAATCCGATGCATTGGGTCTACATAAACAGCTGCCAAAAGAATGTTATTTTGTAATAGTAGCTCCTCTCTCCGTTTCATTGATGTAGCAATGCCACTTGCAATTAACCCTCCTCTTTGGGACAGGTGAAACATCAGGTTCTTCCACTCCTTTAAGAAAATACCTGGAGTTAAGTCCTCTGCTTGTAATTTTTTAGTCACTGTAAATGGGTGCTCTAGCAATTTTTCCAGCTCAGTCACCTGATTCCACTGACTTTCATTTAGCGTCAGTTGAGGGGTAGCCATGTCTACAAGAAAGGTTTTCAGTTCAACCAAGCGCTGAATCATTAAGTAAGTACTGCCCCATCGTGTGGCTTGATCAATAATTGCCCCTTTTCCAGCACGTCTCTTCAAAATTGAGTCAACTTTAGGGGTTCCGGCAACAGTAGCCAATTTTCTCACCTTGCCAATCAGTGCAGCAGCATGTCCTTCTTGCAGACTGTCTCTTATAGCCAGCTGTAGCGTATGCACAACACAGCGCATGTGATGAATGAAAGAACATATTGACACAGTTTCAACAAGATCATCTAAACTATCATGTTGCTGTTCATCTGAAGCAACTTCAGTTTGCTCCTCAGTTACAATACTGTGTTCCTCTATTTCAAACATTTCTGTGTCTGTGGACCCAGAATGTTCTTCTAGCTGCTGGTCACCATCATTACTCTCATTCATTAGCTTAATAGTTCTTATCATATTTGAAGCATTGTCGGTTACGACAGAAAGAACTTGCTCTTTTTTAAGTTCATAGTCTTGCAGAACCTTTTCCACCATGACTTGGAGAAACTCACTGGTGTGGTGAGCTTTGGTGTCTTTTACCGCTAATGTCTTGGTAACTATTTCATTTTTGTCACAAACAAATCGGACATTGATGGCAAAATAGTTCACTCTGTGACGTGTGCAGGCATCCATTTTAAGAAACAGAAAGCGTCCCTTGAGAGTTTTTTTAAGTTCTTCCTTTTGTTTAAAAGCTTCTTCGATTACTAATTTTCTAATACTCTCTCTCTCCAGAGAAACACCAAGCTTGCGGGCCATTTCCCCATTCAGACACATAAAAGCTGGTCATGAAAATAATGAAATAGGCACAATATCCTTTACAACAAGCTCTATGATCTGTTTTTTAAATGTATCTACTGTCATTGTCACAGTAACTTTGTCACTGACAAAATATCTTGCAACTGATGGCTGCAAAGTTCTCTGCTCCTTTGTTTGGCTGGAAGAGCTGGGCACTGGTTCATTGGTTTGGATGCAGTCTTTCTCATCCACTGCTTTCAGTACTTCTGGATGAAAGCGCTGTAAATGTCTCTTTAAATTAGAAGCTCTGGTAGGAGCATTTTTATCTTTGCCTGAATATGCACTCATCTTGGCTTCACAGCATTTGTTTTCGTCTGGATCATTTGTCATACACTGACAGACATAATGTTTTCTATCTTGAGTGATGGTGAAATGTTCAAATACAGCTGATTTAATGTGATGCTTCTTTGACATTCTCAGGTTTTTAATTCTGCATTCACAATCCAAATGACAATTGTTTTTCCTAAAAACAATTGTACAAAATTATTGCCAGGTCGTACAACTGATATAGTGGTCAGTAATACTGTTATTATTCCTCATGTACTCACAGTTAACTGATGCAAAGTTTGTTGAAAGGATAATACTTCTTACAGTCTTCCTCTTCTGAGTAGCAGGCAGCTGTGAGATGCTTGGAAGACGCACACCTAGTATGATCTAGTCTAGAGGAGGAGCTTTACTACTAAGAATTTGCAACACATTTTCACTATCAGTTTCATACATTGTAAGTAGGGGGGTTGGGGCAGCATGAGGTTAACCAAGTATAAGATTAGATAAGGGCAGTGGAGAACAGTGACACACAAGTAAGAAATGTCTCTATCTCCAGCAGAACTGCTTATCACTGTTGTTCATAGTTTGATAGAACATATATATTTGAGTAACATTTATAAAATTCATATGAAAGTTCAATTATGAAATATTAATACATTTTTTTTAAAGCTGGAGTCGGAGTCGGTACATTTCTACCGACTCCGACTCCAACCAAAATTAACTCCGACTCCGACTCCACGACTCCGACTCCACAGCCCTGGTTAGAAAAAAGACGAGTGAATATAAAGGAATTCCTACAATCTATAAACCTCCCTACCTTATCTGAAACACAACAACAGGAACTGACAGCCCCTTTCACGATAGGGGAACTCCAGTCTACCCTGTCGGACTGCCTTTGGGCAAGAGCCCTGGTCCAGATGGCCTCCCGGCATCCTATTATAAGACTTTTCAGGACATGTTGAGTCCGTTTTTATTGAAGCTGTGCAATGGTGTACTGGGGGGTGCAGCCTATGCAGGACAGACACTGGAAGCACACATATCCTTAATACACAAAGGAGGTAGAGACCCCGAACTATGCAGTAATTACAGGCCGATCTCACTATTAAATAATGACCTAAAAATATTTGCAAAGATGTTAGCCACAAGGATAGGCCTGATAGTCGACACACTCATCTCACCTGAGCAAGTAGGTTTTGTCAGGGGTAGGGAGGGAAGAGACAACTCCCTTAGAGTACTGTACCTGATGCAGCATGCGCACAGCCACCACAAACCCCTAGTCTTAATGGGCACCGACGCAAAGAAAGCGTTTGACAGGGTGGACTGGACATTCATGCGTGAGACTCTTGCGAGGTTTGGTTTTCCTCCCACAGTTATAGACGCCATTTTTCAAATGTATAAGTCACCGTCTGCGAAAGTAAGGGTAAACGGGGATTTTTCTCCACCCTTTGAGATCAAAAACGGCACACGTCAGGGTTGCCCCCTTTCACCAGCTTTATTTGTTCTAACTATTGAGACGTTAATTCAGAGTATTAGACAGCATCCAGCAATAGGGGGTATCGAGATCTCGGACTCCTCACATGTAGTAGCAGCGTTCGTAGACGACCTTCTCTTGCTCCTATCGGACCCTGAAAAAGAAATTCTGGCGGTGTTGGAGAGGTTTGAGGCATTTGGAGAGTTATCGAACTTTAAGATTAATCTAGAGAAGTCTGAGGCGATGGGGATAAATAATCGACATACAACAATCCAAAATTTGAAAGCTAAATTCCCAATAAAATGGAACTCTAAATATATTAAGTATTTAGGTATTAAACTGAGTCCTCACTGGAACTCCCTTTTCTCACTCAACTTTGTACCCCTTCTCGATGATACTCTTGAAGCCATTAAGTCGTGGAGAGCACCCTATATTTCCTGGGTAGGAAGAAAAAATCTCATCAAAGGATTTATTTTACCCAAGTATAGTTATATATCCAGAATGCTACCAATTAAAGTCCCTGACACGTTTATTCAGATGGTCCGATCTCTTTTTGGGAAGTATATATGGGGGGGCTTCAGACCTAGAATAAGCTATAATACTCTTTCCCTACCTAAACATAAAGGGGGTATAGGATTACTGGACCCACAAAAATACCACGCAGCGGCAACTTTGTCGCTATTAATCGATTGGACAAGAGAGAGTAATCACAAACTTTGGACAGGGATTGCTAGCGAGTCACTGTCAGTACCAATCTCTACTATCCTTCACTCGACAACGGGTTTTATAAAGAAGGTTCTCTCGCCAAATGCAATAACAAAAAATTTAATCAGGACCTGGGCCAGATTCTCATCCTCACTAATGCCACTTCCATTACACCTGATAAAAGTAGGGGACCTACCTGGCCTCTATTTAGATCGCCCTTTTCTTAAGGACACAGACTCTCTACATAAAATAAACGAAAGTCTAGATGCTTTCATGGAGGATGGTGTGATCCTACCTCTGCAAGACTTACAAATGAGATTTCCACACTATCATATTAACTTTCTTCATTACAACAGCCTCAAAAACTCGATCAGATCGTATTTACAATCTGGACTTCCGCACAGAGAGTTGACCGCTTTTGAAAAGTTGCTGACTCAGAGAAATAAACCAAGGGGCGTGTTGGGTATGCTTTACCAGATGCTCCTGGCCCACTCAACCTCGGTTAAACGAGCGTTTATAATGAAATGGGAAAGGGACCTTGAGGTTGTATTGCAAGATTGGGAGGTTGAAAAGATATATAAAAACTCGCATGGTCCTTCTGGCTGTGTGAGGGTCCAAGAAAATTCTTACAAAGTCCTTACTAGGAGGTACACCACCCCTGACACTAGAAAGAAGTGGCAGCCTGATGCACCCTCTAATTGTTGGAGATGTTTCGGGGAGAGGGGGATCTTATTTACAGATATGGTGGCAGTGTGAAAATATTCAACCATTCTGGAGGAAAGTGCTTAAAATTGCAACAAGACTTTGTCAGCTTCCAAACCCCCCATCCTTGAAATTGATTTTTCTAAACTGGTCAAGCGATCTTGCACAATACAAACATAAAAAATTTCTTATGTATTTGTTAGCAGCAGTCAAAATGCTTATCCCCTTACATTGGTTATCACAGGACTGTCCTACCCTGGCAGAATGGTTGCACAAGGTGAACCAAATATATTACACAGAAGAAATAATAGCCAGCACGACCTTTAAGATAGGTAAATTCAGATTGACCTGGGCGCCGTGGACACTCTTTAGAGAAACAGATGAATACTTAAAACCACTAAACCCTTAGTAAAATTTATCAAATTGCCCTAAGACCAACTAATCTTGGAGCAACATTGGTTGACCATTCAGACAATAGGGCAAAACCCCCTGCCGAATGGACATCACCCCCCTGAATGGAATTCCTACTCCATCCCACCCTTAATTACTCCCCCTTCTATCCACTCTACTTCTCTACCTAACTTTTATTCTTTCTACTCAGTTAAAAATTTGTATTTTGTTACGACTGATGTGTACATCTTTTCCAGGGATCTACGTCAAAGATTTTGTCTGGGACTCATGAGTTTAAGCAATAAAACTTAGACGGATACTACAGTACCTGGTTTACTGCATAGCAACAAGTATCAAGCAGTAATATATGAGATGTGAATATACGATTAGTAAGATCAAACTTGAAATGTAAGAAACTTATAAATAATGTTTGATCATATCAGTCAGATGTAATGTTATTTCCCTTTGTTAAACCAATAAAAAGATGTTTAAAACAAAACAAAAACAGACGAGTGTCATGCGAGTGTCATACTATTTCTGTGCGATTTTTAAACGGAACATCCGTATGACATGCGTATGCAATGCCATTTTAACATGAGCTTTTACATACGGCAGTTCATTGTTCTTTACACATCATTTTAAAACAAAATAGTCTTCAAAACACACACACACACACATACATTATATATATATATACTAGCTGAAGAGCCCAGCGTTGCCTGGGCATAGTAACCAACTGTGGTTAGTTATAACAAATTATGATGATTATATTGTACATAAAAACATTTCACATCATATATTCAACACTATAGATTTGCAACACAAATTAACTAAACGATTACCCAAGTATTGATAGTATTTTATTTTCAACTCATTCAAGAGCCTTTTGATAAACAACATTATTGGTTTTTCTTTTGGTGCAAAGATGAACAGATTTTTGGCAGTTCCAACTCTTGAACAGACCACGTAAAGTTGACCATGAGAAAAGCATGGAGATTGCAAATCGATCCCTACTATTTTCAAGGCCTGTCCCTGAGCATTGTTAATGGACATTGCAAATAGCAGTTGAACTGGAAACTGGAGGCGTTCAAAATCAAAAAACAAATCAGATGGAATGAGTGGAATTCTTGGAATGAAAATGTCCTCTCCTTTGGCACATCCTGTTTCTGAGCTGTATATCTAACCCTATCCTGTGTCATACTTTCTGCTGAGCTGTGTATCTAATCCTATCGTGTTACTGACTGCTCAGCCGTGTATCTAATCCTTTTGGTGTGATACTGACTGCTGAGCAGTGTATCTAATCTTACCCTGTGTGATACCGTCTGCTGAGCAGTGTATCTAACCCTATCCTGTGTGATACTGACTGCTGAGCCGTGTACCTAATCCTATCATGTGTGTTACTGACTGCTCAGCCGTGTATCTAATCCTATCCTGTGTGATACTGACTGCTGAGCCGGGTATCTAATCCTATTCTGTTTGAACTGGAAACTGGAGGTGTTTAAAATCAAAAAACAAATCAGATGGAATGAGTGGAATTCTTGGAATGAAAATGTCCTCTCCTTTGGCACATCCTGTTTCTGAGCTGTGTATATAATCCTATCCTGTGTGATACTGACTGCTGAGCTGTGTATCTAATCCTATTCTGTGTGATACTGTCTGCTGAGCCATCTATCTAATACTATTCTGTGTGATACTGTGTGCTGAAATGTGTATCTAATCCTATCCTGTGTGATACTGTCTGCTGAGCCGTGTACCTATTCCTATCCTGTGTGATACTGACTGATGAGCTGTGTATCTAATCCTATCCTGTGTGATACTGACTGCTGAGCTGTGTATCTAATCCTATCCTCTGTGATACTGACTGCTGAGCCATGTGTCTAATCCTCTCCTGTGTGATACTGACTGCTGAGCTGTGTATCTAATCCTATCCTCTGTGATACTGACTGCTGAGCCATGTGTCTAATCCTCTCCTGTGTGACATTGACTGCTGAGCTGTGTATCTAATCCCATCCTGTGTGATACTGACTGCTGAGCAGGGTATCTAATCCTATCCTATGTGATACTGGGCTCCCCCTGCAGTCTGTGTCAGAGGGTGGTCTGTGTTGGCACGGTAATAAATTGTGTTATTTCCAGCTTTACAGGAGGACGTTAACACCATTAAAATGATAAGAATATTAGGCAAAATTGTTTGGTGAATTGGAACGCTCGGGGTTAAAATTTCGCCTCACAACATAGCCTATGACGCTCTCGGGGTCCAGATCTGTGAATGTGCAAAATTTTGTGGCTGTAGCTGCGACGGTGCACATGCCAATCCCGGACATCCACACATACATACATACATACATACACTTTTTCCCCATTATGTACCTAGGGGCAAAATTGTTTGGTGAATTGGAACGCGCGGGGTTAAAATTTCGCCTCACAACATAGCCTATGACGCTCTCGGAGTCCAGACGTGTGACTGTGAAAAATTTTGTGGCTGTAGCTGCGACGGTGCAGATGCCAATCCCGGACATACACACATACAAACATACACACACACACATACATTGAGCTTTATATATTAGATATATATAATGAACTGGCATTTTCCCACACTCCAGAGTTCAGCGCGGGTCAGGCTGTGAGGGAGAACAGACTCAGTGACATCAGCGCTAGTCACTGAGGCTGCACTGGCAGCATCTTCTCATTCACCAGTGGTTTTTCAGCTGGAACGATCGCATCTTAGCATCATCCAAATTGAAAAATGTACAGTATATCCCCCAGATATGGATTACAGCGTGGAACACAACAATGGACAGGTATGATATATTGTTGCTTTTTTATTTTATATTTATTACAGGAGAATGAGGGCTTCACATGGATTAGGTGTGGTTGTAAGTATGGTTTAATTAAGAATAATAAAGGAGTCTGTGTCTATTTCAAATAAATGATTTTTAATGGGTGTCTGTTTTCTTTACAATTTGACTATGGGGTTACTAATAGGGGCATCTTATTGACGTCTCTCCATTACTAACCTCGGGGCTTGATGTCACCTGAAAGGTAACATCAACCCCCCACCTATTACTCCACTTGCCACCACTACAGGGCAGTGGGAAGAGCAAGGCTATGTGCCAGAATTGGTGCATCTTAGAGATGCGCCTTTTCTGGGGCGGCTGAGAGTTGATGTTTTTAGCCTGGGGGGGCCACTATCCATGGTCCCTTCTTTGGCTATTAACATCAGCCCTCAGTTGTCTGCATAGCCATGGCTGGCTAGTAATTATAGGGGGACCCCAAGCCATTTTTTTCCATAAAATAATCTTTTATAAATTAAATACATGTCCAGTATTTTGCACACACCCTATACTAATTGTATTCGTCACTGACGTGTATATATCTACCTATTCTATATGAATTTACTGTATGTAATCCATCTCTCCTATCCTGCCGGCTCCTGCTGTGATTTTACAGTTTACAGAAGCCGGCAAATGAGTTACCGGCTATTCTTCTATCTATCTCTCGCTGCACTATAAATACACACACACGCATATATATATATATATATATATATATATATATATATATATACACATACACATACATACACACTAGATGGAGGCATCGGGAGGGCACAGTGCTCTGCACGCGGGATTTCCGTTACAGAGAGATATACTCACCTTCTGACGGCCCCCGATCTCCTCTCCACGCTCCCGGCATCTTCCGGTCCCAGTAATGCTTAGCACGAAGGACCGGAGATGACGTCACTCTCGCGAGAGCGCAACGTCATCAGCGGTCTTTCGCGCATAGCATTACTGGGACAGGAAGATGCCGGGTGCGTGGTGAGAGGAGGGAAAGAGCCCGAGGGCCGTCGGAAGGTAAGTACATCACTATTTTTTATCTTAATTCTATTTTTTACAGGTTCATGGTACCCAGGGCCTGGAGGAGAGTCTCCTCTCCTCCGGACCCTGGGTACCATCCGCTCACTGAGCACTGCGCCAGTCATCTCTCGGCTGCGTCGCCGCTGACCTCCGTGCGTCGTATGAATGCCACGCCAATTCGCGGCCAGACTGCGCCTGTCGCTGATTGGTCGCGGCCGGCCGGGCGAGACCAATCAGCGACGCGGGATTTCCGTTACAGACAGACAGAATGGGCGATTATATAGTAGATATATGTGTGTGTGTGTCACTGACATATATATATATATATATATATATATATATATATATATATATATAGAGACACACACCGTATATACTCGAGTATAAGCCGACCCCCCTAATTTTGCCACAACTGGGAAAACTTATTGACTCGAGTATAAGCCTAGGGTGGAAAATGCAGCAGCTACTGGTAAATTTAAAAAATAAAAATAGAGACCAATAAAAGTAAAATCAATTGAGACATCAGTAGGTTAAATGTTTTTGAATATCGATATTGAATCAGGAGCCCCATATAATGCTCCATACAGTTCATGATGGCCCCATAAGATGCTGCATACAAAATACACCTCATATAATGCTGCACAAAGGTTAATAATAGCCCCATAAGATGCTAACTAGAATAATATGCCCCATATGCTGCTCCATAAAGGTTATGGCCCCATAAGATGCTCCATAGAATAGGCCCCATATGCTGCCCCCATAAGATGCTCCATAGATTATGCCCCATTATGCTGCCCCATAAGATGCTCCATAGATTATGCCGAAATATGCTGCCCCTATAAGATGCTCCATAGATTATACCCCTGTATGCTGCCCCCATAAGATGCTCCATACATTATGCCCCCAAGTGCTGCCCCCATAAGATGCTCCATACAGTATGCCCCCATGTGCTGCCCCCATAAGATGCTCCATACATTATGCCCCCATGTGCTGCCCCCATAAGATGCTCCATACATTATGTCCCCATGTGCTGCCCTCATAAGATGCTCCATACATTATGCCCCCATGTGCTGCCGCTGCTGCATTTAAAAATTAAAAAATGACATACTCACCTCTCCGTCGCTGGAGCCAGGTGCTGCTGCTTGCTGCTGTCTGGCACGTTGTGTGTCAGTGACGTTCAGACTGCAGGGGGCGCGGCGCGCACTGGCACATCACCGCGCCCTCTGCTGTCTGAACGTCACTGACAGATGACGTTCCAGACAGCAGCAAGCAGCGATGGACCCGGACAGGTGAGTATCGCTATACTTACCAGTCCTGGCACGGTCTCTGCAGTCCCCAGCTTCTCCGCGATCTCCCTTCCTGCCTTCAGCGGTCACGTGGTACCGCTCATTACACCTCATGAATATGTGCGACAGATACTCTAATATAGTCAGTCAGCTGCGGTCTGGAAAGACGAGCCGCATGTCCGTCTCCGCGTGTAAGCCGCGGGTGTCGGTGCACGCATAGTGGACATGGGATTTCTTGAAATTTCATCCACTATGCTGTAACATCTGGATGCTGCGGCTTGGACGCTGTGGATGTACACAGTGTCCAACTCGCAGCGTTTACTTACGGTGGGAACGTATCCTTACGGTTTACAGCCTAAACATCCTGCCACTTCTCCCTCTACGCCTTTAGACTACCAAGAGGCAGCACTGCATTACTCCCACCTACAAAGAACCATCCTGAGACTATAATACAGTCCCAAGATAGATGTACACACAGTTTACTCTTCCTAACAATCTTCTCAGTTCAGCTAGCATATGATATCACTCTGTCATATTGATTGAATTATAAAAGCAAACTGGTCGCTTTAAAAGGAGGATGGTGCTAGAAATCATTGTCTTCTTCGGTTAATCATGGTTACTTCCAAGAAAACATATTTTCAATCAACATTGCTGCTTTTAACATTGCCAGTAAATGAACCATTTATCAGGATCATCAAGAAAGTCAAAGAAAGAAATTCAATTGCTGTCAAGAAGGCTTCTTCAGGGCACCCAAGAAAGTCCAGCAGGTGCCAGGAGCTTCTTCTAAAGAGGATTTAGCCAGAGGATTGGTTCAAAACAGTTCAACGTATATTTCATATAGTAGAAATCCAGTTTACATTTCACATAGTCTATGTTTGCATACATATTGGTACATACAGAATGCTGCTGTATTCTTTTATTCGTACACATACCCAGTCACATATTTCTGAGAATCACTAGCAACATCCCCATTGCATCACATTCAGAACATACTAAGCAACATCCCCATTGCATCACATTCAGAACATACTATTGTCCTGCCATCAGCATGCAGCACTGTGCTTGACTGTAAGGGTACATTTTGTTCTCAACACAGACTCTAGGTAGGAAATCTGTGTACTTTAAATGGATTGTAGGAATTAAGGAGCTGGAGGTCACATGATCTGTAAAAAAAACAAACCTGTGGAATTAATGGTGCTATATATATAGTAAAATAAATAAAATAAGATACATTTCCATTTTTTTAATAAAAATTTAAATTTTGGATTATTTAAATTATATTTCTTATTGAATTCTTTTCTTTTTTTTTAATTTTGCCTTATATACAAGTCATTATACAAGAAAGAATGTTTCGTAACATTTCTCTTCGATTTGGAATGTTTTATTATCAGTCCTTAACCCCTTAGTGACAGAGCCAGTTTGCAGATTAATGACCAGGCCAAATTTTTACAATTCTGACCACTGTCACTTTATGAGGTTATAACTCTGGAACGCTTTAATGGATCCCGCGGATTATGAGACATGAGAAAATTTCTTCGAAATGTCTTGTGTTTATTTATGAAAAAAACGGAAATATGGTGAAAATTTTGCAATTTTAAAACTTTAAATTTTTATGCCCTTAAACCAGAAAGATGTGTAACACAAATTTCTTAATAAATAACATTTCCCAAGTCTACTTTACATCAGCACAATTTTGGAAACAAAATTTTTTTTTGTTAGGAAGTTATAAGGGTTAAAAATTGACCAGCGATTTCTCATTTTTACAACAAAATTTACAAAACCAATTTTTTAGGGACCACATCATATTTAAAGTCATTTTGAGGGGTGTACATGACAGAAAATACCCAAAAGTGACACCGTTCTAAAAACTATACCCCTCAAGGTGCTGAAAACCACATTCAAGAAGTTCATTAACCCTTTACGTGCTTCACAGGAACTGAAGCAATGTGGAAGGAAAAAATTAACATTTAACTTTTTTTTGCAAAAAATTTACTTCAGAACCAATTATTTTTATTTTCACAAGTGTTAAAAGAGAAAATGAACCACAAAATTTGTTGTGCAATTTCTCCTGAATATGCCGATACCCCATATGTGGGGGTAAACCACTTTTTCAGCGCACGGCAGAGCTCGCAAGGGACGGAGCACTGTTTGACTTTTTCAACGCAGAATTGGCTGGAATTGAGATTGGATACCATGTTGCGTTTGGAGAGCCCCTGATGTGCCTAAACAGTGGAAACCCCCAACAAGTGACCCCATTTTGGAAACTAGATCCCTTAAGGAACTTATCTAGATGTGTGTAAAGCACTTGGAACCTTCAAGTGCTTCACAGAAGTTTATAACGTAGACGTGAAAATTAAAAATCATTTTTTTCCTCAAAAATGATTTTTTAACCCGCTATTTTTTATTTTCCTAAGGATAACAGGAGAAATTGGACCACAAAAGTTTTTGTACAATTTGTCCTGAGTACGCTGATACCCCATATGTGAGAGGGAACCACTGTTTGGGTGCGTGGGAGAGCTTGGAAGGGAAGGAGTGCCATTTTGGAATGCAGACTTTGATGGAATGGTCTGCGAGTGTCATGTTGCATTTAGAGAGCCCATGATGTGACTAAACAGTATAAACCCCCCACAAGTGACCCCATCTTGGAAACTAGACCCCCGAAGGAGCTTATCTACATATGTGGTGAGCACTTTGAACCCCAAGGTGCTTCACAGAAGTTTGTAAACGCAGAGCCGTGAAAATAAAAAATAATTTTTTTTCCTCAAAAATGATTTTTTAGCCCGCTATTTTTTATTTTCCTTTCATAAAAGATTGGTAAGATGAGAAAGCTTGGGCTAGGGGAAAATTTGTGTAGATGGGTAGGTAGCTGGCTTAGTGATACAAAACAAAGAGTGGTTATTAATGGTGCATACTCAGATTGGGCCAGGGTTACTAGTGGGGTACCACAGGGTTCTATATTGGGCCCCCTACTATTTAATATTTTTATTAATGATCTAGTGGATGGCTTACACAGTAAAATATCAGTATCTGCAGATGATACAAAACTATGTAAGGTAGTTAACACAAAGGAGGACAGTTTGCAACTACAGACAGATTTGAGTAAATTGGAGAATTGGGCTGAAAAATGGCAAATGAGGTTTAACACAGATAAGTGTAAGGTTATGCACATGGGAAGGAGAAACAGATGCTACAATTACTTACTAAATGGGAAACTGCTGGGGAAATCAGACATGGAAAAAGACTTAGGCATCTTAGTCAATAAGAAGCTAAATTGGAGTGCCCAGTGTCAGGCAGCTGCCACCAAAGCAAATAGGGTCATGGGATGCATTAGAAGAGGTCTGGGGACACGAGATGAAAACATAATTCTCCCTCTGTACAAATCACTCGTCAGACCACACTTGGAGTAATGTGTGCAATTTTGGGCACTGGTGCTCAAGAAAGACATTACTGAACTTGAAAGGGTTCAAAGGCGGGCTACTAAAATGATAAATGGAGTTGGTTCACTACAATACCCAGAAAGGTTATCAAAATTAGGTCTATTTACTCTATAAAAGAAAAGACTTAGGGGAGACCTAATATATGTACAAGTATATCAGAGGGCAATACAGAGATCTCTCCAATGAACTGTTTGTACCAAGGACTGTGACAAGAACAAGGGGGCATTCTCTTCGTTTGGAGGAAAGACAATTTCTGCACCAGCATAGAAGAGGGTTCTTCATGGTAAGAGCAGTGAGGCTCTGGAATTCTCTTCCTGAGGAAGTGGTGATGGCCAACTCAATGAATGAATTTAAGAAAGGAATGGATGCTTTTCTTGTGAGTAACAGTATAGAAGGTTACGAATAACATAATATTATAGGTAGATGGTTGACCCAGCTTAGGGGAAGGAATTTTTTTTCCCTATGGAGAAAATTGGCTTCTACTCTGTGGGTTTTTTGCCTTCCCCAGGATCAACAATGCAGAACAGCTGCACTAAAAATAGGCTGAACTAGATGGACATAAGGTCTTCCTTCAGCCTTCAAAACTATGTTACTATGTAAGGGTAACAGGAGAAATTGGACCACAAAAGTTGTTGAGCAATTTGTCCTGAGTCTGCTGATACCCCATATGTGGGGGGGGGGGAACCACTGTTTGGGCGCATGGGAGAGCTCGAAAGGGAAGGAGTGCAGACTTCGATGGAATGGTCTGCGGGTGTCATGTTGCCTTTGGAGAGCCCCTTATGTACCTAAACAGTGGAAACCCCCCACATGTTACCCCATTTTGGAAACTAGACCCCCCAAGGAGCTTATATAGATGTGTGGTGAGCACTTTGAACCCCCAAGTGCTTCACAGAAGTTTATAACGCAGAGCCGTGAAAATAAAGTCTTTTTTATTGCCACAAAAGTGATTTTTTTAGCCCCCAACTTTTAGACCCCCAAAGTTGGTAAATAGTGGAAACCCCTCAATTCTTGCTCCAACCCTAAACCCAACACTCCCCTAACCCTAATCCCAACCCTAACCCTAATCCCAACTCTAATCCTAATTCGCCCTAACCCTAATTCTAACCCTAGCCCTAACCCTAATGGAAAAATAAAAAAAAAAATGTTTTCCTTATTTCATTATGTTTGCCTAACTAAGGGGGTGATAAACGGGGGGGTTATTTACTATTTTTTTTATTTTGATCACTATGATAGTTTATCATAGTGATCAAAATGAATGAATGGAATCTGCCAGCCGAAGCCTGCAGATTCCCAGCGGGCGCACTGCGCATGTGCCCGCCATTTTCTCCAGATCCAAGATGGCGACGCCGGCGGGACGCAGGACCACCGGGAGAGGACCCTGGACCACGGAGAGGTACCGAGGGGAGTATCGGGGACCCTATTTCTCTCTCCTCTGATGTACGATCACATCAGAGGAAAGAGAAATTAAATGCAAAATCGCGGCTTTTTTTTTTTTTCGGTCGCCGTTATAGGGTTAATAACGGCGATCGCAAAAGCGGGGTCAGCAAAAACCAACCCGATTCATGTTCTCTGGGGTCTCGCATACCCCCTGCAGCCGAGGCCCCGGAGAAAATCCGACACTGGGGGGCGCCATTTACTTACTCCACAGCGCCGTGAATTCACGGCGCTGTGGTTTAAGTACCCTTAATTACCGCCGCTAAAAGGCGTATCGGCGGTCGTTAAGGGGTTAAATAAAGAAAAGTGTAACATCATTGTTTTCAGCAATGGTTTTGGAGTCAGAGATGCTTCCAAGGGTCTTCACCATGCTGTTCTCCTTCCATTCAGCAATTTTCCATCCATTTCAACATTTTCACTGCACCCCACATCTCCTTGTAGGGTCAGCAGGAAAAAAGCTCGGATTTCCCATTGACTCCCATTATACTCGTTACTCTAAACGAACATCTGAGTGTTAAGAGTTGCTCTGTTGAGTAACGAACATTGGAGCATTTTATTGGTCACTCGTCCCTATTAATTACATCATGGATTTATTTGTGCTTATTTGTTTTAAAGGACTGAAAGCAGTCACTATCTATCTAAAAACTTCTTATATAAATATTTATCTTCTAAAGTGCACCACCACATTGTGCATGGTACGACTTCTCAGTGGCTCCTATATGATATACATGTTTCTAATGTGCATGTGTAGGTAAACAGCAGGTACGCAGGATGCAGTGGCGAGACTGAATTGAACTTTGACTATAGAACTTTTATGAATTTAAGCCGTTAGGGCTATACTAAGCAACCAAAAATTAATAACAGCTATTGTCCTCGCAGGGACTCGACACAAACAAACATTTTAAAAGTGAACACGACTAATCCGGCAAGGGCCGGTTACTATAGGGCCGCGATATTGCCGACTACGGGTCCTTATTTCTTATAGTGTCACTTGTCCATCCTGACGTCCCTCGGCGTCTCTGATTAGGCTGCGTTGGCGTTGCAGCCGCTGGGCCCAACTGCTGAGGATCTGTCATAGTCTTCGGACGCCCAGCGCCCAGGAGGAGATGGGGCACAACAGGCCCTGAGGAACGCCTTTGATGAGGTGACCCCCTGTAGAAACAGCGGGGTTCTGATCGTAAGCGTGTTCATCAATGAGACTCCAGTCTCCAAGCAAGGTTGTGTCGCAGTTCCCAGGAGTGGCGGTTGGCAGGCCACGTGCACGGCCTGAGCCTAGGCGATGGAGTAGGCCCCAACTGCCGACTGCAACGGGGTGACGTACACTGCGGCCGAAGATGAAGAGGCCGCAGCTGTGGGCTGAAGTGGGGCGGCAGCGGGCAGGCCGCAGCCGTGGACTGGAGTGGAGCGGCAGCAGCTGCGAGGGGCGGCGGACCAGCCGCGACAGGCTGAAGCACAGCGGTAACAGCTGCGGACCAACGTGGGCAGGAAGAGACTCCGGATCGGAGTGAAGTGACAGTTTCTTGTTGGTAGGTTCGGCGCCCACTCTCTGCAGGCCGCAGTAAGTCTCTCCTCTGTTGATGGTCTCCTTTCTCGTCACTGTCTGTCACTCTGGCTCTCTCAGACTCCCACAGTCTCTTGCCTCCCGTCTGCCGTTCAGCCAACTGACTCCCCTGCATGCTTCCTGTCCCTTTTATACTCGCCCCTCCCCTTACTGTCCTGTCACTCTCTGCAGTCCACTCTCCTCCTTTGTTCCCCGGGTACTGTTTCCTTAGGAACCCAGATGGCGGTCCCCTTTGTTCTGGCCCGGACACTCTGCGGGGGTCCTCCTCCCTACACATGCGCAGGCATATGGGCCAAGAACTGCTGCCCGCAACTTTTCATGAAGGTCCGTATGTACACGGATCTCTGCAAAAATGTCAAGATCACAATGTTTAGAGCAGAGTGAATCTCAGTAGAGCGACAGTGAAACCTGCCATTATAAAATGAAACCATGGCCCTCACAGTAGCGCAATTCAGATTCGATAAAGATAATGTTTTGTCATGTGGAGTGACGTAGTGCTGTTTGGCATGCCGGTAACTTTTCACATTCCTGGCAGGGAACCCTCCAGTGTAAGTTAGTGTCAACTTAGATGGCTGTCGACCATTGTTCGGCCAACAACCATCTAATGTGTATGGCCAGCCTTAGACTATCTAAATCTCTGCCACAACGTCTTGTGATGGTTCATTTACTGAACAACTTTAAAAGGAATCTGTCAGCAGGCTTTTGCTATTTAGGGCTCACTCACACTAATGTTTAAATCGGATTAATGCAATACGATAAAAAAAAAACGGATTGCACTCTTTCCAGTGTTAGTCAATCCTCAGTGCAGATCTGTGTATTTTTTTCTCAGCTGTATTGGGCATGAGAAAAAAAAATCACTGCATGCTACGATTTCACTCAGAAAGCCGTACAGTTCAAGAGACAAATCGCATGCCATATGGACCATAAGTATGGCATCTGATTTTTACAGATACATTACAATTCAGTAGCATAGGAAACTGTAAATGGTCCTTCAAATGATTAAAAGCTGCTGAGTAAAATAACAGATACTGTAGCATACAATCAGCACACGGATGAAAAGTAAGAAAAAATCATCTCACTCTCCTGGATGAGATTGAGACAATGGTACCAATTTTTTCTTTACGCTAGTGTGAGCGAACCCTTAATCTGAGCACTGCATAAGGTAAGGGCATGGACCTTGAGTCTAGCAATGTGTCACTTATTAGGCTGTGTGATGTACTTTCAATACAGTGTTTTATCACGAGAATTTTATCACTGAATGCTAGATTGCTTGCCAGGTAGTCCACCTGATCTACATAACCCCGTCTCCACCACTGATACAGCGTACACAGGAAGCTGCCAATAAGGGGTGTGGTCGGGTTATACAGAGCTCAATATTCTAACCACTGCTAGATCTTCAGCAGAGAAAACATGGAATCTATCAAAACTGCGCTAACCAGTCCAGTAAGCATCGCTGGAATCAAGTTGTCTGCCCCTAGATCATGCTGCTCTCAGATTACGTAACAAAAACCTGCTGACAGATTCCCTTTAAGAAGGGCATGGATGCCTTTCTTGATAATAAATATTATTAAAGGTTATGAGTACTAGATTTTGAGATGGTATATTGATCCAAAAAACTAGAAGGTATTTTTCAGCTTTATACGGGGCAATTGTCATCTGACTAATGGGGTTTCCGCCTTCCTCTGGATCAACATGTTAGGTTATAGGTTGAACTAGAACGTGGACTTGCGTCTCTGAAACAGTCTTTGTTACCAAAGGAACAACACGTCTTTATTACTTCGATTTTGGAAACCTCCGGTTAGGAGTCGGGTTCCTGCAACTGCACAGCAGGAATCCAGAGCCTTGCATCCAGCGGTCTCCCATTCTCCACCGACTGCTCAGGAGCCTGCACAGCAATCCCGGCATTCCAGACGCCCTGCTAAGACCAGCTCTGTGGGTCTGGCTGTTGCTGCCACCGCTGGGCCAGCAATAGCAGCGCAGGCTGCTCAGCAGCAAGCTACTTCAGAGGCTAAGTCCTCAAGTCGCGCTACTGGGCATGCTCATGAAACGATCTCCCACTGGAGATCGGGAGTCACATGCTCAGATCCTTCTCGTGACCTGATTGGTCCATCTCAGGGATCTGGAAGCTTCCGGAAGGTCCCGGCTATAAAAGGTTTGCATGGCCGCTCAGCCATGCGCTAGTATAGACTCTACTTGCTACATGTGTGAATGATGACGGCTGCATGAACCTGCGAATGACTCATTAAGACTCCCCTCCCTCTGATATTACGTGTGTGGATAGGGATTGCCATTTTACCACAGATATGCCAATTTAAGGCGTAATATTTTAGGCATATGTTGCGCTTGATGGATTTAAAAACATCCTAAATGTGCCCCTAATATTTTATCTGGCCTAACAGGAAGATTCAGGGCTTAGCATGTTAAATGTCCACCCATTGGCACATATTGCACTTAGAAGACATGAAGAATATTATTAATTCTTTGTTATTTCTGGCTGCTTGATAATGATCTCATTCATTATCAGATTTTGCTAATATTAAAAGAATGTTTTCTTAAAAAGTCAGCTATAGCCAATTATGCATACTCAGTGGCGTAACTATAAAGTTATGGGCCCTGGTGTGAACTTTCCAATGGGGACCCCTCAATGCCAAAATACACGCACATCTCCGCTCCGTACACCTCGTACACGCGCGGCTCTGCTCCGCACACCTCGTACACGCGCGGCTCCGCTCCGTCCAAAATTGTACACACACAGCTCTGCTACATCTACACAGGCTGTGGAGTCGGTAAGCCAAACCTGCGACTCCGACTCCTCAATTTCCCTTACACCGACTCCAACTCCGACTCCACGACTCCGACTCCCACACATATTGCTTATATTTAAGTGAAAAATTTATTGTAGTACAATGTGAACTTCAGACATTTAATCATTTTTATGATCCAATAATCAAGATATTTAGAACAGAATATATATTGGTGTACTACCCGGGTTTCATTCTTTTTGGTACAGATACGATATGGATAGACAGATATGGATAAATGGATAGATAGAGCAGATTTCTAATCTGCTTTTGCTATTGAGTAACATTATCTATGAGCTCAAAAACCTTTCAGGTGATGCAGTTTTTTAAAAAGATGATCAGCTTTTGCAGCTGAAAAACGTATCCTCAAAAAACACAGGAAAAACGCTGTGTGTGAATGTAGCCTTAGATCAGGAATAGAACAGCCATTTATAGAACATTTCATAACTTTCCCAAACTCCTATGAAAAAATATTCAGCACATTCTGCATTGAACTACTGTACCCAATTTATTATATATTTTAGGAGTCGGAGTCGGTCCATTTTATACCGACTCCGACTCCACCAAAATGAGCACCGACTCCGACTCCACGACTCCGACTCCACAGCCCTGTGTAAACCCCTCCTGAACCCACACATAAACTTTACCTCATGCAGCACCATGACCACCAGCACAGCAGAACCCTGCAGACACCGAAGCCCCTGATCATGTGATCCCTGACTCCGCCCCTCCTGTGACCTCATCACAGGTCCTGTGCACACATTGGAGAAAACAGCCTAGCGACGGGCTGCTGTCAGTGCGGTGGGTCTCTGCGGGAGGGTGAGGATGGGGTGCATGGGGGGGCGTGGCGGCTCAGTGCAGTGCGCGACGCCGGCGGGGGGGGGTCAAAAATTAGAGTGTCCTGCGAGAATAATATGCCCCTGTGCATACTATTAGCCAACCAAGAATGTAAGCACAGACAAAACAGCCACACTTACATGCAAAGCTTGTGCCATTCAAAAATAAAAAAGGCAACATGATGTCTAGGCTAAGCATAAACCAATCCCAAGAAAGTTATGTTTTAGAATAGTCCTAAACAGTTACACATTCAATGGGACAAATTACTAACATAACAAGTAGGACTCAGTGCAATACTGTTCTACGCCATAGCCATATGTTCCTAAGAAGTAGGAAAGAGGGAAACACTAGTATATTTTCTAATCTAACATTGCACAAACATAAAAACCCCCCACAATATAATCATTCTATGAAAATGTCATTTAAAGTGTCACAGGAACCTAATCCTCATGCATGATCTAATTAGGGTACTTTTCTTTTTATACTATTGTTGAGTATCAGTAAGATAATAATAAGACTACTTTAAAAAAATAAATACATTTAAAGGAAAAAAAATCCTAAATTAATCATCATTTCTGAATACTTTGTCCTTGGTTTTATTATGATCACTATTAAATAATAAGAAATATATCACATCACGTCTAGGCAGGACCAATATCATCAATTATAAGTACACGACTCTGTGTATGCACAGACCTTTAGGCTACGCTCACACGATGAGCTTTTGGTGCACTTTTGACACTGCATATTTTTGTTGTGTGAAAATGCAGCATCTTATATTTCCAGCAAAGTGGATGGGATTTACTCAGTGTGTTTTACTCAGTGTAAACTGACCTGCGGTGCGTGATTCAAATCTGCAACATGCCAATTTCCTTTGCAGGTACGCTGAGTTTTCCGTGCAGATTTTCCCTATAGGCTGGGGTCACACTTGCAAGTGTGATGCGAGTCTCTCGCATCAATACCCAGCACTGCCACCAGCACTCGGGACCGGAGTGTGTGGCTCCATGTATTTCTATGCAGCTGAACGCTCCGGTCCCGAGTGCCGGCGGCAGTGCCGGGTATTGATGCAAGAGACTCACGCGAGTTTCTTGCATTACACTCGTAAGTGTGACCCCGGCCATAGACTTGAATTAAATGCGGATCTGCAGGTAGAAAGAGTACATACATTTTTATGGATCAAAAATGCATGTAACCCGCACCTAAGTATATCAATAATGCTTTGTGAAAGCAACTAAACAGGAAGTATAAAAATCAAAGCAGCTTTATTTAAAGCAAGACACACCAAAAAGAGACAAAAAATTAAGTGTGAAAAACACATGTAAAAAAAACCCCACACACAAAAAAACACAATGAAAAACCGCAAGTAATCCAATTTAAACCTTTAATGACCGTCAATACGTCTTTTAACTGACCTGAGATATAAGAGACTAGCATCCCCATACAGGTGACAATCCAGCAGCTGTCGGCAGTACACTATAGCTGACAACTTGCTGTATCACAAACGATCAGTGTTGTCATCGTCCATATCTGTTTAACCCCTTAGATTCTGATGTCAATAGTGACTATATGATATAAGGCTGTGTGCACACGCTGCGGATTAGGTGCGGATTCATCCGCGCGGATTTTGTAAAATCCGCAGGTCAAAATACCTGCGGTTTTACCTGCGGATTGCTCTGCGGTTTTGCCCTGCGGTTTTTCATCTCCTCAATGGAGATGGCAAACCGCAGCAGAATCCGCAGAAAGAATTGACATGTCAATTCTTTCTGCGGATTGAAAACCGCAGATAATCCGCGCGGAAAATTCCACACCGTCTGCACTGCGTTTTTTGATTCCCATAGGGAGTCATGGTACTGTACACCGCAGCAAAAACTGCTGCGGGTCCGCAGCGGCCAAAACCGCTGCGGAACTGCAGCAAAATCCGCAGCGTGTGCACACAGCCTAAATGTTTAAAACAGTGTGGTTTCTCCATCTGTATCCCCATCGGCACCCTGAGATCATGATTGTGTGGTCCTGATGTTTGACATGGCAATTTATGAGCAAATAGAGGCCTTAGAGTCTGCCGGCTACACTGACCTGTTCAAAAGTCAGCGACGTTTAGATGGTAAAAATCAACTTTTTCATTCCTATCATGCCAATTTGTCTTAATTCCTGAAAAGCACCTGAAGGGTTAATAAACTACCTGAACAGCAGTTTTCAGCATGTCAGGGGGTGCGGCTTTTAAAATAGTATCACTTTTGGGGATTTTCCAATACATAGGACCCCTAAAGTCACTTCAAACCTGGATAGGTCCCTAAAAAAATAATTTTTTACATTTCTTTGAAAATGGAATAAAATTACTGCTACATTTTTAAACCTCCTAAAATGGTAACAAAATAAAAGAGCATTTTACAAATAGTGCTGATGTAAAGCAGACTTGTGGGAAATATTATTTATTAATGTTTTGCTATGGTATGACCATTTGGATTAAAGGGATAATCATTCAAAGTTTGAAAATTGCTATTTTTTACATTTTTGTCAAATTTCTGATATTCTTTATAAACACAAAACATATCGACCTAAATTTACCATTATCATAAAGTACAATGTGTCATGAAAAAACAGTCTCAAAATCACTGGAATTTGTAGAAGTGTTCCAGAGTTATTACCACATAAAGTGACATTGGTCAGATTTTTAAAATTTGGCTCCGTCACTAAGGGGTTAAATAAGTGCAGTAATGGTGCAGAAATTCTGCAGCGTCAAAAACTTGCCAAAAGCTCATCATGGGAACGTAGCCTTACAGTTAGATTACCCTTAGTCCTCATTCACATGTACGTGTTTGTATCTGTTTTTTATCAAGGCTAGAACACATACCCATTATAATCTATGCTGCTCTTCACAGTCCATATTTTAGGGCAGTACGGGTGAAAAGGGCCAATAAAAAACTATGGGACCGTGATAAACACATACAGCACACGGATGCCATCAGTGTGTTCTCTACGTGCTGTCAATAGTATTTAACATTGCAAAGTACAGGAGAAGCTTTGTAATTTATTTATTTATTTTTAGTTAAAACACTGATGACACATTGATGGTAAAAATAAAAATGGGCACACAAACTAAACACTGATGGGGGAAAAAAGGACACATGGATGCAAAACACTGGTACTATTTTTTTTAATGTCTGTGTTTATAGGTACGTTGTAGGTTGTGTCTCTGCCTTTGATGCGGGCAGAGTTCTTCAAAAATATTAAAAGACATTACAAAAATATAAAAGTTCAAATCACCCCCCCTTTTGCCCCACTCAAAATAAAATAAATATAAAAATAAAAAAGAGACATATTTGATATAGCTGAGATCAGAAACCCCCGATCTATCAAAATATAAAAAGAATTAGTCTGATCGGTAAACAGTGTAATGAGAAAAAAAATCAATAACGGCAGAAAGAAGTTTTCTGGTCGCCGTAACATTGCATAAAAAGGTGATCAAAACCAAAATGGAATCAGTAAAAAAGTCAGCTCGGCGCAAAAAATAAGCCCACCCATACCCAGATCCTGAAAAACGGAGACGTTACAGATCTCAGAAAATGGTCCCTTTTTTTTTTTTTTTTTTTTTTTTTTTTTTTACAGACGCTTGATTTTGTTAATTATCATCACTGAATGTAAATGTAAAAAAGAACCTATACATGTTTGGTATCTGCAAACTCATAATGACCTGGAAAATCATAATGGCAGGTCAGATTTAGCATTTAGTGAACATGGTACAAAAAAAACAACCCCAAGAAAAATTGTGGAATTGCACGTTTTTGCAATTTAATCGCATTGGGAATTTTCTTTACCGTTTTCCAGTACAATATATGGTGTTGTTGAAAAGTACAACTCATTCGGCAAAAAACAAGCGATAACACGGCCACATTGACAGAAAAATTAAAAAAAAAGTTATGGCTCTGGAAGAAGGGGAACAAAAAACAAAAATGGAAAATCCTAAGGTTCTTGGTGGAGTTAAATATGGACTTGTGAATGAAGCCTTAGGCTATGTGCACATGGTGCGGATTCTGCTGTGGAATTTTCCACGCAGATTTTGCTAAATCTGCAGGTAAAATGACCTGCGTTTTACCTGCAGTTTTAGTGCAGATTTAGTGCAGTTTTTGTGCAGATTTCCCCTGCAGTTTTCACCTGCAGATTTCTATAATGGAGCAGGTGGAAAACTGCAGCAAAACCGCACAAAAGAAGCGACATGCTGCTTCTTTTATTCCGCACCAAGTCTGCGCGGAAAAATCTGCAGCATGTGCACAGCGTTTTTTGTTTTACATAGCCTTAAATGGTACTGTACATCACGTACAGTTCTGCTGCAGTTCTGCAGGGCCAAATCTACTGCAGAACTGCAAAGAATCTGCACCGTGTGCACAGGGCCTTAGTGTGGATTTCCCCTGCAGTTTTCACCTGCAGATTTCTATAATGGAGAAGATGAAAAGCTGCTGCAGAACTGCACAAAAGAAGTGACATGCTGCAGTTTTAAATCTGCACCAAATCTGCACGGAAAAATCTGCAGCATGTGCACAACGTTTTTTGTTTTACATAGCCTTTAAGCTATGTGCACACAGAGTTTTTTGCCTCTGCGGATTTTGTGGTAAAAACCGCAGATAAATCCGCAGGACTTCTGCGGTTTTGCCCTGCGGTTTTACACCTCATAATGGATGAGGTGTGAAACTGCAGCGTTTCTGCACTAAAGAATTGACATGCTGCGGATTGTAAAAACCGCGCTGAAAAATCCGCAGCATGTGCACAGCATTTTCCAGTTTACCATTGAAAACAATGGTACTGTACAACGCACCTAAATCTGCTGTGGACCCGCAGCTGCACAAACGCTGCGGATCCGCAGCAGAATCCGCACCGTGTGCACATACCCTAAGAGCTGTTTCACACATCCGTTTTTTGGCATCCGCATGCATCCGTCAAAGTGTGAAAAAACGGATCCGTTTTGCCGCAAACGGATCCATTTTTTTTACGAATCCGCGGTAGCCGCTAATGGAAGTCTATGGGACAAAAAACGGATCCTCCAAAAAAATGGCGGATCCGTTTTTTAACGGAAAACGGCGGATTTTAAAAAACAGAAGTGTGATCCAGGCCTAAGGCTATGTGCACACGGTGCAGATTCTGTGCAGTTCTGCAGCAGATTTGGCCCTGCAGAACTCCAGCAGAACTGCAAGTGATGTACAGTTCCATTTAGGCTGAGTGCAGACGTACTTTTTGGCCCTGCGGATTTTTCCGCACAGTATGGAAGAAATCCGCAGGTCAAATGACCTGCATTTTTCCTGCGTATTTCTTCCATTTTTCATGCGGTTTTTGTGCGGTTTTCCATCGCGGTTTTCCCCCTGCGGATTTGGTGACAGGGGAGATGGAAAACCGCACAAAAGAAGTAACATGCTGCGGATTTTGTACCGAGGGAAAACTGCGCGGAAAAATCCGCAGCGTCTTAACAGCGTTTTTTTTTTTACATTGATTTTAAGGCTACTGTACATCACAATGCGGATATGCAACGTTTCTGCGCGGTAAAATCAGCTGCGGAACCGCTGCAAATCTGCATCGTGTGCACACAGCCTTTAGGCTATGTAAAACAAAAAATGCTGTGCACATGCTGCAGATTTTTCCACGCAGATTTAAAACTGCAACATATGGCCATGTGCACACGATGCAGATTTCCAGCGGATCCGCAGCGGATTTTACCGCGCAGAAACGCTGCATATCCGCATTGTGATGTACAGTAGCATGTTAATCAATAAAAGGAAAAAAAAACGCTGTGCAGACGCTGCAGATTTTTCCGCGTGCTTTTCTTGTGGTTCAAAATATGCAGCATGTCACGTCTTTTGTGTGGTTTTCCACCTGCTCCATTCTCCAAATCCGCAGGGGAAAACCGCACAAAAACCGCAAGAAAACCGCAAGAAAAAAGGAAGAAATCTGCAGGAAAAATGCAGGTCATTTGACCTGCGGATTTCTTCAATTCTGCGCGGAAAAATCCGCAGGGCAAAAAAGTACGTGTGCACTCAGCCTATCACTTCTTTTGTGCAGTTCTGCAGCAGTTTTTCATCTGCTCCATTATAGAAATCTGCAGGTGAAAACTGCGCAAAAACTGCACTTAATCTGCAGGTAAAACGCATGTCATTTTACTTGCAGATTTTGCAAAACCTGCGCGGAAAATTCCACAGCAGAATCCGCATGTGCACATAGCCTAAGACTCATGTTGCGCCCACACCTCCGTAGGGAAACAGCTAAGGCTAGTTTCACACTAGCGTTTTTGAGCGCAGCGATGGCCTGCGCACGGCCGCTGCTAAGCCCCGCCCCCTGCCGCGCCTCCGCCGGTAGCTCCGCCTACCGGCACATGACGCTGCATGCGCCCTGCGTCCCCTATCTTTATCACTGGGGGCGCAGGCCGTGCGCAGTATGCGTTTGGCGGCGCATGCGTCCTTTTGACGGTGCGCCGACCTGCGCCAAACGCAACCTGCTGCAGTTTGGTTGCGCCAGCGCACCGTCAAAAAGGCGCATGCGCCGCCAAACGCATACTGCGCACGGCCTGCGCCCCCAGTGATAAAGATAGGGGACGTAGGGCGCATGCAGCGTCATGCGCCAGTAGGCGGAGCTACCGGCGGAGGCGCGACAGGGGGCGGGGCTTAGCGGCGGCCGTGCGCAGGCCGTCGCTGCTCTCAAAAACGCTAGTGTGAAACTAGCCTTATCTGCAGTACAATTTCAGCATTTGGTTTTATTACAATGAAAGGTATGGAGTGAGGGAAAACATTCAAGCCGTCTATAACCGTGCATGACAATTCTTTACGCCTAGCCCGGGCATCATGGATGTAGCAGGAGCACTTTAGCACTAGCTGCACAATGTTCTTACATTTAACTCCTCCTGTACTAACAGGCCCTATGACAGATTATACTGTGCTCAGATGCTCCTCTAAAAAGGTTGGAACATTGGAGTAATCAAATTGGGTAAATTAATTGATTGTATGACATTTGGGCTGGTTAATTGTTGCAGTCTCAGAAGAAGCTGTGATGTAATTATATGAGGAGTATTTGCTGGAAACTTGCTAGATAGAGAGGCTGCTTCGCAAGACGTAGGCTGGGATCAATAGACTAATTTACTGGGCTAGAATCTGCTCCTAATCAGGTATTGCACTTTGCAAACCAGAGTCTCTCAGTAATGTCAGCAGATTCCCAAGAATCACAGGGATATGATACAGCTCAATTACTGCGCTGAAATAGAACATCTACAATCTTCAGCACAAGCAGCAAAGTCACACTACCACTTTACACCATTTGCATTGCAGATAATCAACAGCCTTACATAAAAATATACAGAGTTCTTCGGCTTTGATATTTAAGGAACTGAAAGCTTAAAACATGCTTAGCGAAAGTTGCAGCTTTTCCTGTCACGGAAATTGAGCCATTTCTGCACAAACACGGAAATATTTGGCCAAGAAAGTCTGGCAAAGGCCAATAAATGAAAAAAAATTAGTGTTTGCTTTGTTCTGAAGTTTTAGATCTTAAGTATATGCATCTACAGATCCATACAGAAACATCAGACAGAATTCACAGCCATGGTATTATTTATGGCACATTACTATTAAGTCTGATATATGTATGTTCCATATATAATTTCCAGTTTGTAGATAAAGAACCAGGAAGAAGAGACCAGCGGGGACTAGGTGTCAGTGGGAATTGGTGAAGTATTTCTTCTTTTATCTTTGTTATTTAATACTGGAAATCCCCATACAGGTTGTACTTGAAATATATTTGTGCAGGACACATTAGGAGGTCTTGTTGAGGACCGTCCCAGGAAAGGAAGACAAAGAATTACCTCTGCTGCAGAGGATAAGTTTATCAGAGTTACCAGACTAAGAAATTGCAGCATCTCAGATAACATCCCTCATTAATGATGCACAAAGTATCAGACGCTGCTCAACATCAGCTGTCCGGAGGAGACTTCAAGAAGCAGGCCTTTATAGTCAAATGGCTGCAAACAAAATCACTATTGAGGATTGCAAACAAGAAAAGTACAGATTTTGGACAAAAGATTAATGGAAATCTGTAATGTTATCCGAGGAGTCAAAATTTGAGATTTTTTTGTACCATGTCTTTGTGAGATGCAGAAAAGGTGAGGAATATTTTTTTTTATGTGTGTGGTACCCACCTTGAAGCTGAGGGTGAGGTGTAATGGTGTGGGGTGCCTTGCTGTTGACACTGTTGCTGATTTATTGGTCTGCGGTTATAAGTGGTGTACCCCTACGTTCACTGCTATTATTCAACTTATTTATTAATGATATAGAAGATGGGATTAATAGTGTTGTTTCTATTTCTGCATATGACACTAAACTATGTAGTGTAGTACAGTCCATGGAAGATGTTAAGGTACAAGCAGATGGACAAACTGACTGAGTATGCACTAGGCAGGTGAGATTCAATGTGGATAAATGCAAATGTATGCATCTATGCAACATTAGCCTGCATCTAGGCACTATTAGCCTGCGGGCACCATATGTTCTAAGGGGAGTAAAACTAGGAGAGTCGCTTGTAAAAAGGATTTTGTTGTACTTGCAGATAATAAACTGAATAACAGTATTCAATGTCAATCAGTGGCTTCTAAGGCCAGCACGATACTGTCATGTATTAAAAGAGGCATGGACTTGCAAAACAAGGACGTGATGCTATCACTTTACAAAGTATAGTAAGTTGGAGTCACACATAGCGACTCACCAGCCTGATACCAACGTGTCAGGATCGCTGGTGAGTCGCTATGTGATCGCTGATGAGCTGTCACACAGACAGCTTCACCAGCGATCAGCACAGCGACGCCGAGCGCGCGGCGTCGCTGTGTTCGTTAGTTACCAGCGCGCTGATGCAGGGAGCTGGTAACTAACGTACATATCGGGTATCCAAGGGCCGGTCGCTGATCACTGTCACACACAGTGATCTCGCTGGTGAGATCGCTGTTGTGTCACAAAACTTGTGACTCAGCAGCGATCTCGCTAGCGAGATCGCTATGTGTGACAGGGCCCTTAGTGTGACCCCCATCTAGAATATGCAGCTCAGTTCTTAGCACCAGTTCATAGCAAAAAAAAAAAATGCCCTGAATCTAGAAAGCGGACAATCAAGTCCCACAAAACTGATAAGGGGCACAGAGGATCATAGTTCTGAGGACAGATGAATTACATTTATATAGTCTGGAGAAGAGATGATAATAGGAGAGACAAGATTAACTCGTACAAGTACATAAATGGCCCAGACAAAAATGATGGTCAAAATCTGTTTCATGTAAACCTCCTCAAGAGGGCAATTCCCTAGTCTGGGAGAACTATTAATCAATGGAACAGTCTACCTCATGAGCTGGTCACAGACAAAATCATTGAGGTTTAAAAAAAAATGTCTTATTTACTATTTTAGAAGGCAATAAATACTTACTGTATGTACATGTATAAAATTCTTATCCTGAATGTTGATCCAGTCGATCTGCTATGGATGTACCTATACATGTA
The DNA here is from genome assembly GCF_039654945.1 of Dendrobates tinctorius. NCBI lineage: Eukaryota > Metazoa > Chordata > Amphibia > Anura > Dendrobatidae > Dendrobates > Dendrobates tinctorius. Next base: position 8,797,819 of record NW_027361758.1, read on the forward strand.
CCTATTCCCCCTACCCTTTTCCTTCATCTCTGGGGTGAACTATATGGACATGTGTTTATTTAAAGTTTTGGTGCCTTCAGTCTGGATCTACAATGTGCACAGTCCAATTAGAAGGAAAGTCACTGCATGAACAATCGGGTCCAAACTTGTAACTGATACTGTATATGGCAGCTTCTTGATTTTCTTCTAAAAGATCATTTCGTCGGAGACAAGGGTTGGCCATTTGACTCTAACCCCTTGGCCTCACAGCCAGTTTTGTCCTTTTTTTTTTTTTTTTTACAAAACTTTTTTTTTTATTTTGCTGCCAATGTAGTCCTATGAGAGCTTGTTTTTTTTTGTTTTGTTTTCAGGAGAGAGGGGGTGAATTGTTATGGTCAGTGGCATCATTTTAGGGCACATATAACAAACTTTTATTAACTTTGTATAGGAAAAAATATAAACACAACAGCAATTGTGTCACAGTTTTTTTTGCGTTTTAAATTTTACACTATTAGTCGTGCTGCACAAATAAAGTTGTTTAATGTATTTTGTAGGTCAGTAAGGTTATAGTGATGCCAAACTTCTATAGTTTTATGTGTGTTTTATCATTTTTGTATAATAAATACACTGAGTGCTTATTGACTGTCAAACTGTAGTTTTCATTCGACTTTTTGGTTACTTTTCATCACACACATTAGGGAGGCAAAACGACCAAAAAAGAAAAGCTCTTCTACCTTGTTTATGTATATTTTCTATACACCTTTTCACTTTTAAATATAATTAACACACAGTATACTAGCCAGTAACCATATTCGGGTATTGAAAACGTATATTTCAATAGGTAGATAGCCTACATACAACCATTTGATCACTTTGTTTTGTACTAGGCATGAATAAAGAAAAAATTCCAGATTTTTTTTTTGTTTTGTTTTTACATGAGCTACGTAATGTTTCATCCAAAGGTGATGCTCTAAATGTATTGTATATAATTATAAAAGTAGGTATAATGGCATCACAATATGCATATATATTAAATAATGGCTATAGACCAAAATATTGAAGAGAACTTACGTATATAAACGAGGTAACAAACGTTGTTTTATTAGTATATCAAATTACATATAAAAAATTGAAAAAACAAGGGAGGGCGGCAGACACAGTAGAAGACAAGATGGATTATGAAGAAATATGTTATTCAAGTGAGCTGTCAATAATAATGAAGATCACAGTGATACTTAATAAGAGAACATCACATGATAAGTAGATAGCAGCATCGCATTATAATAAAACAACAGTGTAAGGTCAGTGATTAGGAGCTAAAGAAACTGGCCTTTGTCATGGTGTGTATAATTTACACATTAACTTTGCTCTACTGGTCCATCTTTTATGGCGATACTCCAGTTATCACGCTTTTTGTGATGTACTACATTTGCACCAGAAAATGTTTTTCTTAAATCTTTAGCTGTTTTGGTCATCATATTCTGAAAGCCCTAACTTTTTACTTTCCCTGCTTACAGAGCTGTATGAAGGCTTGTCTTTTTTTCTGGAAAGAGTTGTAGTTTCTTTGGTAAAACGTTGTGATGTAACGTATATGATTTTTTGATCACTTTTTATTTCCTTTTTTTAAAAAGCAAGAGGATTAAAAAAAAAAATTTTTGGCATAGTTTTAATTTTTGTAACTGATGATCACTAGACTGGATAAATAATATAACAATAATATAGTTTATAAACCCTGTATCCTGGTGCAAGGGAACCCCATCAGTCGTGCCTTGCATTGTGGTGTCAGCGTTTGCCTCTGGCGGATGATGATGGGCCAAGGTATATGACTCCATTGTTAGGCTTCTGGTTGCTATAGAAATACATCAGCATTTTGCAATGGTGATGGAAAGAATGACAAAAGGAACTGATTGCCCTCCAGGAAACTCCTCACATGCTGCTATCACGCCAACACATGCACCAAGAGATTAGCTTTTTAATAGAGGCAACTCCTGCTGCGGATGGCAAAGGTAGGGATGCTAGATCTGTGATAAACTACTTACAATACGGACGTTCAGTTACGCCAATTTGCAGGAAGGGGTTAAACTCCTGAACCTTTTGTTCTCCAGGAAATAAATAAGATGTTTTCTCTGTTCTCTCAATTGAAAATATATGACTGATCTGTTCAATGTTCATGTGCATAAGGGAGTCGGGAGAGTTACGGCAGAAGCAGCTGGCTCAGTGCCACCATAGCGCTGGGGTCCTAGGTTCAAATCCCGCCAAGGACAACATCTGCGAGGAGTTTGTATGTTCTCCTTGTGTTTGCGTGGGTTTCCTCCCACAATCTAAAGACATACTGATAAGGAATTTAAATTGTGAGCCCCAATAGGGACAGTGAAGATAATGTTTGTACAGTGCTGTGCAATATGATGATGCTATATAAATGAGTAAAATAAAAAGTTGGCCGCAGCCATCGCATGTGCATGGCCTGCTTTAGGTCTCACGCACACAACAATATTATGTGCGTAAGACCTTGTGTGGGACTCGACCTATTTGGTCGTAATCGGACAGCAAAAAGAAATTGTGGTATCTTCTATCAGATGGTATTTTTATTACTTTGAGGTGGAAATATCTGTCTAAAATGATACTCATTATGCTCTATTACCACTCTGTCTTGTCCTGAGACATTATATGGCATCCACATGTTGCTTTGTGGTGACATCATACAGCAGAATGCATTAGGTTTAAAAAATTCTCTCATATTTAGGAGGGAATGCAATTAAATAATTACTGTAACGCTAGTCACTACTTACGGACAAGCCGAGATGCAGGGTAATTTAGAAGTCATGGGTCAGATACCAAGAGAGCTTGTCGTAAACCAAGGATAAAGACATAATTCAGCAAAAGAATGGGGAAAAAAAGCCTCACTGTGCGTTTGTATTCAGTGCCAATTCCACCTGATGATTATGTTATCCCATGTCCGATGACAAACAGTATCCAAAGATTATCAACAAACTAAACATGTTAATTTCTCTTCTTCAGGAGCGGATACATCTGACTCTTATATGAATAGTTCAGATTTAACGGATTTCACTACAACTTTTTCACAAAACGCAAGAGAAAGAGGAGGAACTAAAAACTACAGAGGGGACTAGATTTTTCTGAGGTATCCAATTTGTTGGATGACAGGGTAATTATCCTTACACCAATGATCTCCAAATGAAGCGTAAGAACTATCAATATATAAAAAGAATTAATCCAGTTGGTAAACGATGTAGCGAGAAAAACAATCGAAATTCTAGAATTTCAGGGGGGGTGCTGGCTGCAACATTGCAATAAAATGCAATAACGGGCGATCAAAAGATTGTATCTGCACCAAAAGCCCTCACCCGGCCCCAGGTCCCGAAAAATGGAGACACTACAGATCTTGGAAAATGGCAACATTTTTTTTTTTTTTTTTTTACAAACTTTGGAATTTTTTTTCACCACTTAAACAAAAAAGAACCTAGACATGTTTGGTGTCTATGAAATTGTAATGACCTGGAGAATCATATTTGACAGGTCAGTTTTAGGATCTAGTGAACATGGGAAAAAAAACTCCAAAAAACAATTGTGGAAATGCACTTTTTTTTGCAATTTCACCACATTTGGAATTTTTTTTCCCATTTTCCAGTACTACATGATAGGGTAAAACCAATGGTGTTGTTCAAAAGTAGAACTTGTTCCGCAAAAAACAAGCCCTCACCCCCCTTTTCCAGTACTACATGATAAGGTATGCATGGTCCCATCACCCCCCCTTTGCTGGTATGCATGGTCCCCTCACCCCCCTATGCATGGTCCCCTCACCCCCCTTTCGTGGTATGCATGGTACCGCTCACCCCCCTTTCGTGGTATGCATGGTCCCCTCACTCCCCTTTCGTGGTATGCATGGTTCCCTCACCCCCCCTTTCATGGTATGCTTGGTCCCCTCACCCCCCTTGTCCAGTACTACATGATATGGTAAAACCAATGGTGTTGTTCAAAAGTAGAACTTGTTCCGCAAAAAACAAGCCCTCAAATGGTGATATTGATGGAAAAATAAAAATGTTACGGCCGTGGGAAGAAGGGGAAATGCAAAAACAGAAATACCCCTGGTCCTTAAGGGGTTAATCTGGTGTAAAAAACAAAACAAAAACAAAACAAAACATTTTGCGTGTCCGTGCAGCAATGAGGCAGGGCCTAAGAAAGTTGAACTTAAACTTTTATTTTACAACTTGCAAACAAATCCAAAACTTTATCCTCCGATTCACAACCGGAACGTCCGTGCCAGTCCATTGTCATGGACCAACATATAATCTGGGGGTGCTCTAATGGCTTTGCTCAAGTGTCTGGTTTGGGTTTAATTTCATATAAACAGGCCTGCACAGGGCTTCTGCTCTTTTGCTTGCAAAACCCTATACTGAAACGCCCAAACCTTAACTGAAAGTTTAAAGGGAACCTGTGAGCAGTTTTGGCCACTATAAGATTCAGCCACTGCCTTTCAGGGCTAATCTACAGCATTCTATAATTCTATTATATTTTACTAGATGGTGGCCCGATTCTAACGCATCAGGTATTCTAGAATATGTATGTAGTTTCTTTTTGAAGATTTAATAACAATGCAATAATGCACCCCCCAATCCTGGTATGCATGGTCCTCACCCCCAATCCTGATATGCATGCTACCCCTCACCCCCCAATCCTGGTATGCATGGTCCTCTCACCCCCCCTTTGCTGGTATGCATGGTCCCGTCACCCCCCCTTTCCTGGTATGCATGGTCCCCCTCACCCCCCTTTCCTGGTACGCATGGTCTCCCTCACCCCCCTTTCCTGGAATGCATGGTCCCCCTCAACCACCCTTATCCAGGAATGCATGGTCCCCCTCAACCCCCTTTCCTGGTATGCATGGTCCCCCTCACCCCCCTTTCCTGTTATGCATGGTCTCCCTCACCCCCCTTTCCTGGTATGCATGGTCCCATCACCCCCATTTCATGGTATGCATGGTACCCCTCACCCCCCCATATTTCCTGGTATGCATGGTCCCCCTCACCCCCCTATCCTGGTATGCATGGTCCTCTAACCCCCCTATCCTGGTATACATGGTACCCCTCACCCCCCTTTCGTGGTATGCATGGTCCCCTCACCTCCCTTTCATGGTATGAATGGTCCCCTCACTCCCCTTTCGTGGTATGCATGGTACCCCTCACCCCTAGGAAACTGCACACATACAAAAAAAATTATACTCACCCATCTTTCCTGTGGTCCAGCGCTGTCCGGTTCTGCCAGAGGCTGGGGGAGGAGTGTGACATTGGCGCCGGAGTACGCGCATGCACACACCGCGCTGTCCGGCGCTATTTTACTGAAGACACACTGCAAATGTCTTCAGGAAAATGGCGCCGGATAGCGCTACGCACATGCGCGTACTCCGACGTCAGTGCCACACTCCTCCCCAGCCTCCTGCCCCGGTCACCGTAAGAAGAGAACCACCGCGGCAATGCTCCTCCCGGTGAGGTAAGTATGTAAGTATGGCGCTGGAGATCGCGATCTCCGGCACCATACCCATTATCATACAGTACCTGTCTGTCTGTTTGTCACGGAAATCCTGCGTCGCTGATTGGTTGCGGCCGGCCGGGCTCAACCAATCAGCGACGTGGGATTTTGGTTACAGACAGACATGATAAGACGATTATATATATATATAGATAATGCTGTAGATAAGCTCCCAAGTTTTATTGTCTTCACCGGGGGGGGGCAGGTCGGTGCCTCCCATCTTATTGCGACGCCGCCCTCTTGCTTGATTCACAGGCTCCCCGGCAATGCGCAAAACCCCATACTTTCAGGAGATTGGCATAAGAATCTTCCTTGTGAAAGAAGCCCATTGGATTGTTAAATTGGACACTGAAGTGCCGAGGGGAATGAACTATAGCACGGACACCATGTTCATTTATTAGTAACTATTACGGACAGTACATGTACTGTATGTAAACACTGTTACTTGCTGTTTAATAAGGTTAAGATCATGATATTTTTTCTTATACTGTGTATCTGACTACATGTGATTGGTGCAGTTTTTCTTAAATTGGACGGCTGAGCTAACAACCCTCACCACACTGACAGCTCAGCAAGCCCCAGCCCTAGATTGGACAGCTGAACTGTCACTCACTGCTTCCAGACACACCGACAGGAGGAATTGTGACAAATGCAATGCCAATATTATTAGGTTATTATGAATTAATATATATTCCAGGTTACCATTTATTATCATCTATTACTATTTTCTGGTTCTACAGTTTTTGTACACTTTACATTACTATTTTGTAGCTACCTAGCTGAGCTGCTGCTCTGAACTTTCACAACAGAGGTAGAGATTTGCCCCAGCAGCACTTGGGCATAAGAAAACGTAAAGGGCTTGTCCAGGACTTTTATACTGATGGCCTATGCATTGGCCACCAATATTTGATCCTTATGGGTGTGGCTATTAACATCCCTGCCGATCAGCTGTTCCTGGTACTGGCTGGATGTGCTTAGTTGTGGATAAGAACTATACAGCTTTTTATACTGTATGGTGGCTACGGTCGGGTACCGCACACTCGCCCCCTATTGCTTGGAATCAGGGGCGAATGTGCCGAACCCGGTCGTGGCCACTATACAATTGATTGAGCTGTGCAGCTCCACAACTGAATTACATCTGACCGTCACTCGCCCCGAGAAAGGCTGTTTGCGGGGGTGCAGGATGTCGCATCCCCACCGATCAGATATTGATGACCTTTCCTAAAAGTAGGCCATCAATATAAAAGTCCCAGACAAACCCCTTTAAGACCATACATAATACATAAACATTATAGTCGACTGATAACATGCACCTCTTTACAACCAACAAACAAAATTGCTTAGATAATAGCCAATTTTTTTTTTACTTTCATTGGAAAAATAAACGCCAACACATAAACAATCACCGGAGACAGAACCAATAATATTAAATCACTTTAGCATTTCTAAGCCGGCATCCATTTAATGGACACGCTAATACCTAACACATGAAATGTACAACGTGCAACCAATGTATCAAAAAGTGTCACAGATGTAGCGAGCTTTCATTATACTGTTATAGTGATACACTGATATCTGGAAATATTACACATATGCTGATTCAAATCACAAGAAAGGTTATTAAAAAAAAAATAAAAAATAAAAAAAACAAAATAGATTTCGACAATGCAACTATGGAAAAAAATTGCATAGATTGGTGGCTTAAAATTGATTTTAAGAGTAACAGATTTCACTAATGACTGATTATTAGCAAACATCTATTTAAAAAAAATCTGTATTTTGGATTAGAAAATTAGTTTACTTTACAGCAAAAACAAATATAACAAAATGCTCACTAATCTGTTTGGCTTGTGTATACTTCATTGCCAAATAATTGCTTGAGTTCATACGGATTCATCTGGTCCTTCCAATCCAAACACAGGTTTTCAGGGATCCAGCTGTTTATGCACCATAAATGGTGGCTAAAGCTCTAGAGATAGTCTGTCCTTTTTCATCATCTACCAAACATACAGCTCTCCTAATATATAGCATTTTAGAGTTTACAATCAGCAGCCCGTACATCATAGGTAAGATACCATACTTACAGGAGAACACTGAAAGCAAGCAAGCAGAAAAAGACCTGTAGGAGGGTGGATGTACCTGCTGCGGTGTGACAGAGGACACCACCTCCGTCATCTAACAAGCCGGGCACCTGTGTCAACAGCAGCTTGCTTACTCCAGTCCAGGACAACAATATGATGTGCACAGAGCCACGGATTTATAGATAATTTACAGCTGGGAAACAAAGGTACCTGTGAATTATTCAGCAGGCAATTAGGGCAAACACATCAACAAAAACCTTTAAAAGCCAATCGAAAGTATAATTAGAGGTTTTAGCTTTAAAATCCACTCCGTACTTTTCGGCTGTGAGCATGTGATTATCACTACTGGCAATCTAAGCAGCACAGTCCTTTCTGAATAGAAAATGTAACACTAAGAGATAAACGTTATACCTGTAGCTACATGTAAATGCAACCACCAGAAATCTACAAAATGAATGAAGCACTGTGCACATACCCAGAAGTGCATTCACATGTAGTGGGTATTTTTGCATTTACAGTCATTTCAAATGAATGGGAATAAAAGAGAATGCAGATAATTCTATACATGTGGTAACAGGATCATCGCTTTCAGTGCTAGAAACTCCCAGAGCTGTTGCATTAACCCCTTCATCCCCAAGGGTGGTTTGCACGTTTATGACCGGGCCAATTTTTACAATTCTGACCACTGTACCTTTATGAGGTCATAACTCTGGAACGCTTCCATGGATCCCGGTGATTCTGACATTGTTTTCTCGTGACATATTGTACTTCATGTTAGTGGTAAAATTTCATTCAAATAACTTGCGTTTATTTGTGAGAAAAACGGAAATTTGGCGAAAATTGTGAAAATTTTGCAATTTTCCAACTTTGAATTTTTATGCCCTTAAATCACAGAGATACAGCACACAAAAAAACTTAATAACTAACATTTCCCACATGTTTACTTTACATCAGCACAATTTTGGAACCAAAATTTTTTTTTGTTAGGAAGTTATAAGGGTTAAAAGTTGACCAGCGATTTCTCATTTTTACAACACCATTTTATTTTTAGGACCACATCACATTTGAGGTCACTTTGAGGGGTCTATATGATAGAAAATACCCAAAAGTGACACCATTCTAAAAACTGCACCCCTTAAGGTGCTCAAAACCACATTCAAGAAGTTTATTAACCCTTTAGGTGCGTCACAGGAATTTTTTTGAATATTTAAAAAAAAATGAACATCTAACTTTTTTTCACAAAAAAAATACTTCAGGTTCAATTTTTTTTATTTTACCAAGGGTAACAGGAGAAATTGGACTGCAAAAGTTATTGTGCAATTTGTCCTGAGTACGCTGATACCTGATATGTGGGGGGGAACGACTGTTTTGGCGCATGGCAGAGCTCAGAATGGAAGGAGCGCCGTTTGACTTTTTCAATGCAAAATTGGCTGGAATTCAGATCGGACGCCATGTCACGTTTGGAGAGTCCCTGATGTACCTAAACAGTGGAAACCCCCTACAAGTGACCCCATTTTGGAAACTAGACCCCCCAAGGAACTTATCTAGATATGTGGTGAGAACTTTGAACCCACAAGGGCTTTACAGAAGTTTATAACGTACAGCGGTACAATTAAAAAATCATATTTTTTCCACAAAAATGATCTTTTCACCCTCAATTCTTATTTTTCCAAGGGTAACAGGACCCTAGAAGTTATTGTGCAATTTGTCCTGAGTACGCTGATACCCCACATGTGGGGGTAAACCACTATTTGAGCGCATGGCAGAGCTCGGAAGGGAAGCAGTGCCATTTGACATTTTTGGCTGGAATTGAGATCGGACATCATGTCGCAATTGGAAAACCCCTGATGTACCAAAACAGTGGAAACCCCCCCACAAATGACACCATTTTGGAAACTAGACACCCTAAGGAACTTACCTAGATGTGTGGTGAGAACTTTGAACCCCAAAGGCTTCACAGAAGTTTATAACATAAAGCCGTACAATTAAAAAATCATATTTTTTCCTCAAAAATGATCTTTTCACCCTCAATTCTTATTTTTCCAAGGGTAACAGGACCCTAAAAGTTATTGTGCAATTTGTCCTGAGTACGCTGATACTCCACATGTGGGGGTAAACCACTATTTGGGCGCATGGCAGAGCTCGGAAGGGAAGCAGCGCCATTTGACGTTTTTGGCTGGAATTGAGATCGGACATCATGTCGCGATTGGAAAACCCCTGATGTACCTAAACAGTGGAAACCCCCCACAAATGACACCATTTTGTAAACTAGACCCCCCAAGGAACTTATCTAGATGTGTGGTGAGCACTTTGAAGCCCTCAGTGCTTCACAGAAGTTTATAACGCCCGGGCGTGAAAATAAAAAATTTGTATTTTTTCCACAAACATGATCTTTTAGTCACCATTTTTTTTTTTCCCAAGGGTACCAGGAGAAATTGGACCCCAAAAGTTGTTGTCCAATTTGTCCTGAGTATGCTGATACCCCATATGTGGGAGAAAACTACTGTATGGGCACACGTCGGGGCTCGGAAGGGAAGTAGTGACGTTTGGAATGCAGACTTTGATGGAATGGTCTGCGGGTGTCATGTTGCCTTTGGAGAGCCCCTAATGTACCTAAACAGTGGAAACCCCCCACATATGACCCCATTTTGAAAACTAGACCCCCTAAGGAACTTATCTAGATGTGAGGTGAGCACTTTGAACCCCCAAAGGCTTCACAGAAGTTTATAATGCCAGGGCATGAAAATAAAAAAATCTTATTTTTTCCACAAACATGATCAATTAGTCGCCAATTTTTTTATTTTCCCAAGGGTAACAGGAGAAATTGGACCCCAAAAGTTGTTGTCCAATTTGTCATGAGTACGCTGACACCCCATATGTGGGAGAAAACTACTGTATGGACACACGTCAGGGCTCGGAAGGGAAGTAGTGACGTTTTGGAATGCAGACTTTGATGGAATGGTCTGCGGGTGTCATGTTGCCTTTGGAGAGCCCCTAATGTACCTAAACAGTGGAAACCACCCACAAATGACCCCATTTTGGAAACGAGACCCCCTAAGGAACTTATCTAGATGTGTGGTGAGCACTTTGAACCCCCAAGGGCTTCACAGAAGTTTATAATGCCCGGGCATGAAAATAAAAAAATCGTATTTTTTCCACAAACATGATCAATTAGTCCCCAATTTTTTCATTTTCCCAAGGGTAACAGGAGAAATTGGACCCCAAAAGTTGTTGTCCAATTTGTCATGAGTACGCTGACACCCCATATGTGGGAGAAAACTACTGTATGGACACACGTCGGGGCTCGGAAGGGAAGCAGTGACATTTTGAAATGCAGACTTTGATGGAATAGTCTGCGGGTGTCATGTGCGTTTGGAGAGCCCCTGATGTACCTAAACTATTGAAACTCCCCACAAGTGACCCCATTTTCGACACTAGGCCCCCCACGGAACTTATCTAGATGTGTGGTGAGCACTTTGAACCCCCAAGTGCTTCACAGAAGGTTATAACGCTCGGGCGTGAAAATAAAAAAAATCATTTTTTTCCACAAAAATGATATTTTTGCCCCCAATTTTTTATTTTCCTAAGGGTAACAGGAGAAATTGGACCCCAAAAATTGTTTTGCAATTTGACCTGAGTAGGCTGATACCCTACATGTGGGGTAAAACACTGTTTGGGCGCATGGCAGAGCTTGGAAGGGAAGGAGCATCATTTGACTTTTTCACCTCAGAATTGGCTGGAATGGAGATCAGACGCCATGTTGCATTTGGAGAGCCCCTGATGTGCCCAAACAGTGGAAACCCCCAATTCTAACTCCAACCCGAACCCCAACACACCCCTAACCCTAATCTCAGCCCTAACCTTAACCCTAGCCCTAACCCTAGCCCTAGCCCTACCCGTAGCCCTAACCCTAACCCTAGCCCTAACCCTAACCCTAACCCTAGCCCTAACCCTAATGGAAAAATGGAAATAAATACATTTTTTTTTATTTTATTATTTTTCCCTAACTAAGGGGGTGATAACGGGGGGTTTGATTTACTATTTATGGCGGTTTTTATGTTTGGCGGCTGTCACACGCTAAAAGACGCTTTTTATTGTAAAAATAGTTTTTGCATCACCACATATTGAGAGCTCTAATTTTTCCGTATTTTGACCCACCGAGTCATGTGAGGTCTTATTTTTTGCGGGACGAGTTGACGTTTTTATTGGTACCATTTTCGCGCACGTGACATTTTTTGATCGCTTTTTATTCCGATTTTTGGGACGCAGAATGAACAAAAACCAGTGTTTCATGAATTTCCTTTGGGGGCGTGCGTTTACACCGTTCCGCGTGCGATAAAATTGATAAAGCGGTTTTATTCTTCGGGTCAGTACGCTTACAGAGATACCTTATTTAGGTCTTTTTTTATGTTTTGTCGGTTTTATGCAATGAAAATTATTTTTGCATCGCTTTATTCTGCGAGCTATAACTTTTTTATTTTTTTGCGGATGATGCTGTGTGGCGGCTCGCTTTTTGCGGGACAAGATGACGTTTTCAGCGGTACCATGGATATTTATATGCATCTTTTTGATCGCGCGTTATTACACTTTTTGTTCGGCTGTATGATAATAAATAATTTTTTGCTTCGTTTTTTATTTTTATTTTTTAAGGGGTTTGCTAAAGGGGTTAACTAATGGGACAGTTTTATAGGGCGGGTCGCTACGGACGCGGCGATACCTAATATGTGTACTTTTATTGTTTTGTTTTTATTTCTAAAAAATGGATTTATTTGGGGGAATATTTTTTTTTTTTCCTAATTTATTTGGCGATTTTTTAAAATTTATTTTAACACTTTTTTTTATTTTTTTTTTTACTTTATTAAATAGTCCCAGGTGGGACATCACTGTCCTGTGACAGATCGCTGATCTGTCACATCACAGATCACTGTGACAGATCAGCAATCTGTCACAGGCACTGCAGAAGGCTTCCTCATGCCTGCGCTTTGCTGAAGGCCCCCGTCGCCATCTTGGATTCGGGGGCCTGCAGGAAAGGAGCCCCCGGCAGCAGCGCTGCACATTGCGCTGCCGTGGGGGGCTCAGGGAAGCAAGGAGGGAGCCCCCTCCCTGCCGATGCTTCCCTTTAACTCCCGGTACACCGCGATCATGTTTGATCGCGGAGTGCAAGGGGTTAACGTGTCGGGGGCGGTCCGTGACCGCCCCTGACACATTGTGCCGGGTGTCAGCTGTGATAATCAGCTGACACCCGGCCGCGATCAGCGGCGCTCACCACGTGGGCGCCGCTGATCGCGGTAGACGTACTATCCCGTCCATGGGCATAGGGGCCCGGGGCCCATGGACGGGATAGTATGTCTCATGTCAGGAAGGGGATAAAACTATCAGAACCGTTGATCAGAGCAAAAGTAAAAGCTTGGACAAAATTGTGTGATATTTAAAAAAAAGTCTACAATGGAGGACATTTTGCTTATCATCAAATATAACAAACTTTTTCATATGGAAACAAACTAAAAGAGGCTGGCCCCCAACTAAAATACATTTTATTTAATAAATCTTAGAATAAAATATTGGATTATAATATGTTATATAAGAGCAGTAAAAAGCATATGGCTCAAAGGTCTAATCTAAATATGTAACAACAAAGGATAAAAACCTTGAATAATTGAGATAATACGGTAAATAATAATGCAAACAAAAGTGCCCCCCAAACAATGTATGATACCTACACAGTGAATTGCTCCACATTACCCTCTTCACACACCAGCTGGGGGGACAATATCCATGGCCCCGTACCAGCCTGGGAATACCAGCTCCCAGCTGTGCACTTCAGCTTGGCTAGTTGTCAAAAATGAAGGGAACTCCACATCATTTTTTTTAAGTTATTTAAATAATTTAAAAAATCGGAGTGGGGACCCCTCTATTCTTGATAACCAGCTTTGCTGAAGGTAACAGCTTCAGTGGAATGGGCATTAGGCGAGAATATCGGTGTTTGTTATTTTTAAGTAAAAAAGTAAAAGTATGGGGTTTTTTTTTTATTTCAAATAAAGGTTCCTTGTAGATTGTAAGCTTGCGAGCAGGGACCTCACTCCTAATGTCATTGTTTGAATTGTCTTAACTTGTATTGAATTTATTGTCTGTACATGTCCCCGCTTAATTGTAAAGTGCTGCGGAATATGTTGGCGCTATATAAATAAAAATTATTATTATTATTATTTATTCTGGCTGTTTGTTTATTTACAGTACAACTGTAGGATTAGTAATGGAGAAACGTTTTACAGATGCCTCTCCATTACTAAGCTGTGGGCTTGATGTCATTGGAAAATACAAAGGTGACATCAACCCCACAAATATGAACCCCACTTGCCATTGCCACAGGGCAAATGGGAAGAGCCAAGCAAAGCAACAGAATTGGCGCATCTAATAGATGTGCCTTTTCTGGGGCGGCAGCGGGCTGCTATTTTTAGGCTGGGGGGGTCAATATCCATGGCCCCTTACCAGCCTGAGAATAACAGCCTCCAGTTGTCTGCTTCAGCTTGGTTAGTTGTCAAAAATGGGGGTCCCCATAGCACTTTTTTAAATTATTTATATAATTTAAAAAAAACAGCGTCACACTAAATACATGAGGATAGCTGTGACCCATCACCCAGATTATAAATTACATTATGAGCACTTGTCTTGCACATAGAAACATTGTAGGAGCATCATCAAACACATCTCCCAATGCCTTACATCATGAAACCTAAATGATATTCCCTTTTTGTAGTCTTGTTCAGGTCTCCAGCTTCAAGATACCCAAAGTTCCCCACAAGTCTTCTGTACAGTACCATTCAGTGCAAAAGAGGCTGACTAAATATTGTATCTCCTCCCTGGTGTAGTGGATTGCAACAATCTCTTTCTACTTTTTAAATAATTTACTTGTATCTTGTTCTTTATTAGTGATGAGCGAGTATACTCGTTGCTCGGGTTTTCCCGAGCATGCTCAGGTGTCCTCCAAGTATTTTGGCGTGCTCAGAGATTTAGTGTTTGTCAAAGCAGCTGCATGATTTATGGCTGCTGGACAGGCTGAATACACGTGAGGATTCCCTAACAAACAGGCATTCCTCACATGTATTCAGCCTGTCCAGCAGCCACAAATCATGCAGCTGAGACGATGAAAACTAAATCTCCGAGCACGCAAAAATACTCGGAGGACACCCGAGCATTCTCGGGAAAACACTAGCAAACGAGTATTCTCGCTCATCACTATTCTTTATGTGTCTCTGTGTTTAATTGGTCTATATCGAACAACAGTTTCAATTGATATGATAGATGCCATATCTGGGGTCTTTGGCTCTAATTACTTATGGAAGTGACTACGTAGAGCTTCCACTAAGATGATATGAACCATTTTGGGCACAGTGGCACTGTCTGTTGTACCATCCTCTGGGGTTCTAACCAGGTAAAATAAAACTGCCTGTGCTGTGAAGGAAACGTCTAGATGCAAAATATTTATGTATATATTCTGATACCTCCTTTCAGCACTCTTGTGTGAACGTGTGAACGTCCACTCCTATACTCTATGCTTTCAGAGTTCCCCAACTCCAGTCCTCAAGAGCCACTAACAGGTCATGTTTTCAGGTTTTCGTTAGTATTGCCTAGGTGATGGAATTATTGCCTGTGCAGGTACTGCAATTATCACCTGGGCCATACGAAGGAAATCCTGAAAACATGAACCGTTGGTGGCTCTTGAGGACTGGAGTTGGGGAACACTGCTAGTCTAAATTATTGAGGGGAGTTCAACACTTCAGGCATACTGTAATCTGATGGCTGTATATTGAAGACATACACAGTGCCATTCATCAGTTTAATGTAGGTTCCTCTCCATCGAAAATTTTTTGCATTTTGCATCAGCAAACATTTTATTGAGACTGACGTAAAATATGCGGACCTTAAAGAGTACCTGTGAAGGGGTTTGTCCTTGCATTAGAAGCACTTTATTAGACTTCTAATAACATTTATTTTTTTTTAAGATGCCCAAATGTCGTTGCAGTCTCTTCAGTCCCAGCGCACGTGTACCCGTAAGCACCGCCACTCATCCCTTTATTTTATTGTATCACACCCACAGTTACGGAATTCACAAACCAGCATGGGACAGCAGGGAGAAGGATAAGTTCCCCCTCTTCTCCTCCTCCCTTCTCATTCTAGTTTATGAATCGTGCCGCTGTGAACATGATAACCAGACTAGTTGGCATACACAAGCTGTTAGATCAAATATTTTTTTCACAGACTGCAGTAATGCTTGGTTGTAATAAAGGCATCATTAAATACATTTTAGGGTTAATAAATCCCCTTAACAGATTCTGCTTTATGAATGTCCCCCAATTTTTCCAGCACACAAACCAAACCGACAAATGGCAGGTATCTAAAAATACAGTCCCTATGGGTTCGGACAGCTATGAATGATACTAGCTGACACTTTTTATATAAAGCACCAAGCTTTTACACGTTGCTGTCCTCTAATGTGATGTTCTTGTACAAGTTCCAGCAAATGATACATAAATAACTATACAGCAATAGCCGTCCACTGTGACCTTACAATCAAAAATAGATTTTAACACAAGGGAAATTAAATTATGGATAATTATCGTAAAACTCTCTGGAAATAAATAGCACATAAATGACATATAACGGGCTCTGCAGGAGGCAGAAAGAATATCTGGAAATAGCATTTCAAATGGATATATTCTGGCTACAAGAGATGTCCGGCTGCACAGGCAAGATAGTGAACGAGAGACACGAGAAAGCAGGAAAGGACTAAGAAAACTAAGAAAGCAGACATGGGCTTTAATGGCAACATTACCTTTTTGGCTGCTAGTCTTTCAGGTACAATGGACATCTGGAAATCCCAAAAGCATAAATTTCCTTCATATTTTCATTACGCTAAAGAAAAACCACAGATTACAGACCATTAGAGCATGATTACACAACCTTATGTACCAATATACACTGCAAATATATGCACCATGTATAAAAATAGAAACTATATTCTGAGATAAGACAGGAGGCAAGTACAATAAGGTATATGGTGGTGTAGGAAAAGCAGATCTATGGTGGTCTTTGGCAGGATCATCGCACTAACAAATGCTTCAGCACTCCTTATAAACACTCCTAAAAGGGCATTCTCTGGAGGAAATAGGGGGATGCTGATACTTCTCTTTTCCAAAGTAACATAATAGCAGGATGAAGATGTCAGATTTTTTTTTCCAACAGACATAACCATAGTAAATATAACAAGTACTAAAAAGCTGCAGCCATTTTTTGCCATTACTCTGGAGGTGGACGTCTTACTGATGGGCATCGGGTCATATAAGCAATTGTACGGTATGTGACCCCCATTGAGAGCATGGAGATCTGGATGTATTACCTTAGCTTGAATTGGTAATATATTTAAGCCACTGGTAGTAATAAAGTGAGACTAAAGGAAAAGTGTTTTTAAAGTGAAATAACACGCTAACTCATTATCATAATAGCATACTCTGGTTTCTCTTTGAGGGCTTTGAATAGCACGCCAAATCCAAACATCTCTACACCTTTAGCATGATTTAAAAGCAGGAAAGCAGGAAACGATTGATAATTCCAGTAACCCTTTGAAGATTAAAATTGTACACAAGAAAAAAAAAAGTTTATATGTATTTGAAATATAAATCAATAGAACTTTCTAATATACTTATACAGTGGGGAAAATAAGTATTTGATACACTGACGATTTTGCAACTTTTCCCACCTACAAAGAATGGAGAGGTCTATAATAAAAAAAATCATAGGTACACTTCTACTGTGAGAGAGAAAATCTAAAAATAATAATACAGAAAATCAGACTGTATGATTTTTATATAATTTGCATTTTATTGCATGAAATAAGTATTTGATACAATAGAAAAACAGAACCTAATATTTGGTACAGAAACTGTTACTTGCAATTACAGAGGTCAGACGTTTCCTGTAGTCCTTGACCAAGTTTGCACCGACTGCAGCAGGGATTTTGGCCCACTCCTCCGTATAGATCTTCTTCGGATCTTTCAGGTTGTTGCTGAGCAACATTGAGTTTCCGCTTCTCCTTCCAAAGATTTTCTTTTGGGTTCAGGTCTGGAGATTGGCTAGGCCAAAATAGGACCATGAAATGCTTCTTAGAAAGACACTCCTTAATTGCCTGACTGTGGTTCGGATAATTGTCATGCTAGAAGACACAGCCACGTCCCATCTTCAGTGATCTTACTGAGGGAAGGAGGTTGTTGGCCAAAATCTCACGATACAAGACCACATCCATCCTCCCTTCAATACAATGCAGTTGTAATATTCCCTTTGAACTCCCAAAATAAGATGTTTTTCCCATCATGTTTCCTGGTTGGGATAGTTTTCGTGAGGTTGTACTCATCCTTCTTCCTCCAAACACGGCGAGTGAAGTTAGCCACCAAAAAATTCTATTTTGGTCTCATCTGACCACATGACCTTCTCCCATGCCTCCTCTGGACCATCTAAATGGTTATTGTCGAACTTCAAACAGGCCTGGACATATTCTGGCGTGAGCACGGGGACACTGCGTGTACTGCAGGATTTTAATCCATGATGGCATAGTGTGTTACTAACAGTAATATTTGAGACTGTGGTCCCAGCTCTCTTGAGATCATTGACCAGATCCTCCCACGTAGTTCAGGTCTTTAAGGCCCTTTCTCACATAGCGACATCGCTAGCAAGATCGTTGAAGCATCACCGATTTTATGACGCAACAGTGATCTCGCTACATGTGACACGCAGCGGCGACCGGGCCCCCGTTGCGATCTTGCTGGTCGTGCTTGAATGGTCAGGGCCATTTTTTTCCATTGTCGCTGTCCCACTGGCCAGCGTGCATCACAGTGTTTGACACCAACGAGCGATATCGTTGACGACGCAGAACTCATGGACGCAGGCGGGAGTCGTCTGAAAAGCCGCTGTGTGACAAGATACCAGCGACTGCCGAGGTCGTTGGATCGATCGCTGCTGCGTCAGTGAGTATATCTGTCTGTTTGACAGCTCACTAGCGACCATTCAGCGATGCACCAGCGATCCTTACCAGGTCGTATCGTTGTCAGGATCGCTGTTGCCTTCTCGCCAAGCTGCTTGTCTACAATTCTGTCTATGGTGACAGTCAGAATTCTTGATGGTTTGTAGGTGATCAAATACTTATTTCAAGCAATAAAATGTAATTAAATTATTAAAAATCAGACAGTGTGATTGTATTATTTATATATTCTGTCTCTCACAGTTGAAGTGTACCTACGATAAAAATTATAGACCTCTCCATTCTTTGTAAGTGAGAAAACTTGGAAAATCAGAAGTATATCAAATATCTATTTTTCCCCACTGTATTTACAAAGGTGTTCTGAACTTCCGATATTAGAAACAGGCCAGGGCGCTCCACTTCAAGTTTTCACTTGTGACAGGAATTAGATTCAGCACATTATCAGAAACGCGTGTGAAGGGGGATGGCTGATTGACTCCTTTCAATAGTCAAGTCAGCCCCATTCTCTATCATAGCCAATGTTTAGTCAGAGTAGTGAACTGGCTTAGCTATCGAAATGAGTCAGTCAACCAGTCCCCTTTACACACAATTTTGGTTATGTACCAACATAGGAAAAGTGCAGCTGCCAAGGATCGGGCACAGATGCCGATACCTGAAGATTGGACCTTTGTTAATAGAAGTATTTAACCCCTTCACCCCCAAGGGTGGTTTGCACGTTCATGATCGGGCCAATTTTTACAATTCTGACCACTGTACCTTTATGAGGTCATAACTCTCGAACGCTTCCATGGATCCCGGTGATTCTGACATTGTTTTCTCGTGACATATTGTACTTCATGTTAGTGGTAAAATTTCATTCAAATAACTTGCGTTTATTTGTGAGAAAAACGGAAATTTGGCGAAAATGTTGAAAATTTCGCAATTTTCCAACTTTGAATTTTTATGCCCTTAAATCACAGAGATACGGCACACAAAAAACTTGATAACTAACATTTCCCACATGATTACTTTACATCAGCACAATTTTGGAACCAAAATTTTTTTTTGTTAGGAAGTTATAAGGGTTAAAAGTTGACCAGCGATTTCTCATTTTTACAACACCATTTTATTTTTAGGACCACATCACATTTGAAGCCACTTTGAGGGGTCTATATGATAGAAAATACCCAAAAGTGACACCATTCTAAAAACTGCACCCCTTAAGGTGCTCAAAACCACATTCAAGAAGTTTATTAACCCTTTAGGTGCGTCACATGAAATTTTTTGAATATTTAAAAAAAAATGAACATCTAACTTTTTTTCATAAAAAAAATACTTCAGGTTCAATTTTTTTTATTTTACCAAGGGTAACAGGAGAAATTGAACTGCAAAAGTTATTGTGCAATTTGTCCTGAGTACGCAGATACCTGATATGTGGGGGGGAACGACTGTTTCGGCGCATGGCAGAGCTCAGAATGGAAGGAGCGCAGTTTGACTTTTTCAATGCAAAATTGGCTGGAATTCAGATTGGACGCCATGTCACGTTTGGAGAGTCCCTGATGTACCTAAACAGTGGAAACCCCCTACAAGTGACCCCATTTTGGAAACTAGACCCCCCAAGGAACTTATCTAGATATGTGGTGAGAACTTTGAACCCACAAGGGCTTTACAGAAGTTTATAACGTACAGCGGTACAATTAAAAAATCATATTTTTTCCACAAAAATGATCTTTTCACCCCAATTTTTATTTTCCCAAGGGTAACAGGACCCTAAAAGTTATTGTGCAATTTGTCCTGAGTACGCTGATACCCCACATGTGGGGGTAAACCACTATTTGGGCGCATGGCAGAGCTCGGAAGGGAAGCAGCGCCATTTGACGTTTTTGGCTGGAATTGAGATTGGACACCATGTCGCGTTTGGAAAACCCCTGATGTACCAAAACAGTGGAAACCCCCCACAAATGACACCATTTTGGAAAATAGACCCCCTAAGGAACTTATCTAGATGTGTGGTGAGAACTTTGAACCCCCATGGGCTTCACAGAAGTTTATAACATAAAGCCATACAATTAAAAAATCATATTTTTTTCCACAAAAATGATCTTTTCACCCTCAATTCTTATTTTCCCAAGGGTAACAGGACCCTAAAAGTTATTGTGCAATTTGTCCTGAGTACGCTGATACCCCACATGTGGGGGTAAACCACTATTTGGGCGCATGGCAGAGCTCGGAAGGGAAGCAGCGCCACTTGACGTTTTTGGCTGAAATTGAGATTGGACACCATGTCGCGTTTGGAAAACCCCTGATGTACCAAAACAGTGGAAACCCCCCACAAATGACACCATTTTGGAAACTAGACCCCCTAAGGAACTTATCTAGATGTGTGGTGAGCACTTTGACCCCCCAGTGCTTCACAGAAGTTTACAACGCCCGGGCGTGAAAATAAAAAATTCGTATTTTTTCCACAAACATGATCTTTTAGTCACCATTTTTTTATTTTCCCAAGGGTACCAGGAGAAATTGGACCCCAAAAGTTGTTGTCCAATTTGTCCTGAGTATCAATACCCCATATGTGGGAGAAAACTACTGTATGGGCACACGTCGGGGCTCGGAAGGGAAGTAGTGACGTTTTGGAATGCAGACTTTGATGGAATGGTCTGCGGGTGTCATGTTGCCTTTGGAGAGCCCCTAATGTACCTAAACAGTGGAAACCCCCCACAAATGACACCATTTTGTAAACTAGACCCCCCAAGGAACTTATCTAGATGTGTGGTGAGCACTTTTACCCCCCCAGTGCTTCACAGAAGTTTACAACGCCCGGGCGTGAAAATAAAAAATTCGTATTTTTTCCACAAACATGATCTTTTAGTCACCATTTTTTTATTTTCCCAAGGGTACCAGGAGAAATTGGACCCCAAAAGTTGTTGTCCAATTTGTCCTGAGTATGCTGATACCCCATATGTGGGAGAAAACTACTGTATGGGCACACGTCGGGGCTCGGAAGGGAAGTAGTGACGTTTTGGAATGCAGACTTTGATGGAATGGTCTGCGGGTGTCATGTTGCCTTTGGAGAGCCCCTAATGTACCTAAACAGTGGAAACCCCCCACAAATGACACCATTTTGTAAACTAGACCCCCCAAGGAACTTATCTAGATGTGTGGTGAGCACTTTGACCCCCCCAGTGCTTCACAGAAGTTTACAACGCCCGGGCGTGAAAATAAAAAATTCGTATTTTTTCCACAAACATGATCTTTTAGTCACCATTTTTTTATTTTCCCAAGGGTACCAGGAGAAATTGGACCCCAAAAGTTGTTGTCCAATTTGTCCTGAGTATCAATACCCCATATGTGGGAGAAAACTACTGTATGGGCACACGTCGGGGCTCGGAAGGGAAGTAGTGACGTTTTGGAATGCAGACTTTGATGGAATGGTCTGCGGGTGTCATGTTGCCTTTGGAGAGCCCCTAATGTACCTAAACAGTGGAAACCCCCCACAAATGACACCATTTTGTAAACTAGACCCCCCAAGGAACTTATCTAGATGTGTGGTGAGCACTTTGACCCCCCCAGTGCTTCACAGAAGTTTACAACGCCCGGGCGTGAAAATAAAAAATTCGTATTTTTTCCACAAACATGATCTTTTAGTCACCATTTTTTTATTTTCCCAAGGGTACCAGGAGAAATTGGACCCCAAAAGTTGTTGTCCAATTTGTCCTGAGTATGCTGATACCCCATATGTGGGAGAAAACTACTGTATGGGCACACGTCGGGGCTCGGAAGGGAAGTAGTGACGTTTTGGAATGCAGACTTTGATGGAATGGTCTGCGGGTGTCATGTTGCCTTTGGAGAGCCCCTAATGTACCTAAACAGTGGAAACCCCCCACAAATGACACCATTTTGTAAACTAGACCCCCCAAGGAACTTATCTAGATGTGTGGTGAGCACTTTGACCCCCCCCAGTGCTTCACAGAAGTTTACAACGCCCGGGCGTGAAAATAAAAAATTCGTATTTTTTCCACAAACATGATCTTTTAGTCACCATTTTTTTATTTTCCCAAGGGTACCAGGAGAAATTGGACCCCAAAAGTTGTTGTCCAATTTGTCCTGAGTATGCTGATACCCCATATGTGGGAGAAAACTACTGTATGGGCACACGTCGGGGCTCGGAAGGGAAGTAGTGACGTTTTGGAATGCAGACTTTGATGGAATGGTCTGCGGGTGTCATGTTGCCTTTGGAGAGCCCCTAATGTACCTAAACAGTGGAAACCCCCCACAAATGACACCATTTTGTAAACTAGACCCCCCAAGGAACTTATCTAGATGTGTGGTGAGCACTTTGACCCCCCCAGTGCTTCACAGAAGTTTACAACGCCCGGGCGTGAAAATAAAAAATTCGTATTTTTTCCACAAACATGATCTTTTAGTCACCATTTTTTTATTTTCCCAAGGGTACCAGGAGAAATTGGACCCCAAAAGTTGTTGTCCAATTTGTCCTGAGTACGCTGATTTCCCATATGTGGGAGAAAACTACTGTATGGACACACGTCGGGGCTCGGAAGGGAAGCAGTGACGTTTTGGAATGCAGACTTTGATGGAATGGTCTGCGGGTGTCATGTGCGTTTGGAGAGCCCCTGATGTACCTAAACTATTGAAACTCCCCACAAGTGACCCCATTTTGGACACTAGACCCCCCACGGAACTTTTCTAGATGTGTGGTGAGCACTTTGAACCCCCAAGTGCTTCACAGAAGTTTATAACGCTCGGACGTGAAAATAAAAAAATCATTTTTTTCCACAAAAATGATATTTTTGCCCCCAATTTTTTATTTTCCTAAGGGTAACAGGAGAAATTGGACCCCAAAAATTGTTTTGCAATTTGTCCTGAGTAGGCTGATACCCTACATGTGGGGATAAAACACTGTTTGGGCGCATAGCAGAGCTTGGAAGGGAAGGAGCACCATTTGACTTTTTCAACTCAGAATTGGCTGGAATTGAGATCAGACGCCATGTTGCATTTGGAGAGCCCCTGATGTGCCCAAACAGTGGAAACCCCCAATTCTAACTCCAACCCGAACCCCAACACGCCCCTAACCCTAGCCCTAACCCTAGCCCTAAACCTAGCCCTAGCCCTAACCCTAGCCCTAACCCTAGCCCTAGCCCTAACCCTACCCTAACCCTACCCCAACACACCCCTAACCCTAGCCCTAACCCTAATGGAAAAATGGAAATAAATACATTTTTTTTATTTTATTATTTTTCCCTAACTAAGGGGGTGATAACGGGGGGTTTGATTTACTATTTATGGCGGTTTTTATGTTTGGCGGCTGTCGCACGCTAAAAGACGCTTTTTATTGTAAAAATAGTTTTTGCATCACCACATATTGAGAGCTCTAATTTTTCCGTATTTTGACCCACCGAGTCATGTGAGGTCTTATTTTTTGCGGGACGAGTTGACGTTTTTATTGGTACCATTTTCGGGCACGTGAAATTTTTTGATCGCTTTTTATTCCGATTTTTGTGACGCAGAATGAACAAAAACCAGCGTTTCATGAATTTCTTTTGGGGGGGGTGCGTTTACACCGTTCCGCGTGCGGTAAAATTGATAAAGCGGTTTTATTCTTCGGGTCAGTACGGTTACAGCGATACCTCATTTAGGTCGTTTTTTTATGTTTTTGTCGGTTTTATGCAATGAAAACTATTTTATATAAAAAATAATTATTTTTGCATCGCTTTATTCTGCGAGTTATAACTTTTTTATTTTTTCGCTGATGATGCTGTGTGGCGGCTTGTTTTTTGCGGGACAAGATGACGTTTTCAGCGGTACCATGGATATTTATATGCGTCTTTTTGATCGCGCGTTATTGCACTTTTTGTTTGGCGGTATGATAATAAATCATTATTTTTTGCTTCGTTTTTTATTTTTGTTTTTTAAGGGGTTCGCTAAAGGGGTTAACTATTGGGACAGTTTTATAGGGCAGGTCGTTACGGACGCGGCGATACCTAATATGTGTACTTTTATTGTTTTTTTTTTTATTATTTTCAAAAAATGAATTTATTGGGGAATATTTTTTTTTACTAATTTATTTGGCGATTTTTTTTAATTTATTTTTACACTTTTTTTTAATTTTTTTTTTACTTTATTACATAGTCCCAGGTGGGACATCACTGTCCTGTGACAGATCGCTGATCTGTCACATCACAGATCACTGTGACAGATCAGCAATCTGTCACAGGCAGTGCACAAGGCTTCCTCATGCCTGCGCTTTGCAGGCACTGAGGAAGCCAGCTTCCCCAGGCCCCCCGAAGGCCCCCGTCGCCATCTTGGATTCGGGGGCCTGGAGGAAAGGAGCCCCCCGCAGCAGCGCTGCACATTGCGCTGCCGTGGGGGGCTCAGGGAAGCACGGAGGGAGCCCCCTCCCTGCCGATGCTTCCCTTTAACCCCCGGTACACCGCGATCATGTTTGATCGCGGTGTGCAAGGGGTTAACGTGTCGGGGGCGGTCCGTGACCGCCCCTGACACATTGTGCCGGGTGTCAGCTGTGATAATCAGCTGACACCCGGCCGCGATCAGCGGCGCTCACCACGTGGGCGCCGCTGATCGCGGTAGACGTACTATCCCGTCCCCGGTCATACGGGCCCGGGTACCGTGGACGGGATAGTACGTCTCATGTCAGGAAGGGGTTAATAAGTTTCATATAATTTCAAAAACATCTAAACCATTTTCTTCAAGTGGAAAATCGATTTAAGGTTTTAGAAGTAGGGCGTTCAACAATTATGTGAACTTAAGTGCAGGTTCATATTATTTTAGATAAGATGAAGTTCTGGTAGAAAATAAATATGTAATTAAGGCAGCACGGTAGCTCAGTGGTTAGCTTTACAGTTTGCACACATTTTCATCACTGTCCCCGATGGGGCTCACAATCTATATTCCCTATCAGTATGTCTTTGGAGTGTGGGAAGAAACCGGAGTGCCCGGAGGAAACCCACGCAAACACGGGGAGAACATACAAACTCCTTGCAGATGTTGTTCTTGGTGGGATTCGAACCCAGGACTCCAGCGCTGCAAGGAGTGCAAAGGCAGCAGCGCTGGAGTCCTGGGTTCGAATCCCACCAAGGGATTATAGATAGGGAATATAGATTGTGAGCCCCATCAGGGACAGTGATGAAAATGTGTGCAAACTGTAAAGCGCTGAGGAATATGTTAGCGCTATATAAAAATAAAGATTATTAAATAAAGATTATTATTAATATCTCTTCCTTTATAACAATTAAAAAAATAAATCATTGTGAGGAGCTGGTCTTGTTCTAAAGACTAATGGACCGGCTCTGAGGGACGTTGACTTTTTCCAGCACAGAGCACCGGTTAAGTCAAAATTGTTGTGTTTTATTAGAAATTTGCTTGCTGTGTTTTATTGAAGATTCACTTGTTTGTAAGTTTAAGTGAACTAATGGAGAGTGTTCTGCCTCTGGAATCAATGTTTCCATATAGTGACAGTAAGCAGAGGAAGACGTGCTGGCTGGATCTTATGTATATATGAGGTAAAGCAATTGTCACGGTCCTGTCAGCGCCGCCGTGCAGCCACCGCTGAGCAGGGACTCACCCACACAGCAGGGGGGTCCAGGGTCAGATACGGCTGGGAAGCTCAGGCAAACAGGACCTGGAGACGCTGAAGTTAGCAAGCAGTGAAGGACCTACGGTCATGTGACTGCAAGGGGCAGGGCTTAGCGTCCTGCTGCCAGAGATCGGCAGGACACAACTACAGGAATGCTCAGGTCAGACAAACGGGGGTCATACACAGAGATAGCAGTACAGTACCAGGGATGAGACAGAACGGATAGTCGGGGCCAGGCAGTAGTCAAAGCCAAACAGACATAGAAGGTACCAAGCAGAATCCAACAAGCAGTATCCAGAGAACAGACCGAGTCAAAACCAAAGTATCAGGCAAACAAGAACACAGCACAAACACACTCAGGGGTCAACACACTCTGCCAAGGGCGAAAGTATAACTGACGGGGATAGGAGCTTCCTGAAGCTATAAAAAGCTTTCCCGGAACCAAGGAGAGGCCACAATAATAAGCCCCAGGTGTGCAGGTAAGAGCCTGCACGGAGATCATAACATTTAACCCCAGAAGTGCAGGTCCACCAGCACTGGTTCCAGACATTAATCCCAAGCGTGCGGGTCCAACCCGCAATGGGATCATGACAGTACCCCCCTCTCAACGGGGGGCCTCTGGACCCCCAGGCTTGCCCGGGTACCTAGCATGGAAAGCCCGAACCAGGCGATCTGCATGCATCAACCGGGCCGACACACAGGACCTGTCCTCCGGCACATACCCCTTCCAATGAACCAGGTACTGTACTGACCACCGTACCAACCTGGAATCTACGATATGATCAATCTCATATTCCACATGTCCCTCAACCAAAACCGGAGGAGCAGCGGACTCGGACTCTCCCCGGACTGCTTCAAAAGGTTTAAGTAGAGATCTATGGAAGACGTTAGGGATCTTGAAAAAGGGTGGAAGGCACAGCCTGTATGCCACTGGATTGATTTTTTCCACAATCTTGTACGGGCCAATGAATTTGGTGCCCAACTTGGCTGAAGGAATCTTCAACTTAATGTTTCGTGTGGAGAGCCAATCTTTCTCTCCAACCTGAAACGTGGGACCAGTTGTTTGTTTCTTGTCCGCGAAAAACTTATATCTGCCTCGAGACCTAGATATATTCCGCTGGACTTCCACCCATGTATTTTTTTAATCGCTGAACAGAGCCTTCACTCCCGGGGCCCCCCCGAATCCAGACGAGAAAACTCACCAAAATGAGGACTGAACCCATAGTTGATCAAGAAAGGAGACATACCCGTGGATTGACTCACCCGACTATTGAAGGCAAATTCAGCCAACGGCAGTACATCACACCAGTCATTCTGTCTAGCAGAAGTCAGACATCTGAGGATCTGTTCCAGAGACTGATTAGTGCGTTCCGTCTGACCATTGCTCTCAGGATGGTATGCAGATGAAAAGGACAGAGACATCCCTAATTTTTTGCAGAAAGCACGCCAAAATTTAGCCACAAACTGCACACCACAATCAGACACCACATTCAGGGGTACCCCATGCAACCGGACCACATGCTGCACAAACAATCTGGATAAAGTCTCAGCTGAAGGTAGTGCGGACAGGGGTACAAAATGAGCCTGCTTAGAAAATCTGTCCACCTCTACCCATACCACCGTATTACCCCTGGATGAAGGAAGATTGGTAAAAAAAATCCATGGACAGGTGGGTCCATGGTCTTTTGGGAAATGCCAAGGGTATCAGCTCCCCCGCCAGCCGGCTATGAGAGCTTTTAGAACGAGCGCAGACCCCACAAGCAGAAATTATTTTTTTTTATGTAAGAACCAAGGGTAGACCACCAAAAGATCCTAGCCACCGCCAGATGCGTGGCTGATATACCAGGGCGAGCAATCAGCATGGATTCATGGAACTCCTGCAAGAGTTTAAGGTGAAGTTGCTCTGGGACAAACAACTTGCCCCCTGGCTTGGCCGCAGGAGCCAGCGACAGGGCCCCCTCAATCTCCCGTTCCAATTCAGACGAGATCCCTGCTAACACAACCCCAGGGTGAAGAATGGAAGATGGTGGCTCAGGGGAAGACACAGGATGAAAACTGCGAGATAAGGCGTCAGCCTTGACATTCTTTGACCCTGGACGAAATGTAATAGTAAACTGAAAACGGGGGAAAAAAAGCGACCAACGGGCCTGTCTGGGCGTTAGTCTTTTAACAGACTCAATGTATGACAAATTTTTGTGATCGGTGATCCCAGTAATCGGGTGACTGGCCCCCTCCAAAAAGTGCCTCCATTCTTCAAACGCCAATTTGACCGCAAGAAGAATATGCACGCGTCTCCACTCCCATAGGCATGGAGTGCATATTCATTACCTAAATGAGCGGTACCACGTGACCGCTCAGCACAGTAGAGCTGGCGCGCCAAGACAACGGTGATGCAGCGACGGCACAAGGAGGGTGAGTAGGACGGGGGGTGAGCCATGCATACAATGATGGGACGGGGGTAAGCCATGCATATGACGGGACCGGGGTAGCCATGCATACAAGGGGAGCCACACATAGCAGGACAAGACGGGGGAGCCACACATACCAGGACAGGACGGGGGAGCTATACATACCAGGACAAAATGGGAGCGCCACATACCAGGACATGACGGAGGGAGCCACATACCAGGACAGGATGGAGGGAGCCACATACCAGGACAGGATGGAGGGAGCCACATACCAGCACAGGACAGGGGAGCCACATACTATGACAGGACGGGGGAGTCACATACTAGCACAGGACGTGGGGAGCCACGCATAGTAGGACAGGGATGAGGGGACAATACATACCCGGGTTATACTCAAGTCAATTAGCTTACTCAGTTTTCTGTGGAAAAACTAGGTGCCCCGGCTTATACTTGGGTTGGCTTATAATCGAGTATATACAGTAAATCAATCTACTCAGCTTTGCCTACTCTACAGGATGCTGCTATCAGATTTTAATGTGAAAGATTTGATTTAACTAATATTTCTGCTGCCCTGCTCTTTATATGTAGAAAATACACATTTTAATGTTTTTGGTCTGTAAGTAGTGAAATTGGTACCAAGATTTTGGGAACTCGACTGGAGTTAGTCAATGGTAGTCTAGAGAGTCAGCCATATGTGTATTTTCTTAAGAAAAAAAGACTCCAAAGTAGTTTAATATTTAACCGTTTACACATTTAGAGAAACTCAATTTTACATAGCTGAAATAGATACGTATAAGAGCAGAAAAGTATATTTATGACTACATTTGTTTCAACACAGTAGTATAATTGGAATGGCAAGTTATTCAACTTATCTATATTGTATGCTTTCAAGGTGAAAAATTACTCAAAGAAACTATTAATGATTTAGAAAATCTGCGTCCTAACAGAGAAAGTAAGACAGAATAATACATCAATGATTAAAAACATGAACCTCAGTGTTTTTTACAATGATAGATTTATAATACAGTCGGGAAAATAAGTATTTGCCGATTTTCCAACTTTTCCCACCTACAAAGAATGGAGAGGTCTGTAATTTTTATTGTAGGTGCACTTCAACTGTGGAAAAAAAAAAGAAAAAAACAACCGAAAATCACAGAAATCAAAGTTATTGCAACTTGATTTTCCATTCTTTAAGAATGACCTCTTTCAGAGCCAAGATGCTGGATGGAGGGTGATGCTCAATTCAATTGGGTGCAGATGATGTCTTGATATTTTACAAGTATGTGTCTTGTTCAGTAGTTGGGTTTAAGCCTCCCTTCAGCTTGGAGTTGGAAAATAGGAATAAAAATGACGTGGTCTAAATAGTCACTTTTTTAATAATTGTGCACACCGTGTATAAGAAATACTTTCGCAAGTCACAGTAATGTCGGGTACAACTGAAGTGAACTTGGTTGATAGACATTTTGTGTTTGATGGTAAGCTTTGCCCCCAAAATTGCTTTTTTCTTATATGTAGACATCGCTGCTTTTCATCATAATAACAGGAATAAACATTTTTTTTTTCCCACTTGACCCTCATTTGGAAGAACATCTGTTCAGGCAGCCCACAAACTGATTTGACTGAGCTGGCATCTCATCTCAGCTCTGTGCTAAAGCCAAAACTCTGAGCCATCTGGCTGCTTTCTCTTAAGGAAGAAAACTACATTTTAGTTAGTATTTAAAAAAACGAAGGAAAAGTAATACCCCTTTTCTCTTCATGTGTTTTGCCTAGATATCGATAAGAGAAAATAACAGAAGAGAAAAGGACAGCATGCCAATATTAGATTGTTTCTGTGCAAGGACAGTATGCAGCTAGGAAGAACAGTAGGTTAAAGAGAGCAGAGAATTTATTTCTTAGCAAAGACCCTCTGGATTATTCCACGGAGCACCACTAACCCAATGAGACCAATGACATCACAGTGCAAACAAGAGAGATGTTTTTCCCCTGCAACTGTCTTTCCAGCCACAGATATAGTTGCTAAATATAGCCAGACACCAAGATTTCCAACATTTCTTCTGCATCTTGTGGTAATAGAAATATATATCT
Organism: Dendrobates tinctorius; assembly: GCF_039654945.1. Classification (NCBI taxonomy): domain Eukaryota; kingdom Metazoa; phylum Chordata; class Amphibia; order Anura; family Dendrobatidae; genus Dendrobates; species Dendrobates tinctorius. The sequence continues at coordinate 8,828,539 of NW_027361758.1, forward strand.
ATTATAGAAACTAACCTTTAATAAACTAATAAAATAATATAAACAGTGCAAGTCACAAGGCTGAAAGGGAATTTGTCAGTAAAATCCACCCCCAAACTGTATATATGGGCATGCAGAGCTCTGAAACTGTAAATTTATTGACATTTTTATTTCTTTTATCTGCTGCTACATTCCCGAGTAATTAACGTTTTTCATTCATATTCAAATGAGGCATTAAGTGCTCGGGAGGCTGTGATGAGGCCGGATAGCGAGTGTTACGACGCATTAACCGATGAAACAATCAGCTGGCAGGGATCACTATTTAGTCACTAATGATGCACATCTAATCACAGCTCCCCGAGGAAGCTCACGCGAAAAGCGTGTCAGGGCTGCTGGCACGAGACCTTGGGTGGGGACTATGGGTAAGACCTATCAGTAATGGTTGTATTGGTACTATATACGGCCTGATCACCGATACTTTATGCCCCTGTGACCCAGATTATGAGCCTCTGAGTTTTCACTATTGAGTTCGTATGTTGGACTGTTATTTTTTTATTTGGTGAGGTCTCGAATTTGATAGATACAGTGGGGAGAAAAAGTATTTAGTCAGCCACCAATTGTGCAAGTTCTCCCACTTAAAAAAGATGAGAGAGGCCTGTAACAGACATCATAGGTAGACCACAACTATAAGTGTCAAAATGAGAAAACAAATCCAGAAAATCACCTTGTCTGATTTGGCAAGATTTATTTTGCAAATTATAGTAGAAAATAAGATTTTTCTGGCTCTCACAGACCTGTAACTTTTTCTTTAACAGGCTCCTCTGTCCTCCACTCATAACCTGTAGTAATGGCACCTGTTTGAGGTTGTAGACAGGTGTCTCTTATGCTGATAACAAGTTCAAATAGTCACACTCTAAACTCCACTATAGTGAAGACCAAAGAGCTGTCGAAGGACACCAGAAACAAAATTGTAGCCCTGCAACAGGCTGGGAAGACTGAATCTGCAATAAGCAAGCAGCTTGGTGTGATGAAATCAACTGTGGGAGCAATAATAAGAAAATGGAAGACATACAAGAACACTGATAATCTTCCTCGATCTGGGGTTCCACGCAAGATCTCACCCCGTGGGGGCAAAATGATGACAAGAACGGTGAGTAAAAATTCCAGAACCACACAGGGACACCTAGTGAATGACCTGCATAGAGCTGGGACGACCGTAACATAGGCTACTATCAGTAACACACTACGACGCCAGGGACTCAGATCCTGCAGTGCCTGATGTGTCCCCCTGCTTAAGCCAGTACATGTCCAGGCCCGTCTGAAGTTTGCTAGAGAGCATTTGGACTATCCAGAAGAGTATTGGGAGAATGTCATATGGTCTGATGAAACCAAAGTAGATGAAACAAAACTTGTCATGTTTCGAGGAGACAAAATGCTGAGTTGCATCTAAAGAACACCATGCCTACCGTGAAGCATGGGAGTGGCAACATCATGCGTTGGGGCTGTTTCTCTGCAAAGGGGTCAGGAAGACTGATATGTGTACATGAAACAATGAATGGGGCCATGTATCGTGAGATTTTGAGTGGAAACCTCCATTCATCAGCAAGGGCATTGAAGATGAAACGTGGATGGGTCTTTCAGCATGATAATGATCCCAAGCACACTGCCAGGGAAAGGAAGGAGTTCCTTCGTAAGAAGTACAATGCCTTGCAAAAGTATTCGGCCCCCTGGAACTTTTCAACCTTTTCCCACATATCATGCTTCAAACATAAAGATACCAAATGTAAATTTTTGATGAAGAATCAACAACAAGTGGGACACATTTGTGAAGTTGATCGAAATTTATTGATTATTTTAATTTTTTGGGGAAATTCAAAAACTAAAAAGTGGGGCGTGCAATATTATTCGGCCCCTTTACTTTCAATGCATCAAACTCACTCCAGAAGTTCATTGTGGATCTCTGAATGATCCATTGTTGTCCTAAATGACTAATGATGATAAATATAATCCACCTGTGTGTAATCAAGTCTCTGTATAAATGCACCTGCTCTGTGATAGTCTCAGGGTTCTGTTTGAAGCACAGAGAGTATCATGAAGACCAAGGAACACAACAGGCAGATCCGTGATACTGTTGTGGAGAAATTTAAAGCCGGTTTTGGATACAAAATGATTTCCAAAACTTTAAACATCCCAAGGAGCACTGTGCAAGCGATCATAGTGAAATGGAAGGTGTATCATACCACAACAAATCTACCGAGACCCGGCCGTCCCTCTAAACTTTCATTTCAAACAAGGAGAAGACTGATCAGAGATGCAGCCGAGAGGCCCATGATCACTCTGGATGAACTACAGAGATCTACAAGAGAAAACAAGGAAGTAGCAAAAAGATCCAAAAAATACAAAATGTATTTCAATATATTAAAAAACACATCATAGCAGCACTATGTAATACATAATGAGATACAGAGCACACAAAGGGAGGTAAATACCTCACCTAAATAATCAAAAAAACATAGTTGTGAATAAGATGAATTGTACAGGGTCACAACAGCCAGGTCATAAGCAGCAGTGGCTCACACAACATAAGTCTTCACTGTGCACCATATGGGAGGGGATAAATACCCCATATAACATGAATTGGATTTTAACCCCTTAGTGACGAGGCCAAATTTTTGAAATTTGACCAGTGTCCCTTTATGTGGTAATAGCTCTGGAATGCTTCAACAGATCCCAATGATTTTGAGATTGTTTTTTCATGACATGTTTTACTTTATGTTAATGGTAAATATATTTCTATGTTTTGTTTATTTATAAAAAAATATCAGAAATTTGACAAAAATGAAAAAAAAATTGCAATTTTCAAACTTTGAATGATTATCCCTTTAATCCAGACAGTCATACCACACAAAAACATTCATAAATAACATTTCCCACATGTCTGCTTTAAATTAGCACCATTTTTAAAATGTCATTTTATTTTGTTAGCCTTTTAGAAAGTTTAAAAATGTAGCAGTAATTTTTTCAAGGAAATTTACAAAACTTATTTTTTGAAGGACCTATTCAGGTTTGGAGTGACTTTTGGGATGCTAGATATTGGAAAACCTCCAAAAGTGATACCATTTTAAAAACAATACCCCTCCACAAATTGAAAACTGCTGTCAGGTATTTTATTAACCCTTCAGGTGATGTTAAGGAATGAATGCAAAGTGGCATAACAGGAATAAAAAAAATGTATTTTTACCACTTAAATGTCGCTAACTTCTGAACAGGCCACTTCACTTGGCTGTGAATTGCCATGGCAAATATCAGGACCACACGATCATGATCTCAGGATGCCAATGGGGTTAAAGAGGAAGCCCCCACACTCAGTTAACTATATGATGTAGTCACTATTGACAGCAGCATCTGAGGGGTTAAATAGGTATGGACAGTGACAACACTGATCGTGGCTGATGCAGCAAGTTGTCAGCTATAATCTACAGCCGACAGCTGCTGGATTGTCACCTGTATGGGGGATGCTAGTCTCTTATATCTCAGGTCAGTTGAAAGACGTATTGGTTGTCAATAAGGGGTTAAAATACAAGCACAGAGAGAGTCACCATAAATATCAGGGCTGTGGAATCGGTAAGTCAAACCTGTGACTCCGACTCCAACTCCACGACTCCCACATATATTGCTTATATTTAAGTGAAAAATTTATTGTAGTACAATGTGAACATCAGACATTTAATCATTTCTATGATCCAATAATCAAGATATTTAGATAGAACATAATATCTATTTATTGGAATACAACTTTATAACACAAAAAAACAAATAAATTGTAAATATGTAATACACTATGTAATATCAATTACATATATACAGTACAGACCAAATGTTTAGACACACCTTCTCAATTCAAAGAGTTTTCTTTATTTTCATGACTATGAAAAGTGTAGATTCACTCTGAAGGCATCAAAACTATGAATTAACACATGTGGAATTATATAATTAACAAAAAAAGTGTGAAACAACTGAAAATATGTCTTATATTCTAGGTTCTTCAAAGCAGCCACCTTTTGCTTTGATTACTGCTTTGCACACTCTTGGCATTCTCTTGATGAGCTTCAAGAGGTAGTCTCCGGAAATTGTCTTCCAACAGTCTTGAAGGAGTTCCCAGAGATGCTTAGCACTTGTTGGCCCTTCTGCCTTCACTCTGCGGTCCAGCTCACCCCAAACCATCTCGATTGGGTTCAGGTCTGATCTGGTGTAGCACCCCATCACTCTCCTTCTTGGTCAAATAGCCCTTACACAGCCTGGAGGTGTGTTTGGGATCATTGTCCTGTTGAAAAATAAATGATGGTCCAACTAAATGCAAACCGGATGGAATAGCATGCCGCTGAAAGATGCTGTGGTAGCCATGCTGGTTCAGTATGCCTTCAATTTTGAATAAATCCCAAACAGTGTCACCAGCAAAGCACCCCCACACCATCACACCTCCTCATCCATGCTTCACGGTGGGAACCAGGCATGTAGAGTCCCTCCGTTCACCTTTTCTGCGTCGCACAAAGACACGGTGGTTGGAACCAAAGATCTCAAATTTGGACTCATCAGACCAAAGCACAGATTTCCACTAGTCTAATGTCCATTCCTTGTGTTCTTTAGCCCAAACAAGTCTCTTCTGCTTGTTGCTTGTCCTTAGCAGTGGTTTCCTAGCAGCTATTTTACCATGAAGGCCTGCTGCACAAAGTCTCCTCTAACAGTTGTTGTAGAGATGTGTCTGCTGCTAGAACTCTGTGTGGCAATGACCTGGTCTCTAATCTGAGCTGCTGTTAACCTGCGATTTCTGAGGCTGGTGACTCGAGTGAACTTATCCTCCGCAGCAGAGGTGACTCTTGGGCTTCCTTTCCTGGGGCAGTCCTCATGTGAGCCAGTTTCTTTGTAGCCCTTGATGGTTTTTGCCACTGCACTTGGGGACACTTTCAAAGTTTTCCCAATTTTTCGGACTGACTGACCTTCATTTCTTGAAGTAATGATGGCCACTCATTTTTCTTTACTTAGCTGCTTTTTTCTTGCCATAATACAAATTCTGACAGTCTATTCAGTAGGACTATCAGCTGTGTATCCACCAGACTTCTGCACAACACAACTGATGGTCCCAACCCCATTTATAAAACAAGAAATCCCACTTATTAAACCTGACAGGGCACAACTGTGCAGTGAAAACCATTTCCGGTGACTACCTCTTGAAGCTCATCAAGAGAATGCCTGGAGTGTGCAAAGCAGAAATCAAAGTAAAAGGTGGCTACTTTGAAGAACCTAGAATATAAGACATACAGTATTTTCAGTTGTATCACACTTTTTTGTTAATTATATAATTCCACATGGGAAATATTTAAACCAGTTTTACACACCCACTGCGAGCTAGCCATACCGTACAGAAATAAAAGGGCTAGGAACAGGAGAACACCAATGTGGCTAAATAAGGACGTAAAAAGGGCAATAAATAACAAGAACAAGGCATTTAAGAAGCTAAACCAAGAAGGCAATGAAGAAGCATTAAAAAGTTATAGAGAAAAAAATAAAATGTGTAAAAAACAAATACATTTAGCAAAAGTGGAAACTGAGAGACTCATTGCTAAGGAAAGTAAAACAAACCCCAAACTATTATTTAATGATATAAACAGTAAAAAGATTAAAAATGATGGTGTCGGCCCTTTAAAGAACAATGAGGGTGAAATCATAGAGAGCGATGTGGGAAAAGCAAATGTTTTAAATAGTAAAAAAACAACAGTAAATTAGTCAAGAAAACAGGTTAAACTGTTGTGAGTTTATTTTCCCCTTCATTACTGAGGCCCGAGGAACTCCCTCTTCTGGTAAAGAAAGGTAGTGAGCCTGATTATCAAACACCTGAGGCTGATGATGATGACTGGCTGAGTGGAGTTACTGACTGGATATAAGGCTGCTGACGCCCTTCTGCCTGCGGGTGATTTCTCTGTGGGATCCTTGGAGACCAGTCTGAATTCCTGCTCCTCTAAAGCTAAGTTTGCTGCTCGGCCTTTTTGCTTTGGTGCTTTGACTTTGTTTTGCTTTGTTTTTCTGGATTTCTGCCATTCCCTGCTGGGGTGTGCTGAATTCATTTAGCTCTGTCTTCTGAAAATACCTGAGTGCTGATTTAGTTTTTGAAGCCTAGCTGCTTCAGGGCCTTTTTCATATCAGCTTGTTGGCTTATTTCTTTGATAGGGTTTTGGCAGATTGCAGACAGCAGCCTTCCTGTCCTTTCCTATCTAGGTAGTTTTGGGCCCCGTCTTTGCTCAGTCTATCTTTCTGTCTGTGTTAGTATTTTCATCTTGCTTCACCGTCATTATATGTTTGGGGGCTGCCTATTGCTTTGGGGTCTGCTCTGGGGCAGTTTAGATTTCCCCTTTCTTTCTTTAGGCCTATGTAATTCTCCGGCTGTGATCGAGGGGTCTAGAGCATCGTAGGAACCCCCCACAGCTACTGCTAGTTGTGTTGATAGGTTCAGGGGTCTGCAATCTGATAGTTGCCAACTTCTCTGGTTTTCTGGACTTAGCTTGTATTTCTGCTTTTGCCTCCTACGGCGACTCATTCATAACATTAAACATTTCAAAATATCCATTAGATATATTGGTGTAACAGACTCCTTTTCAAAAGCAGAAACAATAGATAGTAACCCACCCACCATGATGTTTTCAACAGCATCAGAAAAACAACAAGGCTACATTCACACATTATTAATTGGCGTACTGTCCATTTTTTTAAATCACTTTTTTATATATTTTTTTCGTTGTTTATCTTTTGCACTGTAACTTGGGCAACAGCCCTAGTTACAGGGAAAATCAGCCTCCTTCAGTGCTATAAGTTAGGGTACCGTTACACCTAGCGATGCACCAGCGATCCCGACCAGCGATATGACGCGGTCAGGATCACTGGTGCATGGCTAAGTGGTCGCTAGTGAGCTGCCACACAGGCAGATCTCACTAGCGACATCGCTGGGGTCGGGGATCGCTACTTACCTGTCAGACGCGGCGATCCTGCGTCCTCCCGCCCGGCTCCACGCGTCGCTCGTCTTCACAGCAGGAAGCGGCCGACGAGGAATGGTCCAGCAGCTTCTCGCGCGATCAGCGATAACCAGCAGGGGAGCCGGTCAGAGGCAAGTATCACATGCAGCAATATCGCTGCAACGTCACAAAATCGGTGACTTTACAGTGATATTGCTAGCGATATCGCAGTGTGTAATGGGGGCTTTACTGGCACAGTTGACCTGGCCCTGCTAGGATTGATCAGCTGTGCTGTGCTGGACATACACCCAGCGATTGTGTGATTGTTGTTTCTGTCATCTTAGTGTCCTGGCTTAGTTTAAACAAATCACATACCCATTGGATGTGTGATAAATAAAAGATCAGTATACGTCAGACCAATTGGACCCTCACAGATCACAAGAATGCTATAGTGTTGGACTATTTTTGTCAGTGCCATAAACTATGAATGGAGCTGCAAGTTGTATGTGAAAACAGTCGGCCCTATCAACTGTTCCTGTCAGTGGACTTGCGTATGTGGTGGACCAAGTGACCAGTGGGGTTCCCAATCAATTACCACTCAAGTAGATATATTTCTCTAAGGAAAAGCTTATGGCTTGTTGTAAGATACTCTCCCCTCCTACCCACAAAAGCTGTTTACCGAATCAGGCGTCCATACCTACAGTCAGGGCTGAAAATGTTGTCACCCTTGAAATTGTTCCAGAAAATTAAGTCTTTCTCCCAGAAAATTATTGCAATTACACATGTTTTGCGATATCCATGTTTATTTACTTTGTGTGTGTTGGAAAAACACACACACACAAAAAAAAAAAATCAATTTCAAGGGTGCCAACACTTTAGGTCATGACTGTATACGTTTTTTAAAGTCTATAATATGGGGCTGGATATCTAGAAATAATATATTTGAGTATTTTAAAAGGTCTCTGACTAAATGTACAAAGTCAGGTGAGATGGACAAAAATGTTACAAAATTCCGATTTTTGAAGCAATATATCAAAATCAGAGCTATATGAATGGGAATTCAACTGGAACATGAAATAAGCCATTGAAACTTATGATTTTATACATGAGTATTCTTACTATGTTTAGATTTCTAATCAAACAAAAAATGTATGAAATATAGCATGGGATTGTCTAGGAGGATTTTTAGGGGACTAGTCATCGCTGCTGCCGGATAACATTATGTGATATCAGTACCAGGTCATTATTAGAAAAAGTGAATCCATCCATAAATAGGCTAAACTCACTAAACTTTGTCATTCTTATATTAAGCTAATAATGTCGGTTTCTGCTTACATGACAAAACTCAGATGAGTCTCAACACAATGGCAGACAAAGTAGGTGGATACTTCCCATTTCAATAAGTGAAAAAAAAAAAAACAGATCAATCAGAGTGTTGCGAAATCTAAGTGAACTTTTTCCAGCAGTATTTGCTACTTTCTTGCGGTGATTAAAGGACTAGGTCACAAAATCAGTAAGCATGTGACCAGATTACTAATGGATATTCTGACTAATAAACCATCACAGCAGCAACAACTATTATTTACCAATAATTGGGAAGACACATATATATATAGAATTATTTCAGTTTATCTTAAAATGAAAAAGGCCAGGAATAAAATGCACAAAGACCATGAGGCAGATTTATCAATTCTGTCTAATTGTGAGAGTTCAAAATTAGATTAGACCAGTTTTTCACGCTGCTTGATAAATCTACTGCTTTAAAACTGTCTAGTCTAAATTTAATCCACTAATTAGTTGGCTAGCATTGTGCAAAAAATGTTTGCCATAATTTTGGCTCACTGCATGTCACATTAAGGTAAGCCCCTCGACAAGTTGAGGAAGCTTTTCTGTAAGGCCATGCCTCTAATTGTACAACTTAAATAAGATATTAAACACATCATAAATATTGTGTAAGTCGTTTAACCCATTAACGACCACCAATACGCCTTTTAACGGCGGCAGTTAAGGGGCCTTTTTCCTCAGAGCTGCTTTTTAACAGCCGTGAGAAATAAGGGTATAGCGTCCCCTCAGCGTTAGAAAATCAACGGGGGGTTCGGCTACTGGGGGGGTAGCTGAGACCCCGGAGAAAATGATTCGGGTCAGCTTTTACCGTCCCCAGTCTTGTGAAAAAAAAAAGTCAGATTTCCAATTCATTTCTCTCTCTCCTCTGATACTATCTAGCAAACCAGAGGAGAGAGAAATGGTCCCTTTAGCCACCCCGGTACTTCCGCCATCCCCGGACACCCTGCTCTGTCCCCCTGTGTCTTCTTACTGGTTGAAAATGGCGGGCGCGTGCGTAGTGCACCCGCCGAGATCTGCAGGCAGGTACCCGGCAACAATAGGAGATTTTTCCTATTGGTTCATTTTGATCACTGTGGTTACAGAAGGATTTGGGGAAGCAAGGCCTTTAGTGAAGTAATTATCTAAGGCTGGTTTCACATTTGCGGATGGAGGGCTGCGGACTTCCTGCCACGCCTCCTCCGGTCAGCTCCACCTATTTCTGCATTCGGCTTTATGCGGCCTGCGTACCCTATCTTTAAACATTGGGTACGCAGGCCGTGCCACAGCATGCAGATGCCGCCGCATGCGTCGTTTTGACAGTGCAGCGACTCGCGTAGAACCAATCATGTTGGAATTTTATGCGGGCGCAGCATCGTCAAAACGACACATGCGGCGGCATCCGCATACTGCAGCACGGCCTGCATACCCAATGTTAAAGATAGGGTACGCAGGCCGCATAAAGCTGCATGCAGAAATAGGCAGAGCTGACCGGAGGAGGAGCGGCAGGGGGCGGGGCTTCAAGGAGCAAGTCCGCAGCCCTCCGTCCGCATATGTGAAAGTAGCCTAAGGCAGTTAGTTTGAAAGGGACTTGAAAAATAGAGGCCAACCCCTTTAACCAGACCTTAAAAGGACATGTCAAGCCCTCTGCATATCTTAACAGGACAAATAGAATGGGGTTGCCTGAACAAGACAGTTCCCTTGATGTAAATTATAGACTCTCTGATGTACCGCCGGGGGTAACATGTCAGTGAAAGAAACACTCTGGCACAGAAACTCACTGATATGGAAGATCTGGTCAGAGTCAAGCAGAAGGCACAGACTTTTAATAACAAATTAAGGAATTCCACCCCTGTCAAGGAATAAACAAAGACTATTTCTGGTAACAGAAGCTGTGTAGTGACATAAAATAGCACTTGCTTATCTTTACCAGTCCCTTGTTATCTTTACGGCATGAAGTTGTGCAGAGACATAATGAACTATATAGCAGTACCTGTACACGAGATCCCCATAACAACAGCAACACAATGTACTCATCACTGCTGTCCAATAACTGACCCAGCAAATAATGCACTCAATGTAAAAAGAGCCAAACGATGAGAAGAAAACTATAGATAATAAGCAGTCGTTTCTGAGATTGACATATAATGCTCCTCTGTGTTTGGGCTTTGTGTCTAATAAAGGCTCCTGGCACATATTACACTTAATAAGTGATCATATTTCTTTTCACAAGGCTCCTTATTCAGAGCGGCTTAAATAGTTTTCAGTGATCTGAAGAGTATCCTATGATTGTCAGATTTCCAAGATCCTTTTTTGGCAATGAGCTTCAATCTTGGCATATTTTCCTTCTCTCTGTGTGGGCCTTAAGTAAAATGCGACTTTTACTGTGGGTAGATAGACGGGAAACATTACCAGGGCTCTCATTCCTATCTAGGAGGTGGGGGGGTTCATGGTGGTAGCATTTGATTTACAAGTTTGCTGATTTGTTTTTACTAAAACTCAACTTTAAGACAACTATATTCACTAGGCTAAAGTCATCCAAACCTGCTGAGGTGGCAGGATTGGCAGAAAGTGTAATGTGTATGGGGCCATCCAAATCTCCCCAACAGTTGACATCAGGGGAGATTCAAGGGATTCCTTTGTGCTCTCTGGATATAAGTCGCAGCCAGAGGAGTCTGACAGCAGCTCTCTCTTAGAGAACTCAGGAACGCTGAGCTGAGAATATCCTATATATGGGGATGATGCGAAGTATCGTTTGGCTGACAGCAATCTAATGGGGGCATTCTGTGCACCTATATATCTGGATGTATCTCATTTTCATAGATTATAGAAAATATTTATATTACAATTTTGCAAGGAATTGGACTGGCTCATCCTTCAAGCAATATCCATCAGCCTGTATCCAAGCTATATAGTAGTAAACATTGGCGGGCACAAAACCACCATTGTCTGCTGGCAGGGAACTTGATTCTTTTGTGCTTACCTTTTTTATTATTGGGAAATCATGCTGGCTAATGTGACTTACTGAACTTGTATCTACAATCAGGCTGATAGTTCATTTAATCCTATTGGTCACATTAAGGCTAGGGCTAAGTGGCGACAATTAAAAGACGATACATTGCAACATTGGATGTAACGATATCTTATGGTGCCGCATTGTGAGCTGTATGTTTCAATACGTGTTGGATTTTCTGCCATTGGTCCCAAGTCGCATGCGACACACTTGAATTCATAGACTTCAAATGCAAGAGGGAATATGAGACTTGCATACAAATTGGCTGTTTTATTTGCAGCAAAATCACAGCTTTAAAATAGTTGTTTTTATAAGAATTGTGGTTGCATGACACATATCGCCGTCTAGCCCTAGCCTAATATACACTCATATTTCTATCAGACAAAATGAGGTTAATGATCCCTTTTCCCAAGGAAACTACTCTAGTGTTCTAATTTTAATGGGGGAGGTGCACTGTCTGACTAAACAGGAAACATAGTATAGAGTATCCTTCCTGAGATGCAGGAAAGTAATGGCCATTACTGAAATGGAGAAGTGTGATTAAAGCCGACATCGATATGATAGGAACAAGATCTGACAATTCGGGTATGCAGTATAATGGTGATCAGTCTATACAAAAAGGAACACATTTTGGAAAGGAAAACCTTAACAAAACAAAAGGAAATGCAGCTTTATTGTTCATAGTATAGAACAGTGTTGCGATGACTGTGCAGATATAAGGGGGAAGTAAAAAATACAAACAAACAAAAAAAACTTGTGTGAATCAGAAAAGGACCTATTGTATAAATCTGTTTATATTATATGTTTTTTTTTCCATATCACAATCCATGTTAAAAAATACAATTGAAATCTTGCAATGTTCACACTGGTCACTGGGTTTTTAGAAACTTGCGGTTGTTTCAGGAAACATGACCATGCCTCACAGACCAGAATCAGATCCTAACTTTTGGTCACTGTGAGCAGTGGGGAAGCAGAGTCAGGTGTGAAGTCGCCTATTGCTCTTGGGCTTTTCTCCACTCCAGAGCTGTGGACGTAATAAGATAAAGTTCCAACTCTGATCTTTCCTACATTCCGATTATGACTCCTTCGCAAATGGCCAATTACTAACATCAGATTTATTGTAGTAAAATAGTAACATCACTATATCACCGTTTTAGTGATAGAATCACTATATCACTGTTTGATTGACAAAACTAAATAAGATATCTAAAAGTATCTAATTTTCCATGAAAGTTTCTTAACTAGTCAATATCAGATATTTTTACAGAGCTTGAGTTTATAGATTTAGGCTATGTGCCCACGTTGCGTGTTAAAACGCACACTGAAATCCGGACTCCTTCCCAGAAATTGCGTGTTTTTTTCCCCGAGTGATTTCACCGCGATTCTGTTCGCGATTTTCTCAAGCACTTTCCAAGCGATTTGAAGCATCGCTTGGAAAGTGATTGACAGGTTGGTCACACTCGTCAAACATAGTGTTTGACAAGTGTGAGCAGCTTTTTACTATTGAGGCCGCCTATGCGGCATTAATAGTAAAAGATAAAATGTTAAAAATGATAAAAAAATAAAAAAATCGGGGTATATTTACCTTCCGGCGTCCCGCGCTGCCATCCTGGGCCTCAGCGTTCCCAGTAATGCCTTGCGAGACCTGTGCTGACGTTGTTCTCGCGTTACTATAGCGATCTTGCGAGACCGCTAGAGTCACGCGAGACTACATCATCACAGGACCTTGCCGCAAGGCATTACTGGGAACGCTTAGGCCGGGAATGCAGCGTGGGACGTCGGAAGGTAAATATACCCCGATTTTTTATTTTTTATTCTTTTTTTTACAGGGGTATGGTACCCAGGGCCTGGAGGACAGTCTCCTCTTCTCCACACCGTGGGTACCAACCGCACATGAGACGCTTAACTTCCAGCATGGTGGGCATAGCCACATGCGGGAAGTAAGCGATTCTCATGCATTCCTATGGGTGCGGAATCGCGGCAATTCTTTGCGATTCCGCACAAAAGAATGATCATGCTGCGATTTTTTCCGTGATGCGTTTCCGCCGCGGAAAAAAGCGCAGCATTAGCACAGCATGTGCGGAATGCCATAGGAATGCATGGGGGTGCGTTCTGTACACGATTTTTAAACGTTTTCGCAGCGTTTTCGTGCTGAAAATCGCGGCAAAAACGCTTAAAAATCGCATCGTGGGCACACAGCCTTAATCTGACAGCACCAAAAACTAGCTCAGACTCCCCATATACATTAAAGATTGGCTCAAGGAGAAAGCTGCCAGACAGCTCTAAATAAAAAGATACCGTGTTTCCCCGAAAGTAAGACCCTGTCTTACATTAATTTTACCCCAAAAAGTCCCACCCTGTCTTACTTTCGGGGGAGGTCTTACATTAGCCGAAAAAAAATGACAATTTCTTTTTAACCAATAAATTAACATTTATTAACATGCTGTTATACCCCATAACAGTGCCGTATCCCACTGCACACAGCCCCACACCACATAACAGTGCCGTATCCCACTGCACACAGCCCCACACCCCATAACAGTGCCGTATCCCACTGCACACAGCCCCACACCCCATAACAGTGCCGTATCCCACTGCACACAGCCCCATACCCTATACAGTACATGTTTCCCTACTTGGTTTTTAAATGCTGGACGTTTTCCTCTGCGGTGCGGCTGTGGGTGCGGAAGGCCTGTGCTGCAGGGAACGCTGTGCCAATCAGCAGGGAAACAGCGGTGACGTGGGGCTGGGGCGGCCAATTACAGCCCGAGCTGCTGGACCAATCAGTGCTCGAGCCGGGGGCCGGCGGTGACGTGGGGAACAGGGGCGGCCAATGAGCTGTTGAGCTGGGCGGATTGCAGGGTTAACACGGCGAGTTAACCCCATGAGCGCTGGACCCGCCCAGCTGCACCTGAGGACACCTCTGGAGCCTGGGGACCCAATGGGGGACAGCGGCGGCCCAAAGGTAAGGGCCTTACATTTCACAGCGGCCCCCAACCCTGCCTTACATTCGGGGGAGGCCTTACATTGAAGGACCCCCCGTAACCCCCACCCTGTCTTACTTTCGGGGGGGTCCTACTTTCGGGGAAACACGGTAGAAGCCATCGCTGCCTTGTCCCCAGCATTCACACACATTAGGTACACTCATAACTGCAGTACTACAATAAAGAGGACCTGTCATTTACTGTAGGTATGTAAAAAAAGATTGGTTAAAATGCTGTTGTTTCTTGATTATAGCTGGTTTTTTTTCTTGTGGTTTTCTGTTTTGCTTCCTGCCCCCTCTTACCTGGTTGCACATTGTATATATCTAGTCTTGTTAGTCTAGAGGGCATGACACTTAGCTCTTCGCTGTGGGAGTCTTTTTGACAATCCCCTATGGCTAACAAGACTAGATTTAGATATATGGTGCAAAAAGGGAAAGGAGGCCATATTTCAGGAATAGAGAAGCTGTTGGACAACAAAATAAACAATATCAAATTCAGAACTGCGGCATCTAGACCAGATAATAAAATATTTATCTATGTTGTGTAATTCTTTTATGGAATATTAGCTTGGTCAGTTTACCATAGTAAAATCATGTTCTTAGTGGCCAATGCTACCATCATCTTTATGGCTAACGTTGGCAACTGTCAAGTTATCGGTTAGCCATAAAAGCAATCAATGAATGAAAAAAAAATAACCTAAACACATGCTTCCTTACCTCCTGATGAAACACGAAGGTGATGGTGAAACGCGAGTTGAAATTGGACTCTGAGGTTACGGTCTCACTGATAAAACAATGGCTAACGCTATTCTCACAATACACTGTCTTATTATGGGTACAAACTAATATACTGATTTACCTTTTTAGTGTGCTATATACTACCTACTGTATATGTGTGCTAATAGTAATTTTTTTCATACAATATTTTGCCTATTTATGTGAAAATTGATACTTATTAACTTTCTTTTTTAAGTTACATGGGAAAACTTATTGACTCGAGTATAAGCCTAGGGTGGAAAATGCAGCAGCTGCTGGTAAATTTCAAAAATAAAAATAGATACCAATAAAAGTAAAATTAATTGAGACATCAGTAGGATAAAAGTTTTTGAATATCCATATTGAATCAGGAGCCCCATATTGTCATGATCCATGCTGGATTATGACAGATAAAAGCACTATTAACCTATTTTTTTTCCTTAAGCTGTGTGCTTAAAGTTAGTTTTTGCCCCCAGTGGCCATTAGGGTCATTGCACTCTGTGGTTTCAGTTCTAGTTTTGCCCCCCCGGTGGCCGTAAGGGTCATTGCACTCTGATTACTTTAGTTTAGTGCACATGATTATCACTAACAGGTGTGATGGCTCTGACCTATAAAAGAGTGTGAGGTGTTGCAATCACTGTTGGTGATATTGCTCATTTCCAACCAAGACTGGTGAAGGAAGGAACTACAGAGAGCAGCTCAGGGGAGCTCTCGTGTAAAGTCTGGTGAAGGAAGGAATTACAGAGAGGTGTTCCTTGCAGCTCTGACAAAGCTTGGAGAAGTAGCAGCTATTCTGGAGGAAAGCTGCATTCTGGTGGTGGACTCTGTTGCTGGGAGCTATAGCAACAGAGCAAAGCTAAGTGGTGTTAACCCTGTTTGTATATTCCCTGGTGTGTATTAGTACAGCGGTGGGGCCAGTGCCTGCACCACCCAGCTCCCTAGCAAAGGATAGGTGTAGGGTGTGCTAGGGAGACAGGTTCCGGCTCGGCGACAGGTGAGGAGCCTGTATAGGGAACGCTAGGAGTGTGAGGGACACTGATTCAGGGGAGTGCAGGAGGTATCCACGTCCCCGTTCCCTATCGCAGGGCCCACCATTGTAACTGTTTCCCTTTCCCCCGTGTCTTGTTGTTTTAGTTACCGGCCTGCGGGTCGTGTCCCACAGAACAGTTACACGTGACACATATAATGCTCTATACAGTTCATGATGGGCCCCATAAGATGCTCCATACAAAATAAGCCCCATATAATGCTCCATACAGTTCATGATGGCCCCCATAAGATGCTCCAATAAAAATACGCCTCATATAATGCTCCATAAAGTTCATGATGCACAAAGGTTAATAACGGCTCCGTAAGATAGTCCATAGAATATGCCACATATGCTGCTCCATAAAGGTTGATGGCCCAATAAGATGCTTCATAGAATAATATGCCCCATATGCTGCTCCATAAAGGTTAATGGCCCCATAAGATGCTCAATAGATATATATGCCCCATATGCTGCTCCATAAAGGTTGATGGCCAGATAAGATGCCCCATATAATGCTGCATAAAGGTTGATGGCCCCATAAGATGCTCCATAGATATATAAGCCCCCTACGCTGCTGCGATAAAAAAAGACATACTCACCTCTCGTCGCTGGGGGCAGGAGCCGGTGTCCTGAGCAGGCGTGGACCCCATCGCGCTATGCATACCAGGACAGCGACATGGCAGCCATGCATATAATGACAGGGACGAGGGAGCCATGCATACCAAGACAGGGACGGGGGAGCCATGCATACAATGACAGGGACGGGGGAGCCATGCATAAGATGACAGGGACGTGGGAGGCATGCATACAATGCCAGGGAAGGGGGAGGCATGCATACAATGACAGGGATGGGGGAGCCATGCATACAATGACAGGGATGGGGAGCCATGCGTACAATGACAGGAACGGGGGAGCCATGCATACAATGACAGGGATGGGGAGCCATGCGTACAATGACAGGAACGGGGGAGCCATGCATACAATGACAGGGACGGGGGAGCCATACATACCAGGATAGGGATGAGGGGGACAATGCATATCCGGCTTATACTTGAGTCAATAAGCTTACCCATCTCTTGCGAGAAGTCCACTGTAGAGGTAATTCACGCCTTGGATTCTTGGACCATGGCGTGAATTACCTCTACGATGGATTTCTCGCAAGAGATGGGATACACCTCACAAAACCTGGGAAACACATATTCGCCAGAAGACTTGCCACATTCATCAGGAGGGCTTTAAACTAGAAGAAGAGGGGATGGGAGGAAAAACAGCAGACAAGAACATGCAGCAGAAGGACAAACTAATCAAGGATACTAGATGTGGTAAAGAGGACGCAAGACAGGGTACTCAGAAGGAAGCTAAGAAAAATGAAGCAAAACTTCTTTCCTGCATGCTGACCAACGCAAGAAGCCTGACCAATAAGATTGAAGATCTGGAGTTGGTAATGTATGAGGAAAAATACGACATAGTAGGAATAACTGAGACATGGTTAGACGACAGCTATGACTGGGCGGCTAGCTTGCAAGGATATGATTTGTTTAAGAGGGATCGTAAAAAAAGGAAAGGGGGTGGAGTCTGTCTATATATAAAGTCCACTTTAAAGCCCACACTAAGAGAAGATATACAAGAAGGAAATGAAGAGGTGGAGTCTCTATGGGTGGAGATACAAGGAGAGAAAAGTAATAAAATCCTCATAGGGGTTTGTTATAAGCCACCAAATATAACAGAAACCACTGAAAATGTATTATAGAAACAAATAGACAAAGCAGCAAATCCCAATGAGGTGATTATTATGGGGGACTTCAACTACCCTGACATAGACTGGGAAACTGAAACCTGCGTTTCTCAGAAAGGAAACCAATTTCTGTCAGTGACCAAGGATAATTATCTGTCACAACTTGTGCAGGGCCCAACTAGAGGGACAGCCCTTCTGGACTTAATTTTAAGCAACAGGCCAGATAGAATAACAGAAGTACGAGTCGATGGGCACCTAGGGAACAGTAACCACAATATAATACAATTCCACTTGTCCTTCAGTAAGGTGCCCTGGAAGGGGGTTACGAAAACGCTGAATTTCAGGAAAGCAAAGTTTGATCAGCTTAGAGAGGACCTTCGCTGAATTGATTGGGACAATGTCCTCAAAAATAGGAGCACAGAAAATAAATGGGAAATATTTAAATCAGTTTTACACACCCACTGCGAGCTAGCCATACCGTACAGAAATAAAAGGGCTAGGAACAGGAGAACACCAATGTGGCTAAATAAGGATGTAAAAAGGGCAATAAATAACAAGAACAAGGCATTTAGGAAGCTAAAACAAGAAGGCAATGAAGAAGCATTGAAAAGTTATAGAGAAAAAAATAAAATGTATAAAAAAACAAATACATTTAGCAAAAGTGGAAACTGAGAGACTCATTGCTAAGGAAAGTAAAACAAACCCCAAATTATTCTTTAATGATATAAACAGTAAAAAGATTAAAATTGATGGTGTCGGCCCTTTAAAGCAGTGGTCCCCAACCTTTTTTGCACCAGGGACCGGTTTCAAGCAAGACCATTCTTCCATGGCCCGGCAGGGCGGGGATGGAGGTGTGGCAGGGGTGGGGCTTTGGTCATAAGGGGGCGGGGCTATGGACACGGTTGTAGTGTAGCAGTGCATACTTACAATTAAATAACATTTATAATGTGACTCAACTCACCATAGGTTTTGAATGAGTGCTCCATCACCCCCTTCTCCCCATCATTGCCTTCACCCCATCACTCCCCTCTCCCCATCATTGCCTTCACCCCATCACTCCCCTCTCCCCATCATTGCCTTCACCCCATCACTCCCTTCTCCCCATCATTGCCTTCACCCCATCACTCCCCTCTCCCCATCATTGCCTTCACCCCATCACTCCCTTCTCCCCATCATTGCCTTCAGCCCATCACTCCCCTCTCCCCATCATTGCCTTCACCCCATCACTCCCTTCTCCCCATCATTGCCTTCAGCCCATCACTCCCCTCTCCCCATCATTGCCTTCACCCCATCACTCCCTTCTCCCCATCACTCCCCTCTCCCCATCATTACCTTCACCCCATCACTCCCTTCACCCCATCATTGCCTTCACCCCATCACTCCCTTCTCCCCATCATTGCCTTCAGCCCATCACTCCCCTCTCCCCATCATTGCCTTCACCCCATCACTCCCTTCTCCCCATCATTGCCTTCACCCCATCACTCCCCTCTCCCCATCATTGCCTTCACCCCATCACTGCTGTCTCTCCATCACTTCCCTCATGGCCTTCTCCTCATGTCCCCATCTCCTCCAGGGCCAGGCTACACAAACACAGACCAACACACACATACATACACACACATACACATACATATTATACGTACACACACACAGACACACACATACATACATACACACACATACATACATACACACACATACACACACATACACACACACACACACATATTATACGTACACACACACACACAGACACCACCTCTCTCCTCTCACCTGCCCGCCGCCCGCACTTCCTCGCTCTGACACAGCAGCGGCCGCGCTCCTCTCTGTGTCAGAGACAGGAAGCGCGGGCGGCGGGCAGGAAGCTGGACGGGTCCTTGCAGCTCCGCTCCTGCTATTCCCTCTAGCAGGCAGCGGAGCTGCTTGGATCGCTCCCTGCCGCCGCTACACACGCCGCCCCAGCCCCCGCTACGCCACTGACCGCCCCTGGCTCCCCTTGTGTCCGCGGACCGGCAAGGGCACTGCAGCGGCCCGGTGCTGGGCCGCGGACCGGCGGTTGGGGACCCCTGCTTTAAAGAACAATGAGGGTGAAATCATAGAGAGCGATGTGGGAAAAGCAAATGTTTTAAATACTTTTTTCTCAACAGTGTTCACACAGGAAAAGGATTTGCCAGGGGAAATGCAGAGTGATAATGTAAACTCCCCATTAAGTATTACCTGCCTAACCCAGGAAGAAGTGTAGAACCGCCTTAGTAAGATTAAAATTGAGAAATCACCAGGCCCTGATGGCATTCACCCTCGGGTATTACGGGAGTTAAGTAATGTTATAGACAGGCCTCTATTCCTTATATTTAAAGACTCTATAGAAACAGGGTCTGTTCCTTTTGATTGGCGGCAAGCAAATGTGGTACCAATATTCAAAAAGGAGTGTAAAAGGGAACCTGGAAACTATAGGCCGGTAAGCTTAACATCTGTTGTGGGTAAAATTTTTGAAGGGTTTCTAAGGGATACCATTATGGAATATCTCAATGTTAATTAATGTTTAACTCCATATCAACATGGACCTATGAAGGATCGCTCCTGTCAAACTAACCTGATCAGCTTCTATGAGGATGATGATTTTCGTGAGAAAATTAGGTGCCTCGGCTTATACGCGAATATATACTGTCTATTACGGGACCTACCAGTCCAGATAGGAACAACAGTCCAAAGCATATTTTAGGATTACCCTTAGTCCGTGGTCACACTTGTAAGGAGTGTCCGGCTGCATGTATTTCTATGCAGCTGAGCGCTCTGGTCTTGAGTGCCGGCGGCAGTGCCAGGTGAGACGTGAGACTCATGCGAGATTCTCACAAGTGTGACCCCGGCCTTAATCACTATTATAGTAAGTCAGTTGATAGTATTGCTTACCCCACTTACGCACAAATACAGGACACTGATTGACTAAAAGCCAGAGATTTGTAAGTCGCAATACATATTTAAACTAACAATATGATGTAGTGCAAAATAAGAGAATACATTCTGTAAACACGATGCAAATATAACAATATCCAGGTAATTATTCTCTATTGTTATTGGATTAGAATGATATGTATGAGGGCAAAGAATGGAAAGAAAAAACCACAAGACAATCAATGCTCATTTCCTGGCTTATTTACACGGGCTGGCATCAGTAGAATAGTTTCATCCCAGTACAACATAATTTTCACGCCAGGATAAACTATTTGATCACCTGACTTACGAATGCAGGTTTGACGACTATTAGTTCATATAAATTGGAGAGATTCTAATGGAACTACGCAGAGATCTAGTAAGACCTCTTCTGGACACTGTGTACAGTTTTGGAGATCCCACCTGTAAAAGGACACTGATAAAATAGAGATCGGGCCAAAAGATGGGGAGCACAAATGGTTGAAGATCTCAAGCTCAGCACTTACAAAGATAGATTTAAAGAACTTCATAACCTGTAAGGGATTGGGTAAAAGGAGGGCATCATTAAAATCTATAAATATGCTCAATACTTGAATAAGATCAGGACAGAAGTATTTTCACCCCTTCCAGAC
Source organism: Dendrobates tinctorius (assembly GCF_039654945.1). NCBI lineage: Eukaryota > Metazoa > Chordata > Amphibia > Anura > Dendrobatidae > Dendrobates > Dendrobates tinctorius. The sequence continues at coordinate 8,849,922 of NW_027361758.1, forward strand.
CTGGCGTTTTCCCATTTCTGCATTTTTATAGTAACATAGTATTTAAGGTTGAAGGAAGACTAACTAAGTCCATCTAGTTCAACTCATAACCTAACATGTTGATCCAGAGGAAGGCAACAAAAAAAAAATGCGGCAAACACTAAGCTCCACATTGGGGAAAAAAAATTCCTTTCCGACTCCACATACGACAATCATACTCGCTCCCTGGATCAATGCCCTATCAAGGAATCTAGTATACTGTATATACCCTGTAATATTATACTTTTCAAGAAAGGCATCCAGTCCCTTCTTAAATTTTAGTAGGGAATCACTTATTACAACATCATATGGCAGAGAGTTCCATAGTCTCACTGCTCTTACAGTAAATAATCCGCTTCTGTGATTATGCTTAATGCTATGTGCACACGCTGCGGATACACCCGCGGATTTGTATCTGCGGATCCGCAGGTAAAACCGCAGCTAAAATGACCTGCGGTTTTACCTGCGAATTGGCCAGCTGTTTTCCCCTGCGGTTTGACACCTGGACAATGGAATAGGTGGCAAACCGCAGCGGAATCCGCAGAAAGAATTGACATGTCAATTCTTTCTGCAGATTCAAAACCGCAGCTTTTCCGCAGTTGAAAATCCGCAGCATGTGCACAGCAGAATGTAAATCACATAGACTTACATTGTACTGTACACTGTCTGCAGAACTGCTGCGGATCCGCAGCATCAAAATCCACAGCGGATCCGCAGCAGAATCCGCAGCGTGTGCACATAGTCTAAACCTTCTTTCCTCCAGATGTAGAGGATGCCCCCTTGTCCCCGTCTCAAGTCTAAGATTAAAAAGATCATTAGAAAGGTCTTTGTACTGTCCCCTTATATTTATACATTGTAATAAGATCACCCCTAAGCCGCCGTTTTTCCCAACTAAATAACCCCAAGTGTAACAACCTGTCTTGGTATTGCAGACCCCCAGTACCCTAATAACCTTGGTCGCTCTTCTCTGCACCCGCTGCAGTTCAGCTATGTCTTTCTTATACATCGGAGACAAGAACTGTACACAGTATGTTAAGTGTGGTCGCACTAGTGACTTGTATAGAGGTAAGATTATGTTCTCCTCATGAGCATCTATGCCTCTTTTAATGCATCCCATTATTTTATTTGCCTTTGCAGCAGCTGCCTGACACTGGCCACTAAATGTGAGTTTGTCGTCCACCCGTGTCTTTTTCAGTGACAGTTTTGCCCAGTGTTTTACAATTAAGCACATTAATTATACATCTTATTTCTTCTACCCAAGTGCATGACCTTACATTTATCCCCATTAAAGCTCATTTACCATTTATCAGCCCAAGCTTCTAGTTTACATAAATCCTCATGTAATATAAAATTGTCCTCCTCTGTATTGCTTACCCTGTAGAGTTTAGTGTCATCTGCAAATATTGAAATTCTACTCTCTATGCCCCCTACAATAAATAGGCTAAAAAGAAGCAGGCCCAATACTGACCCGTGGTACTCCACTGCTAACTGCGACCCAGTCCGAGTGTGCTCCATTAATAACCACTGTTTGTTTCCTATCCGTGAGCCAGCTCTTAACCCACTTACACATATAGTCCCCTATCCCCATTGTTCTCTGCCATCTGGAAAAGGAGAGAGAGAGATTTAATGCCGCTGCCAGAACGCTATTCAGGGTTAAAATGCTTCCCTGAGCAAATCTTCCAGGCATGCGCACTTGGAAATAGCGGACCGTCGCTACCAAAAACGTTTCAGAGTCCATCTGCTCCGCCTGGGAGCAAAAAAAAAGGGGCAATCCGTTTTTTGTTAGAAAACTGGCGGATTTTGACTGACGTCAAAAAACGGAAGTGTGAAACAGGCCTTAGTCTGACAGAAACAGTCCCTCGTAAACCCATGTTGATATTGGGTCATGAGGTTTCATTAAACAAAACCTAAAATTTGACGTACATAAAAAAATTATACTTCTTTATTAAAGATTTTGTGACAATTTTAGAGGTTCTCCCTATTAAAAGGATAGTGAATAACTTCTTGATCACTGGGGGTCCAAACTATCGTAAGAAAAGGGCTCTGAATAACATTGCTAGAATTGTGTGGACTTCAAGCATGTACACATCGGCTCCCTTCATTTTTAAAAACACATCTGCTTAGTCAAGCCTATCACCTCAACTCACTAGCCTAGCTCTCCCCTGTTCCCTCATTCTAAATGTTAATCATAATCTGCTCCCTCTTATTCATCTGTCTCCACATCCTCCATGCACCCAATACCACTTAGTAACTGTACCTAGACAAATCCTAGCTGGTGACCGAGTCATGCAGCTTAATATGAAAACCCTATTTTGTATGGTCCAGCCATCATTATTATAACAAGCACGTTCTACCTATTGTGTTTCCCTATTTCCTTATAGATTGTAAGCTGGCAAGCAGGGCCCTCACTCCTCCTGTAACTGTTGAAATATGTTACATTATATTGTTTTTATTGTCAGAACATGTCCCAGCTTAATTGTAAAGCGCTGTGGAATATGTTGGCTCTATATAAATTAAGATTATTCTTATTATTACTACTATAAGCAGTCGAACCCCCTGAAAGCAGGCAGTTATCCCCCATCCTATGGCTAGACGATATCTTCCAAACATGAAATACCCTCGAAGTTTCAAAAATATTATATTAACTCTTTTTTTAATTTATCACCTCAGGGTAGATAGTGTTGTCATCCTGGGGGGTGTCGCAGCCCCCCCTTGCAACTACCATCTCTGTGATTGTCTGTTCAACTTTGAACAGCCAGTCGCAACATTTCTTAGTGTGTTTCAGGCAATTAGATTGGAGAAGAAAGAAGAAAGGACACAAAAGACATCTGTAAGAAGATCCCTGCTTGATCTCTCCTCATCCACCCCAATCCCCCTCCAACCCATCCCCCTCATAGAAGGAGGAGAGAAGAAAGAAAAGATAACTGTTAGTTTTTTGATCCCTGCCTAATCTCTCCTCATCCACCCCAATCACCCTCTCCCCCACCCTCCAACCCCCCCTTTGCACCGCCTCCGTTCGCACATCCAGCAGCCGCCAAGCGTTGGTTAATGACGTAGTTCATTGATCAGAACTCGTGCTCCGCTGTTTTATATTTTTTTCACTGACTTTTTTTTTCTCTTCGGTTGCTTTTTTTTTGGGTTTTTTTTTTTTTTTTTTTTTTTAAAAGAACTCTCTCAAACACTCTGTAAACGTGACATGATGCCTGCAGACCATTCATAGTCTGTATTCCAAAACATTACTTCTTCCCTTCCCTTCCGAGCCCTGCCGTGCACCCAAACAATGGTTTTCTCTCACATATGGGGTCTCAGCGTACTCAGAAGAAATTGTACAAGAATTTTTGGGGTCCAATTTCTCCCGTTACCCTTGTGAAAATAAATAAATTAAGGGTTAAAAGATAATTTTTGTGGAAAAAATGATTTTTTAATTTTTACAGCGTTATAAACTTTTGTGAAACACTTGGGGGTTCAAAGTGCTCACCAAAGATCTAGATACGTTCCTTAGAGGCTCATTTTTGGGGTGTTTCTACTGTTTAGGCACATCAGGGGCTCTGTAAATGCAACATGATGTCCGCAGGTCATTCCATAGAAATCTGCATTTCAAAACATCACTCCTTCCGTTCCGAGCCCCGATGTGCATCCAAACAGCAGTTTTCTCCCACTTATGGGGTATATACGCGTACTCAGGAGAATTTGCACAACAACTTTTGGGGTCCAATTTATTTGGTTACCCTTGTGAAAATAAAAGATTGGGGGCTAAAAGATAATTTTTGTGGAAAAAAATGATTTTTTTTATTTTCACGGCTCTACGTTACAAACTTCTGTGAAACATTTGGGGGTTCAAAATGCTCGCCACACATTTTTTTTAAGTTCCTTGAGGGGTCTGGTTTCCAAAATGGGGTCACTTGTGGGGGGTTTCCACTGTTTAGGCACATCAGGGGCTCTCCAAATGCATCATGATGTCCGATCTGAATTCCAACCAATTTTGCATTGTAAAAGCTAAACAGTGCGCATTACATTCCGAGCTCTGCCGTGCGCACAAACAGTGGTTTTCCCCAACATATGGGGTATCACCATACTCAGAACAAATTGCACAACTTTTGGGGTCCAATTTCTCTGGTTACCCTTGTGAAAATAAAACATTGGGGGCTAAAAGACCATTTTTGTGGAAAAAATTGTGATTTTTTTTATTTTCACAGCACTACGTTATAAACTTCTGTGAAGCACTTGGGGATTCAAAGAGCTCACCACACATCTAAATAAGTTCCTTGAGGGGTCTAGCTTCCAAAATGGGGTCACTTGTGGAGGGTTTCCACTGTTTAGGCACATCAGGGGCTCGCCAAACGTAATATGGCGTCCATTAATTATTCCTGCAAATTTTACATTCAAAAAGTCAAACGGCGCACCTTCCCTTCCGAGCTCTGCTGTGCGCCTAAACAGTGGTTTTCCCCATATAGGGGCTATCAGCATGTTCAGGAATAATTGCATTACAAGTTTTTGGGGTTCAATTTTTCCTTTTACCCTTGTGAAAAAAAATTTAGTCTAAAGTTAAATTTAGTGAAAAACTTAAATGTTCATTTTTTCCTTTCACATTCCATTAATTCTTGTTAAGCACCTGAAGGGTTAATAAACTTCTTGAATGTGGTTTTGAGTACCTTGTGGGGTGCAGTTTTTAGAATGTTGTCACTTTTGGATATTTTCTATCATATAGACCTCTCAAAGTAACTTCAAATGTGATGTGGTCCCTAAAAAAATTGTTTTGTACATTTTGCTGTAAAAACCACCATGGTTACTTACCGGTAGCCGGTTTTTCCGGAACCCATGACAGCACCACATGAGAGAGAGCGATCCGCCCCGCCAGGACAGGAACCTACTGAAACATAAGGGGCGGCACCTCTCCCCCGCTTCAGTTGGATTACAGAGCATTTGAGAGGACTTCCCGGTTAGTTAAATATTTATCCAACACCACATCACACAAATACACCCGACTATTGTGCACACCCAAACGGTGAAAAAAGGGGGGGAAATATACGGGTGATGTCATGGGTTCCGGAAAAACCGGCTACCGGTAAGTAACCATGGTGGTTTTCCCTTCACCCATGACAGCACCACATGAGAGATTCTGGAGACTTCGAACACCTTAGGGAGGGACCACCGCTTGCAGCACCCTTCTACCAAAGGTCAAGTCAGCAGAGGAGGATAGATTTAGTCTATAGTGTCTAAAGAAAGTTGAGGGTGAGGCCCAGGTAGCGGCCTTACAAATTTGCTCTATTGATACCTCTGCTTTCTCAGCCCAGGAGGTCGCCACGGCTCTGGTGGAATGAGCCTTGATGCCGTCAGGAACCTGGACGCCACTAGCTGAATAGGCTACACTAATGGCCTCCCTAATCCATCGGGCAATAGTCCCCTTTGACACTCCATAACCTTTCCTAGCACCCTGGAAGGCTACAAATAGGGACTGGGACCTCCTCCACTGGCTGGTTATAGACATATACTCTACTAGGGTTCTTTTAACGTCTAGGCTATGAAATTTCTCCTCCCCTGGGTTTTTCGGATTCTCGCAAAAGGAAGGGAGGACAATCTCTTGGTTTCGGTGAAAGTTAGTTACTACTTTCGGCAAGTAAGCAGGGTCTGTTCTCATAACCACCCTATCCTGGTATATCTGGGTATATGGTGGGTTGACTGAAAGGGCCTGTAAGCCACTAACTCTACGTGCCGACGTTAGAGCTACCAAAATGATGGTTTTTAGAGTGAGATTTTTAGTTGAAATCTGCTGTATGGGTTCAAACGGCTCCTTCGTAAGGGCTTCCAGCACCAGATTTAGATCCCATGGAGCTATTTTCAGTAAGGAAACTGGCCTAGATCTGTGGCAAGATTTTATAAACCTGGCTACCCATCTGTTTGCCGCTATATTGCAATTGTATAATGCACCCAGCGCTGAAACCTGTACCTTGAGGGTATTAACCGCCAGGCCTAGCTGTAGGCCTGCCTGCAAGAACTCCAAGATGGACTCGATTGGGGGTTCTTGACCTAACGGTTTTCCCAGGAATTGTAGGAATTTTTTCCACGTTCTGCCATATATGTTGGTTGTTATTGGTTTTCTACTTTTCATTAGAGTAGTCACCAACCCCGGGGAAAACCCTTTATCTCTCAAAAGTGACCTCTCAAATTCCACGCCGTCAGATGGAGCCCCTTGACTTGTCTGTGGAATATCGGCCCCTGAGCTAACAAATCTGGAATCTCTGGCAGTACCCACGGGTCCGAGAGAGACATCATTTGTAGTAGTGAAAACAACGGTCTTTTTGGCCAGAACGGGGCTATGAGGATTACTCTGGCTTGCTCGTCTCTTATCTTTTTTACCACTGCCGGGATTAACGCTACTGGGGGAAAGGCATAGCTCAGTTTGAACAGCCACGGGATTTGTAGAGCGTCTACTGCCCACGGGTTTTCCCCTGGGTTTAATGAGCAGAACCTCCTCACTTGCCGGTTGCTTTTGGTGGCAAAGAGGTCGATTACTAGCTGCCCCCATAACTGTACTATCTTCTGGAATATTACACGATTTAAGGTCCACTCTCCCTGTTTTAACTTGTTGCGGCTTAGAAAGTCGGCTTGAACATTTTCTGTCCCTTTGATATGTAGGGCTGTTAGGGAGGTTAGATGTTGCTCTGCTTTGAGGAAGATTCTTTTGGCTTCGTCCATTAGGGAGTTTGACCTTGTCCCTCCCTGGTGGTTGACATACGCCACTGCCACCCTGTTGTCTGACATAATTCGGACGTTTCGACCCTGTAACATGGGAATGAATGCCTCTAGGGCTCTGTTTATCGCTCTTAACTCTCTTAAGTTGGAGGAAGCCTTCTGCTCTATGTGACCCCAGGACCCTTGGGCCATATGTTCTCTCAGGTGTGCCCCCCATCCCGAGGAGCTTGCGTCTGTCAATATTACATCGGACACGGGCCTGTGCCACAAAGTTCCCCCTGTTAAATATGTGCCGTCTAGCCACCAAGTGAGAGAGTTTTTCCCCCTTTCGGAAAGTTCCAGCTTCCCTTCTAAACCCCCTTTCAATCGTCTCTGGGCTGACAAGATTTCCGCCTGCAGTTGTCGGGTATGAAACTGTGCCCAGTTGACCGCTGGGATACAGGCTGTTAGCGTGCCCAACAGGGACATTGCCCTTCTTAGGGTCATGTGAGGATGCTGTATTGCCGTAAGGGTCATTTCTCTCACCTTCTCTAGTTTTTTCTCTGGCAAGAGACAAACTTGACGGTCGGAGTCCAAGACGAAACCTAGAAACGTTTGTTTCCTTAGGGGTTGAAGTTTTGATTTTTTTAAGTTTACCATCCAACCCAGTCTTTGCAGGGTCTCTGTTATCTTCTCTACCTGATGTGCACAGTGATGTTCTGAATTGCCAATGACCAGAAAATCGTCCAAGTAAGGCACCATAATCACATTGTGGATTCGAAGGAAAGCTGTCATTTCCGCTATTACTTTTGTAAAAATCCTTGGCGCTATGGAGATGCCAAACGGAAGAGCTGTAAATTGAAAATGCCTGAGGTCGCCCTGGATATATAGGGCTACCCTCAGGTATTTCTGGTACTCTTGGTGCATCGAGATATGGTAATAGGCATCCTTCAAATCTATTACGGCCATGAAGCAGTTGTGGTGTAACAGCTTTACGGCCGAAGTCACTGATTCCATTTTGAATGTTTGGTTCATGATCCATTGATTGAGGCGCCTGAGATTTATTATCGTTCTGAAGGAAAGGTCGGGTTTTTTTATTAGGAAGAGGGGAGAATAGAACCCCCTTCTTTCTTGATCTTTCGGGACCTCTACCAGAACTTGTTTCTCCAATAGTCCTAAGATTTCTGTTTCTATGGCTGATTGCTCTCCTGGTTCCTTTCTGACGGGGGTCACCACAAATGAAGCTCTTGGATACTGGAAGAAGGGGATTTTTAGGCCATTCTTTATAATTTTCAGGATCCAATTGTTGGCCGATATTTTCTCCCATTCTTGAGAAAAGAGCCTCAATCTTCCCCCCACAGGAGGGCTGGTGTCATTGCGGGGATTTTTTGGCGGTTGAGGTATTTCCCCCAAACATGAACCCTGGTTCTTTTTTCCTCTTGTCGTCCCACCTCCTCTGCGCCGCTGACGTCGGACGCCGGTCTCCGCCCCCGGCTTCCCCTGCATGCAGGCGAAGGACGGGCGCGCGCGCAGGGGGAGGGCGGCACGTGGAGAAACCTCCGAAGGGAGGACATCGGGACGTGCCCGCACGAACCCGGGGCCCGGATCAGGCAACACCCCGGGGACTGCGCTACCAGCTGCCGACGGCCGGCGTCGCAGGTAAGTCAGCCCTGCAATTTAAACGCCGGGACGGCCCTGGGTCTTTCATCCTGACAGGCGCCGCCGCTGTCAGAGGGATTCCTTTCCAGGACAGGAACCCAACTGAAGCGGGGGAGAGGTGCCGCCCCTTATGTTTCAGTAGGTTCCTGTCCTGGCGGGGCGGATCCCTCTCTCTCATGTGGTGCTGTCATGGGTGAAGGGAAAATAAGAAATTGCTGGTCAACTTTTAACCCTTTTAACTTCCTAACAAAAAACTATTTTATTTAAAAAACTGTGCTGATGTAAAGTAGACATGTGGGAAATGTTATTTATTAACTATTTTGTGTGACATATCTCTGATTTAAGGGCATAAAAATACAAAATTTGAAAATTGCTAAATATTCGCCAAATTTCCATTTTTTTATTTTTTTTTACACAAATAAAGGCAAGAAATTTTACCAATATCATGAAATACAATATTTCCTGAAAAAAAAACAATCTCAGAATCAGGGGGACCTGTTAAAGCGTTCCAGATGTTATCACCTCATAAAGTGACAGTGGTTAGAATTGTAAAAATTGGCCTGGTCATTACGTGAAAACCACCTTCGGAGGTAAAAGGGTTAAAGAAGGGGATTCAACATGACGTCATAATACCATATTGCCCATAGATGAACACTTGGCCAAAAATAACACTTACAGCGCATTGCGAAAGTATTCGGCTCCCTGGAATTTTTCAACCTTTTCCCACATATCATGCTTCAAACATAAAGATACCAAATGTAAATTTTTGGTGAAGAATCAAGAACAAGTGGAACACAATTATGAAGTTCAACGAAATCAATCAATCAAATTTATTATCGCCAAGTACATATTACATATATACAAGGAATTCTTTGTGGCAAAGAGGCAACATAATATATAACAGATACAACAAGTAACATCTAACAAGACAGATACAGTATATAGTCTACACATGACGATTTAATTGTTGAACAGAGAGTGGATAGAAGCTGTTCATATGGCGGTTGGTGCTGCATTTGGGGACTCTGAAGCGACGTCCTGAAGGGAGTAGTTGGAATGAGGAGTGTCCCGGGTGAGAGGGATCGGATGAAATTTTCAATGCGTGGGATCGAATACTCTTATCATAAAGATGTAAAATTGTATTGGTTATTTTAAATTTTTGTGGAAATTTAAAAACTGAAAAGTAGGGCGTGCAATATTATTCAGCCCCTTTAATTTCAGTGCAGCAAACTCAATCCAGAAGTTCATTGTGGATCTCTGAATGATCCAATGTTGTCCTAAATGACTAATGATGACAAATATAATCCACCTGTGTGTAATCAAGTCTCCGTTTAAATGCACCTGCTCTGTGATAGTCTCAGGGTTCTGTTTGAAGCACAGAGAGTATCATGAAGACCAAGGAACACAACAGGCAGATCCGTGATACTGTTGTGGAGAAGTTTAAAGCCGGTTTTGGATACAAAATGATTTCCAAAACTTTAAACATCCCAAGGAGCACTATGCAAGCAATCATACTGAAATGGAAGGAGTATCATACCACTACAAATCTACCAAGACCCGGCCATCCCTCTAAACTTTCATTTCAAACAAGGAGAAGACTGATCAGAGATGCAGCCGAGAGGCCCATGATCACTCTTGATGAACTAGAGATCTACAGCTGAGGTGGGATAGTCTGTCCACAGGACAACAATCGGTCGTACACTGCACAAATCTGACCTTTATGGAAGAGTGGCAACAAGAATGCCATTTCTCAAAGATATCCATAAAAAAGTGTTGTTTAAAGTTTGCAACAAGCCACCTGGGAGACACACCAAACATGTGGAAGAAGGTGCTCTGGTCGGATGTAACCAAAAATCGAACTTTTTGGCAACAATGCCAAACGATATGTTTGGCATAAAGGCAACACAGCTCATCACCCTAAACACACCATCCCCACTGTCAAATATGGTGGTGGCAGCATCATGGTTTGGGGCTGCTTTTCTTCAGCAGGGACAGGGAAGATGGTTAAAATTGATGGGAAGATGGATAGAGCCAAATACAGGACCATTCTTGAAGAAAACCTGTTGAAGTCTGCAAAAGACCTGAGACTGGGACGGAGATTTGTCTTCCAACAAGACAATGATCCCAAACAAAGCAAAATCTACAATGGAATGGTTCACAAATAAACATATCCAGGTGTTAGACTAGTCAAGTCAAAGTCCAGACCTGAATCCAATCGAGAATCTGTGGAAAGAGCTGAAAACTGCTGTTTACAAACGATCTCCATCAAACCTCACTGAGCTCGAGCTGTTTGCCAAAAAAGAGTGGGCAAGAATTTCAGTCTCTCGATGTGCAAAACTGATAGAGACATACCACAAGCGACATGCAGCTGTAATCGCAGCAAAAGGTGGTGCAACAAACTATTAAGTTAAAGGGGCAGAATAATATTGCACGCCCCACTTTTCAGTTTTTGAATTTCCACAAAAATTTAAATTAACCAACAAATTTCATTCAACTTCACAACCGTGTCCCACTTGTTGTTGATTCGTCACCAAAAATTTACATTTTGTAGCTTTATGTTTGAAGCATGATATGTGGGAAAAGGTTGAAAAGTTAAAGGGAGCCGAATACTTTCGCAAGGCACTGTATGTGTATAGGAGTCATAAAAAAATAACAGTAGTAGGAATGAACTGTTGATTGACAGCTAACTCATGAGTATGTGCACCATGACAATAAAGCAAGTGTCTGCCAAGTCTGGTGTTCCTATCAACCTTCAAGTAATGACTATGGCTGCTGTACATGCAGTTAATTATAACTGATAAGTGCTAATGTTTGCAGCTATCTTATCAGTTAAGAGCATAAAAGTTTATGGAGCAGCACAATGAACTGAAATCCAGCATGCAATTATCATATTGTAAAAGGGAACGTGTCATCAGAAATGACCGATTGTTTTAGCAATTAATTTCTTTTTGCTAAATATATTTAATTTGTTCAATACCTACATGTCTATATCTGTACTGAAAACGTAATTGACATCACGTTCAGTATTTATCTAACTACCAATACAGGCAGGATTAAAGATATATATCTACAACAAAATACAAAATCAAAAGCCAGGCCCTTTTAAGCTTAGCCAAACCCGTTGCCTGCAAACACATGCCTCCTTTTCAAGCAAGCTGCAAACAGCGTCAAGATGTACTCACAATTGTAAATCTATCTTTTGGAATACTGGAAACAGGAGGATATGTGCTTACATATTCATGACAGGATACTGCTGAGATTTCAAACAGAGGAGGCAGGTCATTCAAAGACTGGAGGCAGGTGGAGGAGTCGGGAATCACAGACAGGTAGGAAGACACCCAGTGCACAGTCCGACCCCTGTGCACCGAAATCTAATTAAAGAACAAAGCAGAATTTTTCGCCAATAGTTTCAATGTAATCAGTATTACAATGTAATTACAGCCATGTATTTTACTTAACATTAAAGAGAACCTGTAAGCACAATTTTCTAAAGTGATAGGCGATGACTTGCATGGTGGGGGTCTAAAAACAACTCTGAGCAGTGTACTTAACATTCCTTTAGAGAATGAATGGAGCAGTAATGGGCATCTGTAGCTACCACTCGATTTCAGAGATGTATTAAAGGGACTCTGTCAGCACAAAATGACTATTCAAACCAAGTACGGGCGCTTGGTGGACTGTGGGGTGGTCAAACAAGTAAAGGGGATTCGCACGAACAAAAGTTCATTTTAATCAATAGATCTTATAATACTAATAACTTCCACAATTGGATGTTTAACTCCTCTCCGACATCAGGCGTTAATAGTACGCCGATGTTGAACTCCCTCCCTTATTTAACAAGCATTTAACAAGCGTTTCCTGCAATCACGTCGGACATCCGCCCACTGGTGACCCGCGTCTCATGATCGCGGGTCACCGGTGTGTTGGCATTACAACCTGAGGTCTCCTGGAAACCTCTATGGTTGTCAGTGCCGGCTTGCTGTGAGCACCACCCAGTGGTTGGCGCTCATAGCAAGTGAGAAATTCTACTACATAGAGGCGAAGTGATCATCACTTCTATGTAGCAGAGCCGATCAGGTTGTGGCAGCTTCTAGTATTGTCTATTGAAGCATGCCAAAAGAAAAAAAAACGTTTTTAAAAATACAAAAAATAAAAGTTCAAATCACCCTTCTTTCTCCTCATTCAAAATAAAACAATGAAAAAAAATCAAACACACATATTTGGCATCGTCGCGTTCAGAATGGCCCGCTCTATAAATAAAAAAGGATTAATCTGATCGCTAAACGGCGTAGCGAGAAAAAAAGTCAAAATGACAAAATTACGTTTTTTTTGTCGCCGCGACATTACATTAACATGCAATAACGGGCGAGCAAATGATCGTATCTGCACCAAAATGGTATCATTAAAAACGTCAGCTCGGCAAGCAAATCATAAGCCCCCCCGAGATCACGGAAAACAGAGATGCTACATTTATCGGAATTTTTTTTCTTTTTTTTAACAAAGTTTGGAATTTTTTTTCACCACTAGACATGCTTGGTGTCTATGAACTCGTAATGACCTCACACGGCCATATTGATGGAAAAATAAAAAAAAGTTATGGCTCTGGGAAGAAGGGGAGTGAAAAACAAAAATGCAAAAACGAAAATACCCCGGGTGTTAAATAAAATGTTTGTGTGCTGAGATAATCTTATAAATGTGCCCCTGCTGTGTACTGTGTAATGGCTGTGTCTGACCGTACAGGAATATGGTATGATTATACCACAGCTACATGGCGGGGGAGAAAACAAGAAGGTATAAAGACATTACAACATGGGATCACAAGTAAAACATTGTTTAAAAAAGGCAGGGAAATGCTTAACCTCACAAAAAGAATCATTTGTGATCCCATGCTGTAATATCTGTATATTCTTTTGCTTCCTCCCCTGCCCAGGAGATGTGGTATGATCAGACACATCCATTACACAGCAGGGGCACATTTATAAGATTATCTCAGCACAGGAGCATTTTATTTAAACATGTCCAATTGTGGAAATTATTATTATTCCAAAATCTATTGATTAAAAATAACTTTTGTTCGAGAGAAAACTCCTCTAAGAGCATGTTTCAACCTGCTTGGGTACCATCTATCTACGCCTTCCACTGCCTCAATGAAGCCAAAACTGTCAATCAGTGGTGTCGGCAGGGCTATACAGAACTCAGCACTCAGAGAACATCTGCAACAGATAAACTTTATTTAAAAAAAATTGATGACGAGTGCCACTACTTTAACTTTGCCTAAATGTACAGATTTTACTGTTCTACTACTATTGCTCAGCATCACCGTGCATCAAGTTGAATAGCAGATCCAATGTCTATGTACAGTCATGGCCAAAAGTATTGACACCCCTGCAATTCTGTCAGATAATATTCAGTTTCTTCCTGAAAATGATTGCAAACACAAATTCTTTGGCATTATTATCTTCATTTAATTTGTCTTAAATGAAAAAACGCAAAAGAGAATGAAGCAAAAAGCAAAACATTGATCATTTCACACAAAACTCCAAAAATGGGCCCGACAAAAGTATTGGCACCCTCAGCCTAATACTTGGTTGCACAACCTTTAGCCAAAATAACTGCGACCAACCGCTTCCGGTAACCATCAATGAGTTTCTTACAATGCTCTGCTTGAATTTTAGACCATTCTTCTTTGGCAAACTACTCCAGGTCCCTGATATTTGAAGGGTGCCTTCTCCAAACTGCCATTTTTAGATCTCTCCACAGGTGTTCTATGGGATTCAGGTCTGGACTCATTGCTGGCCACCTTAGAAGTCTCCAGTGCTTTCTCTCAAACCATTTTCTAGTGCTTTTTGAAGTGTGTTTTGGGTTATTGTCCTGCTGGAAGACCCATGACCTCTGAGGTAGACCCAGCTTTCTCACACTGGGCCCTAAATTATGCTGCAAAATTTGTTGGTAGTCTTCTGACTTCATAATGCCATGCACACGGTCAAGCAGTCCAGTGCCAGAGGCAGCAAAGCAACCCCAAAACATCAGGGAACCTCCGCCATGTTTGACTGTAGGGACCATGTACTTTTCTTTGAATGCCTCTTTTTTCTCCTGTAAACTCTATGTTGATGCTTTTGCCCTAAAAGCTCTACTTTTGTCTCATCTGACGAAAGAACATTCTTCCAAAATGTTTTAGGCTTTTTCAGGTAAGTTTTGGCAAACTCCAGCCTGGCTTTTTTATGTCTCGGGGTAAGAAGTGGAGTTTTCCTGGGTCTCCTACCATACAGTCTCTTTTCATTCAGATGCCAACGGATAGTGCGGGTTGACACCGTTGTACCCTCGGACTGCAGGGCAGCTTGAACTTGTTTGGATGTTAGTCGAGGTTCTTTATCCAACATCCGCACAATCTTGCGTTGAAATCTCTTGTCAATTTTTCTTTTCCGGCCACATCTAGGGAGGTTAGCCACAGTGCCATGGGCTTTAAACTTCTTGATGACACTGCGCACGGTAGACACAGGAACATTCAGGTCTTTGGAGATGGACTTGTAGCCTTGAGATTGCTCATGCTTCCTCACAATTTGGTTTCTCAAGTCCTCAGACAGTTCTTTGGTCTTCTTTCTTTTCTCCATGCTCAATGTGGTACACACAAGGACACAAGACAGAGGTTGAGTCAACTTTAATCCATGTCAACTGGCTGCAAGTGTGATTTAGTTATTGCCAACACCTGTTAGGTGCCACAGGGTAAGTTATAGGTGCTGTTAATTACACAAATTAGAGAAGCATCACATGATTTTTCGAACAGTGCCAATACTTTTGTCCACCCTCTTTGTTATGGTTGGTGTGGAATTATATCCAATTTGGCTTTAGGACAATTCTTTTTGTGTTTTTTCATTTAAGACAAATTAAATGAAGATAATAATACCAAAGAATTTGTGTTTGCAATCATTTTCAGGAAGAAACTGAGTATTACCTGACAGAATTGCAGGGGTGTCAATACTTTTGGCCATGACTGTATAGTATAATGTAACAAACTTAGCCGTCAAAAACACTAACTTAGCTCACAGTGCCAGTGGCCTTTTGTTGAATTTTAACACTCAAGGCCCAATTCATTAAAGCTTTTATGCCAGAATTTTGGTGTAAAAAGCTTTGAAAAATTGCAAAATGGTGACACAATGCGTGACTGCGCTAACATTTTGAGACTTATGCTGTACTCACTCCATTTTAACCTAGTGGGTGGAACTGGGGCAGGATGAGGGCATAGCAAATTCATGAGGAGCGGTGGCATCCCTTGCACCACTAATCTTACTCCAGTCCCAAAAAGAGTAAGAATTGTGGCAAGGCATGACACTCATCAGATGCTCCCCATAATTCCATGCAGCTATCACATCACATGGTATAGCTCTGCCAATCAAAAAGAACTAAAAAAAAAGACTTGAAAGACACAAAGTGCAAATAGGGTCTTATATGGGTAAAATGCCAAAATAATTGTCTTATAATGCTCACCTGGTTGGGTTGTGTGCACACAACCAATTATAAAGCTTAGTTTGCTGCAAACCCATGAGAAGATGAATTGGGTTAAATCTGCACTGAAACCACTCTAAACCACACTTATACTCATATTGGCACCCTTCATCGTTTCACTATTACCTGCACAATCAAAAAGGACTATCATAGCCTGAATAAACGCCTAGGAAGAAAATGGTGCAGCCATTTTATGGTGAATCTGGATAGAGTGAAAATGTCACAGCTCACAGTTTAACCATAAAATTAGAGACAGAAAGACATAAAATATTTAACAACTTGTACAGATAGTATGTGTGACAGCTCTGCAGCAGTGAAAACTAGTTACCATCCATTTAATAATAACCATATACAGTTGAAACCAGAGGTCTGGGAGTGGTCATCACAAAGCCCTGATCTCAGTCTTATTGAAAATTTATGGGAAGGCTGGAAAGCAGGAGCGAGCAAGGCGACCTACAAACCTGTTTTGTCAGAAGGAAAGGTGCCAAATTCCGACCAACTATTGTGAGAAGCTTGTGGAAGGATATCCCAAACGTTTGACCCAAGTCATTCAGTTTAAGGGCAATGGTATCAAATACTAATGAAATGTATGTAAACTTTTGACTTTGCAGTAAGTAATAAAAATGCCTTAAAACATTCGCTCATTATTCCGGCATTTGACAAATATTAATAATTATGGCAATCCTAACTGACCTAAAATGGGAAATGTTTATTCTGATTTCATGTCAAATATTGAGAAAAACATGCATATCTGTCTTTTTATATAATGTATGTAAACTTCTGGTTTCAAATGTATGTTCAGGTCACTGACATACTTCTGAAATGAGTTCAATATAGCTTCAGAAAACCTCAAGAGAATCATATACATACTTTCAGGGAAGGACATATTTTGGGCTCTTTGCGGTACTTACGATTCAAACTGAATCAATTATTTTTTTTTAAATTTGTCGAAGCTGACTCATTTAAATTTCAATAGATTTGCTCCTCTCTAGTAGTCATTTATTTTCACCCTATAAAATCCATAGAGGAAAATCCGCTGCTTAATTTCCCAATTGGAACATACCCTAATACTATGAAACTATGTTGACTGATACAGCAGCAACTGCAAAATGCATGTTGGTAAAAGTAGAATATATTATACCTTGACTATAGATTGTTTATATAAAATATCAGGGCCTAAAATAATTCCCTTCCCAAAGAATGACAAGCACAAAGTTATTAATGCAGACTAACAAGAGCACGGGCATAATGTGCCCTATGTACAACTTTGCCAGTGTTTGACAATGATTTTGAAATATTTTTATGAAGATGTTTTATTGACCCCTAAAGCAGTTCTATAATTGGGGAACTGTTCAGTACGAAAAGGAATGCAGTGTGTTTGCTCAGAACAGAACACTAATTGTTTAATTAAAATAAATTTTCTTGTAATGGTCTGTAGATCTTTCCAAGCATAACCCAATATATTTTGTGCCAGATGTGTAAGCCACTTTTATAGAATGTAATACTCCAAGTAGATATGTCCTACTTTATACATCATACTAGTCTGCCTAAAGCGCTTGTCCCACCATAAATATCATGTTTATTTGATAGGTCATTAAAGAAAATGAATATCATTTACAGTACATGCTGCCAAAAATGCATTGAATTAAGAGTCAATAGCATTTGTGTACTTCCACCTAATGAAAACTGGTCGGCACTGAGGGCCCAATTCACTAAAGGGGGATTCCCATCTCCAAGATCCTATAGCAACATGTAGTAGGCGAAATAATAATAATAAATAATAATGTTAGCAAATTCCTCCAATTAGAAATGGTATAGTTCTTCTATGTTGCTTACCCTATTGTGGTAGCTTAGGTATCCATGGTTACGACCATAAAAACTATCACTGAATGAATGACTGTAACCATGGATACCTAAGCTACTGCAATGCCCTGTCCTACTACATTTCAAATGCACAGGCGCTCTTTTGACCTTTCCAAGTGCATGCGCAGAACAGTAATTTGCTCTGCCCTTTGCAGGGAAGAGAGAAGTGCAACTACACAAAGAGGACACAGTGTGGATGATGTAGGACGCGCCATCCACAAAAAGCACAGGAGGATGGCAACCCAAGAAGAGAGGAGGCACCGGATTAAGAACAGCGACACCCATAGTACCGGAACGCCCCGTAGGTGAATATTTTAAAACGTCTTTTTTTGCCTAGCAGGGCGAATTGGAGTCATACGTACAGCGTTATAAAATGCTGTCACATGGGGCTGAAGCTGAAAGGTGGTGGCCATAGGTTATATCAGAAAGTAGTGTCCAGCAGGCTGTGTAGCACTAACCCAGACGCGCGTTTCTTTATCAGGGGATGGCCACAGAATTCAAAGGAGACGTTTAAATAAATGGTGCCCGCCAATGGGAGTGAACAAAATGGATGTCCGCGCATGCACGGACAGAGAGGGCCGGAAGCCCACCGGCGTCCTGTATCTCGCGTTGAAGACAATCTGGCCACGTGATGAGTCACATGGTCGGTTTCCCAGGAACAGCCGTCACATGGGAACCATGTGACCGCATAGAGACGCAGGCACCGGCATATGACTGGAGCGCTGCAGCACACTATTTGGCCCGCTGACTTTGAGGGAGACTGGAATGGAGTATCTGTGTAATGGGAAAGACAATGGCAATACAGAATCAAAAAATGCTTGCCTGCTAACACAAAAGAAGGTGGAATGTGGGAGGGAGTGCAGCACCAGGGGTAAATAAACATCAGCGTTGAAGAAAAAAAAATCATAGACTGGTAGAGTTGGAAGGGACCTCCTGGGCCATCTGGTCCAACCCCCTGCTCAAAGCAGGATTTACTAAATCATCCCAGACAGATGTCTGTCCACCCTCTGTTTGAAGACTTCTATTGAAGGAGAATTCACGACCTCTTGTGGCAGCCTGTTCCACTCATTGATCACCCTAACCCTAAATCTAAATGGTATTAGAGGTGGTATGATTCTGTAGCCATGTAGGGCTGTCAGAAACAGGTATAGGGTGTAAATCCCCAATACAAGTATTTGGGAATAGGAAGAAAGGAGGGAAGTAAAAATTATATAATAAAGGTGCGAGAAATAATAACAATACAATTAAGAAAATGCCAGGTGTGAATGGGAGAAAGTAGTGTGCAAAATTAGTGAAATAAAAATATAATAAAATAACAAATTAATGATAGTGTATGGCCAAAAAGGAAGTTGTCTATGCCACAGCAGATGTGGGAATAGTGATGTGTAAGGACAAAGTGGATATATGAGAAAATAATGTGCCAATGTTTAATTAAAACACCAAAAAAAAAAAAAAACATGAAGTGATAAAGGGTCATGATAAGACCAAAAGGTAAGTGTGAATATATATCCCAAGAGACAGAAGAAGGGATTTATGATTGTGTGTAGTGGTGACAAAATATGGAAACCTACACTGATGGAATAAGGGGCCAATAGAGTGCAAATATAGAAATGTGAATGACAAGATATGCTGATATAACAAATGATCCCAGTCACATGATCCACAGCTTAAAACCATGTGACTCAATGATATTAGTAGTCACATGACTCGCAGTCATGTTTTTATTTTATACAGTTAGGTCCATATATATTTGGACAGAGACAACATTTTTCTAATTTTGGTTCTAGACATTACCACAATGAATTTTAAACAAAACAATTCAGATGTAGTTGAAGTTCAGACTTTCAGCTTTCATTTGAGAGTATCCACATTAAAACTGGATGAAGGGTTTAGGAGTTTCAGCTCCTTACATGTGCCACCCTGTTTTTAAAGGGACCAAAAGTAATTGGACAGATTAAATAATTGTAAATAAAATGTCCATTTCTAGTATTGGTTGAAAACCCTTTGTTGGCAATGACTGCCTGAAGTCTTGAACTCATGGACATCACCAAACGCTGTGTTTCCTCCTTTTTGATGCTCTGCCAGGCCTTTACTGCGGTGGTTTTCAGTTGCTGTTTGTTTGTGGGCTTTTCTGTCTGAAGTTTAGTCGTTAACAAGTGAAATACATGCTCAATTGGGTTGAGATCAGGTGACTGACTTGGCCATTCAAGAATATTCCATTTCTTTGCTTTAATAAACTCCTGGGTTGCTTTGGCTTTATGTTTTGGGTCATTGTCCATCTGTAGTATGAAACGACGACCAATCAGTTTGGCTGCATTTGACTGGATCTGAGCACACAGTATGGCTCTGAATACCTCAGAATTCATTCGGCTGCTTCTGTCCTGTGTCACATCATCAATAAACACTAGGAACCCAGTGCCACTGGCAGCCATGCATGCCCAAGCCATCACACTGCCTCCGCCGTGTTTTACAGATTATGTGGTATGCTTTGGATCATGAGCTGTACCACGCCTTCACCATACTTTCCTCTTTCCATCATTCTGGTAGAGGTTGATCTTGGTTTCATCTGTCCAAAGAATGTTCTTCCAGAACTGTGCTGGCTTTTATAGAGGTTTTTTAGCAAAGTCCAGTCTAGCCTTTTGGCCTTTTGATTCTTGATGCTTATGAGTGGCTTGCACCGTGCAGTGAACCCTCTGTTTTTACTTTCATGCAGTCTTCTCTTTATGGTAGATTTGGATATTGATACGCCTACCTCCTGGAGAGTGTTGTTCACTTGGTTGGCTGTTGTGAAGGGGTTTCTCGTCACCATGGAGATGATTCTGCGATCATTCACCCCTGTTATCTTCCGTGGGCGCCCAGGTCTTTTTGCATTGATGAGTTCACCAGTGCTTTCTTTCTCAGGATGTACCAAACTGTAGATTTTGCCACTCCTAATATTGTAACAATTTCTCTGATGGGTTTTTTCTGTTTTAGCAGCTTAAGGATGGCTTGTTTCACCTGCATGGAGAGCTCCTTTGACTGCTGTTTCCTTCACAGCAAAACCTTCCAAATGCAAGCACCACACCTCAAATCAACTCCAGGCCTTTTATCTGCTTAATTGAGAATGACATAACGAAAGGATTGCCCACACCTGTCCATGAAATAGCCTTGGAGTCAATTGTCCAATTACTTTTGGTCCCTTTAAAAACAGGGTGGCACATGTTAAGGAGCTGAAACTCCTAAACCCTTCATCCAATTTTAATGTGGATACCCTCAAATGAAAGCTGAAAGTCTCAACTTCAGCTGCATCTGAATTGTTTTGTTTAAAATTCATTGTGGTAATGTCTAGAACTAAAATTAGAAAAATGTGTCTCTGTCCAAATATATATGGACCTAACTGTATATTCAGATATTCAGTGAGGAGTGCCCACAATGACATCAGCAGGCACATGACTTGTGGCCATGTGACTCTCCCCAGGGAGGAGTCCATATAATTAGGATGCTAATGGCCAATACTTTTTTTGGAAATGCACTGAGCAGCAGGGTGGTGTGCTGGTAAAAGGGGAAAAAAAAAATCTTTTAAATCTTCTGCCTGAGCGAGTGTAAACGAGCTGAATGTGACCTGAGCGTAAGTGCGAACTGTGGTAAATGTGTGACTTGTGATTCAGTGACTTTGGATTCAGGGAGTTTCCAAGAGAGGAATGACTGAATTGCTGTTATATTTTATTAATACTTTTTATTTATTTTTGCTTATCTTTTTGTCTGGTGCAATCCCCATCAGGATGTGCTCCACTATTGCCAATGCCATCCAGTGCACGTCTTGCCGCATGTATGAAATCCTTGAACAGCCGGTCGAGGGTGCATACTGCTGTGCAAGATGTGAGCACGTTGTGCATTTGGAAGCCCAGATACTGGATCTAAATGTGCAGCTGGCAACACTGAGATCAATATGGAAAGGAGTCTTCTGCTCACTGAGCAGACGCTCAATGGGATAGATGAGGGGGGTGGATGCTAGGTTGGAGCTGCAGGACAATGAAGCAGCTAGCTGCGTGACAGAAGGCGGGGTAGAGGGAAGAACACCAGGGAGGCTAGTCCTGATCTGGCACACCCCAATAAGTTTGCTAAGTTGGCAGATGAGGGAAGTGTTAGTGCAGGAGTAGCACTGCTGCAGCAAGGCATGTCCTCTGAAAGCCGGAGGAGTGTCTGCTCCAGTAAGGGGGGAAATAGGAGAGCAGGGCAGACCAGACAGGTTCTGCTAGTGGGAGACTCAATTATTGGGGGGAACAGATAGGGCAATCTGTCACAAAGACAGGGATCGTCGAACGGTGTGCTGCCTACCTGGCGCTCGAGTCCGACACATCGGTGATCAGGTTGACAGATTACTGGGAGGGGCTGGTGAGGATCCAGTGGTCATAGTGCACATTGGCACAAATGACAAAGTTAGAGGTAGGTGGAAGGTCCTTAAATATGATTTCAGGGAATTAGGCTGTAAGCTTAAAGCAAGGACCTCCAAGGTGGTATTTTTGGAAATACTTCCTGTACCACGTGCCACGCAGAGAGGCAACGGGAGATTAGGAAGGTTAATAAGTGGCTCAGGAATTGGTGTAGGAAGGAGGTGTTTGGGTTCCTGCAGAACTGGGCCGACTTCTCAGTTGGCTACAGGTTCTACGCTAGGGATGGGCTGCACCTCAATGGGGAGGGTGCAGCTGTGCTGGGGGAGAAAATGGCTAGAAGGTTGGAGGAGTGTTTAAACTAGGGACGGGGGGGGGGGATATTCCTTTTATAGGAGGGGAAGACAGTGCAGATAGAGACCTTGGCACAAATAATGAAATTGGGGGTGGATGTGGCATGGGGGGTGAGGTTAGAACAGTTAAAAATTTAAGAAAGAATAGAGGTACAGAGAGATACATAAAGTGCATGTATACTAATGCCAGAAGCCTCGCCAACAAGATGGAGGAATTGGAGTTAATGTTGTTGGAACATAATTATGACATGGTGGGGATATCTGAGACATGGCTGGACGAGAGCCATGACTGGGCGGTTAATTTACAGGGCTATGGTTCAGAAATGACCGAACAAATAAGCGAGGGGGAGGCGTGTGTGTTAGAGTGTTAGCGACTCCTGGAGTGGACCATCTGGGTCGCGGCACCAACCCTCCCAGGGCGTGCTAGCCTAGTGAGGACCACCCCCTATACAGGGAGTGTCAGGAGCAAGCCCCAGGGGATACGATACCACGACTGCTGGCACCAGGCGGCCGGCTCACAGGAGATACGAGACTGTGTGACTGGAGGGTGCAGGATACTAGGGAACACAGGAGAGTACACGGGAGTGCGCTGAGTACAGGGTAGTGCTAGACGGGTACACGTGGGCACATAAGGCGTGTAGCAAGTAACAGAACACAGGAATAGAGTGAATGCCAGGAGGCACGGCGGAGCATGAAGAAACAAGGGTTCAGAGCAAGTGCTAGGAGCACCACAGAATAGCAGACAGAGCAGAGGACCTGAGAACAGCGCACAGCCAGGCTGGGACACAGCTGACCCAGCCAGGAAGCACAACAATAATCAGGCACCTCCCCTAGGGGGAGGTCGTCTGATATAGCACATGACTACTACTGGTTCCGGGTCAGGACCTAGCCAGAAAGCACATGACCACTAGTGGTTCCGGGTCAGGTCCTCCAATACCATAGAGAGGACCGAGCCCTATACAGCACTGACAGGAGCGCGCAAGCGCAAACGTGGCATGGAGGAGGAGACCCGGGGACGAGAGTTGCGCGGGCGCACCCGACGGGGACCCCTGAGGGACCGCCGTACCGGAGGGAGTGACGTCGGGGCCGAAGCCCCGCCTCCTTGTGAGCGCGGCATAACAGTACCCCCTCCTTTAAGCCCCCTCTCTCTAGAACTGGAAAATAGCACCTTGACACTAGGAGCGGGATCCAGACACTTCCTAACTGCATGAGGACCAATGAGATCCAGAGTCTCAATACGAGAAAATTCGGTCTCCTGCCATACCCTGGAGAACTCCACGGACAGAGAGTCGGAGGCAGGTATCCCCGAGACAGGTCGAACCGGCAGAGGCACACAGACATGCTTGGAGGCCGAAATGGTGGTGCAGTCATTGGAAGTCAATTCATCCTTAGGAGGCGAGCAGTCGGAGGATGGTTGCTTGGGAAGTTTCTTCTTGGCACACGATGGGCAAGCAGCCACGAAGTCTTTGACGTCCTGAGCAATAGACGGCCACCAGTAATCGTGGGATAAACGGGAGAGTGTCCTCTTGGCACCAACATGACCGGCAGCCGGAGAAGAATGTCCCCAGGATAACACACCTTTACGGTTACCTTTAGACACAAAGGTCTCCCCTGGACGCTGGGGCATCAACTTGACGGAAGCCACGGTAATTACCTTGGGACGGTCACTTGACGGAGGTGGAGACTGACTCTCAGCCCCCCTGTTGATAATGTCACAAGTCACAGACCGGTTGCTTGAATGATGTGGAGACTGACTCTCAGCCTCCTTCTCGACAATGTCACAAGTCACAGACGGAATGCTTGACGGATGTGGAGACTGACTCTCAGCCTCCTTCTCGACAATGTCACAAGTCACAGACGGAATGCTTGACGGATGTGGAGACTGACTCTCAGCCTCCTTCTCGACAATGTCACAAGTCACAGACGGGATGGTGGACGGCGGACCTATAACCGTCGAAGACGAGCAAGCAGGGTTCTTCCGATGAATGAACAGCAGGCAACTCTTTTGACAGGACGGTCCCCAACGGAGTATATCACCAGATTGCCAGTCCAGGGTCGGCCCATGAATACGTAACCAAGGAAGTCCAAGAAGAAGGGTATGAGGCGAAGTCGGCAATACGTAGAAGGAGATCCGCTCCCGATGACATGTGCCAATCTGCAACTCAACTTCCTCAGTGACCTGGTTAACGGTGTCCTGCAAGGGCTTATCGTCGACCGGAACTACTGACCTAGGAGACTCCAGGGATCTGACAGGGATGCGAAACTTCTTAACTGCCTCGAGACTAATAAAGTTACCCACTGCGCCAGAGTCCACAATAGCTTTCACAGTAAAAGTCTCGAAACCAAAATTCAGGGAGACAGGCACGGTCAGGGGTAGAGAGGAATCACATACACTTGGGGAGACCTCACTTAACAGTCCCAGGCGGAGAGACTTCCCCGGTCTCTTGGGACATGAGCGTAGAAAGTGGGAGGCATCCCCACAATAGAAACAGAGCCCTTGTGCCTGCCTTTTCACACGACGCCGTTGAGCTATCTGGAGGCGATCCACCTGCATAGGCTCAGGTACCGGATCTGCCGCAGATAACTCGGGTGACGGATGAGAAAAACTGCGAGTGGACGAAGAGAGGCGAGAGGACCCTCTCTCTCTGGCTGACTCGCGGGTGCGCTCCTGGAAGCGCAAATCAATGCGTGTCGCGAGAGAGATAAGATCCTCCAAATTGGTAGGGGTATCTCGGCCCGCCAGTTCGTCTTTGATCCGACCGGACAGACCACGCCAAAAGGCCCCTACGAGGGCATCATTATTCCAACCTAGCTCAGAGGACAAAGTGCGAAAACATATTGCGTATTGTCCAACCGATAGAGAACCTTGACGAAGATTAAAGAGGGACTCGGTGGTGGAAGCAAGGCGACCCGGCTCATCGAACACCTTACGGAAAGTGTCCAAAAAGATGGAAAGCTGAGCGACGAGCGGGTCATTACGCTCCCAAAGGGGATTCACCCACGCAAGCGCCTTACCCTCTAAGTGAGAAACAATAAATGCTATTTTAGCACGATCGGTGGGGTAATGCTGCGGCAAAAACTCAAAATGCAAACGACACTGGTTCAAGAATCCGCGACACAACACAGGGTCACCACTATACCGGGGTGGCTTGCATAGGCGCGGAAGTGAGTGTGGAAGCATGGCCTGGGCAGATTGTATGGAAAGGAGCCGATTATCTACCGACGCTATATAGTTGAGAATCTGAGCCTGGGAGTCGCGTTGCTGCGCAAGTTCCTGCTGGAGACTAGCCAACTGGGCAGCATTCCCAGGCTCAGAGGACTGAGAGGCAGATAAACCGGACTCCATGGACTTGAGAAATGCCATAATCCTAATCTGGTTTTCCCGGAGGAACGTCAGCTCCTTTTGGACGGAAGCCGCAGTACCAGCGGAGTCCATGGCCTGATTATACTGTTAGAGTGTTAGCGACTCCTGGAGTGGACCCTCTGGGTCGCGGCACCAACCCTCCCAGGGCGAGCTAGCCTAGTGAGGACCACCCCCTATACAGGGAGTGTCAGGAGCAAGCCCCAGGGGATACGATACCACGACTGCTGGCACCAGGCGGCCGGCTCACAGGAGATACGAGACTGTGTGACTGGAGGGTGCAGGATACTAGGGAACACAGGAGAGTACACGGGAGTGCGCTGAGTACAGGGTAGTGCTAGACGGGTACACGTGGGCACATAAGGCGTGTAGCAAGTAACAGAACACAGGAATAGAGTGAATGCCAGGAGGCACGGCGGAGCATGAAGAAACAAGGGTTCAGAGCAAGTGCTAGGAGCACCACAGAATAGCAGACAGAGCAGAGGACCTGAGAACAGCGCACAGCCAGGCTGGGACACAGCTGACCCAGCCAGGAAGCACAACAATAATCAGGCACCTCCCCTAGGGGGAGGTCGTCTGATATAGCACATGACTACTACTGGTTCCGGGTCAGGACCTAGCCAGAAAGCACATGACCACTAGTGGTTCCGGGTCAGGTCCTCCAATACCATAGAGAGGACCGAGCCCTATACAGCACTGACAGGAGCGCGCAAGCGCAAACGTGGCATGGAGGAGGAGACCCGGGGACGAGAGTTGCGCGGGCGCACCCGACGGGGACCCCTGAGGGACCGCCGTACCGGAGGGAGTGACGTCGGGGCCGAAGCCCCGCCTCCTTGTGAGCGCGGCATAACAGTGTGTTTATATGTAAAATCATCATTAAAACACATCCTTCGTGATAATATATATGAATCTAATGAAAATGTAGAGTCCCTGTGGGTAGAGATAAGGGGAGGGGGGGAAAATAATAAGTTACTGACAGGGGTTTGTTATAAGTCTCCAAAAATAATGGAAGCAACAGAGAATATCCTCATAAAGCAAATAGATGAAGCGGCGACTCAAGGAGAAGTCATTATTATGGGGGACTTCAACTACCCTGAAATACATTGGGGAACCGAAACCTGCAGTTCCAGCAAAGGTAATAGGTATTTGACAACTATGAGAGACAATTACCTTTCACAACTGGTTCAGGACCCAACAAGAGGGAGGCACTGCTAGACCTAATATTAACCAACAGGCCAGACCGCATATCAAATGTAAGGGTTGAGGGTCACTTGGGTAATAGTGATCACAAATTAATAATTTTTCATGTATCCTTTAATAAGATGTGTAGTAGAGGGGTTACAAGGACACTAAACTTCAGGAAGGCAAATTTCCAACGGATGAGAGATGATCTTGGTGCAATTAACTGGGACGATATCCTGAGACATAAAAATACACAAAGAAAATGGGAGACGTTTATTAGCATCCTGAATAGGACCTGTGCACAATATATACCATATGGGAATAAACATGCTAGAAATAGGAGGAAACCACTATGGCTAAATAGAGCTGTAAGGGGCGCAATAAGAGATAAAAATAAAGCATTTAGAGAATTAAAGCAAGTAGGTAGTGATGAGGCATTAAATAAATACAGAAAATTAAATAAAGTCTGTAAAAATCAAATAAAGACAGCAAAGATTGAGACAGAGAGACACATTGCCAGAGAAAGTAAAAATAATCCCAAAATATTCTTTAACTACAGAAATAGTAAGAACCAAAAATTATAGTGTTGGCCCCCTTAAAAATAGTCTGGGTGAAATGGTGGATGAGGATGAGGAAAAAGCCAATATGCTAAATGACTTTTTTTCAACAGTATTTACACAAGAAAATCCCATGACGGATAACATGATCAGGGATAAAAATTCTCCATTAAATGTCACCTGCTTAACCAAGCAGAAAGTACGGCGGCGTCTAAAAATCAGTAAAATTGACAAATCCCCGGGCCCGGATGGGATACACCCCCGAGTACTGCAGGAATTAAGCACAATCATAGATAGACCATTATTTTTAATCTTTAAAGATTCCATAATAACAGGGTCTGTACCACAGGACTGGCATATAGCAAATGTGGTGCCATTATTCAAAAAGGGGTCAAAAACTGAGCTTGGAAATTATAGGCCAGTAAGTTTAACCTCAACTGTGGGTAAAAACCTGGAGGGTTTTCTAAGAGATACTATACTGGAGTATCTGGAGAAGAATAACCTCATGACCCAATATCAACATGGGTTTACGAGGAACCGTTCCTGTCAGACTAATCTGATAAGCTTTTATGAAGAGGTAAGTTCCAGACTGGACCAAGGGAATGCAGTGGACGTGGTGTACATGGACTTTTCAAAAGCTTTTGATACGGTGCCACACAAAAGGTTGATACATAAAATGAGAACAATGGGGATAGGGGAAAATATTTGTAGGTGGGTTAAGAGCTGGCTCAGGGATAGGACACAAAGGGTGGTTATTAATGGAGTACACTCGGACTGGGTCACGGTTAGCAGTGGGGTACCACAGGGGTCAGTTTTGGGCCCACTTCTTTTTAACATATTTATTAATGACCTTGTAGGGGCACTAAACTCTGCAGGGTAATCAATACAGAGGACAATTTTATATTACAGGAGGATTTATGTAAACTAGAAGCTTGGGCTGATTAATGGCAAATTAACTTTAATGGGGATAAATGTAAGGTCATGCACTTGGGTAGAACGAACAAGATGTATAATTATGTGCTTAATTGTAAAACACTGGGCAAAACTGTCACTGAAAAAGACCTGGGTGTATGGGTGGACAACAAACTCACATTTAGAGGCCAGTGTCAGGCAGCTGCTGCAAAGGCAAATAAAATAATGGGATGCATTAAAAGAGGCATAGATGCTCATGAGGAGAACATAATTTTACCTCTATATAAGTCACTAGTGCGACCACACTTAGAATACTGTGTACAGTCCTGGTCTCCGATGTATAAGAAAGACATAGCTGAACTGGAGTGGGTGCAGAGAAGAGCGACCAAGGTTATTAGGGAACTAGGGGGTCTGCAATACCAAGACAGGTTATTACACTTGGGGTTAATTAGTTTGGAAAATCTAAGGCTTAGGGGTGATCTTATTACAATGTATAAGTACAGTTGTGGCCAAAATTATTGACACCCCTGCAATTCTGTCAGATAATACTCAGTTTCTTCCTGAAAATGATTGCAAACACAAATTCTTTGGTATTATTATCTTCATTTAATTTGTCTTAAATGAAAAAACACAAAAAAGAATTGTCCTAAAGCCAAATTGGATATAATTCCACACCAAACATAAAAAAGAGGGTGGACAAAAGTATCGGCACTGTTCGAAAAATCATGTGATGCTTCTCTAATTTGTGTAATTAACAGCACCTGTAACTTACCTGTGGCACCTAACAGGTGTTGGCAATAACTAAATCACACTTTCAGCCAGTTGACATGGATTAAAGTTGACTCAACCTCTGTCCTGTGTCCTTGTGTGTACCACATTGAGCATGGAGAAAAGAAAGAAGACCAAAGAACTGTCTGAGGACTTGAGAAACCAAATTGTCAGGAAGCATGAGCAATCTCAAGGCTACAAGTCCATCTCCAAAGACCTGAATGTTCCTGTGTCTACCGTGCGCAGTTTAAAGCCCATGGCACTGTGGCTAACCTCCCTAGATGTGGACGGAAAAGAAAAATTGACAAGAGATTTCAACGCAAGATTGTACGGATGTTGGATAAAGAACCTCGACTAACATCAAAACAAGTTCAAGCTGCCCTGCAGTCCAAGGGTACAACAGTGTTGACCCATACTCTCCGTCGGCATCTGAATGAAAAGGGACTGTATGGTAGGAGACCCAGGAAGACCCCACTTCTTACCCCGAGACATAAAAAAGCCAGGCTGGAGTTTGCCAAAACTTACCTGAAAAAGCCTAAAACGTTTTGGAAGAATGTTCTCTGGTCAGATGAGACAAAAGTAGAGCTTTTTGGGCAAAGGCATCAACATAGAGTTTACAAGAGAAAAGAAGAGGCATTCAAAGAAAAGAACACGGTCCCCACAGTCAAATATGGCGGAGGTTCCCTGATGTTTTGGGGTTGCTTTGCTGCCTCTGGCACTGGACTGCTTGACCGTGTGCATGGCATTATGAAGTCTGAAGACTACCAACAAATTTTGCAGCATAATGTAGGGCCCAGTGTGAGAAAGCTGGGTCTCCCTCAGAGGTCATGGGTCTTCCAGCAGGACAATGACCCAAAACACACTTTAAAAAGCACTAGAAGATGGTTTGAGTGAAAGCACTAGAGACTTCTAAGGTGGCCAGCAATGAGTCCAGACCTGAATCCCATAGAACACCTGTGGAGAGATCTAAAAATGGCAGTTTGGAGAAGGCACCCTTCAAATATCAAGGACCTGGAGCAGTTTGCCAAAGAAGAATGGTCTAAAATTCCAGCATAGCATTGTAAGAAACTCATTGATGGTTACCGGAAGCGGTTGGTCACAGTTATTTTGGCTAAAGGTTGTGCAACCAAGTATTAGGCTGGTTTCACATTAGCGTTGAAACAACGCTGCACACTGCGTCGGTAAGCCCCGCCCCGATCCGGCTCCCTGCCCGCCCCATCCGGGATCACCGCCTACTATCGCATTTGCACGCATGCGATCGGCGCACCCCATCTTTAGCATAGGGTGCGCAGATCATGCGCTGCTAGTGTGAAAGTAGCGTGCTGCGCACTTTTGACCGTCAAAAGGCTGAGGGTGCCAATACTTTTGTCTGGCCCATTTTTGGAGTTTTGTGTGAAATGATCAATGTTTTGCTTTTTGTTTCATTCTCTTTTGTGTTTTTTCATTTAAGACAAATTAAATGAAGATAATAATACCAAAGAATTTGTGTTTGCAATCATTTTCAGGAAGAAACTGAGTATTATCTGACAAAATTGCAGGGGTGTCAATACTTTTGGCCACAACTGTATATGCGGGGACAATA
The DNA here is from genome assembly GCF_039654945.1 of Dendrobates tinctorius. NCBI lineage: Eukaryota > Metazoa > Chordata > Amphibia > Anura > Dendrobatidae > Dendrobates > Dendrobates tinctorius. Next base: position 8,880,722 of record NW_027361758.1, read on the forward strand.
CAAAGACCTTTCTAATGATGTTTTTACTCTTAGACCTGTGACGGGGACAAGCGGGCATCCTCTAACGTCTGGAGGAAAGAAGGTTTAAAGATACTCACAGACGCAGATTCTTTACTGTAAGAGCAGTGAGACTATGGAACTCTCTGCCATATGATGTTGTAATGAATGATTCCCTAATAAAATTTAAGAAGGGACTGGATGCCTTTCTTGAAAAGTATAATACTACAGGGTATATACACTAGTTTTCTTAATAATACGTTGATCCAGGGAGCTAGTCTGATTGCCGTATGTGAAGTCGGGAAGGAATTTTTTTCCCCAATGTGAAGCTTACTGTTTGCCACATGGGTTTTTTTTGCCTTCCTCTGGATCAACATGTTAGGGCAGGTTAGGATAGTATATGGGTTGAACTAGATGGACTTAAAGTCTTCCTTCAACCTTAATAACTATGTTACTACATTATGTTACTATGTTAATACTATATAAACCTCAATGATACTCTTGCATTGGCCCATTTTTCTTTTTGTAATTTTTAGAATGTCAAAACTGACAGTATTTTTTCCTTAAAATACGAAGTAAATGAGTCATCTTTAACTTTAGCCCTGTTAGAGATAATTTCATCTTCAACTTGCATAACTGATCACACTAACAGTAATTAGGACAAGGGGTGCCCAAACTTTTACATGCCATTGTATATATTACATTAAGAGTATATGCACCTTGCATTAATTGCATTCGATAATATTTGTAGCATAGCTGGAAAGGACAAGGTTATATCCCAGCTCTGCAGGGTTTCTCAAAGGGTATGTGCACACAATCAGTAAACGCTGAGGGTTGTACTCTGTGTACTTATGCATCATCCAGTGGATTGGTTTTCAAGAAATCCCATATCCATCCACTATGCATCCAGAGACAACCGCGGCTCCCTGCGGAGACAGATATGCTGTGCGTCTTTCCAGACAGCAGTATGACAATTTTTCTAGCAGAGACGCAAGTCTCCGCAAGAGAAATTTTACCAATAGAATGTATTGGACGCGGTGAAACCGCATAGTTCCGTGAACACATGCGGATTCACCTCCGATCAAAAAAAGGCATCCAAAGCACTGCCATTTCCGGATCATGGGCACGTACCCTAACATGCAGGCAGTAGCTTTATGGAGTGGTAGTCTCCTGATGGAATGTCAGTCTGCTGGATGAAGCAGAGTAAAGTATGCTGCTGGTGAGTGATCAGCCAAAATGTGAATTGTAGTTGAAAGAGAGGAGCTGGTTCTCTCTCCAAATGGACACTGCAATATGCAGTCTGTTTGTGAGAGCTGTAGAGAACCGTGTGGACGCTGGAGCCTATTCAGCGTGAACTGTGTTCAGAGCTTGACACTTCTGTTTTGGTGCTGGGCAATATGTGGAAAGCAATAAAAACTGCAATTCCCGCATATATTGCAGTAGGAAAACAGCCGCGAGACATGCAGCCGCGGGATTCAAACATATTTCTCAAGCACGCTGAAGACACTTGGTTAGCATTCGAGCATGCCTGGATAACACCTTATCCAAGCACGTTTGCTAATCACTAATAACTACATATTTAATATTCTTAATCCTCACAAATAATTTCCACTTTAGTGCTGACCTACAATGGGAGGATGATGCACCATGAAACAACAGAATCACCTTGTGGTAATCTTTAAATCCTAACAAAGACCAGGTGCCATACTATGGTGCATCTCAAAAATACAAATTTTATTAAATATACACAATTTAAACACAGATTAAAAGAAGGTGCCAGACCAATCCCAAGAAGACCCGTAATTCATGGAAGTACAACACTGAAATATTTTGCAAAAGACATTCCTATATAGCACATTATGGGAAAAAGATGATATTGTGGGAAAAGAAAAAATATTAATAATGGATTGTGTGTAGGGGGAGCATTAACCACTGTTAAATCGTAAACTGTCTTCAGGCATATGTGATTAAAGGGTTAATAAAACATTACCCCAGCGGCCTCCCTCTCATACATCACTAATAATCCTATACAGTGTGATACACATTATCCTATCAATCTGGAATGTAGACGGGGAAGGCAGCCACTAGTGAAAGGGACCGCCCATAAGCATGTCAGTAAAAACTGTAAACCCACTACCCCAGTGCACACTCCCTAAAAGTGCCCCTAGCTTTGCAAAGTGACGCTAGGATACGTGGATGCTTGCCATAAAAACATACCGCAAAATAGGTGGTTCCCAGGCGTCTCCTATGCCCCGACGCGCGTTTTGCACTGCTTCATCATGGAGGCGTGTCAGAAGAGGGGGCTGGGCCACTTAAATATAAGAGGCCCACACTCGTCATTGGCCAAGGTGCGATGTTATACCTGATTAAAAATCCTAAACCCTGTGTCTGATTCCTGCACATACGTGGTAGAACTCTCATGTCATTAACACAGATAATGTATCTAGCGATGCTGTGTCTACTTACTGCGCCTGCGTGATTAAGGTCATGTGCACACAAGACACATAACGGCGCATGCCCGGATCACATGACCTCCGCCAATGGCGTTGTTCTAGCGTCTATATTTCAATGAATGCTAGGGTCATGCATCTTGACTTTTTTACCTCCTCTATTTATTGGGAGCTATTTATTGTGAGTAATTCATATGCCACAAAGAGACTGTGCGCATGCCAAGATTTTGAATCGCCTTGAGGAGTATATAGCGGTCTGCGGTGTTCCTCAGTATCCTGGTGTCCTTTTAGGACCTGGCGCTACGGGACCATGTGACCGCAAACTACTCCTCCCATTGAGTGGCGGAGGTCATGTGATCCGGTATGTTATTATGGCAAACATCCACGTATCCTAGCGTCACTTTGTGAAGCTAGGGGCACTTTTAGGGAGTGTGCACTGGGGTAGTGGGTTTACAGTTTTTACGGACATGCATATGGGCGGTCCCTTTCACTAGTGGCTGCCTTCCCCGTCTATTAGTGATGTATGAGAGGGAGTGCCGCTGGGTTAATGTTTTATTAGCGCTTTCATCACAAATGCCTGAAGGCAGTTTACGATTTAACAGTGGTTAATGCTCCCCCTACACACAATCCATTACTAATATTTTTTCTTTTCCCACAATATCATCTTTTTCCCATAATGTGCTATATAGGAATGCCTTTTGCAAAATATTTCAGTGTTGTACTTCCATAAATTACGGGTCTTCTTGGGATTGGTCTGGCACCTTCTTTTAACCTGTGTTTAAATTGTGTATATTTAATAAAATTTGCATTTTTGAGATGTACCATAGTGTGGCACCTGGTCTTTGTTAGGATTTAAAGGTTACCACAAGGTGATTCTATATTTAATATTCTCTCTATAACAGGGGCCATAGGGCTTTCTAGCCAAATTGTATATGTTTAGAATTCCTACTATACAATATATATAAAAGGTCATTATAAGAAGGAGAATTCGGCTCTTTGCTATACCTACAGTTAGGTCCAGAAGTATTTGGCAATGACAGAATCTTTGCGATTTGGACTCTGCATTACACTATTTTTTTTTTTTTTTTAAAAGTGAAACAACTTAGATACAATTAAAATGTCGACTTTCAGGTTTAATTATAGGGATTGAACAAAAATATCCAGTGAAATGGTTAGGAACTGCAAACATTTTTATACAAAGCCTCCTCATTTCTGAGGCTTAAAAGTAATTGGACAAATTAACTTTACCATAAATAAAATCTTCGGTTTTAATACTTTGTAGAGAATCATTTGCAATCAATGACTGCCTGAAGTCTGGAAGTCATTAACGTCACCAAATGCTGGTTTTACTGCGTTGTGATGCTTTGCCAGTCCCTTACAGCAGCTGACTTCAGTTGTTGATTGTTTGTGGGTCTTTCTGCCTTAAATTTTGCCTTAAGCATGTGAAATGCATGTTTGATGGGCCTGAGATCTGGTGATTGACTTGGCCATTGCAGAAAATTCCACTTCTTTGTATTTAAAGGGAATCTGTCACCCCTTTTTTGAGATTTCATATAATGATATCATTCAATTGTGTGTCACATAAGGATTCTCTTAGTGCTTTTGCTTCCCCCTGACCCCGCACCTTTCATGCATAAATACCTTTTTTATAACGGTTCAGATGTATGTAAACTGCCGCTGTCCGGTCCGATGGGCGGGGCTTATTCACCTGCTCCCCCCCTCCCTGTCTTTCTCTACACATTTCTTCTTGCGTAGAGCAAGACAGGGAGGGGGGAGCAAGTGAATAAGCCCCGCCCATCGGACCGGACAGCGGCAGTTTACATACATCTGAACCGATATAAAAAAGGTATTTATGCATGAAAGGTGCGGGGTTAGGGGGAAGCAAAAGTACTAAGAGAATCCTTATGTGACACACAATTGAATGATATCATTATAGGATATCTCAAAAAAGGGGTGGCCGATTCCCTTTAAAAAAAACTCTTGGTTTGCTTTGGCAGTTTGTTTTGGGTCATTGTATATCTGTATTGTGCAGTGCTGTCCAATCAACTTTGATGTATTTGGTTGATTCTGTACAGAAAGTAGTCCTGTAAACTTCAGAATTAATCCAGCTGCCTCTGTCTTCAGTCACATCATTAATAAACACTAGTGACCTAGAGCAATTGGAAGCCATGCATGCCTATGCCATCACACTGCTTCCACCATGCTTTACAGAGCATTTGGTCTGCTTTGGATCATGAGCCGTTTCAAGTCTTCTCCATACTTTCTTCTTCCTATCATTCAGGTTGATCTTCATTTCTGAACTGGGCTGGCTTCTTTAGAAGTTTTTTGGCAAAATCTAATCTGGCCTTTCTATTTTCATGGCTGATTGATTGCACCTTGCGGTGAATTCTCTGTATCTGCTCTCATAAAGTCCTCTCTTTATGGTAGTCTTAGATACTAAAAACCTACTCCTTGAAGAGCGTTCTTCACTTGGGCGGATGTTGAGAAAGGGGTTTTTCTTCACCATGGAATCATCCAACACCGGTCTTTTGTAGACATCCAGGCCTTTTTGCGTTCTCAGGCTCATCAGTGTGCTGTTTTTTTGCAAAATATACCAGACTTTTGATTTGGCCACTCGTAAGATTTCTGCTTTCTCTATTACGGATTTCTTTTTTTTCAACCTAATGGTGGTCTGTTTCTCTTCCAGTGAGAGCTACTTTGACCCCATTTTGTGTGTTCACAGCAACAGCTTCCAAGTACAAATGTCACTCCTGGAATTAGCTCCAGATCTTTTACCAGCTTAAAAGTTGATGGATTAACAAGGGAATAGCACATTAAAGAGCTTTTGATATAACTGTCCAATTACGTTTGGTTCCTTTAAAAGAGGTAGCTACATATTAAAGAGCTAAAATTCCTAAATGTGAATAATGCCCTCCAATTAAAGCTAAGAGATATGTCTGAGTTTGGTGCCATTATTAGACCAAGCCTACCTATTCAAGTGAATGAGTCATCGAAAAAATAGACCACCAAACAGCCAATTAAGTGACATCACTGAAATCAGGGTATTTGCCTCTACGTCATGTTGCTCTCAGATGGGGTAGCAATAACTGGTAGACAGATTCCATTTAATAGTAAGGTGCTTGGATTATGAATAGGGATGAGTAGACCCGTGGATGCTTGGGTTCGTTCGAACTTTAGTCCAAAGTTTGGTCCAAGTACCAGTCCCTGAACCCCATAGAAGTCAAAGGGGACTCGAAATTTGGTACTAAAAATAGTTCTAGAACGACTAGGTCTCTCTTTCCTGAATCGCCGTACACAAAAACGGACTTCCAGCAGAAGTCAGTGTTCGGAGTTCAGCACAGTTCAAGTTCGCTCATCTCTAATTACATGTTGTGCCTATTTTATTTGAATTCGCGCACAAGCAATGATTTATTGCCTTTGATGAAGCATTACGTATTTATTATCCCATACCCCATTTATGTCAATATGTCCTACTAAAACAGGCTACGGTATATTGTGCACTTTTGCCTTAAAACACACTGACAGATTTATTAATATTCAGACACATTTTGACAATGTGTAAAAACACTCATAAATTTGAGCATTGTTTGCTAACAAATTTTAAAAATGTAATTGAAATCATGATAAATGTCTCTAAGAAACCTACCCAGCAGAAAAAAAATGTAAAAAAAATAATAATTTCCCTTTCACAGTGTGGCTAGTTTCATATATCACCTGTTTTTCTCGCATGTGAAAAAAGATCTGCATTTTGTTTTTTTAGTGAGCTGAAATAATTTTTGATTTACCTGCAGTTTTTACAATGCCTGCTGGATTGTTTTTTCCCGTATGAAGAAAAACAACGTCTTAACTTCTACTCATTTATAATAAAACATGGACAACATGTGGATGACATTTGTGTGCTATCCGCTTTCTTTTCAGGGGACCATTTACTTGCATCGGCAATGTGGATCAAAGTAGGACACATCTCGGTGGGGTGGGGTGATTTAAGGATAATTGTCAAAATATTATGGGGTCTGTCCAGTTTATGGTGTTGTGTCTGCTATGTCACCATACAAATTAGCAAATATGGGAAACAGAAAAAGCGCATGTGAAGGACAGGACCCGTTCCTCCTACCTCAAAGTGACGTAACTACACAGGGACAGCTCTCCGGCGCCCTCTTTGTGTCTCAGGTCAGTAAGGGAACTGCACCTAGAGCAAATGGCCGCCGGGGAGGATGTCCTGTTACCCGCTGGGTATTCTAAGATTCGTAATCAGAGTAAAACCATCAGCCCAAGATTAATTTTATGGTTTAATTGCCTTAAAAGGGGTTGTCCGGGCTTTTCACATAATCTCAGTACATATCTGGGCTGCAGAATTATGACAATAAGTAATTTACTTTCTGTCACTAGTTTGCACGGTTTTCTAGATATTCTGAACAGAACGTCCAAGGGGGGTGTGTTATGGCATTGAAATGAGAACTAGTCGTAACCTCCTACTCTACTCTAAACATGTCCTCTATAGCAACAACCCCACCCTCCATAGCTACAGGCCCTCCCCGTCCACATGAAGAAGCCATCATCACACAGTAACAAATCCTCCCCCTCTAGCAGCCGCTCCTCCCCCAGACACACTCTGAACAGTGTTCTATGGAAAGTGAAACCAAATCATTGAGGAGGGAAAATCGTCCTGTATTCTGGGCCACTCCATGATTACAATACATAACTCATTATCAGTAATTCCTTCCCTCACTGTCCCAGGCTGCTGGCAACAGTGAGAACAGACTGTGTGATGGCCAGTGATGGGGGTCTACAGCTTCTAATCTGCACAGGGGATGGCAGTCACTGATGTAATCTGTTGTGTGACAAAGCCTCTGCTGTGTGAATGAGACAGCTCTGTGTCACTGATGTCTTCACACAGCAGCAGATTTGATGCAGTGTATGTGTGAGCACTGTGTCTCTAATGACACAAATACTGATGGGAGCAGCCTGTCCCAGAATACAGGACGATGTGTGTCTGGGGGAGGAGCAGCTGCTCTCTGCAGTAAGGCTGCTAGAGGGGGAGGATTTGTTACTGTGTGATGAGTGCTTCTTCATGTGGACGGGGAGGGCCTGTAGCTATGGAGGGTGGGGTTGTTGCTATAGAGGGCATGTTTGGAGTAGAGTAGGAGGTTACAACTAGTTCTCATTTCAATGCCATAACACCCCCCCCCCCTTGGACGTTTTGTTCAGAATATCTAGAAAACCGTGCAAACTAGTGACAGAAAGTAAATTACTTATTGTTATAATTCTGCAGCCCAGATATGTACTGAGATTATGTGAAAAGCCCGGACAAACCCTTTAAGGGCGCACTATTACCAGGTTGTAGGTTGCGTGCGGATGTCGGGAGCTCTGCAGTCCACAGGTACAAGAATCTTAGTTGCCGGACAGACCCCAAAGCGCGGGCCGCTGCTCCCTTTGGCAGATCTGTCACCAATTCCTTCTTAGATCATCATTGTCTGGTTCTTCTGTGAGAGAGTGAGTGTCTCTGCCATGTGCTGCTAGTTCTTAAGCATGCTGGGTTCCTCCCCGTGTGTTAGAGGGTGGGCTAATAATCTCCACCCTTTAGCTCCCTGCAGAACTTATTCCAAATATCTAAGAAAGGGGGTAACTTTCTACAGCAAGATAGGATCAGGACACGAGAGGTACTAGTGAAAGCGGTTTGTTTTGCCTGTCGTGTGGAGAGCAAACATGGCCCCATTGGGTCGCTGTGGAGGGCCAATCTCTATATCTCAGGTCCCAGAACCCTCACCGACTCAGGAGTCGCACTGCCAGATGCGCGATTTCCTCAGGGTCATGTGGATATTTTTTATGAGTCTATAACTCGAAAGGTGTGCTCATAATCCATGATCCTAGGATGGAGTCGAAGAGGCTGGGAGAGGCAATAGATGTGTATTTCTGTGTCCAGCTGACAGGTATATTCTAATTGAAGCCCCCAGGCACCTTCCTGCCCCATGCTGGTATGGCTCCTACTCAAGCTTTGAAGTTCTGTTTTGGCCTTCTCTCATTGTCATACTAAAAGGACTTGATATTCAACATTGGAGCACTAAATCCTGCTTTCTTCAATATGCTTACAAGCCCTGGGGGAGGTAGGAGCAGTTAACTCCTTCATCACAGCGCAAATAGGGTCTTATCTTCTAGATAGCTTCCAATTGATTTTAGGTAACTGCTCACCTGATACAGCACAAAAAGAGGACTTGAAAGTCCACCAATAATATAAAACAGCAAAAAGAGCAAAGAGGTTTACCCGTACAGGCCTCCAGACAAATGCACTATCAGGATGCAGTGGACCCATATAATTAAAATGACAACACAGGTGCAAGAATACCGATAAAACAACCGCTCGCAGCCTAATTATATGGGTCCACTGCATCCTGATAGTGCATTTGTCTGGAGGCCTGTACGGGTAAACCCCTTTGCTCTTTTTGCTGTTTTATATGTATCTGCTCACCTGGTAGTATAGACTGAAAGCATGTATGCCTCGGCTGCTGCAGATCCACGAAGTCGACACGCGACTTTTAACAACAACGTAATAAGGAGATATGTGGATTAACTCCACGCTACCATATAGACACAATTCCAGTTGTAGTTGAAAAGAAATCAGGTGGTTTATTCTACGCGTTTCGAAGTCTCAATGACTTCTTCTTCAGGAAATTTCTCCGTGGTATTTTCCTGAAGAAGTAGTCATTGAGACTTCGAAACGCGTAGAATAAACCACCTGATTTCTTTTCAACTACAACTGGATTTGTGTCTATATGGCAGTGCGGAATTAATCAACCATGCAAATTAGTGAGACATTGCTTTCAATTTTACTTAACCTGAACACAAAACAAAACAGAGGGTAAATTTGTAAGGGCAATAGATCATTTTCTTCTTGATGACATTTGTATTTAAATGTATTAAATGTGAAAAAACCTACATATAGGAGTCATTCAGCTACGGTAGAAGAAAGAAATCTAGTTTGCGATGTTGTTGCTTTCACACTGCTACGCTCTGTAAGTGTCCGTGGTTGTCTCAAAGTCCTGTAGGTCTTGTAATTTTGATAGAGCTGGATGGTCAGGAGGAGCACTGTTTTACATTCCTCCCCATACAGAGGAGGGTAGCAGGACATTGAGTTCCAGCAGGAGACAGACGTAATTGAATTATCAGAAATCAATAATGCATTTGTAACTGCAATCTATGGGGTTCAGGGGAATTGCTCTTTAAAACTTAAAAGTCTACGCTCACTAATTGCATTAAATTTATAAAACACACAACCTGTTTTGTCATCGTATTGTAGTCAATCAAATGACATCATCTCAAAGACCATGGAATCTAGACTCCTAAGGGATCCGTCATGAGCAGAGACAATTCTAAAGGGGGAACTTTGGAAAGTATTTTTAGTAGGAAAGAAGCAGTTATGTGAGATGGCTCCCAATCCTTGGAGACTTTGGAAGCCCCCTGTACTGAATTAAGGAACAGAATGAAAAGTAGAATATAGAGGTGGAAATATGGAGAGAAAGAGGGGTTTGTTAGATGGTAAAGGGAGTTTTTGTAGATTCAGACTTCACTGTGGTTCTCACTTTCTGACTCTCCATAAACCAAACCTTCTGCTCAATTTATTCATTTCTCTAGGAATAGCGCAACACTGCAGTGGAGACTAACTAGAGGCAAACTTTCTCTCTCTGGCCTCCCCTTAAGCACTCTGGCACCACTCCAGTCCATCCTACACTCTGCTGCCCGACTAATCCACCTGTCTTCCTGCTATTCCCCAGCCTCCCCCCTATGCCAGGCCCTCCACTGGCTTCCTATTGCCCAGAGGCTCCAGTTCAAAACCCTAACCATGACATACAAAGCCATCCACAACCTGTCTCCTCCATACATCTGTGACATGGTCTCCCAGTACCTACTCGCACGCAACCTTCGATCCTCTCAAGATCTCCTTCTCTACTCCCCCCTTATCTCTTCTTCCCACAACCACATACAAGACTTCTCCCGTGCTTTCCCCATACTCTGGAACTCTCTGCAGCAACACATCAGACTCTCACCAACAACGGAAACTTTCAAGAAGAACCTGAAGACCCACCTGTTACGAGAAGCCTACAGCCTACCACCGCACGACCTGCTATACCCTCTTCTAGTATATCCTCACCCATCCCTGTAGACTGTGAGCCCTCGCGGGCAGGGTCCTCTCTCCATCTGTACTTGTGTGTCCCTTGTCTTAAACATGTTTATTGTACTTGTCTATATATTCCCCTTTTTCACATGTAAAGCGCCATGGAATAAATGGCGCTATATAAATGCATAATAATAATATGTCTTATTGCAACAATTTCGTATGGTTCCCTTCGCTTAGCCTGACCGATGAGACCTGTTTCCCAACATATATTGCAATAGCAGCCAGCCGAAGCAGATACTAGCCAAATTGCCCAGATATATTTGCTAATTGTGCTGTGACAAATGTTTGCCAGAATAGTCTTGGCTGAACAAATACTATGAAAAATAATTTTAAAAACCTTGTCGATGGGACATTATCCACAGTTTGTTAGGAAACCCATACAATAGATCAGGAAAGATAAATGGGCAAAGAAATGTCTTTTAACCAGTAACATTTTAAACTAAATATACATTCATAACACTGCAGTTTCACCGATGGATTATTATATTATTATATCAAACAAGGTATAAGACGCATAACTCAACTGATAACGAAGCCTCTGCTTTTCATCAGAAAACAATATTGCAAAATTATATGAATGCGTTCTCTATGGAATAGGTTTTCATTATCTGATTGTTGGGAATTCGACAACTGGCACCACAGCTAATCAGCTGTTACCAGCTCCAGCAGCGGATGGATGTAAAACAAAAGTATGAAGGAGAATACCACAAACTCTCTATACCGTGTAGTGGCGGCTGCTGGGTACTGCTGGTCATCTCATTTGCACAAAGAAAAAAAAACACTTTAAAAAATTAAAGTCTATTCCAAAATTCCTTAAATTCTCATTTTAGATCATGACCAAAAAAAATGAAAATTGCTTACCAGTAATTTGATTTTCCTGACATCCAACGCTATGCGTTGAACGGGCTGGGTTAACGCAATATGAACCTGGCCTAAGAAATTTGTTTAGACGAACTGTAGTTTGAGTATTTCATCTTGGAGAATTTCTGGTTAGCGCATCCTTTGCCTAGAACAGGAAAAAAAAAGAGGTCTGAGCTATTCAACATAAAGAGTAGCCACAAACATGCATTCATTTAGGGATTACAGAATTTATCCTATTCTCTATAATGGCATCAATTCCGCAACTTAAATGGATGCTAATAATACAATCCAACAATGAAGATTGTTAATTGAAAACAGTTATATGCAAAATAGATTTATTTTTGAGCAAAAAGAAAACCAAGTGATAACCACCACCTCTGATACACCACTTTTTTTGTTTATTCACCCATGATGAAGCGACTCAGTCAGAAAGACATATAGACCTCATATGGTGTTGGTCAAAGCTCATATGGTCTTAAACCAATGTATTAGAACTCCTTCCCCTCCACTATGTACCTTATGGACATATCATCCTGTTCTTGAGTAATAATCAGAACAGTCTTACCTCAGTGCGAAGGCATTCATCTTCACTAGCGAAGATGTTCCTCCTTCACCACAAGGAGTCTGACAGGTAAAGGGTACATTTTACCTAATTCATCGATTCCTCTCCTTATAGCTTTATTGCAGACTTGCAGTTTTATTACCCCAAAAGCGCATTGACTAGGTATGTAACCAACTCACCATTTAGTTCAGTCTATCAGTTTTAGGACTTCAATCCCGAAATACTTGTTGTGTATAATGGCTCCGACTTAATTTCCAATGAGTCAATTTTCTGACTTCAAGCAGGAGGATACACTGGTCTTGGAACATTTTTACCAGATCTGGTAGAACCAACCATATCTGTCGTGCAACTCCAAGTAAGAGGCCAGACTGGGATATTGATGGTTTATCAGCCCCATACTGTCGAGTCTAGCAGACCGCTTTAATGCTGCCCAACTTGGCACAATCTATTTCATCTTACTATTCCATACTTGGAGAGTAGATTGGGGAATTGATGGTTTATCAGCCCCCATGCCGGAGAGTCCAACTTGCACCTCCATTAGAAGGGAAGATCAGTAAAGTGCCACCCAACTTGGCAAGTTCATCTCACCAATCAATAACAGGAGGGTAGATTGGGGCAATTGATGGTTTTTCAACTCTATAATGGTGAGATCAACTCACACCTCCTCTAGGCGGGTAAGCTGAAATTTAGATGTGTATCAGCTTAAATGCTTAGCAGTCCATCTTATGACACCAAACTGGGAGGATCAACTGGGCTTACACTGGTTCTGTTGAGCTTATCCATGCCTAAGCTACAAATCCCACTAGAAGGATATCCTGGAACCTAAATGATTAACCAACTTAAATGGCAACCAGTCCAAATCATGATTCCAAACCCAGAAGATTAACTGGACTTACAATAATTTAATTTGGCTTATCACAACCATGACCAACTCCAACTAAACGGATAACTGGGACGTAGATATTTTGATAAGCTAAAAGTCGACCGGTCCATTTGGAGACTCCCACACTGGACTTACAATGGTTTCCTTCTGATTAGTGCAACCATTTACACCTACCAAGAGGACAATACTGGGACACAGATGTTAAAGGGAATCTGTCAGAAGGTTTTTGCTATCTCATCTGAGACCAGCCTGATGTAGGCAAAGAGAAGCTGAATTCAATGATGTATCATATAGATTACTAGGTGCAGCTTTTCTGAGAGTTTTTAGATTTAGAAATGAAGCAGAGATGAAAAGTTAACCTCGTCCACACCAGGTTCTGTATATACAATGTTCATAGACAGTGAGGTACCTATAAACAGGAGGGGGCATGTTGAACCAAGGCTCACTGTGACCAGCTAGTCATGACAATGATAAGATACTAGTGCTTAAACAATCATTGTAAGCAAACAAAACCTCACAGCTCCAGGCATTACTGAAATCTGTGTTTTAAACCCTACCTCATGCTGTCTTCAGATTACATAACAAAATCCTGCTGATGGGTTCCCTTTAAATGCAGACCAGTTCAACATGAAATCCACACATGGGGGATTGACTGAAAATCTGTTGCACCCACCACCTACCCTCAGAACTATATTTTATTAAGACCCCTCCTTGTTTAATAGAATCACTACAGACCAACCATATCATTTGGAAGCCATCCTTACCATTATCAGCAGTATTGCTAGTAAAATATTCATAAAAGAAGAAAAATATCCAGCACCGTTATGTGAGAAAAGATTACCCTCGACGATAGCACCTGTGACTTCACATCCGTGGTCAGTAACACACCTTTTTCCCTATAGAACGGGTGCTCAATCCCATGTAGAAAAAACATGAAATTTCATTGTAAGAAAAGAAAACAGGATGGCACTCACCGTTGTCTTGTAGCAATTTACTTTATTTCATAAAACGAGGCATAGGCATCGGCACAGGAGCAATGTATAAAAGACGGACAACAGCCGTTTTGCGCACAATGCGCTTCAACAGGTCCTCCTGTTGAAGCGCGTTGTGCGCGAAACGGCTGTTGTCCATCTTTTACACATTGCTCCTGTGCCGATGCCTATGCCTCGTTTTATGAAATAAAGTAAATTGCTACAAGAGAACGGTGAGTGCCATCCTGTTTTCTTTTCTTACAATGAAATATTGCTAGTAAAAGTTAGTGAAGCTTTGACAGTAGTGAAAACAGACCTATCAGCCCCAAGTCGGGTGGATAACCAAGCAAAAGCCACAACCTCCAAAGTTGTACATACCACTGAAAGTCATACTCCTTATCAAGTCACGCAGTGAGTCAGAGGCAGCCAAAGAAAACCCTAGACCTGAGGTGGCATGCTATACAACAGCTACGAAGCAGCCAGAAAACCTTCATGCAGGACATACAAGAGACATGAAGTGGCTTGACAAACATGAGACATAAGGCCAGACTTAAAGTGGCAGGCAAAACGCCAGACATGGCATGGCAAACAGGAGACATGAAGCTACACCTGAGGCGAACGGCCCAACACGTCAGACGTTAGGCGGGTGGCTCAACACGCAAGATGTGAGGCCAGCCATGAGGCAGCCGGCCCAACACACAAGACATTAGGCCAGCCATGAGGCAGCCGGCCCAACACGCAAGATGTGAGGCCAGCCATGAGGCAGTCGGCCCAACACGCAAGACATGAGGCCAGCCATGAGGCAGCCGGCCCAACACGCAAGACATTAGGCCAGCCATGAGGCAGTTGGCCCAACATGCAAGACATGAGACCAGACATGAGGCAGCCAACTCAACATACAAGATATGATGCACGCCATGAGGCAGCTGGCTCAATACAGAAGACATGATGATCTCTATGAGGCAGCCGGCCCAACACATAAGACATGATGTCGGACAATACTAAGATTTGAGCAGAGGATCTGTTCACATTACAGGCGATTTAATAAACTCAACCAGAGAACCTACAATAGGAATGCAAGGTTAAACGCCAGGCTGCAGGCAACATGAAAAAGGCCAGGCTGCAAAAAATGCGAGAAATACAAGGCCCCAGGACAGACACCAACATAGGTAGGTAATGAAGTATTAAATGTAGATTCTCTCAAACTGATGTTAGCATTTCAGTGCCCAAATGGGCCCCTGTACTCACTACCATTCTTACTAGAGGATGCTATCGAACAGCTATGGTGTTCTATGATTCACAGCTGTTCCAGCTGTGTGCTCAAAGCTCCTACATCCAAAGGACAGAAATCCACATTGAAGGAGAAAGTGGGAGTTGCCTTTTTACTTTGCTCTCTTGACTTCATATCCAGTGATAAGGGCGGATCCCACTCGGGTGCTGTCATGGGAGAGGGGAAAATAGGAGCTACAGTTCAAACTGTGAAACAGCTTTATAACTTAAAGCATACTTGTCATTACAGTTAACGTTTCACAATAAGCTGCTGTGTGCAGGGCCACCATCAGGGCATGACAGCCATTACAGCTGTATGGGGCCCCGGTGATTAGGAGGGCCCGCCCAGTCCCGGCGGCGCCCGAGCATGCTGGGCTTTGGCAGCCCGGTCCGCGCTTGCCGCTCGGGTCCCGGCCGGGCCCCCCTACAATTTGCTCAGCGGCCCGGGCCCCCCCCCTCACCCTGCCCTGGCTTTTTCTCCCCATGTTTCACTGTGACATGGCAAGGAAGGGAAAGATATCAGCACAGCGCCTGGCTCCTCCTCCTCTCCCTCCCCCCCAGTGCACCATGGTCCAGCACCGCCCCCGGCTCACGTGACGTCACACGCTGCTCTTCACTTCCTCATTCCTGAGCAAGAAGAAGAGTGGTGTGCACGTGGCGTCGGCGTGGGACTGTTTAGCAGAGCAGAAGACGTTGGTCTGACAGTGCGGTGGACGGCGAGGCGGCGCCCGGCGAGCGAGCAAGTAAGGTGAGTATTCTTTTTATGTCTCTGTCTGTCGGGGCCCGGCTGATCATGGGGAGTCTGAGGGCCCCGTTGTCGTCTGATCATGGGGGAGCCAGGGGCCTGGCTGTTCGTGGGGGAGCCAGGGGCCCAGCAGTTCGTGGGGGAGCCAGGGGCCCGGCTGTTTGTTGGGGAGCCAGGGGCCCGGCTGTTCGTGAGGGAACCAGGGTCCAGGGGGACAAATCGCCAGCGTCCATAATTAGTAGGCACATTGTTGACTGTCTCCACCTGCAGCTCAGCCCGCAGTCCTATCCTTTAAGTCAGCACAGACTGTGCTGTGACCAGTACCAACATGTTGACTGTCTCCACCTGCAACTCAGCCTGTAGTCCTATATGGGGTATCAAACACAAAAATTGAGCTTGGTTTGAGTTGGTACACATGCAGCATATAAATGCATGTTCACATGGCCAAAAAGCATACAAAACCTACAAAAGACAAAATGAAAAAACCCTGCTATAATTAAATAAGTAAAAAGCAAAAGTGCATTAAAATCATACAGAGTTCTTAGTAATACTGTATTTGATCAAACATAGCATAAAAGCCGTCCCACCATTGACAAGGTGACTCTGTGGTCGGGGCGGTCCTACACTGTCTAGTATTAATAACCTTTTCATGTGTCAAAGTTGACGTCTGTGTGAATAAGGGCAGACAAGGACCGGGTCCCAACCACTGGACACCAGTCAGGGGAAGCCTTTAAATACAATTTCACATTGTTGACTGTCTCCACCTGCAGCTCAGCCCGCAGTCATATCCTTTTAGTCAGCACAGACTGTGCTGTGACCAGTACCAACATGTTGACTGTCTCCACCTGCAGCTCAGCCTGTAGTCCTATCCTTTTAGTTAGCACCAGACTGTGCTGACCAGTACCAGCATGTTGACTGTCTCCACCTGCAGCTCAGCCTGTAGTCCTATATGGGGTATCAGCCAACTCAGGACAAATTGCACAAAGAGATTCCTGGTCTTCTCTTGCAAGACATAGAAGCTGCATGGAGGACTATTTACACTGTGTTACTGAGCAGCACTGCTGTGATTCCAGCACTGCTGTGATTCCAGCACTGAAGTGAGATAAAACTCTTACTAGAAGCTGCAGCAGGATCGGCCTCTCTCTCTCACTCCTCAATAGGAGAAGTTATCTGATCCCTTAGTGATCTGGCAGGATATCTTGCTTTGACAAAGATGAATTTTAGCAGTTTCTAGAGTGACTATTAAGCTCAGGAACCTGGGGGGGAGGAGAACCAACACATCAGTTTTTTGTGTCCGCCAAAAGGATCAGTTTCCGTTTTTTGACGGAAACGGATGCAAGCGGATCCGTTTTTTAAAAAAAACGGATCAGTTTTTTGACGGATCCGCGGTAACCGCTAATGAAAGTCTATGGGACACAAAAAACGGATCCTGCAAAAAAATGGCGGATCCGTTTTTTAACGGAAACCAACGGATTTAGACAGCTATGAAAAAACGGAAGTGTGATCCAGGCCTAGAAGAAGAGAAAGAAGTAGATTTCTCTTACAACATATACAACAATGTTTCTGATATTCACTTGTACTATTGATTTATGTGAACAACAGTGCCCATTTATCTCCTTCCTTGTCAGCTGTGATAGTGATAGTGTATCTCAAACATACTGGTTGGTAAACCGTTTGACCTTAATATGTAGCTGTATGCGGATACTTGCAATAAAAAATTAAAATTAGTCATTGTGAAAGATATGCGGAAAAAAGTCCGACATTTTCAGATATATCGGCATCAATCGTCACAAGCAAGTGTCATTATGTGATGGCGCGTGACATTTTCCTCAGAAATCATTTTATGCGTATGCTATATGACTAAGTGACTTTAATTTTCCCTGCTACATTTTGTTCTGTAGATAAACTAAATTCTGTTTAAAGCGCAGAAAGCTGATTCTAAACCAGTGAAGCAAATAGATCTAATGCAGGTGGGAGAGACAATAAGACTATAATAAGTTGAAATACTGTGACATCATTGCTTCTAACAACAGTAGAAAACAAGCACGAAGGCAGTATACTTTCTGCATAGTTACATTTTTTGTGCCTGAAGAAGGGGAGAGCCACAAAATATTGCTGTTTGCATGGGCGTCAAGCTATATCCATCCTCCGGAACCAGGTCGCTTGTGGATTATGCTTTAAAAGCTATGCACTTTAATTAGATCTATGTGTACTTTTGGGTGAAAAATGATGTGAGAGTTTTGTTTGTTTTTACATGTTCTACTCAACAGACATGACATGTGTTTTCGAAGATGTACTGTATATGTTGAACAGTTGCCACTCATAACCCTTGGGTGGCAGATGCCACGATTAGGCAACTGTCATAAGCAACCATCATACATAGGCTATAATGACATCTTTAATGATAGGTCATGAAAAGCTCATGAAATGTTTAAAGATTGCCTATGACTGAATGCAATGCATATAGCACCAGTATGCTACTACATTTTTTTATTCTACTGGAATTCATAAATCTAAAGTAATGGACTAAGTGAGCTTGTCAAAATTGTACATAGTTAATACAATTGAAAAAAAAAAACAAATGCCCATCAAGTTCAACCTCTTTGGCCTCAGTGTGATGAATGGAGAACTACGGAAATGTTTAGCTTTTATGTTGGGAACTCTCCTGCCATACACACTAAAAATACAAAGGGTAACGAGAAAAGGCCCTTATTCTGTCACAGTATGTGGGTTCTAAAATAGAATCTTCTAAGGGTGTGTGCACACGCTGCGGATTCTGCTGCGGATCCGCAGCAGTTTCTGCTGCGATGTACAGTACCATAATATCCTATGGATATCAAAAACCGCTGTGCAGACGGTGCGGATTTTTCAGCGCGGATTTGCTGCGGTTTCTAAACCGCAGAAAGAATTGACATGTCAATTCTTTCTGCGGATTCCGCTGCGGCTTACCATCTCCTCCATTGTAGAGATGATAAACTGCAGGGCAAAACCGCAGGCTAATCCGCAGGTCTTTTGACCTGCAGATTTACCTGCGGGTTTTACAAAATCCGCGCGGCCAAATCCGCAGAGCATTCCGCAGCGTGTGCACGTACCCTAAGACAGCAGCTTGTCATATTAATGCCACATTCACACATACATCCACCCTTCATCCCTACATTACTTTCATTCATATAAATTATTGTGGCTGCGCAATTGTACTGCTCCACTATAAAAAAGTGCATCCTCCCCTCTGCTGTTATTCACGTCAGCCTTTTTTCTGTCTTTCAGTGACGCTCAACATTGCATACGCCTAGCGTCTGCTCTTTTTAATATGTAGAGTGTTCTTCTGCTTTGCAATATTTCTTCACACAGCTTATTTGCTTTTGGCAGGTTAGCAGACACAAATATACTAAAATATTTAACCCAAATGTTTTCTGATAAGTTTTTAAAAGTTTAAAACAATATCCAAATGCCTATATAAAGCAAAAAACCACAGCACCCAATACTATGAAATGAAGCCCAAAGCTAGGCCAGTGATCTAAAGTACAGGAATAAGCAGGCATGTCAATATTTTACATAGTTAACATGGTTGAAAAAAAACAAATGTCCATCGAGTTCACCCAGATGGGAAAAGATGAAGAAAAACGTTACAAGTACATGCACAACCACAATGCATGATCAAGTCAGCCCTAGAAGATCTCATCCTTACCTCTTGATCCCAATTTTAGCTTCACTGGCCAAAACATTCAGAAATGAACTTTACACATTGACATAATTTGTCATTTTCTTCTAAGAAAGCATCTCAATCTTCAAAATGATCAATGGTTCCCGCTGTGATCAACTCTTAAGGTAAACTAGTTGATAGATTAAGGCTATGTGCAGACATGCGGAATTGCCGCAGAAATTTCCACGGCAATTCCGCTACTCCCTGCAGCGGGAAATACGCGAGAAATCCGCATGTGCAATTCCCGCGAAAGTTTAGCGCTTTGCAAGCGAAATTAGCTTGCAGAATACTAGCGTTTTCCAAGCGATCTGTAGCATTGCTTGGAAAACTGATTGACAGGTTGGTCACACTCGTCAATCATAGTGTTTGACAAGCGTGACCAACTTTTTACTATTGAGGCTGCCTATGCGGCCTCAATAGTAAAAAGATATAATGTTAAAAATAATAAAAAAAAGATAAAAAAAATCGTGATATTCTCACCTTCCGGCATCCCCGGCAGCGTTCCCAGGCCTCAACCATGCTCCCGGCATTCACGTTCCCAGCAATGCCTTGTGACAATGACCCCAGATGACGTAGCATCACACAAGACCGCTACGTCACCACAGGTCATTGTCGCAAGGCATTGCTGGGAACGGGACTTGGCGGGAGCATCGCTGAGGCCTGGGAGTGCTGCCGGGGACGCCGGAAAGTGGGAATATCACGATTTTTTTATTTTAATTCTATTTTTACAGGGATATGGTAGTACCCAGGGCCTGGAGGAGAGTCTCCTCTCCTCCACACCGTGGGTACCATCCGCACATTTTCCGCTTACTTTGCGCGTTGTGGACATAGCCACATGCGGAAAGTAAGCGGAACAATGCATTCCTATGTGTGCGGAATTCCCGCGATTCCACAAAACGAATGAGCATGCTGCGTATTTTTCCGCATGTGCAGAACGCCACTGAATTCAATGGGTTGCTTATTTTATGCGTTTTCGCGGCAAAAACGCATAAAATCTGCGGGAATTCCACACATGTGCACATACCCTAATAGTTATTATGGTAAAAAAAAGACTATGGTAGAAAAAAAGTCTCCTCTGGAGATTGAACTTCATTTTCTCGTAACAGAGGGAGGCATCCCTTGTCTTTTGAACGGCTTTTTACATGAAACAGCTTTTGACCAGATTATTCATATGGGCCATTTATGTACTTGTACAACTTAAAAATTTGATGAGTGCTTCTTTATCATCTTAATATACTGCAGTGACCGTATTACTGTATATACTCGAGTATAAGCCGACCCGAGTATAAGCCGAGGCCCCTAATTTTGCCACAAAAAACTGGGAAAACTTATTGACTCGCCTATAAGCCTAGGGTGGGCATTGCAGCAGCTACTGGTAAATTTCAAAATTAAAAATAGATACCAATAAAAGTAAAATTAATTGAGACATCAGCAGGTTAAATGTTTTTGAATATCCATATTGAATCAGGAGCCTCATATAATGCTCCATACAGTTCATGATGGTCCCATAAGATGCTTCATACAAAATACGCCCCATATAATGCTCCATAAAGTTCATGATGGGCCCTATAAGATGCTCCATAAAGTTCATGATGGGCACCATAAGATGCTCCATACAAAAATATGCCCCATATAATGCGGCACAAAGGTTAATAATGGCTCCATAGAATAATATGCCCCATATAATGCTGCATAAAATTTGATGGCCACATAAGATGCTCCATAGAATAATATGCCCCATATAATGCTCCATAAAGGTTGATGCCCCCATAAGATGCCCCATATAATGATCCATAAAAGTTGATGGCCCCATAAGATGCTCCATAACTGCTGCGATTAAAAAAAAGACATACTCACCTCTTGTCGGTGGGGGCTAGGTGCCGTGTCCTGAGGAGGCGGGAACATCAGCGCGCTATGGGGGCCAGGTGCCGGTGTCGCTGCTGGCTCAGGCTCCTGGCACTTGCGATATTCACCTGTCCCCGTTCCACCGGCATGCCGCTGTGTCTTCCGGGTTCTCTGGCTGTAACTGTTCAGGCAGAGGGCGTGCACTAAACACGTCATCGCACCCTCGGACCTGAACGTCACAGCCACAGGACGCGGAAGACACAGCCCAGCGGTGGAACGGGGACAGGTGAATATCGCATGGCTCACCCTCCCCCGTCATACTCACCCTCCTGGCGAGGTCTCTGCACTTCCCTGCTTCTCTGTTCTCCAGGCGGGGCAGCTTCTTCCTGTGTTGAGCGGTCACGTGGTACCGCTCATTAAAGTAATGAATATGCGCTCCATGCCTATGGGAGTAGAGTCATGTGCATATTCATTACTTTAATGAGCGGTACCACGTGACCGCTCAACAGAGGAAGAAGCTGCAGGCCCCAGGACGGAGATACAGGGATGGAGACCAGCGATGGCGCGGAAAAGGGTGAGTATGATCTCATCGGCGGCTGCAACTGCTCCCCATCCCCCCCTGGCTTTCTGGCGTATGACTCGTGTATAAGATGAGGGGGTGTTTTCAGCACAAAAAAAGTGCTGAAAATCTCGTCTTATACACGAGAATATATGGTATATAGCTCTGTGTACTTACAATTGCCATTTTGCCTTTCTACCCAGCTAATTCTTCTCTTTTCCGTTATGTCTATAACATCACGATTAAAAACTGACTGAATCCTTATAAGCTCTATGCAGAAACAGGAGGTCAATTTTCCCTGCATGACTCATGAGTCACTGCAAAAGTCACTGGCAGGGGGAGGGAGCACCTGGGCCAGGAGTTGAAGAGGAATGATTTTTGCAGGGAAGAGAGAATTCATATTTGTACATAGAGTGGAGAAAAGAAAAGAATTACCTGGGTGTAAAGGCAAAATGAGCAATTGTAAGTACACCCCCTCAAAAAAAAAAAAAGATTCTACTTCATCAGGTTTTTGCACAAAAAAAAAACAGCAAAACCTGATACCTACGTTTTTTCAGCATTTTTTTCACCACCCATTAACTTCAATGGGTGAAAAATGCTGAAAAAACTCTGAAGGAAGTGACATGCTCTATTCTTCAAAACCTAAGCTTTTGCAAAAAATGCTGAGGACAAAAAAAACAAGCTGTGGGCATGAGATTTCTGGTACTACAAAATGCAGCTAAAATTAGCATAAAAAAAATCTGGGGGGAAAAAAATGCACAAAAACGCATACGTGTGAACATACCCTAAGAAGATAAAACCTTTGATGGGAGTGCTTCTTTAATCCTGTTCCCCCTTAGAAGTCTCTTCTCACGACTAAATATATATCATTTTGATCTATCCTCATAACCAAGTCTCCATGGTTTCTCTTTATCAGTTTTGTAGCTCTTCTTGGTTCCTTTTCTAAAGGGCCTGTCACACTAAGCGATATCTCTAGCAATATCGCTATAACTTGTGACGTTATAGCGATATCGCTGTGTGTGATACTTACCTACGACCCGCTCCCCCGCTGGTTATCGCTAATCGCGCGAGAACAGGCTGGACCGTTTCTCGTCGTCAGCTTCCTGTGGAGAGACGAGCGACAAGCGTGGAGCTGGGCGGGAGGACGCAGGATCGCCTAGTGTGACAGGTAAGTAGCGACCCCTGCTATGTCGCTGGTGAGATCTGCCTGTGTGGCAGCTCACTAGCGACCACTTAGCGATGTACCAGTGATCCTGACAGCGTCATATCGCTGGTCGGGATCGCTGGTGCATCGCTAAGTGTGACAGTACCTTAACTCTATGACAAACTTTCTTTATAATGAGACGTATTACACATTGTTTCACTTCCATACTTAAAGGGAATCTGTCACCTCATTTTTGCCTTATGAGATGCGTCCACTGCCATCAGGGGCTTATCTACAGCATTCTGTAATGCTATAGATAAGCCCCTGATATAACCTGAAAGATAAGAAAATTATATTCACCCGGGGGTCCGGTCCGATGGGTGTCAGGGTCCAGTCCGACGCCTCCTATCTTCTAGCGATGACGTCCGGCTCCTGCACAGGCGCACTTTATTTTCCCTGTTGAGGGCAGAGTAAAGTACTGCAGCGTGCAGGCGCCGGACCTCTCTGACCTTTCCCGATGCCAGCGCACTGCAGTACTTTACTCTGCCCTCAACAGGGAAAATAAAGTACGCCTGTGCAGGAGCCACAGCAGAAGTAAGGAGGTGGACGTCATCGCTAGAAAATGGGAGGCGCTGGACCGGACCGCGACAACCATCGGTTCGGACCTCCGGGTGAGTATAATATAACTTACTTTTCTTATCTATCAGGTTACATCGGGGGATTATCTACAGCATTGCAAATGCTGTAGAGAAGCCCCTGATGGCGGTGGCCGCATCTTATATAGGAAAAATGAAGTGAAAGATTCCCTCTAATGAAAAATCATCTGAACTTCTTATATATACCAACCGCAGCAAAAAAAAACACCTTAATATTGAATAGCCACAATTTTTCTTTTTTTCATCAATGGTTTACAAAAGAACTTAAGAATATTGGCACAAGATCAGCATGAGATTGATAAGCTATTACAGGTATACAGCACTGGTGTTGCTGGACAACCCCTGTAAATGTCTCCACTTATTTCATCCTGGTCTTGCGGTGCTTTTAGGCAACCTAGTGCTGGAAAAATGGCACAGTTCTAATTCAGTCAGGCTCATGGCTCTTAATTCCCTACACATCAATATACAGTAAATACCCACTAATTATTTGAACTAGACTGTTACAATGATGTTTCAATATTTTGATCTAACGTGTTCAGGTATGAAGATTTGTTTCTGATCCACTATATGTACACCCTGGCTCTTAGTACTGGTACTGAAAAAACCTCAGTGTTGTAAATGGAGTCCGGCTAGGCCGGGGTTGGGTTACATGGAAATGTTTTAAATAGCAAGTGAAGAATCACTGCTCCCTTTCACTCATGCAAGAATTAATTATACATTTAATTCCCAAGGGCATGAGTATTCTTAAATGAATATGAGCAAACGTAAACTGCTTGGCTAATTTATCAGTAATTAATCAATGGGAACAAATACACATGTACACAATTATTAATGATATGATCACAAGAAACAAGCCTTTTATAAACGTGCGCTCACCCATATGCTGTACAAATACATGCTAACATGAGGAATAGATAAAAGCAAATGTCTTCTTCATACCCTGATCACCATTCCAGATCACTGTCCATATACCAGCTTTAGTTAAGACTAACCAAACCTAAAATAGAAAACAAACCAGTTTCTTGACTTCCATTCATTTCTAAGCATTTTGTCTATCACCAGGTTATATTTATTACTAATGAATGAAGTCTATATTTTCTGTTAGAGCCTATAGATTAGATCTGAAATAGTACGAACACTTATGAGTCAAGAGAGTGTGGAAACTACCGTCATCGGTGACACTTGAAAATGTCTCAAACCCTTTACATGGGAAATGAGTTGTTTTCAATAGTTTCCTAGTAAGACAAAATAAATGGCGCCTCCAAAGAATCATTCTAGCTGAAATTACTTGTGAGACAATTCATTTTTTTAAAACCATTTTAAGATATGCGGTAAATTTATACGTTCTGGCTAATTGCACATTTTGAGATACATAACAAGATACAAACTTATTTACAGGATCTGCATTTATCGAAAACAAAAGTTTTTGGGAAAACTCTTTCCAGGCAATGAACAGTACAATTCTAAAGGGGGTTTTACACATAGCGATATCGCTATAACGTCACCGATTTTGTGACGTTATAGCGATATCGCTATGTGTAATACCTCTGACCGGCTCCCCCCGCTGTCCATCGCTGATCGCGCGAGAATGTCCGGCTCCATTTCTCGTCGTCAGCTTCCTGCTGGGCTTCCTGCTGTGACGAGCGACGCGTGGAGGCGGGCGGGAGGACGCCAGGATCGCTGTGTGTGAAAGGTGAGTATCGTGCGCTGCGTCGCTGCTGCATCGCTGTGAGGTCTGCCTTTGTGACAGCTCACTAGCGATCATTTAGCGATGCACCAGTGATCCTGACCGGGTTGGATCGCTGGTGCATCTCTAAATGTAAAAGGGCCTTAAGGGTGTGTGCACACGCTGCGGATTGTCCTGCAGAAATTTCCGCGCGGATTTGACTAAATCCGCAGGTCAAAAGTCCTGCGGTTTATCTGCGGTTATCCCCTGCGGTTTGACACCTGCCAAGGAGCAGATGCCAAACCGCTGTGGAATCCACACAAAGAAGTGACATGCTGCGGTTTTGAAGCCGCAGCAAAACCGCGCTGAAAATTCCGCACCGTGGGCACTGCGGTTTTTGTTTTTCATAGGTTATAATGGTACTGTACACCACAGCAGAAACTGCTGCGGATCCGCAAGGCCAAATCCGCTGCGGTACCGCAGCAGAATCCGCAGCGTATGCACACACCCTAACATCACCCAAAAATGTTAGTAGAACCTGCTATGAGAAGCCGCCAAAAACCAATATCACAGCATTTTCCAACTAGACAGAAAATAATAACTGTGCAAATCCAATTACGGGCTGTTTGGTTGGTTCTGGTTATTTTAGGGCAGCAAATTGCATCAATTTTAATAAGAGGAAAGGCACAATTTATAAGGCTATTATTCGCATCAAAAGGACAGACACCCCAATGTAACCCCAAAATAAGTAAATGGAACCCACTGGGTCCTTGTGGGATCTGTCATATCACAGATCAGACTCTACTGTGTGGCTTTTATGACAAACTGAAGCCCCTATGCAAAGTTGAACATAGCTTAAGACACCAGTATTTGCACCAAATTTATCAGAATGGCTAATTTATGTTGTATTTTAGGCACTTGGCGCCACGCCTCGGCTGGCTTAGTTGACACCAACAACTCTTGATTACTTCTCTTGTACTAGACCATTCAAAATTCAGTAATGTCAAAAAGATGTATTGATAAAAATAAATAAATTGGCACATGCCACATACACCATCTTTTGTTGCAATATGTGTCAGAACTCATTTCTTTTTATTTTTAGCAAGTCTCAATTTTTCCCTAGAGGATGTTGCGTTCAGCTGAAGAAATGTGGCTCCATCCCTATGTCCCTCCACACAGCAGTAACACGCTGTGAAGTCTGCTGGAAGGACACCAAACATCTATCAACGATTCTGCTGCATCCAGATCATTAGATAGGAGCACATGCTCTGTATCGCTAGTTTAGAAACCAACAGGACATGTCTCTGCTTATCTGCTACCAAAACCACAGATATATTCAAGCCAATTGCTATCTACAAATGGTAATATCCCTAGGAAGTTGGTAAAACGGCAACATAAGAAAACAAGCTTCTACCTTACGGTCTTATCAGGCCTTAAGGCACTATATCTCTTAAAGGCGCAATCAGAAGTCCAATTTTCACATACGAGTGCTGTCCGTGTTTTTCACAGATAACACTCTTGCCTGTGATAGCCTATAGGGCAATTCACATGTCCGATTTTTTTCTTGGACCTTTTCAAGTCAAAGGGTCCGTGAAAAAATCAGACTGCACGTGGATGACATCCGAGGGCGATCCAGTTTTCATGGGACTGTCAGAATGGAGAAAGCGGGGAATATATATTTTTTAAAATTTTTCCATTTATTAAAAAATCAGATGACACTCATAACACACTGATCAGAAGAATCAGTCCGATTTTCCTGTGCGCAAAAAAACTTTGACGTCTTATTGAGGCCTATCAAGCACTAAGAAACATCTTTCCAAGCAACAACCTCAAAAATCTACCATTACAATCCATGGCTATACTATAGAAAACAGATGAGCAGAATTTAAAACTTAAAATGTAAAAATCCTAAATACATTATGATCAGCTATTTGTCATCATGCTCCACATATGTCACAAGATCCAAGGAGAATTCTATATATTCTGCTTATAGCTGGGATGGGAAATTCTAGATATTATTCCCACACGCTCCCTCATAGGTCATTAATCCCACAGGCTCTCATAGGTCATTATTCCCACAGGCTCTCTCATAGGTCATTAATCCCACAGGCTCTCATAGGTCATTATTCCCATATGCGCTCATGGGTCAGTATTTCCGCAGGCTCGCTCATAGGTCATTATTCCCATATGCTCTCTCATAGGTCAGTATTCCCATAGGCTCGCTCATAGGTCATTATTCCCATAGGCTCGCTCATAGGTCATTATTCTCATAGGCTCGCTCATAGGTCATTATTCCCATAGGCTCTCTCATAGGTTATTATTCCCACGGGCTCTCTCATAGGTCATTATTTCCGCAGGCTCGCTCATAGGTCATTATTCTCATAGGTCATTATTCCCACGGGCTCTCTCATAGGTCAATATTCTGGCAGGCTCGCTCATAGGTCATTATTCCCACAGGCTCTCTCATAGGTCATTATTCTCGCAGTTTCGCTCATAGGTCATTATTCCCATATGCTCTCTCATAGGTCATTATTCCCGCGGGCTCGCTCATAGGTCATTATTCCCATATGCTCTCATAGGTCAGTATTCCCGCAGGCTCGCTCATAGGTCATTATTCCCATATGCTCTCTCATTGGTCAGTATTCCCACAGGCTCTCTCATAGGTCATTAATCCCACAGGCTCTCTCATAGGTCATTATTCCCACAGGCTCTCTCATAGGTCATAAATCCCGCGGGCTCACTCATAGGTCATTATTCCCATATGCGCTCATAGGTCAGTATTCCTGCAGGCTCGCTCATAGGTCATTATTCCCATATGCTCTCTCATTGATCAGTATTCCCGCAGGCTCACTCATAGGTCATTATTCCCATATGCTCTCTCATAGGTCATTATTCCCGCAGGCTCGCTCATAGGTCATTATTCTCATATGCTCTCTCATAGATCAGTATTCCCGCAGGCTCACTCATAGGTCAGTATTCCCGCAGGCTCACTCATAGGACATTATTCCCATAGGCTCTCTCATAGGTCAATATTCCCATAGACTCGCTCATAGGTCATTATTCCTGCAGGCTCGCTCATAGGTCATTATTCCCACAGGCTCTCTCATTGGTCAGTATTCCTGCAGGCTCTCTCATAGGTCAGTATTCCCGCAGGCTCGCTCATAGGTCATTATTCTCATATGCTCTCTCATAGGTCATTATTCCCGCAGGCTCGCTCATAGGTCATTATTCCCATATGCTCTCTCATAGGTCAGTATTCCCGCAGGCTCTCTCATAGGTCAGTATTCCCGCAGGCTCACTCATAGGTCATTATTCCCATATGCTCTCTCATAGGTCATTATTCCCGCAGGCTCGCTCATAGGTCATTATTCTCATATGCTCTCTCATAGATCAGTATTCCCGCAGGCTCGCTCATAGGTCAGTATTCCCGCAGGCTCACTCATAGGACATTATTCCCATAGGCTCTCTCATAGGTCATTATTCCCATAGACTCGCTCATAGGTCATTATTCCTGCAGGCTCGCTCATAGGTCATTATTCCCACGGGCTCTCTCATAGGTCATTATTCCCGCAGGCTTGCTCATAGGTCATTATTCCCGCAAGCTCGCTCATAGGTCATTCCCGCGGGCTCGCTCATAGGTCATTATTCCCATAAGCTCACTCATAGGACATTATTCCCACAGGCTCGCTCATAGGTCATTATTCCCATATGCTCTCTCATAGGTCAGTATTCCCGCAGCTCGCTCATAGGTCATTATTCCCATAGGCTCGATGATAGGTCATTATTCCCATAGGCTCGCTCATAGGTTATTAGTCCTGCAGGCTCGCACATACTGTAGGTCATTATTCCCATAAGCTCGCACATAGGTTATTATTCCTGCAGGCTCGCTCATAGGTCATTATTCTCATAAGCTCGCTCATAGGTCATTATTCTCATAGGCTCTCTCATAGGTCATTATTCCCGCAGGCTCGCTCATAGGTCATTATTCTCATAAGCTCGCTCATAGGTCATTATTCTCATAGGCTCTCTCATAGGTCATTATTCCCATAGGCACTGTTATGAGCGGTGGAACGCACTAAAAAAAATTAAAATAAAGTGCGTTCACCGCTCAGGGTCCACCGTGCGGTAGATGACAAAACCGCTGCTGAGAAAGGCAGATCACTTAAGGCAGTAATGTGCACAGGTTTTAGCTGCACCTAGTGCACAAAAAGCAAACTCTGTTGCACTCACAGAGCTGCAAGCATGACTATATGCAGAAGCAGACTGTTTCACCCACAAAGCTGCAAGCATAAATGCATAAACAAAACTCTGAGTCTGTTTTAACCTCACAGAACTCAGAGACACAGACGCGGTATACGGTCACAGGAGTCGCCCAGACAGGCGGGACAGGCTCCGTCTAGACCTACCGTTTAGACGTCTGGTACAGTGACGCTGCAACAGCAAACGCACACTGTGCTGCAACTGCAGCACGGCAAGAATAGAGCTGGTGGCAAGGCGCTGCAAAAAACGCTGGCGCAATGCAGGACGCTTAGCTGCTGAAGTGGCTGAAGCTTGAGCGCGCTGGCACTGCTCCTGGCTGACCCAAACACTCACAAATGCGTAATAACAAAGGAAAGGGATATTTAATGAGTCAGTCACCAGTCCAAGTATCCGTCACCATACACACAGCAGCAGTATGAAATACTAGCGCATGGCGGAACGGCCATGCGCACTTTTTATAGCGTACGGAACCTGCCGGAAATCTCCAGAGCCCTGAGCATAACCAATGGAATCAGGAGCAGGACCTGAGCACCTGACTCCTGAAGTCCAATGGGAGCTCATCCCATGAGCATGCTCAGAAGGGACGAAAGACTTAGCCTCTGGAGACAAATGTGAGGATCTGTGTTCCTGCATAGGTATTGTAGAAACCAGATTCCTAACAGGCTCTCTCATAGGTCATTATTCCGGCAGGCTCGCTCATAGGTCATTATTCTCGCAGGCTCGCTCATAGGTCATTATTCCCACGGGCTCTCTCATAGGTCATTATTCCGGCAGGCTCGCTCATAGGTCATTATTCCCATAGGCTCTCTCATAGGTCATTATTCCCACGGGTTCGCTCATAGGTCATTTTTCCCACAGGCTCGCTCATAGGTCATTATTCCCATATGCTCTCATAGGTCAGTATTCCCGCAGGCTCGCTCATAGGTCATTATTCCCATATGCTCTCTCATAGGTCAGTATTCCCGCAGGTTCTCTCATAGGTCAGTATTCCCGCAGGCTCACTCATAGGTCATTATTCCCATATGCTCTCTCATAGGTTATTAATCCCATATGCTTGCTCATAGGTCATTATTCCCACGGGCTCTCTCATAGGTCATTATTCCCGCAGGCTCGCTCATAGGTCATTATTCCCGCGGGCTAGCTCATAGGTCATTATTCTTGCAGGCTCACTCATAGGTCATTATTCCCATAGGCTCTCTCATAGGTCATTATTCCCACGGGCTCTCTCATAGGTCATTATTCCCACGGGCTCTCTCATAGGTCATTATTCCCACGGGCTCTCTCATAGGTCATTATTCCCACGGGCTCTCTCATAGGTCATTATTCCAGCAAGCTCGCTCATAGGTCATTATTCCTGCAGGCTCGCGCATAGTTCATTATTCCCATAGGCTCGCTCATAGGTTATTATTCCTGCAGGCTCGCTCATAGCTCATTATTCCCATAGGCTCTCTCATAGGTCATTATTCCCGCGGGCTCGCTCATAGGTAATTATTCCCACAGGCTCGCTCATAGGTCATTATTCCCATATGCTCTCTTATAGGTCAGTATTCCCGCAGGCTCACTCATAGGTTATTATTCCCAAGGGCTCTCTCATAGGTCATTATTCCCACGGGCTCTCTCATAGGTCATTATTCCCGCGGGCTCGCATACAAGTCATTATTCCCATATGCTCTCATAGGTCAGTATTCCCGCAGGCTCGCTCATAGGTCATTATTCCCATATGCTCTCTCATAGGTCAGTATTCCCGCAGGCTCACTCATAGGACATTATTCCCATAGGCTCTCTCATAGGTCATTATTCCCGCAGGCTCGCTCATAGGTCATTATTCCCATAGGCTCGCTCATAGGTCATTATTCTCATAGGCTCGCTCATAGGTCATTATTCTCATAGGCTCGCTCATAGGACATTATTCCCGCAGGCTCGCTCATAGGTTATTTTTCCCGCGGGCTCACTCATAGGTCATTATTCCCACAGGCTCGCTCATAGGTCATTATTCCTGCGCGCTCGCTCATAGGTCATTATTCCCATATGCTCTCATAGGTCATTATTCCCATATGCTATCTCATAGGTCACTATTCCCGCGGGCTCGCTCATAAGTCATTATTCCCACAGGCTCACTCATAGGTCATTATTCCCATATGTTCTCTCATAGGTCAGTATTCCCGCAGACTCACTCATAGGACATTATTCCCATAGGGTCTCTCATAGGTCATTATTCCTGCAGGCTCGCGCATAGGTCATTATTCCCATAGGCTCTCTCATAGGTTATTATTCCCACGGGCTCTCTCATAGGTCATTATTCCCATATGCTCTCTTAGGTCTGTATTCCCTCAGGCTCGCGCATAGGTCATTATTCCCATAGGCTCTCTCATAGGTTATTATTCCCGCGGGCTCGCTTATAGGTCATTATTCCCATATGCTCTCTTAGGTCTGTATTCCCGCAGGCTCGCTCATAGGTCATTATTCCCATATGCTCTCTCATAGGTCATTATTCCCGCAGGCTCGCTCATAGGTCAATATTCCCACGGGCTCTCTCATAGGTCATTATTCCCGCAGGCTCGCTCATAGTTCATTATTCCCATAGGCTCTCTCATAAGTCATTATTCCCGCAGGTTCTCTCATTTACTTCTATTTGTGCTTTAAATTATGAACATGTTTAAACCATATAAGGAAAACTAGAACATAGAAATCCAGAGAGTTTAGTGACTTACTGCCTGGCAACAACATGGAGCAATAAATAACTATGTAATGAACGCGATCGCATAGCGGACAGGGAGGAATATTAATCCTAGGCGGCAGAATGGAAATGTCACTTATATAACATCAATATTCTATGCACAGCAGACGAATGTGTTGGCGCTATGGAGAAGAAAGCATTAGGCTAGGTCTCCAGATGGCTGGATCTTATACATCAGGCGGAAAAAAACACAAGATCCAATAGTGTGCGGAGGACGCGCATTCGTGTCATGTATGATCACTGTGGGCACCTCAGGGCATTAGCCTAATCCACAGAACATGTATGATCACTCTGGGCACCTCAGGGCATTAGCCTGATCCACAGAACATGTATGATCTCTGTGGGCACCTCAGGGCATTAGCATGATCCACAGAACATGTATGATCACTGTGGGCACCTCAGGGCATTAGCCTAATCCACAGAACATGTATGATCACTGTGGGCACCTCAGGGCATTAGCCTGATCCACAGAACATGTATGATCACTGTGGACACCACAGGGCATTAGCATGATCCACAGAACATGTATGATCACTGTAGGCACCTCAGGGCATTAGCCTAATCCACAGAACATGTATGATCACTGTGGGCACCTCAGGGCATTAGCATGATCCACAGAACATGTATGATCACTGTGGGCACCTCAGGGCATTAGCATGATCCACAGAACATGTATGATCACTGTGGGCACCTCAGGGCATTAGCCTGATCCACAGAACATGTATGATCACTGTGGGCACCACAGGGCATTAGCATGATCCACAGAACATGTATGATCACTGTAGGCACCTCAGGGCATTAGCCTAATCCACAGAACATGTATGATCACTGTGGGCACCTCAGGGCATTAGCATGATCCACAGAACATGTATGATCACTGTGGGCACCTCAGGGCATTAGCCTAATCCACAGAACATGTATGATCACTGTGGGCACCTCAGGGCACTAGCCTAATCCACAGAACATGTATGATCACTGTGGGCACCTCAGGGCATTAGCCTGATCCACAGAACATGTATGATCACTGTGGGCACCACAGGGCATTAGCATGATCCACAGAACATGTATGATCACTGTAGGCACCTCAGGGCATTAGCCTAATCCACAGAACATGTATGATCACTGTAGGCACCTCAGAGCATTAGCCTAATCCACAGAACATGTATGATCACTGTGGGCACCTCAGGGCATTAGCATGATCCACAGAACATGTATGATCACTGTGGGCACCACAGGGCATTAGCATGATCCACAGAACATGTATGATCACTGTAGGCACCTCAGGGCATTAGCCTAATCCACAGAACATGTATGATCACTGTAGGCACCTCAGGGCATTAGCATGATCCACAGAACATGTATGATCACTGTAGGCACCTCAGGGCATTAGCCTAATCCACAGAACATGTATGATCACTGTGGGCACCTCAGGGCATTAGCATGATCCACAGAACATGTATGATCACTGTGGGCACCTCAGGGCATTAGCCTAATCCACAGAACATGTATGATCACTGTGGGCACCTCAGGGCATTAGCCTGATCCACAGAACATGTATGATCACTGTGGGCACCTCAGGGCATTAGCCTAATCCACAGAACATGTATGATCACTGTGGGCACCTCAGGGCATTAGCCTAATCCACAGAACATGTATGATCACTGTGGGCACCTCAGGGCATTAGCCTAATCCACAGAAACCCTAGCCACAATGGGGATGCCATGTATTACTGCCATTACTGGGGGCTGGCACCATGGAACGATGCAGTGACGGGCTAGGTATAGAGCCAGGGCACGGATGTCATGGCATCCTGATAATGGCAGCAGGCAGGGGATGAGGTGCCATCCATGAGGCACCATGTTTACACAGGATGTGAGGAGCAGACGTGCACAGGACAGGAGGGATGCACCTACCTCGGGGATGTATCCGCTCACACACAGGCCTACACCGTGCAGGTCTCTCAGTGCACGCACGGCGAGAACACCCCCGGGAAATCCGTGCACCCCATCCCGAAGCACCGGCTAAGCCCAACCGGCCTCCAGCATTAGACGCTCCTTCCTGCCGGGGGACGCTCGCATTGCAAAGCAATGGTTCTGCCCGGGATACCGAACCCCCGCCGCCGTGTTTTGGGAGAGGAAGCGCGGTTTATTCGGACACGGGGGACTGGTTTGACAGCTTCGGTATGAATAGGAAGCCTGGCCCACTGTGCTGACACGGAGGCTGCATCACATTCCCTCACTGAGGCTGGGGAGGGGTGCGCGGCGCACAGAGCAGGGTTAGGTTACAGAGCCACCTGCTGGCCGATGGCGGGAACTGCAGAGAGCGCAACTAATGGCGGGATGGAGATTGTTTTTTATTATTTGAGGGAACCTGTCTTTCCCGTAGTACGTGTATGGCTGGAGTCACACACAAGGTATAAAAATACAGTCCGTTTTTCACGGACCAGAATCGCACAAATGTTTCACGAACAGTGAGCCGTATGTCATCCGATCAGCATCGGACTGGAGTACCTTGGGCCCACCAGAGAAAAATCATTCTTGGGGCCCACCATCATCCCTCCTAACTTTTGTAGAAGGGAAAGAGGGACAAAGGTTGCGGGGCGCTGCGGCAAATTCAGGCCACACCCATTTCACAACTAGTCACACCCATGTCCACGCCCCAACCGCACCCATTTAGCGCTGCTGATCACACTGACTGGTACTGAGGGCACAGTGGCTGGTACTATGGAAAAGAAAGAAAGAACAGAGAGAAAAAGGAGAGAGAACAGAGACAAAGAAAGAGGAAAGAAAAATAAAGAAAGCAGTGAGAAAGAAAGAGGGGAAAGAAAGAACATAGAGAGAGGGAAAGAAACAACAGAGAGAGAAAGAAAACAGAGAGAAAAAGAAAGATTAGAGAGAGAAAGAAAGAAAGGAGAGAAAGAAACAAAGAGAAAGAAAGATTAGAGAGGGAAAGAAAGAAAAAGAGAGAGAGAAAGAACGATTAGAGAGGAAAAGAAAGAAAAAGAGAGAAAGAAAGATTAGAGAGGGAAAGAAAGAACAGAGAGAGAGAAAGAAACAGAGGGAAAGAAAAAAAGATTCTATAAGGATACTATAGCAGACCTGCTCCCATTGTAATGCCCACCTGAGCCTCCTGATGCAGGATATATCATGATCCACTCACATGGCCGGCGTCCCCGATTTCAAAGTGATCTTGCCATCCGCGCTGTCGGAGGAGGACACGGTGATGGATCTGAAGCATTCCCCGAAGTGCCTCCATGGTTCCGTCACAATTTCCTCCTGAAATTACCTCATTTCCGGTCAGCTTCCAGCACATCACTTCCGGTGGAGCGTCACGTGCGAGTTTTAAAGTGCTCCTTGGGGCTCCGCTGTGTACTCCTGTGTCCGCATGAAAAGTAAGCTCCCGGCCGAGACAGCGGTGCAGACTCTCAAAATCAGGACAGTCTCGCTGAATCCGGGACGGTTGGGAGGTATGAATGCTCCCCACCATACACTTTGTACACGCATGGCTAAGCACACCTCATACACACACGACTCCTCTCCGTCACTGAGACTGCACGGAATTGCTGCCTGATCTGAGGTGAACTGACAGCATGGGAAAAAGTTCAGAAACTTTCCCACGCTAATCAGTTCATCTCCGGTCAGCCAGGGAAGCTGCGCAGATATTTCATTAATTCTGCAGTGGTTTACAGTGGGGCCGGTAGCATTAGCACCGGTACCTGTTGTAAACTAGTTAACCCCTTGAGATGGAGTGCAGCGGGGGACCTGACTGAACTGTGGAGAGGTATGGATATTGTTTTTTGTTTTTTTTTACAGGAGAACAAGGGATTCAGTTGGATTGGCAGCATAATAAATTTGGTCAAAAACTTAGTGTAATTATTTCATTAAAATAATGTTTAATTAATGTGTGTGTGTCTTTTTTAACCCTTTACTACTATAGGATTAATAATGGACACCTCTCCATTATTAACTGGCTTAATGTCACCTTTCAATAGCAAGGTGACATTAAACCCTTATTAACCCATAAGCCACTGCTAAAGGCAATGGGAATAGAGAGGTTAAGTGCCGGAATTGGCGCATCTTATAGATGCGCCTTTTCT
The DNA here is from genome assembly GCF_039654945.1 of Dendrobates tinctorius. Taxonomy (NCBI): domain Eukaryota; kingdom Metazoa; phylum Chordata; class Amphibia; order Anura; family Dendrobatidae; genus Dendrobates; species Dendrobates tinctorius. The sequence continues at coordinate 8,917,299 of NW_027361758.1, forward strand.
GGGGTGGCTGGGGGCAGATTTTTTTAGCCAGGGGGGCAATAACCATGGTTCCTCTCTAGGCTATTAATATCTGCCCTCACTCACTGGCTGTTGGAAGCCAACATGGACAATGTATGTATCATAGGAATCACTGAACTCTGAATATTTCCAGGACTCTATCAATGAGATAACCAGATACAGGGCTGCAAATCTGTTAGGTGAAAAGGCCTGTGTTCTTTTGTGTGAAGTCCTTTGTTTTAGTGATAAAGTAAAGGTTGCATCTACATAGGAAATGAATATTGGCCCTCCAACCTCTTAAGGGGGTTTTACACTAAGCGATATCGCTAGCAATATCGCTAAAACGTCACTGGTTTTGTGACGTTATAGCGATATTGCTAGCGATATCGCTATGTGTGATACTTACCAACGACCGGCTCCCCCGCTGTCCATCGCTGATCGCGCGAGAATGTCCGACTCCATTTCTCGTCGGGCGCTTCCTGCTGAGACTTCCTGCTGTGACGACGAGCGACGCTGGACGCGGGCGGGAGGACGCAGGATCGCTGTGTGTGAAAGGTGAGTATCCTTGCGCTGCGTCGCTGCTGCATCGCTGTGAGGTCTTTCTGTATGAAAGCTCACTAGCGATCATTTAGCGATGCACCAGCGATACTGACCGCGTCATATCGCTGGTCGGATCGCTGGTGCATCGCTAATTGTAAAAGGGCCTTTAGAAAATACAGGTGTACACATCCTCTCTGGTAATCTTAAATGGATAGCCTTTATCCTGTTTGTGACCTATCGTTATCTACATATGTACACAGCCCTGTGGGTTTACATTATAAACCACTGCTTCTGAAGTAGACGTCCTGTCTCCGGCCTTTGGATATGTACTGTATATTGATACATTATACTTGTGGTCTGAGGCGTAGCTAGGGTTTTGGTTCAGGGGGAGATGAAACTTCTGAGTGGGCCCCTAACCAGGTAACCTTGATTACAACTCAGTGACGCACCCTAATAGTGGAGGAGAACCTCAGCAGATGACTGCGATGTTACTGAAAATAATCTCTGTATAAAGACCAATATTGATATTACCGCCATATGGTCAGTGGTAGCTACTAGTCCTACAGAACATATAAGAGATCACAGCACAGTTACATATAGTGTCTTACCGCCGACGATCTTTCTGATGGAATCGTTCACTTTTCAAGTCTTTTCCATCTGGCCCAGACCAACAATGACAATTCTCCAGCCAGGACTCGGCTGCAGAGAATACAAGAAAGACACGTTTCACTTCTCATATTCCAGCCCCATCCCCATCTATCCCCAACCTGCACAAACCCCTCATCCTACTGATACCCCAAAGCTGAGCCGCTGCTGCCATATGTGTCTCTATTACTGCACCTGGTGGGTGGTTCTCTGTGCCCTTTATTTCTAAAGCAACCCTCTACAATATAGTGATGCCGGGTGCAAGTGCCCTAGAAAACAGTGCCCACATTATGCCCTGTGTGTGCCCCTTTGACAGTCACAGTTACCCGAGTTCCCATATAACAATAAGTGCCCACTTTACATTTAATAATGTCCAGAGTCCCACCCATTTAGCACTGCTGATCACACTGACTGGTACTGAGGGCACAGTGGCTGGTACTGTTGGCACACTGGTACTGAGGAAAAGAAAGAAAGAACAGAGAGAGAGAGAAAAGAAAACAGAAAGAGAAAGAAAGAAAGAAAGAAAGAACAGAGAGAGAAAGAAACAAACAAACAAAGAAAAAGGGGAAAGAAAGAGAGATCAGAGAAAGGGAAAGAAAGAGGGGAAAGAAAGAAACAGAGAGAGAGAGAAAGAAAGAAAAGAGAGAAAGAAAGAGGGGAGAGAAAAAAGAACAGAGAGAGAGAAAAGAAAGAACAGAGAGTGAGAGAGAGAGAAAGAAAGAGGGGAAAGAAAGAACAGAGAGAGAAAGAAAGAGGGGACAGAAAAAATAGAACAGAGAGAAAGAAAAAAAAGGGGAAAGAAAGAAAGAACAGAGAGTGGGAGAGAAAGAAAGAGGGGAAAGAAATAACAGAGAGTGAAAGAAAGAAAGAAAGAGGGGAAAGAAAGAACAGAAAGAAAGATAGAAACAAAGAAAGAAAGAGGGGAAAGAAAGAGAGAACAGATAAAGAGAAAGAAAGAGGGGAAAGAAAAAGAGAGAAAGAAAGAACAGAGAGAAAGAAAGAGGGGACAAAAAAAAAGAACAGAGAGAGAAAGAGAGAGAGAGAAAAATAAAGGGAAAGAAAGAAACAGAGAGTGAAAGAAAGAACAGAGAGAAAGGTAGAGGGGACAGAAAAGAAGAACAGAGAGAGAGATAGAAAAAAAGAAAGAGGGGAAACAGACCAGAGAGGGAATGAGAAAGAAAGCAGGGAAAGAAAGAAAGAACAGAGAGAGAAAGAAAGAACAGAGAGAGAAAGAACGGGGAAAGAAAGAGAACAGAGAGAAAGAAAGAACAGAGAAAGAAAGAAAGAACAGAGAAAGAAAGAAAGAACAGAGCAAAAGACAAACAGAGAGAGAGAAAGGAAGATTCTATAAAGATACTATAGCAGCCCGGCTCCCATTGTAATGCCCACCTGAGCCTCCCGATGCAGGACATATCATGATCTGCTCACATGGCCGGCATCCTCGATTCCAAGGCGATCCCGCTGTCCACGCTGTCAGAGGGGGACACGGTGATGGATCTGAAGCATTCCCTGAAGTGCCTCCATGGTTCCATCAGAATCTCCTCCTGAAATTACCTAATTTCCGGTCAGCTTGTAGCACGTCACTTCCGGTGGAACGTCACTTGCAAATTTTAAAGTGCTCCTCAGGGCTCCGCCGTGTACTCTTGTGTCTGTGGGAAAAGCAACCTCCCGGCCAGGGCAGTGGAGCAGACTCAAAATCGGGACTGTCCCACTGGATCCGGGATGGTTGGGAGGCATGAATGCTCCCCACCATACACCTTGTACACACATGGCTCTACACACCTCATACACACGGTTCCGCATTGTATGCCTCATACACACACATGGCTCCACTCCGTAAACCTTGTACACATGCGGCTCTGCTCAGTACACCTTGCACATATGCATCCACACTCTTTACACACGCGGCTTCACTCCATCCACCCCATACACACGGCTCTGTTCCACACCGCACACACACGGCTCAGCTCCATACACTTCCTACACACAACGCTCGGTTTCTTACGCCCCGCACACATGCGGCTCCGCTCCGTACAACCTATACACACATGGCTCAGCTCCGTACACCCTGTACACACGGAGCTCCGCTTCGTACACCCACGGCTCCACTCCATACACACACGGCTCCACTCCGTACACCCTGTACACACACTTCTGTTATGAATGGGTCACCGAGGAGAAAAACAACACGCTAAGTCTCAAAAAACCAGAGAGGTTGGTAACTATGCAGATTGCAGATCCCCTGATCTTAACAAACAACTAGCAGCAGTCGTGGAACGTGCCTACGATAGTCCTGGACGCCTCGTCACAACCGGAGAACTAAATAAGTCTAAAGTAAGAAAAGGAAAAACTAACTCCCCCAGAGCAGACCCCAAAGGAAAGACAGCCCCCCACATGTATTGACGGTGAAGCAAGATGAAAACACAAGCAAAGGCAGAAAAATAGGCTGAGCAAACGATGGGGCCAAACTAACTTGAAAGGACAGGAAAGGAAAGATACTGTCTGCAATCTGCCAAAAAACCCTACCCAAAATAATGACCAACACTTCTGATAACAAAATTAACCCTGAAGTCACTAGACTTCTCCCACTATATCAGCGCTCTGAAATATTCTGAGACAGAGCAAAAGAGAGGCCAATCTAATAAAAGGCAAATTGGCAAATACAGATAAATAAGAGTGGAGATTCAGCACAGCCCAGCCGGGCTGGCTGACCACACAAAAACTGAGCTGACCAACAAGAGCAAGTGTGAACATTAGCAAAAAACAAACTTAACTTGAGAAGAATGGAGCAGAGCTGAAGTCCAAGACCTGAGAAGCAGACTGAATCACCAGCAACAGGATAGGGCGTCGGCTGTCTTATATCCAGTCTGATACTCCAGAGATCCAATCATTTTCCTCCTCGTCAAATGGCAGACCATTACCAATTAAACTAACCTCACCACCTCCTGTCACCACAAGAGGGAGAACGGAAGGAGAACTCCCAGCTGGTGGAGCAGAAAATGAGCTCATAACACACTTCTCTGCTCAGCTCCGTAAACACGGCTCAGCTCTGTACATTTTGTACACACAGTGCTCCGTTCCGTACACCTCGTACACACATGACTCCGCTCCATACACCTCGTACACACGCGGCTTCGCTCCGTACACCTTGTACACACGCGGCTCCACTCCGTACACCTCATACACACGCGGCTCCGTACACATTTCCACTCCGTACACCTCGTACACACGCACGGGTCTGCTCCGTACACCTCGTACACATCCGGTTCCGCTATGTACACCCTGTACACATGGCTCCGCTCCGTACACCCCATACACACATGGCTCCGCACATCCCATACACACACGGCTCCACTCCGTACAACTCGTACACACATGGCTCCGCTCCGTTCACCTCGTACACACACACGGCTCCGCTCCGTACACCTTGTACACACACATGGCTCCGCTCCGTACACCTTGTACACATGCGGCTCCGCACACCTCGTACACATGCGGCTCCGCTCCGTACACCTCTACACACTTGGCTCCACTCCGTACACGTCGTACAAACTTGGCTCGGCTCTGTACACCTCGTACACACGCAGCTCCGCTCCATACACCTCGTACACACGCGGCTCCGCTCCGTACACCTCGTACACACATGGCTCTGCTACATACACACTGTAAACCCCTCCTGACCCCACACATAAACTTCCCTCATCCAGCACCATGACAACCAGCACTGCTGAGTCCTGCAGACACGGAGGCCCCTGATCATGTGACCCCTGACTCCTCCTTCCCTCCTGTGACATCATTACAGGTCCTGTGCACACAGAATAGCCTAGCGACCTCACTGCAGGCTGTAAGGAGCTGTGGTGGCCTGGTCTCTGTGGGAGGGCGTGTGGCTTATCTCCCTGCAGTGCAAGAAGGTAAAATCCTGTGCAGGACAGCGGGTGGGGGAGGGGGATCCAAATCGGGACTGTCTCGCATAGCTCCGTGTGGGCCACCTCAGAGCATGGGGCCCGGGGCCACCGCCCCCTCTGCCCTCCGGTAGCTACGCTACTGCTTGTGGTGTTTGGATGATAAACCATTGTTCTTCAAATGGACATCTAGGAGCCAGCCCAAATGGAGTTGAACTTATTCTACACAAGGACTTTCTTCCCAAGTACAAGGATGCCATCTGTAGGAAGGTGACGATTACTGCAGCCAATGACAATGTTCACATTCTTGGAAGATGGAGTCATGGCTTGTATGTGGGTGTGGATGTGAATTGGATTAATATATAAGGATCAGATTTATATCTCCCCCTTCCCCACATCCCATCTTCTATTACCTCTTCCCTTTAATTGTACCATTGTCCCTGAGTTAAACTTCCCTTATGTATGTCATTATAAATTCCTTGTTTGTAATAAACCCCCTTTTAAATATCCAGTAGTTATTGTTAATTGCTATTAACTGCCACCCCAAAACTCAGCAGATTCTTCACTGGCTTTCCCGCTCTGGCGGAGAAACTTGCGCAGGATCCCATGCAAGTTTTTTCTGCAATTATAGCCTTAAATTTAACCCCTAGAGTTCCATATTTTTCCTAACACAAACTAATACATTTAGTAAACACTGACATATATAAATTGTTTTGCTATGACATGGTTTACTATATGTAAACCATGTGTCATATCATGTCGGGTTCTGTAATGATTTTACAGAAGCCGGCAATTGATTTAGCGGCTATTATGCTATGTAGAACTCTATGAACTACTGTATAAATATATATGTCTCAATGACATGTGTGAGTGTATATATAATCACGTATCACTTTCAGCTTACTTGCCTCTCCATTCTCTGTGCCTTCAGGGTTCTTCCTTTGCTCTTTAAGGTCACCTTTGGCCGTTTGTGAAATAACAGAGACCCAGTCCAGTTGTAACTCCAAACACAAAACTTTACCCTCATATCTTCGCAGCACATCCAGGTTCAATACAGCATCTACAGTAGGTTCCACATTACACATCACTCCAGCTTTCCCTTCACTTCTCTCCCTGTTCGAGATCAGGTTGTACCGTATTGTACGTTTTCTCGGCGTCCTCCCTGTCCAGACTCACTGCCACCGGGTGTTCCTTCAGCTGTTTCACTCCGGATCTGAGGGCATCAGCCCAAGCTATGACCTGCCACATGATGAGCGACCCACCCGCCTGTCCTGCCGTGTCTTCTCCTGTACCTTGCACACTTGTAGCTCCTGCAGCTGTGACTGTACCATCCCAATCGATCTGGACTCTTGCTTGAACACAACATTAGGTGGTATCTAAGTTGCCCGGGCTATTAGCCCACCCAAGCTCTATGGGCGTCATCGCCCTTCTGGTTCTATTCAGGAAGATCCCTTCCTCTACCTCAAGTGAGCCCCTCCTACAGTTAACTGTTTACACTTTTATCAAGTCTACATTATGCTCCCTATCTACATCTAGTGGCCTAACACTAATAGTACACTTTCCCTGTATGATACATATATTACAACACCTTTATACATTAACAGTATTTACACTTTAGACTAGGGGACATGCTCGACGGTTTAGGACAGCCACTGTGACCCTCTTACATGCGTGCAGTCTATGGCCAGGATGGTATAGAGCAACTCAGATGGTGATATCAGCAGCTGTGGTGGTATCAGCAGCTCAGGTGGTGGAGGTGGTATCAGCAGCTGTGGTGGTGATATCAGCAGCTGTGGTGGTGGTATCAGCAAATTAGGTGGTGGTGGTATCAGCAGCAGTTCAGGTGGTGTAGTATCAGCAGGAGGAGAAAAGCAGGACCAGGAGCGTCTTCTTTCCGCTGACTCATGCATGCATGCTGATGCCACCACCACCTGAGCAGCTGATGCTACCACCACCTGAGCTACTGATGCCACCACCACCTGAGCTGCTGATGCCACCACCAGCACCACCTGAGCTGCTGATACCACCACCACCTGAGCTGCTGATACCACCACCACCACCTGGACTGCTGATGCCACCACCACAGCTGCTGATACCACCACCTGAGCTGCTAATACCACCACCACCGGAGCTCCTGATACCACCACCACAGCTGCTGATACCACCACCACAGCTGCTGATACCACCACCTGATTTGCTGATACCACCACCTGAGCTGCTGATACCACCACCACCTGAGCTGCTGATACTACCACCACCTACTTCTTTCTCCTACTGAGCATGAACGTGTGATGACATCTCATAGGAGGTCGAAGGTCACATGCTCAGGTCCTGTTGCTGCTCTGATTAGACCACCAGGAAGGTCTCGGAAGCCTGCAACTATAAAAGCTTAGCATGGCCACCTGGCCATGCGCTAATATAGAGAAAGATATAAACCATGTGGAGTGTTGTATGCATGAATGAATGTCTCTGGTGCATGACTCATTATGAAACCCCTAGCCTTGGTACGCATGTGTTGTGTAGCCTAGCCTGCTAGCGCCCAGGATGATATCAGCAGCTGTGGTGGTATCAGCAACTCAGGTGGTGGTATCAGTAGCACAGGTGGTGGTGGTGGTATCAACAGCTCAGGTGGTGGTGGTATCAGCAGCTGTGGTGGTGATATCAGCAGCTGTGGTGGTGGCTTCAACAGCTCAGGTGGTGGTGGTATCAGCAGCTCAGGTGGTGGTGGTGGTATCAGCAACTCAGGTGGTGGTGATATCAGCAGTTCAGGTGGTGGTAGTATCAGCAGGAGGAGAAAAGCAGGACCAGGAGCGTCTGCTTTCCGCTGACTCATGCATGGATGCTGATGCCACCACCACCTGAGCTGCTGATTCTACCACCACCTGAGCTTCTGATGCCACCACCACCTGAGTTGCTGATGCCACCACCAGCACCTGAACTTCTGATGCCACCACCACAGCTGCTGATACCACCACCTGAGCTGCTAATACCACCACTACCACCTGAGCTGCTGATACCACCATCAACTGAGCTGCTGATACCACCACCACCTGAGATGCTGATACCACCACCACCTACTCCTTTCTCCTACTGAGCATGCCCGTGGGATGACCTCTCATTGGAGGTCGGAGGTCACATGATCAGTGTGGCGACTCCTGGAGTGGACCCTCTGGGTCGTGGCACCAACCCACCCAGGGCGCGCTGACCTAGTGAGGACCACCCCCTATACAGGGAGTGTCAGGGGCAAGCCCAAGGGGGTAAGGTACCACGACTGCTGGCAGGCTCACAGGGGATACGAGTGAGTGTGTCTGCACGAACATGTAAAGCGTGGACACAGGGACACGTGGTGTGCAGGACGGTACAAGGTGAGTGTACAGAGGCACAGAGAGTACTCGGGAACGCAAGGCGTGTACACGGGAGTGCGCTAGATACAGGATAATGCAAGACGGGTACACGAGCCCACGTATGGCGTGCAACGACTTGTACGTACGGGTGTGAGCAAAGCAGGACGCGTGCAAAGGAGCATGTCAGAGTACTGAGTTAGGCAGCAGGTGTGCCAGGAGGTGTAACAGAGTACAGGAACAGAGTGTGTGCCAGGAGGCACAACTGAGCATACGACAGAGTACAGGATCAGAGCGTGTGCCAGGAGGCACAACTGAGCACAAGTCAGGCTAAGTGCACACGTACCGGAACTCTCGCGGAAATTACCGCGAGAATTCCGGTATTCCATTCCGCGGGAAAATCGCATTTTAAATTCCCGAGTTTTTCCCACGGAAAAACTAGCAGTTTGCAAGCGTAATTAATCACATGTTTCTCAACGCAAGCAATGACTAGTCAGGTCTTTCCCCAGGAGGGAACAACCACGCGAAACAGCTGTCTGTGGATGGATACCATGTTTTGGCATAGGTGGTTTCCTTCATTGGAGACTGCCCTTTCCGTGGTTGTTCCCTCCCGGGAAAAGACCTGGCTAGTCATTGCTTGCATTGAGAAACATGTGATGGTGTCTCCGCGGCTTGTGTTTTGCATATATTTACATATTTCCCATAAGGGTGGGGGCATTGCCCTAGAATAACTGCGTTGAGAAACATGTGATGGTGTCTCCGCGGTGTTGGATGTTGATCTCCATGAGTTCATTCATCCTCATTTTTCATAGTCTTCTACTAGGCATTGCTCCTACTGGCCAGTTTCCTACTCCACACTGATGAGGGGCAATACCCCGAAACAGCTGTCTGTGGATGGATACCATGTTTTGGCATAGGTGGTTTCCTTCATTGGAGACTGCCCTTCCCATGGTTGTTCCCTCCCGGGGAAAGACCTTGCTAGTCATTGCTTGCATTGAGAAACATGTGATGGTGTCTCCGCGGCTTGTGTTTTGCATATATTTACATATTTCCCATAAGGGTGGGGGCATTGCCCTAGAATCACTGCGTTGAGAAACATGTGATGGTGTCTCCGCAGTGTTGGATGTTGATCTCCATGAGTTCATTCATCCTCATTTTTCATAGTCTTCTACTAGGCATTGCTCCTACTGGCCAGTTTCCTACTCCACACTGATGAGGTGCGGAGTTTCCTGAATACCTTGAGTGTTGTCTCTTGGCCTTCCGACATCGCTACTTCGGTGGCTTAAGCCGGTCGCTGCTTTTGGGTGATAGCCAGGAGGTTTCGGGGAGGAGAACCTTGGAGTTGTGGACGATGGGAGTCCGACTTCAATTCTCTGGGACCGGTGATAGCCGGGTCAAAAATGGATTCAGGATTGACATCGCTGAAGATAAGAAATTGCATTTTTCCCTGGGATATTTGGTCAACATGGTGTTTTATGACATCCTGAAGATTCGGAAGTCCGATATAATATGCCTGCAGGAGTTTAGGAGAGAAGGCAGGTATGTACTGGTGCTATCTTCTATGGCGGCTTGCCAGAATTTGTTTACTGCCCTGAAAAATGGAGTGGCAAATCCTTTGCTGGAAGGTCTTACCTTTACTGTGCTGTACTCTAAGGGAGATATCCCACTTATAGTTTTCATGCACAACCCTTTTGTTTCCCTGGAGGACATTGCTTTATTTTTGAAAAGACATTGCATTTATGTTCAGTACTCCCACAGGGTCCTGAATGAAGAAGGGCTCTGGACTGGGAAGTACAAATTTTTTGTGAGATTTGGGATGGATCCCCAAGGCCCGGGAGGCATCCATTACCCCCCTCTTAATTTTTCAATTGGGAAAAATACTGTTTTTTTGTTCTTTCCAGATGCCCGATGTATTGCAGGAGGTGTAAAAATTTCGGGCATACCCAGGATAGTTGCAAGGAGATGCCAACTTGCAGGAATTGCAATGCTTCTGGCCATATGGCAAAAGACTGCACAAATCCTGTTATGTGTAATGCTTGTGGTGAGGAGGACCATAAGTATCGGGACTGTAAGGCCAGGATCAGTCCTAGGTCTTACGCTGAGGTCTCAGGTGGGGCAGCTGCACCCCCTGCTGCTGTTGTTGACATTCCACAGGTTTCAGACCCGGAACTTATTGAGGAACCTAAAATCATGGATGAACAAGAGGAGGCCCTGCCAAAAACGGAGTCTCCCAGCCCAGAGGTGGCAGTTTTGGAAGTTACTGATGTTGAATGTGAGCTCCCTCTTCAGTCTGATGTCTGTGGGGAGGGGGAGTTGGAGAATACTCTTGGCAATACCCCCAGTGTATCTTGGTTTGCTACTGAGGAGGAGTTGGCTAGTTGTGGAGATCAAGGTGACTTCACTCTTGCGAGGTCCTCTGAGGATGAGGAGCCTGGAAATTCCTGTAAGAAGCCCAGAACGGATTGGGCAGACCCAGTGAAGTTGGTTTACGTCCGGTGAGTGAACGTAGTTACCCTCAGAATGTCTTATCTCCTGACACCAATGCTATTTTAGGCATTCCCGCAGACGTAAACAGATTCAAGGAGTTGCAGTTCCAGATGGAAGACGAAAACGGTTGAAGAGGAAGTGGCGTGTTTGTCGTCATGTAAATAACACAGTCATGTTATGGGGCTCCCTAAGCTGGTTGGGGCATTGCGTCCCTGAATGTCAGGCAAATTAGATCCAAATTCAGGAGGGCAATCGTTCTAGATTATATTAAACAGATGAATGCTCACATCTTTTGTCTTCAGGAATGTGGGATTGTGGACGCTCCAAGCGATAAGGACTGGCCTTACGGACAGCATGTATGGTCTGGCTCATGTGTTAATAGGAATGATGGTGTAGGGATATTAATGGGTAACAGGGAGATTAGTTTAGATAACTACACGGTGGTAGAGGTGGGTAGATGTATAATTGCACATGTTAGCTATAGGGGGTGGCGGGCTAGAATTATTAATGTGTACTGTCCATCAGGACACGACAGGAAAAAGGAGCGTCTGGCTCTTTTGGAAAAATTAAGTTTGTTTCTTCCTGGCAAAATGCCTACAATTTTAGTTGGAGACTTTAATTGCACCACAGAAGGGAATTGTGACATAACTGGTAAAAAGTTATCCAATCTTATTTCTGATTTTTCCCTTCTAGATGCTGCTGCTCTGAAATTTGGCATCCCACCACCGCCAACGTACCATGCTGATAGGGGTGGTATTGCATCCAAGATAGATAAAATGTTGTTTTCCAAAAATATGTTGTGTATGAATTTTGAACAAAATGCTGTACCTTTTTCTGATCATGAGTGTTTGAGAGGTGTGTTTAGTGCGATTGATGACCGTGTGTATGGGGGTGGGGTTTGGAAGCTGAATGTAAGATTGTTAGAAGATGAGTGTCAAGCGGGGCTTAGGTCAACTAAGGCAGAAATTCCCGGGGCCCCTGTGATGTCCCTTTAACTAGGGGAAACCCTGTCTGACCCTCAACCCAGGGTTTTTGCTGATGGTGCAAATGCCTGAGCCTCCACCCTTTCCTTATCTCCTGCTCAGCCCTAAGCTTAACCCTCCACCCTCCACCCAGTGAGGAGACAAACCACCAAAGCCCCAAACAATAAAGACAGACAGGGAGAACTTAAACTGCACCGCGCCGCATACACACAGGACTATACAGTAATGTGAACAGGGCACAACAAAACACAAATATGGGAAGGCGAGAAGGTAACAATGGATCATACGACACCAGATATGAATCTCTCTCTCTCTCCAACACCTCCACTCCAGACCGGAACCACTTGGTATGACACACAAGCTATAATCGGCGACGCCCATAGGCCAGCACGACTATTTAAAGACCGTGGGCGTGACCAAACATCCAACCTGATCTTCAGCTAGATTAACCCCCGATAGCCTGAGAAACTCAAGCCGGCGCCACTGAGGCTATAGTGGACGGAGGTGGAACTACCTCTGCCTGCCGGACGCTGTGGTGTGAATAGCGTCCGACATGACAGTACCCCGTCTTCTACGAGGGACCCCAGGGCCCTCAAGACTCATAGGACCCGGCTTGTCCGGATGACGACGGTGAAAAGAACTGACCAGCCGATCTGCATGTATGTCCGAGGCTGGTACCCAAGACCTCTCCTCCGGACCATACCCCCGCCAGTGTACCAAATACTGAAGAGTACGGCGCACTACTCGAGAGTCCACTACCTTGGAGACCTCAAACTCTAAATCGCCATCCACCATGACTGGAGGTGGCATCGGCGTCGTGTCCACAGAGCCTACCACCTTTTTCAATAAAGCCCTGTGAAACACGTTGTGTATCTTGTATACTGCAGGGAGTTCCAACCGATAAGCAACTGGGTTAATGATGGCAGCAATCTTAAAAGGCCCAATAAACCTTGGACCCAAATTTAAAGATGGAATTTTGAGTTTTATATTTTTAGTCGCTAACCACACCCATTCACCCACACACAGGTCCGGACCTGGCACGCGTCTACTGTCAGCCACCCGTTTGTACCTCGCACTCATGCTCAACAATCGCTGTCTCACCCTCCTCCAGACCGATGATAATTGAGCTCCTAGCTGGTCCTCCTCCCGGACGCCCCCCGAGTCACCCTGACGTAAGGTACAAAATTGAGGATGTTGACCGTAATCACAAAAGAACGGAGACTCTCCCAATGACTCTTGACGGTGATTATTTAACGCGAACTCGGCCAGAGGAAGGAAAGTAGACCACTCCTCTTGGTTGTCGGACACAAAGAATCGTAAATACTGCTCCAGATTTTGGTTCATGCGCTCAGTTTGACCATTTGACTGTGGATGAAACGTCGATGAATGTGACAACTTGATCCCCAAACGTGAGCAAAAAGCTTTCCAAAACCTCGCAACAAATTGAGTTCCCCTATCAGATACTATGTCCGACGGAACTCCGTGGAGTCTGACCACCTCCTGCACAAACACCTGAGCCAACGTCTTCGCATTGGGCAAGGAGGGCAATGAGACAAAATGCGCCATCTTTGAAAATCGGTCAACCACCACCAGGATGACCGTGTTCCCCGCCGAGACTGGCAAGTCAGTGATAAAATCCATGGAGATTTCTGTCCATGGCCTATTAGGTACCCCCAGAGGCTGTAGCGTGCCAGCAGGACGGGCTCGGGGCGACTTGGCCCTGGTGCACGTGATGCAAGCTGCCACGTACGAGACCACGTCCTGCCGGATTTTGGGCCACCAGAAACGACGCGATACCAGCTCCAAGGTGCCCTTAACCCCTGGATGACCAGCCAGTACTGAGTCGTGATGTTCCCTCAACACCTTAAGACGAAGATGAAGGGGTACAAATGATTTGCTGGCGGGAAGTCCTGGCGGTACCTCCTCTTGGGCCTTGGCAATCTCCGCCTCTACCTCAGTCGTGAGAGCCGAAACCACTACACCTTCCTGGAGGATGGGTACCGGCTCTTCCCGAGGTTCTCCCCCCGGAAAACACCTGGACAAGTCATCCGCCTTGGTGTTTTTAGCCCCGGGACGGTAAGTCACCAGAAAATTGAAACGTGTAAAAAACAATGCCCAGCGAGCCTGCCTAGGAGACAGACGCTTGGCCGACTCCAGATAGAGCAGGTTCTTATGGTCGGTGATAACTGTGACCTGGTGAGCCGCCCCCTCCAAGAAGTGTCGCCATTCCTCAAAAGCCAATTTGATGGCCAACAACTCCCTGTTGCCGATATCATAATTCCGTTCGGCCGGCGACAGCTTCTTGGAGAAGTAGGCGCATGGATGCATATCGCTCAAAGATGAGCCCTGTGACAGTACTGCCCCCACTCCCACCTCAGACGCATCAACCTCCACCACAAAAGGTTTAGACACGTCCGGTTGCACCAGAATGGGGGCTGAAGCAAAACTGTTCTTCAGACGCTCAAATGCACGTATCGCCACCTCAGACCAGCTAGTCAGATCGGTACCTTTTTTTGTCATGTCCGTGAGCGGTTTGGCTATAGTAGAAAAGTGTTTTATAAATTTCCTATAATAATTAGCAAACCCAAGGAACCGCTGGAGCGCTTTCAGATTATCAGGCCTTTCCCATTGTAGCACCGCTTGCACCTTAGCGGTGTCCATTTTAAACCCTGCGGCGGACACAATATATCCCAAAAAAGGCAACTCCTGAACAAAAAATAAGCATTTTTCCAGCTTAGCATAGAGCTTATTCTCACGGAGCAACTGTAACACCTGCCTGACATGCTCTAAATGAATGTCCCGGTCGCTCGAATAAATGAGGATATCATCCAGGTATACAATCACAAATTTCCCCAGGACATGAGCAAACACGTCATTAATAAAATGTTGGAAAACAGCAGGCGCGGTTGTCAACCCAAATGGCATAACCAGGCTCTCAAAATGACCCTCAGGAGTGTTAAAGGCCGTCTTCCACTCATCCCCCTGACGGACCCTTATGAGGTTATACGCCCCCCTGAGGTCAAGCTTGGAAAACCACTTTGCCCCCGCCACCTGGTTGAACAAATCAGGGATCAAAGGCATCGGGTATGGATCACAGATCGTAATCTGGTTTAACTCCCGGAAATCCAGACACGGCCGTAACCCCCCATCTTTCTTCTTAATGAAGAAAAACCCCGCTGCTACAGGCGAGGACGAAGGCCGGATGTGTCCTTTGCTCAGACTCTCCGCGATGTAGTCTTTCAGAGCTTGTCTGTCTGGACCAGAAATGTTAAACATCCTGGCCTTAGGTAATTTGGCCCCGGGTTTTAACCTAATCGCACAGTCATAGGCTCTATGTGGAGGCAGTTCTGAGCAACCCTTCTCAGAGAAAACATCCGCGAAATCCTGCAAAGCCTCCGGAAGGCTGGGCGTCACAGCGGACACACATGTGGCCAAACAATTGTCCTGGCAAAAACCACTCCATTGGACTATGTCCTGAGTTTTCCAATCAATCACCGGGTTGTGCCTGGACAACCATGGAAAACCCAAGACCATTTGTGCTGGGAGATTACGGAGGATCCTACATGTAACCCACTCCGAATGTAGGACCCCAATGTGGAGTTTCACCTCAGCCACAAACTCCGTAATCTCCCCCTGAGGGAGGGGAGCGGCATTAATGGTAACCACCTGAATAGGATGAGGGAGTTTTTCGATCTTAAACCCGGCAGTGCGTGCAAACTCCTCATCTATGAGATTGGTGGCGGAACCGCTATCCACAAACACTGATATTGGTAGCTCTCTGCCCGCAATAATAACCTTGGCAGGGAGCATACATTGAGATACCATCATGGAGGATATGCATACGCTCAGTTGGGTCTCCTCCATACCCACTGAGCTTAGTAGTTTTCCGCCGGTGTGACCTTCTTCGGTAGCACAGGACAAGCGTTAACATAATGATTCCTTTTACCACAGTAAAAACATGCTCCGGGCTTCGTGAACCCAGGGACGCGACGCTTAACCTGTGACACCCCCGCAATTTGCATAGGCTCAGTGGGCTCACCTGCAGCAACCACACTTGCACCTCTGCTTTCCCCCAGGGGTAGCGTCTCCTGTGCCCCCTGACGCAAACGGCGATCAATGCGTATAACCAAACTCATGGCAGACTCCAACGATGCAGGAGTCTCATACATCAGGAGGGCCTGTTTAACTCTTCCTGAAACCCCCTGAATAAAGTGACTCCGCAGCGCTGGGTCGTTCCACTGTGTGTCTACTGCCCAACGGCGAAATTCGGAGAATAGTCTTCCGCCATACGTTCCCCCTGACGGAGGGCGAGGATTTTAGATTCTGCTAGAGCTAATCTGTCGGGATCATCATAAATGAGCCCGAGTGCAGAAAAAACATTATCGACAGAATGAAATGTAGCAGAGTCAGCTGATAAGGAAAATGCCCATGCTTGGGGGTCCCCACTCAGTAATGATAACACCAGGCCCACCCGCTGAGCCTCATTACCTGAGGAGACCGGGCGCATGCGGAAGTATAACTTGCAGGCCTCCCGAAATATGACAAATTTGCTGCGTTCCCCTGAGAATCGTTCTGGCAGCGGGATCTTCGACTCTGCACCGACACCTGCAGATGCCGTTTGCACCTTCGCTACTACCAGGCCCTGCTGCTGAACTGCCCCTTTCAACTCGGAGACCTGTAAGGACAGCGCCGCCAACTGGCGGGTTATGGAATCCATGGGATCCATGGACTCCTGAAAAATGTGGGCCGATTATAATGTCACGCGGGGCTTAGGTCAACTAAGGCAGAAATACCTGGGGGCCCTGTGATGTCCCTTTAACTAGGGGAAACCCTGTCTGACCCTCAACCCAGGGTTTTTGCTGATGGTGCAAATGCCTGAGCCTCCACCCTTTCCTTATCTCCTGCTCAGCCCTAAGCTTAACCCTCCACCCTCCACCCAGTGAGGAGACAAACCACCAAAGCCCCAAACAATAAAGACAGACAGGGAGAACTTAAACTGCACCGCGCCGCATACACACAGGACTATACAGTAATGTGAACAGGGCACAACAAAACACAAATATGGGAAGGCGAGAAGGTAACAATGGATCATACGACACCAGATATGAATCTCTCTCTCTCTCCAACACCTCCACTCCAGACCGGAACCACTTGGTATGACACACAAGCTATAATCGGTGACGCCCATAGGCCAGCACGACTATTTAAAGACCGTGGGCGTGACCAAACATCCAACCTGATCTTCAGCTAGATTAACCCCCGATAGCCTGAGAAACTCAAGCCGGCGCCACTGAGGCTATAGTGGACGGAGGTGGAACTACCTCTGCCTGCCGGACGCTGTGGTGTGAATAGCGTCCGACATGACAATGAGGATGTGATGAATGAATTAAAAATAAAGTATAAAGAGTGGAGAGTATGTAAGAGGGATTTTGCGTGTGTACTGGAATGGTGGGACTGGGTTAAGGTGTGTTGTAAAAAATTCTTCAAAAAGTGGGGCTATAAAAAAGCTGCTATTTATCGGAGTAGATTTAATGATTTAAACAGCCGCTTAGACTGGTTAAGGAAGTGTGGAGAAAGTGGCATGGATGTGTCTGATCTGCTGGCTGAGACAAAGAGTGAATTAAAGAGTGTTATGGATGAAAAAGGGAAAGAAATCATCTATCGCACCAAAATAGAACATCTTGAGAATGATGAAAAGTGCACGAGGTTCTTTTTTAAGAAAATGAATGGGAGAAAGGCTGATATGGATAAAATCCTGGATAGGAATGGTTTGTGTGTGTCAGGTGACAATGTGATAAAGGAGGTGCATAGGTTCTATAGCAAGCTATATGATAAAAAATGGATTGATTCTGGTCTTGTTTCAGAAGTGCTGAATGGGTTAGAGAACAAGTTGGATAGTGGAGAATGTGATATTTTGAATGAGGACGTAATTATGAAAGAAGTAGAAAGTGTGATGAAGAGTGCTAAAAAGAATAAGACTCCAGGTAAAGACGGATTGCCGGTAGAATTCTATGTGAAGGCGTGGGATTTTCTGGGTGCTGATTTGACTGAGATATGTAAGTATATGTGGGAGAGTGGTAAGTTGTGTGAATCAATGAAAGAGGGGGTGGTTGTGCTTGTGCATAAGAAAGGTGAGAGAAAGTGTTTAGAGAATTGGAGACCTATAACATTGCTGAATGCAGATTACAAAATCTATAGCAAATTGTTGGCGAATCGTATGCGTGAGGTGATTGGTAGTGTTGTGGATGAGGATCAAGTGTGTGCTGTGCCTGGAAGAAGTATGAGTGATAACTTATTGTTATTAAGGGATTTGATTGGAGACTGCATGGGAAGGAAACAGAAGTGTATGGTTCTGTCAATTAATTTTGAGAAAGCGTTTAATAGGGTCTCGCATGTGTTTTTGTTTAAAGTTCTGGAGAGAATGGGATTTCCTCAAAAATTTGTGAATGGGATAATGTCTTTGTATGATTGTGTGTCAAGTGAGTTTCTTGTTAATGGGTGGTTGAGTGAGAAAGTGAATATTAAGTCTGGTGTAAGACAGGGGTGTTCCATGTCCCCTGTCTTGTTTGTATGTGTGATTGAACCTTTGTTGTGCTTGGTGAGACATGATAAAATGATGCGAGGTTTGTTGGTACCTGGGAGTGGTGGGAAGCATGTGAAAGTTCTTGGATGTATGGATGATGTTGTGGCTGTAAGTGAAAGTGTTGCGTCTATGAGTAGGGTTAAGTTGCTTCTGGAGTTTTTCTGTGGTGCATCTGGCTTTAGAGTGAATTGGAATAAATGTAGTTTTAAATGTTTTGAGGATGACAGGGTTAAAATGGAGGGGGTAAAGTGTGAGGAGGGTGCTATCAAAGTGCTGGGAGTATTATTTAATAAGGACTTGAAAGGTAAGGAGAGCTGGGAGGAGTGTGGATTGCGCATAGAGCGTAAGTTAAATTTTTGGCGACTGAGAGACTTGACCTTGAGTGGTAAGATTTTGGTCATAAAAGCAGTGATTCTTCCGATTTTGCTTTTTATTGCAACAGTTTTTCCACCATCATGTAGGAAAATAAAAAGAGTGGAAAAGTTAGTTTTTACTTTTTTCTGGAGCAGTAAAATAGAGAAACTTAAGAGAGAGAGTCTTTTCAAGGCGTGTCACCATGGTGGCATGGCCTTTCCAAACATTGAGATTTTTCTGGGGCTTCAGTATATCAAAACTGTTGTTATTTTGCTGAATAAAGGAAATAAGGGAGAGTATATGGCAAGTTATTCTGCTGGTTGGATGTTATATGGCTTATGTTGGAGAAAGAGGGATGCTAGAGTGCCTGTTGCTTTCAAGTGTCCGGTCTGGTATGAGGTGATTGAGAAGTTTGTGAGGAAGCATGATTTGCTGAGTGTACCGATGAATGATTTTAGAATGGCTAAGAATGTGATGAAAATAATACGTAAGAATGATGTGGAATGTAATATTGTGGGGTTGAGAGGGAATGAAGTTTCGGTTGCATGGAAGAGTTTGGAAACGCACGTGATGTCTAATAGACAAAGGGATATTGTATGGATATCCTAGCACAATATTTTGCCTGTGCGACAGGTTCAGAAGAGACGAGGTCTGACTAGAACTGATGTGTGCCAGAGGGAAGGATGTGGTGGATGTGAGACTGTGTGGCATACTATGTGGGACTGTGATTACGCGTGCAGTGTGTGGAAGTGTGTAGGTGGGTTGTGTAAGGAGTTAGCAGGTGTGAATTTTATTGACTGGCGTGTTGCGATGTTTGGAATTGGTGCATGTGGTCGTGTGAAAAATAGAATCCTATGGTTAATTATGACTTGTGTGATGCAGAGTTTGTGGGATGTGAGGAATTTAGGAATTTTCAAAGAGAAGCATGTATCTGTGAATAAGTGTGTCGTGCTGATCCTTTCTAGATTATACTTGATTTATAAATTAGACAGTGAAGGCGGTGGTGGTTCTGATACAGAGGGTGTCTGGAAATTTAAAAAATGGCAGCACCTGATCAAATATCAGTGAATTTTAGTGATGTTTATTGATGTTCAGGATGTCTTTTGTGTATACCCTTGGTTTGTTATACTAAAATAAATATGAACCATGATGATGAGAGTTGAAACAACGACGTTTAAGTTGATGAGCTTATATTGAGTTATTTATAACTAACCTGAATTTTTTTTTTTTTTTTTTTTAAAAACCAAAGAAACAGCTGTCTGTGGATGGATACCATGTTTTGGCATAGGTGGTTTCCTTCATTGGAGACTGCCCTTCCCGTGGTTGTTCCCTCCCGGGGAAAGCCCTGGCTAGTCATTGCTTGCGTTGAGAAACATGTGATGGTGTCTCCGCGGCTTGTGTTTTGCATATATTTACATATTTCCCATAAGGGTGGGGGCATTGCCCTAGAATCACTGCGTTGAGAAACATGTGATGGTGTCTCCGCAGTGTTGGATGTTGATCTCCATGAGTTCATTCATCCTCATTTTTCATAGTCTTCTACTAGGCATTGGTCCTACTGGCCAGTTTCCTACTCCACACTGATGAGGGGCAATACCCCGAAACAGCTGTCTGTGGATGGATACCATGTTTTGGCATAGGTGGTTTCCTTCATTGGAGACTGCCCTTCCCGTGGTTGTTCCCTCCCGGGGAAAGACCTGGCTAGTCATTGCTTGCGTTGAGAAACATGTGATGGTGTCTCCGCGGCTTGTGTTTTGCATATAGGAGCAGAGGGTAGTCCGGGAAGAGGAATGAAGTGGGCCATCTTCGAGAATCGGTCTACAACCACTAGGACCACAGTACAACCGAAAGAACGAGGCAGATCCGTAATGAAATCCATGGCTATGTGCTGCCATGGAGCCGGCGGTACGGGAAGCAGGAGCAGAAGACCCGAGGGTGGTTGTCTGGGTATATTGTTCTGGGCACAGGAAGGGCAAGATGCCACAAAGTCTTTAACGTCCTGGGAAAGGGAAGGCCACCAATGATAGCAAGAGATTAAGCAAAAAGTCTTTTTGACACCAACGTGGCCGGCAATCTTGGACGAATGTCCCCAGTTTAACACTCGTTTTCGATTATTCTCAGCCACAAAGGTTCTTCCCGGAGGTAACGTGGTTAACTTGATAGGAGCCACGGTAATTACTTTGGACGGGTCAATGATATGAGAAGGTTCCTCTTCTGTATCAGATGACAGGAATGATCTTGACAACGCATCCGCTCTAACGTTTTTATCGCTGGGACGAAAATGTAGTTCACAGTCAAAGCTGGCGAAGAATAAGGACCACATGGCTTGCCGGGGGTTGAGCCTCTGTGCGGACTGGATGTACGCCAGGTTCTTATGGTCCGTGAAGATCTTGAACGGATGTATGGCACCTTCCAGTAAGTACCTCCACTCTTCCAAGGCCAATTTAATGGCCAATAGCTCTTTGTCGCCAATGGAGTAGTTCTGCTCAGTGGAGGAAAATACTTTAAAAAAGAAGCCACAGGTGACAAAACGTCCAGAAGATTTCTGCAGAAGGACTGCGCCAGCCCCGGTAGATGATGCGTCCACCTCGAGAGTGAAAGGTCTACTAACCTCAGGACGATGAAGCGCTAGAGCAGAGGCGAAGGCTTGTTTCACTAACTGGAAGGCATCTTCAGCCTCAGGAGGCCAAGCCTTTGGGTTAGCTCCTTTGCGGATAAGGGACGAGATGGGGCGAACCAACGAGGAGAAATGGGGAACGAACTGTCGGTAGTAGTTCTCAAAACCAAGGAAGCGTTGGATTGCCTTCACCCCATGGGGCCGTGGCCAATCGAGACCGGCGGACACCTATGCCGGATCCATGCGAAGACCAGAGTCCAAGATAATGTACCCCAAGAATGGCAAGGACGTTTGCTCGAAGGCACATTTCTCGAGCTTGGCATAAAGGCGGTTCTCCCTCAGGCGCTGGAGGACTTGACGCACGTTCTTTCTGTGGGCAGAGAGGTCTGGAGAAAAAACGAGGATGTCATCCATATAGACCACCACGCAGGAGTACAGCATATCCCGAAAGACGTCATTCACAAACTCCTGGAACACCGCTGGGGCATTGCAGAGGCCGAAGGGCATGACCAAGTACTCATAGTGACCGTCTCGGGTGTTAAAGGCGGTCTTCCACACATCACCGGAACGAATGCGAGTCAAGTTGTAGGCCCACGAAGATCCAGTTTGGTGAAAATTCGAGCTCCTCTAAGCCGGTCAAAGAGCTCCGGGATCAATGGCAATGGGTACTTGTTCTTGACCGTGATATCGTTCAGCCCTCGGTAGTCTATGCAGGGACGGAGGGAGCCGTCCTTCTTTTTGACAAAGAAAAATCCCGCTCCTGCAGGTGAGGAGGACTTACAGATAAAACCTCTAAAGTAGCAAGGTTCTCCTGTATATACTCAGACATCCTTGGGTTTCAGCAGGGGATAGCGGATATATTCTACCCCTGGGTGGCGTAGAACCAGGAACGAGGTCAGTCGGACAGTCGTATGGCCGATGGAGGGGCAGAGTCTCAGCCTCCTTCTTGTCGAAGACGTCTGCAAAGGACCAGTAAGCCGACGGCAGACCTGTAGGTGCCGGGGATGGACCAGCAGAGTTCATCGGACGGACGGGCAACAGGCACTTCTCCTGACAGAACGGTCCCCACTGGAGTATCTCGCCCGACCACCAGTCCAGGGTTGGCTCATGAGTCCGTAACCAAGGGAGGCCTAGAAGAAGTGTGTAAGACATGGTAGACAAGACGAGGAAGGAGATCTTCTCCCGGTGCAGGGCTCCGATCTGCAGCTCGATCTCTTCGGTGGCCTGGGTAACGTTCTCCTGCAAGGATGTACCATTGACCAAAACTATCGACCGAGGAGTCTCCAGGGATCTGACAGGAATCCGGTATTTTTTAACCGCCTCGAGTGTGATAAAATTCCCAGCTGCGCCAGAATCTAGAAAAGCCTCCTCTCAATAACGCTTGGTATCAAGATTCAGTAAAACGGACATGACCAGGGAGGGAGAGGAGTCACGTACACCTAGGGAGGCCTCTCCTAACAATCCTAGGCGGGGAAGTTTCCCAGCTTCTTGGGGCAGGAACGAAGGAGATGAGAGGAACTCCCACAGTAAAGGCAGAGACCAAGAGTAAACCTTTCCTCGCGACGCTGTTCGGCCGACTTGCAATGGTCCACCTCCATAGGCTCTGAGACGGAGGTAGCAGAAGGCACAGGGGCGTGAGTTGAGAGGTCTGCGGGTAGTCGACGGGAGATGAAAAGGTCTTCTCTCTCTGGCTGATTCACGGGCACGCTCCTGGAATCGCAGGTCTATGCGTGTCGCCAGAGAGATCAGATCCTCTAAAGAGGTGGGAGTATCCCAACCTGCCAGTTCATCTTTGATCCGACCGGACAGACCACGCCAAAAGATCCCTATGAGGGCCTCGTTGTTCCAACCGAGTTCGGAGGACAAGGTACGAAAACGAATGGCATACTGTCCCACCGCTGGGTACCCTGATGGAGGTTAAAGAGGGACTCGGTGGTAGAAGCCAGACGACCCGGCTCGTCGAACACCTTGCGGAAGGTGTCCAAAAAGGTGGAAAGCTGAGAGACGACTAGATCATTGCGCTCCCAGAGGGGATTCACCCATGCTAATGCCTCCCCCTCAAAGTGGGAAACAATAAAGGCAATTTTTGCACACATGGTAGGATAGTGCTGGGGCAAAAGCTCAAAATGTAACCGGTATTGGCTCAAAAATCCTCGACAAAACTTAGGGTCACCGCTATATCGGGATGGCTTGCATAAGCGCGGCAGCGGGTGCGGGGCCGAGGAGTAGGCAGAAACGGATTGTATGGAAAAGAGCCGATTATCTACCGACGCCATATAGTTGAGGATATGGGCCTGGGTGTCTCGTTGCTGCATGAGTTCTTGCTGGAGGCTGGCCAACTGGAAAACATTCCCAGAGTCAGATGACTGTAAGGCAGATAAACGGGACTCCATGGACTTAAGAAATGACATAATCCTAGTCTGGTTTTCCCGGAGGAACACCAGCTCCTTTTGGATGGGAGCCGTGGTACCAGCGGGTTCCATGGCCTGATTATACTTTGACGACTCCTGGAGTGGACACTCTGGGTCGGGGCACCAACCCTCCTAGGGCGAGCAGACCTATTGAGGACCACCCCCTATACAGGGAGTGTCAGGGGCAAGCCCAAGGGGGTTAGGTACCACGACTGCTGGCACCAGGTGGCCGGCTCACAGGAGACACGAGTGAGTGAGTCTGCAGGAACGTGTAAAGCGTGGCCACAGGGACACGTGGTGTACAGGACGGTACAGGGTGAGTGTACTGTACAGAGGCACAGAGAGTACTCGGGAACACAAGGCATGTACACGGGAGTGCGCTAGATACAGGATAGTGCAAGACGGGTACACGAGAGCACGTATGGCGTGCAGCGAATAGTACGTCCTGGTGTGAGCAAAGCAGGACGCGTGCAAAGGAGCACGTCAGAGTACTGAGTTAGGCAGCAGGTGTGCCAGAAGGTGTAACAGAGTACAGGAACAGAGTGTGTGCCAGGAGGCACAACTGAGCATAAGACAGAGTACAGGATCAGAGCGTGTGCCAGGAGGCACAACTGAGCACAAGTCAGAGTACAGGAGCAGAGCGTGTGCCAGGAGGCACAACTGAGCATAAGACCGAGCACAGGATCAGAGCGTGTGCCAGGAGGCACAACTGAGTATAAGACAGAGCACAGGATCAGAGTGTGTACCAGGAGGCACAACTGAGCATAAGGCAGAGTGCAGGTTCAGAGCGTGTGCCAAGAGACACAGCAGAGTACAGGTTCAGAGCGTGTGCCAAGAGGCACAGCAGAGTAGAAGGCAGAGTACAAGTTCAGAGCGTGTGCCAAGAGGCACAACAGAGTATAAGGCAGAGGACCCGAATACAGCGCAAAGCCAGGCAGGGACAAGGCAGACCAAGCCAGGAAGTACATCAATAATCAGGCACCTCCCATAAGAAGAGGTAGCCTGATATAGCACATGATCACTAGGGCTTCCGGGTCAAGTCCTCCAATACCATAGAGAGGAGAGGCCTGGAGACAGAACTGAGAAGAGCGCGCGTGCGCACACAGAACATAGTGCACACAAGAACCTAAGCACGAGAGGTGCAGGTGCGCACCCGACGGGACCCCCGGAGCGGCCGCGGCTCCGGAAGAGGTGACGTTGGGGCCGAGGTCCCGCCTCCAGGTGAGCGCGGCATGACACTCAGGTCCTGTTGCTGCTCCGATTTGACGACCAGGAAGGTCCCGGAAGCCTGCAACTCTAAAAGCTTAGCATGGCTGCCCGGCCATGCACTAATATAGGGAAAGATATATACCATGTGGAGTGAGTGTTGTATGCACGTACTGTATGAATGTCTCTGGTGCATGACTCATTATGAAACCCCTAGCCTTGGTACGCATGTGTTGTGTAGCTTAGCATGCTGGCGCCCAGGCTGAGGTCCAGGTAGAGGCAGAGTCAGAGATTGGCATCAGCATCCACCCGTGGCTTTGTACGCCACGGTGTACATAGTTTGCACTCCACGGTGGTCAGCATTCATTAGGGGCATCCGTAGGTGTGACGCCGCACGCTCAGTAGGTCTAGAGGGACTCAGACCTTTTGTCCTTGGGGCTGAGTTCTGTGACCACATACTGAGCGCTCTCTTGCAGAGTGCTGTGAGTTTTAACAGGCTCCGGCATTTATGTTCCACGGTACTGCTGCTCTGTGACGTAACAGAGTCCGCTCCTGTTCACACCGGGTGACGTTAACCCGCGTGTGACCTTCTGTATACCGCTATATACATCCGCCACTACCAAGCAGCAGTTTACTACCTCTGTACGGTGAACCCCGGGCTGCAAACACACCTTACTATCATTTTATTATTTGGTGCGTTCCGCCAGCCCTAACACATCATACTGAGTTGCTGATATCACTACTTGAACTGCTGATACCACCACAGCTGCTGATACCACCACCACCACCTGAGCTGCTGACACAACCACCACAACTGCTGATACTGGGTCACCCTCCCAGGGCTGTGGGGTACTCAGTACCGGGCCGGTGTCAGTGGGATGTGTCACAGCAGCGGTGACCCGGTCCGTGGCCCTGGGCGCCTAAGTAATGGGAAGATGTAGTTAAATTAATAGTTTGTGACGCCACCTGTGGTGTTCGGCAAGGGAGATGTTAAGCCGACGCTGCAGAGAGATCCGCTGGGTCTGATGGTATGGTGCAGCAAAGATGTAATAGCTCCCCACAGGTGAAGCTATAGTCCCAAGGCAGTGTAGATGTGGTTGGCACGGGGATGTAGCAGTGCCGTAAGGGTAGGAAGCAGATAAGACACAGCGGGGTGCAATTTCTGTACCTTTACTTGATAACTGCAGTCCAGGGTCCTGATTACAGATGGTATTGGAGCAGGCTAGCCTGGAAGCAATTCAGGGATTCTCTCTCTGCAGACGGGCTGTGCAGTCTCCTTCCTAGCGCCTATTTGAATGAAGTACTCCAAGCACTGAGTTACTCTGAAGTTCCTCCTGTCAGATGTTCCCAAGAACCTTACTTGCACGACAGACAGCTGTAGCCTCTTTCAGGGACTCCTTTCTCTCTGAGTCCTGGCTCTCTATCCAAGCTGCTGTTGTGCCTCAAGTCTTAGATGGGAGTAGGGCATTTACAGCCTCCTACTCCTCTGGTATCTGTTGCAGGACCGTTAGTATCAGAACAACTGTGGAGACCAGGCTCCAGTCCTTGCGCTCTCAAGCTGAGGGAGCTCGCCTTCCGCAGCTCAACCTCCAGCTTCTCCCTACACGTCTGCACACTTCACCCTCCGCAGACTAACTGACCACTCCATCCTCTTGGCCCTCAGAGGGCACCCCTCCCCTTAATCCTGGTTCAGAGTTCCCCCTGCTGGCCTTGAGTGGAACTGTGTTGCATGTATAGATTGACTGCTAGAGAGATCCATCATTGCCTCCAAGCCTGGCATTACCCTCCCCTGGAGGAAGGCAAAGCCACAGTGGCGGCCATACTCCTGGGGGCGCCACATTCCCCCCTAGTGCAAGTCAGCACTCTTGGGCTGAACAAAAACATGAAACATATAAACAGTTAAAATAATAATTGTACAAGATTTAAAAATGAAAAATGTACAAAAACCAAGTTCTTCAAAAATGGTCCTATGATGGCAAGTCCAAGCATCAATGTCCATGGTCCATTCCTGGGCAAATGGTAAAAGTTTTTGACCACAGACAAGTCCTGTGGTTCAGTGTCCATAAAACAAATTCCAAAGGAAACTCTTACAGGTTACCTGTAAGCACAAAACTTGAAAAACAGTTACATACAGTCATATGTAAAAGTTTGGGCACCCCTATTAATGTTAACCTTTTTTCTTTATAACAATTTTGGTTTTTGCAACAGCTATTTCAGTTTCATATATCTAATAACTGATGGACTCAGTTATATTTCTGGATTCAAATGAGGTTTATTGTACTAACAGAAAATGTGCAATCTGCATTTAAACAAAATTTGACCAGTGCAAAAGTATGGGCACCCTTATCATTTTCTTGATTTGAACACTCCCAACAATTTTTTACTGACTTCCTGAAGCACTAAATTGGTTTTGTAACCTCATTGAGCTTTGAACTTCATAGCAAGGTGTATCAAATCATGAGAAAAGGTATTTAAAGTGGCCACTTGCAAGTAGTTCTCCTATTTGATTCTCCTATGAAGAGTGGCATCATGGGCTCCTCAAAACAACTCTCAAATGATCTGAAAACAAAGATTATTCAACATAGCTTTTCAGGGGAAGGATACAAAAAGTTGTCTCAGAGATTTAACCTGTCAGTTTCCACTGTGAGGAACATAGTAAGGAAATGGAAGAACACAGGTACAGTTCTTGTTAAGCCCAGAAGTGGCAGGCCAAGAAAAATATCAGAAAGGCAGAGAAAAAGAATGGTGAGAACAGTCAAGGACAATCCACAGACCACCTCCAAAGACCTGCAGCATCATCTTGCTGCAGATGGTGTCACTGTGCATCGGTCAACAATACAGCGCATGCATAACGCCTTTTTGTATGACCAAACAACTCAATCTTTGTTTCATCAGTCCACAGGACCTTCTTCCAAAATGTAACTGGCTTGTCCAAATGTGCTTTTGCATACCTCAGGCGACTCTGTTTGTGGCGTGCTTGCAGAAACGGCTTCTTTTGCATCACTCTCCCATACAGCTTCTCCTTGTGCAAAGTGCGCTGTATTGTTGACCGATGCACAGTGACACCATCTGCAGCAAGATGATGCTGCAGGTCTTTGGAGGTGGTCTGTGGATTGTCCTTGACTGTTCCCACCATTCTTCTTCTGTCTTTCTGATATTTTTCTTGGCCTGCCACTTCTGGGCTTAACAAGAACTGTACCTGTGTTCTTCCATTTCCTTACTATGTTCCTCACAGTGGAAACTGACAGGTTAAAGCTCTGAGACAACTTTTTGTATCCTTCCCCTGAAAAGCTATGTTGTTTTCAGATCATTTGAGAGTTGTTTTGAGGAGCCCATGATGCCACTCTTCATAGGAGAATCAAATAGGAGAACTACTTGCAAGTGGCCACTTGAAATACCTTTTCTCATGATTTGATACACCTGGCTATGAAGTTCAAAGCTCAATTAGGTTACAAAACCAATTTAGTGCTTCAGGAAGTCAGTAAAAAGTAGTTAGGAGTGTTCAAATCAAGAAAATGATAAGGGTGCCCATACTTTTGCACCGGTCAAATTTTGTTTAAATGCAGGTTGCACATTTTCTGTTAGTACAATAAACCTCATTTGAATCCAGAAATATAACTGAGTCCATCAGTTATTAGATATATGAAACTGAAATAGCTGTTGCAAAAACCAAAATTGTTATAAAGAAAAAAGGTTAACATTAATAGGGGTGCCCAAACTTTTACATATGACTGTATTTACACATACACAATTTCAACATTTACATTTACCTTTATACGATATCTAAGACTGGTGTAGGGGGTAATATACTGGATACACTACTGGGGGTTCTATGTAACACAGGGATACTAGACTGTGAACTCTTAGACTCTCCAGGGGCACAACAGGTTCACCACTGGCAGGGCAAAGGTTCTCTGGCTCCACTGCTGGTGTGGCATCTGCTACCCGATTTTCCTGATTCTCTTGAGTCACATCTTCCTGTGCTACCAATTGGGGAAACAGCAACACTGGCACCACTATAGCATCATTCACTTTAGTCCAATTCGCAGGGAACTCCCCAAGCACTGTGCTGACCTTCTCTTCTTCCACTATGGGCTGGATGTTATCTGGTTCTTCTCTTCTTTCTTTTAACTGGTCAGGGCATAACTTCAAATGATCTCTCGATACCGCTGCTGAGGTCTCTCCTCCATCTTTACTAACAAGGCATACCTTAGTATTATCAAAATTTGAGGGCAGAATGGTATAAGGTTCAGCTTCCCACTGATCATCCAATTTGTGCAATCTTCTCTTTCTTTTCAAGACTTGCTCCCCCGGCGACAAAGGAACGGCAGGTGCATTTTGATTGTAAAGCTTCTCCTGCTTTTGTCTTGCCTGGGCCAAACTCTTCTCCACACATTCTTGAACTCTTCTGTACTGTTGCTGCCTCTCTGTGTCCCAATCAGCATCTGGGGCCGCTACTTCAGGTGTCAGGACTCCCATGTCTAAGTCAATAGGCAGCTTACCAGGTCTTGCTCTCATTTAATAGGCTGGGGTACAGTTGGTAAAGTTCACTGGAATATGGTTGTAGAGGTCTACCAGATCGGGCAACTTCTCTGGCCACAGATTCCTCTCCTCCAAGTGCAAAGTCTTCAGGAGATCCATCACTACCTGGTTCATCTTCTCGCACATGCCATTGGTCTGTGGGTGATACAGCGTTGTCTGGATCTTCTTACCACCATACAGGTTACAGAATTCTTGGAACACTTCTGCCTCAAAAGCTGGACCTTGATCTGTAAGCACTTTCTCCGGGTACCCATGTGGTCTACAGAAGTGCTGTTGGAATGCTCTGGCTGCTGTCCTGGCCGTCTGATCTTTGAAAGGCACAACTACCAGGAATCTTGAGTAGTGGTCCACAATGGTAAGTGCATAGATGTAGCCTGACCGGCTTGGAACCAGCTTCACATGGTCCAGGGCTACCAACTCAAGGGGCTGTTTGGTGATGATTGGCTGTAGTGGAGCTCTCTGGTTGTCCCGATCCTTTCTGCGCAGGTTACATTGTCCACACTCCCGGCACCACCTCTCAATGGCTTTCCTCATACCAGCCCAGTAGAACCTCTCTCGGAGCAATACTTCCAACTTCTTCCATCCGAAGTGTCCAGATCCATTGTGGTATGCTTCCAGGACCATTGATGCCTCTCTCTTTGGGACTATCACCTGCCAAACCAGCTCATGAGTGTGGGCATTGATACTCCTCCGACACAGCTTCCCTTCATAAATGAACAGCCGGCCTCTCTCTTTCCACAACTGCTGAGTTTCTTCAGGAGCATCCGACTCTGGACGTGAGTCAGCTCGTGTCAGCAACTCCTTCACCAGGCGGACTGCAGGGTCACTATCTTGCGTTTCTGCCCAGTCCAGATGGGGCAATGGATTCAGGGTGACCTCCTTCAAGCCAGACCGTCGGTTCCTCACTCCTTGAGCATGTTGGGCCGCAAGTGGCCGGTGGAAGGGAGGTAGCTCTATCTCTTCAAGAGCCTCAGGGTCTTCTCCGGCATCTGGTAGGTTAGGCATTCTGGACAGCGCATCAGCATTGGCATTCTTGTGCCCTGCCCAGTACTTGATGGTAAACTCATAGTTCGATAGCCGAGCCATCCATCGCTGTTCCAGTGCACCTAGTTTTGCAGTGTCCAAATGCGTCAACGGGTTGTTGTCCGTGAAAATAGTGAACTTGGCAGAGGCTAGGTAATGTTTGAACCTTTCGGTGACAGCCCAGACTATGGCAAGGAACTCCAACTTGAAAGAACTGTAGTTATCAGGGTTCCTTTCAGTGGGGCGCAGCTTCCTGCTGGCGTAGGAGATCACTCTTTCTTTCCCATTCTGTACCTGCGACAGTACTGCTCCTAGTCCCACATTGCTAGCATCTGTGTACAGCACAAAGGGTTTGTCATAATCTGGGTAAGCCAGGACCTCGTTACCTGTGAGAGCCATCTTCAATCTGGTGAAGGACCTTTCCAACTCTTCAGTCCATTCAAAGGTGGAATTTTTCTGTTTGGTCTTCTTGGACTGCCCCACCAGAAGGTTTTGCATAGGGGTGGCTATTTCGGTAAAGCCTATGATAAATCTTCGATAGTAGCCTACCAGTCCAAGGAATTGGCGTACTTCATGAAGGTTGCTGGGCTTCGGCCAGTCCCGGATGACTGTGACCTTATCAGGATCTGGTGCCACACCTTCTGCACTGACCACATGACCGAGGTACTGCACCTTGGGCTTCAGGAGGTGGCACTTGGAGGGCTTCACCTTCAGGCCAAAATTGGACAAAGTTTCAAACACTTCAGCCAGGTGCTCCAGATGATCTTCATAGGTTTTGGAGAAAACAATGACATCATCCTGGTACAACAGGACCGTCTCAAAGTTCATGTGTCCCAGGCAGCACTCCATCAGCCGTTGAAATGTTCCTGGAGCAGTGCAGAGCCCAAATGGCATATAATTAAACTCACAGAGACCCATTGGAGTGGTAAATGCTGTTTTCTCCTTGTCTGCTACGGGAACCTGCCAATACCCACTGGTGAGATCCAAGGTGGAAAAGTAATTAGCAGTTTTAAGTGCAGCTAATGATTCCTCAATTCTGGGTAATGGGTAGGCATCTTTATGTGTAATGCTGTTAATTTTCCTGTAATCAACACACATTCTCATGGTACCATCCTTTTTCTTTACAAACACTATTGGAGCTGCCCAGGGGATACAACTGTCTCTGATGACCCCTACCTCCTTCATCTCCCTCAACATACTCTTAGCACACTGGTATTGTGCTGGGGGTATAAGTCTGTACCTCTCCTTTATGGGTGGATGGTCTCCAGTGGGGATATGATGTTGAACCCCTTTTGCCTGCCCAAAATCTAGTGGGTGTTTCCTGAATACCCGCTCATACTCTTGTGTCACTCTGTAAACCCCATTTTTCTGGTATGAAGGTGTAGAGTCAGTTCCCACCTGCAGTTGCTGACACCACTTATCTGGCTGCTTCACAGAGCCATTGTCCTCCACCTGATCGGATGAGACCAAGGGTTCTGCTGCCTGCAAAGAGTTGTTATTAACGGTGAGCAGCTTAGCAACTGTGGCATACCGAGGTATTGTGGCTTCCTCTTCCCCACAATTCAAAAGGCGTACAGGTACTCTCCCCTTTCGTACGTCAACCACCCCTCTGGCTGTCAGGACAGAGGGCCTGCTCTCGGAGTATACTGGTTCTACCAACGCCTGGTAATCTCTCCCTCTGAGATCTATAGCTGCCCAACACCAAACCAACATTTCACATCTGGGGGGTATTGCAATGGGAAAAGCATCACTCACTCTGACGCTGCCAATCTCTCCGCCAGAGAGTTCTACCTGTTGTCTTTGCATCGGGGCTCGGATCTCCTTCTGCAAGACTCGATGTTCTCCGGAACCAGCAGTCTCAGCCACCTGTTGCAACAAGACAATAACCTCGGACAGACAGTTTTCAATTACATTTGTACCAAGAGTCATCATGGGATTGCATTCACGTCGGTCAATATCAACAACTATTAAACCTTGAGACTTTAGCTCTACCCGCCCCACTTTAACAGTAATTTCTTTACATCCTATCTGCGGTAAAGACTAACCATTACTAGCAACTACTGTCAGTTCATCAGTGGGGCCACGGGTAATTTCTGAATCAGCCCAATACCTCTTGTACAGAATGTACGGCATAGTGGTCACCTGGGAGCCAGTGTCCAGCAAAGCGTTCATGGGGATGCCGTCAATCACCACAGGAAGGATCGGTCTCCCTCCCACATACTTGGCTCTCCAGTTCCTTGGGCCTGGGGATCCTACTCCTGGGGGTTGACCCTCTGCCCCAGGGGTTGCTTGTTTAAAGGACAATATCTTGCAAGATGACCGGCCTTGTAGCAGTGACGACAGATGAGATGTCCGTCCTGGTCATAGCGGTCATTGTTCCTCCCTCGAAGTGGCGGGGCTCTCCTCCTCCAGAGCCATGGGACATCCTCTGGACTGGAAGCAAGTTGGATCTTTTCTTTGGCGGACAACTGCAGGGACTGCATGGCTTTAGAAAGTGCTGCCATTCCTTTGGTCAACTCCTGGACCTGAAAACGCAGCTCCTCAGTTGGATCCTTATCCAGAGTCTGTGCATCAGCCTCCACAGGGATGGAAGGAAAAGATGTTGCTTCCTGATGGTAGGTGATCGCTGGGCGCCTAGGGGGCGCTGGACGGCTGTCAGGAGACTCCTGCAGTACCCGGATAGCCCTGTCTTTAAAATCAGCAAAGTCCAGATCAGGGTTTTGCAGGGTTATAATACGCAACTGTCCTCTGTGGGTACTGGATAGGAGTTCTTCAATGAACTGCTCCTTTAACAGTTTATCTTCCTCCTTCACACTGTCAGGATCAACTTGCTTAACTGCTCGCAGCGCCTCCTGCAGGTTGAGAGCATAGTCCCTGATACTGTCCTGCGCCTTCTGTTTACAGCCAAAGAACCTCATCTTGATTTCAGCTGCAGTTCGGGTGTCAAAGGTGCTTCTCAGCTTGGCCAGGATCTTTGCAACAGTCTCTTTATCAGTGTCCTGCCAGGCTTTCACCTCTCTCTGCGCTGCACCCGTTAGCTGTCCAATCAGGATATTCACTTTCTGGCTTTCAGACAGAGGGTATACTTTAAACAAGCTGCACAGTCTCTCTTTAAATTCACTCAGGGTATGCGACTTACCCGAGTACTGCGGTAGCCAGGCCGCTCCCGGTATATAGGGCATAGACAGCGGCATTAT
The DNA here is from genome assembly GCF_039654945.1 of Dendrobates tinctorius. Lineage (NCBI taxonomy): Eukaryota > Metazoa > Chordata > Amphibia > Anura > Dendrobatidae > Dendrobates > Dendrobates tinctorius. The sequence goes on from NW_027361758.1 coordinate 8,951,127, forward strand.
GGAGACTGCTGTGGCAGGCGCTCCTCCCGGCGGTGCTGCGGGGTTGGCACCGGCGCCTGCCGCTGCATCGCTGTTGGGCACGGACTTCCTCTCCCCCTCTAGATAACGTTAGCCAGGGACAGGGGTTATGGGAGCTCACCGGCGGCCGCTTCACAGGCCCGACGCTCCGGGCTGTAGGCCTCAGCTCCTCCTTCTCTCGTGCGCTGTCCTCTCTTCCCGCGCAGCACTTCACTTCTTTGCGCTTTGCAGTAGGCTCCGCCCACGAAGGCCTGTCCCTTCTTCCCGCGCGCACCAAGCAGCGCGGCAATGGCGGCAACTGGTGCCAATTTCACACACAGTCTTTTTGCACAAACACAGTCTATGGCACACAGGACCCGGGGATACCGGGCTCCGTAATCCTGTTCGTGACGCCAAGTTGGGTCGCCCTCCCAGGGCTGTGGGGTAGTCAGTCAGTGGGATGTGTCACAGCAGCGGTGACCCGGTCCGTGGCCCTGGGCGCCCAAGTAATGGGAAGATGTGGTTAAATGAATAGTTCGTGACGCCACCTGTGGTGTTCGGCAAGGGAGATGTTAAGCCGACGCTGCAGACAGATCTGCTGGGACTGATGGTATGGTGCAGCAAAGATGTAATAGCTCCCCACAGGTGAAGCTATAGTCCCAGGGCAGTGTAGATGTGGTTGGCACGGGGATGTAGCAGTGCCGTAAGGGTAGGAAGCAAACAAGACACAGCGGGGTGCAATTTCTGTACCTTTACTTGATAACTGCAGTCCAGGGTCCTGTTTACAGATGGTATTGGAGCAGGCTAGCCTGGAAGCAATTCAGGGATTCTCTCTCTGCAGACGGGCTGTGCATCCTCCTTCCTAGCGCCTATTTGAATGAAGTACTCCAAGCACTGAGTTACTCTGAAGTTCCGCCTGTCAGATGTTCCCAAGAACCTAACTTGCACGACAGACAGCTTTAGCCTCTCTCAGGGACTCCTTTCTCTCTGAGTCCTGGCTCTCTATCCAAGCTGCTGTTGTGCCTCAAGTCTTAGATGGGAGTAGGGCATTTACAGCCTCCTACTCCTCTGGTATCTGTTGCAGGACCGTTAGTATCCGAACAACCGTGGAGACCAGGCTCCAGTCCTTGCGCTCTCAAGCTGAGGGAGCTCGCCTTCCGCAGCTCAACCTCCAGCTTCTCCCTACACGTCTGCACACTTCACCCTCCGCAGACTAACTGACCACTCCTTCCTCTTGGCCCTCAGAGGGCACCCCTCCCCTTAATCCTGGTTCAGAGTTCCCCCTGCTGGCCTGGAGCAGAACTGTGTTGCATGTATAGATTGACTGCGAGAGAGACCCATCATTGCCTCCAAGCCTGGCATTACCCTCCCCTGGAGGAAGGCAAAGCCACTGTGGCGGCCATACTCCTGGGGGTGCCACAATACCACCAACTGAGCTACTGATACCACATGAGCTGCTGATACCACCACCACCACCTGAGCTGCTGATACCACCACCTGAGCTGCTGATACCGCCCCACAGCTGCTGATACCACCACCACAGCTGCTGATACCACCACCTGAACTGCTCATACCACAACAACCTGAGCTGCTGATACCACCACAACCTGAGCTGCATTTAACATGTTAACATCTGCGGGTAGATTGCGATTCCTCCAGCTTCTGTTAGGGGCACATGACAGCTGATCAGATGAGCTGGCATGTTCCGGAAAAGGTGCAGGCTCATCATCAGAGCCCGCACAAAGCAGGGAGAGGTGTCCAATGTCAGATATATCTGTCATTGGACGTTAAAGAGTTAACCAGGGCTGGAAGCTCCTTCCCTATCCCTAAAATTAGGGGTGCCCTAGTTACCCTGCTCCTCGGATTACATCTGAGCTCCTAAATCAGCTTTTACCTGTCCTCAGACACGAGACACAGGCAGTAGAACTCATAGGCATATTATAACAAGGGCAAACTGGGCTACAGCCCAGGATCTGAGACTCAGGGGGACCCATGGCTAGCTTGCCCTCATTATAACGTTTTGTTCACCTTTTCTGTGATGTGCCTTAGCCAGAGCCAAAAGGAGTAGAGTCACAGGAGATTGTATGGAGAGGTACCGTATATACTCGAATATAAGTCGAGATTTTCAGCCCAAAAAATTGGGCTGAAAGTCCCCCTCTCGTCTTATATTCGAGTCATATACACCGGGGGGTCGGAGGGGGAGGGGGAGCGGGGGTGTCAGGTCATACTTACCCGTCCTGACGCTGTGTCTTGAGCCCCCTGCTTCTCCCCGTGCTCTCTCTTCCTGCCTTCAGCGGTCACGTGGTGCCGCTCATTAAAACTCATGAATATGCGCATATTCATGAGTTTTAATGAGCGGTACCACATGACCGCTGAAGGCAGGAAGAGAGAGCGCGGAGAAGCTGGGGGCTCAAGACACAGCATCAGGACGAGTAAGTATAGCGATACTCACCTGTCCTGCGTCCATGGCTGCTTGCTGCTGTCTGTGTCTGTCATCGGTCAGTGACTTCAGACAGCAGAGGGCGCGGTGACGTGATTAGTGCGCGCCGCGCCCCCTGCAGTCTGAACATCACTGACTGATGACGTGGCAGATAGCGGGGAGCAGCCATGGACGCAGGACAGGTGAGTATCTGACACCCAGCGACGTAGAGGTGAGTATGTCATTTTTTTATTTTTACATGCAGCAGCGGCAGCATATGGGGGAATCATCTATGGAGCTTCTTATGGGGGCAGCATATGGGGGGCATAATCTAAGGAGCTTCTTATGGGGGCAGCATATGGGGGGCATAACTAAGGAGCTTCTTATGGGGGCAGCATATGGGGACACCATATGGGGGAATAATCTATGGAGCATTTCCCACCCTAGACTTATACTCGAGTCAATAAGTTCTCCCAGTTTTTTGTGGCAAAATTAGGGGGGTCGACTTATACTCGGATCGACTTATACTCGAGTATATACGGTAAATAATACTTTTTTTTATAAAATGGATGAAATGGGGGCGAGAGAGAAGAAATTACAATTAATTGAGTACATTTTATTATAATGAAATGAGGGTAGGAGGTAGGAGAAACAACATTATAACAAATTGAAGGTGGGGGTAGGAGAGAAATGGTACCTGCTGTACTGAGCATGCGTTAGTTATCAATATTAATATCATTACTTGCAAGGACAGGGTTGGTTTCTGCTCACTCCTTCTTTACTTATATTGTGCACTTTGCTGCTGGCTCATCTCTTCTTATCAGAGTCGGTGACAGAGCTTCGCTGTCATTGTGCAGTGAGAAAAACAGTGAACAGTGACAGGAATCTACCGATCATCCCAGTAGAGCAGGGACCAGCCCTGTAACGGATGTCTCTGATGACGCTTCATTTCAGGGTGAAGGCAGAGGCTGTGGCAGTGACCACAGCCTCTGCCTCCTGATGACGCTTCATTTGAGTATCCCAGCATGCAAACAAAGCGTCATAAAAAAGGAAAAAAATTTTTTCCATTTAGATAGTGTAGTGAGGGATGGATAGGGAATTTCAGAGACTAGAGGTGACATCCGTCACTGAAGCTGCACTCCCTCACAGCCTGAACTGCGGTGCCCTCTGTACCGTGGGAAATGCATTTTCCCATGGTCCAAAGGTCACCACAGTTCAGGCTGTGAGAGAGCGCAGCTTCAGTGATGTCACCGCTAGTCTCTGGAGCTCTGGTTCCAGCATCTCCTCATTCACCAGTGGGTTTTCAGCCAGGGCGGTTGCATCTTGGCACCGCCCTGGTTGAAAACTGTATATACTCCAGATATGGATTACAACGTGGGACACAACGATGGACAGGTATGGTATATTGGTGGTTTATTATTTTACTTTTATTACAGGAGATCGAGGGCTTCGGGGAATTAGGTTAGGTCATAAGTATGGTTTAATTTAGAATATTAAAGGAGTCTGTGTCTTTATTTCAATTAAAGGACTTTTTTCATGGTGTTTGTGTTTTATTTACAATTTGATTTTGGGATTAGTAATAGGGGCGTCTTAGGTTGGCGGTTCTGTAGAGATCATACTGTATATAAGGGGAATGTCCGCATACTTAATTCTGTTCAATAGTAAGTCATACAATTAATGAAAAATTATAACTATTATGTTAATATTAATAGAGCAGAATTCATTTCAGACAACTGGTTATGCCTCTACAACTGTCACGGTCTCTCATTTGGCCTCTTGGGAATATGTTATGTAAAATGCTGTACATAAGGGAAAAATATGCACGGCGTGCCATGCTATCACTGTCTGTCACGGGGATACCGACAACTACACAGTATTGAAGGGAGGATAGATGGGGTGATGTATCGCAAGGCTTTGGCCAACATCTTTCCCTTAGAAGTAAGAGCATTGAAGATGGGTCATGGATGGGTCTTCCAACATGACGATGACCCGGAAAACACAACCAGAGCAACTAAGGAGTGGCTCCGTAAGAGGCATTTCAAGGTCTAATAATGGCCTAGCCAGTCTCCAGGCCTGAACCCAATAAAAAATTGTTGGAGTGAGCTTAAACTCAATGTTGCCCAGTGACAACCCTGAAACCTGTAAGATCTGGAGAAGATCTGTATGGAGGAGTGGGCCAAAATCCCTGCTGCAGTGTGTTCAAACTTTGTCAAGATCGAGAGGAAATGTCTGACCTCTGTAATAGCAAACAAAGATTTCTGTACTAAATATTAAATTCTGTTTTTCAATTGTATCAAATAATCTTTTCATGCAATAAAATGCAAATTAATTTATGTAAAATTCATACAAATGTGATTTTTCTGGATTTTTTTTAAAGATTCTGTCTCTCACAGTTGAATTGTACCTGCAATAAAAATTACAGAACTCTGCATTCTTTGTAGGTGGGGAAACTTGCAAAATTGACAGTGTATCAAATACTTATTTTCCCAACTGTATAGCTCCTTATATACACTATGAGCCCCACATAGCTGTATATACACAGTATTAGCCCCATATTGCCTCCTATATACAGTATGAGCCCCCACATAACCTCCTATATACAGTATGAGCCTGCTCATAGCTGCCTATATACAGTATCAGCCACATATAGCCACCTATATAGTTTGGGCCCCCATATAGCTTCCTATATACTGTGTGAACCTACACATAGCTGCCTATATACAGTATGAACTCGCTCATAGCTGCCTATATACAGTATGAGCCCACACATAGCTGCCTATATACAGATTGAATCCCCATATAACCTACCTATATACAGCATGAGACAATACATAGCCTCCTATTTGCAGTATGAGCCCCCACATAGCCTCCTATATACAGTATAAGCCCTCACAAAGCTCATATATACAGGCACACATTACATACACATATTAAAATAAAAACAACACATAGTCATTTTGCTCCCATTCCCCTGGCAGTCCCAGAGACTTGTCCTGGATCTCATAGCGCTGCACATCACAGCAGAGGCATCGGAGTTCCCCTGGAGCTGTGCTGCTATTCTGTATCGTCGGCAGAAGAGTTCCAGGAAAGTCCTTGTCGGCGGCGCCCAAAACATCGTAATGAGGGTAATCTGGCCATGGGTCCCCTGGAGCCTCAAGTCCTGGTAGGTAGCCTACATTGCCCTCATTAGAATCCATCTATGGTTGGGTCATTTCATTTAACCACTTTGCATCTTTGGAAACCTGAAGCGGTTAAAAAAAGCTCAAAAGAATGAACATGATCGGCAAGTTATTTTTACAGAGTAATGCATATATTCAGTCTTTTTAGATTTTATCTAGCGCTTTTTCAGGCTTGTTACGGATCGGATCCACCTGAAAAAAGTGTAGTGTGCACACACCCTTAATCTGATTTACCAGTAAGGGGCATGACAACTTAAAGTGCCTAGGACAGCATGAACACCAAATACGGCCCTGTGTGTATATACAGTATGTTGTGTGTGTATAGTATGTTTTGTGTGTATGTATATACTATGTGATGTGTGTATGTGTGGCGCCCCTGAGGCTTAGTCGCCACAGAGGTACTGCACATTCTCCTAAGGTGTAGTGCCCCACCATCCAGGTAAGGTGGGAACTCCTTTCTACACTCCAACACTCGCACCCCACACAACAGGGTAGTTCTGCACAACCACATTGCGGCTCAGTGCTTAGAGAGTAGCAGAGAACCTCTGGTGGTTCCCTGCATGGAACACTGGATGTGCTAGGAGGTGGATGGAGTTGAGATATATAAAAGAGTGGGAAAGTGTAGGATTGGGGGTTCAGTCTGACAGAAGGTCAGTGAGGAAGGAAGCCACTCAGGAGGAGTGGGGGTCCCTGGAAGAAGGGATGGAGGAAGGAGTGCTGCAGCTGCCTCAGTGATCTGAGCCAGCTGGCACGGGAAAGGGAAAGAAGGAGAAAGACGTAGAACTGCAACCTAAGCTTCCATAAGAGAGAGAAGGATTAGTACGGAACGAAGGAGTAGGAGAACAGAGCGGTGACGTGGGTTGGAAGAGGAACCCTGCCTATAGGTTCTCAGCGCAAGACTGGGGCCGGTCCCCGATGTTGTATGGACACTTATTGTTCTGCAGCAGACACCGGAGGAGTAGTTGGCTGTAAATGCACTACTCCCATCTAAGACTTGGGGCACAACAGCAACACGGATAGAGAGCCGGGACTTAGGAGTAGAGAGTCCCCGAAGCAGGCAACAGCTGTCTGCCGTACGAGTAGAGTTCTTGGGAACATCTGACAAGAGGAACTCCAGAGTACCACGGTACTGGAGCTCTTCACACTTTAAGGCGCAATAGAGGAGTCGTTCAGGAAAGGTACATGTTGGCGGAGTGTTGGAGAGGAGCTTTCCATCTGGCCTGGAGGTTGGCTGAGTCTCTGACCCGGAGGACACAACCCGGAGGCAGGCACCCTTGTGTACCGCAGACTGTAAGTAAAGATTTGGAACTGCAGGCCTTCGTGTCCTCCATTCATTCTTGCGCCAACCCGCTCAGCACCACTACATCTGGGTACCATCCTTTACACTGCCTGCGCCTTTCCACAACCATTACAACTACACTGCCCTGGGACATCAGCCCTGCCTGTGGAGGGCTATACCATCATTGCTGCATCATACCATCTGTCCCAGAGGATCTGTCTGCAGCGTCGGCTTAACACCTCCCTTGCCGACCACCACAGGTGGCGTCACGAACTATTCCATTTCATTAACTACATTCCCCCATTACTTTGGCGCCCAGGGCCACGGACCGGGTCAACGCTGCTATGACACATTCCCCTGATACCGGCCCGGTACCGAGTACCCCGCAGCCCTGGGAGGGCGACCCATATGTGTATATAGTATGTGGTGTGTATGTGTATAGCGTGCATATATCATGTGGTGTGTGTATGTGTATATAGTATATGGTGTGTGTGTAGATAGTATGTGTCTTGTGTGTGTATAGTGTGTGGCTTGTGTATATAGTATGTGATGTGTGTATATAGTATGTGGTGTGTGTATATAGTATGTGGCTTGTGTATATAGTATGTGGTGTGCAGGGGTGAACCTAGCCTATCTGCTGCCTGAGGCGAACAGCAAAATGAGCCCCCCCACACACACAAAGTAAATTTTCATATCTATCCTGTAACACTGAGTACAATAGTGGACATTTTGATTTAGATAAATAGAAAAAAAAAAGGTGTCCAAACACAAGGATGTCAGCGCCATCACACGCACATACAAGAACAACACGTAAGTTTTCAGAACAAGGGTCAATAATGGCAATAGTAGGCCTGGCACAGGGCCGTACTGGGACAAAAATGCAGCCCTGCCACACAAATCCCACCAGCCCACAAACTATAGTACTCATCGCCCTGATCAGTGAATTTTTGCTATACTTTGTCGTCCCCTCATCACTCTCTTTAAGGAGTTATTTGAAGAGCCACATGTGAATGGCACGACAGTGCATATGACTGACCACAGCTCCATTTACATAGTGTTCTTCAAAGCTATGTTTCCCAGGATCATGGGGGTCCCAGCGATCAGATCCACAACAAACAGAAAGTCATCCTCCATCCCCACATAATGCTCCATACAGTATTATGGGCCCCATATATTACTGCATACAGTATATTGGGCCCCAAATATTATTTCATACAGTACAATGGGCCCCATATATTATTTCATACAGTATAATGGGCCCAAAATATTACTTCATACAGTATAATGGGCACCATATATTACTCCATACAGTATAATGGACCCCATATATTACTTCATACAGCATAATGGGCAACATATATTACTTTGTACAGCATAATGGGCACCATATATTACTGCATACAGTATAATGGGCACCATATATTACTTCATACAGCATAATGGGCACCATATATTACTTCATACAGTATAATGAGCCCCATATATTACTGTATACAGTATAGTGGGCACCAAATATTATTTCATACAGCATAATGGGCCCCATATATTACTTCTTACAGTATAATGGGCCCCATATATTACTTCATACAGCATAATGGGCACCATATATTACTTCATACAGTATAATGGACACCATATATTTCATACAGCATAATGGACACCATGTAATACTTCATACAGCATAATGGGCACCATATATTACTTCATACAGTATAATGGGCCCCATATATTACTGTATACAATATACTGGACCCCAAATATTATTTCATACAGCATAATGGGCCCCATATATTACTTTTTACAGTATAATGGGCCCCATATATTACTTCATACAGTATAATCGGCCCCATATATTACTTCATACAGTATTATGAGCACCATATATTACTGCATACAGTATAATGGGCACCATATATTACTTCATACAGCATAATGGGCACCATATATTACTTCATACAGTATAATGAGCCCCATATATTACTGTATACAGTATAGTGGGCACCAAATATTATTTCATACAGCATAATGGGCCCCATATATTACTTCTTACAGTATAATGGGCCCCATATATTACTTCATACAGCATATTGGGCACCATATATTGCTTCATACAGTATAATGGACACCATATATTACTTCATACAGCAAAATGGACACCATGTAATACTTCATACAGCATAATGGGCACCATATATTACTTCATGCAGTATAATGGGCCCCATATATTACTGTATACAGTATACTGGGCCCCAAATATTATTTCATACAGCATAATGGGCCCCATATATTACTTCATACAGTATAATCGGCCCCATATATTACTTCATACAGTATTATGAGCACCATATATTACTGCATACAGTATAATGGGCACCATATATTACTTCATACAGTATAATGGGCCCCAAATATTTTTTCATACAGCATAATGGGCCCCATATATTACTTCATACAGTATAATGGGCACCATATATTACTTCATACAGCATAATGGGCACCATATATTACTTCATACAGTGTAATGGGCCCCATATAATTCTTCTACTCAAACCCCGCTGTTCTGGTCTCCTCAGTGTATTCTGATCCTCCGCAGTGCTTGGCACAGGGACATCATTAACTTTACCTATATAATTGTCCACTTGGACTGATAGTAACAGTGATTTGTTTGTACCCTGTTGTCTGGTGCTGGCCCACTTTATGGGGGTGCTCAGGGCATATGATTATACACCAGTAAAAAGTATGAGAGGCTCAATGTGACCAGTGCCACCTAGTTTCCTACCCCTCTTATTCGATTGGTACTATGGGCACACTGACTGGTACTGAGAAAAAGAGAGAACAGAGAGAAAAAGAAAACAGAGAGAAAGAAAGAAAGAACAGAGAGAGAAAGAAAGAGGGGAAAGAAAGAAGAGAGAGAGAAAGAAAGAGGGGAAAGAAAGAAATAACAGACAAAGAAAGAAAGAAAGAAAGAAGAAGGAAAGAAACAGAGAGAGAAATAAAGATTCTATATACTATAGCAGCCCAGCTCCCACTGTAGTGCCCACCTGAGCCTCCCGATGCAGGACATATCATGATCCACTCACATGGCCGGCATCCCGTGTCTACGGCGATCCTGTTGTCCGCGCTGTTGGGGGAGGATACGGTGATGGATCTGAAGCATTCCCTGAAGTGCCTCCATGGTTCCGTCACAATCTCCTCCCGAAATTACCTAATTTCCAGTCAGCTTCTAGCACGTCACTTCTGGTGGAACGTCACGTGCGAATTTTAAAGTGCTCCTCGAGGCTCCGCCGTGTACTCCTGTGTCCGCGGAAAAGTAAGCTCCCAGCCGGGGCAGTTGTGCAGAATATCTCTCAAAAGCGGGACTGTCCCGCTGGGAGGTATGAATGCTCTCCACCATACATCTTGTACACGTATGGCTCCGCATACATCATACACACACGGTTTCGCTTTTTATGCCTCATACACACACGGCTCCATTCTGTACACTTCGCACACACACGGCTCCACTCAGTACACATGCGGCTCTGCTCCGTAATTAATCTTTCTCAAATATGGTACAGGGTATTCCAGAAGCCACAGTTATATAAGTTGTCCTGTAAGGACGCTATGCACCGTCATGTGTTATGACACACCACATATTATATACACACACACCACATACTATATACACACACAAGCCACATACTATATACACACATACACACACCACCATGGCCGCAGCTATAATGAGGCAAGTTGAGCCAGGTGCTGAAGCGGCAGGCAGCAGGGGGCGGCATTATGTGCTCCTCTACCCGCAGCACCTACAATTTAGCCTCTGCACGCTGGTGCTGCGGTCATGCAAGAGGCTGTAATTGATGAGATCACAGGATCATGGGACCCCTGACTCATCCCCTCCTGTGACCTCATCACAGGTCCTGTAGTCCTCTTCCTCCGCTTCAGCTCCCTGGGCTGTGTACAACTCCTCTGGTATCAGCGGCAAAGAAGGGACAGAGTATGCTGCTGGTGGCATGGCAGCAGCTCCAAGCTCCGTGGGGTCTGATTAGATCAGCTGGCATGTTCCGGAAAAGGTGCAGGCTCATCATCAGAGCCAGCACCAAACAGGGGGAGGTGTCCAATGTCAGATATATCCGTCATTGGACGTTAAGGGGATAACCAAAGCTGGAAGCTCCTTCCCTATCCCTAAAATTAGGGGTGCCCTAGCTATCCCTGCTCCTCGGATTACATCTGAGCTCCTAAATCAGCTCTTATTTGTCCCCAGACACGAGACACAGGCAGTAGAACTCATAGGCATATTATAATAAAACTGGGCTACAGCCCAGGACCCGAGACTCAGGGGGGCCCATGGCCAGCTTGCTCTCATTATAACGTTTTGTTCACCTTTTCTGTAATGTGCCCTAGACAAAGCCAAAAGGAGTGGAGTCACAGGAGAGGTAAGTAATACATTTTTTTATAAAATGGATGAAATGGGGGTGGGAGAGAAAAATATAATGAATAGAGGGTTTAGGCGAGAGAGAAGAATTTAAAATTAATTGAGTACATTTTATAATAATGAATTGAGGGTAGGAGGTAGGAGAAACAACATTATAACAAATTGAAGGTGGGGGTAGGAGAGAAATAGTACCTGCTGTACTGAGCATGCGTTAGTTATCAATATTAATATCATTACTTGCAAGGGCAGGGTTGGTTTCTGCTCACTCCTTCTTTACTTACATTGTGCACTTTGCTGCTGGCTCGTCTCTTCTTATCAGAGTCGGTGACAGAGCTTCACTGTCATTGTGCAGTGAGAAAAACAGTGAACAGTGACAGGAATCTACCGATCATCCCAGTAGAGCAGGGACCAGCCCTGTAACAGATGTTTCTGATGACGCTTCATTTCAGGGAGAAGGCAGAGGCTGTGGCAGCGCACCTCTCTTCAGCATGATAGCATATACCTGATAGCGCTTTATCTTCCAACCCTGGCTTTCTTCACAGTTCCACATGAGCAGCCTAATTATACTAGTCCTCACCACTGTGATACACTGGGTCAGCCTTGAGCCTTAACAGGATTGTTTCATTGTCTGAAGAAGGTCCATTATAGTGAACGAAACGTTACGCATATATTGAATGTACATCATGTGGATTACTAAGCTGAGAATAAAAAGAATCTTCTATTTTTCTGCATTTGGGAGTGCCAGAATTTTTCTTCTATAATTCTGTTCAATAGTAAGTCATACAATTAATATAAAAAATTATAATTAATATGTTAATATTAATATTGAGCAGAATTCACTTCAGACTATTGTGTTATAAATGGGTCACTGAGGAAGATGGCAAAAATAGACCAAGCCACCAGGAAACCAGAAAGGTTGGTCACTTAGCAGATTGCAGACCCCTAATCCTAGCAACACAAGTAACAGTAGCCATGGAGCGTACCTACTTTGCCCTAGATGCCTTGGCACAGCCGGAGAACTAATTAAGCATAAAGCAAGAAAGGTGAAATCTAAACTGCCCGGAGTAGAACCCCAAAGAAATACACAGCCCCCAAACATATATTGTCAGTGAGACAAGATGAGGCCCAAACTGTCTAGATAGGATAGGAAAGGAAAGACACTGTCAGCAATCACGCAAAATCTTTAAAAAAATCCAACACATCTGATGTACAAAACAAGGAGGTCACACGACCTCTCCCCTGCTATATCAGCATTCTGGTGTGAACTGGCAGCAAAGCAAAAGAGACTAATATAACAAGGGACTGAACAAACTGACACAAGCTGTAACATGGAGCGGGGTCTAGAATGGCCCCAGCAGGGAGCACGCTGAACCCTCACAGAAAAGCAGAAAGAGGCAAAACCAGATCAGATGCAAAGTATTAGCAAAAGAACAACTTAACTGACAAAAGCAGGATCAGGCAGGAGACAGCAGACCTCAAAATGCACAGGAAGAAACTAATCACTGGCAACAACTGAGGGAAGCTTGCTCACTTATATCCTCCCAGTCAGTAACCCCTGATTTCCAATCATCGTCGTAAGGTGGCAGACTTCTGTCAACCCGGCCAGCTCCACTACTCACAGTAAGCACCAGAGTGAGCCCCGACTCAGAAGTCAGATCCAAAGAATTCACAACACTATTGGTTATGCCTCTTCAACTGTCACAGTCTCTCATGTGGCCTCTTGGGAAAATTAATCTCCCACCCCTGCTCTATTATGTATAGCGTTATGTTATGTATAATGCTGTACATAAGGGAAAATGTGCAGGGCGTGCTATGCTATCACTGTCTGTCATGGGAATACCAACAACTACACAGTATTGAAGGGAGGATAGATGGAGTGATGTATCGCAAGATTTTGGCCAACAACATCTTTCCCTTAGAAGTAATAGCATTGAAGATGGGTCATGGCTGGGTTTTCCAGCATGACGATGACCCGGAAAACACAACCAGAGCAACTAAGGAGTGGCACCGTAAGAAGCATTTCAAGGTCCTGTAGTGGCCTAGCCAGTCTCCAGACATGAACCCAATAAAAAAAATAATTGGAGTGAGCTTAAACTCAATGTTGCCCAGCGACAGCCCTGAAACCTGCAAGATCTGGAGAAGATCTGTATGGAGGAGTGGGCCAAAATCCCTGCTGCAGTGTGTTCAAACTTGGTCAAGATCTAGAGGAAACGTCTGACCTCTGTAATAGCAAACAAAGATTTCTGTACTAAATATTAAATTCTGTTTTTCAATTGTATCAAATACTCTTTTCATGCAATAAAATGCAAATTAATTTATGTAAAATTCATAGAAATGTGATTTTCTGGATTTTGTTTTAAATTCTGTCTCTCACAGTTGAATTGTACCTGCAATAAAAATTACAGAACTCTGCATTCTTTGTAGGTGGGAAAAACTTGCAAAATTGACAGTGTATCAAATACTTATTTTCCCAGCTGTATAGCTCCTTATATACAGTATGAGCCACACATAGCTGTCTATACACAGTATTAGCCCCATATAGCCTCCTATATACAGTATGAGCCCCCACATAACTTCCTATATACAGTATGAACTCCCTCATAGCTGCCTATATACAGTATGAGCCCACACATAGCTGCCTATATACAGATTGAGTCCCCATATAACCTACCTATATACAGCATGAGACCATACATAGCCTCCTATATGCAGTATGAGCCCCCACATAGCCTGCTATATACAGTATGAGCCCTCACAAGGCTCATATATACAGGCACACATTCCATACACATATTAATAAAAAAAGCAACACATAGTCATCTTGCTCCCACTCCCCTGGCAGTCCCAGAGACTCCACTTGTCCTGGATCTCATAGCGCTGCACATCACAGCAGAGGTATCGGAGTTCCCCTTGAGCTGTGCTGCTATTCTGTATCGTTGGCAGAGGAGTTCCAGGAAAGTCCTTGTCGGCGGCGCATAAAACATCGTAAAGAGGGCAATCTGGCCATGGGTCCCCTGGAGCCTCAAGTCCTGGTAGGTAGCCTAGATTGCCCTCATTAGAATCCATCTATGGTTGGGTCATTTCGTTTAACCACTTTGCATCTTTGGACACCTGAAGCGGTTAAAAAAAGCTCAAAAGAATGAACATGATCGGCAAGTTATTTTTACAGAGTAATGCATATATTCAGTCTTTTTAGATTTTATTTAGCGCTTTTTCAGAAGGGTTACGGATCGGATCCACTTGAAAAAAGTGTAGTGTGCATTTAGTTTGGAGACGGCCAGGAAAGGAACACACTGACTGGGAAGCTGGAAGGCTGCATCACATCTTATCTGGAAGTTATCTGGACCCCTTCCCTGGAGGACTCAGTGCTGAAGCGGGCATCTGTGTGTACAGCAGAACTGTGAGTAAAGCCTTGGAACTACATGCCCTTGTGTCTTCCATTTTGTTCCTGCACCACTCATCCACTTCACACCACAACTCCATCAACAACTTCAACCACTCTGCCCTGGGACTACAGCCCTACCTGTGGAGGGCTACAACACCTTAGTTGCACCCAACAACCATCCCAAGGAAGCAACAATGCAGCGCTGGTCACTCTGACCAGAACCCACAGGTGGCGTCACGAATCACTACAATAACTTTATCCCCATCAATCTACCCCCTTTTAATTGACCGCCTGGGGCCACGGACTGGGTCACTGCTGCTGTGACATCTCCCATTTAAGCTAACGGGCTCGGTATTGATTACCCCACGGCCCCTTGGGCGCGTCATTTTTGGCATCACCAACAGGATGACGAAGCCCGGTATCACCGGGTCCTGTGTGCTGAAGATTTATTGGACTTAAAATTGCTGAAAATGTGAAAAACAACCAAAATGATTGACTGTAAAATAGACTCTCAAAATTGCCGCCGGAGCGGTGAAGGGCGTGACTAAGAAAAGAGCGCAAACTATCCTGGGCCTCCCCTGCCTCAACTTCTATGCAACAGCAACATGGCCCTCCCCCAGAGGGGTTCGTATACTGGCTTGGTATGGAGGAAAAGGAAGAAGGCGCCGCTCCAAGTAGGAGGAGCAAAGCAGTGTGGTGGGAAGGAAGCCTAAATCGAAGCCAGAATGCCAGGATGCCGTGATGGAAGGAGGACAGAGACCTGGAGAGCGCGGGGAAGAGGAGCTTTCCTTCCCCAGCGCACTAGTCGTAGGCTCCGGCCCTGTTTCTGCAATGGACCGCCAGCAACTAGAGGATGAAATCTCCATGCTTAACCGCAGCCTGCGGTTGAGGCAATAGGCCCTGCAGACCTTGGATTGGCAGCACACCCAGGAGGGGCCTGAAGAAATGATACCTCCACCACCGGTACCCACCGCCGCTGCTCCAGTTCTCCCCCAGGCAGCACCTGTGAGACACGCGGCCGCTGCGATGCCATCGGCAGCACTCGCCACCTCCTCCATGCTGATACCGCCGCCGGGCGCCGCCTGCCAGGAGGAGTTACCTGAGGGCTCGGGAGCCGATGATGAGGCAGAGACCGTGTTCCTGCCCGGACCTGGCTCGGCCGCGCAGGTCCCGCCGAAGGCCCCAGCAGGCACCGATCCAGTACCAGCTCCACCCCAGCTGCTGCCCACTGACCAGGCAGCTCCAAAGACTACCGCTGCCACCGGCCGCCACACTGTACCTGCACCGGAGCCGGAACATCATTGGGAAGTGCAAGGTATGGCCGCCGCCCCTGCCACGGGGGAGACCCCTGAGTTCGCGTCTGCCCCAACGTCCGGGCAGATTGTGTTAGATCTGGCCTGGGACCGGGACACTAGCCCCTGGGGGGAAACACCGGAACCCCTGGCAGTGGTGCCACTGTCCGCTGTTGGCAGAGGCCAGCCCCAAGAGGTGGAGGAAGAAACTTACTGCCAGCAGCAGATTCGTAAGCTGGCAGAGGAACAGCAGGAACGGGAGCAGAGGAGGCTGGCGGTGTTAGGCCCGGACTTAGAAAAAAAATGGCAGACCCGCGCAGGGCGGTACGGCCCCAAGGACTCGGCAGGGTGGGGCCGGATCCTCAATTTCAATTTGGATAAGGGATTCGGCTTCATCCAGGATCCCCAGATGTTTGTGAGCCGGAGAGATATAGAATCCCACCTCCAGAGGGGACACCCAGCTTGCGACCTCCACCGGAGGGATTATGTCACCTTCACCCGCCACGAAGGGCTACGCGCCTGGTATGCCCTGAACGTGTGCCGCATCCCGGAGGAGTTCATAACAGCATATGAGAAGGGGAAGGCCTACGTACCTGCGACGGAGGCAGTTCCTTCGGTGGTATACGTACCCACCAAAGCCAGGGTGGCCACATTCACAGTGGTCAGTCACCCTCCTGTTCAGATCGCAACCCCTGCTGTGCAACAGGCAGTAGTAACCCCGGCTGCCAGACCCAAAACCAGAGCAGCTGAAATTCTAAGGAAGCTGCCGTGCTACACCCACAGGCAGCTACTGTGCTGCGGCAGGCTGCCACTCCACCAGTACGGGCAGCCATTACCTTAGTCCAACCGGAGGACTACAGCCAATTTGCTAGGCCACCAGGAGGTGGACATCCTGATAGCCTTCCCTGGAAGCCTAAGAAGAAGCCAGCTTCCACCCTAGGGGGGGAAAATCGTTAAGAGTACTTTAACTAACTGAACTGCTACCCAGGAGGGTATGGGCACTGTTGTGCCCTCATCGTTTTTCTGGGTTTTTTTTTGTGGTTCTAGTTTTTGCCTCAGTTTGGCATAAAGTTGCTCTGATACAGAGACTGAGAGATCATGGACAAGGAGTCATCCTACAACCTACTTGTATATAGTTGCGCCTCTTAAGGTGCCCCTTCTTGGTTTTACATCAACCATCTTCAACAAGGACTACCTCAGACCTGAAGTTCTTCTTCAGCACCAGGGACACTGCAAGAAACCCCGGCTGGGAGCGGTGTCCAGCACTTTCAAGAATTATTGCTGTTTTACTGTGAAGTCTTTTATATTGTGCCTTATAAAAAAATGTTGGTAGCAATGTTTAGCTGCAGTATTAGAAATAGATGTTTGACAGAATATAGCTTAGAAGCAGCGTCGGACTGGAACAACTTGGGCCCACCAGAGAAAATCATTCTTGGGGCCCACTATGTAGCTGCATAGAGTTAAATACCAGACCACCAATTATGCGGTAAAACACGCTAATATCCGGGTATAATATAAGGTTGTACATGTCTTAATTATGTAGCAGGAGTTGGGGAAGCCCCCTCATAGAATATAAAGCAGCCCCCTCACATAGTATAATGCAGCCATCTCATAGAATATAATGCAGCCATCTCATAGAATATAATACTGCCCCCCTCATAGGGTATAATGCACCCCCTCATAGGGTATAATGCACCCCCTCATAGGGAATAATGCTGCCCCCCCTCATAGGGAATAATGCTGCCCTCCTCATAGGGTATAATGCTGCCCCCCTCATAGGGTATAATGCTGCCCCCCTCATAGGGTATAATGCTGCCCCCCTCATAGGGTATAATGCTGCCCCCCATAGGGGTATAATGCACTCCCTCACAGGGTATAATACTGCCCCCCTCATAGGGTATAATGCTGCCTCCTCATAGGGTATAATGCTGCCCCCTCATAGGGTATAATACTGCCCCCCTCATAGGGAATAATGCCCCCCTCATAGGGTATAATGCTATATAGATATAGAGTTAGATAGATATAGATAGAAAGATAGATGTAGAAATAGATAGATATAGAGATAGATAGTAGATAATGGATAGAAAGTAGATAATGGATAGATATAGATAGAAAGATTCATAGAGATAGATAGAGATAGATATAGAAAGAAATATAGATAGATAGATAGATCGATAGGTAGATAGATATAGAGATAGATAGAAAATAGATAATGGATAGATAGATAGATAGATAGAGAGAGATAGCTATAGATAGAAAGATATAGAGATAGATAGATATATAGATAGAGATAGATAATAGATAGAGATATACAGATATAATAATAATAATAATAATATAGATAGATATAGAGATAAATATATATATATAGATAGATGGCTATAAATAAAAATAGATATAGAGATATATATATATATAGAGATAGATAGATATAGAGATAATAGATATAGAGATAGATAGATAGATATAGAGACAGATAGATATAGAAAGATAGATATAGAGATAGATATAGAGATAATAGCTAGATATAGAGATATGTATAGAGATCGACAGATATAGAGTTAGAAAGATAGATAGATATAGAGAGA
The DNA here is from genome assembly GCF_039654945.1 of Dendrobates tinctorius. Classification (NCBI taxonomy): domain Eukaryota; kingdom Metazoa; phylum Chordata; class Amphibia; order Anura; family Dendrobatidae; genus Dendrobates; species Dendrobates tinctorius. The sequence continues at coordinate 8,969,692 of NW_027361758.1, forward strand.
GATATAGAGATAGATAGAGATAGCTAGATAGATAGATGGATAGATAGATATAGATAATAGAGATAATAGATAGATATAGAGATAGATGGATAGATCAATAGATAGATAGATAAAGAGATAGATAGATAATGAGATATAGAGATAGATATAGAGATACAGTGTTAGATAGAAAGATAGATATAGAGATAGATAGATATAGAGATAGATAGATAGATAGATAGATAGATAGATAGATAGATATAGAGATAGATAGATATAGAGATAACAGATAGATATAGAGATAGATAGATATAGAGATAGATAGATAGATATAGAGATAATAGATAGATAGATAGATAGAGATAATATATAGATAGCTATAGAGAGAGAGATAGAGATAGATATAGAGAGAAACAGATGTAGATATAGAGATAGATATAGAGATAGATAGGTAGATAGATATAGAGATAATAGATAGATATAGAGATAGATAGATATAGATATAAAGATAGATAGAGATAGAGAGAGCGGTAGAGAGATAGATATAGAGATAGATAGATACAGAGATCGATAAATAGATAGAGAGATAGATATAGATAATAGATAGAGATAGATAGATAAAGATAGATAATAAATATAGAGATAACAGATAGATATAGAGATAGAGTAAGATAGAAAGATATAGAGATAGGTAGATATAGATAATAGAGATAGCTAGATAGACATAATAGATAGATATAGATATAGATAGATATAGAGATAGATAGAAAGATAGATATAGAGATAGATGTAGACATAGAAAGATAGATATAGAGATAGAGCGATAGAGATAGATATAGATAATAGATAGAGATAAATAGATAGATAGAGAAAGATAGATAGATATAGAGATAGATATAGAGATAGAAAGATAGATAGATATACAGAGAGATAGATATAGAGATAAATAGATAGATATAGAGAGAGATATAGAGAGAAATAGATATAGATATAGAGATAATAGATATATATAGAGATAGATAGATATAGATATAGAGAGAGATAGATACAGAGAAAAGATATAGAGATAAATAGATAGAGAAAGATAGATAGATATAGAGATAGAGCGATAGATAGATATACAGAGAGGTAGATATAGAGATAGATAGAGATATATAGATAGATAGCTATAGAGAGAGATAGAGATAGATATAGAGAGAAATAGATATAGATATAGAGATAGATATAGAGATAGATAGAGATAGATATATAGAGATAGATATAGAGATAGATATAGATATAGAGATAGAGCGATAGATAGCGAGAGATATAGATATAGAGATAGATAGATACAGAGAAAAGATATAGAGATAGATAACGGATAGATAAATAGATAGGTATAGAGATATAGATATAGATATTAGATAGAGATATATATAGATAAAGATAGATAGATATAGATGGTAGCTAGATAGATAATAAATATAGAGATAGATAGAGTAAGATAGATAGATAGATAGACATAATAGATAGATATAGAGATATATATAGAAAGATATAGAGATAGATAGATAGATATAGAGATAGATGTAGAGATAGAAAGATAGATATAAAGATAGAGCGATAGATAGATAGATATAGAAATAGATAGATATAGATAATAGATAGAGATAGAAAGATAGATATAAGAGAGATAGCGAGAGAGAGAGAGATATATATAGAGATAGATAGATAGATAGATAGATAGATAGATAGATAGAGAGAGAGAGACAGATAGAGAGAGCGAGAGAGATATAAAAAACAAAACAAAACACAATACTCACCTCTCCTCCTCGCTCCCACGCTGATTCCGGCAGCCGGCTTCAGTGTCAGGAGCTGCCACCTCTGCCAGACACACAGCGGGTGCGCGATGTAGTGACGTCATCGCGCACTGGCTGTGAGCCTGAGAGGACTGAGGGCGGCGCCGGCCCTGATTTACAGCTGTAGTCTGCAGAGCAGCTTACTGGGCTGGGGGCGGGGCCTCTGGGGGTGTGGAGTCCTGAAATGATATTCACTGCTTCGCAGTGAATATTCATTTCTCTTTAGCAGCGGGGACAGGGGCTCCTGCCTCCTGAGACCCGCTGCTGCACCGCTGGCAGGGGCCCCCATTGCAGCTGCATGGTGTGCGACACACCACTGGCTGGGGGCCCCTGGAGCAGCGGGGGCCCTAGGCAACTGCTGGCCCTGTATGCCAGCAGGTGCCAGGGCCCACCAGATGCCAGGGCCCACAGGAGAATCCACCGGTTCTCCGGTGGGCCAGTCCGACGCTGCTTAGAAGTAATCTTTAATAAAAACGCACAGTTCTTTGAATAAAACTTGAATCGGGTGACGAACCAGGAGTCAGCGGTTGTCACCAGGCAGCACTTAGCAGTATAAATAGAATAGGCCCAATTATTTAGGTAATGTTTAAAAGGAAAATGCCTCTCTTAGCAGATGAAGTTTTACTAGATAGTATATAATGTTTACTGCTGACAGTACAGTTGAAAAATAAAATTTTGTATGTTCCATATGTAATATCTTTGTTTTACTTGCAGCCCGCGGACGTGCTGGGTTCAACGGGGGGGAATGTGGTGCCCCTGCGGGTCCAGACGCCACAGAGGTACTGCACCTGAACCAGAGGTGTGGTATCCCACGACCAGGTGAGGTGGATGCACCCAATCAGATTCCAACACTCACACCCCACACACACACACAGTAGTGTAGCAGAGCACCCTTCATGGCTCCCTGCACGGAACACGAAGTGTGCTGGGAGGTGGGCGGAGCGTAGCAAGGTGGGAGAGTCTGGGCTAAGGTTTGGAGAGCAGATCCCCTGAGAGGGAGGGAAGGAGTAGGACGTAGTCTGCGCAGCTCCCAACTGCATGGAGAGTGCCAGACGGATTGGACTGAAACAGCAGATTCTCCGTAAGGAAGATTGATTCTTCCAGGGACACAGTTGGAAAGTGATCCTGTGGTCCCGCTCCACGCTGACCGCCATCAGGTGGAGGAAGGAACCGGACTGGTCGCAAAGGGAACGGTCCCTAGCCTAGTGTCATGGTTAGGACATGGTTAATGTCCTGTTCTCACAAGGTTAACTTTTGCCGGCCTCTCTTTAAATCTGGGAGGGGTATTTATACTCACTCCAGACTAGGATTCCCTTTCAGCTATACTGTTATTCTGGCTGTGTGTCTGACCCCTGGTGTGCTTCTATACTGCATTGCTTGTTTGATTCCCGTGTATGACCCGGTCTGTCCCCTCACTCTGTTCTCTGTCTCACGTTTTGGTACTATCGTCTTCTCCAGTTCTGACCTCCTGGATTGGCTATGGTTACTCAGTTACAGTTTGTCCCTATTGTACCTTCTATTGCCCGTTCTGGTTTTCTGATCTATTGCTATGTCCTGACTATCCATTCTGTCTAACCCTTTGGTATTGTTGTGCTATCTTGTGCTTTGACTCCGGCTTAATCTGGTTTACGTCTCTGCCTATGCCCCTTGGTAACTTGTCCCGCAGTTACCTTTCTAGGAGTTTTCTTTCAGCTCCTAGCTCTGTGGAGCTTAGACCACGCCCCCAGCAGTCACGTGCTTCAGGCCCTGTTAGTCTGAAGCACGCATCTTCACCGCTGCTGCCCCGCTCCACAGGTATCTTTGAGCACCGTTTTTGTACTCAGGACATGCACACTGGCTCAGCGAACAAGTGCAATGCGGTGTTCCTGACATTATAGCTGACCATTTCAGGTTTTTTTTCTCTCTGAGGAAAAAAAAGAAAAAAAGTTATTTTCATGGATTCCATGCAAGCTTTGGGTGATCAGGTCAAGCACCTGACCCAAATGTTCCACAAACTCAATGTGGAACAGTGCACGATGGCCCATACCTAGCAACAGTTGGTGGATACTGTGCAGGGGCTCCTAGTGCTGGGGATAGAGATGTGTCATTGACATCCCCTGAATCTCCGGTCAAATTGCTGGACCCTTTCTCAGGGGATAAAAGGGAGTTCAGGTCATTCAGAGAAGGATGCAAGCTCTTTTTTTCTCTGAGGCCCCACTCCTCCGGGGATGAGTTCCAGAGGGTGGGCGTTGTCATTTCCCCACTTCGGGGGGCTCCACAGGCATGGGCTTTCTCTCTCTCTTCCTCTGCTCCTGAACGTATGTCTGTGATTTTGTTCTTTGAGGCTCTGGGGCACATTTATGATGAGCCTCATAGAGTGCGTCTGGCAGAGGATATGGTGATGAGTGTGACACAGGGGAGGCACTCTGCTGAATGGTTCTGCTCAGAGTTTAGACGTTGGACCGCCAAAGTATCTTGGAACGACGACGCCCTGAGGGGGTTGTTCCGCAGGGGCCTGTCTGACCATCTGCAGGACGCTTTGGCATTACATCCTCCTCCTGATACCCTGGAGGATGCCATGATGCAGGTGGTACGTATGGACCGGAGACTCCATGCTAGAGGAATGATGCAACAAGAGTCTCCCCTGTACCCCAAATTGTGTGACACTGCACCTGTATCTGAGCCCATAGAGGTTGGGTCAGTCTCAGTTAAGGAGAAAGAGAGAAGGCACCGTAGAGACAATCTACTATGCTTTTACTGTGGAGCCTCTGGACATTGGAAAAGGAATTGCCCCTCCTGCCCTTTTTCAGAGAAACCATCAGAGAAATGACTGAGCCTGGGCAACAATCAAGGAGGTTATCCAGACTCCCAGGTACATTTTTTCTCACGTACAAAGATGGTGCTCCAGGTTGAATTGGAACTTGTTGGCGGTCCTGTTATGACCACCGTCTTTGTTGACTGTGGTTCCTCCATTAATCTGATTGATGCCCAAGTTGTGACTCTTAATAAGATAGGGACAGTCAGGTTAAAAGACCCTGTTAAAATTGTGGCTGTGGATTCATCCCCTCTTACCTGGGATGGAATTTGCTTTATGTCTGAAGTTTTTTCTGTGAAAATGGGTTCCACTCATGTGGAAAAGTTAAGTTGTTTCATTATGAATAATCTGCCTGCAGGACTGGTATTGGGGATGCCCTGGCTGCAATGCCACAATCCTCTCAATGATTGGGTGAAGGGGGAGATCATCCGATGGGGATGTAATGATAATGGTCTGTGTTATAACCTGGTTCCTTTTGTCAATCTGATAAGATCTGTATCTGTGTCGCCTGTCGGTCTGGAGGGTATTCCGGAGTACCTGAGAGACTTTGAAGACGTGTTTTCCAAAAGCGAGGCTGAGGCGCTCCCACCACATAGACCATTTGATTGCGCTATCGATTTAGTACCTGGAGCCAAATTACCCAAGGCTCGTTTCTTTAATTTGTCCGGGCCTAAGCACCAAGCTATGAAAGAGTACATCAAGGAGAGCCTTCGCAAGGGGCATATTCGGCACTCGGTCTCACCTGTGGCAGCGGGGTTTTTTTTGTAAAGAAAAAAGATGGTGGGTTGTGACCGTGCCTTGACTTTCGGGAACTGAACAAAATTACTGTTAAGAACACGTACCCTCTCCCGTTGATTCCTGATCTATGCAACCAACTCACGGGGGCCAAATGGTTTACTAAGCTCGATCTACGAGGGGATTATAACCTTAGAGGATTCGGGAGGGGGACAAATGGAAAACAACGTTCCTGACAACTGAGGGGCTGTTTGAAAACCTGGTTATGCCCTTCGGCCTCACTAACGCTCCTGCTGTTTTTCAGAACTTCATTAATGTTGTTTTTTCTGACTTGATTGGGTGTTATGTAGTCATCTACTTGGATGACATCTTGATATACTCTGAGGACAGTCAGTCACACTTACACCACTTACGTACGGTTCTTATGAGACTCCGAGAGAACCATTTATATGCTATGCTGGAGAAGTGCTCATTTTTTATGCAAGAACTGTCTTTTCTGGGTGTAATTGTATTCGGGGAGGGATTCCGCATGGATCCAGGGAAGGTTCAAGCCATTACCGATTGGGTGCTGCCTCATGACCTGAAGGGGTTGCAGCAATTTCTGGGCTTCGCTAATTATTATAGGAAGTTCATTAAAGGGTTCTCGCAGGTGGTGAAACCCTTGACGGACATCACTCTTAAAGAGGCAGATGTAAAAAATTGGTCCGTGGCCGCGAAAAATTCCTTCCTTACATTAAAGAAGTGTTTTACCACAGTCCCTGTGTTGGTACAACCCGATTCGTCAAGACCTTTTATCGTCGAGGTCGACGCTTCGGAGGTGGGGGTGGGGGCAGTATTGTCACAGGGCCCCTCTACTCTGACTAACCTCAAACCCCTGTACCTTTTTCTCTAAGAAGTTCTCTTCGGCCGAGAGAAACTATGATGTCAGTAACAGGGATTTGTTAGTGGTTAAATTGGCCTTCGAAGAATGGAGGCATTTTTTGGAGGGGGCCGCTCATCCCATTACAGTCATCACTAATCATAAAAACCTGGCCTATATCGAGTCTGCTAAGAGATTGACCCCCAGACAGGCTCGGTGGGCACTTTTTTTCTCGATTTCATTTTACCATCACGTTCAGACCAGGGTCTAAAAATGTAAAGGCAGATGCCTTATCCCGAAGTTTTGATTCTGTTTCCCCTCCAGAACCTCCTTCCTCCATTCTTCAAACGGGAGTGGTTGTAGCAGAAATCTCCTCTAAGTTACAGAGAGAGATTCTGGAAGCACAAGCTCCCAGGAATAAACCCCCAGGTAAATTGTTTGTACCCGAACAATTCCGTCTCACACTCCTTCAAGAATTTCATGATTCCCTGTTAAGTGCACCCCCTGGTATTGCAGCTACCCGGGGGGCAGTAGCTAGGGGTTTTTGGTGGCCCTCTATGGGTACTGATAGAAAAAGGTTTGTAAATACTTGTGGGGTGTGCGCACGCTCTAAAAGCTCTCAGGTCCGGCCGGCCGGCGAATTGGTGCCTTTGCCCATTTCGGATAAACCATGGACACACCTGTCCATGGACTTTATCATTAATCTTCCATCTTCCAAGGGCAACTCAGTGGTATGGGTAGTGGTTGATAGATTTTCTAAGCAAGCCCACTTTGTGCCATTACCTGCGTTACCATCTGCTGAAACCTTGGCCCGCTTGTTTATACAGCACATTGTTTGATTGCATGGAGTGCCCGTGAACGTGGTGTCAGACAGGGGTGTGCAATTTGTGGCCAGGTTTTGGAGAACGTTTTGTATGAAGTTGGGGGTCACGTTGTCATTCTCCTCTGCCTATCACCCGGAATCCAACGGACAGACTGAGCGAACCAAGCAGTCGTTGGAGCAGATTCTGAGATGCCTGGCCTCCTCCAGACAGGAAGACTGGTGTGAGGTATTGCCCATGGCAGAATTTGCATTCAACTGTTGTATTAATCAGTCTACCGGAAAGTCTCCCTTTCAGGTCAATTATGGGTTTGTTCCGCAGTTTGGGGAATTTTCCCGTATGGATTCGGATTGCCCTGGTGCCGAGGGGATGGTACAACAGTTAAAAACCCTCTGGAGGGAGGTGCAGGGGAACATCTCTAAAGCCCAGAAGAAGTACAAACATTTTGCGGACAGGAGGAGGGGGTTCGGTCCTGCATTAACAGTGGGGGAAAAAGTCTGGTTGTCCACCCGTAACATCAAACTTAAAATACCCTCTATGATGTTGGGCCCAAAATTTATTGACCTATACAAGATTGTAGAGGTGATCAACCCGGTGGCATACAGATTACAGTTGCCCACCTCCTTCAAAATATCTAACGTCTTCCACAGGTCCCTATTAAAACCTGTGGGGACAGTTAGAGAAGATCCCTCATCTGTGGTTCCACCAGTGTTGGTAGAGGGTCAACTGGAGTACGAGGTAGGGCGCATCATTGATTCACGGTGGGTGCGCCGGAACTTCAGTACCTTATTCATTGGAAGGGATATTCCGTTGAGGATCGGTCATGGGTTCCGGCCAGTTCAGTGCACACTGATCGACTGGTGTGGGCTTTTCATGCCAGATACCCTGAGAAACCTGGGGGTCCAGTGGCCCCCCATTAAGAGGGGGGTACTGTCATGGTTAGGATATGGTTAATGTAGGACGTAGTCTGCGCAGCTCCCAACTGCATGGAGAGTGCCAGACGGATTGGACTGAAACAGCAGATTCTCCGTAAGGAAGATTGATTCTTCCAGGGACACGGTTGTAAAGTGATCCTGTGGTCCCGCTCCACGCTGACCGCCATCAGGTGGAGGAAGGAACCGGACTGGTCGCAAAGAGAACGGCCCCTAGCCTAGTGTCATGGTTAGGACATGGTTAATGTCCTGTTCTCACAAGGTTAACTTTTGCCGGCCTCTCTTTGAATCTGGGAGGGGTATTTATACTCACTCCAGACTAGGATTCCCTTTCAGCTATACTGTTATTATGGCTGTGTGTCTGACCCCTGGTGTGCTTCTATACTGCATTGCTTGTTTGATTCCCGTGTATGACCCGGTCTGTCCCCTCACTCTGTTCTCTGTCTCACATTTTGGTACTATCGTCTTCTCCAGTTCTGACCTCCTGGATTGGCTATGGTTACTCCGTTACAGTTTGTCCCTATTGTACCTTCTATTGCCCGTTCTGGTTTTCTGATCTATTGCTACGTCCTGACTATCCTTTCTGTCTAACCCTTTGGTATCGTTGTGCTATCTCATGCTTTGACCCCGGCTTAATCTGGTTTACGTCTCTGCCTATGCCCCTTGGTAACTTGTCCTGCAGTTACCTTTCTAGGAGTTTTCCTTCAGCTCCTAGCTCTGTGGAGCTTAGGCCACACCCCCAGCAGTCACATGTTTCAGGCCATGTTAGTCTAAGCATGCATCTTCACCGCTGCTGCCCCGCTCCACAGGTATCTTTGAGCACCGTTTTTGTTCTTAGGACACGCGCACTGGCTCAGTGAGCAAGTGCAGTGCGGTGTTCCTGACACCTAGTTTGCATTCATCTGGGTGCCACTAGCAAGCCGATAGCTTTGTTTTCATTATGGACCATCGCCCCTAACACAGTTAGTCCAACTGGAAAGGCGGCTATATCGAATCACAGAAATGGGAAAGCATACGTTGTCTGGACAGGATTCGCAGCTGCTGGCCCACAACGCTAATTGTGAAGTGCTGGAGTGGAAGTAAGGTGGAAAAGCAGAATTTAGTTTGGAGATGGCCAGGAAAGGAACACACTGACTGGGAAGCTGGAAAGGTGCATCACATCTTATCTGGAAGTTATCTGGTCCCCTTCCTGGAGGACTCAGCGCTGAAGCGGGCATTTGTGTGTACAGCAGAACTGTGAGTAAAGCCTTGGAACTACATGCCCTTGTGTCTTTCATTTTGTTCCTGCGCCACTCATCCACTTCACACCACAACTCCATCAACAACTTCAACCACTCTGCCCTGGGACTACAGCCTTACCTGTGGAGGGCTACAACACCTTAGCTGCACCCAACAACCATCCCAAGGAAGCAACACTGCAGCGCTGGTCACTCTGACCAGAACCCACAGGTGGCATCACGAATCACTACAATAACTTTATGCCCATCAATCTACCCCCTTTTAATTGACCACCTGGGGCCACGGACCGGGTCACCGCCGCTGTGACATCTACCATTGAAGTTAATGGGCTCAGTACTGAGTACCCCACGGGCCCTCGGGCGCGTCACATCCTTAATCTGATTTACCAGAAAGGGGCATGACAACTTAAAGTGCCTAGGGCAGCATGAACACCAAATATGGCCCTGTGTGTATATACAGTATGTTGTGTGTGTAAAGTATGTTTTGTGTGTATGTGTATATAGTATGTGATGTGTGTATGTGTATATAGTATGTGATGTGTGTATGTGTATATAGTATGTGATGTGTGTATATAGTATGTGGTGTGTGTGTGTATAGCGTGCATATAGCATGTGGTGTGTGTATGTGTATATAGTAGGTTGTGTGTGTGTATAGTGTGTGGCTTGTGTATATAGTATGTGTGTATATAGTATGTGACTTGTGTGTGTATATATAGTATGTGGCTTGTGTATATATTATGTGGTGTGTGTATATAGTATATGGCTTATGTATATAGTATGTGATGTGTGTATATAGTATGTGGCTTGTGTGTGTAAATAGTATGTGGTGTGTGTATATAGTATATGGTGTGTCATAACACATGACGGTGCATAGCGTCCTTACAGGACAACTTATATAACTGTGGCTTCTGGAATACCCTGCACCATATTTGAGAAAAATTCAATGAATCGAAACATCAATCCCTTGTCTCAATCAAGAAGCTATTTCTTCCTTTTGAATACACGATGACCTACACATATGTAAATAAATACAAATCATCCCTTTTGCTTGAACCGAATTGAGTGTGCAGTGAATAATTCCAGGACAGAGGAGCAGCATCATGTAAAGGAGCAGTGAGGAACCTGCAGCCACTAAGGCCGGACAGAGCCCTGACTTCAACCCCATCCAACACATTTGGGATGAACGAGATGGAGATTGCTAGCCAGGACCACCCATCCAGCATCAGTGTCTGATGTCACAAATGCTATCCTGAATGAAGGGGCAAAAATGCCTATGAATTTAGAATGAGATGTTATAAAATTCTGTATCCCCTACACTTATGTCCATATGGTGTATATGTATAATAACAATCTAAAAAAAGATTGGATTATAAGACTTCTTCGCATATGTGTTCATGTGTATGTGTGTGGGGGGGGGCGCGGGGGCGTTGTTTTCTATTATTTGCTGTATCACATTATTTACATGCATTTATTAAGCATCCTATACTTTATTATACATGATTATATTGGATGATATTGGCTGCAGGGAACATTCTAGAATGTGACATCACAGCCACAATGTTGTGACATCACAGCCGCGCATGGTCACCTCTGCCGCTCTACCGGAACTCCTTTGAGGGTTATAGTAGGCGATGAGAGTGAGTATGCGTGTCTTATGCTCCTGTCCTGTCCTTATTATTTCCCATTACCTAGCTATATAAGTTTCTGATTTCTTGTGATAAGCTTCCCCTATTTCCTAATTCTCATGTTGTCCCATACAGTTTTAAATAGAAAATCTTATATTTGCTAATTAGTTACAGCAATATTTACTATTGATAAAATTGGCATTTGAGATTAGACTAGTTATAAGGAAACCTCTCTATTTGTCCTCTTCAGGATTCTGCGATTATTTATGCCAGAAAAATGTCGAGCAAAAGCGAGAGACGAATCTATGTAAGTTCCGAATAAGAAAAGTCATGTAATTCAGAATAGTGACTGTAATGCTGTCTCTATACGTGTATATGATAATGAATTTCTGTTGCCTGATGTCCGTTCTTTATGCACAGGCAATGCCTGGACCAATCAGATCGGTATGATTACAACAATAGCAAAATCACAATTTTTTTATTTAAATGGTGAAAACAAATTCAAAAATTCGTAAAAGAACAAAATTCACTTGAGTCGTTATTTTTTAGCCGTTACATTTTTATTTTTTGGTTGATGGAACTGTGCGACGGCTCGTTTTTTGCCTGGTGACCTGATGTTTGTATTGATACTATTTTGGGGCAGTTATGATGCTTTGATTGTTGTTATGTATTTTTTTGGTGGCGTTGTACCTTATAAAAACCTGCAATTTTGGCATTTTGATTTTTTAATGATTTACAGTTTCTATAGATTGGGTCAATTAATTGTATAAATTCATAGATTGGACTTTTCTGATACCAAATATGTGTATCTTTTTTTCTTCCTTTAATATTAACTGGATGGAGGAAAGGGGATTGATTTGAATTTTTAATTTTTTTTCCTTTTTAAACTACCGTTTTCTTAACTTTTCACTTTATTTGTTATTTCTCTTATGGAACTTGAATCTGCGATCGGCCAATCGGTTGTTCTGTATACAGCAATATAGCAGCATGGAGGTATATAGTAACAACGACTGTCTTTCATGACTCCCAACCACAGGCTGGACTTTAGAGGAGAGATCACATAACAGACAGCGGGACATTTAGCCGGCCCCTGGCTGTCATAGCAGCCAATCGGCTCCCTGTGATCATATCACGCTTAAAGGGAACCTGTCATGTTCCTTTTTCGCATGTAAACTGTCCCCAGTGCATTGTTAGTGATGCAGTGTGCGTAAATAACATTTTTTTCATTAAAAACAGCGCTGTAATGATGTCCAAAAAGCACTTTATATAGTTAGATCGTTTCTGCTCATTTAGTCAGGAGTGTGCTTCATTTTATTCAGTCACGGTTGACGCTGCCCACGCAATTTGAATGATGTTCCCGAAGTTTTGCTGATGTCACTCAAATCCACTTTGAAAAATCCCGTGCTTGCGCAGTTTATCGTAGGACAGTGCTTATGCAGTGTTGATCATGGACTTGCGCATGCGCCATATCGAGCGGCTCCATGCGATTACACCCTAATATGACATAATGTGCACAAGCCGGTCACATCACCGGCAGTGTGTACGCTTCCTGGCTTCAGAGACGTGCACTGTGCATGACCAGAAGATCGGCAATGTGGCTGGCTCATGCAAATTATGTTATTACGCCCACAGGGGTGTAATAACATGGAAAGATGGCTGAATAGTCTGGGAAACTAACACCGTATAGACAAGTCAACGCCCTCATTAGTATAGTAAAAGCGGAGGTTATAAATGATTTTTTAAAGCATTTACTTAACCCCTTCCCAACATTGGAAGTATCCATATGCCGTGGTCGGCTGGTACTTACTGATATTTGAAGTACGGATACGTCATGGCAATCTCCTCAGCACAGCGGCTGTGAGTGCGCGATACCTGATTCTGACAGCTCACACCTGGCACTCATTGCTGGAGGAATAGTGATCGCACCGCTCCCAGCACTTTATCTCACTATACCCTATATCGATCTCAATATTTAGCAAGCAAGCAGAGGGAGGGAGCCTCCTCTACTCTTCGATCGGCGCCCCATTGCCATCATGACGACATCAGGTCACCAGAGCTAGCAAACTGTCTACTTCAAGCATAGTGCAGCAAGTTGGTTTACCAGTGCAGTGCTGACAGTTTGTAAAGCATGGCAAAGCTCTTGCATTTCTATGCTTTACAAGTGATCAGACTGCAAAGAGTGAACTTCCCATAGTAAGACAAAGTAAAAAAAGTGAAATTTGTTTTGCAAAAATATATAAAAAAATAATAATGTAAAAACAAATATATATATTGAACCCATAAATAAATATTTTTATTAAAAAATAAATAAAAAGTACATACATTTGCTATTGGCGCGTCCGGAACGACCAAAAGAACAATGCGTTATCATCATACCTGAGAACAAAAAGTGGAATAAAATACGACTAAAAAGATGAATGTAAATTAAAATGGCACCGCTGAAAACATCATCTTGTCCCGCAAAAAAAAGCCACCATACAGCACCATCAGCAGACAAATAAAAAAGTTAGTTCTCAGTAAAGCAATGCAAATGTAATTATTTTTTCTATAAAATAGTTTTTATTGTGTAAAAGCACCAAAACTTAAAAAAAATAAAAATGTGGTATTGCTGTAAAGGTACTGACCCAAAGAAAAAAGCTGCCTTAATTTTACGACACGCGGAATGACATAAAAAAACCAATTCCTGAATTGCTGGTTTTTGTTCATTCTTCTTTCCAAAAATCAGAATAGAAAGCGATCAAAAAATGTCATGTGGCTAAAAATGGCACCAATAAAAACTTCAAGTCGTCCCGCAAAAAACAAACCTACACGTGAATCTGTCGGCCGAAATATGGCAAAAGTATAGCCGTCAAAATTTGGTGATGCAAAAATTAGTTTTTGTAAAAAAAAAGCGTCTTTTAGTGTGTGACAGCAGCCAAACATGAAAATCCGATATAAATCTGGTATCGTTGTAATCGCACGGACCCGAAGAATCAAGTCGCCTAATCTCTTATACCGCATGAGGAATAGTGTAAAAAATAAACTAAACCAATCCTTCACATGCTGTTGATATTTTTCATTCTGCCTCCCAAAGATCGCATTAAGGCTCGGCACACATTTATCCTGCACTCTAAGCGAAGCGCTTACACCGGTGTTTCCATGTAAATCTCTGAAATCTGTGATTCAGATGGAACCTCTGATGGAAGATTCCCTATAATGGGGCACATGGAGGCGCTGTGGACTCTGTCTGGCCTATGATCCGGTGGTGTATGTCTTTTTAGGCGTGCATAAAAACACTGTCCGCCACAGTCTTGTGCACTTCTGAAGAAAAGACATCGCTGAACACCGGTAACTCTGCTGCCTCATTACAGTGAATGGATCCCTCGGGGGTTTCATCTGAATCATGTCACTCGGAGATTGAGATGTAAACCCCAAAGTAAGTTCTCAGCGTAGAGAAGAGGAGAACTGTGATCCCAAACGTTGTGTAAAATGTTCCCATTACAAGCTACAACTCAATCGACCAAAAAAGTCCTCACTCAGGTCCGTCATCTGTCAATGGAAATATAGGGGGCTTCCACGTTACTGGTAGCACAAAGGCTCTGGAAAAGCGAAATGGCTCCTGCCCCCCCACAAAAGAAATACAGCAAATTCTCCGCTCCCAAATCCAAACACCCCCCTCCCTTCTGAGCCCCAGTGTGCCTAAACCACATTTAGCGTCCACCTGTTTAGCATTTCTGTAGTGATGAGAGCCCGCCAAATTTACTGGTATGTCTCCAAAAACATAATGTACTGGGCACTACATTGTACTGGGCACTACAATGGCAGTTTGCAATTTTCACTCAGCAACATCCACTGCTGCTTGATTCTGGAAAACACCCATGGAGTCAAAATTGTCACTACATCTCTAGATAAATTCCCAAAGGGCTGTAATTTCCGAAATGGGGTTACTTGAGGGTGGATTCTGCTTGTCTAGCACCTAGGGGCTATGTATATGGCGTCCATAAACTATTCTAGGAAAATCTGTTTTCCAGGAGGCAAATAGCCATCTGTCCCTCCTGAGTATCGCCATGTGGCTAAGGAGTTCTGTACAGCCATATGTAGGGTATATCTACTTTCAGCGGAAATTGTATTTCAAATTTTGGTGCCACTTTTACCCATTTCCCAGTGTGAAAATGTAAAATCTGGGGCCAAAACAAAATATTGATGGTAAAAATGTAATTATTTTTTTCCTCACAACCCAATGGTATAAAATTCTGTGACCCACCTGTGGTGTCAATATGATCACTGCACCCCTAGATGAATTCAATGAGAGGTGTAGTCCTTAAAATGGGATCACTTATGGAGGGTTCTGTTGTTCTGGCACCTCATGGTGTGAAATGGCACCCTCAAACCAGTCTTGCAAAATCTGAACTCCAATATGGCAATTCTTCCCCTCTGAGCGATGCACTATTCCTCAAAAGTAATTTTCCACCACATATGGGGTATTGGTGTACTAAGGAGAAAGTACACATTTTGTGCTCCGTTTTTTCTTGTTACCCTTGTGAAAATAAAAAAATTGGAAATAAAATAACATTTGTTGGAAAAATTTTTTTTTTTAATTTTCAGGGGATCTCCAAACGCGACATTGAGTTGCTGAGACCACCATCACATGAGCTGCTGAGGCCGCCACCACCTGAGCTGCTGAGGCCACCATCACCTGAGCTGGTGAGGCCACCACCACCTGAGCTGCTGAGGCCACCACCACCTGAGCTGCTGAGGCCGCCACAACCTGAGCTGCTGAGGCCGCCACCACCTGAGCTGCTGAGGCCGCCACCACCTTGGCTGCTGAGGCCACCACCACCTGAGATGCTGAGGCTGCCACCACCTGAGCTGCTGAGGCCGCCACCACCTTGGCTGCTGAAGCCACCACCACCTGAACTGCTGAAGCCGCCACCACCTGAGCTGCGGAGGCCATCACCACCTGAGCTGCTGAGACCGCCACCACCTGAGTGGTTGAGGCTGCCACCACCTGAGCTTCTGAGGCCGCCACCACCTGAGCTGCTGAGGCCACCACCACCTGAGCTGCTGAGGCCGCTGCCACCTGAGCTGCTGAGGCCACCTCCACCTGAGCTGCTGAGGCCACCACCACCTGAGCTGTTGAGGTCACCACCACCTGAGCTGCTGAGGCCACCACCAGATGAGCTGCTGTGGCCTCCACCACCTGAGCTGCTGAGGCCGCCACCACCTGAGCTACTGAGGCCGCCACCACCTGAGCTGCTGAGGACGCCACCATTTGAGCTTCTGAATCCACCACCACCTGAGCTGCTGAGGCCGACACCACCTGAGCTGCTGAGGCCACCACCACCTGAGTTGCTGAGGCCGCCACCACCTGAGTTGCTGAGGCCGCCTCCACCTGAGTTGCTGAGGCCGCCATCACCTGAGTTGCTGAGGCCGCCACCACCTGAGTTGCTGAGGCCGCCGCCACCATCTGAGCTGCTGAGGCTGCCACCACATGAGCTGCTGAGGCCACCACCACCTGAGCTGCTGAGACCACCACCATCTGAGCTGCTGAGGCCGTCACCAACTGAGCTACTAATGCCACCACCACCTGAGATGCTGATGCTACCACTCTACCTGAGCTGCTGATGTCAACACCACCTGAGCTGCTGATGCCACCACCAGCACCACCTGAGCTGCTGAAACCACCACCACCACCTGAACTGCTAATGCCACCACCACAGCTGCTGAAACCACCACCACAGCTGCTGATACCACCACCTGAGCTGCTGATACCACCACCTGAGCTGCTGAAACCACCACTACCAACTGAGCTGCTGATACCACCACCACCTGAGCTGCTGATACCACCAACACAGCTGCTGATACCACCACCTGATTTGCTGATACCACCACCACCTGAGCTGCTGATACCACCACCACCTGAGCTGCTGATACAACCACCACCTGAACTGCTGATACCACCACCACCTGAGTTGCTGATACCACCACCACCACCTGAGCTGCTAATACCACCACCACCACCTGAGCTGCTGATACCACCACCACCTGAGCTGCTGATACCAATATCTGAGCTGCTGATACCACCACATCAGCTGTTGATACCACCACAGCTGCTAATACCACCACAACTGCTGATACCACCACAGCTACTGATAACACCACCTGAGTTGCTGATACCACCACCTGAGCTGCTGATACCACCACTACCATCTCAGCTGCTGATTCTATCACCACCTGAGCAGCTGATACCACCATCTGAGCTGTTAATATCACCACCACCCAAGCTGCTGATACCACCACAGTTGCTGATACCACCACCATCTGAGCTGCTGATACCATCACAGTTGCTGATACCACCACCACAGCTGCTCATACCACCACCTGAACTGCTGATTCCAGCACCTGAGCTGTTGATACCACCACCACCTGAGCTGCTAATACCACCATCACCTGAGCAGCTGGTACTGATACCACCACCACAGCTGTTGATACCAATACCACAGCTGCTGATACCACCACCACAGCTGCTGATACCACCACCTGAGTTGCTGATGCCACCACCTGAGCTGCTGATACCACTTGAGCTGCTGATATCACCACCACCTGAGCTGCTGATACCACCACCACCACCAGAGCTGCTGATACTGATATCACCACCACCTGAGCTGCTGATACCACGACCACCACCTGAACTGCTAATGCCACCACCACAGCTGCTGATACCACCACCACAGCTGCTGATACCACCACCTGAGCTGCTGATACCACCACCTGAGCTGCTGAAACCACCACCACCACCTGAGCTGCTGATGCCACCACCAGCTGAGCTGCTGATACCACCACCAGCTGAGCTGCTGAAACCACCACCACCTGGGCTGCTGATACCACCACCTGAGCTGCTGATACCACCACCACTTGAGCTGCTGACTCTACCACCACCACATGAGCTGCTGATACCGCCACCACCTGAGCTGCTGATATTGATATCACCACCACCTGAGCTGCTGATACCACCACCACCTCAGCTGCTGATACTGATATCATCACCACTAGAGCTGCTGATACCATCATCACAGCTGCTCATACCACCACCTGAACTGCTGATTCCAGCACCTGAGCTGCTGATACCACCACCACCTGAGCTGCTAATACCACCTTCACATGAGCAGTTGGTACTGATACCACCACCACCTGAGCTGCTGATACCACCACCACAGCTGTTGATACCAATACCACAGTTGCTGATGCCACCACCTGAGCTGCTGATACCACCTGAGCTGCTGATATCACCACCACCTGAGCTGCTGATACCACCACCACCTGAGCTGCTGATACCACCACCACCAGAGCTGCTGATACTGATATCACCACCACCTGAGCTGTTGATACCACCAACACCACCTGAACTGCTAATGCCACCACCACAGCTGCTGATACCACCACCACAGCTGCTGATACCACCACCACAGCTGCTGATACCACCACCTGAGCTGCTGATACCACAGCTGAGCTGCTGAAACCACCACCACCACCTGAGCTGCTGATGCCATGACCACCTGAGCTGCTGATGCCAACACCAGCTGAGCTGCTGATACCACCACCAGCTGAGCTGCTGATACCACCACCATCTGAGCTGCTGATACCACCACCACCTGAGCTGCTGATACCACCACTTGAGCTGCTGATACCACCTCCACTTGAGCTGCTGATTCTACCACCACCACATGAGCTGCTGATACCACCACCTGAGCTGTTGATACCACCACCACCTGAGCTGCTGATATTGATATCACCACCACCTGAGCTGCTGATACCACCACCACCTGAGCTGCTGATACTGATATCATCACCACTAGAGCTGCTGATGCCATCATCACCACCAGAGCTGCTGATACCACCACCACCTGAGCTGCTGATACTACCACCAGAGATACATATGATGATATTTTAATAAAGCTAGTTAGTGCTCTATTGAAGTTATGACACCCTGAATTTCACTTAATTGCCTGCACAGAGTTTGATTACATGCCGCTCTCCACACTAGGCAACTCCCTATGCTTTTTCTTCTAAATTCTCAACCAGAGCTAGCACTGCTTGGACTAAGTGTCTAGCACTGCCATCTGCCCACTCACTGTGCAATCATTGGCTATTAGAAATCAGTGCTGGGCAGATACTATCATTCATTCTAGCATTGGAACCGACTGAGCAGTGATCCTGTGCTTCCATCTGTGGCAGTGTAGCTCCGATCACTACACCTCACACCACAATGGTGATCGAGCTGTCACATGTCCTCTGTTACCCACGGGCATAATGATTACAATTACAGAGGGTGCAATCGGGTCCATACTAGAGGGGGATCCCCACTTCAGCTGTATGTGCATCCAAGGATGCACAATCAACTAAAGTGTGTTGCAGCGCGGAGACGGACTGGGTCCCTGCACTGCAGTACATACTGCTAATCATAGAGAGGCAACATGATATTTGTTCACAACACAGATCAAGCTGCCAAGCTTCTGTTCATGCAGCTGTTACAGGTGAGGAGAGTTAAGCCCCAGTTATACACTGCGATATCGCTAGCAATATCGCTATAAAGTCACCGGTTTTGTGACGTAGCAGCGATATTGCTAGCGATATCACTGCATGTGATACTTACCTCCGACCGGCTCCCCCCCTGGTTATCGCTGATCGCGCGAGAAGCTCCTGGATCATTTCTCATCGTCAGCTTCCTGCGGCGCTTGCTGTGGCGCCGACGAGCGACGCGTGGAGCCGGGCGGGAGGACACAGGATCGACTCGTTTGACAGGTAAGTAGCGACCCCCGTCCCCAGCGATGTCGCTGGTGAGATCTGCCTGTGTGGCAGCTCACTAGCGACCACCTAGTGATGTACCAGCGATCCTGACCGCGTCATATCGCTAGTCGGGATCGCTGGTGCATCGCTAGGTGTAACGGTACCCTTACATTGCGACCCCTGCAGTGGTGTGACAAGTTCTGATTTTTTTTTATTTAAATCTGCTTGTCGCAGTACCCAGGGGTTGTAATGTGATCCTAATCACTTTATTTCTGCTGCTATGTCATGTAGCAGCAGCTTACAATGATTTCATGCAGCACAACCTGTGCCATGGCCAAAGTCATTGTGTAACTCAGAATCAATATTTAATACAGTGTACTGTAAAGCCGAATAAAAAGATTTGCAGGACTCCCTGGGAATCCAATTAGGGTCATGCAAAGTTATACATTTAGTCAAGACATAGTACACTCTTGCAGGGCCGGACTAGGATAATAAAGCAGCCCTGCCATACAAACCCCACCAGCCCACAAACTAGAACACTCCTCACCCCGATAAGTGAATTTTACTTTACTTTGTCGTGTCCCTCACTCTCCTAAAAGGAGATATTGGAAGAGCCACATGGTGCTTTACAGAGCTCTGATTTTCAGGATCGTAGGGGTCTCAGCAGTTGGATCTCCAGCAATTGGAAAGTTATCCCCTATCCAGAGGAGAAGGGATTACTTGGGATAATCCATTTCAACAGCTTTTCCAATATTTTATTTTTATTTGTCCATAGTATTATTGAAAATACTAAACCAATATTGACCCTCCCAAAGGCCAATGTTGCCTCTTCGACAAAAAGACAGGAGAAGTGGTACTGTGCAAGTCATACAGGGCTGGCTCCAAGTTTTTGTGGGCACCGGGTGAAAGAGTCTATGTGGCCCCTTTAACACGTTCCAAAATTCGTAATGCACAGATACAGCAGAGAAATATACAATGCCAAAGATTTCTCTTCTAACATTACATGAGTGATAACTATTGTACAACAGGTCAGAAACCAGACAGTATATTGCTCCATACAGAATAAGATGGACCCCATATAATGCTCCAAACATAATGAGAGTCATATAATGCTCCATACAGTATTATGGGTACCATATAGTGCTCCATACAGTATAATGAGCCCCATATATTGCTCTGTACAGTATAATGAGCCCCATATATTGCTCTATACAGAATAATGAGCCCCATATAATGCTCCATACAGAATAATGATCCCCATATAATGCTTCATACAGAATAATGATCCCCATATAATGCTCCATACAGAATAGGTTCCATATAATGCTCCATACAGAATATGATGGGCACTATATATTGTTCCCTACAGAATAATAAGCCCCATATAATCCTCCATACAGTATTATGGGTACCACATAGTGCTCCATACAGTATAATGAGCCCCATGTAATTCTCCATACAGTATAATGAGCCCCATACTTTGCTCCATACAAAATTAACCCCATACCTTGCTCCTTACAGAATGGGCTCCATATAATGATCCATATATAATAGGCCCCATATAATGCTCCATATTTAATGGGCCCCTTATGGTGCTCCATACAAAATGGGCCCCATATGATGCTCCATTATATGATGGACCCCATATAATGCTCCATTATATGATGGGCCCCACATGATGCTCCATTATATAATGAGCCCCATATGATGTTCTATATATAATGGGCCCAATATGGTGCTCCATATGTAATGGGCCCCACATGATGCTCCATTATATGATGGACCCAATATAATGCTACATTATATGATGGGCCCTACATAATGCTCCATATATAATGGGCCCCATGTAATGCTCCATTTATAATGGGCCCCATTTGATGCTCCATATATAATAGGCCCCATATGATGCTCCATATATAATGGGTCCAACATGATGCTCTATTATATGATGGGCCCCACATGATGCTCTATTATATAATGGGCCCCATATGGTGCTCCATACAAAATGGGCCCCATATGATGCTCCATACATAATGGGCCCCATATGATGCTTCATACATAATGGGCCACACATGATGCTCCATTGTATGATGGACCCCATATAATGCTCCATTATATGATGGGCCCCATATAATGCTCCATTATATGATGGACCCCCTATAATGCTCCATTATATGATGGCCCCCATATGATGCTCCAGTATATAATGGTCCCATATTATGCTTCAATATAATGGGCCCCATATGATGCTCCATACATGTTCCCCATATAATGTTCCAGTGTATGATGGACCCCATATGATGCTCCAGTATATGATGGGCCCCATATATTGCTCAAAACATTTAAAACCTGAAATCTTCACCTCTCCTCGCTGGCTGCTGCTCTGCTCCAGACTCCTCAGCGTTGCAGTCATTTGACTTTTTGCACTGTGACTGTTCAGAGCAGAGGGCGCACACTAGTCACGTCATCGCACCATCTGACCTGAAACATCACAGAGTGCGAAGACGTGGAAGACGCTACAGCAGATGAACAGGTAGAGGTAAGTAATGCAAGTACCGGGGCCCTGAGCAAGTGGGGGGCCCACTTGCAGGCATTGGCACCAGTTCCCATAGCGTTCTGGTGTCCCTGATAGCGAGTGGGCCCCCCAGCCTGCTCAGGGCCCTGACACTTGCCCTGCATATGTATACAGTGCAATAATATCATTCTCCTCATGTGTCATTATGCATATAGCAATAATTCATTTTTACTCTGTGCCAGTTCACATGTATTGTGCATATAATATTAAAAGCCTTGATTGCTGGATAAAGATAATGTGATAACACTTGTGTTATAATTAAAGATATTGACATTAGTAATATACATAGTATGTGCTCGTGGCTCAACTGTGATGTCAGTGATCCCAGCTACTTACTGCACCAGGGGCCCAAAGATGGAGAGGGCACGCCAACACCAACGACTATATCAGCTGGATGGAAGTGCTGGATGCAAGTCCTTGGAGCCAGATTCTGCTGAAATGTTTTGTGGCACAGGGGACCCACTGGCTTCCTGAGCTGCAGTACATGCCAGTGGCCTATCACAGGCTGGCAGCTGACGTCGGCGTGCCCGTGACTAGGGACACTTGGCAGTGACATCATGCACCACGGCGGGGATGCTGAAGTCAGCTGCACCGGCTGTAGAAATGAACACCATGCAGCGTTGGGGAAGACGGGTAGTATATTTTTTTTATGTACTGGAGAGCAGAAAACATTATCCCAGGAAGGAGCACACTATACCAGGAATGGTCCCAGTATGGGGGACAATATCCCAGGAAAGGGCATCCCTTATTAAGTGCCATCGTCTCTATTTATGTATGGGGTGTCCCCTTATGGTGTAGCGTCTGTGAGACTGGGAGTACTCCGGGGGTGAACCCTCAGGATCGCGACAAGGAACCTACCTCAGGCGAGCAGGCCAGGTGTACCACCCCCTATACAGGGAGCGTTAGGGGCAGGCCCAGGGGAAACTATCACCACGGAAGCTAATACCTGCGGACAGCCGGAGGGAAACACAGGCGGGGGCCGGACGGGCAGGCAGAAGGGAGATGGCGACGACCACAGGGGAGAGTGCTAAGCCCCCGGGGATGGAGGTGGACGGCAAGGGTGGAGGCAGGACCGGGCTCTAGGAGAGACACTGACGCAGGTGGACACAGGCTGGAATGGGCAGGACCTGGAAGGGAACACAGGGAGGTCACAAGTGGAGAAAAGACAGAGGACCAGGAAGGGTACAGAGGCAGGGGGAACGCAGGAGAGCGTGGATCTGAGATCAAGCGTGAACCACAATTGATAATCAGGCTCTGAGCATGGGGTGAGGCTGCCTGATATAGGCGCTTGCAGCAGGACTTCCGGGTCAGGGTACACTTAGGAACATGGAGGCCAAGGGATAGGGTGGCTCAGTCTGGGGGAGGCGTGCCGAAGTGTATGGCACGATGTGAGCCTGCGTACCTGACAGGGGACAGAGGCCGGCCGCCGGACTGGAAGTGGGTAAGTTGATTGACGCGCGCCTGCAGTGGGGGCGGGCTGAGAGAGATGGGAGCGTCAAGGAGCCCTGGGCGGCGCGGAGACAAGAGAGACGGCTGGGACCGCCGGCGCCATGACAGCTGGGACAGAGGCGGTCAGAGACAGCAGGGAGAGCGGGAGCCATGGAACAGACGGTAGGCGAGACAGTACCCCCCTCCTTACGCCACCTCTTCTTAAGACCGGAAAGGAATTTTGCTAACATACAAGGAGCCTCGATGTTCTCCCGGGGCTCCCAAGATCTTTCCTCAGGGCCAAAACCCTTCCAATGTAGATCTTTTCATAGCGAGAATGTCTTTAACTTCAAAGACATCCTGTGCGGACACCGGTGGAGGCGAGCACCCAGTGGAAGGATGAAAGTGGTTAAGTATGACAGGCTTTAAGAGGGAAACATGGAAGGAATTAGGAATCCGTAGCGAGGCAGGGAGTTTTAACTTGTAGGCCACATCATTGATACGAGCTAAGACTTCAAAAGGCCCTATATACCGAGGACCTAGTTTATACGAGGGTTGCTTAAGGCGGACAAATCTTGAAGACATTCCATCCTACACTCTGCTGCCCGACTAATCCACCTGTCTCCCTGCTATTCCCCAGCCTCCCTCCTATGCCAGGCCCTTCACTGGCTTCCTATTGCCCAGAGGCTACAATTCAAAACCCTAACCATGACATACAAAGCCATCCACAACCTGTCTCCTCCATACATCTGTGACATGGTCTCTAGGTACCTACCCGCACGCAACCTTCGATCATCTCAAGATCTCCTTCTCTACTCCCCCCTTATCTCTTCTTCCCCCAACTACATATAAGACTTCTCCTGTGCTTCCCCCATACTCTGGAACTCCCTGCCGCAACACATCAGACTCTCACCATCAACGGAAACCTTCAAGAAGAACCTGAAGACCCACCTG
Organism: Dendrobates tinctorius; assembly: GCF_039654945.1. Classification (NCBI taxonomy): domain Eukaryota; kingdom Metazoa; phylum Chordata; class Amphibia; order Anura; family Dendrobatidae; genus Dendrobates; species Dendrobates tinctorius. The sequence goes on from NW_027361758.1 coordinate 8,994,236, forward strand.
TTCCGACAAGCCTACAGCCTGCAATGATCCTCAGTCTATTGAACCACAGCAAGACCTGCTCTACCCTCTCCTACTGTATCCTCACCCATCCCTGTAGGCTGTGAGCCCTCGTGGGCAGGGTCCCCTCTCCTTATGTACTTGTGTGTCCCTTGTCTTACACATGTTTATTATATTTGTCTATATTTCCCCTTTTCACATGTAAAGCGCCATGGAATAAATGCATAATAATAATAATAATAATAATAATAATAATAATAAAGACAGCCATACTTTATCCCCAGGTTGGTACAGTGAGGAATCTAGATGTTTTTTGTCGGCATGTCTCTTGATCCTGCCTTGAGCTTGTTCAAGTGAGGTTTTGGTCTCCTGCCAGACCCTGGAGAAGTCCTCGGTCAGAAGATCGGCCGCCGGCGCACCCGAGACTGGGAGTACCAGCAGAGGAACACAAGGATGTTGCCCGTAGACAATAAAGAAGGGTGACTTAGAAGAAGATTCACTGATGTGGTTGTTGTAGATGAATTCAGCCCACGGGAGCAAGTCGGACCAGTCGTTCTGGTGGGCGTTGGAAAATTGCCGGAGATAAGTCACAAGGATCTGATTCATACGTTCTGCTTGACCGTTGGTTTGGGAATGGTAGGCAGAGGAGAAGTCCAACGTCACTTCCATCATTCTGCATAGGGCTTTCCAAAACCGCGAGATAAACTGAACTCCTTTGTCGGAAACGATGTGCTTGGGGAAGCAATGAATCCGAAAAACATGGGCGATAAAGATCCTCGCCAACTCGGGAGCAGAGGGTAAACCCAGCAAAGCAATAAAATGGGCCATCTTGGAAAATCGATCAACAACGACCAGGATGACGGTGTGGCCTGAGGACCGAGGCAGATCAGTAATAAAGTCCATTGCGACATGCTGCCAGGGGGCCGAAGGAACCGCAAGTGGGTGCAAGAAACCAGAGGGTAGGTGCCGAGGGACTTTGTTTTTGGCACAAGACAGACAGGAGGCGATAAAGCTTCGGACATCTTGAGGAAGAGATGGCCACCAATAGAAATAAGAGATGAGAAGGAGCATTTTCTTGAGGCCAACATGGCCAGCTAGCTTGGAGGCATGGTCCCAGTGTAAAACTCGCTTCCTCTCGCTTTCTTGCACAAAGGTCTTACCCGGCGGCAACGAAGACAAATTAATGGGAGCGACCACAATGACTTTACTAGGGTCTACAATGTGTGATGGCTCTTCCTCGTTATCAGAGATCAGAAAGGATCTGGATAAAGCATCGCTTTGAGATTTTTGTCACCGGGTTGGAAATGAAGCTCAAAATCTAACCGGGCAAAGAATAGCGACCACCTCTGTTATGAGTTCATTTTCCCCTTCACCATTGAGGTCTGATGAACTCCCCCTTCTGGTGAAGGAAGGTAGTGAGGCTGATTACCAAGCACCTGAGCTGGGAGAGGATGACTGGGCGACAGGGATCTCTGACTGGATATAAGGCAGCCGACGCCCTTCTGCCTCGCTGGTGATTTCTCTGTGGAATTCTAGGAGACCAGTCTGATTCCTGCTCCTCAAAAGCTAAGTTTTCTGCTTTGCCTTTTTGCATTTGTGTTTTGATTTTAGTTTGCCTTGCTTTTCTGGATTCTGCCATTCCCTGTTGGGGTGAGCTGAATCCCTTTTTTGTCGGTTTGCTCTGTCTTCAGAAAATACTTGAGTACTGACATAGTCTTTTTGAAGCCTAGCGTCCTCAGGGCCTTTTTCCCTGTCAGTCTGTTGGCTCTTATTTTGATAGGGTTTTTCGCGGATTGCAGACAGCAGCTTTCCTATCCTGTCCTATCTAGTTAGCTTGGGCCCCATCATTTGCTCAGTCTATCTTTCTATCTGTGTTAGTGTTTTTTCTTCTTGCTTCACCGTCATTATATGTTGGGGGCTGCCTATTGCTTTGGGGTCTGCTCTGGGGCAGTTTAGATTTTCCTTTCTGTCTTTAGGCTAGGCAGTTCTCCGGCTGTGATCGAGGGGTATAGGGCATTGTAGGAACCCCCACGGCTACAGCTAGTTGTTGTTGATAGGTTCAGGGGTCTGCAATCCGATAGCTGCCAACTTCTCTGGTTTTGTGGACTTAGCTAGCATTTCTGTTTTTGCCTCCTACGGTGACTCATTCATAACACACCTTGCTTGCCGGGGATTAAGTCTTTGTGCTGACTGGATGTATGCCAGGTTCTTGTAGTCGGTGTACATTTTAAATAGATGCACAGCTCCCTCCAGAAGATACCGCCACTCTTCCAAGGCCAATTTGATGGCGAGCAGCTCCCGGTCACCAATGGCGTAGTTTCTCTCCGTGGTGGAGAACATTTTACAGAAGAAACTGCAGGTGACTAGTCTACCGGAGGAAGATCGCTGAGAAAGAACCAATCCGGCTCCGATGGCAGATGCATCCACCTCAAGGATGAAGGGCTTGTTGACCCCAGGACGATGGAGTACGGGAGCTGTAATAAAGGCTTGTCTCAAGGCTCGAAAGGCATTTTTAGCCTCTGGGGACCAGAGGTGAGGGTTAGCTCCCTTACGGGTCAAGGCGGAGATAGGAGCGGTCAAAGTAGAGAAGTGTGGGATAAACTGCCGGTAGTAATTAGCGAAACCAAGGAATCGCTGGATTGCCTTAATTCCCTGGGGACGCGGCCACTTGAGCACAGCGGACACTTTTCCAGGGTCCATACGTAGGCCAGCGTCGGAAATGATATAACCCAAGAACGGCAGGGAGGACTGTTCGAAGGCGCACTTCTCAAGCTTGGCATAAAGATGATGCTCTCTCAAACGTAGTAAGTCTTGGCGGACATATTTTCTGTGGGTAGCTAGGTCCGAGGAAAACACTAGAATGTCGTCCAAATACACAACTACACAGGAGTAGAGAAGATCTCAAAACACGTCGTTGATGAACTCCTGGAACACTGCGGGAGCATTGCACAGGCCGAAGGGCATGACCAAATATTCATAGTGGCCGTCTCGGGTGTTGAAAGCGGTCTTCCACTTGTCTCCGGAACGAATATGGATTAGATTATAGGCCCCTCAGAGATCCAATTTTGTGAAGACCCGTGCTCCCCGCAGACGGTCGAACAACTCTGGAATGAGAGGAACCGGATATTTGTTTTTGATGGTGATATAATTGAGACCCCGGAAGTCAATGCAAGGACGGAGGGATCCATCCTTTTTCTTGACGAAAAAGAAACCTGCCCACGCAGGCGAAAGTGACTTGCGAATGAAGCCTCTGGCCAAGTTTTCTTGAATATATTAGGTCATGGCCTGGGTCTCGGAGGGGGATAGTGTATACACTGCGCTCCAAATTATTATGCAAATTGGATTTAAGTGTCATAAAGATGTAATTTTTTGCTTTTCAAATAAACTCATAGATGCTATTGTGTATCAGGGCTCTTTGGATCACTGAAATCAATCTCAAACGCCTGTGATAATTAGTTTACCAGGTGAGCCCAATTAAAGGAAAACTACTTAAGAATGATGTTCCACATTATTAAGCAGGGCACAGGTTTCAAGGAATTTAGGAAAGAAAACGGATCTCTCTGCTGCTGAAAAGAATCAAATAGTGCAATGCCCTGGTCATGAGATGAAAACATTAGATATTTCCCAAAAACTTAAACGTGATCATCGTACTGTTAAGAGATTTGTGGTTGATTCTGAGCACAGACATGTTTGTGCTGATAAAGGCAGAATGAGGAAGGTTTCTGCCAGGCAAGTTCATCGGATTAAGAGAGCAGCTGCTAAAAAGCCATTACAAACCAGCAAACAGATATTTAAAGCTGCTGGTGCCTCTGGAGTCCCTCGAACCTCAAGGTGTAGGATCCTTCAAAGGCATGCTGTGGTGCATAAACCTACTATTCGGCCACTCCTAAACAGTGTTCACAAGCAGAAATGGTTGCAGTGGGCCCAGACATACATGAAGACTAATTTTCAAACAGTCTTGTTTACTGATGAGTGTCGAGCAACCCTGGATGGTTCTGATGGATGGAGTAGTGGATGGTTGGTGGATGGCCACTATGTCCCAACAAGGCTGCGACGTCAGCAAGGAGGTGGAGGAGTCATGTTTTGGGCCGGAATCATGGGGAAACAGCTGGTAGGGCTCTTTAAGGGTCCTGATGGTGTGAAAATGACCTCTGCAAAGTATATAGAGTTTCTGACTGACAGCTGTCTTCCATGGTATAAAAAGCAGAAATGTGCCTTCAGGAGCAAAATCCTCTTCATGCATGACACTGCACCATGTCATGCTGCAAAGAATACCTCTGAGTCATTGACTGCTATGGGCATAAAAGGAGATAAACTCATGGTGTGGCCACCATCTTTCCCTGACCTCAACCCTATAGAGAACCTTTGGAGTATCATCAAGCAAAAGATCTATGAGGGTGGAAGGCAGTTCACATCAAAACAGCAGCTCTGGGAGGCTATTCTGACTTCATGCAAAGAAATACAAGCAGAAACTCTCAAAAAAATTCACAAGTTCAATGGATGCAAGAATTGTGAAGGTGATATCAAAGAAGGGTTCCTATGTTAACATGTAACTTGGCCTGTTAGGATGTTTTGGAGTTACATAGCTTTTTTGTTCGGTGAATGTGACCTCCTAATGCTGCAAATTCCACAAATGAGCATTTTCAGTTCTTTAAAACATATCAAATGTTTAGAAATTCTACTGTGCCTAATAATTTGGAACAGTGCAATTTGAGTTTTTATTCATTTTGGAGATTATACTGTTATCATTGGGAGGTTTCTTCAATAAAATTAGATGCATACTCTAACGGGTGATGACTTTTATTAGACTGACTGTCATTTGTACAGGCTATTTAGGAAAATCAGAGAAAAATATCATTTGCATAATAATTTGGAACACAGTGTAGATCCGACCTCGGGGTGGAGTAGAACCGGGGACAATGTCAATTGGGCAATCATAGGGTCAATGTGGGGGCAGGACCTCCGCCTCCCTCTTGTTAAAGATGTCCGAGAAAGCCCAATAGGCCGAAAGTAAATCTGTAGAGACTGAGGTAGAAGGCGAGGAGTTCTTTGGCTGGACGGAAAGCAGACATTTGTTTTTAAAACAAGATTGTCCCCAATGCAGGATATCACTGGAGCACCAGTCCAGGGTAGGCTCGTGGGTTCTCAACCAGGGAAGGCCCAAGAGGATGGTATGAGATAACGAGGGCAGCACATAGAAGACTATCTTCTCCTGGTGTAAGGCTCCTGTTGTGAGTTCATTCTCTGGTTCACCAGTTGTGAGTTCTTCCAGACTCCCTCTGGTGGTGACAGGAGGTAGTGAGGCTCATTTGATCGGTGGAGATCTGCCACCTGAGAATGAGGATGATGATTGTACCTCAGGAGTCTCAGATTGGATTTAAGACAACCGACGCCCTATTCTGTTGCTGGTGATTCCTTCTGGCTTGTCAGCTCTTGGTTTTCAACTCAGAATATTTCAGAGTGCTGATATAGTGGGAGAAGTCTAGTGACTTCAGGGTTAATTTTGCTATCAGAAGTGTTGGACATTATTTTTGTAGGGTTTTTGGCAGGTTGCAGACAGTGTCTTTCCTTTCCTTTCTAGTTACTTTGGGCCCCATCGTTTGCTCAGCCTATTTTCCTGCCTGTGCTTGTGCTTTCATCTTGTTTCACCGTCAATACATGTGTGGGGGCTGTCTTTCCTTTGGGGTCTGCTCTGGGGCAGTTAGTTTTCCCCTTTTCTTGCTTTAGGCTTATTTAGTCCTCCGGCCGTGACGAGGCGTCTAGGATCATCGTAGTTACGCTCCACGGCTGCTGCTAGTTGTGTGGTAGGAACAGGGATCTGCAATCTGCATAGTTACCAACCTCTCTGGTTTTCTGTGACTTAGCTTGTTTTGCTTTTTTCTCCTCGGTGACCCATTCATAACAGAATCATCAGCCATACCGCAGATTCTAGGGTACTCAAAAGAAGGAAAAAGTTGTTAAAAAAAAATGAGATAATAAAAAAAAGTGTCAGAATTTTTATTTTTTTTTTTATATTTTTTCCTCTTTTTCTCTGGGGCCGTAGGAGGATTTTTTTTTCTTTTTCCTAATGGAGATTAAGCATTTGTCTGATCGTGTGGAGCACCTTGCTGCTAAAGTGCAGGAAATTTCCACCTACCTCATTCAGTCACATGCTGCTGAACCTAAGATCCCTACTCCTGATGTGTTTTCTGGGATCGGTCTAAATTTCTGAATTTTAAGAATAATTGTAAATTATTTCTGGCCTTGAAGCCTAACTCATCGGGGAGCTCTGTGCAGCAGGTTAAAATTGTCATCTCCTTGCTGCGCGGCGATCCCCAGGATTGTGCTTTTTCTCTGACACCTGAAAATCCTATTCTGACTAATGTAATGTGGATGCATTTTTTCAAGCCTTGGGGTTGTTGTATGATGAACCTAATGCTGTTGATCAAGCTGAGAGAACCCTGTTGGTATTAAACCAGGGTCAGGATCCTGCAGAGTTATACTGTCAAAAATTCCGAAAGTGGGCGGTTCTTACTACATGGAGTGCATTGGCAGCTCTCTTTCAGAAGGGTTTATCAGAGACCGTAAAAGATGTTATGGTGGGATTTCCTGTTCCCTCTGGTCTGGCTGATTCTACGTCATTAGCCATTCAAGTTGATCGGCGTTTATGTGAACGTAAAACTACACGTGAGGCGCTGCCACCTTTTGAACAAACGTCTGAACCTATGCAATGTGATGGGGTTTTGTCTAGGGCGCAACGTCGGGAGTTTAGAAGGCATAATCAGCTGTGTTTTTTCTGTGGAGACGTCTCTCATACTATTTCTGTCTGCCCTAAACGAGAGAAACGTTTTGCACACACATTTGCTCTGGGCAGTGTACAACCTAAGTTTCTTTTGGCAATTACTCTGATCTGCTCCTTATCCACGCTTTGTGGATTCAGGAGCAGCGTTGAATCTGATGGATTTGGACTTTGCTAAATGTTGTGGTTTTTCCATGACGCCTCTGCGGACGCCTATTCCTTTGAGGGGTATTGATGCTACTCCTTTGGCGGAGAATAAACCTCAGTTTTGGACCCAGGTGACAATGCGAGTTGCCCCAGACCACCAAGAAAATTGTAAATTTTTGGTGCTGCATAATTTGCATGATACTATTGTTCTGGGTTTTCCTTGGTTGCAAACTTATAATCCAGTTTTGGATTGGAAATCTGGGTCTGTGGTGAGTTGGGGTTGTCAGTGTGTTCTTAGGGACGCTCCTGTTTTCTCCACCTCTCCTCAGTCTCATGATATTCCTGATTATCTAGCCGATTTTTCTGATGTATTTAGTAAGAGCAAGTCTGCGTCTTTGCCTCCTCATAGGAGTTATGACTGTGCAATTGAGTTGATGCCTGGGTGTAAATTTCCCAAGGGTCGGCTTTTCAACTTATCAGTACCCGAACATGATGCTATGCGATCCTATATTAAGGAGTCACTGGAGAAGGGTCATATTAGACCATCCTCGTCACCTTTAGGTGCTGGGATTTTTTTTGTGGCCAAAAAGATGGTTCATTAAGACCATGTATTGATTATCGTTCCCTTAACAAGATGACGGTACCCGTTACCTCTGATGTCTGATTTATTCTCCAGGGTTAAGAGTACCTGCTGGTTTACTAAGCTTGACCTCAGGGGGGCGTATAATCTTATTCGCATCAAGCACGGGGATGAATGGAAGACGGCGTTTAATACTCCGAAGGGACATTTTGAGTACCTGGTGATGCCTTTTGGGCTCACTAATGCCCCTTCTGTCTTCCAGTCCTTTATGAATGATATTTTCCGTGACTTTGTGGATAAGTTTTTGATCATCTATCTGGATGATATTTTTTTTTTATATCAATAATTGTTATTAAGATTTATATAAAACAGATTATACACCGCAACAAACATGCAGACAGTTGAAAAATTTGTCCTATAACAGCAGGACAATAAAATTCAAAGTAAAAACAGATAACAGCTGAAAATTCTGCATAGTAGGGTTAGGGGATACAATTTGCAACATAGGAAGCAAGGGTAGGGATGATAGGTAATAAGATCACAGGTCCACCAATCAGGACTGGAAGGACGAGAATTTGGACACCACCCAGGGGAGCCAGCGATTCCTTATTTTATTTTTGGTAAACATATCTGAGGTCAGAAGGAGCTCGCATTGGTAATGTTTATTGATTTTTTGGATAATTTCCAATTTAGAGGGGATAGTTATTTCTCTCCAGTGGTCTGCCAGACACATACGTGCTGCTATTAGAATGTGTGATACAATTGGTCTCAAATCGCCAGGGAATATATGTAAACCGATCCCCAAAACCGCTATCGGACCGCTCAAACTTCCAGCCAGGCCTGTAACTGAGGTAATAATGTTAGACACTTCTTCCCAAAAAGGCCGGATGAGCGGGCAATCCCACCACACGTGCCCTAGGGAACCAACACCCGAGCAGCCCTTTCAGCAGGATCGGGGATAGGAACCACGGAATTTGGAAATCTTCAGCGGGGTGTAATACCAGTCAAAGTGAACTTTCTTAAGCTGCTCAAGATGATTGATACAGGAGGAATATTTCTGCAAGTCGCCAGAAGCGGACCACCATTGGTCCGGGGTTGAGGAGAAAGCAAGAGCCCCTTCCCAGCGCCTCATATACGCTTGTTTAGGACCATTACCGGGGGAATTAAACACTTTATATACTACCGAGAGGCCATGTTTTTGAGAGGAGGAAGAACTAAAAAACCGCTGTATTGGAGAGCAAACAGCATTATGGGAGGATAAGGGAAATACACATGAATTTAAAAAATGCTGAATTTGCAGGTACTGGTAGAAGTTATTTCTGTGAAGGCCAAATTCATCCATTAGGACAGAGAAAGGTTTCAACTCCTGAATTAAGAAGATATCTTCCATGACCACAATACCATTCCTCACCCAATTGCCTAACGTGAGGCCATCCACATGAAGCTCTGAGGCTCTAATAGAGATAGACTCAAATTTAATCACCCGACAAGAAGAGACCAGATCAGACCAGTAAGAAAATGCCACTTTCATTGTCTGCAAGGGAAGAGAGGGGGCAAAGGAACTAAGCACTCGGGCCTCCAGTAGAAATCTCAAAGTCCCACGCGGGGCCAAGTATTTCTCCACAAGCACCAATTTGTGAGTACTAGAATCATCATACACTCCCTTAACGCCTCTAGAACTGCTGCTTTATGGTACAAATAAAAATTCGGGACCCCCAGACCACCATGTGAATAACTATAAAATAAGGTAGACATACCAACCCTAGGTTCCTTTCCTGCCCAAATAAATCTGCTCACAACTGCCTGCAGAAGAGAGAGAAACCTCTTGGGGAACCTCAAGGGAAGACAACGGAATAAATAAATAATTTTTGGTAGGAACATCATCTTAACTATCTGAATGCACGCCATCCAGGAAAGGGGTAAATGTATTTGATTGTCTATGTCCTTTCGAATGGAATCAAGCAGAGTATTAAAATTCTGTTTGACAATATTGGAAAGTTAACAACTCCTTAGTCCTAGGTACGCGAAGCCGTCCCAGGCCCAAGTATATGGGACAAGTGAGGATATTCTATTTCTAACAGATGGTGGAATATTAACCGAGAAGAGAACCGATTTTCCTTCGTTTAGCTTGTAATATGAAATCTTAGAAAATTCAAGGAGAGCGTTTTTGATCCCTATCAATGATCTTTCACTATCAGTGCAAGAGAGAATTACATCGTCTGCATATAGACCGATCTTATGCTCTACAGGGCCTATTTTAACTCCAGAGATTTTCGGGTTGAGCCTAATGGACTCCGCCAGGGGCACCATGACTAAAGCAAAAATTATAGGGGAAAGGGGGCAACCCTGGCGGGTCCCATTAGTCAGGTCAAATCTATCAGAATAGAAGCCAGCTGCACAGACCGAAGCATTTGGTTTTTTGTATAAGGCCATAATAGCACCCATTATATTACCAGAGAAACCAAATGTGTACAAAATGGCATCCACATAGCCCCAGTAAACCCTGTCAAATGCTTTTTCCGCATCTAGAGACAGGAATACACCGGGGGTACCACTGGACTCAAGAAAATCCATCAAATCAATCACTCTTCTAGTGCCATCTCTAGCCTGCCTCCCTGGGACAAATCCCACTTGGTCAGGGGAGACCAGGGCCGGCAAAACTGAGAGGAGTCTATTAGCCCAGACTTTTGCATATAACTTCACATCACAATTCAAAAGAGAGATAGGTCTGAAGTTACCAGGAGAGGTTTGAGGCTTCCCCGGTTTAGGAATAGTAGTGATTGCCGCAGCCAAGCTTTCAGATTGGATATCAGATGAGTCCCTCCATAGTGAGAACGTTCTAACCAAAAATGGAGCCAAGATGTGCACAACCTGGCAGTAGAAAGAATTAGAAAAACCATCTGGCCCGGGGCAGAAAGTCTCTTAGAGGAATTAATAACCTGAACTACTTCCTCCTCAGTAAGGGGGGCATTAAGAGCAGCTAGAGCCGTGGGGGAAAGTTTGGGCAAATTTAGTTTAGCAAGGAAAGAGGAAATTTCACCCTTCGTGGGCTGGTGTGTTTTAGGATCTGACTTGAGATTATATAATTGGGAATAGTATTCTTTAAACTCACTAGCTATATGAGTAGGGTTTAAAACTTTGGACACGTCGTGCTTAATTAAAAAGGGAATGGCCATCCGAGCCTCCCTTTTCTTCACTCGACTTGCTAGGAACCTACCGGCTCTATCACCAAGCTATAGAACTTGGATTTAAGCTTTTTTAGATTTTTTTCATAGGAATACAGCATAATTGATCTCAGCTGATCTCTCAGACTTCTAATAGAGTCAAGGAAAATGTCAGAGGGGTGGGCCTTGTTTGCCCTTTCCAGGAGCTGGAGTTTAGACAAAATATCATTAAATGTTTTTAACCTTTCCATTTTCTCCATTGCTGCAATTTTGATGAGGACACCTCTAGCAAAGGCCTTATGGGCCGCCCAAAGAGTTTAATCCGAGACCATTTGATTATCATTAATGGCAAAAAATTCTTTTAATTGCCGAGCGATTTCATCGCTGGTATCTTGGTTAGTGAGGATATAATCATTCAGTTTCCATTTGGAAGGAGACCGGGTAGGATCCCCATCTGAAATTGTTAACATAACGGGAGCGTGGTCCGACCACGTAATGGGGCCAATGTTAATCTGGTCACAACCCAACTGTAACGAATCATCTACTAAGATATAATCTATTCTAGAGTAGGTATTAAACCTTAGGGAGTGAAAAGAGTAGTCTCTCTCTCCTGCATGAGCATATCGCCATATATCATGAAAACGAAAGTCACGGATCAGGTGGCCCATCTCTTTTCTGGCCGGGGCTTGGTGAGAGCAATCTAGGCATTTACACATAGGGACATTAAAGTCTCCGCATATCACCGAGGAACCCTTTGCTATTCCCCTAAAAGTCTCCAAAAATTTACGTATGAATCTCAACTGGCCCACATTGGGAGCATACACTGAAGCAATAGTAAATTGCACATTGTTTAGTAGACCAATTAAAATGACATATCTCCACTCAATGTCCCCCACCACCCTTTCAAGCTGGAAGGCTACAGAGCTTTTAATGAGGATTCCCACACCCACCCTTTTGTGGACATTATTGGCAAAAAACTGATGAGTATAATTAACATTTTTCATTCTACCATTATCCTGGGCTAATAAATGTGATTCTTGAATGCACAAAACATCACTACTCGCCATGGGGGGTTCCTACGATGCCCTAGACCCCTCGATCACAGCCGGAGAACTGCCTAGCCTAAAGACAGAAAGGGAAATCTAAACTGCCCCAGAGCAGACCCCAAAGCAATAGGCAGCCCCCAACATACAGTGGGGCAAAAAAGTATTTAGTCAGTCAGCAATAGTGCAAGTTCCACCACTTAAAAAGATGAGAGGCGTCTGTAATTTACATCATAGGTAGACCTCAACTATGGGAGACAAACTGAGAAAAAAAAATCCAGAAAATCACATTGTCTGTTTTTTTTTCATTTTATTTGCATATTATGGTGGAAAATAAGTATTTGGTCAGAAACAAAATTTCATCTCAATACTTTGTGATATATCCTTTGTTGGCAATGACAGAGGTCAAACGTTTTCTGTAAGTCTTCACAAGGTTGCCACACACTGTTGTTGGTATGTTGGCCCATTCCTCCATGCAGATCTCCTCTAGAGCAGTGATGTTTTTGGCTTTTCGCTTGGCAACACGGACTTTCAACTCCCTCCAAAGGTTTTCTATAGGGTTGAGATCTGCAGACTGGCTAGGCCACTCCAGGACCTTGAAATGCTTCTTACGAAGCCACTCCTTCGTTGACCTGGCGGTGTGCTTTGGATCATTGTCATGTTGAAAGACCCAGCCACGTTTCATCTGCAATGCCCTTGCTGATGGAAGGAGGTTTGCACTCAAAATCTCACGATACATGGCCCCATTCATTCTTTCATGTACCCAGATCAGTCGTCCTGGCCCCTTTGCAGAGAAACAGCCCCAAAGCATGATGTTTCCACCACCATGCTTTACAGTAGGTATGGTGTTTGATGGATGCAACTCAGTATTCTTTTTCCTCCAAACACGACAAGTTGTGTTTCTACCAAACAGTTCCAGTTTGGTTTCATCAGACCATAGGACATTCTCCCAAAACTCCTCTGGATCATCCAAATGCTCTCTAGCAAACTTCAGACGGGCCCGGACATGTACAGGCTTAAGCAGTGGGACACGTCTGGCACTGCAGGATCTGAGTCCATGGTGGCATAGTGTGTTACTTATGGTAGGCCTTGTTACATTGGTCCCAGCTCTCTGCAGTTCATTCACTAGGTCCCCCCGCGTGGTTCTGGGATTTTTGCTCACCGTTCTTGTGATCATTCTGAGCCCACGGGGTGGGATTTTGCGTGGAGCACCAGATCGAGGGAGATTATCAGTGGTCTTGTATGTCTTCCATTTTCTAATTATTGCTCCCACAGTTGATTTCTTCACTCCAAGCTTGTTGGCTATTGCAGATTCAGTCTTCCCAGCCTGGTGCAGGGCTACAATTTTGTTTCTGGTGTCCTTTGACAGCTCTTTGGTCTTCACCATAGTGGAGTTTGGAGTCAGACTGTTTGAGGGTGTGCACAGGTGTCTTTTTATACTGATAACAAGTTTAAACAGGTGCCATTACTACAGGTAATGAGTGGAGGAAAGAGGAGACTCTTAAAGAAGAAGTTACAGGTCTGTGAGAGCCAGAAATCTTGTTTGCTTGTTTCTGACCAAATACTTATTTTCCACCATAATATGCAAATAAAATGAAAAAAAAAAACAGACAATGTGATTTTCTGGATTTTTTTTTCTCAGTTTGTCTCCCATAGTTGAAGTCTACCTATGATGTAAATTACAGACGCCTCTCATCTTTTTAAGTGGTGGAACTTGCACTATTGCTGACTGACTAAATACTTTTTTGCCCCACTGTATAATGACGGTGAATCAAGAAGAAAAAACACTAACACAGATAGAAAGATAGACTGAGCAAATGATGGGGCCCAAGCTAACTAGATAGGACAGGATAGAAAAGCTGCTGTCTGCAATCCCCCAAAAACCCAATCAAAACAAGAGCCAACAGACTGACAGGGAAAAAGGCCCTGAAGACGCTAAGCTTCAAAAAGACTATGTCAGTACTCAGGTATTTTCTGAAGACAGAGCAAAAAGACACAAAGGAATTCAGCTCACCCCAGCAGGGAATGGCAGAATCCAAAAAAGCAAGGCAAAATAAAACCAAAACACAAATGCAAAAAACAAGGCAGAAAACTTAGCTTTTGAGGAGCAGGAATCAGACTGGTCTCCTAGAATCCCTCAGAGAAATCACCAGCGAGGCAGAAGGGCGTCAGCTGCCTTATATCCAGTCAGCAATTCCCGTCACCCAGTCATCCTCTACCAGCTCAGGTGTTTGGTAATCAGGCTCACTACCTTCCTTCACCAGAAGAGGGAGTTCACCAGACCTCAATGGTGAAGGGGAAAATGAACTCATAACACCCAACGATATATAATGCCTTTATCCCGTAGAATCTTTGTAAAAGGGGTGAATTCTCTCCTCCTCGCAAGCGTGCCAGCTGAGAGGTCTGGGAATACCGAAAGGTGAGCAAATCTGTCTGGCAGGGAAGGTTTCTTCTTTAAACCAAGCAGGAAGGCCTCCTTTGTTTTATAGAAGTGAATGCGGGCAATAGTATCTCTGGGAATCGAAGGGTTAAGTCCTTGAGGCTTAGGGATTCTGTGAATCCGGTCCACTAAGATATCTCTCCCTTCTGCTTCAGGCACAACAGCTTGAATAAAGTCCTGTAACAGGGGGAGCAAATCTTTATCATGTACTTCTTCTGGTATTCCTCTTATTCTAACATTGTTTCTCCTGGATCTGTCCTCCAGGTCCAGCATTTTAGATGTTAACTTGTGGACTTCAGCTTTAAGCTCCTCATGCTCATCTATCAGTGCATTGTGGGACCCTGTTAACTCCTCCATTTTGTTCTCTAAATGATCTGTGCGGTTCCCTATAGCTCCTACTTCCCCCTTCAGCTCTGCCAACATGCTCTTTATATCATTTTGCATAGATTTCCTGAAAGCTGCAAAGAGGGATTTCATCTCCTCCTTTGTGACAGGCTGGTTGTCAGGGCTTGCCATTTCCACAGTGCCCGCAGTCTCCATGGAGCCTTCTCTGTTTGAGGCAGAGAAAGTAGCAGAACGTGCTGATCCTGCAGACTTTGCAGCATGAAGGGAGGCAGCAGCCATCTTAGAACTCCTCTCCAGCCTGGAGCCTCTGGCAAAGAAGTCAGATACCTTTCTGGGGGAGCTCCGGAGCCCGGTTTTGGACCGCCTCATCTGATCCCAGGGTGATACTAAGTGCCTGGAGAAAGATTCACCGCTGAAGGAACTGCCGGTAAGATGTGTGAGCCGCTTCACCACCTGAAGTCGTCAGAGCTCCTGGATTATGTGACCAGCACCATGCTCTGCTAGGCCACGCCCCCTGGATGATATTTTGATCTTTTCTAGTGATTGGGATTCTCATGTGGAACACGTCCGGACTGTGTTCCGGATTTTCAGGGAGAATTCCCTGTTTGTTAAGGGATCGAAATGCCTCTTTGGTTTACAGAGGATTTCATTTTTGGGATTTATCTTATCTCCATCGACTATTGAAATGGACCCGGCCAAGGTACAGGCCATTTATGATTGGGTTCAGCCTACTTCTTTGAAGGCCATCCAGAAGTTTTTGGGTTTTGCTAATTTCTATCGTAAATTTATAGGTAATTTTTCTGGTATTGTCAAACCACTGACTGATCTGACCAAGAAGGGCGCTGATGTGCTGAATTGGTCTCCTGAGGCTATCCCAGCATTTCAGGAGCAAGAATTTGATTTATCTGGAGTTGGCCAAACGCTTGAATCCTAGACAGGCTAGATGGGCCTTGCTTTTCACGCGTTTTAATTTTGTGGTCTCTTTTCTTCCGGGCACTAAGAATGTTAAGGCAGATGCCCTTTCTAGGAGTTTCTTTGCCGATTCTCTTAGTGTGACCGAGCCTACTACCATCCTAGGTGAAGGGGTAGTTCTTTCTGCCATTTCGCCCGATTTGAGACGCGCCCTGGAGGAATTTCAGGAGGATAAACCTGAGCGTTGCCCTATGGGAAAATTGTATGTTCCTGACCAGTGGAGAAAGAGAGTGATGTCTGAAATTCATTGCTCCGCATTGGCTGGTCATCCAGGTATTTTTGGTACCGGAGATTTGGTGAGTCGGTCCTTTTGGTGGCCTGCCTTATCTCGTGACGTCAGGAATTTTGTACAGTCCTGTGGGACTTGTTCTCGGTCTAAACCCTGTTCTCGTTCTAGTGGGTTGCTGATGCCCTTGCCGGTGCCCAAGAGGCCATGGACCCATATCTCAATGGATTTTATTTCTGATCTTCCTGTCTCTCAGAGAATGACTGTTATCTGGGTGATTTGTGATAGATTTTCGAAGATGGTCCATCTTGTACCACTCCCAAAGTTGCCATCTTCCTCTGAGTTGGTGCCCTTGTTTTTACAACAGGTGGTTCGGTTACATGGGATTCCTGAAAACATTGTGTCCGACAGAGGAGTCCAGTTTGTTTCCAGATTCTGGAAAGCCTTTTGTTCCAATCTGGGAATTCAGTTATCCTTCTCCTCCGCGTTTCATCCCCAGACCAATGGACAGACTGAGAGAACAAACCAGACCTTGGAGTCTTATTTGAGATGTCTTATATCTGCTAATCAGGATGATTGGGCCTCATTTTTGCCCTTGGCCGAATTTGCACTGAACAATAGAGCTAGTTCTGCCACTTTGATGTCACCCTTTTTCTGTAATTTTGGGTTTCATCCTCGATTCTCTTCAGGGCAAGTGGAATCTTCGTCCTGCCCAGGTGTGGACACTGTGGTTAAGAGAATGCAGCAGATATGGGACCAAGTGGTGGATAAGTTGTCACTCTTTCAGGAAAAGGCCCAGTGATTTTCCAACCGGCATAGGACCATTGGTCCCCGGTTTAAAGTGGGTGATATGGTTTGGTCGTCGTCTAAGAATATTCCGATGAAGGTTGCATCTCCTAAATTTAAGCCAAGATTTATTGGTCCTTATAAGATGTTGGAAATTCTTAATCCTGTTTCGTTTCGATTGGCTCTTCTAGTTATGTTCAAGATCCATAACGTTCTTCACAAATCTCTGTTGAAGAGGTTTGTTGAGCCAGTGGTTCCTATGGCAGCACCTCCTGACCTTGTAATGGTTGAAGGCAATGTGGAATATGAGGTAGAGAAAATATTGGATTCTGGTTTGGTTAGACGGAGACTCCAGTATTTGGTCAAATGGAAGGGTTATGGTCAGGAGGATAATTCTTGGGTCTCTGCCTCTGATATTCATGCCTATAGATTGGATCGTGCTTTTCACCGGGTCCATCCTGATCGGCCTGGTGGCGTGGATGAGGGTTCGGTGACCCCTCCTCAAGGGGGGGTACTGTTGTGAGCTCATTCTCTGGTTCACCAGTTGTGAGTTCTCCTTCCAGACTCCTTCTGGTGGTGACAGGAGGTAGTGAGGCTGATTTGATCGGTGGAGATCTGCCACCTGAGAATGAGGATGACGATTGGACCTCAGGAGTCTCAGATTGGATTTAAGACAGCCAACGCCCTATTCTGTTGCTGGTGATTCCTTCTGGCTTGTCAGCTCTTGGTTTTCAGCTCTGTTCCAGTCATCTAAAGCTAAGTTTTTCTGCTAATGTTCACACTTGATTTTGTTGGTCTATTCAGTTTTTTGTGTGGTCAGCCAGCCCCGGCTGGGGACCGTGCTGAATTTCCACTCTTATTTATCTGTATTTGCCAATTTGCTTTTTGTCCCTTACTAGTTTGGCCTCTTTTTGCTCTGTCTCAGAATATTTCAGAGTGCTGATATAGTGGGAGAAGTCTAGTGACTTCAGGGTTAATTTTGCTATCAGAAGTGTTGGACATTATTTTTGTAGGGTTTTCGGCAGGTTGCAGACAGTGTCTTTCCTTTCCTTTCTAGTTAGTTTGGGCCCCATCGTTTGCTCAGCCAATTTTCCTGCCTGTGTTTGTGCTTTCATCTTGTTTCACCGTCAATACATGTGTGGGGGCTGTCTTTCCTTTGGGGTCTGCTCTGGGGCAGTTAGTTTTCCCCTTTTCTTGCTTTAGGCTTATTTAGTCCTCCGGCCATGATGAGGCATCTAGGATCATCGTAGTTACGCTCCATGGCTGCTGCTAGTTGTGTGGTAGGATCAGGGATCTGCAATCTGCATAGTTACCAACCTTTCTGGTTTTCTGTGACTTAGCTTGTTTTGCTTTTTTCTCTTCGGTGACCCATTCGTAACAGGCTCCAATCTGAAGTTCCACCTCTTCGGTGGCCAGAGTAACAGACTCCCGCAAGGTTTGACCATCGACCGAAGCAATCTGCCAAGGGGTCTCCAGGGATCTGACAGGGATACGAATTCTCCTAACTGCCTCGAACTGAATAAAGTTGCCAGCTGCACCCAAATCTATGTAAGCCCACTCAGAAGATCGTTTGGGACCTAGGTGCAAAAGAACGGAAAGGGTCAAGGGTAGAAAGGAATCACAAATACCTAGTGAGGCCTCTCTTACCTGTCCTAGGCGGAGGTGTTTCCCGGGTGTATAGGACAGGAGCGAAGGAAGTGGGATGCACTCCCACAATAGAAGCAAAGCCTCTATTCGACCCTCTCTCTCGGCGCTCCTCCACCGGCTTGAGACGATCCACTTGCATGGGTTCCGGTGCAGTGGCCGCAGAGGCTGACACTGGGTGAGAGCGGGCGGACTACGAGCAGCTGGAAGAAAGTGAGATCTCTCTAGCTACCTCTTGGGATCGCTCCTGAAAGCGTAGGTCGATGCAGGGAGCCAAGGAGATCAGATCATCCAGGGAAGTAGGAGTGTCCCGACCTGCAAGTTCGTCCTTGATTCAACCAGAGAGACCCCACCAAAAGGCTCCTACCAAGGCCTCATTGTTCCAACCCAACTCTGAGGACAGGGTGCAGAACCAAATGGTGTACTGACCTACCGAGAGCGTGCCCTGGTGGAGATTAAAAAGCACCTCGGTAGTAGAGACCAGGTGGCCCGGTTCGTCGAACAACTTACGAAAGGTGTCCAAAAAAATGGAGAGTTGGGAGACAATGGGGTCATCCCGTTCCCAGAGAGGGCTCACCCAAGCTAAGGCCTCACCCTCTAAGTGGGAAACAACAAAGGCCACCTTGGTCTGGTCAGTGGGGTACTGCTGAGGTGACAGCTCGAAGTGTAGCTGACATTGGTTTAGGACCCCCTGCACAATTTGAGGTCGCCATTATACCATGTGGGTTTCGCCAAACGGGGTGGTGGGTGCGGGGTCGCAGCTTGGGCCGGGGCAGAGGCCACAGTCTGGAGGGCCAGGAGACGGTTATCCACTGAGGCCATGTGATTGAGAATATGGGCCTGAGTGTCACGCTGCTGTGCGAGCTCCTGCTGGAGACCAGCCATCTGGGGAGCGCTTGCAGGGTAGGAGGCCTGTAAGGACGACAGACGGGATTCCATCGATTTGAGGAAGGACATTATCCTCGTCTGATTCTCCCGTAAGAACAGGAGTTCTTTTTGAGGCGGGGTCGAGGTACTAGCAGGGTCCATGGCCTGATTATGCTGTGAGACTGGGAGTACTCCAGGGGTGAACCCTCAGGACCGCGACGACGAACCTCCCTCGAGCGAACTGGCCAGGTGTACCACCCCCTATACAGGGAGCGTTAGGGGCAGGCCCAGGGGAGACTATCGCCGCGGAAGCTGATACCTGGGGACAGCCGGAGGGAAGCACAGGCGGGGGCCGGACGGGCAGGCAGAAGGGAGATGGCAACGACCACAGGGGAAACTGCTGTGGCCCCGGGGAGGTAGGTAGACGGCAAGGGTGGAGGCAGGAACAGGCAATAGGAGAGACACTGACGCAGGTGGACACAGGCTGGAATGGACAGGACCTGGAAGGGAACACAGGGAGGTCACAAGTGGAGAAAAGACAGAGGACCAGGAAGGGTACAGAGCACAGAGACAGGGGGAACGCAGGAGCGCGTGGACCGGAGATCAAGCGTGAACCACAGTTGATACTCAGGCTCTGAGCATGGGGTGAGGCTGCCTGATATAGGCGCTTGCAGCAGGACTTCCGGGTCAGGGTACACCTAGGATCATGGAGGCCAAGGGATAGGGCGGCTCAGTCTGGGGGAGGCGTGCCGAAGTGTATGGCACGATATGCTCCTGTGTACCTGACAGGGGACAGAGGCCGGCTGCTGGACCGGAAGTGGGTAAGTTGATTGAAAAGCGCCTGCAGTGGGGGCGGGCCGAGAGTGTCAGAAACACCACACTGAACTTGCTCACTGAGCCAGTGCGCGTGTCCTGAGTAAAGCGAACTGTGCTCAAAGATACCTGTGGAGCGGGCAGCAGCCAAGTAGATGCGTACTTCAGAGCCGCAGGACCTGAAGCACGTGACTGCTAGGGGCGTGGCCAAAACTCCTGAGAGCTAGGAGCTGCAAGAGAACTCCTAGCAGGGTAACTGCGAGACAAAGTAACCAAGGGGCATAGACAGGGAGGATAGTCAGGACGTAGCCAATGAGTCATACACAGAAATAGCTGCAAGGTACAAGAGGGGCGAGCAGAGAGTAGTCAGATCACAGGCAATGAGTCATACACAGAGAGGATAGCACAGTACAGAATCAACAGGCAAACTCACAACGGGAAACAGAACCGGGTCAGAACCATATAAACAAGCTATAACAACGAACAAGCACAGGCACACAGAGGTCAGCACACTCTGCCAAAGGCAAAAGTATAACTGGCAGGGATTGGAGCTTCCCAGGGGTTTAAGAAGCTCTCCCAGAACCAGAAAGAGGCCACAATCATTAACCCCAGGTGTGCAGGTCAAAACCTGCACTGAGCTCCAGACATTAACCCCTGACGTGCAGCTCAAACACCTGCACTGGGATCATGACAGTACCCCCCTCTCAATAGGGGGCCTCTGGACCCCCAGGCTTCCCCGGGTACTTGACATGGAAAGCCCGAACAAGGCGATCTGCATGTACAGAGCGAGCAGGGACCCATGAGCGCTCCTCTGGTCCATATCCCTTCCAGTGGATCAGGTACTGCAAAGAGCGGCGCACCCGCCGAGAGTCCACAATATGTCTGACCTCATACTCCAATTGACCCTCCACCAGCACTGGAGGAACAACAGGCTCGGAGTCCTCTTTGACAGACCCTACGGATTTCAACAGAGATTTATGGAACACATTGGATATTTTTAAGGAGGCGGGGAGACGCAACCTATATTCCACTGGGTTGACTATCTCCATAATCTCGTACGGACCAATGAACTTTGGTCCCAACTTAGCTGATGGTACCTTTAAGTTGATGTTACGTGTGGAAAGCCAAACCTTCTCTCCCACCTGAAACATGTCTCCCGAGGCTCTCTTTTTGTCAGCAAAATATTTGTACCTCCCCTGGGCCCGAGAGATATTACACTGGACTTCAGCCCAGAGGTTTTTTAACCGTTGAACAGACCCCTCTACCCCTGGACAACCGGAATCCACCCGTGAAAACTCCCCAAAATGCGGATTAAACCCATAGTTAATCAGGAATGGGGACATGTTGGTGGACTGACTCACCCGGTTGTTAAAAGCGAATTCCGCCACCGGTAACGCATCACACCAATCCTCCTGTCTGGCGGAGGTCAGACACCTGAGAATTTGTTCCAGCTATTGATTGGTGCGTTCTGTCTGGTAATAAAATCCATGGAAAGATGAGTCCATGGCCTATCAGGAACCGGTAAAGGTATGAGTTCCCCAGCCGGCTGGTTATGCGAGCTTTTGGAACGGGCACACACGCCACAAGCAGAAACAAATTCCTTGACATCGGACTTTAATGAAGGCCACCAAAAACACCTGGCTACTGCCTCTCTAGTGGCCGTGATACCTGGATGAGCACTCAGCCTAGACTCATGAAACTCCTGCAGAAGTCTAGGCCGCAATTAATCTGGAACACAGATAGCACAGTACCGAATCAACAAGCAAACTCACAACGGGAAACAGAACCGGGTCAGAACCATATAAACAAGCTATAACAACGAACAGGCACAGGCACACAGAGGTCAGCACACTCAGCCAAAGGCAAAAGTATGCGAAAATGAGGATGAGTGACCTCATGGAGATCAACATCCAACACTGCGGAGACACCATCACATGTTTCTCAATGCAGTGATTCTAGAGCAATGCCCCCATCCCTTATGGGAAATATGCAAAAACATGTAAATCAACAGCCGCGGAGACACCATCACATGTTTCTCAACGCAAGCAATGACTAGCCAGGTCTTTCACCGGGAAGGAACAACCACGGGAAGGGCAGTCTCCAATGAAGGAAACCACCTATGCCAAAACATGGTATCCATCCACAGACAGCTGTTTCGGGGTATTGCCCCTCATCAGTGTGGAGTAGGAAACTGGCTAGTAGGAGCAATGCCTAGTAAAAGACTGCGAAAATGAGGATGAGTGACCTCATGGAGATCAACATCCAACACTGCGGAGACACCATCACATATTTCTCAACGCAGTGATTCTAGAGCAATGCCCCCATCCCTTATGGGAAATATGCAAAAACATGTAAATCAACAGCCGCGGAGACACCATCACATGTTTCTCAACGCAAGCAATGACTAGCCAGGTCTTTCACCGGGAAGGAACAACCACGGGAAGGGCAGTCTCCAATGAAGGAAACCACCTATGCCAAAACATGGTATCCATCCACAGACAGCTGTTTCGGGGTATTGCCCCTCATCAGTGTGGAGTAGGAAACTGGCTAGTAGGAGCAATGCCTAGTAAAAGACTGCGAAAATGAGGATGAGTGACCTCATGGAGATCAACATCCAACACTGCGGAGACACCATCACATGTTTCTCAACGCAAGCAATGACTAGCCAGGTCTTTCACCGGGAAGGAACAACCACGGGAAGGGCAGTCTCCAATGAAGGAAACCACCTATGCCAAAACATGGTATCCATCCACAGACAGCTGTTTCGGGGTATTGCCCCTCATCAGTGTGGCGTAGGAAACTGGCTAGTAGGAGCAATGCCTAGTAAAAGACTGCGAAAATGAGGATGAGTGACCCCATGGAGATCAACATCCAACACTGCGGAGACACCATCACATGTTTCTCAACGCAGTGATTCTAGTAGGAGCAATGCCTAGTAAAAGACTGCGAAATCCTCATCCTCATTTTCGCAGTCTTTTACTAGGCATTGCTCCTACTAGCCAGTTTCCTACTCCACACTGATGAGGGGCAATACCCCGAAACAGCTGTCTGTGGATGGATACCATGTTTTGGCATAGGTGGTTTCCTTCGTTGGAGACTGCCCTTCCCGTGGTTGTTCCTTCCTGGTGAAAGACCTGGCTAGTCATTGCTTGCGTTGAGAAACATGTGATGGTGTCTCCGCGGCTGTTGATTTACATGTTTTTGCATATTTCCCATAAGGGATGGGGGCATTGCTCTAGAATCACTGCGTTGAGAAACATGTGATGGTGTCTCCGCAGTGTTGGATGTTGATCTCCATGAGGTCACTCATCCTCATTTTCGCAGTCTTTTACTAGGCATTGCTCCTACTAGCCAGTTTCCTACTCCACACTGATGAGGGGCAATACCCCGAAACAGCTGTCTGTGGATGGATACCATGTTTTGGCATAGGTGGTTTCCTTCATTGGAGACTGCCCTTCCCGTGGTTGTTACTTCCCGGTGAAAGACCTGGCTAGTCATTGCTTGCATTGAGAAACATGTGATGGTGTCTCCGCGGCTGTTGATTTACATGTTTTTGCATATTTCCCATAAGGGATGGGGGCATTGCTCTAGAATCACTGCGTTGAGAAACATGTGATGGTGTCTCCGCAGTGTTGGATGTTGATCTCCATGAGGTCACTCATCCTCATTTTCGCAGTCTTTTACTAGGCATTGCTCCTACTAGCCAGTTTCCTACTCCACACTGATGAGGGGCAATACCCCGAAACAGCTGTCTGTGGATGGATACCATGTTTTGGCATAGGTGGTTTCCTTCATTGGAGACTGCCCTTCCCGTGGTTGTTCCTTCCCGGTGAAAGGCAAAAGTATAACTGGCAGGGATTGGAGCTTCCCAGGGGTTTAACCCCTTACCTACAATTGACGTAATATTCCGTCCATGTGACCCTGGACCTAATTACCATGGACGGAATATTACGTCACCGCGATCAGCGGCGCCCACGTGGTGAGCGCCGCTGATCGCGGCCGAGTGTCAGCTAATTATCATAGCTGACACCCTGCACAATGTGTCAGGGGCGGTCACGGACCGCCTCCGACACGTTAACCCCTTGCACACCGCGATCAAACACGATCACGGTGTACCGGGGGTTAAAGGGAAGCATCGGCAGGGAGGGGGCTCCCTCCTTGCTTCCCTGAGCCCCCCACGGCAGCGCAATGTGCAGCGCTGCTGCGGGGGATTCCTTTCCTGCAGGTCCCCGGATCCAATATGGCGACGGGGACCTCCGGGGGCCTGCAGGAAGCTGGCTTCCTTAGTGCTTGCAAAGCGCAGGCATGAGGAAGCCTGTGCAGTGCCTGTGACAGATCGCTGATCTGTCACAGTGATCTGTGATATGACAGATCAGCGATCTGTCACAGGACAGTAATGTCCCCCCTGGGACATTGTAATAAAGTAAAAAAAAAAAAAGTGTAAAAATAATTTTAAAAAAATCGCTAAATAAATAAAAAAAAAAAAAAATATTCCCCAATAAATTCATTTTTTGGAAATGAAAAAAACACACAATAAAAGTACACATATTTGTTATCGCCGCGTCCATAACGACCCGCCCTATAAAACTGTCCCAATAGTTAACCCCTTAAGCGAACCCCTTAAAAAATAAAAAACGAAGCAAAAAATGATTTATTATCATACCGCCGAACAAAAAGTGCAATAACGCGCGATCAAAAAGATGCATATAAATATCCATGGTACCGCTGAAAACGTCATCTTGTCCCGCAAAAAACGAGCCACCATACAGCATCATCAGCGAAAAAATAAAAAAGTTATAGCTCGCAGAATAAAGTGATGCAAAAATAATTATTTTTTATATAAAATTGTTTTCATTGCATAAAAGCGACAAAACATAAAAAAACTACCTAAATGAGGTATCGCTGTAACCGTACTGACCCAAAGAATAAAACAGCCTTATAAATTTTACCGCACCCGGAACGGCGTAAACGCACCACCCAAAAGAAATTCATGAAACTCTGGTTTTTGTAAATTCTGCATCCCTAAAAACGAAATAAAAAGCGATCAAAAAATGTCACATGCCCAAACATGATACCAATAAAAGCGTCAACTCGTCCCGCAAAAAATAAGACCTCACATGACTCGGTGGGTCAAAATATGGAAAAATTATAGCTCTCAATATGTGGTGATGCAAAAACTATTTTTACAATAAAAAGCGTCTTTTAGCGTGCGACAGCCGCCAAACATAAAAACCGCCATAAATAGTAAATCAAACCCCCCGTTATCACCCCCTTAGTTAGGGAAAAATAATAAAATTAAAAAAATGTATTTATTTCCATTTTCCCATTAGGGTTAGGGCTAGGGTTAGGGCTAGGGTTAGGGTTAGGGCTAGGGTTAGGGTTAGGGCTAGGGTTAGGGTTAGGGTTGGGGCTAGGGTTAGGGTTAGAATTGGGGGTTTCCACTATTTGCGCACATCAGGTGCTCTCCAAACGCAACATGGCGTCTGATCTCAATTCCAGCCAATTCTGCGTTGAAAAAGTCAAATGGTGCTCCTTCCCTTCCAAGCTCTGCCATGCACCCAAACAGTGTTTTACCCCCTCATGTGGGGTATCAGCCTACTCAGGACAATTTGCAAAACAACTTTTGGGGTCCTATTTCTCCTGTTTCCCTTAGGAAAATAAAAATTTGGGGGCAAAAATATCATTTTTGTGTAAAAAAAATATTTTTTCTATTTTCACGCCTTGGCGTTATAAACTTCTGTGAAGCACTTGGGGTTCAAAGTTCTCACCACACATCTAGATAAGTTCCTTAGGGGGTCTAGTTTCCAAAATGGTGTCATTTGTGGGGGGTTTCCACTGTTTTGGTACATCAGAGGTTTTC
Source organism: Dendrobates tinctorius (assembly GCF_039654945.1). Lineage (NCBI taxonomy): Eukaryota > Metazoa > Chordata > Amphibia > Anura > Dendrobatidae > Dendrobates > Dendrobates tinctorius. The sequence continues at coordinate 9,019,898 of NW_027361758.1, forward strand.
CAATCGCGACATGATGTCCGATCTCAATTCCAGCCAAAAACATCAAATGGCGCTGCTTCCCTTCAGAGCTCTGCCATGCGCCCAAATAGTGGTTTACCCCCACATGTGGGGTATCAGCGTACTCAGGACAAATTGCACAATAACTTTTAGGGTCCTGTTACCCTTGGGAAAATAAAAATTGGGGTGAAAAGATCGTTTTTGTGGAAAAAATATGATTTTTTAATTGTACCGCTGTACGTTATAAACTTCTGTAAAGCCCTTGTGGGTTCAAAGTTCTCACCTCATATCTAGATAAGTTCCTTGGGGGGGTCTAGTTTCCAAAATGGGGTCATTTGTAGGGGGTTTCCACTGTTTAGGTACATCAGGGACTCTCCAAACGTGACATGGCGTCCGATCTGAATTCCAGCCAATTTTGCATTGAAAAAGTCAACGCCGCTCCTTCCATTCTGAGCTCTGCCATGCGCCGAAACAGTCGTTCCCCCCACATATCAGGTATCAGCCTACTCAGGACAAATTGCACAATAACATTTGCAGTCCAATTTCTCCTGTTACCCTTGGTAAAATAAAAAAAATTGAACCTGAAGTATTTTTTTTGTGAAAAAAAGTTAGATGTTCATTTTTTTTTTAAATATTCAAAAAAATTCCTGTGACGCACCTAAAGGGTTAATAAACTTCTTGAATGTGGTTTTGAGCACCTTAAGGGGTGCAGTTTTTAGAATGGTGTCACTTTTGGGTATTTTCTATCATATAGACCCCTCAAAGTGGCTTCAAATGTGATGTGGTCCTAAAAATAAAATGGTGTTGTAAAAATGAGAAATCGCTGGTCAACTTTTAACCCTTATAACTTCCTAACAAAAAAAAATTTTGGTTCCAAAATTGTGCTGATGTAAAGTAAACATGTGGGAAATGTTAGTTATCAAGTTTTTTGTGTGCCGTATCTCTGTGATTTAAGGGCATAAAAATTCAAAGTTGGAAAATTGCGAAATTTTCAAAATTTTCGCCAAATTTCCGTTTTTCTCACAAATAAGCACAAGTTATTTGAATGAAATTTTACCACTAACATGAAGTACAATATGTCACAAGAAAACAATGTCAGAATCACTGGGATCCATGTGTCATGTCGGACGCTGTTCACACCACAGCGTCCGGCAGGCAGAGGTAGTTCCACCTCCAGCCACTATAGCCTCAGTGGCGCCGGCTTGATCTTCAGGCTCTCGGGGGTTAATCCTGCTGGAGACCAGGTTGGAAGGTTAGTCACGCCCACGGTCTTTAAATAGTCATACTGGCATATGGGCGTCGCCGATTATAGCTTGTGTTTTCATACCAAGTGGTTCCGGTCTGGAGTGGAGGTGTTGCAGAGAGAGAGATTCGTATCTGGTGTCGTATGATCCGTCGTTATCCTTTCTCCTTCCCATATTTGTGTTTAGTTGTGCCCTGTTCACATTACTGTATATTCCTCTGTGTGTGCGGCGCAGTGCAGTTTAAGTTCTCCCTGTCTGTCTTATTTGTGTGGGAGCTTTGGTGGTGTGTCTCCTCACTGGGTGGAGGGTGGAGGGTTAAGTGCAGGGCTGAGCAGGAGATAAGGAAAGGGTGGAGGCTCAGGCATTTCCACCTTCAGCAAAAACCCTGGGTTGAGGGTCAGACAGGGTTTCCCCTAGTGAAAGGGACACCACAGGGGCCCCGGGTATTTCTGCCTTAGTTGTCCTAAGCCCCGCGTGACATTATAATCGGCCCACATTTTTTCAGGAGTCCATGGATCCATTAGATTCCATAACCCGCCAGTTGGCGGCGCTGTCCTTACAGGTCTCCGAGTTGAAAGGGGCAGTTCAGCAGCAGGGCCTGGTAGTAGCAGAGGTGCAGGTGTGGTTGAAGTAGATGAGTCCCCTGAACCTATGCAGATTGCTGGCGTGGCACAGGTTCAGCCTCGCGCTCCGGGATTCCGGAAGCCCGGAGCATGTTTCTACTGTGGTAAAGGAGGTCATTATGTTAACGTTTGCCCGGTACTACCTAAGAGGGTCACACCGGCGGAAAACTGTTAAGCTCAGAGGGTATGGAGGAGACCCAACTGAGCGTATGCATATCCTCCATGATGGTATCTCAATGTATGCTCCCTGCCAAGGTTATTATCGCCGGCAGAGAGCTACCTATATCAGTGTTTGTGGATAGCGGTTCCGCTACCAATCTCATAGATGAGGAGTTTGCACACACCGCCGGGTTTAAGATCGAAAAACTTCCTCACCCCATACAGGTGGTGACCATTAATGCTGTTCCCCTCCCTCAAGGGGAGATTACTGAGTTTGTGGCAGAGGTGAAACTCCACATTGGGGTCCTACATTCTGAGTCGGTTACATGTAGGGTCCTCCGTAATCTCCCAGCTCAAATGGTCCTGGGTTTTCCATGGCTGTCCAGGCACAACCCGGTAATTGATTGGAAAACTCAGGACATAGTGCAATGGAGTGGTTTCTGCCAAGACAATTGCTTGGCCACATGTGTGTCCGCCGTGACGCCCAGCCTGCCGGAGGCTTTGCAGGATTTCGCGGATGTTTTCTCTGAGAAGGGTTGCTCAGAACTGCCTCCACATAGAGCCTATGACTGTGCGATTAGGTTAAAACCCGGGGCCAAATTACCTAAGGCCAGGATGTTTAATATTTCTGGTCCTGAGAGGCAAGCTCTGAAAGACTACATCGCGGAGAGTCTGAGCAAAGGACACATCCGGCCTTCGTCCTCGCCTGTAGCCGCGGGGTTTTTCTTCATTAAGAAGAAAGATGGGGGGTTACGCCCGTGTCTGGATTTCCGAGAGTTAAACCAGATTACTATCCGTGATCCCTACCCAATGCCGTTGATCCCGGATTTGTTCAACCAGGTAGCGGGGGCGAAATGGTTTTCCAAGCTGGACCTCAGGGGGGCGTATAACCTCATAAGGGTCCGTCAGGGGGATGAGTGGAAGACGGCGTTTAACACTCCTGAGGGTCATTTTGAGAGTCTGGTTATGCCGTTTGGGTTGACCACCGCGCCTGCCGTTTTCCAACATTTTATTAATGATGTATTTGCTCATGTCCTGGGGAGATTTGTGATTGTATACCTGGATGATATCCTCATTTATTCTAGCGATCGGGACACTCATTTGGAGCATGTTAGGCAGGTGTTACAGTTGCTCCGGGAGAACCAGCTCTATGCTAAGCTGGAAAAATGTTTATTTTTTGTCCAGGAGTTGCCCTTTTTGGGATATATTGTGTCCGCAGCCGGTTTTAAAATGGACACCGCTAAGGTGCAAGCGGTGCTGCAATGGGAGAGGCCGGAGAGTCTGAAAGCACTCCAGCGGTTCCTTGGGTTTGCGAATTATTATAGGAAATTTATAAAACACTTTTCGACTGTCGCCAAACCGCTCACGGACATGACCAAAAAGGGTGCCGATCTGGCGAACTGGCCTGAGGTGGCTATACGTGCATTTGAGCGTCTGAAGAATAGTTTTGCTTCAGCCCCCATTCTGGTGCAACCAGACGTGTCTAAACCTTTTGTGGTAGAGGTTGATGCGTCGGAGGTGGGAGTGGGGGAAGTACTGTCTCAAGGCTCGTCCTTGAGCGAGATGCATCCATGCGCCTACTTCTCCAAGAAGCTGTCGCCGGCCGAACGGAATTATGATATCGGCAACAGGGAGTTGTTGGCCATCAAACTGGCTTTTGAGGAATGGCGACACTTCTTGGAGGGGGCGGCTCACCAGGTCACAGTTATCACCGACCATAAGAATCTGCTCTATCTGGAGTCGGCCAAGCGTCTGTCTCCTAGGCAGGCTCGCTGGGCATTGTTTTTTACTCGTTTCAATTTTCTTGTGACGTACCGTCCCGGGGCTAAAAACACCAAGGCGGATGCTTTGTCTAGGTGTTTTCCGGGGGGAGAACCTCGGGAAGAGCCGGTACCCATCCTCCAGAAAGGGGTAGTGGTCTCGGCTCTCACGACGGAGGTAGAGGCGGAGATTGCCGAGGCCCAAGAGGAGGTACCACCAGGACTTCCCGCCAACAAATCATTTGTACCCCTGCATCTTCGGCTTAAGGTGTTGAAGGAACACCACAATTCGGTACTGGCTGGTCATCCAGAGGTGAAGGGCAACTTAGAGCTGGTATCGCGTCGTTTCTGGTGGCCCAAAATCCGGCAGGACGTGGTCTCGTACGTGGCAGCTTGCATCACGTGCGCTAGGGCTAAGTCACCCCGAACCCGTCCTGCTGGCACGCTACAGCCTCTGGGGGTACCCAATAGGCCATGGACAGAAATCTCCATGGATTTTATCACTGACTTGCCAGCCTCGGCAGGGAACACGGTCATCCTGGTGGTGGTTGACCGTTTTTCAAAGATGGCGCATTTTGTGGCGTTGTCTTCTTTGCCCAATGCTAAGACGTTGGCTCAGGTATTTGTGAAGGAGGTGGTCAGACTCCACGGAGTACCATCTGACATAGTATCTGATAGGGGTACGCAATTTGTGGCGAGGTTTTGGAAAGCTTTTTGCTCAAGGTTGGGGATCAAGTTGTCACATTCATCGGCGTTTCATCCACAGTCTAATGGACAAACTGAGCGCATGAACCAAAATCTAGAATAGTATTTACGATGTTTTGTGTCCGACAACCAGGAGGAGTGGTCTACTTTCCTTCCTCTGGCCGAATTCACGTTAAATAATCACCGCCAAGAGTCATCAGGAGAGTCTCCATTCTTTTGTGTGTACGGTCAACATCCTCAGTTTTGTACCTTACGTCAGGGTGACTCCGGGGGTGTCCCGGAGGAGGATCAGCTAGGAGCCCAATTGTCATCAGTCTGGAGGCGGGTGAAACAGCGTTTGTTGAGCATGAGTGCCAGGTACAAACGGGTGGCTGACAGTAGACGCGTGCCAGGTCCGGACCTGTGTGTGGGTGAATGGGTGTGGTTAGCTACGAAGAACATAAAACTCAAAATTCCATCTTTAAAACTGGGTCCAAGGTTTATTGGGCCTTTTAGGATTTCTGCCATCATTAACCCAGTGGCTTATCGGTTGGAACTTCCTGCGGTGTACAAAATACATAACGTTTTTCACAGGGCTTTATTGAAAAAGGTGGTAGGCTTGGTGGACACGACGCCGATGCCACCTCCAGTCATGGTGGATGGCAATTTAGAGTTCGAGGTCGCCAAGGTAGTGGATTCTCGAGTAGTACGCCGTACTCTTCAGTATTTGGTGCACTGGCGGGGGTATGGTCCGGAGGAGAGGTCTTGGGTTCCAGCCTCAGACATACATGCGGATCGGCTGGTCAGTTCTTTTCACCGTCGTCATCCGGACAAGCCAGGTCCTATGAGTCTTGAGGGCCCTGGGGTCCCTCGTAGAAGACGGGGTACTGTCATGTCGGACGCTGTTCACACCACAGCGTCCGGCAGGCAGAGGTAGTTCCACCTCCAGCCACTATAGCCTCAGTGGCGCCGGCTTGATCTTCAGGCTCTCGGGGGTTAATCCTGCTGGAGACCAGGTTGGAAGGTTAGTCACGCCCACGGTCTTTAAATAGTCATACTGGCATATGGGCGTCGCCGATTATAGCTTGTGTTTTCATACCAAGTGGTTCCGGTCTGGAGTGGAGGTGTTGCAGAGAGAGAGATTCGTATCTGGTGTCGTATGATCCGTCGTTATCCTTTCTCCTTCCCATATTTGTGTTTAGTTGTGCCCTGTTCACATTACTGTATATTCCTATGTGTGTGCGGCGCAGTGCAGTTTAAGTTCTCCCTGTCTGTCTTATTTGTGTGGGAGCTTTGGTGGTGTGTCTCCTCACTGGGTGGAGGGTGGAGGGTTAAGTGCAGGGCTGAGCAGGAGATAAGGAAAGGGTGGAGGCTCAGGCATTTGCACCTTCAGCAAAAACCCTTGGTTGAGGGTCAGACAGGGTTTCCCCTAGTGAAAGGGACACCACAGGGGCCCCGGGTATTTCTGCCTTAGTTGTCCTAAGCCCCGCGTGACACCATGGAAGCGTTTCAGAGTTATTACCTCATGAACTATATTTCACGAATCCGTTCATTCCTCACCCAAGAATCTGCAAAAACCCTAGTCCATGCCCTCATCATCTCTCACCTTGACTACTGCAACCTCATGCTCTGTGGCCTCCCCTCAAACACTCTTGCACCCCTCCAATCTATTCTAAACTCTGCTGCCCGACTAATCCACCTGTCCCCCCCGCTATTCCCCAGCTTCTCCCCTCTGTCAATACCTTCACTGGCTCCCAATTGCCCAGAGACTCCATTACAAAACCCTAACCATGACATACAAAGCCATCCACAACCTGTCTCCTCCATACATCTGTGACCTCGTCTCCCGGTACTTTCCCGCACGCAACCTCCGATCCTCACAAGATCTCCTTCTCTACTCCCCTCTTATCTCCTCTTCCCACAATCGCATACAAGATTTCTCTCGCACATCACCCCTACTCTGGAACTCTCTACCACAACATATCAGACTCTCACCTACCATCGAAACCTTCAAAAAGAGCCTGAAGACCCACCTCTTCCGACAAGCCTACAACCTGCAGTAACCACCGATCGACCAAACCGCTGCACGACCAGCTCTACCCTCGCCTACTGTATTATCACCCATCCCTTGAAGATTGTGAGCCCTCGCGGGCAGGGTCCTCTCTCCTCCTGTACCAGTTATGACTTGTATTGTTTAAGATTATTGTACTTGTTTTTATGTATACTCCTCCTTACATGTAAAGCGCCAAGGAATAAATGGCGCTATAACAATAAATAATAATAATAATAATAATAATAAAGGGACAGTGGTCAGAATTGTAAAAATTGGCCCGGGAGTTAACGTGAAAACCACCCTTGGTAGTGAAGGGGATAAGAAGCTCTCCCAGAACCAGAAAGAGGCCACAATCATTAACCCCAGGTGTGCAGGTCAAAACCTGCATTGAACTCCAGACATTAACCCCTGACGTGCAGCTCAAAAACCTGCACTGGGATCATGACAGAGAGAGACGGGAGCGCCGAGGAGCCCTGGGCGGCGCGGAGACAAGAGAGGTGGCCGGGACCGCCGGCGCCGTGACAGCGGGGACATCGGGAGCCGCGGCAGAGGCGGCCAGAGCAGCGGCTGCAGAGGCAGCCGGGAGAGCGGGAGCCGTGGAACAGACGGTAGGCGTGACAGCGTCCTCTTTTTATGAACAGTGTTTTCCCATTATTGCAAAGTATTATGTCTCCTTATAAATAGAACCATCCCTTACATAATGCCTTCTTGTTATTTCTTTTAATCACAGCACTTTCTCTTTACTACAGTGTCCTCTCTCATTAGATATAACATGACTGCTGATGGAGCAACATCTGATCAGCTGCCCCCCCCGATACACCTCTGGCTCTGAGTGTCACGATTCTCACAATCAGATCAATGGTTTTATTGGATGTGTGAAAACATCCATTTTACTGTATGGGATAAAGCTACGTCCGAGGAAAAATAACTTGGATGTGTGAATGTACCCTAAGTTTCCACGATGAGTATTTGGTGAGTCTTTAAAGCTGCAGTTTTTCTGCAGCATTTCTGCACCAATTAGCTAAATTAGATTACTTGCGCTTTTAATTGCATTTTTTTTACATCTGTCTTATCACATTTTTTCAGCTGTGGTTTTTGATAAATCTCCGGGTCCGGATGGCATACACCCACGAGTACTAAGAGAACTAAGTAATGTAATAGACAAACCATTATTTCTTATATTTAGAGACTCTATAGTGACGGGGTCTGTTCCACAGGACTGGCGCATAGCAAATGTGGTACCAATATTCAAAAAGGGCTCTAAAAGTGAACCTGGAAATTATAGGCCAGTAAGTCTAACCTCTATTGTTGGTAAAATATTTGAAGGGTTTCTGAGGGATGTTATTCTTTATTATCTCAATGAGAATAACTGTTTAACGCCATATCAGCATGGGTTTATGAGGAATCGCTCCTTTCAAACCAATCTAATCAGTTTTTTTGAAGAGGTTAGCTATAGACTGGACTAAGGTGAGTCATTGGATGTGGTATATCTTGATTTTTCCAAAGCGCTTGATACCGTGCCACACAAGAGGTTGGTACACAAAATGAGAATGCTGGATCTGGGGGAAAATGTGTTTAAATGGGTAAGTAACTGGCTTAGTGATAGCAGAGGGTGGTTATAAATGGTATATTCTCTAATTGGGTCGCTGTGACCAGTGGGGTACCACAGGGGTTGGTGTTGGGACCTTACTGGGTCGCTGTGACCAGTGGGGTCGGTGTTGGGACCTATTCTCTTAAACATATTTATTAACGATCTGGTAGAAGGTTTGCACAGTAAAATATCGATATTTGCAGATGATACAAAACTATGTAAAGCAGTCAATACAAGAGAAGATAGTATTCTGCTACAGATGGATCTGGATAAGTTGGGAACTTGGGCCCAAAGGTGGCAGATGCAGTTTAACAATGATAAATGTAAGGTTATACACATGGGAAGAAGGAATCAATATCACCATTACACACTGAACGGTAAACCACTGGGTAAATCTGACATGGAGAAGGACTTAGGGATCCTAGTTAATGATAAACTTACCTGGAGCAGCCAGTGCCAGGCAGCGGCTGCCATGGCAAACAGGATCATAGAGTGCATTAAAAGAGGTCTGGATACACATGATGAGAGCATTATACTGCCTCTGTACAAATCTCTGGTTAGACCACACATGGAGTACTGTATACAGTTTTGGGCCCCAGTGCTCAGGAAGGATATAAGGAAACTAGAGCGGGTACAAAGGAGGGCAACAAAATTAATAAAGGGGATGGGGGAAGTACAATACCCAGAGAGATTAGCAAAATTAGGATTATTTAGTCTAGAAAAAAGACGACTGAGGGGTGATCTAATAACCATGTATAAGTATATAAGGGGACAATACAGATATCTCTCAGAGGATCTGTTTATACCAAGGAAGGTGACGGTCACAAGGGGTCATTCTCTCCGTCTGGAGGAGAAAAGGTTTTTCCACCAACATAGAAGAGGATTCTTTACTGTTAGGGCAGTGAGAATCTGGAATTCCCTGCCTGAGGAGGTGGTGATGGCGAACTCAGTCGAAGGGTTCAAGAGAGGCCTGGATGTCTTCCTGAAGCGTAACAATATTGTATCTTAGAGTTATTGTTAGGTTCTTTAGAAGGACGTAGATCTGGGGATTTATTCTGACAGAATTTTATAGGCTGAACTGGATGGACTAATGTCTTTTTTCGGCCTTACTAACTATGTTACTATGTTACTATGTCTCTTTTTGATATGTCATTCTTTAAATAGACTACTTTATTTTAGCATCTTCCTATTGCTTAGCTTTGATAAAAGTCCATTGATAAAGTCATGTGCAGATGACGTGCTTTTATTGCGCTTCTGCTGCTGAAAAAAATCATTTTTTATCTGCTGACTTTCTTCATCTCATTCAAGTTGACATAGAAGGATTAATGGTTTGCCTTTAAATGCCTAACTGCCTTTAATTCTTAATTTCCCTTTTGCCTTTCATTTATTCTTATGACACTGCAGTTTTGGCTGTCTCCTCTTCAAGGGAAATACGCTTCTTATATATGTTCTCAATAGTCAGCCACGTGTTCTGGGTACATTGTAAACAAGGTATGACCCTGGGGTGATGGTGGGGGCCACATGAGCTCCATAGAATTACATATTGTTGTAAATGGTATAAAAGATTGCCTTGTGTTTCATTATGTCAGATAAAATGATTTGCCCATGGCCTGTGTGAGCAGTCTCTTTTGTCTCCAAGCGCTTGTAAATTAAGGGCGTAAACTCCTAATTTGGACTCACTGGTGATCTGGTATATTTGACTCTGGGTCAGAACGAAAACAGCTACAGTTTTGCGCCCAACGGGGACCGTGGAAACCAGCCTATTCGGAATCCGTGTGTGGGAGTATCCTGGGAGATTGGAACTACAAACCCAGCAGCTGGTGAGAAAATTTATTCTTACATTGGTTTGTATTTACATTCTCTCTCTGGATCTCTACATATCTCTGGGTAAGGCTGTACAACACGGTTCAAAAGAACCTACATGACCAGTGAGCAGTGAGTATGTCCGTATGAGAGTTGAATAATAGAGTAATAAGATAATATTTGTCATCTGTATTGTCTGTCAATCTGTTCTGGCAATATACTAAAATACTAACTGGTTGTGTACTGGTTGTGTACTGTGTAGCACAGAGCTGGGATAGACTCCGTGCAGTGTTGATTTTGGATTGGCAGTAAATCATATGTGGCTGTATTTTGTATAGGGCTGTGGTTTTTGGTTGTTTTGGTTTTTGTTGTTCTTGGTGTTTAAGAAGTTGGCTTTGGTGTTCTCAGAAGTGTCATTGGACACTGCTGTAGTTTAAGGTGTTAATTCCAAAGTGCAAAATAGGCAAGCTGTGTGAATCCTTGTATGTATGTCTATGAGAACCTCTGAATGAGATGAGAGATGAGTAATTGAGTATAAGGGATTTTTGCTATCTTCTCTTTGTAAAATCAAATGACCACTGAAAAATGAAAGGAGGAAAAAAAAAATCCCTGAATGAGCACGTATGAATGAATCATCACACATCATTTTGTGTCAAGAGATTGTTACCTTTCTAGTTCTTGTGGGAGATCCTGGACAAATGCGTTATAGATATTTCAAATCCACATCTGAGACTGAATGAATTGAGTAATGATATAGCTCGTGTTATATGTGGCATTACATGGTAAAGGTTCCTGGATACATTTGGCCAGAAAAGGGCAAGTCTCGGTTACACACATTATACAGTTACCTGCTCTTATAGTGAAATCCCGTGATTTTGAGAGTTTTGCAAAGATTGATTTTGATTAAGTCTAAAAGAACTGCTGCATTCTGTTAGTGTGAAGGACGCTACATTTCTAAAATTCTGTTGGGAGGGGGGAATGAAATCGCTGTGCGATTGTGTTTCTCCTCTCCTCTCTGTTATCTCTGCTGAGTGTCTAATGGGAGGATTCACGGAGGTGCGCTCAAGATTCTCTGTGCATTTTAAAGCAACAGTACTTAATTGAAGTGGAATGAAATTTTGTAAGTTGAAGTTGGAAATTGAAAGTAAAATATGGTGCCTAATTTAGAAGGAAATTGTAAGTGATTGTTTGGTCATTAATGTGTTTGAACTGCTTCTAGTTGTGTGATTGATTTGTATAGCAAATTGTGGAACAACAAAGGAGGTAGCCGACTGTATGACTGATAAAGTAGGTTAGAGGCCCATCACACCTGGGCCTTCTTACTTTAGTCAGGGTTTTTTTTTGTTGTGGGTGAGAGGCGAGGGCAAGGAGCCTTCTGGATACACCTTGGCAGGCTCACTCTGACTTGCTATGTGTGGCCTGTAAGACAAAGGTCCAGTCACACAGAAGGGCATTTCAGAAGAAAGATGAGCTGTCTAAGTTGAAGCAGCCTTCCCACGTTCCATGGAGCTGGGCTGGAAGGAAAAAGGCCTATTCCTATTCTAGCCAGCTGATCTAACGGGTGAGAGGCAGAGAGCCTTTTCGTTACATCCTGTAGGTCTACCGCGTGAGAGGAAAGGAGCCTTCCCGCTACACCTTGGCAGGCTCTCTCTGACTTGCTATGTGTGGCCTGTAAGACAAAGGTCCAGGCACACAGAGGGGCATTTCAGAAGAAAGGTGAGCTGTCGGGAGAAAAGGTTGAAGCCATGGGCAACTTTTTCTGTGTATAGTCGGTGCCCCAATGGGATCCAAGACAGCTATGCAAATTGTAAAAGACAGAGAAGAAAGGAAACAGTAAAACAAGTGGGACCAATATTGAAAAAGGCAAAAATACCACAGTGTGAATGTTTGGATGTACAAGGGCACAGTCAAGGGAAGAAAATAGCAAGTGAATAAATGATGTTTAAGAATGTGCAGCAGTATGGAAGTAAGGTGTATTATGAATGTTTTGATTGACAAAGTTTACCCAGAGACCCAGACAAAACAGATGGACTTGTAAACACTGTGGTCAGACTCAGACAAACCCAGACTGAATAGTTACTTGTGTGACCTGTGCTACTGACCTAAGCGAGTTGCGCTAAATCCTGTCCAGACAAGATCATATGTAGTGACATAACAAGCTGACATAATAGTGTTGTTAGTGGGTAATGGGGACATTGACCTTTGAGGAGTAAGCTGACAGTAGACATCAGATGACCAACCACATCAGGACCTAGAAGGGCGACTAGAATAAGAAAGATGCAGGTGTATTATCCCTGGAGCCCCTCTGACCAGCTAGCTTTGCTGAAGCAGTTGCCTGATCCTGAAAACCAACCACTCCCATTTTACAGACACATAAAGGAAATACAAGAGACATATAAGTGTACCTGAGCAGACCTAGAGAGGTTGGTGAGTGTAAAGGCAGGTGACGCACTAGGACATATAATTAAGACACACACAGATGTGGCAAAGAATCAGGCTTGGGGCATGGATGATAAATCTGCACGGTCTGGGGAGACGTACTGTGAGTCACTAAAACAATGGGCTACAGTGGAACAAACAGAGCAGTCTGTACTCCTGACTAACGTGACACAGCAAAAAGGAGAGAGTGTAGAGATGTACTTTGGATGGTTACAGCTGAAATGGGCAGACATGGGGTACATTTGCATAAACCCACTTGAATACTGGTGAATGCATTCATTGACGGTATGAACAAAGACTTACGAGACGCAGTACAGACAGCCAGACCTGAATGAAGATATGTAGATCCGAAAAGACCTCCTTAAAGGGAAGGTGACATCCAAAAAATTTTTTTTCAGCATTTGAAAAAATGTAAAGAATTAATGTTTACATTTTCTTAAAAAATATTATCATTTGTTTTTAATTTTGTAAAATATGAAAAATAATTTTAAAAAGTTTGGCATTTCCACTTGTTAACACTAGGGGGAGCAGCTACTGAAGTTTGGCACAAAAACCTAGTGCAACTAACTCACATTACTGCACTGGAGTAAATATGGGCGGAGTCTGCTGACATGGGTGTGATGTCACTCCTCTCCTCCCCTTCTGGGTGTTTGCTAAGGGAAAAGAGAGGATGATATCTAGGAACACAGTGAGCAGCCATTTTGATGGGGCCTGCAAAGTTACTGACTGTCTTTGCATGCAAAGTCTGGATCAGAACAGGCCATCAATCAGCAGAAATGTTTCCTGGATTTCTGTGGAGCAGACAAGCAGACGGTCCATCCATGTGTATAAAACACAGCACTCTATGTACAATCCCTGGCACCGAACAGGGTGCCCCCCATAGACCAGCACACTGCTCTCCTGAAATACTCTGTGCTGCTGTCACCCTGCTCCTTCCACCATATATCAGGCCCCTGTCGCCTCGCTTTCACACATCGCCAGGACAGGATCTGAGTAGAGGAATGGGGTCTTCGGTCACTGAGGATGGCAGGCAGCAAGGATTCTGGGAGCAGGGTGACAGCAGCACAGAGTATTTCAGGAGAGCAGGGTGCTGGTCTATGGGGGGGCACAGAGGGAGGTATATGAGGGAGGAGCAGGGTGACAGCAGCACAGAGTATTTCAGGAGAGCAGTGTGCTGGTCTATGGGGGGCACAGAGGGAGATATATGGTGGAGGAGCAGGGTGACAGCAGTACAGAGTATTTCAGGAGAGCAGTATCACACAGGATAGGATTAGTTACACGGCTCAGCAGTCAGTATCACACAGGATAGGATTAGATACATGGCTCAGCAGACAGTATCACACAGAAGAGGATTAGATACATGGCTCAGCAGACAGTATCACACAGGAGAGGATTAGATACACGGCTCAGCAGTCAGTAGAACACAGAAGATTAGACACATGGCTCAGCAGTCAGTATTACACAGGATAGGATTAGATACACAGCTTTGCAGTCAGTATCACATAGGATTAGATACACAGCTCAGCAGACGGTATCACACAGGATAGGATTAGATACACGGCTCAGCAGACAGTATCACACAGGAGAGGATTAGACACACGGCTCATCAGACAGTATCACACAGGAGAGGATTAGATACACGGCTCAGCAGATAGTATCACACAGGAGAGGATTAGATACATGGCTCAGCAGACAGTATCACACAGGATAGGATTAGATACATGGCTCAGCAGGCAGTATCACACAGGAGAGGATTAGATACACGGCTCAGCAGACAGTATCACACAGGAGAGGATTAGATACACGGCTCAGCAGACAGTATCACACAGGAGAGGATTAGATACACAGCTCAGCAGACAGTATCACACACGAGAGGATTAGACACACGGCTCAGCAGACAGTATCACACAGGATAGGATTAGATACACGGCTCAGCAGTCAGTATCACACAGGAGAGGTTTAGATACACGGCTCAGCAGACAGTATCACACAGGATAGGATTAGATACACGGCTCAGCAGACAGTATCACACAGGAGATGATTAGATACACGGCTCAGCAGACAGTATCACAAAGGAGAGGATTAGATACACGGCTCAGCAGACAGTATCACACACAAGAGGATTAGACACTCCTGATGCAGCTGCAATGAAAGAGATAGGGTTGGCAGCCGACTCTTGTCTCTTATGCCCAGGGACTGCCGTAAATGAGCATGGAAAGGGTCGTTCAGCAGCCAGAGAGGTAAGATGGCAGCCCCCAGTGGCTGCATTACTACAGAAAAAAAAAAATCCATACACACCACGAGTCAAGCTTAGGGGACAATATCTTTTTATACTATTTTCTTTTTTACATTAAATTATGAAAAAAACACGGCACCTTCCCTTTAAGGTAGCTAAAGTAGTTGAGCAAACAAGGACGATAAGACAAACTGTCATGTATGCTGGAGCACAAGGAAAACAGTGGAGACGTAATAAGGGACCAAGGGAGCCAGAAACAGTGAGGTGCTGGAATTGTGGTGGTTACAAAACTTATTGTTAGTAACAATACCTCTATGAATTTATTGTCATGGTGCAAAGATCTTCTCCCTGCAACACCCTTTGTATCCCATTAAGAAAAAAAAAACGAAGGGTTCCCCAGACACTTATAGAATGGTTCATGACTTAAGGGCTATTAAAGGGGTTGTCCGGGCTTTTCACATAATCTCAGTGCATATCTGGGCTGCAGAATGCTGACAATAAGTAATTTACCTTCTGTGGCCAGTTTTCAGCGTTTGCTAGATATCAGCTCTTGCTTGTAATGAAATGTTCTGGCATTGAAATGAGAACTGGTCGTTTCCTCCTACTCTACTAAAAACATGCCCTCTATAGCAACAACCCCACCCTCCATAGCTACAGGCCCTCCCCGACCACATGAACAAGCCTATCCCTCCTCACACAGTAACAAATCCTCCCCCTCTAGCAGCCTCACTGCAGAGAGCAGCTGCTCCTCCCCCAGACACACGCTGAACAGTGATCTATGGAAAGTGAAACTATTGAGGAGGAAACGACTAGTTCTCATTTCAATGCCAGAACACACCCTCCTGGACGTTTTTATTACAAGCAAGAGCTGATATCTAGCAAACCCTGCAAACTGGCCACAGAAGGTAAATTACTTATTGCCTACATTCTGCAGCCCAGATATGCACTGAGATTATGTGAAAAGCCCGGACAACCCCTTTAATGACGTTACAGAGAGTGTGACCTCAATCGTCCCTGATCCACACACATTACTGTCACAGATCACAGCAACGTCAACATGTTTTACAGTCATTGATTTGGCTAATGCATTTTTCTCTGTACCCCTGCACCCTGACTGTCAGTATATTTTTTCCTTTACTAATAAAGGTAAACAATATTGTTGGACAGTCCTCCCACAAGGGGGAAGAAATCCCCTGCCATCTATTCAGCAGCGATGGCAGGAATCCTTGAGTAGTGGCAATCACCTCATCTGCAGATTGTACTATTATAGTACGTGGATGACCTTTTGCTTTTCTGCCTGGACCAGAGGTCCTGCAGGGAAGCTACAGTTTCCTTGCTATGTTTTTTAGCAGAAAAGGGTTGCAAAGTCTCACGTGACAAATTACAGTATTGCAAACAAAAGGTGACATTTTTGGGACATTGTATTGCCGAAGGTACCAGACACCTGACTGAAGACAGAAAACAGGCAATTCAAAATCTCCCTCTACCCAGGTCACATCAGCATCTATGCACTTTCCTAGGCTTGGTGACCTACTGCAGGCCTTGGATAAGGTCTGCTTCACAAATGATGAAACCACTTTATGACTGCTTGTCATCAGACCCCTATGATCTCACTCAAGAACCAATTGATTCCTTCCACTCCCTCAAACTGCTCATTGTGTCAGCCCCGGCCTTAGGCATGCCAAACTATGACCAGCCATTTTTCTTGTTTTGCACAGAGCAGGGAGGACATGCTACCGCAATACTGACACAACAACATGGAGGGAAACAGAGACCAATAGGTTACTACTCAGCACAATTAGACCCAGTGATCAGAGGGTCACCTACGTGTGTCCCTGCAGTAGGAGCAGCTGCACTACTAATAGGAAAGGCATGTGAGATCACGCTGACTTTTCCTTTGACAATTTATTCCCCACATGACATCCATTCCATACTCGAACAAGTTCAACTAAAATATCTGTCTGTGGCCAGACAGCTCCGACTTGAATGTGCTCTACTAATTCCTGAGTATGTCACTCTCAAAAGATGTAACGTTCTGAATCCAGCCACCCTCCTGCCTGTGGATTCAGAAAAGGGGGAATTGGTGACCATATTAGCAAGTGAGGAAGAATACTTTGACATGACGCATGAACATGACTGCATAGAACTGATGAGTCAAGAGATAGTGGGTTTTGCACACGTTCATGAAAAACCTGTTCCTAATGCAGGTTTTGAGGGTTTTTTTTGTAGATGGCTCCAGATACCACCAGGATGGGCGATTCTACACTGGATATGCAGTAGTATCCTCACATGAGGTAATCCGAGCTGAACCACTCCCTCCTCACATGGCGGCACAGGAGGCAGAGTTGAAGGCACTCACTGAGACGTGTAGAGCCGCTTCAGGTAAAGTCGCTAATATTTACACTGATTTGAATTATGCATGGGGAATAGCCCATGATTATGGCCCTATCTGGAGAAACAGAGCATTCCTTACATCAGCCGGTAAGCCCATTAAAAATGCAGAGCTGGTGAAACAATTAATGGAGGCATTGATGTTACGAGTCCAGGTTGGCATTGTCAAGGTAAAAGCACACAAAAAAGGTGACTCCGTGGAGGTAGAGGGCAATAGAAGGGCAGACGAGGCTGCTAAAGTAGCAGCAAGGCGGCCTAGGGAGCAGTGGACGGTGGCGGGGAGTCAGCGTATTCCAGCCACACTGAGCCTAGATGTCCTGAAATCTCTCCAGCAACAGGCTGCCCAAGCAGAGAAGGAACACTGGGGGAGACTGCGAGCTGAGCTGAACTCAAACGGAGTATGGGAGAATAAGAATAAATTGTGCCTACCGAAGTCTCTGTTCCCAATCATGGCGCAAGCAACACATGGCCCCACTCACGCCTCAAAAAGTCACATGTGTGCCATGGTAGATGCCTTCTGGATCACTCCTGGTTTCAGTTATGCAGCCGCGAAACTCGTACAATCATGCCTCATCTGTGCACAGCACAACCCAGGTAAAACAGTAAAAGTCCCTAAGAAAGCGACACCTAGGCCTCTTTACCCGTTTCAGAGACTGCAGATTGACTACACACAGCTACCAAGGTAGGAGTGTATGAATACATCCTAGTATGTGTAGATCTCGTTTGGTTGGCCGGAAGCCTATTCGGTAAAATGTGCGAATGCTAAAACGACTGCAGACAAACTGATGAAAGAACTGATCTGCAGGTATGGTGTCCCAGAAACCGTAGAAACTGATAGGGGCACACACTTCATGGGAGAAATAATGAAGGAAGTCATGCAGGCCCTGGGTGCACATCAAGCATTTCATACACCATATAGGCCACAAAGTAGTGGGAAAGTGGAAAGACTAAATGGGACACTTAAAATGAAAATTCAAAAGGCCATGGCAGCCACAGGAAAGAGCTGGGTAGAGTGCACTCCTTTCAGTCAGACACACTCCAAATAGAAACACAGGCTTGTCTCTTTTTGAAGTCCTGTTTGGTAGTGCACCAAAGATTGGTCTGTACTTCTCACAGGTGCTACAAATGCAACACGGTGCTAGAACAGCCTATGTCCAGGCCTTGCAAAAAAGACTTAATGTGGTGCATAAACGTGTTCTCATCCATTTCAGGTCCTAATGCCAGTGCAGATGTGCATCAGCTGAATCCAGGCGATTGGGTGGTTATACGCAGACACGTGAGGAGCCTGGACCCACGATTTGACGTCCCCTTCCAAATCCAGCTGACCACATCCACCTCAGTAAAACTAGAGGTAAAGCCCACCTGGATCCACGCCAGTCACTGCAAGAAGGTCCTTTCAACAGCAGAATGACTGTTCTACTAATCACCTTGCTGGCAGTGACAGGGTTACTGCACTCTACAGAGACACAGGACAAACTCTTAAATGCTGACTGGGACAACAAACTTATTCGACATCATGCTCTTCTTATAAAGGACATAGAAGGACAGAAACCGAAAGACTGTTGGATCTGTACACACAGCCCAGTATCTGCACAGACTATGCCGTAGTTAGCCTTACCTCTGGAGCCATGGAAGTTATTAACCCCACACTGCATGCACAATGAGACTTGGACTCAATCTAGGTTTTGGGGAAAAGATGTGCCCCGTGATATATCTGCCTCATTGGCTATAATCGGATGGGCTGCTAATCCCTGGTTTCAGTTTAATATAATGGCCCAGGAAAAGCAAGAACTCCTGCTCAAACACACACTTCTCCAACTTGACATAGAGGGAGTTTGCATGTAGGAGATCGAAGACTTTGCAAACATCTCTAAGGTGGGAGTCTATATCTGGAGAGTAGATGAGGATATCATCCAGATAATTACAACTGAGGTGTGAGCATATCCCAGAAGATGTCGTTCACAAAGTCTTGGAAGACGGCAGGAGCATTACAGAGGCCGAAGGGTATCACCAGGTATTCATAATGCCCGTCCCTGGTGTTAAATGCCGTCTTCCATTCGTCTCCCTCACGGATGCGAATCAGGTTGTAAGCACCCCGCAGATCCAGCTTAGTGAAGACCCTCACTCCCCGCAACCTATCAAAAAGCTCAGATATCAGGGGCAGAGGGTACATGTTCTTAACAGTGATGGCGTTAAGACCCCTGTAGTCAATGCATGGCCGTAGTTCTCCGTTTTTCTCCACAAAGAAAAACCTTGCCCCTGCAGATGACACTGACTTCCTAATAAAACCCCCTAGCCAGATTCTCCCGCATGTATTGAGACATAGCCTCCGTCTCCGGGAGAGAGAGGGGATAAACTCGACCCAGGAGAGGCTCAGCACCAGGCAAGAGGTCGATAGGGGCGATGAGGTGGAAGGGTCTCCGCCGCCCTCTTGGAGAACACGTCCGCATAGGACCAATAGTGCTTGGGAAGAGAGGAAAGATCTGCAGGTACCTCAGTAGTAGCAACCTGAATGCACTCCCTCTGACATCTACCAACACAGGATTTACTCCATCCCAGAATTCTCCCTGAGGACCACTCTATATGAGGGCAGTGATACCATAGCCACAGCATCCCTAAGAGGACCTCATCAATTCCCTCGGGAATGACAAGCAGGGAGATGATCTCCTGATGGGAAGGAGACATGGATAACGTAAAAGGGATGGCTGATGGGTTATCTGTGATGGTAGTGTCGACCCATTTATCACCCGAATGGTCAATGGCTTGGTGAGCATAACTAGTCGAATTGTGTGCTGTTGAGCGAAGGTAGAAGACATGAAATGCCCTCCGCCCCGGAATCCACTCAAAGCTCTATCATATGGGTGGATGGGCCAATGTTAATTGTCCCCTTAAATGTCTGTTTAGAAGAAGGCGCCGCTGCGTCTAGTGAACCAGCTCCTAAGGACACTAAATGAGGACGTTCTTCCAAACGCCAAGAACATCTGGAGGTAAGATGTCCTGACTGCTTGCAGATGTAACAAACCATGCGTGTACGAGCGGTCCGAGACTTAGAACCCGCTCGTGACACCTCCATGGCCTCATGTGATTCGGACGCCTGGCCAGGAGATTCCAGAGGTTCGGAGAAGGTGCGAGCCAGCCGAAACCTCTGCTTACACTGGGCTCGCTCCCACCCTCGTTCGTTAAAATGAAGGTCGATGCGAGTGGAAAATGCTATAAGCTCCTCCAGTGTGGCGGGAATCTCCCTGGTGGCCAGGACATCCTTCACATGATCAGCCACTCCCCTCCAAAAAAACGTAATGTGGACTTTATCAGGCCACTCCAACTCAGATGATAGAGTCCGGAAGTGGACGGCAAAATGGCTTACCATGGACGAACCCTGTGTCGATGCCAGCAGTTGGAGCGCCGTATCGTGGGTGACTCGAGGTCCCAAAAAGACCTGTTTCCGAGTGCTCAGAAACTGCAGAGCACTCTGCACCACACGATCGTTGCACTCCCACAACGGCGTGACCCACTCCAACGCCCTGTATGACAAGAGGGATATTATAAATTCCACCTTGGCCCGCTCTGAGGGGAAATGTGCTGCCAGGAGCTCAAGTTGGATTGCACACTGGCTCACGAATCCCCTACAAGACTGGCTATCACCAGAAAACTTATCTGGCAGCGGGAGGCGAGATAATGTCGGAACAGGGATGGCAGTGGACAAAGTAGCTGCAGCCACGCTAGCAGCCTGAGCAGCAACTGCAGTAACATCCACTGCTGTGGTTGTGCGCTCAAGAGCCACCAAACTACCCTCCAGCTGCTGGATGTACCGCTGCAGTCGCTGTTCGTCCTCCATTACTAGCCAGACCCTGACGTTAATGTAATGTTAGGGCTGGCGGAACGCACCAAATAATAAAATGATAGTAAGGTGCGTTTGCAGCCCGGGGTTCACCGTGCAAAGGGGTTAAATGTGCTCATTGGTAATGGCGGATGTATATAGTGGTATACAGAAGGTCATACGCGGGTTAACGTCACCTGGTGTAAACAGGAGCGGACTGTTACGTCACAGAGCCGCAGTACCGTGGAACATAAATGCCAGAGCCTGTTAAACTCACAGCACTCGGCAAGAGAGCGCTCAGTATGTGGTCACAGAACTCAGACCCAAGGATACGAGGTCTGAGTCCCTCTAGACCTACTGAGCGTGCGGCGTCACACCTGCGGACACCCCTAATGAACGCTGACCACCAAGGAGTGCAGACTATGTGCACCGTGGCGTACAGACAAAGCCACCGGTGGATGCTGATGTCAGTGTCTGACGCTGCCTCTACCTGGACCTCAGCCTGGGCGCTAGCAGGCTAGGCTGCACAACACATGCGTACCAAGGGTAGCGGTTTCATAATGAGTCATGCACCAGAGACATTCATACATGCATACAACACTCACTCCACATGGTCTATATCTTTCTCTATATTAGCGCATGGCCAGGCGGCCATGCTAAGCTTTTATAGTTGCAGGCTTCCAGGACCTTCCTGGTGGTCCAATCGGAGCAGCAATAGGACCTGAGCATGTGACCTCCGACCTCCAATGAGAGGTCGTCCCACGGGCATGCTCAGTAGGAGAAAAGCAGGACTTAGTCCCAGGAGCGTCTGCTTTCTGCTGACTCATGCATGGTAGAATAGCTGAGCGTGGAGGAGCAACCAGACACCTAGCATTAACCTGGGCAAGACGCTGGGACCGACATCTCTGCTGAGCAGGAACCTCTGTGGCTGCAGAAGAATGGGAGACCGCAGAGGACATGGCTCGAGACTCCCCCTGTGCAGTGGGAGAAACTTGACGCCTAACAATGATGATATTTAGGTTTGTGGCAAAAGATTCAATATAACGTGTTTTTTAGTCAGTGAAATACTTGGTGTTTGCAGGCATGAGTCCGTGAGTCCGGTAGGCAGACCTAGGCCCATATTAACCGCCAGCAAGAAGATCCGGTGCTTAGGGCAGCAACAGGCAAGCGCTCATAGAGCTGAAAATACCGGTGGCACCATGGGGTGGACTTAGTAGGGTTAAGGGGTAGCATGGGAGGCTCAGTTTGGTTAAAGGGAACCTGCCAGCTGGATAGTGCTCAGTAACCTACACGCAATGTCAGGATGGCGCCGACGGGGCAACATGGGGTGGTCCAGTATGATTAAGAGTAGAGATGAGCAAATTTGTTCGGATACTGTCCCTGAATCTGATTTTGAAATATTCGAACTCTATTCGTGCCGAATGTTTGTCTTATGATCGGTTCCGAACATATTTGGTAATTTCTACTCCAATTGACTCTAATGACGTTCAGCTGTGTTCGACAAATATTGCAAAAAGAATATTCAATTCAGTATTCAGAACCGAATCCGAACAAATTCGCTCATCTCTAATTAAGAGGCAGCAAGGAGAGCTCAGCATGGAGAAGGGGCTACGTGGTGGGCTCATCATGAAGGAGGGGCAGGGTGGGGTTGGCTCAGTATGATTAAGGGGAAGCATTGGGTGGGTTCAATATGGTTAAGAAGCAGCATAGGGGTCTCAGCACTGAGAAGGGGCAGGATGCAGTGGTTTCAGTATTGGAATGGGGCAGTATTATGAATGAGTCACCGTAGGAGGCAAAAACAGAAATGCTAGCTAAGTCCAGAAAACCAGAGAAGTTGGCAGCTATCGGATTGCAGACCCCTGAACCTATCAATAACAACTAGCAGTAGCCGTGGGGGGTTCCTACGGTGCCCTAGACCCCTCGATCACAGCCGGAGAACTAAATAGCCTAAAGACAGAAAGGGAAATCTAAACTGCCCCAGAGCAGACCCCAAAACAATAGGCAGCCCCAACATATAATGACGGTGAAGCAAGATGAAAAAACACTCACACAGATAGAAAGATAGGCTGAGCAAATGATGGGGCCAAAGCTAACTAAATAGGACAGGACAGAAAAGCTGCTGTCTGCAATCCGCCAAGACCCTATCAAAACAAGAGCCAACAGACTGATGGGGAAAAAAACCCTGAAGACGCTAGGCTTCAAAAAGACTATATCAGTACTCAGGTATTTTCTGAAGACAGAGCAAAAAGGAATTCAGCTCACCCCAGAAGGGAATGGCAGAAATCCAGAAAAACAAGGCAAAACAAAACCAAAACACAAATGCAAAAAGCAGAGCAGAAAACTTAGCTTTTGAGGAGCAGGAATCAGACTGGTCTCCTAGAATCCCTCAGGGAAATCACCAGCAAGGCAGAAGGGCGTCGGCTGCCTTATATCCAGTCAGCAATTCCAGTCACCCAGTCATCATTATCCTGCTCAGGTGCTTGGTAATCAGCCTCACTACCTTCCTTCACCAGAAGAGGGAGTTCATCAGACCTCAATGGTGAAGGGGAAAATGAACTCACAACAGGGCAGCATGGGGTGGACTTAGCATTAAGGGGTAACAAGGGACCTCAATATGGAGAAGGGGCAGAGGGTTCAGTATTTTTAAGAGGCATCATGTGGTGTGCTCAATATAGCTAAGGAACTCAGTATGGTTAAGGGGAAGCATGGGGGATCCAGCATGGAGAAGGAGCAGCATGGGGTATCCAGCATGGTGAAGGGGCAGTGGGCTCAGTATGGTTAAGGGGTAGCATGGGAAAGGTTCAGTATGGTAAAGGGCAGCATGGAGAAGGAGCATTGTGTACTGGGCTCAGTATGGTTAAGGGGCAGCATGGGGTAGGTTCAGTATCAGTATGGTTAAGAGGCAACATGGAAAAGGGTAGCATGTTGCGGGCTCAATATGGTTAAGGGGCAGCATGAAGTTTGCTCAATATGGTTAAAGCACCATATCTGGAGGGGACTTTCCCTACGTGCTGAGGACTTTATCTTTCCCTGCATGTCATCAATATGAGGACCTAAGTATTCCTATCTAACATGTATATATACTCCTGATGAACCTCATTCTAGAGGGGAAACACGTTGAGTTGATTATGGATATTCATGCTTTGAGTTGATCATGCTTCTATATGCCTTGATTGGTTTTTGATACCTTTTTCTGTGAAAGGGGCTCTTCTATTATGACAAAGTTGGTTACCTTCCTGGGAGTTGGACGGGGAATAATAAGGGGGTCCGTTTTTCCGTTATATCATGATTTTTGTATATGTTTACATCTGAATTGAATTCATTACATTAAGCATAACACTACCTCCCTTAATGAGCTCGAGTTATATCTGGCATTTTGTCACACGGTCTTTTTGTGTCCACTAAGCACGCTAGCACTTTACACAAACATCAGCTACATTATACTCTCCATGCCTACATTAGGGTGAATTTGGGAGATCCGTCAAGGAGCGGGGACGACATTTTTCGTTATTGTGATATAAGGGTGCCAACCTCCGCTGTCAGGCAGGGTGAAAACAGGGATAGTTGTATCATAGCCCTCACCTGTATCAAATACAGCTCTGGCAAAAATTAAGAGATCACTGCACAGTTTTATAAAAATCAGCTTCTCTACATGTCTGTCAGCCATTCCATTCCAGTGTCAGTTGAATTTCAACCAGAGTACACCTCATTTTACTTAATGTGCTTTTGATTAGGTGATCACCTGAACCAAATCTTATTTAATGAAGAAAAGTATAAAAAAACCCTGCTGTGGTGTTCACAATCCTCTTGCAACAAGACAAGCTGGATGGCAAAACAAGTGACAGTAATATCCCAAAAGTAATAGGAATGAAAAAATAAGTTTTATCCATGCCAAAGGAGTTGAAAAGAAAAGTCTTGAGTGAGGAAAAGAAGGGCTCAATTCTGGCTTTACTAGCAGAGTGATACAGTGAGCGTCATGTTGCCTCCATCCTTAAAATTTCTAAGATGGCAGTCCATTACAACAAGGTCAAGCAGCAGACATTGGGGACAACAAAGCAACAGACTGGCAGAAGGCGAAAAAGACTCTCCACTGACTGGGATGACCGTCATCTTATTTGAATGTCACTCAGCAACCGCAGGATGACATCAAGTGACCTACAAAAGGAATGGCAAATGGCAGCTGGGGTGAATTGCACGGCAAGAACAGTTTGTAACAGGCACCTAGAGGAAGGGTTCAAGTCATGTAAAGGTAGAAAAAAGCCTTTCATCAATGAAGTAAAGGAGAGCCTGGCTGAAGTTTGCCAAAGACCATAAGGATTTGACCATAGAGGACTGGAATAAGATTATCTTCACTGATGAGTCTAATTTTCAGCTTTGCCCAACACCTTGTCATCTAATAGTTAGACGGAGACCTGGAGAGGCGTAAAGTCACAGTATCTTGCACCCACTGTGAAATTTGGTGGAGGATCGGTGATAATCTGTGGATGCTTCAGCAAGGCTGGAATTCGGCAGGTTAATCTTTGTAAAGGGCGTATGAATCAAGCCGCATACAAGGTTATCCTGGAAAAACAGTTGATTCCTTCTGCTCAGACAATGTTCCGCAACTCTGAGGACTGTTTTTTCCAGCAGGACAATGCGCCATGCCACACAGCTAGGTCAATCAATGTGTAGATGAAGGACCACCACATCAAATCCCTGTCATGGCCATCCCAATCTCCAGACTTGAACCCCATTGAAAACCTCTGGAATGTAATCAAGAGGAAGATGGATAGTCACAAGCCATCAAACAAAGAACTGCTTAAATGTTTGTACCAAGAGTGGCATAATGTCACCCAAAAACAGTGTGAAAGACGTGGAAAGCATGCCAAGACGCATGAAAGCTGTGATGATGTCATGGTCTGTATGTGAATTCTGGTTTAGTGCTGCAAGGGTTAATGCTTTTGGCCTCTCTCTGGTTCTGGGAGGGCTTTATATAGCCTCATTTGGCCTCTGTCCGTTGTCAGTGATACTTTTGACCTCGGCTCAGTTCCTGACCCCTGTGTATCTGTGGATACTCTCTGCTTGTGTATATTCGCTGATGTATGACCTGGTCCGTTCCTGTTTCTGATATTGCTGCCTGCCTCTGTACTTGTTTTGCCTCTCTGTTATGACCTCTGCCTGTCCCTGACATTCCGTTCCATTGCTCCTGCCTGTATCATACTGCTATCTCAGGTTTCCAGACTCTGCTTTGTGACTGACCACGTCCCTGTCTTGCCGTTCCTGTACCATGCCATCTCCTGGCTTAGACCCGCACCTCACCGACTACTCTTTGGGCATCTCTAGCCCAAGCGCCAGTCTCCGGAGGTCCTGTTTACCTGAAGCACGCATCTCCACTGCTGCCGCCCCGCTCTACAGGTATCTTTGAGCATAGCTTGTTCAACTCAGGACACTCGCCCTGGCTCAGTGAGCAAGTTCAGTGCGGTGTTCCTGACAGATGATAAAAATCATGGTTATTCCACAAAATATTGATTTCTGAACTCCTGAGTTAAATCATTAGTATTGTTGTTTCTAAATGATTATGAACTTGTTTTCTTAGCATTATTTGAGTTCTACAAGCACTGCATTTTTTTTGTTATTTTGACCATTTCTCATTTTCTGAAAATAAAATACAAAATTTAGTGCTTGGAAATTCGAAGACATTGAATGCTGTTGTCAGCAGTTTATAGAATAAAAGAGCAATTTACATTTTACTAAAAAAATATACCTCTAAAGAGAAAAATCAGACAAACTGAAAATTTTGCAGTGGTCTCTTAATTTGTACCAGCGCTGTATCTCACAAAACCCTTGATTCCCTTGTTTTGTGCAGCTTTCTGCTAATCTTTCTACAACTATAGTTGTTCTACCTTTCCCATTAGGGCTTTAACAGGGGTAAAAGGAACAGTCGACAGTGAGCGGGGGCACCAATTGCGCAGGAATAGGGTGCCAACCTCCGCTGTTAGGTAGGGTGCATTTAGCTGTTAAGGCCCCGTCACACACAGCGATCACGCTTAGAAACCCAATGTGCACGTTAGTTACCAGCGCGCTGATGCAGGGAGCTGGTAACTAACGTACACATCGGGTATCTAAGGGACGCACGCTGGTAACTAACGTACACAGCGAGGCCGCGCGCTCGGCATCATTGTGCTGATCGCTGGTGAAGCTGTCTGACAGCTCACCAGCGATCACATAGCGATTCACCAGCGATCCTGACACGTTGATATCGTTGTCGGGATCGCTGGTGAGTCGCTATGTGTGACTCCAGCTTTAGAATAGGATGAGGCACCTCCTGTGGCCTTTCTTATCCAGTTCATGTTGTTTTATACTTGGTGATGGAATTGTTTTTTGTGCACCAGTTGATTACAAATTTTAAATGGATTAATAAAAGTTATTTTTTAAGTATAGTGAAATATTAGTTTAGTGGGGTCTCCTTCTGTGACTCAATCTAATACTGTGAACTCCAACAATATCTACTTACTGTGATTAGCTCAATATGGTTAAAGGGCAGCATGTAGGGCTCAATATGGAGAGAGCAAGCATGGGGGGCTCAATGGGCAGAAACAGTAACATAGGAGAAGGGGGCTCAGCATGGAGGAGCAGCATGTGATGGGCTCAGTATTGAGAAAGATTTGCATGGGATGCTCAGAATGGAGATGGAGCAGCATAAGCTGACAAGAAAAAGGATAACAATGTTTAGAACTTTTGACTTTCAGGCTCCACATCTCACCATTCACTACCTTTGAACGTCAGACTGCCATCATTTTATAGACAATCATCTTGGCTATCTCATTCATAAATTTGACTTGCAACTATATAGCATATGATTAATTATGCAGATTATTTTCATGTCACTGTATTGTTATGGTTTTGCTCCTGGTGGAGGAAAATTCTTTTTCTTCCTGTTTACTACAAAATACACAACCTGTTCTCACATTCCCTAATAGCTCAGCGAGTTATTAGGTTGCCAAGCGAAAGATCACTGGTTCAAATCGAGGAGCAGCCATGAAATAGTTTTCCCAAGAAAAGAAAAACCGCATCATCCAGCTCATTGATATTGATATATCAGCCAAGAATATTTCAAAACTGCATCATGTGAGTGCCATGACAGTTGGAAGAATACAAAATGAAGTCCATCCATTCAAAAGCCATGAGGTGGACCTCCAGGCAAAATATCTGAGTCATCAAGTCAGCTCATCACAAGGTCTATCAGTTCTGGTGAGACAAAGACAGCACTGGAGGTGGCTCATATGATTCCTAATAGTGAGATAACAGACGTACATGCAAACACCGTGCGATGTACTTTACACAAATCTGGAATGATGGCTCAAAAAAGGTGAAGAAGCCTCGACTTCAATATCATTCTAAGAAGTTTTGTCTCGAGTTTGCGAAAAAGTACAGGGTAGATGTAAGGGGAAGGAACTAGTTAGGCATGTCTCCTCCATGATGGGTCCGGAACCATCAGGGCTGTCACCTAAGTCGCAGGAGGAAATCTTAAAGCGCAAGACCGTTCCCTGTATTCGAGCGAAGGGGGAGTGACCAAGCTGAGAGAAGGTTCGCGAGTAAGCATTCAAACAGTTTTGGCGGGAATGTCGAACGCCCAAAAGACCTGTGAGGTAAAATCAGCTGAGAGGCGACTGGGCAGAGTAGAGCAGAGCCTGGGACGGCAGAGCGCTTTGACAGGAGACTACTGACTGAGTACCGCAGAAACACCGTTGTCCCCGCTGACATCTCTGCCCTTGCTGAGACCGCTGACACAGCTGACAACTCTGCCAGAGCCACCCTTGCAGACAGCACTGACCGTGAGAGAAAAATTCTGTAAAGAGGACTTAGGCGTGTTGAGTCGACACAGCGAATCGGGCTGCCCGTTGTAAAGTGTGTTTGGTTAGTGCTGCAAGTCCCCATAGTGTTGGGACGTTTCCCTCTTCATCGCTTCATCTTCTGGACCCAAGACCTGCATCAGGATCCCGAGGAGTCGCCACCATCGTCAGGACCACGAGAGGACACCGCCATTGTCAGTATATATTATACCAGCTTCCTCAGGACTGTGTCAGACCTCCATTGCAACACATCCTAAGCAGCTCCAGTCATGGTCAGGTTTAACCGTGACTAACACCTGAGGGATAAGTGGTATTTAATTGTACTGTCTGCCTTACTTATTCTTGTGCCTTAAGTTATCCCTAATAGTCATTCCCTGTATTAGAGAATAACGTCCCTCCGTTTTCTCCCTGCGTGGAGTTTTCTGTTGTAAAATAAACCCCTATCACCCTTGGTCTGTGTACGGTCCGTTACTGCATCCTATGTGCCGGCAGTCTCCTCACATAGACAGTAGGAGATTGGTGTCACGCTGTTGGATCGTGTTTCCCACTTTGCCATGGACCGGGGAGAGCCTGGGTTTTCACTAAAGCCCCTGATGGTGGGGTTAGTCTTGACCCACAGGTGGACGCCAAGTGCCACTCCAGGAAAGATCCTGGTACCACAGCAGCTGACCCCAAGGGTCAGGACAGTCGACACAGACTTGGGAGTCCAAGGCAGGACCGTATTCTGATGGAACAGATACTGGAGCTGTTTCAGATGGGACCAACACTAGTGCTGGTATAGATAATGCGGCTCTCAAGCAAGGGTCCTGATTCAGGTACTGTCAAAGCAGTTTCCGGTTCAGGTACTATAGGTGCAGTGTCAGGTTTGGGTACCACAGGCACGGCTTCATGTTCAGATATCACTGGAGCGATTTCAGGTTCAGGTACTGCTTTAACGGTTTCAGGCTCAGGTACCGCAGGTGCGGTATCAGATTTAAGTATTGATTCAGATAAGGCTGGTACTGGTACAGGTAAACTGGACAAGTACATGGACCTACCAACAGACTAGCAGCTTGCAGACTGACTAAGACATTTGTTGCTCATGCACCTCCATATAGGGGAAGGTGCCATAATTACATAATGTCTCCCAGCTATTGGTTGGGGAGAAATCAAGAGTGTGTGCTACCCCTTTAAGATGCAGGGAGCACACACCCTAAGCGCAGTGCCGGGGCTGGCTGACCACACAAAAACTGAATAGAACAACAAAATCAAGTGTGAACATTAGCAGAAAAACTTAGCTTGAGCTGACTGGAACAGAGCTGAGAACTAAGACCTGACAAGCAGAAGGAATCACCAGCACCAGAGTAGGGCGTCAGCTGTCTTAAATCCAATCTGAGATTCCTGAGGTCCAATCGACATCCTCATTATCAGGTGGCAGATCTCTACTGATTAAATAAGCCTCACTACCTCCTGTTACCACCAGAGGGAGCCTGGAAAGAGAACTCACAACTGGTAGACCAGAAAATGAACTCACAACAGTACCCCCCCCCTTGAGGAGGGGTCACCGAACCCTCATCCACGCCACCAGGCCGATCAGGATGGGCCCGGTGAAAAGCACGAACCAATCTATTGGCATGAATGTCAGAGGCAGAGACCCAAGAATTATCCTCCTGGCCATAACCCTTCCATTTGACCAAATACTGGAGAACCCAATATTTTCTCTACCTCATATTCCACATTGCCTTCAACCAACACAGGGTCAGGAGGTGCTGCCATAGGAACCACTGGCTCAACAAACCTCTTCAACAGAGATTTGTGAAATACGTTATGGATCTTGAACATAACTGGAAGAGCCAATCGAAAAGAATCAGGATTAAGAATCTCCAAAATCTTATAAGGTCCAATAAATCTTGGCTTAAATTTTGGAGATGCAACCTTCATAGAAATATTCTTAGACGACAACCAAACCATATCACCCACTTTAAACTGGGGACCAATGGTCCTATGCCGGTTGGAAAATCGCAGCGCCCTTTCCTGAGAGAGTGACAACTTATCCACCACTTGGTCCCATATCTGCTGCATTCTCTCAACCACAGTGTCCACACCTGGGCAGGATGAAGATTCCCCTTGCCCTGAAGAGAATCGAGGATGAAACCCAAAATTACAGAAAAAGGGTGACATCAAAGTGGCAGAACTAGCTCTATTGTTCAGCGCGAATTCGGCCAAGGGCAAAAATGAGACCCAATCATCCTGATCAGCAGATATAAAACATCTTAAATAAGTCTCCAAGGTCTGGTTTGTTCTCTCAGTCTGTCCATTGGTCTGGGGATGAAACGCAGAGGAAAAGGATAACTGAATTCCCAGACTGGAACAAAAGGCTTTCCAGAATCTGGAAACAAACTGAACTCCTCTGTCGGACACAATGTTCTCAGGAATCCCATGTAACCGAACCACCTGTTGTAAAAACAAGGGCACCAACTCAGCGGAAGATGGCAACTTTGGGAGTGGTACAAGATGGACCATCTTCGAAAATCTATCACAAATCACGCAGATAACAGTCATTCTCTGAGAGACAGGAAGATCAGAAATAAAATCCATTGAGATATGGGTCCATGGTCTCTTGGGCACCGGCAGGGGCATCAGCAACCCACTAGAACGAGAACAGGGTTTAGACCGAGAACAAGTCCCACAGGACTGAACAAAATTCCTGACATCGCGAGATAAGGCAGGCCACCAAAAAGACAGACTCACCAAATCTCTGGTACCAAAAATACCTGGATGACCAGCCAATGCGGAACAATGAATTTCAGACATCACTTTCTTTTTCCACTGGTCAGGAACATACAATTTTCCCATAGGGCAACGCTCAGGTTTATCCTCCTGAAATTCCTCCAGGGCGCGTCTCAAATTGGGCGAAATCGCAGAAAGAACTACCCCCTCACCTAGGATGATAGTAGGCTCGGTCACATTAAGAGAATCGGCAAAGAAACTCCTAGAAAGGGAGTCTGCCTTAACATTCTTAGTGCCCGGAAGAAAAGAGACCACAAAATTAAAACGCGTGAAAAACAAGGCCCATCTAGCCTGTCTAGGATTCAAGCATTTGGCCGACTCCAGATAAATCAAATTTTTGTGATCGGTGAGGCCCACAACTTGATGTCTGGCCCATTTCATGGCCAACAATTCCCGATTCCCCACGTCTAGTTGCGTTCAGATGGGGAGAACTTTCGAGAAAAGAAGGCACAGGGATTCATCTTAGAAGTCACAGGGTCTTTTTGGGACAAAACAGCTCCTGCACCAATCTCAGAAGCATCTACCTCCACCTGAAATGGAAGTGAGACATCAGGTTGCCGCAAAACCGGAGCTGAAGTAAATCTCCGCTTAAGCTCCTGAAATGCCAAGACAGCCTCAGGAGACCAATTCAGCACATCAGTGCCCTTCTTGGTCAGATCAGTCAGTGGTTTGACAATACCAGAAAAATTACCTATAAATTTACGATAGAAATTAGCAAAACCCAAAAACTTCTGGAGGGCCTTCAAAGAAGTAGGCTGAACGCAATCATAAATGGCCTGTACGGGTCCATTTCAATAGTCGATGGAGACAAGATAAATCCCAAAAATGAAATCCTCTGTACACTAAAGAGGCATTTCGATCCCTTAACAAACAGGGAATTCTCCCTCAAAATCCGGAACACAGTCCGGACGTGTTCCACATGAGAATCCCAATCACTAGAAAAGATCAAAATATCATCCAGATAGATGATCAAAAACTTATCCACAAAGTCACAGAAAATATCATTCATAAAGGACTGGAAGACAGAAGGGGCATTAGTGAGCCCAAAAGGCATCACCAGGTACTCAAAATGTCCCTCCGGAGTATTAAACGCCGTCTTCCATTCATCCCTGTGCTTGATGCGAATAAGATTATACGCCCCCCTGAGGTCAAGCTTAGTAAACCAGCAGGCACTCTTAACTCTGGAGAATAAATCAGACATCAGAGGTAACGGGTACTGATATTTAACCGCCATCTTGTTAAGGGAACGATAATCAATACGCGGTCTTCATGAACCATCTTTCTTGGCCACAAAAAAAAACCCAGCACCTAAAGGTGACGAGGATGGTCTAATATGATCCTTCTCCAACGACTCCTTAATATAGGATCGCATAGCATCATGTTCGGGTACTGATAAGTTGAAAAGCCGACCCTTGGGAAATTTACACCCAGGCATCAACTCAATTGCACAGTCATAACTCCTGAGGAGGCAAAGATGCAGACTTACTCTCACTAAATACATCAGAAAAATCGGCCAGATAATCAGGAATATCATGAGACTGCGGAGAGGTGGAGAAAACAGGAGCGTCCCTAAGAACACATTGACGACCCCAACTCACCACAGACCCAGATTTCTAATCCAAAACTGGACTATGAGTTTGCAACCAGTGAAAACCCAGAACAATAGTATCATGCAAATTATGCAGCACCAAAAATTTACAATTTTCTTGGTGGTCTGGGGTAACTCGCATTATCACCTGGGTCCAAAACTGATGTTTATTCTCCGCCAAAGGAGTAGCATCAATACCCCTCAGAGGAATAGGTGTCCGCAGAGGCGTCATGGAAAAACCATGTTTAGCAAAGTCCAAATCCATCAGACTCAACGCTGCTCCTGAATCCACAAAAGCCTTAGTGGAAAACGTGGATAAGGAGCAGATCAGAGTAATTGCCAAAAGGAACTTACATTGTACACTGCCCACAGCAAATGTGTGTGCAAAACGTTGCTCTCGTTTAGGGCAGACAGAAATAGTATGAGAGGCAACTCCACAGAAAAAACACAGCTTATTACGCCTTCTAAACTCCTGACGTTGCGCCCTAGACAAAACCCCATCACATTGCATAGGTTCAGACGTTTGCTCAAAAGGTGGCAGCGCCTCCCATGTAGTTTTATGTTCACGTAAATGCCGATCAACTTGAATGGCTAAGGACATAGAATCATCCAGACCAGAGGGAACAGGAAATCCCACCATAACATCTTTTACGGTCTCTGATAAACCCTTCCGAAAGAGAGCTGCCAAGGCACCATCATTCCATGTAGTAAGGACCGCCCAATTTTGGAATTTTTTACATTATAACTCTGCAGAATCCTGACCCTGGTTTAATGCCAACAGGGTTTTCTCAGCTTGATCAACAGCATTAGGCTCATCATACAAAAACCCCAAGGCTTGAAAAAATGCATCCACATTAGTCAGAATAGGATAGGATTATCAGGTGTCAGAGAAAAAGTCCAATCCTGGGGATTGCTGCGCAGCAAGGAGATGACAATTTTAACCTGCTGCGCAGAGCTCCCCGATGAGTTAGGCTTCAAGGCAAGAAATAATTTACAATTATTCTTAAAATTCAGAAATTTAGACCGCTCCCCAGAAAACACATCAGGAGTAGGGATCTTAGATTCAGCAGCATGTGACTGAATGAGGTAGGTGGAAATTCCCTGCACTTCAGCAGCAAGTTGCTCCACACGATC
This sequence comes from Dendrobates tinctorius, assembly GCF_039654945.1. Classification (NCBI taxonomy): domain Eukaryota; kingdom Metazoa; phylum Chordata; class Amphibia; order Anura; family Dendrobatidae; genus Dendrobates; species Dendrobates tinctorius. The sequence goes on from NW_027361758.1 coordinate 9,054,018, forward strand.
AGATCCCTAATCTCCATTAGGGAAAAAAAAAATCTTCCTACGGCCCCAGAGAAAAAGAGGAAAAAATACATACATTATATATATATATATATATATATATATATATATATATATATATATATATATATATATATATATAAAAAATTCTGACACTTTTTTTTTTTTAACAACTTTTCCCTGCTTTTGAGTACCCTAGAATCTGCGGTATGGCTGGTGATTCTGTTGTGAATGGCTCACCGAGGAGGAAAAAACAAACTAAGCCCCAGAAAAACCAGAGAGGTAGGTAACTATGCAGATTGCAGATCCCTGATCCTAACCACACAACTAGCAGCAGCCGTGGAGCGTACCTACGATGAACCTAGACGCCTCGTCACGGCCGGAGGACTAAATAAGCCTAAAGCAAGAAAAGGGGCAAACTAATAGCCCCAGAGCAGACCCCAAAGGAATAGACAGCCCCCACACATGTATTGACGGTGAAACAAGATGTAAACACAAATACTGGCAAGAAAATAGGCTGAGCAAACGATGGGGCCCAAACTAACTAGAAAGGAAAGGAAAGACACTGTCTGCAATCTGCCCAAAACCCTACAAAATAATGTCCAACACTTCTGATACCAAAATTAAACCTGAAGTCACTAGACTTCTCCCACTATATCAGCACTCTGAAATATTCTGAGACAGAGCAAAAAGGGGCCAATCTAATAAGGGACAAAAAGCAAATTGGGAAATACAGATAAATAAGAGTGCAAATTCAGCACAGCCCCAGCCGGGGCTGGCTGACCACACAAAAACTGAATAGAACAAAATCAAGTGGAACATTAGCAGAAAAACTTAGCTTGAGCTGACTGGAACAGAGCTGAGAACCAAGACCTGACAAGCAGAAGGAATCACCAGCACCAGAGTAGGGCGTCGGCTGTCTTATATCCAATCTGAGATTCCTGAGGTCCAATCGTCATCCTCATCGTCAGATCTCTACTGATTAAATCAGCCTCACTACCTCCTGTTACCACCAGAGGGAGCCTGGAAATGGAACTCACAACTGGTAGACCAGAAAATGAACTCAGAACAGAGCACCCTTTGATATTTTTAATGCAAAATTTGTTGGAATCATTAGAGGATGCCATGTCACGTTGAGTCATGAAAATTTTAAAAAAAAAAAAAAAATCACATTTTTTTCCCCCCAAAATTTTTCTTTTAGCCCCAAATTTTTTTATTTTCATAAGTTTAACAGGTGAAAATGGAAAACACAATTTATTGTGCATTTTCTCCTGAGTATACCAATTTCAAATATATGGCTGTACAGTATTGCTTAGCCATATGGCAAGACTCAGGAGGGATGGAGTGCTATTTTCCTCCTGTTGTGCAGTTTTTGCTAGAATAGTGTGCAGTCTGCAGATTCAGAGCCCCTAAATGCTAGAAAAGCAGAATACCCCCTCAAGTGACCCCATTTTGGAAATTATACCTCTTTTCGAATTTATCTACAGGTCAGAGTGCAGCTGGGTTGGTGCAGTGCAACAGATAGGCAGGGACCACATAAAAGTTCAAAGCAAATGTATTTAATATCCAAAGTAACTCACAAACGGAAAGCAAATGGTATCCTCCGGTCCATAGCCGGGGCATCAAGGCAGTCTGTATCCGAGACCGGTTGCCATGGGCAACTGCACCGCCGTGTCACACTGAGGGGTGCCAGGCATTTTTGCTTCCCTTTGCTCCTTGCTATTTCACACAAGCCGGATGCTGCAGAGCCACCTGCTCTGCAGTTTGCAAACCAAGACTGACACACCCAACCTTTTGAGCAGGGTTTTTAAAATGGAATCTGTGGCCATGGGCCACTTGTAAGACCCACCTGGAGGGAGCGAACCGCCCAACTACCATCCTGTAGTTCGCTCCAAAAATAAAAGCCCATGCCGGGTTTTCTTAAATCTGCCTTGGGCAAATACAGTAGCTTGTCCAAGACCAACTTACTTTTATTCTGCATTGCAACCACAGCTATACCTTTGACTGCAATGCACTCCAGCTGCCTTAATACGTTTCTATGTGCATCCTGGGGGTTACTTACCGTCTCTCACATACGATCCCCTTCACTGCCTCACAAGGTGTAGTGACTATTTTGATTTCATGGTTTTTTTTTCCAGAAACAAGCAGTAGTGGATATTACTGAGTGAAAATTCCTAACTGCCATTATAATGCCGCAAGTTGTAGTTGTCCCCAGTAAGTTGTTGTCACCAGTACGTGGTAGTGTCCAGCTCATGCTTCTGGAGACATGCACCCTTAAATTAGGCATGCTCTCATCCCTACAGAAATGCCAAACGTGGAAAATTAAATGTGGTTTAGGTACACTGTGGTGCTCATAAGGGGGAGGGGCACTTGTATTTGGGAGCACAGAATTTCCTGGATTTGTTTTGAGGGTTGAGGAGCCATAACTCCTTTCCAGAGCCTTTGTGCTACCAGTAATTTGAAAGCCCCCTATATTTCCATTAACAGATGACAAACTTGAGTGGGAACTTGCTTTTTTTGTGGATTGATTTGAAGATTTTTTAGGGAACATTTTACATTACATTTGGAATCATATTACATCTAAATATCCAAGTCACGTGATTCAGACGAGACCCTCGAGGGATCCATTCACTATAATGCGACAGCGGAGTTACTCTGGACTCTGTTCAGTGATGTCCTTCTTTTCAGAGGTGCACAAAACTGGTCGACTGCGCTTTTATGCACGCCTGAAAAGATGGACACCACCGGATCATAGGCGGCCAGATTTCGTCCACAATGCCTCCATCTGTCTCATTATAGGGAATCATCCACTGGGGGTTCTGTCTGAATCACGTTTTTCAGAGCTTTACATGGAAACACCAGTGCAAGCGCTCAGCTATAACTTTATTATTTTTCCACTGACAGAGCTGTGTGGCAGCTTATTTTTTCATTTTTTTGAGGGACAGGATGACGTTTTCAGCGGTACCCTTTTTATATAGATTGGTCTTTTTTATGGCGTTTTATTCCACTTTTTGTTCTGCAATATGATAATAACGCATAGTTTTTTTCCGGTGGTCACTGAAGGGGTTAACTAGTGCAACAGTTTTATAGGTCAGGTAGTTCCGGATGCGGCGATACCAAATATGTGTCCTTTAAAAAAAAAAAAAAAAAAAAAAAAAAAATTCTTAAATGCATTTATTGGATTAATTTTTTTGTTTTGTTTTTTTATTTTGATTTTTAAAAAAAATATTTTTACAATTTTTATTAACTTTTTTTACATTGTCCAAGGATGGGACATCAACTGTATAATGATAGATCACTGATCTAATACTCTGCAATGCTTCTGCACTGCAGAGCATTAGATCAGCGTCTGACATGCAGGGAGAAGGCATGTTAGCCCGCTGCCATCTTGGCACCGCTCCTGGCAGTGAGAGCTGGGTGTCAGCTGTCAAATTCACTGAACACGTGGCAGTTGCTACAGCTGCTTGCTTGCTTCTAATTCGTGGTCTTTAGGGTGTGTGCACACATTGCGTTTTTGCTGTACTTTTTTCAGGGTCACAAAACCTGAAGGGTTTCCTGATGCCAGTAAAGTGACGGAGAATCCTAAAGTCTCATGCACACGTTGCTTATTTGTGACTTGCAGATTTAAAATCTCCAGCGTGTCAATTGTTTCGGCATTTTTGCTGCAGGTTTCACTCATACTAATGAGTGGGGAAAAATCTGCATCAAAAATGCAAGTAAAAAATGTGAGTTTTTGCCTCTACGTTTCTCCTGCCAACAGATCCTCTAGTTTTAACATCTCTTTTATTACCCATGGTGCCTGGCGACAGAAGAAGACGTTACAGGATCAGTTGCTGTTGGAGATGTGACAACAAGTAATTGATTGCTCAAATTTGGACCAAAACATAGTCTTTGGCTACTTTCACACATTTGTGTAAATTTTTACATCTGTATAAAACTAACCATTTTTCTCTCATGTGTCATCCATATTGTCTCCATTTTTATTCTCATCAGTTTTTTAAAACTGAATCAGGTATACTATCTGAATTTGTATTCATCCATTGACTTATCAGTGGATCAGTGAAAAGCAGATGAAACCAAAATGAAAGTCTGAAGTACAAAATCTGTCTTCCATGTTTTATCAGCTTGAACCAGCTTCCCATAGACTTTAAGGACAAAGTCTGATCTGCTAAACAGGTAAGAATAGGACATGAGATATGGATTCGTGAAGCCTTAAAGGGAACCACCTCTCTCAGACAATGTTCTTCCCACCCCCAACCACCAGCTGCAGTTTCTTAAAAAAAAAAAAAACCCAAACATACCGCGCTGTACTCGTCTTTCTCAGGCTTGCCGGTGAAGATCCACAACTGTTCCCGGTGTCTGGCATTGACTACGAAGTTGATGTCATGTCGAAGGTGCGGCAGCCAATCAGTACGCTCCATAACTTTAAAGAGGGCATTCCAACTGCATGGGCAGATCCGCTGGGTTCACTAATTCCCTGCCGTGTGGTCAATGTAATGTCAGCGCCGCAGCCGATGCCAGACACTAGGAGTGGCAGTGGAGACTCACCAGCGGACTTTGAGAAGGTTAGTACAAACTGCAGCTGGGGCCAAAAATGATCTGAAAGGAAAACAACTCTTTAAGCATATATCCAGTTTTATCATCTCCTCTTTTCTGCCAGTCACCAGTCCCTTGTTCGGTAAAAATCGTTTATAGTCATGTCTATAGTGTACCACATAGCCATTACATCACATTTAGCAAAAACAGAAGATTAGCACAAAGAGAAGACACACATTTAAAAGACATTTATTGCTGCATTGTCCTGTGCTCGAGACAGTGTCACATTACTGGGTTTTCTGTTCCACCAAGGATCCAAGAGGTAAATTATAAGAACACATGGTAGGCCTGTAAGGCATTGCCCAGCACAGCGTGGAAGGTCTTTACAAAACAGGCAAATATAATACATTTGTAAGTAAATACTTCATCTGTTTCACAAGATTTGGATTTAGCAAAACATAAGTCTGGAAGCACTTATAAGGTTTATACCAGGATGAACATACTAAGAATACTACACTATAAAAGCTACGGGAGGTACACAAGTTGCCTAGTAAAATCTAGATCTATATCATCTACATACTCTGCAGCATCTGCTCTAAAATTTGGCCGCTTTTGATACTAAAGTATAAAATTTATAGTCTGTGTAATAAAAAATGTGTACAATAAAAAGAACTTGTGTGAAATAGAAACATTATTAAAGCAGTAAAACTTTGGAGAGGTCATTGCCTTCAGGCTTTCAGCTATTAGCATTGGTCAGTGCATAAATATGTGTATTAGTGCAAAGTGCCAGCTGGGGGGGGATTTCTACATATTACATATTTGCTGATGATGGGAGCACATGGTATTTCTTCAGAGTCATTCGAATTGAACCCAGTTCTCGGTTGACCTTTTCTAAACGATCTTCCAAACTTTCCTGAAATAAACAGATATAAGACAGAGAATCAGGATGGTAGCTCGCACAAACCTAAACAGGGTAAAAAGAAAAACTGATGAAACACTGATGGTACAAACAGACATATGAACAAAACACTAATGAAAATCGGAGCCAGCACACTGATTGAAATAACTGCACTAAAGGCACACATGGTGGAATTTTACCATGGTGAATCTTGACCACTTTCCACGTATACAGAATTGGCCGCACATTTTTCCCAATACATTTATGACAATATTGACATGCTGTAGATTTGAAGATCGGCATGCTTATTTTAGTTTGTGGATATGCAGTGCAGCATTCACAACGGATATACGCAAAGTGTGAATTCATCCAAAATATAGGTACACATAAAATTTATCGCATCAGCTGATAAAATAATATTAACCATTTAAGGAAGGTCTTTCATCTGGCTTTTCACCTATTATGAAAAATTGTGTCACTTCTATAATTATTCGGAAACCTTAATCTCAGAACAGCCCTGAATTATTTATGGGCCTCCTCATACAATTAAAAAGACAAAACGCCACAGAATCTGATATTCTTCAGACATCAGGAAGGAAAGAAAGAAGGAAGATAATAAAGCAATGAAAGAACTGAGTAGAAAACTACCTTTGTGGCTCTCATCTTCAGGCTCAGTCTACGGCCAGACCCTGGCATTCTACTAAGGGCAGCTTCAATCTGTTGGCAGATGCACTTACACATGTCAGAAAAACTAGTGATCATTGCATAAGGTCATAAAAATCAAAACGTACAAAGTTATGTTTTCTATAGACATTTAACCATTTTCAACTCCCCTTGCTGGTACCCAGCAATGGCAGTTTCCAGAGCATTAAATCTAGCAAAATTGAGCTTCTGACCAGAGCTGCACACAATGAGGAGTGCCCACCTGGAGGAAAACCTGTTAGAGGTTGCAAAAGACTTAAGACTGGACAGTGACCCTAAACATACTGCCAGAGCTATAATGGAATTGTTTAGATCAAAGCATATTCCTGTGTGTGAATGGCCTATTCACAGTCCAGACCTAAATCTGATTGATAATCTGTGGCAAGACTTGAAAATTGCTGTTCACAGACGATCACCAGCCAATCTCATTGAACTAGTAGAAAAGAAGAATGAGCACATATTTTAGCTATATGTGCAAAGCTGGTAGAGACATACCCCAAAAGACATGCAAAAGTAATTGCAGCAAAAAGTGGTCCTACAAAAGTATTGACTCAGAAGGGCAGAATACAAATAAATCTGAAAATTGTGATGTGCATATTTTAAAAATATTTAGAAAACCATGTATGATTTCCTTTACACTTCACAAGTACTTGCTATGTAGTGTTGGTATAGCACATACAATCTAAGTAAAATACATTTAAGTGGGTGATACGTCAATTAATGTGGAAAAGTTCATGGGGTATGAATGCTTTTTCAAGGCACTGTATAAAAAAATAATCTCAAAACATTACAACCATACAACTAAGAGGGTTACTATAGAAAGAGAACTTCCTTTGCCATCACATCGGAGTCCTATTTGTGCCAATGCTTTGCTATGGCAGCCACGGTCGAACAAAGATCACCAAGTCTGCCATGCATATGTGCCTATTAAGTTGTTTGAAACATTCATCATTGACAAGAAAAATAAACTTCAATAAAGAAGTAATGGGACTGGACTAAAATACATTAACTGTGTAAAAAAGACAAAAAAGTAAAACAAATCTATTTCATCCAATTAACATGAAAAAAACCCAAAACATATCGTATATACTCGAGTATAAGCTGACACGAGTATAAGCTGAGGCACCTAATTTTGTCACGAAAAACTGGGTAAGCTTATTGACTCGAGTATAAGCCGGGTATGCATTTTCCCCTCATCCTTGTCCTGGTATGCATGGCACCCCAGTCCCTGTATGCATTGCTCCCCCGTCCCTGTCCTTGTATGCATGGCTCCCCCATCGCTGTCCTGGTATGTATGACTCCTCCATCTCTGTCCTGGTATGCATGCCCCCCCTATCACTGTCCAGGTATGCATGGCTCCCCCCATCATTGTCCTGGGATGTATGGCCCCCCCATCACTGTCCTGGTATGCATGGCCCCCCATCACTGTCCTGGTATGCATGGCTCCTCCATCGCTGTCCGTATGAATGGCCCCCCCCATCGTTGTCCTGGTATGCATGGCTCCCCCGTTGCTGTCCTTTTATGCATGGATCCCCCGTTGCTGTCCTTGTAGGCATGGCTCCCCCGTTGCTGTCCTTGTATGCATGGCTCCCCCGTTGCTGTCCTTGTATGCATGGCTCCCCCGACCCTGTCCTTGTATGCATAGCTCCCCTGTCGCTGTCCTGGTATGCATGGCTCCTTATCCTTTATACTTGTATGCATGTTTCCCATTTTAAAAAAACATACATCCTACTCACCTGCCTGCGCGCCCTCGCTGCATCTCAGTTCCGGCGCCAGCAGCATTTCCGCCCGAGCGATCACGTGGCCCTGCTCATTAAGGTAATGAATATTCACTCCAAGCCTATGAGAGAGGAGAGGCGTACATATTCTTTACCTTAATGAGCGGGGCCACATGATCGCTCGGCCAGAAATGCTGCTGGTGCTGGAACCACCAACGAGATGCAGCGAGGGCGCGCAGGAAGGTGAGTAGAATGTCTTTCGGAAGCCGGCAGCTGCGGGTGTCACTGTGTGCGCTATAAGAGAAATGAATGTTCATTTCTCTTTAGCAGTGGGCACAGTTACAGCAGCAGCTTAAGGCTCCTGCCTTCTGTGACCCGCTGCTTCCCCTCCCCCGCCGGCCCTCCGGGACAACTGACTCGTATATAAGCTGAGGGGGGCGCTTTCAGCACAAAAAATGTGCTGAAAAACTTGGCTTATACACGAGTACATATGGCAGATATATCGCCATTGTTGTAGTTGTCAATATAGCAAATTATTAAAAGAAGTTGTCATTTCAGCCAAGTCATCAATATCAGATCGGTGGGGTTGGACACCCGGCACATATGGACAGGTCATAAACATTTTCTTAGTGGACAGCCCCTTTAAATACCACTTAAATAAATACCCAGGAAAATAGAGAAAATTCACAATATACTTAGAACAATACCTGTTTTTTCTCTTCTGTTAACTCATCAAAAAGCCGCTCTGTGTCAGAAATAGTTTTCATCCTCTCGTTGTATGTGATTTCAGTCTCAAATGGTGGTAATAACAGAGGAAACTGTGACTCACCGCTATTTTCCGAATTAATGATAGTCTTTTGCCTCACTGGAAAAAAAAGACCATGTGAAAAAAAACAATGCATCTCAGCTTCAATATACTTAAACTCTTGGCACTGCAATATTCATATTGAATTTTTTATTTTTAAAGGAAACCTGTCGGGAATCACTATTTACCTGCATATATAATGTTGATCTGCAGGTAAACAGAGTTAAAATCATGTCTGCTTTCCTTAATGGAAGAAAGGCTATAGAGAAAAAATGAGTTTATATCCTCCATGTAGCCGATGACTTTTGTCATAGAGGCGTATAAGGCGCAGTTATAGACACAGCTCACTATAGTGAGTGCGGCTGTAATCACTCCCCGGCACTTTAAATTGACAGCCTGCACTGCAGCATTTGTGCGGCATTTGTGTGCAGAGCTGGCTGGCAATCAATGTGTTGGGGAGTGATTACAGCCAAGCTCACTGTATACTGATTGGTGTCTGTAACAACCTCCTGCAGGGACGGCTCCAGATTTTCATGGGCCCCGGTGAAAGTCTCAGTGGGCCCATTTAACACATACCAATTTCATTTACTTCTTACATTACAGGAGTTATATCTATTGTAAATTCTAGTATAGCTCAGAAACCGGTGAATCCTCGCAGCACACAGTGCGTGCGCTGGGGGGATTTAAAAGTTTTCATTTTAGACTGGACAGTACAGTCCTCCATACAGTACTATGGGCACCACATAGTCCTCCAAACAGTTTAATGAGCCCCCATATATTGCTTCATACAATATAATGAGCCCCATATATTGCTCCATATTGTCACGGGTGTGTCAGAGGCGGCAGACCGTTGCTCTGCATCTGACTGCACAAGGTCTCAGCAGTTTGCTTTACAGACTCCTTCCTGGGCCTTCTGACTCTAGGACCCAATGGCAACCTTCCCTCGGCTCTAGTTGACACACCTGGACCGGGTTGTTTATAACTTCCAGCTTGCTGCTGGAAGTTGCGGGTGATATTGCCATTTCCATTTCCCTGTTGCGGCTTGGAGCTATAGCAGTCGGCTATCTTCCTCTCTGGTGTTTGGAGGACGTCCTTGTTTCTCTCGGAGTCTACTCAAGCTAAGTGTTTCCCTTGTTATTTTATCCCATGTGTTTTTAATGGTAGTGGGGATTGACTAGCGCCCATCCTGTCATTTCCGATGCAGGGCTTATTACCAGGGTCAGGCAGGGATTAGGTATCTTGCTAGGCGATAGGTGTGGAACTCTATATAAAGGGACGATAGGGCAGACAGGGTGATGTTAGATCTGACTCTAGGGGTCTCAACTCCCCTTCACTAGTGTTTAGTTCCCTTTCACTTATCCCTTCGTGTTGCACTTAGCCTTTCCTACACGTTGCGTGACATTATCACCCGCCTTTCACGTTTGCAAAAGAAAAAAAAAACCTGACACGATGTTTTTTGGTGTGTTTTTTTCTGTGTGGGTTTTTTTTTTCTTTTGCTGGGTTCATGGATCCCATTTCTGTGTTTGCAGAGCAGCTGCAGAGGTTGGCACTTGAAGTGACTTTCATTCTGAGGTCCAGCAGCAACTGCAGGTTCCTATTGTGGGGGAAGCTGCGGGTAGGCCGGTCCAGCGTGAACCCAAAATTGCCCTCATGGACAGGTTTTCTGTGGGTAAGGACAGGTTTTTTTGTGTTTAAGGAGGCATGCAAATTGTACTTTAAACTTCGTCCTTACTCCTCTGGAGATGAGGAGCAACGAGTAGAAATTATTATTTCACTGTTGAAGGGGGAACCTTAGTCCTGGGCTTTTTCACTGCCACAGGATTCCATGTGTGTCCCGTCTGTGGAGGAGTTTTTCAGGGCTCTTGCCTTGGGAATCGTTCAGTGGAGACATATAGCTCTGAATTTCGCAGGTGGTCAACTGATACCAAATGGAAAGACCCGCCTCTCAGAAGCTAATTGCTTAAAGGCCTCACTGAAAGGTTAAAGGACACAATAGCAGTGAATGAAAATCCTGTGTCACTGGAGGCTGCCATGTCCTTGGCTAAACTGGTGGATAGACTCCAGCGGGAAAGAAGGGTAAGGCCACCTACTTCTGAGCCCTCTTTCTGGTACAAGATCCCTGTGTTGAATGGAAGGTCCCGGGGTGAACCTATATACTTGCCGAGTTAGAGGAACCCATGAAGTTGGGGGTGTGTGTTTACATCTTATGTTTCCCCCGACATTTGCAAGAAAAAGGGTGTATGTTTTTTTTTGTGGGAAGAAGGGACGTTTTATTGGGGCGTGTCCTGTAATTCTAAAGCAAAAAGAGACTCGATTAACCTTTGGGAGCCTTGAGCTTGATAATCAAGGAGTGTGTTCTTCTTCAACCTGTAATTCTCATTTTGACCTGTCAGTAGAGATGGTGCTAGAGAGCAGATCTGAGAAACATTCTGTGTTTGTAGACCGTGGAGCTGGAGTCAGTATGGTGGATGCTGAGTTTGATAGAACTCATGGTTTTATCTGCTCTAACTTGGCTGAACCTATTCCTATTTGCGCCATCGCCTCAGCACCACTTGCACAGAGAACTCTGACACAAATTGTTTATAAAATAAGACTGAAGGTGGGGTCTTCACATTATGAAATAATCCCTTGTTATGTCCTGAAGGGTCTCCACACTCCAGTGGTTCTGGGTTTGCCCTGGTTGGTGAAGCATAATCCAACTGTGGATTCGCAATCCAGAGAGATTGTAAAGTGGGGAGATTACTGTCATGGTAACTGCCTAAACATTTCCCCTTCTGCTGTATCTACAGGGACCTTCCCAACATTTTCATCTAGCTTTGAGGACCCTGCCCCAATGTTGCTGAAGGGTGTAGGATTTTCGGCCTTGTACACTTACCTGGAGGGTGAGGTGTTGGAGGCTCAGGGAGACGCCCCTGCTTTCTGCCCTTCGGGGAGGTTGTTTGTGCCGTCTAAATTGCGCCGCAAAGTAATTGGAGAATATCATGACTCTGTACTTGCTGTCCATCCAGGTGGTAAGACCGCAGACCTCCTTTCTCGTCGTTTTTGGTGGCCGTGGTTAAATCGGGATGTGGTTGAACAAGTGTCTACCTGCAATGTTTGCGCACGATCTAAAGTACTGCATACCCATCCATCTGGTCCTGTTTCGCCACTACCAGTTCCTAACCATGTTAGGAGAGACAGGTATAAACACGATTGTCAGAAAACGCGTGCCAGGTCCATACCTGAATGTGAATGATTCTGTGTGGTGTCTACCAGGAACTTCAGGTTAAGTGTTACTTCCTGGAAGTTGGGACCTAAATTCATTGGTCCCTATAAGATAACTGCCGTCATTCGTCCAGCAGAGTTTCGTCTTGAGCTACCCAAAGATCTACAACGTTTTTCACAGGAATTTGCTCAAGAGATATGTGGAACCCCTTGAGACCCCACCCCTACTGCCTCCCACAATAATAGTTGATGGAAACCTAGAATTTAAAATTTCGAGGATTGTAGATTCTCGCCTCCAATGTCATTCCCTACAACACTTGCGCACTGGAGGGGTTGTGGTCCAGAGGAAAGGATGTGCGTTTCTGCATCAGACATGAATGCCCCTACATTGGTTTGTTTTGACTCCCTGCACTGCTTAGCGCAGAGGGCACGCTGTAGTGACGTCAATGCGTCCTCTGCCCTGAGGCTTCAGAGTCAGGAGATGCGGAAGAGACTGGACCTGCGTCTAGAGGGGAACGTGGAGAAGTGAGTATTTCAAACAGCATGTCTGTGTCCCCATTGGAGATTGGGCCCCCCCACTTGCTCAGGGCCCTGGACCTGGCCTCCTGCACCGCCCGAATGACTGGAATCAAGTGGCTACAGGTAGGAAATAAGTTCCTTTTCTCCCTATAGCTGTATTTCCTATAAGGCAGACAGGATTTTACTGTTATTTATATGCAGATTAAATCCTTATAGCTTTTACAAGTTCACTTTAATTAAATACTAAAGTCAACAAGAAAACATGGAGCTTAGCTTCCCAAACAGGGCACCATGATTAAGAATCTTAAACAAAATGAGTAGGTGAATTACATATCATATAAAATGTGGTATCTCTAGATCCCTACTTTAAAATGGTCTTATAAAGAAAATGTTAACCGTATTGGAGACATGCTGTTGGATACTTACCGATTCATTGCAGCAGCTTTCTATTCTATCTTTCACTCTTTTTTTGCAACATGACCAGGGAAAAATTAACCTCCCTAAGAGCTTTAACATCCAAACTAAGGACCCTGCTAACACCCTTGCATCTCTCCAGTCCTTAAAGGTACTGTCACACTAAGCGATATCGCTAGCAATATCGCTATAACTTGTGACGTTATAGCGATATTGCTAGAGATATCGCTGTGTCTGATACTTACCTACGACCCACTCCCCCGCTGGTTATCACTGATCGCGCAAGAACGTCCTGGACCACTTCTCGTCGTCAGCTTCCTGCGGCGCTTCCTGTGGAGAGACGAGCGACGAGCGTGGAGCTGGGCGGGAGGACGCAGGATCGCCTAGTGTGACAGGTAAGTAGCGACCCCCGTCCCCAGCGATGTCGCTGGTGAGATCTGCCTGTGTGGCAGCTCACTAGCGACCACTTAGCGATGTACCAGCGATCCTGACCGCGTCATATCGCTGGTCGGGATCGCTGGTACATCGCTAAGTGTGACAGTACCTTAAGTCTGCTGCCCGACTATTCCACCTCTCTCCACACTACTCCTCCCCTCTGGAAATCACTTAATTGGCTTCTAATTCCTCAAGGTTCCCAATCCAAACTGCTAACGCTGACCTTCAAAGCTGTCCATAATTTGTCTCCTACTTACAGTATATCTCCAAACTAATCCCACAATATTTTCCAAAAAGAAACCTCTGGTCCTCCCAAGACCCCCTTCTCTTTTTTTTTTTTTTTTAAATCAAAACTATTTTTTTTTTTTTTATTGTGACAATCACAATTTCCCAGCAATACATATTACATTCTTGTATTACATAACACTGTAAATCCATCCATTTTCAAGACATTGTTAAAATCATACCTGTATTATATCATGTTATGTTGAATCTATTTTATTGGAAACAATTAGACGTAACAACGTACAAGACAACAAACAGTGTACACCAAGGCATATTAGGTTACAATATAATCATTCTCTAATAAGGACGAGATATCTTCTGGTTCTAAGGCTCGTAACTCCTCTGTTGAATGAAAATCTGTGCATATTCATCAGTACTGTCATATACCAGAGGACAAACGTATTTCATCCCCTGGTTTGTTAATCTCAACTGTATATACATTTGTTATACATTGTTGACTCGTATTCAGATATCAACCTGAAGAGATGTCACACTGCTCCGTGTTTCTTCCGGGACATCAACATCATTAATAAACAAATATAATAGAGTAGTAACTGCGAGCGTGTTTAACAATGTCTCACATGTAACCAGCAGAGGTGTACTTCAAGAAACATTGAAAGAAAAAACTAAGAAAGGGAAATAAGAACCTCATAGGGGCTATGGCGGGGAGAGGAAAGAAAAAGGGTGGGAGGGGGGAGAGCGGACCTCGGGCCTCCGAGTCGACCCTTAATTTGCTCCCTCGACCAAGCGAGGTAATTCGGGAGTTTCCTTGAATAATATCCAAGGCTGCCACACACGGACCAAGCGGGTATTATCTCCCTCCATTTTGGCCATTAATTCCTCCATACGGAAGATGTCTGCAAATTCTGTCACCCATTCTGCCATAGTCGGTGGTGTTGTTGTGCGCCAATGGCGTGGAATTACCATGCGCGCCGCGGTAATGCAAAATCTGAGAAGGCTTTTTTTCTGAGTGGATATGGGACCTGGAAGGATTGATAGGATGGCAATTTGCGGGGAGGGGGGAACATATGTTCCAGAAATCTTTTGATAAGCTCCGAACTCCTTTACCCAGAAGGGTCGTATAGCATGACACTGCCACCAAATATGGAATAGCGTGCCTCTTTCAGATTCACATCGCCAGCAGGTATCGTCAACTGACGGATAAATTGACTTTAGTCTGACGGGGGACAGGTACCACCTGGTCAGTATCTTAAAATTTTTCTCCTGCGTGCCCCCAGCCGGAGACATTTTATGTGTAAAAAGATAAGCTTTGTCAAGGTCTTCAGCTGAAAATTTATGTCCCATCTCTTCTTCCCATGCTCGGATGTAACTTGGAGCCGCATCCGAGTCTTCTGAATGAAGTTCCTTATATAAAAGAGAAATCAGATGAGAAGGAGGGTCTCGTTGTGATAGTAAGTTTTCAAACCGCGTCGTGGGGGGGTGAGAAGAACGGTCGCCCAAGTGTCCCCGAATAAATGATCTCAGCTGATTATATTCCATGCAGGAAAGTGCTCCCGTGGGGGACCCCTCCGTTAAGGTTTCCCAAGATGGAGCCCTCCCTTCTATTAACACCTGTCCCAGATGCAAGTCAGAACTTCTATGCCAACCCAGAAATTGGTCTCAGTGACACCCTGGAGGAAAATCCGGGTTACCAAATATTGGTGTCAGCGGATTCAGAGCGCTGATCAATTTCTTTCTGGTTTTAACACGATTCCATAACTGTAAAACTTCTCGAGTCAAGAAACCTGTAGTTCCCTCAGAATCATTTGTGACCAAGTCATAGCGTCGGATCCATGGGAGGTGGCGCAATGGAACATTAAAAGATGTCTGTTCCAGCTGAACCCACTGTTTGGAGTGATGACCGAATTGCCAATCAAATAAACGTGCCAGTATGGACGCCCTATGGTATAACTCAAGGTAAGGGAGGCCTGCGCCACCCCTGGACTTCGGGGCAGTCAGGATAGAGTACTTTAGACGGGGTTTAGAGGTCTGCCAGATAAACCGGATCAGCGCCGATCTGATGGTTTGGAAGAATGTTTTGGGCGGTACAATCGGGACCGCCTGAAACAAGTATAAAAATCTGGGGAGAATATCCATCTTAAATGAGTTCATCCTGCCAAACCATGGGATATTCTTCCGTCCGTACTCCCTCAAACGTTTCAAGGTCGATTCTAAGAGGGGCAAGTAATTTAATTTGTACAGGTCAGTCATGTCAGAAGGAATTTGAACGCCCAAGTATTGAATAGCCCCGACCTTCCACCAAAAGGGGAAATTTCCAATGATTCTTGTAAGCTCTGTCTGTCTCAAAGATATATTAAGGGCTTCGGTTTTCTGAAAATTAATCTTAAAGTTGCTGACTGCTCCATATTTTTGAAACTTCCATCAATGATGGGAGGGTAATGTGAGGCTGGGATATATACAGAAGGAGGTCATCCGCATAAAGGAGACCTTATAATGAACATGGTCTACCCATAAACCGTGCACACTGGGGTTCTTCCTAATCGCCACCGCAAGATGTTCCATAACTATTGCGTATAGCAGAGGAGACAAAGGGCATCCTTGTCGGGTTCCATTCCCGATGGCCATAGAATCCGACATCGCCCCATTGACTTTAACCCTCGCCGAAGGGCCAGAGTAAAGAGCCGCGACCCTATGTAGGAAGTGATTCCCCAATCCTAATTGTCGTAGGGCCGTAAACATGAAGCCCCAGTGAACACGGTCAAAGGCCTTCTCTGCATCATTCGACAGCAAAGCCAATGGTTTATGTTTTAATTTAGCATGTGCAGTCAGGATGAGGGTTTTACCTATACCATCTCTCGCCACTCTTCCACGTACAAACCCCACCTGGTCCGAGTGTACCACTGAAGGCAAAAGAGCGGCCAATCGATTTGCTAAAATTTTTGCGTATAGTTTTACGTCGACGTTAGAGATATTGGGCGGTAATTGGTTACCACTTTAGGGTCTTTCCCCAGTTTCGGTATCACCGTAATAAAGGCCTCTAAGGATTGCGGAACAAATGGGGAGTCGATCGCGATGGAGTTAAACACTAGCGTCATAATGGGATTAAGTTGTTCACGAAACATCTTATAGAAATAAGGGGAAAAGCCGTCCGGTCCCGGGCTTTTACCTGCCGGGGTATTTTGAATGACCTCGTCGATCTCCTCTGTCGTAAAATCAGTATCTAGTGATGTCGTCAAGTCTGTGGCCAATGTCGGAAGGGCTGTGTTGTGTATATATGATTCTATGTGTGGTTGGGGGTCTAGAGGCGGATGAGGGGAGCGATCACCATTAATATTGTACAGTGTGTGATAATAACGCCGCATTATATCTAGAATTTCCGTTGGGTTTGAAGTTGTCTGGCCACGATGTCGCTGGAGAGAAGGAATATACACTCACTGGCCACTTTATTAGGTACACCATGCTAGTAAGGGGTTGGACCCCCTTTTGCCTTCAGAACTGCCTCAATTCTTCGTGGCAGAGATTCAACAAGGTGCTGGAAGCATTCCTCAGAGATTTTGGACCATATTGACATGATGGCATCACACAGTTGGCGCAGATTTGTCGGCTGCACATCCCTGATGCGAATCTCCCGTTCCACCACATCCCAAAGATGCTCTATTGGATTGAGATCTGGTGACTGAGGAGGCCATTTGAGTACAGTGAACTCATTGTCATGTTCAAGAAACCAATCTGAGATGATTCGAGCTTTATGACATGGCGCATTATCCTGCTGAAAGTAGCCATCAGATGTTGGGTACATTGTGGTCATAAAGGGATGGACATGGTCAGCAACAATACTCAGGTAGGCTGTGGCGTTGCAACGATGCTCAATTGGTACCAAGGGGCCCAAAGAGTGCCAAGAAAAAATTCCCCACACCATGACACCACCACCACCAGCCTGAACCGTTGATACAAGGCAGGATGGATCCATGCTTTCATGTTGTTTACGCCAAATTCTGACCCTACCATCCGAATGTCGCAGCAGAAATCGAGACTCATCAGACCAGGCAACGTTTTTCCAATCTTCTACTGTCCAATTTCGATGAGCTTGTGCAAATTGTAGCCTCAGTTTCCTGTTCTTAGCTGAGAGGAGTGGTACCCAGTGTGGTCTTCTGCTGCTGTAGCCCATCTGCCTCAAAGTTCGACGCACTGTGCGTTCAGAGATGCTCTTCTGCCTACCTTGGTTGTAACGGGTGGCAATTTGAGTCACTGTTGCCTTTCTATCAGCTCGAACCAGTCTGCCCATTCTCCTCTGACCTCTGGCATCAACAAGGCATTTCCGGCCACAGAACTGCCGCTCACTGGATTTTTTTTCTTTTTCGGACCATTCTCTGTAAACCCTAGAGATGGTTGTGCAAGAAAATCCCAGTAGATCAGCAGTTTCTGAAATACTCAGACCAGCCCTTCTGGCACCAACAATCATGCCACGTTCAAAGGCACTCAAATCACCTTTCTTCCCCATACTGATGCTCGGTTTGAACTGCAGGAGATTGTCTTGACCATGTCTACATGCCTAAATGCACTGAGTTGCCGCCATGTGATTGGCTGATTAGAAATTAAGTCTTAACACACAGTTGGACAGGTGTACCTAATAAAGTGGCCAGTGAGTGTATGTGGTCTGATTACGGGGGTGTAGAAATCTAGCTAACAGACGTCCACATTTATTAGCCTGCCCGTATAATATACTCTTAAAGCGATTTCTTTGATGTCGGGACTTCTCATTTAGCAGGGACTTCAGATCGTCTCTGCATTTGATCAGTTCAGTCAACGTCTCCGTCTCCTTATCCTTCTTGTGTTTCGTCTCTAATGTTAATATCCTCTCCGTGAGGTCCGTAATTTCCCTACTTTTTATTTGTTTCAAGCGAGAACCATGTTTAATTAGAGCCCCTCTAAGGACGCACTTAAGAGTCTACCATTTGATAGGCATGGCAGTGGTGTCATTTGTATGATCTTGTAAGAATTCTGCTATGGTAGTCAACGTCGGCCACACAGGTAAGGTCCTTTAAAAGGTTATCATTCAGTCTCCATGTCCACTGTTGTGTCACTGAATCAGGAGGACTAATATCCAGGAAGATTGGAGCATGGTCCGACCATAGGAAACTTCCAATAGATGGTCTCGGATCCCACACCAATGCACAATGACTAAGGAGAAAAAAATCTATTCTGCCATATGAGTTATGTGGTGTGGAGAAGAACGTATAATCTTTCCCGTTGGGGTTAAAAAGTCTCCAGACATCCGTAAGACGCAGGTCATGAAGGTCTCTTTTCAAAGAGGACAGCTGACGAAGAGATAGATAAGATTTTGCTGCTGAGGAATCTAATGTCGGGTTAAGAGTCAGGTTAAAATCCCCCCCTAATATGACAACCCCCTCAGCGAAATCAGCCATGGTCTTTAAGAAGGATCTAGTGGCTTGGATTTGGTCCCGGCTGGGGCCGTACCATCCTGCTATAGTATATGTTGTCGAAAAAAATCTGAATTTTCAAGATCACGTACCTGCCCTCCGCATCAACCAGCGTGTCCAACATTGTATGTTGGAGGGATTTATGGAGCGCTATAGACACCCCCCGGGATCGTGAGTCCGGGTTGGCACTATGGAACCAGGTTGTATAATGGCGATCATGTATATTAGGGACATGTCCACTCTTAAAGTGTGTCTCCTGCAGAATCAGCACGTTTACTTTTTTCTTGTGCATACCATATAGGATTTGTGACGTCTTCTGCGGGATATTAAAGCCCCTAGTGTTCAAAGAGCCCAATATAATCTTCTGCATGGCCTTCTTACCCGGCATTGTGTTTGTAGTCCGAAGTCAAGAACACAGACTTCGCCAAGAGGAGTAGGTCAGCCTCGGAGTCCGGTGCCCACTGTGAGGAGGGGAGGAGGAAGCTAATAGGGGGAAGTAGGTACAATCAGAGAAAATAGGTAAGGGTTAAAGAAAACAATGGTAAAAGAAATTATAACAATACGAGTGTGGATAGGCACACTCCAACAAACAATTTAGAGCCTAGTGGAGGTTATTGTTAATTGCTGCACGCCTCAATGGCCAAGCAGCCCTCCAGGGGGTAAGTGTACGACAGAAGAAGAGTCGGCGACGCCGTCTCCTCCGGTTTCCGACCCCGTTATGATATATCAGTCGCGAACCTCTAAAAGCAGTGAGTCACATGGATACTGGCCATATACAACCCAGCTTAACCGTGAACACATGAGCCGTCACCCATCCCATTTCGGAATTACTTTCAGTGTTATCAAAAAATAGAACCCAACCAAACCCGCCATTGTTTAAAGGCACGCCAATCTATAATCCTAAAACAGCATAACTTTGAGAAAACAAGCCTTCCCTTTAGACTAGGGCGCCCCACATTAATCCACTAATAAAAGCTTGTGGGAGTAGTTAATATGAAGAATTAACTGTCTAAGGGCGTGAGGGGGGAGCAAAAGGGGAGGGGGTGAAGAGAAAAGGAAGGAATGGAGGAGGGGAATCACCTGATAGTGTAAGCATGTTTACATTTTAGTCCTGTATTACTCGTAGCAAAGATCCCCGAGTCCCACCCCCATCCAAATATATGTAGACCCACGTCAAATCGGATAAAAAAAATTGAGTTGAACAATACTGGATGATCAGTCAGCTTCTTAATCTCTTAGATATACGCGCCCATGTCCATTGGGCCATCTCCCACGTCTACGCTGACGTTGAGGATCTGGACCTCCGCGAGTGTCTTCCATTCTATAAAACGATGGTAGGGATGGCCACTCAGGAATATCCACCTCCGGTATATCCAAGGCGGCCGAAAAGGCTGGAATGCCGCCAGGGTGGCTCAGTCGGTGTACTCTGCCTCTCTTCTGGACTCGAAGACAAAACGGAAACCCCCATGTGTAAGAAAGTTCACGCTGCCGCAACTACTCCAGAAGGGGGAAGAGAGCTCTGCGTCTTTGCAAGGTCCATCTGGACAAATCTGGTAAAAGCTGTATGCGGGTGTCCGAGTGGTTTATGGACTTTGCCCTCCTGGCTGCCCCCATGACCGCATCTTTAAGTTGGTATTTATGTACCCGGCATATCACATCTCTCGGTGGGTCCTGCTCGCTAGGACGGGGGCCCAGAGCCCTATGGGCACGGTCCAATTCCAGTGGAGTGTCCTGGGACCTATCCAACACCGAGTTGAAGATGCCTCTCAGAGTGGAATTTAACTCCTGGGGAGGTATAGATTCGGGTAGCCCCCGTATTCTTATGTTGTTCCTACGTCCCCTGTTCTCCGAATCATCCAGCATTTCTGCTAGGGTCTGCAGCTGTCTGGCTTGAGCTGCTGCGATATTCTCCTGAGCTTCCATTCTTTCATTTAGGGAGGCCAGGAGCTGGTCATGAGATTCAACTTTCTCACCACATTGTTGGATATCATCTTTAAGTATGGAAAGTTCAGCTTTATAGGAAGATTCCAAGCGGACAATGTACTGTTCCATATCCTGTTTCGTCGGGATGTCTTTTATTTTGCTATATAGTAGATTGAAATCGACTCCCATGGGTGCCGTGGAGCGCCCTACAAACAGAGGGGCCGATGTCCCGTATTGTGGCGGTAGGGATGCGTCCATTTGGCAGACAGACGGCGAAGCTGTGTTAGATGGCAGTCTAACCTGATGGGTAGGTAACATAGCGTAGTCTGCTTGCCCACTTATCATGGGCTCCGCTTCCCCTTGTGCTGAAGAATCACTGGAGGTGTTAATGGAGGCATTAATAATGGTATCTGGGGGATTAATAATGTCTCCCTGTGGACATAGAGTGGGGAGTTCTGCAGAAGTTTCTCCAGGGTTCCCGCCTGTCTCATTGGCGCGTGGTTGTGTTTGTATGCCTGCGGGGTCTCCCTGTGGGAGACGGATCGCAGGGGCTCAGCAATCTTATCATGGGGAGAGCGCCTCATCTCCTGTGAGGCCTCCGCGGTCGCACCGCCAGATCCCCGAGGGGTTCCCCCGTGACCTTCTTCTCCCGGGGCTTCTCTCCTGCCTCCTGTGCCTTGCCTCCTGTCACCGGCGGGGACAGCTGTGCTCCACGCGCCGCGTCCATCATGGCGCCTACGGCTTCCTTTCTCCCCGCTCCCGAAAAGTAGCGGGAGATGCTCTGGAGAGCCCTGTCAGGTGCTGCTGTACCGGTGGACACACTCCCCTTGCTCCTCCTGGTAGGCATCGGGGTAGAGGGCATTGTATCGGGCTCTTTTCTGATCAGTTACCGGTATAGGAGCGGGAGCCTCTCCAAAGCGCGTCCTCACTCCTCGCCTGCCATGCCATGCCCCATTATATCATGTTATAACCTTAAAATTTATTGTAAACCAATTAAGACCTCCTTCTCCTCCACACTCATATGTTCCTCATTCAATCACCACCGAGACTTCTCCCATGTTCCCCCGATCCTCTGGAATTCTGTGCCTCAACACATCTGATTATCCACCACACTTGGAACCTTCAGACAGAACTTGAAAACCCACCTCTCGAAGAAAACACACAGCCTGCAGTGATCCTGCTGCCTCCTCACAACCACCGAAGCTGCCGCAATACCCTTACTCTACTGTCTCCTTCCCCATTATCCTGTAGACTGTAAGCCTACAAGTGCAGGGCCCTCTCCTTTCTGTACCAGTCTGTCATTGTTAGTTTGTTCACCGTATTTTATATTTGTGTTTTGTATGTAACCCCTTCTCATGTACAGCACCATGGAATCAGTGGTGCTCTTAAAATAAATAATACTAATAATAATAATAATATTAATAATTGAAATACATGGTATGAGCATATTGAAATTACATGTTATGAAATTGTTGTAGTTAGTTAGCATGAAAATTAGAAAGTTTGCAATTGACTAGCTCTTTCTATCTGCTATCATTCTACTGCTGTGAGAGCATTTATCCTACATAGTGTACAACTTGTTGCCAGAGAGGTTGGCCACCATAGCTTGGCCAAATTTGCGCAGTAGTTACATTGCAGGACTGGGGGTCATTTCCTGAGATTCCAGCTCTCTCTCTCCAGCCTATTTATATACAGCAGCTTGATGCTCACCCCACTCCTTCCTTATCAGCTCCAGACCAAGTTGCTGTTATCAGTCCTGTAAAATCACCAGCCCCTAGCAGTTTCCAAATCAATTCTTCTAATCATGGTTCTCACTTTCCGAGTCATGTGCTTGTTCAAAGGCCTTGTTTTCTCTATATATAAATATAGTAGCAGGGTAAATATGGTAGCAGTGTAAACTTCAGAACAAGTGCACTGACAAGACTATTAATGTGTCAATTAACTCAACAGTAGGATAAAGCTACTGAACTAGAATGGAAAATCAATAAAGAGTGCCCGCCCCTAGAAATAACAGAGTGAAAGAGACTGGAAAACAGTGTGCTGCTCAAGAAACAACTTGAGAACAACCCTTTAACTGTTCAGTATTTAGTTATTTTGTTGTATTTTCATTCCTTATTTTCATCCATATTTTAATTCAATTTGTTAATTTCAATTGGGGTAAAAGTTCTATGATATTTTCATGCAATAGGACATGACTAGTTTGTAAAAATTGTAGTCAATTTAAGGAACAAATAGTACGGCAAAACATGAATGACGTTTTACAGATCTAACTAAAAATGGAGAAGATATACAGCAGATTGAAAATACACCCATCTTAATGAGCCCTTACT
This sequence comes from Dendrobates tinctorius, assembly GCF_039654945.1. Taxonomy (NCBI): domain Eukaryota; kingdom Metazoa; phylum Chordata; class Amphibia; order Anura; family Dendrobatidae; genus Dendrobates; species Dendrobates tinctorius. The sequence goes on from NW_027361758.1 coordinate 9,077,186, forward strand.
GAGCTGTATCTCTGGACTTCTATTGGAGACTCTCACAAAATGGTCATATACAGGGACTTTAAAGTGGTCTTTTGATCCATGCCCTGTAGTATCCTTCTCTTGACAACTTATTATGCATTTTTTACCCTGTTATAACTGCTATAACTTTGGGTTGTCCCTTTCCAGATTATGTTCGGCCATGAATGCAGTTTGTTAAAACAGCCAAACTGCGATGTACTCAATATATCTTGGAATAATAATAATTTCAACAATTGGATGTTTAAAAAAAAATGTCCCTGTGCTGAGATAATCTTATAAATGTGCCCCTGCTGTGTACTGTGTAATGACCATGCAGGAACACGGTCTGATCATAGTACAGGTCCTGGGCAGGGAAAAAATAAAGAGCACATACAGACATTACAGCATGGGATTGCAGCTGATTCTTTTTGTGAGATAAAGAATTTCCCTGCCTGTTTTTAAAAAAAGTTTTACCTTAACCCCTTAACAACCAAGCCATTTTGTAGGTTAAAGACCAGGCCTTAATTTTGAAATCGGACCACTGTCACTTTATATGGTTATAACTCTGGAACGCTACAACGTATCCCGCTGATTCTGAGACTGTTTTTTCGTGATATATTGTACTTCATGTTAGTGGTAAAATTTCTTCGATATGACTTGCGTTTATTTATGAAAAAAATGGAAATATGGCAAAAAAATTTAAAATTTTGCAGTTTTCAAATGTTTTAATTTTTATGCCCTTAAATCAGAGAGATATGTCACAAAAAATAGTTAATAAATAACATTTTCCACATGTCTACTTTACATCAGTACAATTTTGGAACCAAATTTTTTTTTTTCTTAGGAAGTTATAAGGGTTAATAGTTGACCAGCGATTTCTCATTTTTCCAACAAAATTTACAAAACCATTTTTTTTAGGGACCACCTCACATTTGAAGTGAGTTTGGGAGGTCAATATAACAGAAAATACCCAAAAGTGACATCATTCTAAAAACTGCACCCCTCAAGGTGTTCAAAACCACATTCAAGAAGTTTATTAACCGTTTAGGTACTTCAAAAGAATTGAAGCAATGTGGAAGGAAAAAATGAACATTTAACTTTTTTTCCCAAAAATTTTTATTTGGACACAATTTTTTTTATTTTGTCAAGGGTATCAGGAGAAAAAAAACACAATATTTGTTGTGCAATTTCTCCTGAGTACACCGATACCCCATGTGTGGAGGAAGACCAATCTTTAGGAGCACGGCAGTGCTCAGAAGGGAAGGAGCATCATTTGAGATTTTGAATGTCAAATTGGCTGGAATCGAGAGCGGACGCCATGTCGAGTTTGGAGAGCCCCTGATGTACCTAAACAGTGGAAACCCCCCACAAGTGACCCCATTTTGGAAACTAGACCCCCCAAGGAACTTATCTAAATGTGTGTTGAGCACTTTGAACCCCCAAGGGCTTCACAGAAGGTTATAACATAGAGCCGTAAAATTAAAAAATCATATTTTTTCCACAAAAATGATCTTCAATGAGCTATAATTTTTCCATATTTCGGCCGACAGAGTCATGTGCGGGCTTGATTTTTGCGGGAAGAGCTGACGTTTTTATTGGTACCATTTTCGGGCACATAAGGTTTCTTGATCGCTTTCTATTCTTATTTTTCTGTTCATTTTTTGAATGAACAAAAACCAGCAATTTAGGAATGCTTTTTTTTTTTCCCCCTCCGTTCCGCATGTGGTAAAATTAGTATGGCAGCTTTATTCTTCGGGTCACTACGATCACAGCAATACCTCATTTATATCTTTTTTTATGCTTTGGTGTTTTTTACACAACAAAAACTTTTATAGAAAAAATATTTTTGCATCACTTTATTCTGCGAGCTATAACTTTTTTATTTTTTTGCTGATGATGCTGTATGGCGGCTCGTTTTTTGCAGGACAAGATGCCGTTTTCAGCGGTACCATGATTATTTATATTCGTCTTTTTGATCGCGTGTTATTGCTCTTTTTCCAAGCGGTATGATGATACTGCTTGGAAAAAGTATAATTTGCTACTTTTTTGTGTTTTTTTTTACGGCGTTCACTGAACGGGTTAACTAGGGTGACACTTTTATGGATGGGATTTTTACGGACGTGGCTATACCAAACGTGTATTTTTTTACATAAAAATGTGTAATTTTTAGTGGATTTTTTAAGGAATTTTTATATTATTTTTTAATTTTTTTTTACATATTTTTTTTTTTTAAATGTTTTTTTTACCTTGTCCCTTTATGGGACTTTCACTTTAGGTATAATACATTACAATGCTCCAGCATTGTAATGCATTATACCAATGCTGAGAGCTGCTGACACCATGCTGTGAGCATGATCTCACCAGCTCTACGTAGGTAAATGACCCGGAGGTTGTCATGACACCTCCTGGTCATCATGGCACAGGTCGGGCCCCGCGATTACATTGCAGGGACGCCGACCTGAGGCAGAGGGAGCCCCCTACCCTCTGCCTCCCCCTCTGAACGCTGCGATCACGCTCGATCGCAGCAGTGAGGGGGTTAAGAGCCAGAGGCGGTGGGGGCTCCGCTCCTAGCTGTCAGTGCAGGACGCTCAGCCACTGCAGCGCTGGGCTCCTACACTGATCAGGCAAGGAGAAGCTCAAATTTCAGCTTCTCCTGCTAATCAATGCTGTGTTTGGTCTGTCAGATTGACCGACCAATCACAGTGCTGTGGGTACAGGGACCAAGTGCAAGGGTCCCTGCCCCCCTTCCTGTGCCTCTCAGCTGTCATAGACAGCTGTCGGCACTGAACTGAAACTGCGTGTTTACACGCAGTGACAGTTTAAAGGCAGGACGTGCAGAGTCCGTCATGGTGCTGAAAGTTACCTCCTGCCATGACGGACTGTGCATGTCCATAGACATTAAGGGGTTAAATAAATAATTTGTGATTTCCTGCTGTAATGTCTGTATATTTTTTTGCCTACTCCTCTGCCCAGGACCTGTGGTATGATCAGACCATGTCTCTGTATGGTCAGACACAGCCTTTACACAGTACACCGAAGGGACACATTTATAAGATTATCTCAGAATAGGAACATTTTATTTAAACACATACAATAGTGGAAATTATTATTATTCCAAGATCTATTGATTAAAATTAATTTTGTTGTGAGAAAATAGGTATTAGACCTACCGGTAATGATGTTTCCAGTAGTCCATCCTGACAGCACCATGGAGGACGTCCTCCTCCTCCTTACAGGGACAGGAAGCACACGAGAGGTTAAAGGTCACGTCCCACCCCCTCTCCCTCAGTGATTTAACAAGTACCGCAAGGTGGATGATGCTAGTAACAGTTTAATGAAACAATCATATTACAGCATATGACATATCAAAATACAACATAGCATAACATAACAGGGAAGGAAGTACCCGTGCTGTCAGGATGGACTCCTGGAAACATCATTACCGGTAGGTCTAATACCTATTTTCCAGGACGTCCACCTGACAGCACCATGGAGAGTACCAAAGCACCTCCTCACGGTGAGATTACCGCCTGGAGAACTTTTTTCCCGAATGCGGTCTGCTGACCAGCCAACACGTCAAGCTTGTAGTGCTTGCAGAATGTATTCAGATTGGCCCAGGTTGCTGCTCTACAGATTTGGTCAACCGAGGCCCCCACCCGTTCAGCCCATGAGGCTGATACCGCCCTCGTAGAGTGGGCTTTTATGGACCCTGGCGGGCTAACGCCTTCGGCTTGGTAGGCGTCAGAGATTACTGAGGTAATCCAGCGCACGATAGACGCCTTAGAGGCTTTCCTCCCCTTATTTTTACCCCCAAAAAGGATGAACAAGTTTGGATCAATGCGCCAGCTATTGGTGGCTTCTAGATAGTCTAGCACTGCGCGCCTCACATCCAGCGAGTGAAGACGCTGTTCTTTTTTATTACGGGGATTGTCGCAGAACGATGGTAACACTACCTCTTGGTTTAGATTCTTTGAGGAGGCTACCTTCGGGGTAAATGCCGGGTCTAACCTTAGGATTATACTATCCTCTCTTATCTGTAGATATGGGTCCTTAGTGGACAGGGCCTGGATCTCCCCTATTCTTTTGGCCGTGGTAATGGCTACTAGGAAGGCCGTTTTACGGGTGAGGGCAGAGATGGTTATTTTCTCCCCTAGAGCATAGTGGTCTGTACAGAGGGACCTGAGTACCAGACCCAGATCCCACGGCGGGGTGAGCTGCCTAATCGTGGGGCGCAGGCGCTGCGTGGCCTTTATAAATCTTATTACCCAGGGATGAGCAGCTAGCTGGTAATCGAAGAAGGCGCTTAAGCCTGAAATCTGGACCTTTAGCGTGCTAGGCTTAAGGCCTTTATTAAAACCTGCCTGCAAAAAACTTAGTATGCTAGGGAGGTCAGGGGTGCCTGCCACGAGATCGGACCTGCCACCCTCCAGACAGAATCTTTTCCATATCTTCCTATAGATTGCGGATGTCACCGGTTTCCTACTGGCCAGTAGAGTGGATATGACCTGGTCCGACAATCCCTTTGTCTTCAGGATGTCCCTCTCAGGATCCAAGCCGATAGATGAAGTCTTGCTGGGTTTGGATGGTAGATCGGGCCCTGTGGATGATGTCCTTCCACAGGGGTAGCTCGACTGGATTTCCTACTGCCATGGCTCCTAGAAGGGGAAACCAGCTTCTCTTCGGCCAGTATGGAGCGATCAACATCACTCGTGCGTGGTCCTCGCGTATTTTCCTGAGCACTGCCGATATAAGGGCCAGTGGCGGGAATGCGTAGGAGAGGGATTCTCCCCAAGTCTGATTCAGGGCAATCACACCTTCTGGGTGGTCCGTCGGATTCAGGGAATAGAATCTGGGGACCTTCGAATTCTTTCGGCTTGCAAAAAGATCTATACTGGGGGTTCCCCAACGCTGACAGAGATGGTTGAAGATTTCTTTGTTCAGTTCCCATTCTGTCGGGTGGATCCGTTGTCCGCTCAAGTAGTCTGCTACTTCGTTCTGGGAACCCTCTAGGTGTACTGCGGTCACTGATCGGACTGTTCTTTCTGCCCAAGCGAATATTTTTCCTGCTAGGTCCTGTAGTGGTTGATGTCTGGGCCCTCCCTGGTGCTTCAGGAATGCCACTGTCGTCATATGGTCGGATAGTATACGGACATGACGATTCTCTAGTATCGACTGTTTCCGCCGTAGCGCTTCCCAGACCGCGTAGAGTTCTCTGAAATTGGAGGATCTGGTCTTGATGTCTACTGGCCATCTCCCCTGGAAGATTTTCCCTTCTATGTGGGCTCCCCAACCCCACACACTGGCGTCCGTGGTGACTACCACGTATGGAGAGGCTGTCCAAAATACGCCCACCTGAAGGTTTCTGGACCGTGTCCACCACCGAAGGGACTCTCTTACTCGTTCTGGCAGCCTTAGGGGTCTGTCTAGCGACGCCTGACTTCTGTCCCACCTCGCAAGGATCTCTTTCTGCAGTGATCTTGAGTGGAATTGGGCCCATCGGACGCACTGGATGCAGGCTGTCATGAGGCTCAGGACCTCCATTGCCTCTCTTATGGAGCACTGACGTCTCAACAGGTCTCTGGTTCTGGTCTGAATAGTCCTCTGCTTCTGTTCGGGTAGCCAGGATATTCTGTCGGTTGAGTCTAGGAGGACCCCGAGAAATATTTTCCTGGTTTCTGGCCTGATGTTCGACTTCTCCCAATTGATCACCCATCCAAGGAACTCCATTACCGCCGTTGCTCGGTTTCTGTCGCGAACGAGCGCTTCCCTGGATCTTGCCACCAGTAGGAAGTCGTCTAAATAGGGTATGATCACAATACCCTGATCTCTCAGGTAGGCCAATACTTCTCCCACCAGCTTTGTAAAGATTCTGGGAGCTGAGACCAACCCGAATGGAAGACACTGGAACTGGAAGTGGCAGGTCCGGGCTGGTAAACTGACCGCAAACCTTAGCAGTCTCTGGGATGAGGGATGGATAGGGACCTGGTAGTAGGCCTTCTTTAGGTCTAGGGTGCACATGACGGCGTCCTGATCTATCAGGAGGGTTGCGGATCGGACCGATTCCATCCGGAATCTCTTGTACTTGACCCAGGCATTTAGTGGTTTCAGGTTTATGATGGTACGGGCCTCGCCAGACGGTTTTGTGATCGAGAACAGGGACGAATAGTGCCCTTTCCCTCTTTCTGACGGGGGAACTGGTACTATGACCTTTGATTTTACCATGTCCTGTAGATCCGTCCACATTGCGGAGTCCTCCAGGACTCTTTCGGGGGAGGTGAATAAAGCTCTATATTGTAGCCCTCCGCGATGGTTCTGAGGACCCACTGATTGTGGGTGACTCGGGACCAGATTGTTGCGAAGTGGCGAAGTCTCCCCCCAATACCTATGGCGTCATTGCCTCCTCGATCTAGAGGTTGATGTGAATGGAGGACCTCTGTCCCTCCCGGTCTGGCTGAAGGAGCCCTTATAGGAGCCTCTACTGGACCTTGCCCGACCCCTGAACTCGGTCTGTCTCCTAGAAAAGGAGCCTCTCCGAAAGGACTGGGGTCGTCTGGGTTTTTCCTCCGGGAATCCCTTCTTTTTATCGGACACCAGATCTAGAATGTTATCTAGGGCTGGCCCGAATACCCTCAGGCCCGAGAAGGGGATGGCGCATAGCTTAGTTTTTGAAGCGTTGTCCCCCGACCAGGATTTGAGCCAGACTGCTCTTCGGGCCGCGTTGGAGAGGAAGCTGTTTCTGGCTGCAAATCTTACCGATTCGGCCGACGTATCTGATAGGAACGCCGTGGCCGATTTTATGAGCAGAAGGGATGCTAGGATGTCTGATCTAGGGGTCTTGTTGGTTAGGTGTTCTTCCAACTGCCCCATCCACAAAAACATAGACCTGGCCACCGAGGTGGCTGCTATGTTGGCCCTAATAAGAGCCGCCGACGTCTCCCATGCTCTTTTTAATAAGACGTCTGCCTTCCTATCCATCGGGTCTCGAAGACCTGATGAGTCCTCGAATGGGATAGCCGTCTTTATGGTAACCTTAGCGACTGGGACATCTATTTTAGGAATTTCCTCCCATGCCCGGTTTTCCTCAGGATCAAAAGGCAGTCTGCTTCTAAAGTCTCGGGAGAGTGTCAGTCGACGCTCTGCCTCCTTCCACTCCTCCAGGACCATCGTTTTGATGTGTTCACTTACAGGGAAAACTACCTGTCTCCGGGCCACCAGTCCTCCGAACATTAAGTCCTGTCTGGACTGTGGTTTAGGGACCTCCTCTATCTGCATAGTATTTCTGACTGCTTGGACCAACTCGTCCGTGTCCTCCAGTCTGAATAGGTATTTCCTGCTCTGATCTTGTCTATCCCCCCAGATCTCGCCTTCTTCTTCCTGATCCGAATCCCGGAATTCGGACTCCTCACTAGGGCTTTCTTCCGACTCTGGGTCCGCTTCCCACCTTGGACGTTTGCGACTCGGCCCTGGGCTGGGGGACTGACGCCGTGCGAGGCTGGATGTAGAGGCCCGAACTTCCTCCCTTATCAGCGATCTCATTTCGGCTAGGAGGGATGGCTGTTCCTCGCCTATGACCCTTGAGGTACAGGGTCCGCATAGGGTCTTGTTATATGCGTCTGGCAGCTTTACCCTGCATACTGGGCATCTGACCGATTTGGAGGTGGCTTTTGCCGGGTCCTTCGCCCCCGAGGGGGATTCTGCCGGGGCTCCCTTCTCCTAATAATACAGAAGGGGCACCTACTCAGATCTGGGTTGGGGTAATGGGTGGGGGAGGGTGGTCTGCGCTATGCGCACTTACCCCTCCGCCTGCTGGAGCAACCCCTTCCATCCTGGCGCGGTCCGCAGGGCGCTATGGACCTCCGAAGCGTGCTCCCTGGATCTCCAGAAGCGCGCTCTGTGCCTTAGGAGCGCGCGCTGTGGACCCCAGAAGCGAGCGCTGTCTGGCTTCAGTAGCGAGCGCTGTCTGGCTTCAGTAGCGAGTGCTGTCTGGCTTTAGTAGCGAGCCCTATGTGGCTTCAGTAGCGCGCGCTGGGATTCAAAGGCCGGCGTCTGACGTCACCGGATGTGACGCGCGGCCTCTCGCGCTAGGCCGCCTCCTCCACTTCCTGCTCTGCGCGCGACTATGGCGGCCTCCTCCGGCCTGCCGCCGTGGGGAGCCAACCCCCATCCATCTGCGGCGGACTGCCACTCCGGCCTCTTCGCCTGCTATGGCGGACTGCGGAGGCCTCATTCCTGCCTCCCAGCGCCGGCTGCGCCAGTCATCCGTCGGTGCCCGCCCAGCCAGCCGCCTGCGGGGAGCCGACCATCACCTGCCGTGGCGGTGAGTTTTTGGAGCCGAGAGCCTCCCATAGGGAGGAACGGCTCCCTCCAGGAGCGTCGTCCTGCTCCTGGCCTTTGGGGCAGAGGGACTCCCCACTGGAGAGTTTCGGCCCCGGGACCTCTTGACAGGGGAAGGCTTGGACTAGCCGTACGATCCCCTGAGCCCCTCCAGTAAGCTTCTCGTGTGTCCCTCCGTGCAGGGACAGGAAAAACACTGAGGGAGAGGGGGTGGGACGTGACCTTTAACCTCTCGTGTGCTTCCTGTCCCTGTAAGGAGGAGGAGGACGTCCTCCATGGTGCTGTCAGGTGGACGTCCTGGAAAACCCCTTTAATTTCTATGAAAATGCAGCAGTAGGTGTAAATGATATACATTTTCATATATTTCAATCTTTCAGAACAAGCCATTCTGAAATGCAAAAATTTTCTGCAAACCCAAACAAATGGCCCATCCATTCCTTAGGTTACAGAATATATTAGTATTCCATATTGCTTGGATGTGAGAAGATTATTATTCAATTTATTTATCGAATAGTTCAAAACAAGAATGGAGAATAATTTTCCCAATTTTCCTAAGAAAATGTCTCACACTGATAACCACCACTCAAACTAAAAACGTATCGATACAAAAAAGATTCCCCAATTCCACAAGTTAATTTTGGAAATGGCAACAAAATAAGAGAAGTATAACTCGGCAAAGAAATAGAAAGAAAATTATCAAGTATATTCAGACAAAAACTAGCAAAGGAACCCAATCTAAATAAAATGTGCTATACTTTAGAGTATGTGCACACGTTGCGGATTCTGATGCGGATCCGCAGCGGATTTGGCCCTGCGGATCTGCAGCAGATTTTGCTGCGTTGTACAGTACCTTTATATTCAATGGAAATTGAAAAACACAGTGCACATGCTTCGGATTTTTCTGCGCGGATTATCTGCGGTTTTAAATCCGCAGCATGTCAATTCTTTGTGCGGAATACGCAGCGGTTTGACACCTGCTCCATGACCAGGTGTCAAAACGCAGGGGAAAACCGCTGGCTAATCCGCAGGTAAAACGCAGGGCTTTTGACCGGATTTAGCCAAATCCGCACGGAAAAATCCGCAGCACAATCCGCAACGTGTGCACTCACCCTTAGAATTTCACTTAAAGAGACAATATTGCAAGATAAGGGTATATTTACAGATTCATTAAAACTATTGCATGGTATAATGGTGACAATGCTGACAGACACTGAATATATTGCCGTTTGCATTTTCTAAAAGGCATAAAAAAACCTGAGATCTGGAATCTGACTGGTTATTATCTGTAAAATCCTAGTTTTTCCCTTAAGTGAAAACCTGATATAGCGTCAAATGAATATTATAAATGTTAAGAAAATATTTCTGCAAATATCTGCATGACACTCAGGTGCACCGCCTTACTGTTACCATATCGAAAGTTGCATGATTGCTGACACAGACACCTTTAACCCCTTCACCCCCAAGGGTGGTTTGCACGTTCATGACCGGGCCAATTTTTACAATTCTGACCACTGTACCTTTATGAGGTCATAACTCTCGAACGCTTCCATGGATCCCGGTGATTCTGACATTGTTTTCTCGTGACATATTGTACTTCATGTTAGTGGTAAAATTTCATTCAAATAACTTGCGTTTATTTGTGAGAAAAACGGAAATTTGGCGAAAATTGTGAAAATTTTGCAATTTTCCAACTTTGAATTTTTATGCCCTTAAATCACAGAGATAAGGCACACAAAAAACTTGATAACTAACATTTCCCACATGTTTACTTTACATCAGCACAATTTTGGAACCAAAATTTTTTTTTGTTAGGAAGTTATAAGGGTTAAAAGTTGACCAGCGATTTCTCATTTTTACAACACCATTTTATTTTTAGGACCACATCACATTTGAAGCCACTTTGAGGGGTCTATATGATAGAAAATACACAAAAGTGACACCATTCTAAAAACTGCACCCCTTAAGGTGCTCAAAACCACATTCAAGAAGTTTATTAACCCTTTAGGTGCGTCACAGGAATTTTTTTGAATATTTAAAAAAAAATGAACATCTAACTTTTTTTCATAAAAAAAATACTTCAGGTTCAATTTTTTTTATTTTACCAAGGGTAACAGGAGAAATTGAACTGCAAAAGTTATTGTGCAATTTGTCCTGAGTACGCAGATACCTGATATGTGGGGGGGAACGACTGTTTCGGCGCATGGCAGAGTTCAGAATGGAAGGAGCGCCGTTTGACTTTTTCAATGCAAAATTGGCTGGAATTCAGATTGGACGCCATGTCACGTTTGGAGAGTCCCTGATGTACCTAAACAGTGGAAACCCCCTACAAGTGACCCCATTTTGGAAACTAGACCCCCCAAGGAACTTATCTAGATATGTGGTGAGAACTTTGAACCCACAAGGGCTTTACAGAAGTTTATAACGTACAGCGGTACAATTAAAAAATCATATTTTTTCCACAAAAATGATCTTTTCACCCCAATTTTTATTTTCCCAAGGGTAACAGGACCCTAAAAGTTATTGTGCAATTTGTCCTGAGTACGCTGATACCCCACATGTGGGGGTAAACCACTATTTGGGCGCATGGCAGAGCTCGGAAGGGAAGCAGCGCCATTTGACGTTTTTGGCTGGAATTGAGATCGGACACCATGTCGCGTTTGGAAAACCCCTGATGTACCAAAACAGTGGAAACCCCCCACAAATGACACCATTTTGGAAACTAGACCCCCTAAGGAACTTATCTAGATGTGTGGTGAGAACTTTGAACCCCCATGGGCTTCACAGAAGTTTATAACATAAAGCCATACAATTAAAAAATCATATTTTTTAAACAAAAATGATCTTTTCACCCTCAATTCTTATTTTTCCAAGGGTAACAGGACCCTAAAAGTTATTGTGCAATTTGTCCTGAGTACGCTGATACCCCACATGTGGGGGTAAACCACTATTTGGGCGCATGGCAGAGCTCGGAAGGGAAGCAGCGCCATTTGACGTTTTTGGCTGGAATTGAGATCGGACACCATGTCGCGTTTGGAAAACCCCTGATGTACCAAAACAGTGGAAACCCCCCACAAATGACACCATTTTGGAAACTAGACACCCTAAGGAACTTATCTAGATGTGTGGTGAGAACTTTGAACCCCCATGGGCTTCACAGAAGTTTATAACATAAAGCCATACAATTAAAAAATCATATTTTTTCCACAAAAATGATCTTTTCACCCTCAATTCTTATTTTTCCAAGGGTAACAGGACCCTAAAAGTTATTGTGCAATTTGTCCTGAGTACGCTGATACCCCACATGTGGGGGTAAACCACTATTTGGGGGCATGGCAGAGCTCGGAAGGGAAGCAGCGCCATTTGACGTTTTTGGCTGGAATTGAGATCGGACACCATGTCGCGTTTGGAAAACTCCTGATGTACCAAAACAGTGGAACCCCCCACAAATGACACCATTTTGGAAACTAGACCCCCTAAGGAACTTATCTAGATGTGTGGTGAGCACTTTGACCCCCCCAGTGCTTCACAGAAGTTTACAACGCCCGGGCGTGAAAATAAAAAATTCGTATTTTTTCCACAAACATGATCTTTTAGTCACCATTTTTTTATTTTCCCAAGGGTACCAGGAGAAATTGGACCCCAAAAGTTGTTGTCCAATTTGTCCTGAGTATGCTGATACCCCATATGTGGGAGAAAACTACTGTATGGGCACACGTCGGGGCTCGGAAGGGAAGTAGTGACGTTTTGGAATGCAGACTTTGATGGAATGGTCTGCGGGTGTGATATTGCCTTTGGAGAGCCCCTAATGTACCTAAACAGTGGAAACCCCCCACAAATGACACCATTTTGTAAACTAGACCCCCCAAGGAACTTATCTAGATGTGTGGTGAGCACTTTGACCCCCCCAGTGCTTCACAGAAGTTTACAACGCCCGGGCGTGAAAATAAAAAATTCGTATTTTTTCCACAAACATGATCTTTTAGTCACCATTTTTTTTATTTTCCCAAGGGTACCAGGAGAAATTGGACCCCAAAAGTTGTTTTCCAATTTGTCCTGAGTACGCTGCTACCCCATATGTGGGAGAAAACTACTGTATGGGCACACGTCAGGGCTCGGAAGGGAAGTAGTGACGTTTTGGAATGCAGACTTTGATGGAATGGTCTGCGGTTGTCATGTGCGTTTGGAGAGCCCCTGATGTACCTAAACTATTGAAACTCCCCACAAGTGACCCCATTTTGGACACTAGACCCCCCACGGAACTTATCTAGATGTGTGGTGAGCACTTTGAACCCCCAAGTGCTTCACAGAAGTTTATAACACTCGGACGTGAAAATAAAAAAATCATTTTTTTTCCACAAAAATGATATTTTTGCCCCCAATTTTTTATTTTCCTAAGGGTAACAGGAGAAATTGGACCCCAAAAATTGTTTTGCAATTTGTCCTGAGTAGGCTGATACCCTACATGAGGGGGTAAAACACTGTTTGGGCGCATAGCAGAGCTTGGAAGGGAAGGAGCACCATTTGACTTTTTCAACTCAGAATTGGCTGGAATTGAGATCAGACGCCATGTTGCATTTGGAGAGCCCCTGATGTGCCCAAACAGTGGAAACCCCCAATTCTAACTCCAACCCGAACCCCAACACGCCCCTAACCCTAGCCCTAACCCTAGCCCTAACCCTAGCCCTAACCCTAGCCCTAACCCTAGCCCTAACCCTAGCCCTAGCCCTAGCCCTAACCCTAGCCCTAGCCCTAACCCTAACCTAACCCTACCCCAACACACCCCTAGCCCTAACCCTAGCCCTAACCCTAATGGAAAAATGGAAATAAATACATTTTTTTTATTTTATTATTTTTCCCTAACTAAGGGGGTGATAACGGGGGGTTTGATTTACTATTTATGGCGGTTTTTATGTTTGGCGGCTGTCGCACGCTAAAAGACGCTTTTTATTGTAAAAATAGTTTTTGCATCACCACATATTGAGAGCTATAATTTTTCCGTATTTTGACCCACTGAGTCATGTGAGGTCTTATTTTTTGCGGGACGAGTTGACGTTTTTATTGGTACCATTTTCGGGCACGTGAAATTTTTTGATCGCTTTTTATTCCGATTTTTGGGACGCAGAATGAACAAAAACCAGCGATTCATGAATTTCTTTTGGGGGGGGGGTGCGTTTACACCGTTCCGCGTGCGGTAAAATTGATAAAGCGCTTTTATTCTTCGGGTCAGTACGGTTACAGCGATACCTCATTTAGGTCTTTTTTTATGTTTTTGTCGGTTTTATGCAATGAAAACTATTTTATATAAAAAATAATTATTTTTGCATCGCTTTATTCTGCGAGTTATAACTTTTTTATTTTTTTGCTGATGATGCTGTGTGGCGGCTTGTTTTTTGCGGGACAAGATGACGTTTTCAGCGGTACCATGGATATTTATATGCGTCTTTTTGATCTCGCGTTATTGCACTTTTTGTTTGGCGGTATGATAATAAATCATTATTTTTTGCTTTGTTTTTTATTTTTATTTTTTAAGGGGTTCGCTAAAGGGGTTAACTAATGGGACAGTTTTATAGGGCAGGTCGTTACGGACGCGGCGATACCTAATATGTGTACATTTATTGTTTTTTTTTTTTATTATTTTAAAAAAATGAATTTATTGGGGAATATTTTTTTTTTTTTTTACTAATTTATTTGGCGATTTTTTTTTAATTTATTTTTACACTTTTTTTTTAATTTTTTTTTACTTTATTACATAGTCCCAGGTGGGACATCACTGTCCTGTGACAGATCGCTGATCTGTCACATCACAGATCACTGTGACAGATCAGCAATCTGTCACAGGCAGTGCACAAGGCTTCCTCATGCCTGCGCTTTGCAGGCACTGAGGAAGCCAGCTTCCCCAGGCCCCCGAAGGCCCCCGTCGCCATCTTGGATTCGGGGGCCTGGAGGATAGGAGTCCCCCGCAGCAGCGCTGCACATTGCGCTGCCGTGGGGGGCTCAGGGAAGCACGGAGGGAGCCCCCTCCCTGCCGATGCTTCCCTTTAACTCCCGGTACACCGCGATCGCGTTTGATCGCGGTGTGCAAGGGGTTAATGTGTCGGGGGCGGTCCGTGACCGCCCCTGACACATTGTGCCGGGTGTCAGCTGTGATAATCAGCTGACACCCGGCCGCGATCAGCGGCGCTCACCACGTGGGCGCCGCTGATCGCGGTAGACGTACTATCCCGTCCCCGGTCATACGGGCCCGGGTACCGTGGACGGGATAGTACGTCTCATGTCAGGAAGGGGTTAAACACTGACTTAAGGGTAACTTTAGGCGCAACACGACCAAGGTTCACTCGGTGCTCTTGCTACATTGCAGCGCAATGCAAGTAAATTGGGGTGCATTGTGAACCTGGGTGTATGGCGACAAGCAGATCACAAGAAGTCGACCCTTGTTGGATTTTTTGCGACTTGCTTGTTGCAGTGCTATCTCATTCACTTGTATTGCGTTGCAATGTGGCAACAGCACCTAGCAAACCTTGGCTGCGCATCAAGTGTTGGGGCCAAAGTCGCAGTGTAGCCCTAGAATAACACAGACATGCTGCCATAAACTTACCTTCAGGGTGCTCCTCTGGGGACATGAACTGTAGTCTTTTTCTTGGACTCTGATTTTTAACTGGTGATGAATCCACCCAAGGCACATTAAACCTACAATAAAGTGTATTATGTCATTCATGTACAGTGGGTACGGAAAGTATTCAGACCCCTTTATATTTTTCACTCTTTGTTTCATTGCAGCCATTTGGTAAATTCAAAAAAGTTCATTTTTTTCTCTTTAATGTAAACTCTTCAACCCATCTTGTTGGAAAAAAACAGAAATGTACAAATTTTTGCAAATTTTTAAAAAAAAGAAAAACTGAAACATCACATGGTCATAAGTACTCAGACCCTTTGCTCAGACACTCATATGTAAGTCACATGCTGTCCATTTCCTTGTGAACCTCCTTGAGATGTTTTTACTCCTTCATTGGAGTCCAGCTGTGTTTAATTAAACTGATAGGACTTGATTTGTAAAGACACACACCTGTCTATATAAGACCTCACAGCTCACAGTGCAAGTCAGACCAAATGAGAATCATGAGGTCAAAGGAACTGGCCAAGGAGCTCAAGACAGAATTGTGGAAAGGCACAGATCTGGCCAAGGTTACAAAAGAATTTCTGCAGTACTCAAGGTTCCTAAGAGCAAAGTGACCTGCATAATCCTTAAATGGAAGAAGTTTGGGACCACCAGAAATCTTCCTAGACCTGGCCGCCAAACTGAGCAATCATGGGAGAAGAGCCTTGGTGAGAGAGGTAAAGAAGAACCCCAAGATCACTGTGGCTGAGCTCCACAGATACAGTAGGGAGATAGGAGAAAGATCCACAAAGTCAACCATCACTGCAGCCCTCCACCAGTCGGGCCTTTATGGCAGAGTAGCACGACGGAAGCCTCTCCTCAGTGCCAGACATATGAAAGCCCGCATAGAGTTTGCTAAAAAAAAAAAAAAAAACACACATGAAGAACTCCCAGACTATGAGAAATAAGATTCTCTGGTCTGATGAGACGAAGACAAAATTATCACCAAAAAGTTCTAAGCGGTATGTGTGGAGAAAACCAGGCACTGCTCATCACTTGCCCAATACAATCCCAACAGTAAACATGGTGGTGGCAGCATCATGCTATGGGGGAGTTTTCCAGCTGCAGGGACAGGACGACTGGTTGCAATTGAAGGAAGCATGATTGCTGCCTAGTACAGAGATATCCTGGATGATGAAAACCTCTTCCAGAGTGCTCTGGACCTCAGACTTGGCCGAAGGTTCACCTTCCAACAAGACAATGACCCTAAGCACACAGCTAAAATAACAAAGGAGTGGCTTCAGAACAACTCTGTGACCATTGTGCATCTCTGAAGAGACCTGAAAATGGATGTCCACCAACGTTCACCATACAACCTGACGGAACTGGCGAGGATCTGCAAGGAAGAATGGCAGAAGATCCCCAAATCCAGGTGTGAAAAACTTGTTGCATCATTCCCAAGAAGACTCACGGCTGTACTAGCTCAAAAGGGTGCTTCCACTCAATACTGAGCAAAGAGTCTGAATACTTATGACCATGTGATATTTCAGTTTTTCTTTTTTAATAAATTTGCAAAAATGTCTACAGTTCTGTTTTTTTCAGTCGAGATGGGGTGCAGAGTGTACATTAATGAGAAAAAATGAACTTTTTTGAATTTACCAAATGGCTGCAATGAAGAAAAGAGTGAAAAATTTAAAGGGGTCTGAATACTTTCTTTACCCACTGTAGGTTCTCAAAGACATGACTGAACACAATGAAGGTGCAGCCAAATTTGGAAAAACAAATTGTAAGTATCGAAAAACATCAAGTAAAAATAATCAATACCTCGTCACATTGTTCTCCTCACTACATAATAACTGGCTTAATCCTGGAGAGAGGTTTTCACTTGGAGAACGCTTAGGACTATATTTTACAGTTACTGCTGTTAACATCAATTCACGTTTTGCTGTAAAAGGAAAAGAAAACAAGGTCAGATTTTGGTGAAATTAGACATATTTTATTACAATGCACATTAGTCAAAAAAAAACATAACCCTTACTTGGTGTACTAACAGCCTTGCGATTTGATGGTGGAAGTGAAGATGATCGTGGCCCACATGGAGAGCTAGGCAGCCTCGGTCGTTCTTTACTTTTCTCTGGAGAACCACGAGGGGTATAACAGTCACTGATGCCCATCAGGTGCCTCTTGGAAGACAGTTCTGTAACATTTAATAGCAATAAATTTCATCTACTAAAACATTCAGTCCTTTCTGGATATTACAACTTCTTGCTTTAGCTTATCTAGGATGGTATGTTTGTCTAGGTCTAAGCCGACATTCACACATTTATGTATCACAGTCCGAGAACAGACCATGATTCATAGAGCAGTCACGGATCACCTGACCTTGACATCCTCATAGGCATATATGCGGCTGTAGAGTTTGGGTCAGAAGACCAGAGGCTGGTCAATGAGTCACGATCTGTGCTCTGACTTTGACTCATGGATGTGTGAAGGCAGCCCAATAATGGAGTGACCCATTATTGCTAAGCATAACTATGCAGACATGCCATTCAAGAATCTGGGAAAGCTAAGTGTAAAGTCTGTAATGATGGACATATTTACTGTCAGCAACATTTCATGCTGAACGTTGTAAGCCCTACCCTGGTAAATTCTGCACTGAGCTTCACTCTCCTAGCTTTCTTGTTTAACATGGACAGGCTTGTGATACAGTTTCTTTGCAGATTGTGAGCCCTCGCGGGCAGGGTCCTCTCTCCTCCTGTGTCAGTCGTGACTTGTATCATTTAAGATTACTGCACTTGTTCTTATTATGTATACCCCTCCTCACATGTAAAGCGCAATGGAATAAATGGCGCTATAATAATAAATATAATAATAATAATAATACTACCGCAATAAATAGGAGCCGACACAGACTTGTTATATGCTTGTATATGGAGTATGTTATCAGCATAGACTTACTATGAAAAGCACCATCTTTATTTGTAAAGGTGCTCCAAATTTTCATCTCCTTCTCTTCTTCATAATCTCTTAATGCCTTTAAAATAGGACTTTCCACACTACTGCGGATTTCGGTTTTAGGTTTAGATGCCAAGATATCATGCACAACATCCTTTTCTGGAGGAGAATTGTACCTTAATAAGATTTGAAAAATATCAGTCCTGGACTGTGCATTACACAACCGCATAAACAAAAATAATGTGTTGTAGCAATTTATCTTAATGTACCATTTTGGACCCAAATCTTCAGAATAAATGCAAAATGATCTAAAACATTCCCATGGGCAAAAGAAACAGCTTCTGTTCACATCTGCTGAAAGATACATTCAAACCCTCTGCTGCAAATACAGTCTCACCTGATTTGATGGGATGATCAGTGCTGCATGTGTTCTTCCCATTACAACAACTAACACCATGACAAAACCGAAATGTTCCCTATTGCAAGTCAATAGGTGTTCTTGGTATACTACATAATACTATGGAGTCAGCAAAGGATGGAGTCACTGATCATCCGTGTGCAGCCTGATTTTTAGGCACATCTCAAAAGGAAACCCAACATTTCATCAGCCAAGTACAGTAAATTCACAGCCAGAACCGTCAGAATAGAATAGATAGAATAGAATAAATAAATGTCCTGTAGATATTTAAAGAGGTTGTCCACTACTTTTTTACTGATGACCTATCCTTAGGATAGGTCATCAATATCTGATCGGCCGGGGTCCAACATCTGATACCCCTGCCTTTCAGCTGTTATCTGTGTAGACGGCAGCCAGAAGTACTCATTTGTGGAGCTGCTCAGTCTTCTGGTGGGGCCGCGATGTAAGTAACTCAGTAACTCAATAATGTCATAGCTTGTGAGACATGACCGGGAGTGACCTATGGTTGCAGTCCTGAATCAAAGCTGCTGACTCCCGCGAGACCTGGTGGCTCTGAACAGCGGTGACATCTGTAACTTCATCGCTCATCAGAACCGCCAAGTCTCATAGAGGACGTCACCACTCCATGACCGGGAGTGACTTATGAAGCATCATTCTCAGAACGACGCTCCAAGAGTTGCATTACTGAATCGCTGGACGTAATGGGAATTGCCATGGATAATGTTGGAGCTGCAGGAATTGTTTTAATATATTACTGAGTGAGGAAGAGTTTCTTGTTTTTATTTGTTTATCTCTCTCTTCCAGGTTCCCACTTATGGACTACTTTGGATTCGGTAGACTACATAGCAATTCCTGAACTGGAGGTTTGTTTTTTTAATAGATTGGTGAAAGAGGGTTAACCCTTTCGCGCCTGAGCCTGTTTTTGCCTTCGTGACCAGGCCAATTTTTTCAATTCTGACCAGTGTCACTTTATGAGGCCATAACTCTAGAACGCTTCAACGGATCCTGCTGATTCTGACATTGTTTTCTCATGACATATTGTACTTCAGGATAGTGGTAAAATTTCTTAGATATGAACTGCGCTTATATGTTAAAAAAATCGAAATTTGGCAAAAATTTTGAAAATTTTGCAATTTTCAAACTTTTAATTTTTATGCCCTTAAATCAGAGAGTGATATCGCACAAAATAGTTAATAAATAACATTTCCCACATGTCTACTTTACATCTGCACAATTTTGGAAACATAATTTTTTTTTTTTAGGAAGTTATAAGGGTTAAAAGTTGACCAGCGATTTCTCATTTTTACAACAAAATTTATAACACCATTTTTTTTTAGGGACCACCTCACATTTGAAGTGAGTTTGGGGGGTCAATATGACAGAAAATACCCAAAAGTGACACCATTCTAAAAACTGCACCTCTCAATGTACTCAAAACCACATTCAAGAAGTTTATTAACCCTTCAGGTGCTTCACATGAATGAATGGAATGTGGAAGGAAAAAATAAACATTTAACTTTTTTTCACAAACATTTTACTTCAGAACCATTTTTTTTATTTTCACAAGTGTAAAAACAGAAAATGAACCACAAAATTTTTTGTGCAATTTCTCCCAAATACACCGATACCCCGTATGTGGGGCTAAACCACTGTTTGAGCACACGGCAGAGCTCAGAAAGGAAGGAGTGCCGTTTGACTTTTTCAATGCAGAATTGGCTGGAATTGAGATAGGACGCCATGTCGCATTTGGAGAGCCCCTAATGTGCCTAAACAGTGGAAACCCCCACAAGTGACCCCATTTTGGAAACTAGACCCCTTAAAGAACTTATCTAGATGTGTCGTGAGCACTTTGAACCCCCAAGTGCTTCACAGAGGTTTATAACGTAGAGCCATGAAAATAAAAAATCATTTTTGTTCCACAAACATGATCTTTTAGCCCCCAATTTTTTATTTTCACAAGGGTAACAGGAGAAATTGGACCCCAAAAGTTGTTGTCCAATTTGTCCTGAGTACATTGGTACCACACGGTGGGGCTCGGAAGGGAAGTAGTGACGTTCTGGAATGCAGACTTTGATGGAATGGTCTGCGGGCGTCATATTGCATTTACAGAGCCCCTGATGTACCTAAACAGTGGAAACCCCCAATTCGAATTCCAACCCTAACCCCAACACACCCCCAACTCTAGCCCTAACCCTAGCCCTAACCCTAGCCCTAACCCTAGCCCTAACCCTAGCCCTAACCCTAGCTCTAACCCTAACCCTAGCCCTAACCCTAGCCCTAACCCTAGCCCTAACCCTAACCCTAGACTGCCTACCTGCTTTTTTTTTCTTTACTTTTTTTTTATTTTTGTGTTTTTTATTTTTTGTATTTTTGACTCATAGTAACGCCACTTCTCCTCTGATCTCACACTGGCAGATGATCAGAGGAGAAGCAGCGTTACTATGTGACAAGATCGCTGCCCGGCACATAGTAACGCCACTTCTCCTCTGATCTCACACTGACAGATGAGCAGAGGTGAAGCAGCGTTACTGTGTGACAAGATCGCTGCCTGACACAGCTGTGCCAGGCAGCGATCAGCTGTGCCAGGCAGCGATCTAGTCACACTGTAACGCTGCTTCACCTCTGCTCATCTGTCAGCATGAGCTCAGAGGAGAAGTCGCGTTATAATGAGGGAGATCGCCGGGAAACAAGCAGCTTTCCCAGCGAGCTCTCTCATTGGCTGCTGTGACGCGACGTCATCAGGACCTGAACCAATCAGGTCTCGATGACGTCGGGGGTCCCAGCATGCATTGTGCACTGGGATCCCCGCGTTATAAGGTATGAGGGGGTCCCGGGGGGCACAAAACCGCCGACAGTAGATAAACGTCGGCGCTGCACAAAGCCCAGCAAGCGCCAACGTTTATCTACTGTGGGCGGTCGCGAAGAGGTTAAAGTCAGGGGGTGTTTTTTCAAATGCAATTTTGGTGTGTGTTTTTTTCTTTTACCTTACTGGGTTAGTAATGGGGGTGTCTGATAGACGCCTCTCCAATACTAACCGCTGGGCTTCATGCCAGCAGACATTACAAAGCTGACATCAACCCCATAAAAACCATTGCCCCAATTGACACCGCACCAAAGCAATCAGGAAGGGCCAAGCCAAGCACCAGAATTGGCGCATTTCATGTGATGCACCAATTCTGAGGGCTGTATGCTTGCATTTTTAGGCTGGGGAGGGTCCAATAACCAAGCACCTTGTCAGCCTGATAATATAAGCCTGCAGCTGACTGCTTTACCTTGGCTAGTTATGAAAAATATAGGGGGATCACACGTAATTTTTTTAAATTACTTATTTAATATGTTAAATAATGCTAAACACCCTTTAGTGCCACATGAAAAAAATTAATGTCTATAGGATTTCTATATATTCTCTCTCTTTATTCTATTATCAATTCTATATCTGTATCAGACATTGCTTTATTAGTTTGAAAACTAGCTTTAAAGTTGTTGTCTGGAAAAAATTGACAGCCCCCCAAGGAAGCCCACCCGAAATGTGCGTTGGGGCTGCCAGCATCAGACCCTGTGTGGAGACTATGGGTAAGACCTTCATTTCAATGGCTATAGCCACATATAATAATAATAATAATACATTTTATTTCTATAGCGCTGACATATTCCGCAGCACTTTACATTTCAGAGGGGATTTGTACAGACAATAGACATTACAGCATAACAATAATCACATAGATTATAACAAATACCAAGAGGAATGAGGGCCCTGCTCGCAAGCTTACAGTCTATGAGGAAAGAGGTAGACAGGAAAGGTGGGTGGTAACAATTGCCCTGATTGTTTGGACCAGCCATAATGTTAAGTGTGTAACAGTACAGACACAGAGGGCTAATGGACGCATAAAGCATGTGGGAACATGATGCGGGGAACCTGGTTATGGTAAAACTTTTGACTGTGCAACCCAGGGATAGATTAGGTTAATGTGTTGAGGCTGTAGGCCAGTCTGAATAAATGCGTTTGGGGACTAATCGTATTGACCTGGGAAGTGCATTCCAAAGAATTGGCGCAGCACGTGTAGTCTTGGAGATGGGAGTGGGAGGTTCTGATTATTGAGTATGCTAACCTCAGGTCATCAGCAGAACGGAGGGCGTGGGTAGGGTGGTATACTGAAACAAGGGAGGAGATGTAGGGTGGTGCTGAGCCATGGAGGGCTTTGTGGGTGAGGGTAATAAGTTTATACTGAATTCTGGATTGGATGGGTAGTCAGTGTAATGACTGGCACAAGGTAAAGGCATCGGTGTAACGATTGGTGAGGAATATGATCCTGGCTGCAGTATTCTAGACAGATTAGAGAGGGGAGAATTTGGTAAGAGGGAGACCGATTAGAAGAGAGTTACAATAGTCGAGACGAGAATGAATAAGAGAAACAGTAAGAGTTTTTGCGGAGTCAATAAACTGCCTGATCACTGGTGCGCTCTCTACCTGTGCGCTCTCTACCTGTGACTCCTAATATTAGTCTCTGAGTTACTATTACTGAGCTTGGACTTTGGATATTCATTTTGTCTGTTGAGGCTTTAAATATTTGAGACACACTGTGAGGGCACAGGAAGAGTGATATGAATGATATGAAGCACTGGCACTTTACATGTAAAGCTGATATTTCCTTCAGTTTCCCATCCACTTTACAGTATATGTTTGGGTCTGTGTGCTTTTTGCACCTTTGTTCCACACTGTCAATCTTTGTTACTTTCATTGTACCTTTATTTATACACCGTTGTTTTAAATTGTGTTTAATAAAACAGGATTTTTGGTTGCATACCGTAAAATCTGTTTCTCGGAGCCTTCATTGGGGGACACAGGAATCATGGGTGTATGCTGCTGCCACTAGGAGGCTGACACTATGCCCAAAAACTGGCACTAGGTTAATCAGTTACTGAGAAAGCATTAGGAGAAGCAACAAGATAAAGAGAAACAAAGCAGACAACTCAAACTGTAATAATATAACACAGTAAAAGGAGCTGATAAACATAGTAGGGTGCTGTGTCCCCCCAATGAAGGCTCCGAGAAACAGATTTTACGGTAAGCAACCAAAACTCTTGTTTTCTCTATCGCCTCATTGGGGGACACAGGAACCATATGACGTCCCAAACCAGTCCCTGGGGAGGGAACAGGAGAAACTCCGTTCGGAGAACTCACCACTGCCGCCAGCAAGATCCTTCTACCTAGGCTGGCGTCCGCCGAAGAATAGATATGGACCCTATAAAATTTGGCGAACGTGTGAATCGAAGACCAGGTTGCCGCTTTGCAAAGTTGCAGGGCGGATGCCATATGGTGACAGAAAGGACAGAGAGACCTCTCTGAGAGGTTCAAAGAGAGAACTAAGGGCCTCCAGGACTAGAATGAGGTCCCAGGGGTCCACGGGTGTCTGGTACGGGGGAGCCGCATGCGCTAACCTTGAAGAAAAGTTCTGACCTGAGAACGGGAGGATACATTTTTTCTGGAAAAGAATAAAAAGTGCTGACACCTGGCCCTTTAGCGAACTAAGAGCAAGACCAATGTCAAGTCCTGCCTGGAGAAATGCCAAAATGGAAGGGAGAGAAAAGGACATGGGTGGAATGTGATTAGACTGAAATAGGCTTCCCAAGTCCTAAATAGACCCTTGGAAGAGAACGGTTTCCTAGCCTGGATCATGGTGTGAATCACCCGATCTGAAAACCCGGACGCTATCAAAACCGCGGCTTCAACAGCCACACCGTTAATTTGAGCGACCAAGAATTCTGGTGGCAGATTGGTCCTTGGGACAAAAGATCCGGTCTGTCTGGAAGCCTCCATGGATGGTCTGCGAGAAGATTGACAATCTCTGCGAACCAAGACCTTCCTGGCCAATCTGGTGCAATCAGAATGACCGGCACCCCTTCCGCCTTGATCTTCTTCAACAGCCTGGGAAAATGGGGGAAGGGAGGAAGCAGATAGGGAAGAGGAAACTGTGACGAAGGAATCACCAGAGCATCGGCGCACACCGCGAGAGGATCACGGGACCTGGAAATGAACAGTGAAACCTTCCTGTTCAGCCAAGACGCCATGAGGTCCCCATCAAAGGCAAGTCTGATGGAAGACTTCCTGATGCAGGGACCACTCTCCGGCCGCGAGACCCTCGCAACATTAGAAAGTCGGTGGACCAATTGTCCACGCCAGGGATATGCACTGCAGATATTGCCGAAACCGTTGCCTCTGCCCAGAGAAGAATCTTGGATACCTCGGCCATCACAAAGGGCTCCGAGTCTATCCTTGGTGATTGACATATGCCACCGCCTTGGCACTGTCCGTCTGAACTTGGATTGGCAGACCTTTGAGAAGCCTTTCCCAGTGACGCAAGGACAGAAGAATGGCCCGTATCTCGAGGACATTGATCGGCAGAGAGGATTCCTCTGCTGACCAACGTCCCTGGACAGTCACGTTGCGAAAGACCGCACCTTAGCCGAGAAGGCTGGCGTCCGTCGTCACCACCTGCCAGTGAATGGGAAGAAATGACCGATCCTGGAAGATGAGAGGGGATGACAGCCAGCAATTGAGAGATCCTTTGACTTGGGAAGAGAGAAGAATCGGACGATCCAGAGAGAGAGCAAATTTATTCCACTGAGATAGGAAGGCCTGCTGAAGTGGTCTTGAATGGAATTGCACAAAAGGAATTGCTTCCGACGCTGCCACCATCCTTTCCAGGACCGTCATGGCAGAGCGGAAAGATGGAAGCCGAGGGCCCTGCAGAGAACTCCCTGCTGGAGGATTGCGCTTTTCTCTTTGGGAAGAAAAACCCTTGTCTGGTGGGTGTTGAATAGAATGCCTAGAAAAATGAGGCGCTGAGTCGGAACAAGGCAAGACTTTGCTCTATTGACTGGTCATTTGAAACAGGACAGGGTGTCGAGAATGATAGCCAGACTTTCCTGGGCCTGAGAAAAAGACGGAGCCTTGATGAGGATGTCGTTGAGGTATGGGATGAGCACTAGGCCTCTGATCCGTAGAATGGCCATTAATGCTTCCATGATTTTTGTGAAAACCCTGGGAGCAGTTGCGAGCCCGAGTGGCAGGGCGATGAACTGAAAATGGTCCTGCTGCACTGCAAAACACAGGAATCTCTAATGCTGTGAGAAGATAGAGACATGGAGATAGGCGTCCTGGATGTCTATGGAGCACAGGAACTCCTGCGCCTCCATGGAAGCAATTACGGAACAAAAGGGACTCCATCCTGAAGTGTCGCAGTCGGACCCTTTTGTTCAGTAACTTTAGATCCAGGATGGGTTGAACCGCATCGTCCTTTTTGAGCACCACAAAATGAAATCTATTAGAGGGCGTGGCTATCAGGGCTGTGGAGTCGGAGTCGGAGTCGTGGAGTCGGAGTTAGTTTTGGTTGGAGTCGGAGTTGGTAGAAATGTACCGACTCCAGCTTTAAAAAAAATGTATTAATATTTCATAATTGAACTTTCATGAATTTTATAAATGTTACTCAAATATATATGTTCTATCAAACTATGAACAACAGTGATAAGCAGTTCTGCTGGAGATAGAGACATTTCTTACTTCTTGTGTGTCACTGTTCTCCACTGCCCTTATCTAATCTTATACTTGGTTAACCTCATGCTGCCCCAACCCCCCCTACTTACAATGTAAGAAACTGAAAGTGAAAATGTGTTGCAAATTCTTAGTAGTAAAGCTCCTCCTCTAGACTAGCTCATACCAGGTGTGCGTCTTCCAAGCATCTCACAGCTGCCTGCTACTCAGAAGAGGAAGACTGTAAGAAGTATTATCCTTTCAACAAACTTTGCATCAGTTAACTGTGAATACATGAGGAATAATAACAGTATTACTGACCACTATATCAGTTGTACGACCTGGCAATAATTTTGTACAATTGTTTTTAGGAAAAACAATTGTCATTTGGATTGTGAATGCAGAATTAAAAACCTGAGAATGTCAAAGAAGCATCACATTAAATCAGCTGTATTTGAACATTTCACCATCACTCAAGATAGAAAACATTATGTCTGTCAGTGTATGACAAATGATCCAGACGAAAACAAATGCTGTGAAGCCAAGATGAGTGCATATTCAGGCAAAGATAAAAATGCTCCTACCAGAGCTTCTAATCTAAAGAGACATTTACAGCGCTTTCATCCAGAAGTACTGAAAGCAGTGGATGAGAAAGACTGCATCCAAACCAATGAACCAGTGCCCAGCTCTTCCAGACAAACAAAGGAGCAGAGAACTTTGCAGCCATCAGTTGCAAGATATTTTGTCAGTGACAAAGTTACTGTGACAATGACAGTAGATACATTTAAAAACCAGATCATAGAGCTTGTTGTAAAGGATAGTGTGCCTATTTCATTATTTTCACGACCAGCTTTTGTGTGTCTGAATGGGGAAATGGCCCGCAAGCTTGGTGTTTCTCTGGAGAGAGAGAGTATTAGAAAATTAGTAATCAAAGAAGCTTTTAAACAAAAGGAAGAACTTAAAAAAAACTCTCAAGGGACTCTTTCTGTTTCTTAAAATGGATGCCTGCACACGTCACAGAGTGAACTATTTTGCCATCAATGTCCGATTTGTTTGTGACAAAAATGAAATAGTTACCAAGACATTGGCAGTAAAAGACACCAAAGCTCATCACACCAGTGAGTTTCTCCAGGTCTTGGTGGAAAAGGTTCTGCAAGACTATGAACTTAAAAAAGAGCAAGTTCTTTCTGTCGTAACTGACAATGCTTCAAATATGATAAGTACTATTAAGCTAATGAATGAGAGTAATGATGGTGACCAGCAGCTAGAAGAACATTCTGGGTCCACAGACACAGAAATGTTTGAAATAGAGGAACACAGTATTGTAACTGAGGAGCAAACTGAAGTTGCTTCAGATGAACAGCAACATGATAGTTTAGATGATCTTGTTGAAACTGTGTCAATATGTTCTTTCATTCATCACATGCGCTGTGTTGTGCATACGCTACAGCTGGCTATAAGAGACAGTCTGCAAGAAAGACATGCTGCTGCACTGATTGGCAAGGTGAGAAAATTGGCTACTGTTGCCAGAACCCCTAAAGTTGACTCGATTTTGAAGAGACGTGCTGGAAAAGGGGCAATTATTGATCAAGCCACACGATGGGGCAGTACTTATCCGCCTTATATCTCCTCTCTCATCTCTGTCTATCGCCCTACACGTGCCCTCCGTTCTACAAATGACCTAAGACTAACATCCCCCGTAATCCGAACCTCTCACCTCCGCCTCCAAGACTTCTCTCGTGCTGCTCCAGCTCTCTGGAATGCACTTCCCCAGGCGATCAGACTGATACCTAGCCCTGACCTATTCAAGCGCGCTTTGAAAACCCATCTCTTCAAACAAGCCTACCACATCAACTACCCAGCAAGCTAACTTTGCCCTGTTCCCTCCTTCCAAATATTATTCTGAATCTGCACCCTACTATTCATCTGTCTCCACACCCTTCATGCACATGATAACTGCACTTGATACTTGTCTATTGCACTTAAACACACGGGCTGATGACCGGATCATGCAGCTTTATATGAAAATCCCTATTATAATTGCCAGACCTGAATTAACAAGCATTTTTCACCTACTGTGTCCCCCCATTTCCTTGTAGATTGTAAGCTTGCGAGCAGGGACCTCACTCCTAATGTCACTGTTTGAATTGTCTTAACTTGTATTGAATTTATTGTCTGTACATGTCCCCGCTTAATTGTAAAGTGCTGCGGAATATGTTGGCGCTATATAAATAAAAATTATTATTATTATTATTATTACTTACTTACTTAATGATTCAGCGCTTGGTTGAACTGAAAACCTTTCTTGTAGACATGGCTAACCCTCAACTGACGCTAAATGAAAGTCAGTGGAATCAGGTGACTCAGGCTAGTTTCACACTTGCTTTTTTTTGCAGCGCGTTTTTCCCGCAAAAAAACGCATTGAAAAGACGCATACAAAAGCATACAACTGCTGCGTTTTTTTCAAGCATTTTTATGAGCATGCATGAAAAAAACGCAGCGTTTTTATGCGTTTTTAGTGCGTTTTTACCGCGTTTGCGTTTTTTTCCAACATTAGGTGGCCCCTCACACTAACCCAAACCATGACTTTACTAACCCTAACCCTGACCCTAACCCTAACCCTGACCCTAACCCTTAACCAAACCATACTTAACCCTAACCCAAACCCTAAACCCTAACTAACCCTAACCCTAACCCTGACCCTAACCCTGACCCTTAACCAAACCATACTTAACCCTAACCCAAACCCTAAACCCTAACTAACCCTAACCTTAACCCTGACCCTAACCCTAACCCTAACTAACCCTAACCCTAACCCTTAACCAAACCATACTTAACCCTAACCCAAACCCTAACTAACCTTAACCCTAACCCTAACTCTAACCCTGACCCTAACCCTTAACCAAACCATACTTAACCCTAACCCTGACCCTAACCCTTAACCAAACCATACTTAACCCTAACCCTGACCCTAACCCCAACCCTAACCCTGACCCTGACCCTAACCCTAACCCTAAACCCCCTTAACTAACCCTAACTCTAACCCAAACCCCTAAATTCCATGGTTAACAAAAAAAAACGCATGTGCAAAAAAACGCATACATGAGCATGCCAGTGCGCATGTATGCGCATCCATAGGCTATAATGGCCATTTTTAGCGCAAAACGTGCGCATACGTGCGCATGCGCTTTTTTGCAGGGCCAAAAAATGCAACATGCTGCGTCTGGAAAATACAAACGCACACCCCAAAAAAACGCAGCGCATGAAAATCGCATACGTGCGCTTACCAGCGCGCAGGTATGCGCACCCATGTTAAATATAGGGGAAAAAACGCATGCGCACGTATGCGTTTTTTTCCAGCGCAAAAAAACGCAAATGTGAAACCAGCCTCAGCTGGAAAAATTGCTAGAGCACCCATGTACAGTGACTAAAAAATTACAAGCAGAGGACTTAACTCCAGGTATTTTCTTAAAGGAGTGGAAGAACCTGATGTTTTGCCTGTCCCAAAAAGGAGGGTTAATTGCAAGTGGCATTGCTACATCAATGAAACGGAGAGAGGAGCTACTATTACAAAATAACATTCTTTTGGCAGCTGTTTATGTAGACC
The DNA here is from genome assembly GCF_039654945.1 of Dendrobates tinctorius. Taxonomy (NCBI): domain Eukaryota; kingdom Metazoa; phylum Chordata; class Amphibia; order Anura; family Dendrobatidae; genus Dendrobates; species Dendrobates tinctorius. The sequence continues at coordinate 9,106,623 of NW_027361758.1, forward strand.
CAATGCATCGGATTCTTCTAGATGATCAACAGCTAAGTAAAGGAAAAGAAGCTCTGTTTGAAATAGCAGTAAGGATGAAAGGGTTGCAGAACAGTCAGGAGGAACAAGAAGAATTTGGTCGTCCTGCCACATCTTCACCCTCATCATCAACTGATGAAGAATTTAATTTCGAAAAATATTTGGATCACAAGGACCGTGCAAAGCGTTCCCACATAGAAGAGTCATCCCCATCAAGGAACACAGCCAGTACATTTCAGCAGAATTTTTCATGTGCACTAAAAGAAATTGAGAAATTTGACCGTTCATCAAAAATAACAGTGCAACAAGCGATTCCTCTGTATCCTGACATTGTCAGAGATGTTGCCCGAGTGGTTACTGCTTTGCCACCAATACAAGTTAGTGTAGAGAGGTTGTTCTCTGCTCTCAAAATAATTAGATCAGATTTGAGGGCATCCATGAAGGAGGATCTGACAGAGGCAATACTTTTTCTGAGGACAAATTTATAGATTTCTTCTTATTAACTGCATAAAAGTGTTTATTGCATATTTACTTACAGTTTAGAAAAGTTTATAAAAGTTATTTGCTATATTCTAATTGTATTCTAATAAATGTAGTTTTTGCTCTAAGTGGTCTGATTACTTATATGATGGTGAGAAACTGAATAAGCACGATGTTTAATATTTTACAACAGTAAATTTGTTGTTATGAATTGGCCATTTATGAAGGAGTCGGAGCCGGAGCCGGAGTCGGAGTCTGATAAAATCCAGGAGTCGGAGTCGCAACTGTGGCTTACCGACTCCACAGCCCTGGTGGCTATGCAGCGGTGAGAGAAGGACGCACCCTGCTGGAGCTCCCATTACTCCTCAAAATATCCTGCACTTACCACCTGCATTGAGCACAGGACGTGGCAGCGCTTGGTGCCCGCTGGGGTCCCGGGAGCTCTGAGGAGAGGCGCAGTGCGGCTCCGGTGAGCGGGAGCCTTGGGGGACGGGGGTGGACAGCGGGGCCTGTGGGGGCCGGTGGCCATCTTGGATGCGCGCTATATCAGAGGGAGCGCGGCGTCCAGTCTCCAGCGCTGCAGGGGCAGCGATCCACATCCTGCAGGATCCAAGAGGAGTGCGGTGAGTGCCCTGAGAGACGGGCCCTGCATGATTCCCTCATCCCCAACTGAACTGCTGGCCTGCTAATACCGTTACACTGCTCCCCCTCCCATTGCTACTATCTCTGAGGGTGGATGTCCCTCCCCCTCCCCCCCTGCCATAGGAGCCTTGGTGACATTTTGCCTACATTCATACAGACTCTGCTCCCAGGCTGCAATTAATGAGTGTGACCCTATTGCGCATATATAACTGCTACGGGAAGATTTACAGACTGAACAACTTCAGCTATACCGGGGTACTTCACGGCCCTTAATCATAAACCGATCTAAGGGATCAATGGCAGCAGAAAAATTGAAGGAATTTGCCAGGCCCGACCCTTCAGAGAGTACACGTACTCTACGAAACGCTCCCCCACAATCTCAGCGTAAAAATCGTCCCTTAGGGAATGGAGAGGAGGTCGAACAGGAAGAAATGACTCTTAAACAAGCATCTGAACAGCTGATGCAGGCTATCTCCCTCACTAGGACATCCCCGACGGAAAAAATAGAGGATGTCTACACTGAGGTGGGGAGACTCCGTCACGACATGCAGGCCATGAGGGGGCGCATCACGGAGGTGGAGGCGAGAGTGTCCCAGGTGGAAGACACCATTACGCCAATGGAGGCTAAGTTAACTAAAGTGGCGGGATCTACGAACGCCTGGAGGCAAAAGGCAGACGACCTAGAAAACAGAATGCGGAGAAATAACATCCGTATCATCGGTCTGCCTGAACGCTCTGAAGGTCAGCATCCTGAGCAATTCTTAGAAGGCTGGCTTAAGGCCTCTTTGGGAGATGAATTCTCCTCGGTGTTCGCCATTGAGAGAGCCCACAGGGTTCCCACCAAGCCTTTGCCTCCGGGAGCCCCACCTAGACCCTTCCTGGCACGTCTCCTCAACTGTAAAGACAGGGACGCCATTCTGCGCCTCGCGCGACAAGAGTCCTATCAAGTTCGACAATGCTGTGATCTCAATCTTCCCGGATTTCTCCATGGAACTCCAGAAACAACGTGCGCAATTCATTGACATCAAAAAGCGGCTCAGGGAAAAGAACATTGTATTCTCCATGGTTCATCCGGCTCGGCTTCGGGTTGTCCACGGGGGGCTCCTCCGTGTTTTTCACGGATCCGGCGGAGGCTACCGAGTGGCTGCGGTCCCATAAAGGATCTCCTGCGAAGGAATCCTAGAGGGTATACTTCATCTGGATCCTTTTACTGCAGGCCTAGTCGGAGCTCTCCTGGCGGGCATCCAGACATCTACAATACCGGACACTACGTTTAGTTATGGTATCCCCTTGTTTGTTTTCTGATAGTAACATAGGAGCAAAGTCCCGCTCCTCTAAGTCTATATTTTGTTTTTTCTTTAAAAGCTTTAGTTTAACTTTAAGTGTTATTTAGGTAGAAGTTGCAGCCAATGGAAATCTTGCTATTTATGTGGTGTCTCTAAGTTCTACTTAGGCGCCGACACGCAACATGTTCAGATAAGTGGAGATGGGTTCTGATTTAATATGCATGACATGGAATGTGAGGGGTATCAAGACCCCCCGAAAAAAGGTTAAAGTATTTTCACAAATTAGGCATTATCGCCCCCACATTGTGGCTCTGGTCGAAACACATTTGACCAGAGATACAGCTCGGACTGTACAAAAACCATGGGTTCAGTGGTCTATACACGCATTTCACACTAGCTACTCCAGTGGGGTCTCTATTAATACACAAGGACGTTAGATGGGAGGTCCGGGAGGCCCGGAGAGATTCTGAAGGACGCTTCGTATTTGTGTATGCACTGATCAACTCTAAGAAATATGTTATTTTGTGTGTTTATAATCCCCCTCCAGCGGGTACGTCAATTCTCCAGAAAGCATTGAGTTTTGCTTTGAATTACCCAGATGCGGATGTCATTTGCATGGGAGACTTTAATTTAGTGATGAATAATAGGCTGGACAGATTGAGACTAGATGACAGGACACAGGGTGGGACCCTGGCAGCAGCGTACTTGAGGGGCTGCCTATCTTCTACGATCTCCTACATCAAAAAATAGAGTAACGATTGAAAGATTCAGAGGCCGCTTATGTATCTGATCAAACTAGTGGTAATAGAGTGGAGTGGTAGACGGCCCAAAGATTATATACTCAACATATAGACTCCAAGTCCAAACGTAAATTATTTTTTACTCGCCAATCCTACTTTGAACTAGGGAACCAGTCTAGTAAATTTCTGGCCTATTTGGTGCGGCAGCACAATACAACTAACACAATATTACAGATCCGCAGCTCAGATGGTACAATGGTGTCCTCGACAGAAGAAATAATGGGATGTTTCCATGATTATTATAGCTCAAAAAATGATATTGATAGCCGGGGATGTCTAGACTAGACTATTTATCAGATATAACGCTTCCCACACTAAGTGCCTCTCAGTGGGCCTTTATGGACCCTGAGTTCACTCTGGAAGAGATAGAAGATGCCATGAGAGATATGGCCTCTGGGAAAGCCCCTGGGCCAGATGGGTTTCCTATTGAGCTGTATAGGAAATACCGGGAGATTTTGGCGCCACTTTTGTTGTCAGTGCTTCGGGGGATTTGGGGGGGGGGGTCATGCCGGAGTCTTTCTATGAAGCTAATATAATAGTACTTAAGAAAGAAGGGAGGGACCCTCTGGACTGTGGATCTTATCGCCCCATATCTTCAGTAAATGTGGATTACAAGAGCGCACTATGTGAGAGGACGTGCAGTGGAGCTCTCCTGCCACAGTCTCCCTTACTAAGGATACCTGAGGCGCCGCCGAACGCTGAAATCGCTCCAAGGAGTGTGCAGAGATCCGGGGAGTAGCAGTGAGTGGAGGACGGTCTGGTGGAGAGGAGTCCTGTACGAGGATGACGCGCAGGAGACAGAAGGAGCTTGCAGCGTCGGGAAGCGCTCAGGCCCATGATGGCGCCGAGGCTGCAGAGGAGGCGGCAAGGGAGAGCGCGGCATATCAAAGACGGATGGAGGTGATCGCTCGGCTGGAACGCTTTGCGAGGTCAGAGGAGGCTGCTAATGAGGGGTCAGCGGCTGAAGGTGAGAGACCTGACAACGCAGATCCCTGGGAAACAGCAGGAAGGAGGGGGCCAGCCACAGAGTGGTGGGGAGGGACGGAGATCCCCTGTTGTGGCTGCACGAGCTGCCCAGCTTGAACAGCCGGACACATTAGATATAGCAGAGCCGACGCTCAAAGATATATTTTCTGTGGTAATTTACAACAAGTCTGCCCTTGCGGCTTTGAACAGTCGTGTGGATGATTTAAAGGGAGAGATGGCTGCGATTAATGCTACAGTGCGCAAAGTTGAACAGAGAATGGAAGTGGTGGAAGAACGGGTGGGAAGCGCTGAAGACCAGGTTAATGAACTGTTGAAAAGGGAAAAAAAATATGTGCAGCGTATAGCTGAACTGGAATTTAAAACCGATGATCTGGAGAACCGCTCCCGTAGGAGCAACCTGAGGATTGTGGGGGTACCAGAAAAGGCGGAAGGAAATAACCCCACTGAGTACATTGAGTCATGGCTGAAAAATACTGTAGGTGGGGATGGTCTCATTAAAATGTTCTCCGTTGAAAGAGCACATCGTGTGCCCACTAGACCCCTGCCCCCAGGATCAGCCCCAAGAGTCATCTTGGCCAAAGTTCTGAACTATCGGGACTGGGATACTCTGCTGCGGAAAGCCAGGTCCTGTGCGGAACTCACCATAGATGGCAATCGCATCTCTATCTACCCAGACTATTCTGCAGCGGTTCAAAAGCTCCGGATGACGTTTGGAGAAGTTAAAAGACGACTAAGAGACATGGATGTGCGCTATTCAATGATCTACCCAGCTAAGCTGAGAGTTGTGGCTTTGGATCGAGTGCACTTTTTTCAAAATCCAGAGGAGGCGACACTCTGGCTTGACTCTAACATGAAAAATACTAGAGCGGGACAGTCCCGTTGAAGCATACTCTGAGTGATGTTGAAACAGTGACTAACTGTGATTTAGTTTGAATTTGATAAGTTAATGGTCATCTCTGAGATGAAGTAATACCATGTTGGTATACGTGGGTTGTGTTCGGCGGCGCAACGCTTATTGCAGTTTGATAAATGTGGACGGGAGAGTAGTTGGAGTGCAGAGCTTGTATTGTTAGGCTGTAAAAACTCCCTTCTTGATCTCAAATAGAGAGGGAGAGAGAATTCTTTTCAACTTAAATGTTGTGGGAGACAATTAATCTTTCGGGAGGGGGATGGGGGGGGAAGGATGAGAGTTATTTCAGTTGGAAGGTTGAGACAGGGGGTAGAGGCGGGAAGGGGGGGGGGGGGGAGGACCGAGATTTCAGGTGTAACGTGTCAAATGTTTGGTATTGCAACATATCATGGGGGGTAGAATTAAAATTCTAAGTTGGAATGTTAGGGGTCTCGCTAACGTTTCAAAACGGGCCGCAATTTTACAATATCTGCTGAAGCTGAGGCCCTCAGTGATTTGCCTCCAAGAAACACATCTGGTAAAAGACAAAGTAGCTATGTTACAAAAAAGGTGGGTGAGGAAGGCTTATCACTCAACGTACTCAGCCTATGCTAGCGGAGTGTCGGTGTTGATCCACACTTCTACTCCATATGAAGTGGAGGCTATAATAGACAAGGATGGGCCGTACGTGTTTATTGTATGTAGGATATTGAATAGATTATTATGTATTGTGTCTTTGTATATCCCTCCACCATTTTCTGGAAAAAAGATACAGGAAATTCTGGACTTATCCGGGAAATGGACTGGGGTCCCGTTGCTTGTAATAGGTGATGTGAATAATATTGCAAATGATCATTGGGATAAGAGTAAACATGCGGGGAGCAGAGAGGGAGGGAATGTGACACCTTTTGGAAACTACATGAGGGAAATTGGTTGGATAGACTTGTGGAGAGTTCGGAATATGGAGAACTACACTTACTCGTGCTACTCGGCGACGTATGGATCCCAGTCTCGCATTGATGTGGCTTTGGGAAATGAGGGGATGGATAACTTGGTACAGGAAGTGGAATATGTGCCCAGAGTCCTATCGGATCATTGTCCACTGGTGATATCTTTACAATTGGGAGAACGGGGGAGGTTGACAGGTATGGGATGGAAAATTCATCGCTTTTGGTTACGGTTGCTGGATATTGTAAAGATAGGAGAGGAACTGGGAGAATTCTTTAGGATAAACGAAGGTAGTGCAGAGGGTCATGTAGTCTGGGATACTATGAAGGCGTTTTTGAGAGGGATTTTATTTAGAGAAGTGTCTCGATATAAGACTAGGTCTCAAAATCTTGACAAAGCAGTGATGGAGGAATTAAGGGCGGCTGAGGAAGCATTGGGTGCGCAGCGTACTAAAGCTACGCAGACCCGCATGAGAGTGGCCCAGTTGGAAGTTAATAAACTTCACATCCGTAAGGCAGAGAGACGGCGGGCATTTCAGAACGAGGCATTCTATGCGGAGGGTGAAAAAGTGGGACACCTGCTCTCAGTGATAGCTTCGGCACAACGGGAATCCTCACATGTATATGCAATTAAAAATAAGGAAGGTAATGTGGTTACACAGGGGGATCAAATTTTGGATGCATTTAAACAATTTTACAGTGAGCTATACTCCTCAAAGATACAAAAAAGGTCAAGAGGAGTTGGACAGGTATCTGAGGGCGATTAGGCTTCCTAGATTAGGGGAGGAAGACAGAGAATGGATGGATAGGCCGCTTGCAGCGGAGGAGTTGAGGGTGGCACTGGCAGACTTGGCGGGAAATAAGGCCCCGGGGGCGGACGGCATTCCGGCAGAGGTGTATAAAATTTTTAAGGAAGAAGTAATAACTAAATTGGAGAAGGTATTTAATGAGTCGTTGGAGAGGGGAATATTACCTGCATCTATGAGAGAGGCCATTGTGGTGGTCATTCCTAAAGCTGATAAGGACCCATTGAATCCGGAGTCTTACAGACCAATTTCACTCCTTACAGCAGATGTAAAGATTCTGGCGAAGGCCTTGGCCAACAGACTGACCCACGTGATTGATAAAGTAATCCACCCAGATCAATCGGGATTTATGCCCAATAAATCTACAGCAATCAATTTAAGGAGGCTATATTTAAATATGCAAATTCCAGCCGAAAATGCTGGAAAGAGAGTAGTAGTGTCTTTGGATGCCCATAAGGCCTTTGATTGTGTAGAATGGAAGTACTTGTGGTCGGTTTTGAAGGGCCTTGGGTTCAGGCCCAAGTTTATATCGTGGGTTGGGTTGCTATACTCCTCTCCAACGGCAAAAATTAGAGTGAATAATGAATTATCTGATAGTTTCTCATTACATAGGGGTACGAGGCAGGGATGCCCGTTGTCTCCGTTGCTGTTTGCCCTCGCCGTGGAGCCTCTGGCCACTAAAATAAGGGATGCAGAAGTGATAAAAGGATTTGTTTATGGAGTGAAGGAGGAGAGGGTGTCTTTGTATGCCGACGATATTTTGTTATTTTTGGAGGACTCAGGGGAGAATTTGGATAACGCGGTGGCATTAATTGAGGAATTCGGGGAATTTTCCAGACTCAAAATCAATTGGGACAAATCGTGCATAATGCCGATTGATGAGGTAGATAGGGATATGGGGGAGGTGGGAAGGTCAGCAAAATTGAAGGTGGTTTCGGGATTTAAATATTTGGGATACAAATCGCCCTTCCGTTGACTAGGTTTGAAGAACTTAATCTAAGCCCTTTGCTACAAAAAATTCGTTCCAAAATATCAGCGTGGAATAAATTACATCTTTCAGTAATTGAAAGGGTGAACCTTTTAAAAATGATTGTGCTGCCACATCTTTTATATGTACTGCATAATTCTCCAATTTGGATCTCGCAGAGTAGGTTCCACAAAATTAAATCGCTGTTTGGCGAACTAATATGGGGGGGGGGGGGGGGGGGGAAGCCCACGGTTTAAACAAGAAACTTTGCAGAGGCCAAAGGAGGAAGGAGGTTTGGCGCTTCCCAACCCCTGGGTCTATTTTTTATCAGAACAATGCCAGCATATTGGAGGATGGGGGGTGGACACGGGACAGGGACAGTCGCCTAGTAGTTTGAGATATTTGTTTGGAAAATGGCCTCTGGGAGAGAGTTTGGAAGGGGGACAGTTTTTAAAATTAGGCTCTCGGTTTCCTACTGTTCTCCTAATTCATAAGGTATGGGAAAAAGTTAAACAGATAAGGGGTGTCACGGGCTTTACCAAATACCCTCCTGTATGGGATAATATAAAATTTGCAAGAATTCGAGCAAATGGAAGGATTTGGGCCCTGGAGAGAGGCAGGAATCAGTAGGTTGGGACAGCTAATGGATCAGGGGAGACTTAAATCATTTGTGGAGCTGCAAACAGAATTCCAGTTACCGCATTCAAATTTGTTTCATTATAAAAGAATTCAGCATGCGTATCGGTCGCAATGTCGGAGAAAACTTATTGAGATCCAGTTTGATATCACGCTGGCCTCCATTTTGGAGAACAGCGTGACAAAGGGGGCAATCTCAGAAGTGTATAGAGATTTATTATTCACTTTTCTAGTCAAACATCCCATCAAGTCTTGAGTGAAATGGGAAGCTGAATTGGGAGAGATAAATGATGATAGATGGGAATCTATTTTAGAATATGTGCCTAAGATCTCTATGAGCGAACCTGGGAGGATGTCTCAGCTATACGTAATTCATAGAGCTTACAGAACTCCCGATAGACTGTTCAAGATGGGTTTGAGGTCCGATTCCGAGTGTCCATGATGTTCGCAGGAACGGGCAGACATGCTGCACATGCTGTGGCATTGCCCTAGATTGTCTACGTACTGGACAGTTGTTTTGAGTCGGATTGAATTGATAAATAGGTGTGCAATCCCCAGAGACCCTTTGGTCTGTATATTAGGCTATGTGGAAGAATTAGTAGCGGTATCCATGGTCAAACTGGCGATTGCTAGACTGTTGTTCATTGCAAGGAAGTTGATCGCTCGGTTCTGGATCAGAGAAGAGCCTCCGACTAGACGAGACTTTCTTACGCAGGTGGAGCATATACGAGTAATTTCATTGGAAAAAAGTATTTATACTAAGAGAAATAAACTCGATGTATTTCATAAGATATGGCAGCCATGGGTAGAATGGAGTTAGATTTGTGGGGAGAATGCAATATGATATAGATGATGTGCATAATAAACAATTATATATGGACGTGGGAAAGAGTACCGGAATAGAAATGAGGAAGACACTGAAAGGGTCTCGGAGGGGGGGGGATAGGGGGGGGGGGAAAAGGGGGGGGTTTGTTCCTAAAAAAAAAAAAAATATGATTATATGTGAACAACTGCTTGATGTCATATATGTTATAATTGTTATCATTTAATAAAAATTTATCTGATTAAAAAAAAAAAATGTGGATTACAAAATTTTTACGAAGATTTTGGCTACTAGGCTGAATTCAATTATTTTGGAACTAATACATCCAGATCAGACTGGCTTTATGCCTGGGAAAAGCACCTCCATTAATATCAGACGGGTTCAATCAGTGGTTCAATATAGTTCCCTGATGCCGGACAATAGGTGGGCATTGGCGTTGTTGGACGCAGCTAAGGCCTTTGACTCTCCTGAGTGGCCTTTCCTCCACGCATGCCTGCAGAAATACGGTTTTGGAGATAGGTTTTTAAATTGGTCAATACATTGTATATGAAACCTAAAGCCTGTGTTGTTGTAAATGGTTCCACTTCCGTGTCCTTCTCTCTGCACAGGGGGACTCGTCAAGGGTGTCCCCTCTCCCCGGCCCTCTTTGCTCTTGCAATAGAGGCTGTGGCAATTCGCATGAGAACTTCTCCTAATATTATAAGTATAAAGATATGGGTAGACACCATATGCCTATATGCCGACGATATGATAATATTCATGGATGGGGCGGAGGAGACGCTGACAGGAGTGATTGCCACTATAAACGAATTCAGTAGATATTCCGGCCTGTATATAAATTGGGAGAAGTCTGCTCTGATGCCTCGACTTGGAACTCTCTCCTTGTTGCCTATTGTACCACATTTTAAATATTTGGGGGTTTATATTTCTCAATCCAGCACACTTGATCTGCAGCTTAATATATATCCATTACTGGAGATGGTTAAAGTCAAATTTGCGATTTAGAGCAAACTCCCGCTGTCTGTAGCTGGACGCATTAATTTAAATTAAAATGATACTACTCCCTAAGATCATCCATATTCTCCAACATAGTGCTGTGGTGGTGCCTAAGTCTTTTTTCACTAATTTGAATTCCCAGATTACGTCTTTCATATGGGGGAAAACTAGGCCAAAACTTAAGCTATCCACTCTACAAAGGCCAAAAAAGAGGGGCGTGGCCTGGAAGCTCATGGTGCAGGCTGCATAGTCAGGGAGCTCCTGCAGACACGAGCTACCACTCGGCTTCAAGCGGCTCAAACAGGCTGATTTTGTCACCTTTGTCTACTAGAGGACCCAGGGAGCACATAGCATGCTGCGAGGACCCCCGAAACTGCGCAGTAACCCGGCAAAGCTTACAGATTTCTACAGCAGGGAAGGGCTGCAGCAATCCAAGATGGCACCGGCATCTCACTCAGGCTCTGCATCCTCCCATCCCTCCTCTAGGGACATCAGAGAGACAGTGGCGATGGAAACAGAAGATATTCCTCTTACCCAGGCCACAATGCAGCGCCTCTTGTCCTCCCTCAGGAAGGCTCTCCATGACGATATGAAAGGTATGATTGGGGAGCTTAGGCAAGACATTGTTTCCCTGGGTGACCGCACAGATCATATTGAGCAGAAAATGGTGGAATATGCGACTGCTCATAATGTCCTGGCTGATGATTACTCTGCCCTAGAGGAACGTTTTTCGATCCAGCAACTTAAACTATGGGATTTGGAGGACAGATCCCGCAGATGTAACATAAGACTTCGTGGTATTCCTGAGACTGTTACAGAGGCTGATCTGTCTGATCACTTTACGGCCTTTCTCAAAGAGGTTCTCCCTGATGCTCAATCCAGGCCCCTGGGAATAGAAAGGATTCACCGGGTGCCCAAACCCTCCCACATTAATCAATCTCTTCCCAGGGATGTGCTTGCCTGTCTCCACTCTTTTAGGGTAAAGGAAGATTTCATGCATGCAATGAGAGATCAGAGAACCCTTTCGGAGCCCTTTTCAAAAATTGCTGTTTTTCCGGATCTCTCGGCAGGGACCTTAGCCAGAAGAAGAGAGTTTGCGCCCCTGTGTAAGGTGTTAAGAGAAAATAGCATTCCTTATAACTGGGGTTTTCCGGTGAAGATCCGATTTGTGCATATGGAGACAAGATACGTTTTTCACTCACCTAAAAAGCTGGAACAAGTGCTTCGTGATTGGAACCTACTGGTCTCCCCAAAGAGGGGTAGTCCACAACCTGGCCGAGTACAGCCTTCGAGAAGAGTAAGAGCGGACTGGGAGACGGCAGGTTGACCTTCCTAAAACTACTCTAGGTGGCACACAGCCTTAAATTCTTCTTGTGGCCTCTGTCTGCAGATGGCTTTTCTTTCCCTGATGCAGCGTGGGAGAATGGTGTATTCAAGGGGACCTGGTTTTCCCTTTTTTCCCTCTCCTGATGCTGTTTATCTGCCCCATTGCAGTATTCATACTGCCTGTTATGTTTACATAGATGTTCTTTTTATTGTCTGTTTACTTGTTTCCCTCATTTTGATGTGTATCCCTTTTTGTCGTCCCTGGGTGTGTCTGGTGAGACGTGTTCTCCACAGTTTCGAAACCTTTTTTACACATGACAGTGAAACTTGTTTCTTTAAATGTCAGGGGGCTTAACTCGCCGTTTAAACGCTCTATGTTGTGGGAGGAGGCTCGCCAAAATAAAGCAGATGTATTGTGTATACAGGAGTCCCATATGCTTGAAGGGGACAACCACCGGGTCCGTAGTCTCATGTATCCCACGGCCTTCTTTGCCAATAATACTTCAAAAAAAGCTGGTGTCTGTATCTTTGTTAAAAAGGATACTCCTTTTCAACTCCTCAATGAGATTGCGGACCCGGGAGGGAGATTTATTATTCTGAATTGTGTTATAGATGGTTCAGCATATTCTATTGTTAATGTGTATGCCCCTAACCTCTCCCCTGTGAAATTTATGAGAGATTTGTTAAAAGTTGTGGAGGTGGAGGCTAGAGGCAGAGTTATTATATGTGGTGACTTTAATGTTGTCCCTTCAAGGGCTTTAGACTGTTCACCGCGCTCAAAAGTGGGTCGAGGTGAACTGAGCTCTCTCTGTTTGGAAAAGCATTTACATGATGTCTGGAGATACTTACAGCTCCTACTCCAGAATTGACTACTTCCTAGTTGACAGCGGAACTCTCCCGGCATGTGTTTCGGCGGAGGTGGGAACAATCTCCTGGTCAGACCATGCTCCTGTCAGTTTGGAAATATCTGTGGGGTTTCGGCCACGGACTCCCTGGCAATGGAAACTAAATCCTGCTCTTTTAACTAGGCAGGAGGTGGGGACGGATGTGGAGGCGCAGCTGGCGGAATACTTCTCCATCAATGATAATCAGTCAGTTTCTGATGAAACTATATGGGAAGCCCACAAGGCTTTTGTTAGAGGCCTTTTTATACAAAGAGCATCCCAACTTAAAAGAGAGCGCGAGCACACTAGAGCGACCTTAGTGGCTGATTTGCAACGGTTGGAACGCCTTAACAAGCTTAACCCGTCCCCTTTGGTCTCTAAACAACTGGCCTTAACCCGTTCACAACTCAGGTCCTTTCTATTAGATCAGCATGAGAAGTATTTGAGGAAAATGAAAACTTCTTTTTATGCAATGGGGGACAGAGCGGGTTCATTACTTGCTAAACGTATCAAAAAGAGGGAAAGGTTAGCTCATATTGAGGCCTTGCGAGATCATTCCGGAACCATTATACGTAACCCCATCGCTATAGATGAGGTATTTGCACAATTTTATTCTAAATTATATAACTTAGAGGGAGATGTGAATACCCCGCTTCCATCACAGACAGATATCCAAACCTATCTAGATTCCATCTCTCTCCCAAAATTGTCGCAGACCCAACTTGAGGCCCTTAACTCTCCTTTCTCTTTATCTGAAATAAAGCAGGTTATAAAAACTACTAAACTTCATTCCGCCCCAGGTCCAGATGGACTTCCTAACGATTATTATAGACATTTTTCTTCTGTTCTTGCCCCATACCTCCTCCGTACTTTCTCCTCGTGGCAAAGGTCTGGGTCGGTCTCTGCTATCTCCCTTCAGGCTACCATTGTCACTATACCCAAGCCAGGTAAATCTACAGAGGACCCGGGAAATTATCGTCCCATCTCATTACTGAATTGTGATGTAAAATTTTTTTCTAAATTATTGGCATCTAGATTGAATGTAATTACCCCGTCCCTGGTTCATCCAGACCAGGTGGGTTTTGTGGCCGGTAGGAGGGCTGGAGATGGCACTAGACGTATGATTGACGTTATTGATGTGGCTGAAAAGATGGGTGTCCCCGGTGTGCTTCTCTCATTGGACGCAGAGAAGGCTTTTGACAGGGTACATTGGGGATACCTTAGCTCTGTCCTTAAAAAGTTCGGTTTTGATGGCCCAATATTGTCGGCTATTCTGTCGTTATACTCTAACCCTAATGCTAGGGTGCTATCTTCAGGTTTTTTGTCCTCCCCCTTCCAGATCACTAACGGAACCCGTCAGGGTTGCCCCCTGTTACCGATTATATTTTCTTTGGCTATAGAACCCCTGGCTGAGTCCATAAGATCTAACAAAAATATTTCAGGTTATCATATAGGTTCACACCACCATTTGATTGGCTTATATGCAGATGACATTATTATCACTTGTACTGACTTGCATAAATCTTTACCGGCTGTTATGACTTCTCTGTCCTTATTCTCAGCAATTTCCTTTCATAAACTTAATGCGACTAAGTCTCTTATTTTTCCCATAGCAGTCCCTTCGCCGCTTCAAGAGAGACTGAAAACAGAACTCCCCTTTACATGGCGGGATGACGGAATTCCATACTTAGGTATAACCCTTACCCGCTCAAAATATATCGCCTCAAATAACATGGGAAACTTGGTCTCAGCTCTAAATTCCGAAATCTCTAGACACCCTTTACATGGTTTTTCGTGGATAGCCCGAGTCCAAGCCTTTAAAATGTTTCTTCTCCCTAAAATTCTTTATTATTTTAGTTCCCTCCCTATTGTAATTCCTTCCAAATTCCTCACTAAACTCCAAAATATTACTAACCGATATATCTGGGCTAATAAAAAACCTAGAGTAGCGGGTAAAATTATGTATCTTCCATATTCGGAAGGTGGCATGGGAGTTCCCTACATAGCCAGGTATTATAAGGCTGCTGTTTTAGAAGCGGTGAAAAAGTGGTGGTCAACCCCGCTTGAGAATTTGGGCTGGATACAGATAGAATCGAGCTTTGTCGAAGGGTCCTCATTACGGTGCCTACTAGAGGCAGAATCGCTCCGGCCGACGCCTTATTCCCCTCCGCTAATTACAATGCAGGCCACCCTTGTAGGTTGGAGACGAGTGGTGGGAGATTGGATCTCACTGCCGCAGAGCCTGATAAATATCAAGGCCCTGTCCTTTCACATACCCTATATTAATCTCCTTCCTTGGATGAAGGCTGGTATCCACTCACTGGGAGATATGTTGTGGGAGGGTACCTTCTCGTCCTTTTCCAAATTATGCTCGAACTTCTCTGGTATAGAGAAAACGGTTTTCCAACACTTCCAAGTGAAACATTTATTATCATCAATACACCGCCTCTCCTTCCCCTTATTACCTGTATGCCCCTCTTCTTTTCAAAAATTTCTCCTATCCAACCCTCACCAGTACAAGGGCTTATCTGCTATATATAAAGCTTGTAATAACCTTTTATTTCCTATAAGACCAACTTATATGTTGCGTTGGGAGGAGGATTTATCTTTTCACGCCTCGGATGAAGAGTGGAGAGCGGGAATAAAAGCAATACAGCGGGCATCTAAATGTATCAATCACCTTGAGACACTAAAAAAGATTCATCTTAGATGGTACTATCCCCCGATTACTTTATCTAAATTTGGAAAGAATTTCTCCCCTTTGTGCTGGAGACAGTGTGGAGGAAGAGGTACTTTGGCTCACATGTGGTGGAAATGTCCTAGTTTGACTCCCTTTTGGTTAGTTGTCTCAAACTTACTTAAATCTGTGACGGGTATTGATTTCCCTCTATCTCCTCAACTGGCAGTTCTAAACATTGGGATCGAAACACTTCCCCTAGAATTCGTACCCTTGGTCTCGAATATATTGATGGCTGCTAGGATTAGCCTTGCTGCTAAATGGAAGGCCCCGCTCCCGCCTACCCTCGCGGAGTTGGTGGTCAGACTTAACTCAACATTTCATCATGAGTACTTTCTTTCACTAGATGCAGGGGTCAGAGACAGGGTAATGAAGAACTGGGCGGGTTGGGTTTCCCACCCCTTGGCATCTCCCATAAAGTTTAGTACTTAGTCTATACATCGGATCGGATTAGGATTTCTTGAGTCTTACTGGATCCCCCCCTCCCCCCCCCCCCTTCCTTTTCCTACGGTCTCATTGTCTGATATTGTTATTGTTATTGTTGTTTGCATTTTTGTCTGTCTATATTATGATCTTTGGTTTTCTTTCTGTAAGATCATTTCTGTCTTTGAAAATTTCAATAAAAATTTATTGGATAAAAAAAAAAAAAGGCCAAAAAAGGGAGGGGGGTAGCACTACCGGATTTTTTTCTATATTATCTGGCGGGGCAGGCAAGAGCTATAAATAAGTGGATGCCCGGTAATCATCTTCCTAATTCTGAGAGTCATTTGCTTCATGCCGCACATGCTGATTGCCTGTTGGGGTTTTTGGAGTTGGAGAAAGTAAAAGTTCCACGTCTGCTACCCATGCTTCGTTTGGCAAGATTAGTGTGGTGACAGATTAAGAGGGTGGTTGGATTTAGTGATATCATATCTGAAATGCCCTTATGGAATAATAGTTATTTTCCGACACTGCTTGCTCACCCATCTGCTGAATTCTGGCCTCAATACAATGTCTCCACGATGGGGAAAATATATGAATGTGATACATTATTATCTTTTGAACAATTACAAGTTAAGTGCAATGTCCCGAGGTCACAATTCTTCCGATATTTGCAATTAAGATCAGCCCTTCAATCGCACATGAGATATGTTGGTATGAATTGTGCAATCTCGTCTCTACCCTTGATAGGCATTCTTAAATCACAGGGTCCCCAGGGTCTCATCTCCTCTCTGTACACACACATGCTATCGGTGGGGACGGAATCTGCCATATGCTCGGTTAGGGGGAAATGGGAAAGGCTCATCCCTGATAAGCAGGGAGAAGAGTGGGAGGAAATCCTGGAGTCACCAACTAAGGTGTCCCCGTCAATTAACAATAGAATGATACAACTTTATATTATAAACCAATCATATTTGACTCTGACTCGACTCTTCAAGATGGGCCGTTTTCAATCTTCGGAGTGTCTGAGATGCCATACATCCGATGCAGATTTTATCCACATGATCTGGCAATGTCCAATTATAATACATTATTGGAAAGAGGTAACGTCATTATTAACCTCCCTGGCACAGATTCCTGTTCCCCTTGAGCCATTGGTTTGTCTGTTTGGGGTGTGGGATGATGAGACATGGGGACATTATACGGGAATTTTCTTACGAGAGACATTGTTCATGGCACGGAAGGTGTTGGCACTGCGGTGGATGGGGGGGTTCAGATCCCTCCCTTAGGGCCTGGATAGAATTGGTGAACTCGATTATACCATACATCAAAACAGAGGGTGCCTGGATAAATTTGAGAAGATATGGGAGAGGTGGAATTCCTCTCAGCTTACACTGTAGGACGGAGATACCGCATGATAAAGAACTAATTATTAATTACTATATAGACATGGGCTGCAAATAGTTGTTTTGTAGTAGTAGTAGTAATGTTTTAGAGGTTTGGCAGGCTTTGTTATTTCAATAATAATACACAGACTAATGAAAGGCAATTGACGGTATGATTTATTCTATGTACAGCTGGTATACATGCATTGTTTGACATTAATGCTCCGCGAAATGTATGTGTATTACATGATATTTTCATCATTGTCAGTTTACATATTGTGTATCCTGCCATTGGTTCAATAAACGAATAAAAAAGAAAAAAAAATGAAATCTATTTTGCATCTAGAGGATACCACCTCCCTGACCCATGCGTCCTCCTCTGAGGAGAGCCAGACAACTCTCTGAAAAACCGGACATGGCTGTCTAGCCTGCAAGATTCCCTGGGATCTTGAGATGAGTCATGCAGAGGAAGATCTGTCAGGTATAGGCCTGGCGGATCTACTCTGCGCGTTACGGGGACGCCAAGAGGGATTGGGTTTAAAAGAAGTCCTTTTCCTATCCTGGCGAGCCTGTGGCCTCTGTTGGCGGGAAAAATCTGTTTCACCGTTTCTCTGCAAGGGCCAATAGGACAGAAATGGATGCTTCAAAGGAGGCCGAAGAGGTTTGAACTGAGGAAGGAGGGAGCTTGTCCTTCCAGTGGCCTCCTTAATAAGTTGGTCCAACTTGGAGCCAAACAGATGGGAACCCTGGAAAAGCAAGTTGGTAATGGACTTTTTTGGGAAGCGGCGTCAAGGGAGGCAGATACCATGTACTTGCCTGCAAGAGGAATCTGGTCCGCGAGGTTGGCCAATTCCTCCGGTTGAGCTCCAGCAAGAATGCCCTGACTGAGTTGTTTAGCCCATGCAGCTATGGACTTTGACACCCAGGTAGTGTCAAAGGCCAGGCACAATGTAGAAGCGGCAGCTTCAAAGGCAGTCTTTGCGAGAGATTATATGATCCTGTCGTTGGAGTCCTTTAGGGATGCTCCATTTGTAAGCGGGAGGTCCGTGTTGGTGGACAGTCTGGAAAGTGGAGGGTCCACAGTTGGAGAAGCAGTCCATTTCGCAGTGAGCTCAGGGGTGAAGGGATATAGGATGCCGGGGTGCTTCCCTCTTTAGAAGCATCTGGCCGGGTTCTCCCTTTCCCTGGCAAGTACCTCCTCAAATTCAATGTGGGGCAAAGGCCTTGGGAGCTGGTTTCGACCATCTAAACGAAACCGCCTGTTCCTTCATGTTAAAGATCTGGATGACCGTCACAATGAAGCTCTGGATCATGTCTCTCATATTAGAGGCTTGGTCAGAATCCAGGTCCGAGTAATCCTCTGTCATCGCCTGACTCAGGAGAGGAGGTTCGGGAAGAGGCAGACCGCCGTCAGAGACTGGGGGGTAAGATGGAGCGGGAAGAGGACCTAAAATGATGCGCCTGCCTTGATCTCTTATGGCCTATGTTGGTAAGCACAGCAGGTGAGTCCTGCGATCCACTAGTAATGGTGTCAAGAACGGACATCAGGGTCTGCGACACCTTGGTGAGGTCCGCCACAGACAGTGACAGAGAGGAAACCCACATTGGGATAGGGGCACCGCTCTCTCCTGGAACAATAGGGGGATCCTGGGTGGTGGGCACAGGGGTGCTGCTGCAGTCCTGACAGAAGGGAGAAGACTGACCTGAAGGGAGCTTGCATTTACATGAAGTGTATACAAAGTGTCTAATAAGAGCAGAGGAAGAAGAAGAGGAAGCATGAGGACGGGAACGCTCTCCTTTAGGATTAGGCATGATGAGCAGATCCACTAACGAATGCTAGAAGGATAGGGGACAGAGAGAGAATGCATACAGTTGTGGCCAAAAGTATTGACACCCCTGCAATTTTGTCAGATAATACTCAGTTTCTTCCTGAAAATGATTGCAAACACAAATTATTATCTTCATTTGATTTGTCTTAAATGAAAAAACACAAAAATAATTGTCCTAAAGCCAAATTGGATATAATTCCACACCAAACATAAAAAAAGAGGGTGGACAAAAGAATTGGCACTGTTCGAAAAATCATGTGATGCTTCTCTAATTTGTGTAATTAACAGCACCTGTAACTTACCTGTGGCACCTAACCGGTGTTGGCAATAACTAAATCACACTTGCAGCCAGTTGACATGGATTAAAGTTGACTCAACCTCTGTCCTGTGTCCTTGTGTGTACCACATTGAGCATGGAGAAAAGAAAGAAGACCAAAGAACTGTCTGAGGACTTGAGAAACCAAATTGTGAGGAAGCATGAGCAATCTGAAGGCTACAAGTCCATCTCCAAAGACCTGAATGTTCCTGTGTCTACCGTGCGCAGTGTCATCAAGAAGTTTAAAGCCCATGGCACTGTGGCTAACCTCTCTAGATGTGGACGGAAAAGAAAAATTGACAAGAGATTTCAACGCAAGATTGTGCGGATGTTGGATAAAGAACCTCGCCTAACATCCAAACAAGTTCAAGCTGCCCTGCAGTCCGAGGGTACAACAGTGATAACCCATACTATCCGTCGGTGTCTGAATGAAAAGGGACTGTATGGTAGGAGACCCAGGAAGACCCCACTTCTTACCCCGAGACATAAAAAAGCCAGGCTGGAGTTTGCCAAAACTTACCTGAAAAAGCCTAAAACGTTTTGGAAGAATGTTCTCTGGTCAGATGAGACAAAAGTAGAGCTTTTTGGGCAAAGGCATCAACATAGAGTTTACAGGAGAAAAAAAGAGGCATTCAAAGAAAAAAACACGGTCCCTACAGTCAAACATGGCGGAGGTTCCCTGATGTTTTGGGGTTGCTTTGCTGCCTCTGGCACTGGACTGCTTGACCGTGTGCATGGCATTATGAAGTCTGAAGACTACCAACAAATTTTGCAGCATAATGTAGGGCCCAGTGTGAGAAAGCTGGGTCTCCCTCAGAGGTCATGGGTCTTCCAGCAGGACAATGACCCAAAACACACTTCAAAAAGAACTAGAAAATGGTTTGAGAGAAAGCACTAAAGCACTGGAGACTTCTAAGGTGGCCAGCAATGAGTCCAGACCTGAATCCCATGGAACACCTGTGGAGAGATCTAAAAATGGCAGTTTGGAGAAGGCACCCTTCTAATATCAGGGACCTGGAGCAGTTTGCCAAAGAAGAATGGTCTAAAATTCCAGCAGGGCATTGTAAGAAACTCATTGATGGTTACCGGAAGCGGTTGGTCGCAGTTATTTTGGCTAAAGGTTGTGCAACCAAGTATTAGGCTGAGGGTGCCAATACTTTTGTCTGGCCCATTTTTGGAGTTTTATGTGAAATGATCAATGATTTGCTTTTTGCTTCATACTCTTTTGTGTTTTTTCATTTATGACAAATTAAATGAAGATAATACCAAAGAATTTGAGTTTGCAATCATTTTCGGGAAGAAACTGAGTATTATCTGACAAAATTGCAGGGGTGTCAATACTTTTGGCCACAACTGTAGGAGAGTGTCAGTTTGCAGAGCAGAGCTACTCACAGTAAGATGCAGGTGTCCTGCAGTCTGCTTCCAGGTTGTAGTGCAATCGTAGGCAGAGAGGATGCAGGTTTTGCTGGGAAGTCACCTTCCGGATCCAGAAGCCAGAAAATGTCAACTGCAAGAAGGATGAAAGGGACCAGCAGTGCGAGAGAGCACGCTGCAGAATGGTGGGTGAATGCTGAAAAAGCCCGCTTTCTGAGGCCAAAAGAAGGGGCGGAGCTAACCGCCTGGTCCAGGAGAGGAGAAACATTGCAACGGCTGTAGAGCTTGTCTGATGATGCTGAGGGAAGGGGTGGAGCCAAATGCCGAGACTAGGCCTGAGAGAAGCCAGGACGTAGATTAAGGACGGTGACCGCCAGAACAGGGGGGAAGCGGTGTGGAGGCCCAAAAAGTGCTGCAAAAGGTAACACAGTGCCCCAATCCATAGGGAACCAAAAGGAAATAGCCACCTATAGATCTCAATTACACTAAAGCCCTAGAAATAAAGTGAGCGTTTTGGGGGAAAAATCTTATCTTCTTTCTGTGTTCATCCTTTGTTCTTTGCATCTTCTTCTTTACTTGAATCTTTACTTGTATAGAAATCATAGAAATCATAGAATCGTAGAGTTGGAAGGGACCTCCTGGGCCATCTGGTCCAACCCCCTGCTCAAAGCAGGATTCGCTAAATCATCCCAGTCAGATGTCTGTCCAGCCTCTGTTTGAAGACTTCCATTGAAGGAGAACTCACCACTTCTCGTGGCAGCCTGTTCCACTCATTGATCACTCTAACTGTCAAAAAGTTTTTTCTAATATCTAATCTGTGTCTCTTCCCATTCAGTTTCATCCCATTGCTTCTAGTCTTTCCTTGTGCAAATGAGAATAAAGTTGATCCTTCTACAATGTGACAGCCCTTTAGATATTTGTAGACAGCTATTAAGTCTCCTCTCAGTCTTTTCTTTTGCAAACTAAACATTCCCAAATCCTGCAACCTTTCCTCATAAGACAGGGTTTGCAGACCGGTCACCATTCTGGTCGCTCTTTTCTGAACTTGCTCCAGTTTGTTGATGTCTTTTTTAAAATGTGGTGCCCAAAACTGGACACAATATTCCAGATGAGGTCTGACCAAAGAGTAGAGGGAAATAATGACTTCACGTGATCTAGACTGTATGCTTCTGTTAATACATCCTAGAATTGCATTTGCCTTTTTTGCTGCTGCATCACACTGTTGACTCATATTCAGTCTGTGATCTATTAGTATACCCAAGTCTACCCAAGTATCTTCTCCTCAACGCCTCTCGAAGGAACCTGGGGAAAAGAGAGAAAGATGTACCTCTCCATCCAGGAAATATCAGATGTGCGAAAATCCTGTATTGTGGGATGTCCACACCTCCTAAAACCGACAAGCTCTGGTGGGCGAGTGAGTAGGAGATGGGGGCCAGGACCAAATCCGGGTCACCTAAACACTTTTCCGTGTTAGAGGTTGGGGTCCTGCTGAACAGACATATGAGGATACGGAGTGGCAGTACACGCCGCACTCAGTCTCTACGTGGGAGTACAGTTGTGACTGTCCACACTGTATTCCTCCAGAGGTAAGGAGAAGATCCATCTGAAAAAGAAGAGACGTTATTGGAAAACCGAGGTAGATATGGGTCTAGTGAAAGACCCGTGTCCACCTCCTACTGACACTTAGCTAAAACTGATTAACCTAGTGCCAGTCGGTGGGGTGTATACTGCAGAGGAGGAGCTAACTTATTTTGTGCAGAGTGTCAGCCTCCTAGTGGCAGAAGCATACCCCCATGGTTCTGGTGTCCCCCAATGAAGCGACAGAGAAAATTGGCTACTTTTTACTTTGCACTTCCCTCTCCTCTTTTTTCTCTTTTGTGTTAATGTGACAATGTAGCACATAACAATTTTGGCATAAGGATCATCTTGATTAGATTTCCTCTTCCTATAACTGATAGCTGGAGTTTAGATCATGCATTCACCTTAGTTCTAAATGAATCTAACAAAGGGTCTAGGTTTAATGTTTCATATTCTTTAGGCTTGGTACTGACACAGATTCCCAAGTATTTAAACTTGTCTACAATTTGTAACTGAGATTTTTCCACTATTGGAGAAAGGGGCAGAGCATCTACTGGCATCAGGACAGATTTATTCCAATTAATTGATAAACCTGACAAACTTCCGAAGTCTGTTATGACTGACATTATTGTACTGAAACAAATCCTATATTACACATATAAAGGTTCATACCAGCATTTCAATCACAATAACCCCTTAGAAGTTGAAGCCATGACAACTCTGTGATGCATTTAAAGCTCTGTCCTATGACAATCAGAACAGAAGCTGGACTTGTGAGAAAACATATAAACGAAAGACTGAACAAATAAATGTCTCTGCTCGAGTATTTCATAAAACTTGCTGCTCTTTTCAATTTTGATCTAAAGTAATTTCTAAACTCAGGACTTGAATAGGTACTTGAGTATACAGCATACAAGACAGATCACATGCATCCAAGAAGCTTCTCTTCGAAGCAATGCCAAACATCTCTAAATACAGCAGGAAAAGTGATTTAAAAAAAATGATTTTAATCAAATAACTGGAACACTATTATTTTTAAGGTAACCATGCACAATATATGTGGCATAAGCGCCAGACACCAAGGCTCACCTGTTTTGTTCATACATTACGTCTTGTTTCCTCTCCATCTCTCTGGCTTTGTTATCAAGTTGCTGGTTAGCGACAGAGCACTCCGCTTCAGAAATCAGACATTTACGGGCTGCTACATCCACATCATATGAATTACTACTTGTCTGTAACATTTCATTACTACGTGAACAAAAGCAATAATATACACTGATGAAACGGTTACCGATCTGGAATGTTTTATCAACAACAACACAGGTCTGCTTCATGATTACACATTAGTTTTCCTTGTAAGTTACTATATTTTGCTGAAACAGAGAATTCTAATGTTACCATCTACAGCAACATTCAGCACGTCACTCGGCGCAAACATGCAAAACAAAACGGATTTCACGTGTACAACAGAAAGTACATAAAACTCTATAGTTCTATATTAAAAGGATTGTGCCAAGTTTGGAAGTTGTCCCCCCATCAATAGAAGATAACTTCCTGTTTGTCAGGGGTCTTAACAATTCCAAGAGCAGGGCTTGAAATAACCCTGTCTGAACGGAATGGAGGTCGAACATGCGCACCTCCACTCCATTGATTGTCGGGTGGTTGTGTAAGGGACGGCGGAACGCACCAAATATAAATAATAGGAGGTGCGTTCGCCGCCCGGGGTCCACCGTGCGGTAGATGACAAGACCGCTGCTGGTTAACGGCAGACTCACCAGGAGGCGGAGTACTGCACTCGGGTTAGAGTCACCCGAGGTGCTAGAGCGGCTCTGTTTAAGGAACAGAGACGCCCTAGAATAAATTAGGGATAAACGCTGGGCCTGTTACCTCACAGGGCCAGTCAGCGTGTGGCGTCGCAGCCGCGAACGTCAAGAGGTGCTGCTAAGCACAGCGCGGCAGTAACTGCAGCCGCTTAACGACAGCGCCGGGAAGCCGGACACTGTCGGACGCTAGTGTACAGTGCAGGAAGCACAGTGGCGCATAGCTTGCCACTACTGGAGCTGACTAAACCAACACTCTGTCACCATTCGTAATATCAGAGGGAAGGGGGTTTCAAATAAGTCAGTCACCAGACACATGCATCCATCATCTTTCACACAAAGCATATTAGTCTACACTAGCGCATGGCCGAGCCGCCATGCGGGCTTTTTATAGACATGCGCTTCCGGGACCTTCCAGTACCCTGGGAAGGACCAATCAGATCCGACGCAGGACCTGAACATGTGACCCCTGCTCTCCACTGAGAGGTCACCTTGCGGGCAGGCCCAGTAGCACGGCATGAGGACTTAGCTTCTGGAGCGGTTCCCTGCGGAGCAGGTTGCGCTACCATTGCTGCACCAGAGGTGGCAGCAACATCCAGGCTCACAGAACGAGTCTGAGCAGGACGCCTGGCTCGCCGTGATTGCTGAGCAGGTACCTGAGCGGTCGGAGCGGATGGGAGACCGCTGGATGTCTGGCTCTGGATTCCTGCTGTTCAGTGTCAGGAATCCGACGCCTAACATTACCCCCCCTCCTAAGGCCCCCCTCTGAGCCTCGCTGCGCTCAAAGGCCGCAATCAGGAGTGGAGCATGGATATTCTCCACCGGCTCCCAGGTCCGAGCCTCTGGTCCATGACCCTTCCAATCCACTAAATAAAATTTTTTGCCACGGACAGTCCTTTGTCCCACGACAGCGTTAACCTCGAACTCGTCAGATGACAAATCTAATGACCTGGCAGATGACTCGGAGAACCGGGCCATATGAACTGGTTTGAGGAGGGACACATGGAAAACGTCTGAAGTGGCTAAATGTGGAGGAAGAGCCAGGTGGTAGACCACCGAGCTAATTCGCTCGAGGACCTTGAAAGGACCAATGTATCGCGGCGCGAACTCATTCTTTCTTTAGATGCCCGAATAGCATCCTGAGTGCGATCCCAAATGTCACGATCCTCCACTGCCCAGTCTGCCACCCTGGAGTCAGCGGAGGACACTGGCATTGGGACAGGGACGCATGGATGTTGGCCGTAGTTCAGAAGAAAGGGCGTTTGACCAGTGGAATCAGCCACTGACTTGTTCATGGCAAACTCAGCCCATGGTAGCAAGGATGCCCAGTCGTCCTGCCTGGCAGAGACAAAATGCCGTAGGTACGTGACCAAGATTTGGTTGGCTCTTTCAACCAAACCGTTTGTCTCGGGATGGTAAGCGGAGGACAGATTGAGCTCGATGCTGAGTAGACTGCAGAGCTCCCTTCAGAACCGAGACGCGAACTGGGGACCTCGATCACTAACAATTTTGTCCGGCATGCTATGTAGGCGGAATACGTGCTTTATGAACAGTGTGGCAAGACCACGAGCGGAAGGCAAGTGTGCGAGTGGCACCAAATGCACCATTTTAGAAAAATGGTCGGTGACCACCCAGATGACTGTACTGCCACCGGACTTGGGCAAGCCAACCACGAAGTCCATGCCAACCATCTCCCAAGGTCTATCCGCCACTGGCAGAGGATATAATAGCCCAGCCGGCCTCTGTCTAGAGGGTCTGTTCCGTGCACACGAGACGCATGCCTGTACGTATTCCTTGACATCTCGAGCCATATGCGGCCACCAGTACGACCTAGCCAGGAGCTCTGTGGTCCGCTTATTGCCAAAGTGACCACCCACTCTAGAGGCGTGTGCCCAGGCGAGAACCTCCGGCCGTAGCTGAAGTGGCACCAAGGTCTTGCCCGGTGGCACTGACTCGAGAGCAACTGGAGCCACGGTAGTAAAAATCTCCAGCGGGAGAATTAGCCGAGGCTCAGTCTCCCCTTCTTCCGCAGAAACCACCGAGCGGAAGAGAGCGTCCGCACGGACATTCTTCTCCCCTGAGAGATAATGCAGGGTGAAGCGGAAGCGGGAAAAGAAGAGCGACCACCTCGCCTGACGAGAGTTCAAGCGTTGGGCCGTCTGTAAGTAGACCAGATTTTTATGGTCTGTATATACCTGAAAGGGAAACCGGGCTCCCTCCAGGAGATGTCTCCACTCAGAAAAGGCCAAATTCATGGCTAGCAGCTCCCTGTCACCGATGGAGTAATTCTTCTCCGCCGGTGAGAAGGTCTTTGAGAAGTAGAAGCAGGGATGCTTCCGACCTTGAGCATCCTTCTGGAAAAGGACTGCTCCTGCACCGACGGAAGAGGCATCTACCTCCAGAATAAATGGTTTATTCACATCGGGACGATGTAAGATGGGAGCGCCAGCAAAATGATATTTTATGGACGTGAAGGCCTTGGAGACTTGTTCAGACCAAGCGTTAGGGTTAGCTCCTTTCTTAGTGAGAGCAACCAAAGGAGCCACCAGTGTGGAAAAGTGCGGTAGAAACTGGCGGTAGTAATTTACGAACCCCAGAAAGCGCTGCACCGTTCCTGCCAGTCCATCACCGCTTGCAGTTTAGCAGGATCCATAGCCAACCCCTGGGCCGAGATGATATAGCCCAGGAACGGCAAGGACTCCTGCTCAAACTGGCACTTTTCCAGCTTGGCAAAGAGGGAGTTCGCCCGCAGACGGTCGAAGACCCTGCAGACGTCTCTCCGGTGGGTGGTCAAATCTGGCGAGAAGATGAGTATGTCATCCAGATAGACCACCACCGATGTGGAGAGCATGTCGCGGAAGACGTCGTTAACGAAGTCCTGGAAGACTGCAGGCGCATTACAAAGGCCAAAGGGCATGACCAGATATTTGTAATGGCCATCCCTGGTGTTAAAAGCTGTCTTCCACTCGTCTCCTTCGCGAATGTGGATCAGGTTGTATGCCCCCCGCAGATCTAATTTTGTAAAGATCCGGGCCCCTTGCAACCTGTCAAATAGTTCAGAGATCAGAGGGAGAGGATATTTGTTTTTGACCGTAATAGCATTGAGACCTCTGTAATCAATGCAGGGTCATAACTCCCCGCTCTTCTTCTGTACGAAGAAGAACCCTGCACCAGCCGGCGACACCGATTTTCTAATAAAACCTCTAGCCAGGTTCTCCCGGATATATTGAGACATCGCCTCTGTCTCCGGGAGAGATAGTGGATATACACAGCCTCTAGGAGGTTCTGTGCCTGGCAGGAGATCTATCGGGCAATCGTAAAAACGGTGCGGCGGAAGGGTCTCCGCAGACTTCTTAGAAAAGACGTCCGCGTACTGGTAATAGGGCTCAGGTAGCGCGGAGAGATCCGCAGGCACCTCAGTGGAAGCCACCTGAACACTGCCCCGCAGGCACCTTCCCTCACAGTCCTTGCTCCAGCCCAGTATGTTCCCCGAAGCCCAATCAATGTTAGGGGAATGGCAACGCAGCCAGGGAACCCCGAGAAGCACCTGGTCGATGCCATCTGGCAAAATGAGCAGGGACAGAATCTCACGATGGCAGGGTGAGATAGAGAGCCCGAGTGGAGCTGTCTGGTGGGTCACCTGAGATGGTAAAAGGTGCACCGTTAACTACCCTGATGGTCAGAGGTTGAGGCAGTAACACCAGTGGAATAGCTTGTTTCCGGGCGAAGGTCGAGGACATAATTCCCTTCGGCCCGGAATTCACGGTAACCTCTGCCTCCCAGGTGGAAGGCCCACTATCTAAAGTGCCCCGGAATACCGGTTTCGGGGAAAAGGGTTTCATATTGGACTGACCACCACCTACGGCCACTGGACGTGGTCGTTTTTTCGACCTCTGTAGACACGTGCTAGCCAAATGACCAAACTGACGGCATTGATAGCAACATACGGAGCTTCGCATCGGACGTGGCTTGGTGCCGGTGCGAGACACCTCCATCGGTTCGGAGGATGAGAGCTCCTGTGCGGGATATCTCAGCGGCTCAGTAAAGGTGGGAGCCAATTTAACCCTGCGTCTGGATTGCGCCCGTTCCATCCCGCGCTCCGTAAACCGGAGGTCAATGCGGGTGGAGACGGCGATCAATTCCTCCAGACTTGTGGGAACCTCTCTGGTAGCTAGAGCATCTTTGACGTGCTCAGCTAACCCACTCCAGAACACCGGGACTAATGCTTTGTCCAGCCACTCTAATTCGGAAGCCAATGTCCGGAACCGGACGGCATAATGGCTGACCGACAGCGACCCCAGTGTTAGGGATAGTAATTGGAGTGAGGTATCGTGCGTGATCCGTGGTCCCAAAAAGACCTGCTTCACGGCCGCGAGGAACTGCGCAGCACCCTGAACCACGGGATCATCACTTTCCCACAATGGTGTAGCCCACTGTAATGCCCTTTCAGATAGTAATGAGACAATAAATCCCACCTTAGCCCGCTCTGTAGGGAACTGGGCGGCCAGCAACTCAAGCTGAATAGAGCACTGGCTCACGAATCCCCTACAGATGGCGCTGTCACTCGAAAACTTGTCAGGGAGTGGGAGGCGAGAGATTGTCGGCGTGGGCAAAAGTGCGGGCACACGTGTGACAGCCTCTGCGACTGTCTGGGCAGCAGCTAGCGCAGCATTCGCAGCTGAGTTGGCGCTCTCAATAGCCGCCAACCTGCTCTCCAGCTGCCGAATGTAGCGCTGAGTAACAGACCCTGGCGCTAGTGTAATGTTAGGGACGGTGGAACGCACCAAATATAAATAATAGGAGGTGCGTTCGCCGCCCGGGGTCCACCGTGCGGTAGATGACAAGACCGCTGCTGGTTAATGGCAGACTCGCTAGGAGGTGGAGTACTGCACTCGGGTTAGAGTCACCCGAGGTGCTAGAGCGGCTCTGTTTAAGTCACAGAGATGCCCTAGAATAAATTAGGGATAAACGCTGGGCCTGTTATCTCACAGGGCCAGCCAGTGTGTGGCGTCGCAGCCGCAAACGTCAAGAGGTGCTGCTAAGCACAGCGCGGCAGTAACTGCAGCCGCTTAACGACAGCGCCTGGAAGCCGGACACTGTCGGACGCTAGTGTACAGTGCAGGAAGCACAGTGGCGCAAAGCTTGCCACTACTGGAGCTGACTAAACCAACACTGTCACCATTCGTAATATCAGAGGGAAGGGAGTTTCAAATAAGTCAGTCACCAGACACATGCATCCATCACCTTTCACACAAAGGGGAGAGGGGAGGGGAGAGGGGAGAGGGGAGAGGGGAGGGGAGAGGGGAGGGGAGGGGAGGGGAGAGGGGGGGAGAGGGGAGGGGAGAGGGGGGGGAGAGGGGAGGGGAGGGGAGGGGGGGAGAGGGAGACACGGGGGGTTAACACTTAGTGTCCAGGCAAGAGAATCTCTCTCTCTTGCCGGGCACTTGTGGGGTTAACCCCACAGAGAGATCTCTCTCTCTCACCCAGACACTGAGTGTTAACCCCACAAGTGCCCGGCGAGAGAGATCTCTCACAAGTGTCCAGGTGACAGAGAGAGATCTCTCTCTCTCGCCGCGCACTTGTGGGGTTAACATTCACAGAGTCCGGGCATGCGCTGTGGAAAAAGCCGGTCCGGCGCTGACAAAAAACGTTGCAGAGAACGTTTTTTGCAGATGCCGGACGGCTAATTTTTGCCGTGTCCGGCAGCAACCGGACACGACGCATAACCATCCGGCACGATGCGGCGACCATGAAAGCTTATGGGACAAAACCGGATCCGGTGCTGGATCCGGTTATGAAAAATTTCGCCGCATCGTGCCGGATTACAAAAACCGGATGTGTGAAAGAGGCCTAAGAGATATACAAAGTTTGGAAACTAAGGGTATTCTCAAGTGTAGAAATTATTCGCTGTATAAGGAAAAACTTCCCAATAGCTTGGGGTCTGACTGTCAGAATCCCCACCGATCCCGAGAACAGGAACTCAGAAGAGCCCCATCTGAATGGAGCAGTGATCGATAATGCAGATTGCCACTCCATTCGATCCTAATGGGACCACTGGAGGTAACCGAGTGCAGCGCTTGGATGGTCTTCAGCACTCCAAGAAGAATGAACAGAGTAGTACTGTGCATGATCGACCACCACTTGGCGACAGCCCCAGCAGTTCAGCGGTTGGGAAGTTATCCCCCTAATTCATGTAAAGGGGATACATTCTAAACCCGAGCATACCTCTTTTCACAATTTTTTGTTTTTGCATTTTTATTTTTTTTTCCCCTTCTTCCAAGAGCCATAACTTTATTTTTCTGTCAACATAGCTGTATGAAGGCTTGCTTTTCTATTGTACAAATGGTAGTTTTGATAAAACTACCATTTGTTTTACCATACCATGTATTAAATAATAGGAAAAGAAAACCCAAGCGCTGTATAATGGTAAAAAACTGCAAATGTACAGTGGGTACGGAAAGTATTCAGACCCTTTTTAAATTTTTCACTCACTGTTTCATTGCAGCCATTTGGTAAATTCAAAAAAGTCCATTTTTTTCTCATTAATGTACATTCTGCACCCCATCTTGACTGAAAAAAACAAATGTAGAAATGTTTGCAAATTTATTAAAAAAGAAAAACTGAAATATTACATGGTCATAAGTATTCAGACCCTTTGCTCAGTATTGAGTAGAAGCACCCTTTTGAGCTAGTACAGCCATGAGTCTTCTTGGGAATAATGCAACAAGTTTTTCACACCTGGATTTGGGGCTCCTCTGCCATTCTTCCTTGCAGATACTACAGTTCCATGAGGTTGGATGGTGAACGTTGGTGGACAGCCATTTTCAGGTCTCTCCAGAGATGCTCAATTGGGTTTAGGTCAAGGCTCTGGCTGGGCCAGTAAAGAATGGTGACAGAGTGTTCTGAAGCCACTCCTTTATTATTATAGCTGTGTGCTTAGGGTCATTGTCTTGTTGGAAGGTGAACCTTCGGCCAAGTCTGAGGTCTACAGCACTCTGGAAGAGGTTTTCTTCCAGGATATCTCTGCAATTGAAGGAAACATGAATGCAGCCAAGTACAAAAAGTCATCCTGTCCCTGCAGCTGAAAAACACCCCCATAGTATTATGCTGCCATCACCATGTTTCACTGTTGGGATTGTATTGGGCAGGTGATGAGCAGTGCCTGGTTTTCTCCACACATACCTAGAATTATCACCAAAAAGTTCATCTCATTAGACCGGAGAATCTTATTTCTCATGGTCTAGGAGTTCATGTGTTTTTTAGCAAACTCTATGCGGGCTTTCATATGTCTGGCACTGAGGAAAGGCTTCCGTCGGGCCACTCTGCCATAAAGTCCCAACTGGTGGAGGGCTGCAGTGATAGTTGACTTTGTGCAACTTTCTCCCATCTCCCTACTGCATCTGTCGAGCTCAGCCACAGTGATCTTGGGGCTCTCCTTTACCTCTCACCAAGGCTCTTCTCCCACGATTGCTCAGTTTGGCTGGATGGCCAGGTCTAGGAAGATTTCTGGTGGTCCCAAACTTCTTCCATTTAAGGATTATGAAGGCCACTGTGCTCTTAGGAACCTTCAGTACAGCAGAAATTCTTTTGCAACCTTGGCCAAATCTGTGCCTTGCCACAATTCTGTCTCTGTGCTCCTTGGCCAGTTCTTTTGACCTCATGATTCTCATTTGGTCTGATATGCACTGTGAGCTCTTATATATAGAGGTGTGTGCCTTTACAAATCAATTCCTATCAGTTTAATTAAGCACAGATGGACTCCAATGAAGGAGTTGAACAATCTAAAGGAAGATCACAAGGAAATGGACAGCATGTGTCTGAGAAAAGGGTCTGAATACTTATGATCATGTGATATTTCAGTTTTTCTTTTCTAATAAATTTGCAAAAATATCTACATTTCTGTTTTTTTTTCCATCAAGATGGGGTGTAGTGTGCACATTAATGAAAAAACAATGAACTTTTTTGAATTTATCAAATGGCTGCATTGAAACATAGTGAAAAATGTAATGGGGTCTGAATACTTTCTGTACCCACTGTACACACACACAGACAAGAAAAATGTATGATAGTGAATTAAATAAGCAGCTAAACAAATGTATAAATACACATATACCGTCTTATAGGTTATATTCAGTGCACACAGCAATGAAGTGCAGCAAGCTTTATGGTTTACATGAGTGTAGATAGCAACTAGGAAACCTGTCTAGTGAAAAAAGAACAAAGTAAAAGAAGCAAATTCGCTAAAGAGAATCACACTGAGCAGCATACAAGTACAGGTAAAAAGTACAAAGTTTGGGGTGATTGTGAGTCCCTGTTATTTATTTTTATGTTATAAGCTACTAATTACGGTGTCACTTGATTCCCCATTAATAACTGAGACTTCCAACCGCTCAGATGATATCGCTGGTGAAACGCAGTAAGGTGTGCTGGTGCGGGAAGCTCCGCATACCAATTGGTATTTTTTTACCTTTACTTGTATGCTGCTCATGTTGACCCTTATTGGCTGTTTTGATTTTACTTTGTTCTTTTTTTTCCACTAGACAGGTCTCCTAGTTGCTATCTACTATAATGTAACGCATAATGCTCGTTGAACTTTATATCTATATATATATATAATTGCCTTAAATTGTCCGTCATCCACTTCCTTCTGGTTGTCCCCGAATCCCACAATCCACCGCGCCACACTGGAAGTACGCCGACCGCCATTTTGGAACACCCAAGTGATGCCGCTCGGATCCAGGACACAGCTGCGATCCCGATCATCACTGCAATCCCGACCGCCGCTGGGATCCCAGCTACCGCTCGGTAGGGTTGTAATGAAGGGGGTATGATGAGAGGGTGTAATGAGGGGGTGTAATGAGAGGGTGTAATGAGGGGGGAGTAATGAGAGCCGCCGCCGGACCCCCGCCAGGACACACTGCCTGACTACATGTGCCGGATCCCACCGCTGCCTGCCCACCCACCTCCATGCAGTCACAGCCGGCAGGAAAGACCGCGGCTTGAAGCCTGTGCTGGAGATTGGGTGCGGCCACCCTCTGGTGGCGCCGCACACCATCTCCAGCACAGTCTGCAAAACACAGTCTTTCCTGCAGGTTCTGACTGCACGGAAGTGGGTGGGCCACCATCCCCAGCGCCACAAAGCTGCCCCCATCGTGATGTTACTGCCCTCCCGATGCGATAACATCGGGTACACATCTAGTAACCTATAAGGTGTATGTGTACATGATATCTTATATAGAATGGAGGATGCGTCTTTCTTGAGGAATGGATGGGCGGCGCCTGCACAGTGTAGGGCCGGTGTCAGCGAGTGCGCATACCGCAATACTGCTTTACTTACATTACTTCAATAAAATGGAGCTGGAGTCAGCACATGTGCATACCGTGGATCTCCGGAGCAATTTTATTGAAGACACAGTATTTTCAAACTAGCAAAGTGTCTTCACAAAAATGGCGCCGAATAGCATGGTATGCGCACGCTCTGACTCCAGCATCATTTTATTGAAGAATTCTTCTACAACATAGCAGTGTGCACGTGCCGGCCATTACTATTATGCCTACGGCCGGCGCGTGCGCACTGCTATGCTGATCTGTATAGCACATTCCTTCAATAAAATATTGCATACTGCGATCTCTGGTGCCATTTTATTGAAGACACTGTATAAATGTACCAATAAAAATGCTCTCCACCCGGGCATAAAACGGGTTCAATAGCTAGTGACATATAAGGGTATGTGCACAAGACCTCTCTTAGGGTATGTGCACGCCTACGATCCGGGATTGGCAACACTTTGGACGTAGCATATGTTTGTTGCGTCCAAAGTGCTGCCGTCTATTGAACGCAGATGAGCACGTGCGGATTCACCGCGTCCAATACATTCTATAGGTGAAATTTCTCTTGTGGAGACTAGTGTATCCGCAAGACAAATTGACATGCTTCAGTATGGAGAGACACGCTGCATGTCCGTTTCCACGGGTGAGCCGCTCGCATCTGTCGACACATGGTGGGCATGGGAAGTCGGTAGAAGGTGTATGATGCGGGCTCACGAAGTAAGTCCAACCCATACCCAACAGGTAAAGTTGTTAATAAATTTAATTTCTTGAAATATGTATTTTTGCCTAAGTGTCCAGAATTTAGGGATACTCTGTACACTCAGTATGTAAAATGGTGTATAAGTAATAAAAAAAAAAAATAGGAAAAAAAAGACTTACTTGGGCCTGGGCTTCCATAACTGGCCTTCACCTCGGTGATGTAATTTCACCTTGTTGCCATGCTCCAGTTGTTTAATTTGTGTTTCCAGTTTCAAAACTGTCCTGTTTCACCCACAAAATGAGAACACGATAAGGTGATTCAGTCAGCAGTACGCAGCTCACCTGCAGTCACCTCAAGCCCCTACTTAAGAATTTATTGAAGTAGACATCAACCAAATTCTTGTGCATTTTATATATTTATATTTTTATTACCAGTCTCTTTCTAAAGACCCTCATGGTGACCCACCCAACTAAAAATGAGGGTAATATGATTTGGCAAGCTGTGGTTTCTGTTCGTAAAGCCTTGCTGAACAATGTAGGAAAGTGGTCTTTTCCCTGCTATCTGACTTTACTGCGTTATACAAAAAAATCAAATATTGCCATATATATAGGTGCATCTCACAAAATTAGAATATCATCAAAAAGTTAATTTATTTCAGTTCAATACAAAAAGTAAAACTCATCTCTCTATATAAAAATGAATGTATGTATGTGTGTATCACCAGCCAATCATGAAGCATCTTTCATTTCACCAGAGCTGTTCAAAAGAAGCTGAGCTGTGATTGGTTGCTATGACCAACAGTTTTCCTTGCAACCAATCACTAAGCATCTCTCATTTCACCAGAGCTGGTTAAAAGTAGCTGAGCTGTGATTGGTTGCTATGAGCAAGTTTTCCCACTTGACAACACCTCAGCAGACACTAACATGGTGTGAAAAATCTAGCATGCCCGGGAACATAAGCTCCCAGCCATTGTCTGCCCTCAGAAAGGAGCACAGAGCACATGACATAAATGAATCCCCCCCCCTCCCGTGGATCAATGGTATGCAAGTTAGGGCAAAGCCACTCAGTGTTTAGGTACTGACCCCAGGCCTTTCTTAAAGGGATCTCCGGTATGGAAGGCAGGGCAAATCCATCCAGTGCTTTGGTTCTGACCCCAGACCTCTCTTAAAGGGATCCTCGGTATGGAAGTCAGGGCAATTGTCTTTAAATGCTCTGGTACTTACTCAAGGCTCTCTTAAAGGGATCTCCTATACGGAAGTTAGGGAAAATCCCTCAGCGTTCTGATTCTGACCCCAGGGTTCTATTGAAGGGATCACTGGTATGCAAGTCAGGGCAAATCCACTCAGCGCTCTGGTTCTGATCCCAGGCTTTCTTAAAGGGATCTCTGGTATGGAAGTTAGAGTAAATCCACTCAGCGCTCTGATTCTTACCCTAGGCTGACAGGATGATGTGGGATATTAGGGGTAGTAGTCCGGTGGCTCTGGCTGACAGGATGATGTGGGATATTAGGGGTAGTAGTCCGGCGGATGTGACGTGATGATGTGGGATATTAGTGGTAGTTTTCCGGTGGCTATGGCTGACGGGATGATGTGGGATATTAGGGGTAGTAGTCCGCTGGCTTTAACGGGATGATGTGGGATATTAGTAGTCCGGTGGCTCTGCCTGATGGGACGATGTGAGATATTAGGGGTAGTAGTCCGGTAGCTCTGGCTGACGGGATGATGTGGGATATTATAGTGAATGTGGCTATGCGGAGTGGGCTGGGCTATACACTCAGCTTTATACTGTATGTATATATATATATATATATATATATATATATATATAGATAGATAGATAGATAGATAGATAGATAGATAGATAGACAGTAATCATTATAATTTGTTATAACTACCCGTAGTTAGTTACTATGCCCGGGAAGCGCCGGGCTCTTCAGCTAGTATATTATATAGAGTCATTTCAACCAGAATGATCTATTTTAAGTGTCTATTTCTGTTAATGCTGATTATTATGGCTTATAGCCAATGAAAACTCAAAATTAATTGGAGCTTATCTCCAATAAGCTTTTCGGCAGAGGGAAGAATGAAGTGCTCTAAAATTTCTTGGTAGACGGCTGCACTGACTTTGGTCTTGATAAAACACAGCGGACCTACACCAGCAGATGACATGGCTCCCCAAAACCATCACTGATTGTGGAAACTTCACACTAGACCTCAAGCAGCTTGGATTGTGTGCCTCTCACTCTTCCTCCAGACTCTGGGACCTTGATTTCCAAGGTCTAG
The DNA here is from genome assembly GCF_039654945.1 of Dendrobates tinctorius. NCBI lineage: Eukaryota > Metazoa > Chordata > Amphibia > Anura > Dendrobatidae > Dendrobates > Dendrobates tinctorius. The sequence continues at coordinate 9,142,881 of NW_027361758.1, forward strand.
TGTGAAGTACCCACAATCAGTGATGGTTTGCGGAGCCATGTCATCTGCTGGTGTTTTATCAAGACCAAAGTCAGCGCAGCCGTCTACCAGGAAAGTGTATAGCACTACATGCTTCTCTCTGCCGAAAAGCTTATTGGAGATAGAAATTTCATTCTCCAGCTGGACTTGGCACCTGTCCACACTGAACTAATAGCAAAGCCACAAAAGAGGACTGAAAATCCTCTAAAAATTCAAAAAATACAGCAGAAAAAGGGGCAGCACCGCTTACCTGCCCAGGTTTTTGAACAAATGCACTACAGCCCATATAGCAAAGATGTTGCAAAACACAGGTGCAAAATACTAAATAGACAGCCACTAACCACCTACCCATTCACGGAGGGGGTGACTGCTTATTATACATTTGCACAATAGACAGGGGTGTTCACATGAGAGAGAGTGTTCACATTTAGAGAGTGCTAGCCAGCCGCCTAATCGAATAGTATGGTTGTGACTAATAGGCTGTGAACTGCTGAGGAAAGCATTAAGTTCAAATACTTAATTAACCTCAAGTGTATTATTTCACCTTACATGAGCTTTTTCAGATCAAAGTATGACACTAAAGATGGCTGCCATTTCCTGCTTTCCTCACACCATGTGCTCCATGGATCCGCCCATGACAATGCCCACTCTGATGTCCTCATGGACCAACCCAGCCTGATGACCTCATGGATCCGCCAGGACTAGCTCACTGCCCAACCCACTAACCAATGGAATACAGCCGAACACTCCCATTTTATAGTTAACCGAGTCCCCTTACAAGAGACATATAAACTTATGTTTGAATCAATAAAGCTCTCTTATTTTCTCTTGCTCTCTCTTTTAGCTGTGATCAAAGAGAGAATACATCCGACCATGTGGTGTGATTCTTTTAGTGCGCGCTGATCAATACCCATTGGGCAAGGAGCAGGAAACTAGTGAACATTACTTATTGTTCAACCTAACATTTTTGACCGCTCAACGAGGGTTCAGCAGAGGATGATGCCCTAAACACTGAGGACCGGCAAATGGAACGGCAGGACACGCTGAATGCCCCGAACAAGGAGACTGATCACCTCCTTATCAGAACACGGTAAGTCTGCTGATTTTTATAATCTATAGTCTTTACCTGTGTCCTTTGGGGCATCCTGTGCAGATTGCCCGACTGTGTCCGGTTTTTACGGTATCTGTAAGACGGCAGAAGAGTGTCTCCGCTCAGTGCCGGCGTCAGCACCCGGCGCACCCGGGCAAGTGCCGGGGCCCTGGCGAGATGGGAGGGCCCACTCACGCTGTCTGGGATACCCGCCGGCCGCCGCCACGCCCCCCATGTACTAACCCCATCCTGCGCCCTCCGCGAGGGACCCACGCAGTAACGCAGCCCCTTACAGCCAGCAATGATCATCGCTTCCTTCGGCTGTAATCTTGTGTGCGGTGCCGGCACAGGACCTGTGAAGATGTCACAGGAGGGGAGGAGTCAGGGGTCACATGATCAGGGTGGCTGCAGGACTGGTCGCTCGTCATTATGGTGCTGGTCTGGATGGATGAGGTAAAGTTTATGTGTGGGACAGTGGGGTCAGGAGGGGTTTACAAGGTGTATGTAGCAGAGCCGTGTGTGTACTTGTGTGGGGTCAGGAGGAGGGGTTTTACAAGGTGGATGTAGCAGAGCCGTGTGTGTACTTGTGTAGGGTCAGGAGGGGTTTTACAAGGTGGATGTAGCAGAGCCGTGAGTGTACTTGTGTGGGGTCAGGAGGGGTTTACAAGGTGGATGTAACAGAGCCGTGTTTGTACTTATGTGTGGGGTCAGGAGGGGTTTACAAGGTGGATGTAGCAGAGCCGTGTGTGTACATGTGTGGGGTCAGGAGGGGTTTACAAGGTGGATGTAGCAGAGCCGTGTGTGTACTTATGTGAGGGGTTTACAAGGTGTACGGAGCAGAGCCGTGCGTGTGCGAGGTGTACGGAGCAGAGCCGTGTGTGCACGAGGTGTACGGAGCGGAGCAGTGTGTGTACAAGGTGGATGGAGCGAAGCAGTGTGTGTACGAGGTGTATGAAGCAGAGCCGTGTGTGTACGAGGTGTATGGAGCAGAGCTGTGTGTGTACGAGGTGTACGGAGCAGAGCTGTGTGTGTACGAGGTGTACGGAACGGAGCCCTGTGTGTACGGAGCTGAGCTGTGTGTTTATGGAGAGGAGCAGAGCCGGGGGTGTACGGAGTGAAGTCGCGTGTGTACAAGGTGTACGGAACGGAGCCGTGTGTGTACGAGGCATACAAAGCGGAGCCGTGCGTGTACGAGGTGTATGGTGGGGAGCATTTATACCTCCCGAGTCCCACCCGGATCCAGCGAGACAGTCCCGATTTTGAGAGAGAGACTGCCCCAGCCGGGAGCTTACTTTCCCGGCGGGACACAGGAGTACACAGCGGAGCCCCAAGGAGCAATTTAAAACTGGCACGTAACGTTCTACCGGAAGTGACGTGCTGGAAGCTGACCAGAAATGAGGTAATTTCGGGAGGAGATTGTGACGGAACCATGGAGGCACTTCAGGGAATGCTTCAGATCCATCACCATGTCCTCCTCTGACAGAGCGGACAGCGGGATCGCCTTGGAATCGGGGATGTCGGCCATGTGAGCGGATCATGATATGTCCTGCACCAGGAGGCTCAGGTGGGCACTACAATGGGAGCTGGGCTGCTATGGTATCTTTATAGAATTTTTCTTTCTCTGTTTCTTTCTCTCTCTGTTCTTTCTCTCTAATCTTTTTTTCTCTCTCTCTCTGTTCTTTATTTTTCTCTCTCTGTTCTATTTCTTTCTTTCTGCCTCTGTTCTTTCTCTCTCTGTTCTCTCTTTCCTCTCTTTCTCTCTCTGTTCTTTCTTTGTTTCTTTCCCCTCTTTCTTTCTCTCTGTTCTTCCCCGCTTTTTTTCTCTCTACCTCTCTGTTCTTTCTTTCCCCTCCTTTTTCTCTCTCTCTCCCTGTTCTTTTTTTCTGTCCACTCTTTTTCTCTCTGTTCTTCCTTTCTTTCTCTCTGTTCTTTATTTCCCCTCTGTCTTTCTCAGTTCTTTCTTTCTCTCTCTGTTTCTTTCGCTCTCTGTTCTTCCTTTCTTTCTCTCTTTTCTTTCTTTCTGTAACAACCCTGCTGGCATCACTGCATGGCCTCCCATCCCCCGCACACCAACTTACTTTCTGCTTCAAGCCATGCTGTGAATTCTGTCTGTTGCCAGCTCTGTGCCTCTGCTCTCCATGTTTCCAGACTCTGTGCATAGGGGGGCGGCGCCTGAACTCTCTGGTTCTTATGCAGTCAGGGTGCACCTGTGTAATATGTCCCTTACCAATCACCTGGAGCCCTTGACTATTTAGTTTCGCCACTCCCACTGAATCATTGCCTGTGCAATGTCTATACTCAGTATCTTGCTGCTGAGGAAGCCAGGCCCTGTTCTGTGTATCTCCTTCTCTGTAGGAATACTCTTTGTCTCGCTTTGTACCTTGTCCGCCTGCCATGAGGCAGAATATCCTGGCCCTTGAGTCTTGTTCCCAGTACCTTGTCTGTACTCTGTCCGCCTGCCAGGAGGCAGAATATCCTGGTCCTTGTGTCTTTGTCCCTGTGTCTCTGTCTGAACTCAGTCTTACATCTGTCTGTCAGTCTCCTTGTTTGTGGTTCCTTCTCTGCCGTGTCTTTCCTTGTGTCCTCCCTGTCTGTGCATCTGCACCCTCGCAGCTTTATCTGTGCATCTGCACCCTCGCAGCTTTATCTGTGCATCGGCAACCTCGCAGCTTTATCTGTGCATCTGCACCCTCGCAGCTTTATCTGTGCATCTGCATCCTCGCAGCTCTGCCTGCACGGCTCTCTAGCCGCTCTGCCTGCACGGCTCTCTAGCCGCTCTGCCTGCACGGCTCTCTTGCCGCTCTGCCTGCACGGCTCTCTAGCCGCTCTGCCTGCACGGCTCTCTAGCCGCTCTGCCTGCACGGCTCCCTAGCCTCTCTGCCTGCACGGCTCCCTAGCCGCTCTGCCTGCTCGGCTCCCTAGCCGCTCTGCCTGCCCGGCTCCCTTGGAGCCCAGCCTCCTCCGCACTCCTGCGGCTCTGCCTACCTGCACCTCCTGTGTGAACAGGTCCAAACCTGTTCCTTCATATGCCACTCCTTCCTGCCTATATCCATACCTGCACCTCCTGTGTGAACAGGTCCAAACCTGTTCCCTCATATTCCACTCCTTCCTGCCTATATCCATACCTGCACCTCCTGTGTGAACAGGTCTAAACCTGTTCTCTCACATACCACTCCTGCTAGCCCTGTGTCTCAAGCCGTCACCTACCTGCCCAGTGTCTCCAAGCCGTGTCCGCCTGCCCAGTGTCTCCAAGCCATGCCTGCTTGCCCAGTGTCTCCAAGCCGTGCCCGCTTGCCCAGTGTCTCCAAGCCGTGCCCGCTTGCCCAGTGTCTCCAAGCCGTGCACGATTGCCCAGTGTCTCCAAGCCTTGCCCGCTTGCCCAGTGTCTCAGCCTGCTTGTCACTCACACCTGTCCAGGTGTCCTGTTCCCGAGTGGGATCAGCAGCCACAGCCAGACACCACCCTGGAGTGGCACCCGGCAGCTACCTGCTGCATAAGCCTGACCTCACCATCAGAGGCTCCAGCGAAGACCGAGGTAGCTGCCGTAGTCACGCCCCTTCCAGGGTAGCCTGGTTTGTGGCACAGTGGGGCCACAACCCCCCGGCTCACGCCATTCAGCCAAGGCGTGAGCGTGAGACTTTCTCTGTTCTTTATTTCCCCTCTTTCTTTCTCTCGGTTTTCTCTTTGTTCTCTCTCTCTGTTCTTTCTCTCTTCTTTCTTTCATGCGTACACTACTAATCAGTAGCCTCCTTCACATGAACATGTTTTGCCACAGAGCGAGTGTCTGTGTGGATCACATGCGTGTCCGTGTGATCCACACAGAGACAAGTCAGTTTTTGGCTGTCACCACGGATGTCATACGGCATGAATTGTGGTATGTGTTAAGGGGGGGCCCATTGAGACTCTTTCGCCCGGGGCCCTCAAAAACCTGGAGCCGGCCCTGTCTCCACTGCTTGCCATTTAATTGCAAGACCCGTCACATGTATTAGTTGCCTGCTGCCTGTTGTGTGTTCTGTTGAGGGGAAATGACTGCTAAATAAGAGAGCAATTGGGTTTTTCAGCAGTGTCTGAGGAAAAAAAGGCTATTATCTTTAGAATCTCAGGTTTCAGTCATCTCCCTCATCTTATTGTTTGTTTGGTGTTGTGTTAAACAATGTAAAAAGCCTATGAAGTTGTGTGGAATGCCAGAAGGGGGAAGACTACAGCCCCTGGAGTGGAAGATTGTCTTGAAAGGAAACGTATCCTAGAAGATAATGGATTGTTGTCTACTGCTAAGGCATGGGAAAGAGTCTCTGAAAGTCTGTATAGAGAAAATTGGGTAGAAGAGTAAAGGAATAAAAAGGACAGTTTTGAGTTATGTGTATTACAAAAATGTATCCTGTGAGCGGCCACTGCCGTATAATGGTGTCAAAGAGCCATGTGTTTCTATTGATGGCAGCCATTTTGTTGGTGAGCCATGTATTTCTTCTGATGGCAGACATTTTGGGAATGGCAAATATGTGTTCTTCTGGTGGCCATTTTGGTGAAGGCAAATGTGTTTCTTCTGGTGGCCATCGTGGAACGTCGCCCCAGATCATACAACAGTACATTGTTGTGGCCTGTGATACGATTTTCAGTTCTGTATAGGAGAAAGTAGGTCTGGAGTGACGGACTCGACCTATAGGTTTGGCGCGTAAGTTGGACTGAGTTGATTCAGTGCATAGCCTAATAAATTGAGGTTTGTCGCGTAACTTGGAGTGAGTTGAATCAGCAGGTGGCCTAGTGAGTAAATTGAGCCTTGCCACGTGACCTGGAGTGAGTTGATTCGGCACTAGAGGGCCTGATAATTTGATTAATAATTTGATTAATACAAGGTAATTTTTGTAAACTACAGAACACGGAAATCAGACGGGAACCACGTAGCAAGAACACAATTCAGGAAGACACACACACCTTCCAGTGATGAACATCTTAGATTAATGCAACACACCACACCACCAAATTCCTGTTACCCAGTAATGACCACTAACGGCCAATACTACTACAAACTGTTCCTTAACATACAATCCTCTGTCTCCAAACACAGACAGCCCCCTCATGCCCTCTCCTGCTCCCACCTGCTAACACTTTCTCTGCTCCTTCTCACTGCTGGTGATATCTCTCCAAATCCTGGTCCTCCTCACCACATTCCCACAGTCATTTCTACCTCCCATCCACACTCTATCACAACCTTCCGTAACCTCTCCAACCTTATACCCATTCACCCAGCCCCCGCTTCCCCAGTCCCACTAACAGGAGCTCTGTGGAACGCTCGCTCTGTCTGCAACAAGCTTTCCTACATCCATGATCTTTTTGTTACTACCAAACTCTCCTTCCTCGCCATCACCGAAACCTGGCTCACCCCTTCTGACACAGCCTCTCCTGCTGCACTTTCGTATGGCGGCTTCCACCTTTCTCACACCCCCCGCCCCAGCAGCAAACATGGTGGAGGAGTTGGTTTTCTCCTGTCAGATACCTGCTCCTTCACCCCAATCCCACTGCCACCCTCTGTTACCCTCCCTTCCTTTGAGGTGCACTCTGTGCGCATCTACTCCCCCTCCAACCTCCAACTGGCTGTCATCTACCGCCCCCCAGGGCCAGCCACCACCTTCTTTGACCACTTCACCACCTGGTTACTTCATTTCCTTTCCGCGGACATCCCTACTATCATCATGGGCGACTTCAACATCCCCATTGACACTTCCCTCTCAGCTGCCACTAAACTTCTATCTCTCACTTCCTCCTTCGGCCTCACTCAATGGTCTTCTACAGCCACCCACAAAGATGGCCACACACTGGACCTCATCTTCACCCGCCTCTGCTCCCTATCTAACCTCTCTAACTCACCTCTTCCTCTCTCTGACCACAACCTGCTCACATTCTCTTCCCTCTTCACTCCATGTCTACAATCCCCACCCCACAAACTTTCACACCCTCGCAGGAATCTTAAACACCTTGACCTACACTCATTCTCCGAATCCCTCCTCCCTCTTACAGATATAAGTTCCTTACACAATGCGGATGACGCTGCCGCTCTATATAACACCACAATAGCTGTAGCTTTGGAATCCGCTGCCCCACTTACACATACCAAAACTCGCAAAATCAACAGACAGCCCTGGCACACCAGCCTGACCAAAGAGCTGAGGTGAGCTTCCAGGGCTGCTGAGCGCAGATGGAAAAGATCCCACTCCAACGAGCATTTCATCGCATTCAAACAGTCCCTCACTACTTTCAAGACCACACTCGCCACAGCTAAACAAACCTACTTCTCATCTCTCATATCCTCCCTGTCTCACAACCCTAAACAGTTATTCAACACCTTCAATTCTCTCCTCCGCCCCCCAGCACCTTCTCCCTCCCCACTCATCTCAGCTGAAGACTTTGCCTCATTTTTCAAGCAGAAAATTGATAACATCAGGGACAGTTTTGGTCAACAACCCCCAGAGCCCTTCCTCCCGACTTCCCAGCCCTCCACCTTCAAAACCAACTTCTCCACCATTACAGAAGATCGACTCTCCACTCTACTCTCAAGATCACATCTCACCACCTGTGCACTCGACCCGATCCCATCCCACTTCATCCCAAACCTCACCACAGTCTTCATCCCAACCCTAACCCATCTCTTCAACCTATCACTAACAACTGGTGTTTTCCCCTCAAGCTTTAAACATGCCTCCATCACACCTATCCTCAAAAAGCCCTCTCTTGACCCATCCTCTGTATCTAGCTATCGCCCTATATCACTTCTCCCATACGCCTCCAAGCTACTGGAACAACACGTCTACCTTGAACTGTCCTCCCATCTCTCTTCTTGCTCCCTCTTCGACCGCTTACAATCTGGCTTCCGGTCACACCACTCCACTGAAACTGCCCTTACTAAGGTCACCAATGACCTCTTAACTGCCAAGAGCAAGCGACACTACTCTGTCCTCCTCCTCCTGGACCTGTCGGCTGCCTTTGACACAGTGGACCATTCCCTATTATTACAGACCCTCTCATCCCTCGGCATCACAGACTTGGCCCTCTCCTGGATCTCATCATACCTAACAGACCGGACATTCAGCGTCTCCCACTCACACACCACCTCCTCACCTCGCCCCCTATCTGTCGGAGTCCCACAAGGTTCAGTCCTAGGGCCCCTGCTGTTCTCTATTTACACCTTTGGCCTGGGGCAGCTCATAGAATCTCATGGCTTTCAGTATCATCTTTATGCTGATGACACACAGATCTACATCTCTGGACCAGATATCACCTCCCTACTAACCAGAATCCCTCAATGTCTGTCCACTATTTCATCCTTCTTCTCCACTAGATATCTGAAACTCAACATGGACAAAACAGAATTCATCATCTTTCCCCCATCTCACGTGACCCCCCCTACGAACCTATCAATTACAGTAAATGACTGCCCACTCTCCCCAGTCCCACAAGCTCGCTGCCTCGGAGTAATCCTTGATGCTGATCTCTCCTTCAAACCACATATCCAAACCCTTTCCACTTCCTGCCGACTTCAACTCAAAAATATTTCACGCATCCGTTCATTCCTCACCCAAGAATCTGCAAAAACCCTAGTCCATGCCCTCATCATCTCTCGCCTTGACTACTGCAACCTCATGCTCTGCGGCCTCCCCTCAAACACTCTCGCACCCCTCCAATCTATTCTAAACTCTGCTGCCCGACTAATCCACCTGTCCCCCCGCTATTCCCCAGCTTCTCCCCTCTGTCAATCCCTTCACTGGCTCCCAATTGCCCAGAGACTCCATTACAAAACCCTAACCATGACATACAAAGCCATCCACAACTTGTCTCCTCCATACATCTGTGACCTCGTCTCCCGGTACTTTCCTGCACGCAACCTCCGATCCTCACAAGATCTCCTTCTCTACTCCCCTCTTATCTCCTCTTCCCACAATCGCATACAAGATTTCTCTCGCGCATCACCCCTACTCTGGAACTCTCTACCACAACATATCAGACTCTCACCTACCATCGAAACCTTCAAAAAGAGCCTGAAGACCCACCTCTTCCGACAAGCCTATAACCTGCAGTAACCACCGATCGACCAAACCGCTGCACGACCAGCTCTACCCTCGCCTACTGTATTATCACCCATCCCTTGAAGATTGTGAGCCCTCGCGGGCAGGGTCCTCTCTCCTCCTGTACCAGTTATGACTTGTATTGTTTAAGATTATTGTACTTGTTTTTATGTATACCCCCCTCACATGTAAAGCGCCATGGAATAAATGGCGCTATAACAATAAATAATAATAATAATAATAATAATAATAATAATAATAATACTATATTCCTTCGAGAAGTGAACAGGCTTTTCCCATGTTCCCTGTTACAATGGGGTCCAGTGGAACCAAAGGATGGAGGGCACCACTAAAAGGGATCACCTGTACATGCTAATAGTAACATTTAGCAAAAGGGGAGAAAAGATGCATGTACAAAATAGGGATCACCAGACTGATAAAGTATAAAATTCACCTTTATTGGAACACTACAAAAGACACACTGGATTTAAAAACATTTAAAAATGCAAAAAAGCAGTCAAAAAAATCCCAGTACCCACAATAGGGTTACAAAAGGACCCCTGTTGTCCCCCACCACAAGAGCAATCCATAAAAATTGCCACAGTAAATGCTCCCACAATTATATTATATAGATATATCCTTATTAGTGGAATGAAAACCTGCAAAATCACAAACACATCAAATGCCCATACTTAGACATACCATATAGCTGCGGAAAAACAGCGGCATGTTAGTACAATGCACAAATAGACAAAAATAGATAACAAGTGCAGAAGAGAGTCGGCTGCCCAATATAACCTGAGCCCAAGAGGATGAAAGCATGCGCCTGAGACGTTAGCACATAACAACGGGCTGAGAATAAGTCAGGTAGTGAGGCGAACAGGGGCCCCACAAGATGCCCAACGCGTTACGCCAGGGAACCTGGCTTCATCAGGGGCAGTGTACAATGTGTCATAGAGCGATTTATATATACCATAAGGTAATGCAGTTTGCCAGAGCGCAGCTGAGGAGGAGTCACATGATGAAAGCCGAGTGCTGAGGCCGGCGTGTGACGTAAATGGAAGTTGCGCAAGGCCTCAGCGCTACTGGTGAGGGCACCTCCGGGAACTTCCAAGATGGCCGCCGATATAAGCGACAGCGCATGCGTCAAGACGCGCACGCGTAGTACCAGCGAGTGCCAGATAAATGCAGGAAGATATACCTGGTTCGCATCTGCGCAGTACAAGCCAATCCAGGCTTGGTGCATAGCAACCAGTAGCGCACGCGCAGTCCAGACAAACCGGGACTCTGTAAAAAAGAGTCATGATGATTTATTTATGCGTGGTAACGGGCACTCAGGACTTAGCGCATGCAGAGAGAGGGAGATGTAGACTGCAAGAAGGTACAAGAGCCCATCCATTAAGTATACCCATAACCAAAATGTGCAACACGCACTAAGCATATCACAGAAGAGGGACAGCAAAAGCAATATACATCAAATGCAAATAACCACTCTCATAGTTATTTTCCCAGCACAGTCGTCAGCCTGCCAGTGGACATTAACCAAAACACAGAACCCCCTATATATAGAGGAGGGTAAACTCCATACAAAAGGTTATTAAATATGGTATCCCTAAATTAAAAAAACATGTTTTTTTTTAACAGAAACTAGTTCATCGGTAATTCTAAATGTAGAGAAAGGTCCAGCGGCCATCTAGGAAGTTCCCGGAGGTGCCCTCACCAGTGGCGCTGAGGCCTTGCGCAATTTCCGTTTACGTCACACGCCGGCCTCAGCACTCGGCTTTCATCATGCGGCTCCTCCTCAGCTGCGCTCTGGCAATCTGCATTACCTTAAGGTATATATAAATCGCTCTTTGACACATTGTACACTGCCCCTGATGAAGCCAGGTTTCCTGGCGTAACGCGTTGGGCATCTTGTGGGGCCCCTGTTCTCCTCACTACCTGACTTATTCTCAGCCCATTGTTATGTGCTAACTTCTCAGGCGCATGCTTTCATCCTCTTGGGCTCAGGTTATATTGGGCAGCCGACTTTCTTCTGCACTTGTTATCTATTTTTGTCTATTTGTGCATTGTACTAACATGCCACTGTTTTCCCGCAGCTATATGGCATGTCTAAGTATGGCCATTTGATGTGTTTGTGATTTTGCAGGTTTTCATTCCACTAATAAGGATATATCTATATAATTGTGGGAGTATTTACTGTGGCATTTTTTATGGATTGCTCTTGTGGTGGGGGACAACAGGGGTCCTTTTGTAACCCTATTGTGGGTACTGGGATTTTTTTGACTGCTTTTTTGCATTTTTAAATGTTTTTAAATCTAGTGTGTCTTTTGTAGTGTTCCAATAAAGGTGAATTTTATACTTTATCAGAGTCTGGTGATCCCTATTGTGTACACATACATCTTTTCTCCCCTTTTGCTAAATGTTACTATTAGCACGTACAGGTGATCCCTTTTAGTGGTGCCCTCCATCCTTTGTTTCTTATCGGTTATTCAATAGGGGTCTCTGTTTGTTTCCCTTTTTCTTTGGAGGTGGCACACTGTGGCTTGTTATATACATCCTTTTGCTTATTTGATATTGTGTTATATTATGGACCTGTCAGCCAGAGAAACAGCTTGGAGCCAGAGGGCCCAAGGGATTTTTGATGTTGGTAACAATACATCTGTTGAGCCAGTCAATGATGATGGAGGCTTTATTACAATTATAACCGAATTGACCAATTTACATAGATCACTTACTAAGGTGTGGTGGAACATTAGGAGCCTTGAGCAATATAAGGTCACAGGGCTGGTGCCGCGTGGCTTGAGGTTACAGATTTTTCCCGCATGGGAGGTGGATGAGAGTTTTCAGAATACATGGGAGACGGGTCTAGTCAAGTGTTCTCTTTTACTTATGGATATGTTGATAGCCCATGACCAAGCCCTATTGGTAAAACTGAAGGAGGATATCAAATTAAGGGAAAACAAACTCCTGACCTTTGATCCCTCCCAAATCACCACTTTTAAACAGCAACTTAAAACGGTGATAGATAAATTTGAGAAAGAGATTATTGAGGGGAAACGACAGAAATTCAAGCGTGATAAACTGGACTTTAATAATGATCGGGCCTTCAAATGGAGACACCGGGGCAACAAGCGGACAGTTTCCTTTGATTTGAATAAACATAAGGATATTAACAGCAGACAAGATCAATCCTCTAGTGATTTTTTTATCATCAGATCTAAGCGATCTAGAAGGAGCTGTAGGAGGGGTAGACAGAAGACTAAGAGGGGTCAGGAAAAGAAACAGAGGTTACAAGCAGACCTCCCCGGCCTACAAACGGGAAAGCCGCTTCAGTTGGGGGATTTTATGAAGTGAACCTAAATTGACCCCATTTATCTCCCCCAGTCCTAACTTGATAGCGAGGCGCGCTCAGAACTTGAAGGATAGACTCTGTCACAGCCACTATGTTCGTCCAACAGTGAGACTGAATAGAGGTACCAGGATTTATGGCACCTATCCCTGCGGGAACTGTAATGTTTGCCAGTTTATGGTGGCCCAGGATGGATACCCACTTTCGATATCTCCTTTTGAGATCAAACCAGACAGGACCTATTTCAATTGTAAATCACGGAATTTGGTCTACGCTTTAATCTGTAATTGTCCGCGAGTATATGTAGGACAAACGACACAGGAACTCCGTCGGCGAGTCCAACAACATATTTCGAACATCTCTACAGCAAAGAAGGACCTGGAAAAAGGCAAGGGCATTTCATAAGTTGCATCACATTGGTTTGAGGTGCATCAGGGAAGAACTATGGGCTTAAAGGTGCTGGGCCTTGAATTGGTTCTGGAAAATATTAGAGGGGGGGGGGATTTGGTCAACAAACTCCTTAGGTGTGAATCCAAATGGATCCATAACCTTAAGAGTCTTACTCCCCATGGCCTAAATGAAGAGCTTCTTTTTACGGGGTTCTATAAGCAGCTTTGAGTTTATGTGGGACTAGGTCCTTGTGGGTTCGTTTTGTATATTTGTTCATACTCACTCTTCTAATTGTTTTGTTCCCCAGACGCTACCCTTGGATCTAGGTATATTTTTTTCTCAGAATTTACGACAAGCCTCGAGCTAAGAATAGGAAGGAATCCCTCTGCATGGCGGCTATATTCTTCTTATGAAATTGATTTCTTTTCTTCTACTGGACTGGATGGATGGCGACACGTTTGTATGATTATTGTGGACATATTTTGGACTGTAGGGTGTAATTTTCATATTACTCCCTTTAGTCAGTAATATATTTTTTTGAATCTATTCTTGTGTCCGTCTCCCTTGTATTCATCAATTGGTCTCATTGTATATACTGTGTGCCGACATAATTATGACTGGTTACCAGACCTTTCTCTACATTTAGAATTACAGATGAACTAGTTTCTATCTGTTAAAAAAAACATGTTTTTTTAATTTAGGGATACCATATTTAATAACCTTTTGTATGGAGTGTACCCTCCTCTATATATAGGGGGTTCTGTGTTTTGGTTAATGTCCACTGGCAGGCTGACGACTGTGCTGGGAAAATAATTATGAGGCTGTGTGCCCACGTAGCGATCTTTAAGCGTTTTTGCCGCGATTTTCGGCGCGAAAACGCTGCGAAAACGCTTAAAAATCATGTACAGAACGCCCCCATGCATTCCTATGGCATTCCGCACATGCTGTGCTAATGCTGCGCTTTTTTCCGCGGCGGAATCGCATCGCGGAAAAATTGCAGCATGCTCATTCTTTTTTGCGGAATCGCAAAGAATTGCCGCGATTCGGCACCCATAGGAATGCATGAGAACCGCTTATTTCCCGCATGTGGCTATGCCCACCATGCGGGAAGTTAAGCGTCTCATGTGCGGTTGGTACCCACGGTGTGGAGGAGAGGAGACTGTCCTCCAGGCCCTGGGTACCATACCCCTGTAAAAAAAAGAATAAAAAATAAAAAATCGGGGTATATTTACCTTCCGGTGTCCCGCGCTGCATTCCCGGCCTAAGCGTTCCCAGTAATGCCTTGCGGCAAGGCCCTGTAATGACGTGGTCTCGCGAGATCGCTATAGCAACGCGAGACTACGTCATCACAGGTCTCGCAAGGCATTACTGGGAACGCTTAGGCCGGGAATCCAGCGCGGGATGCCGGAAGGTAAATATACCCCGATTTTTTTTATTTTTTTTAGCATTTTAACATCCTATCTTTTACTATTGAAGCCGCATAGCGGCCTCAATAGTAAAAACCTGGTCATACTTGTCAAACACTATGTTTGACGACAGTGACCAACCTGTCAATCACTTTCCAAGCGATGCTTCAAATCGCTTGGAAAGTGCTTGAATATCGCACGCGAAAATCGCGATCATAATCGCGGTAAAATCGCGGGAAAAAACGCGCGATTTCTGGGAAGGAGTCCGGTTTTTAGTGAGCGTTTTAAAACGCTACGTGGGCACATAGCCTGAAAGTGGTTATTTGCATTTGATGTATATTGCTTTTCCCGCCCCTCTTCTGTGATATGCTTAGTGCGTGTTGCACATTTTGGTTATGGATATACTTAATGGATGGGCTCTTGTACCTTCTTGCAGTCTACATCTCCCTCTCTCTGCATGCACTAAGTCCTGAGTGGCCGTTACCACGCATAAATAAATCACCATGACTCTTTTTTACAGTCCCGGTTTGTCTGGACTGCGCGTGCGCTACTGGTTGCTATGCACCAAGCCTGGATTGGCTTGTACTGCGCAGATGCGAACCAGGTATATCTTCCTGCATTTATCTGGCATTCGTTGGTACTACGCGTGCGTGTCTTGACACATGCGCTGTCGCTTATATCGGCGGCCATCTTGGAAGTTCCCGGAGGTCCCCTCACCAGTGGTGCTGAGGCCTTGCGCAACTTCCGTTTACGTCACACGCCGGCCTCAGCACTCGGCTTTCATCATGCGGCTCCTCCTCAGCTGCGCTCTGGCAATCTGCATTACCTTAAGGTATATATAAATCGCTCTTTGACACATTGTACACTGCCCCTGATGAAGCCAGGTTTCCTGGCGTAACGCGTTGGGCATCTTGTGGGGCCCCTGTTCTCCTCACTACCTGACTTATTCTCAGCCCGTTGTTATGTGCTAACTTCTCAGGCGCATGCTTTCATCCTCTTGGGCTCAGGTTATATTGGGCAGCCGATTCTCTTCTGCACTTGTTATCTATTTTTGTCTATTTGTGTATTGTACTAACATGCCACTGTTTTGCCGCAGCTATATGGTATGTCTAAGTATAGGCATTTGATGTGTTTGTGATTTTGCAGGTTTTCATTCCACTAATAAGGATATATCTATATAATATAATTGTGGGAGTATTTACTGTGGCTTTTTTTATGGATTGCTCTTGTGGTGGGGGGACAACAGGGGTCATTTTGTAACCCTATTGTGGGTACTGGGATTTTTTTGACTGCTTTTTTGCATTTTTAAATGTTTTTAAATCTAGTGTGTCGTTTGTAGTGTTCCAATAAAGGTGAATTTTATACTTTATCAGAGTCTGGTGAGCCCTATTGTGTACATGCATCTTTTCTCCCCTTTTGCTAAATGGGGTCCAGTGGGCCACCGACCCTTTCCCCAATCACTCCTGTGGTGAACCCAATAATCCATTCACCTGGATCATCCCTGGCACCGACCTTTTCTACTGTCACTTCCATACCCAGTACCTCACAGGCTCTCTCGCAGGGGGGGGACTCAATCTTGGAGGGGGATACCAACATCACGGGATGAACAAAGGGGAGGGAATGTTGGCAACCTATTTTTGAAAAAGAACTTCCTGAGGGACCCTTGTTAGTGGTGGGAAAGGGTGACATAACAATAGAAATAAATGCTATTGTTAATGCTGCCAATTCTTGGTCAGAGCACATTGGAGGTGTGGCTAGAATTATAGTGGAAGCAGGAGGGGCGACTATTCAAGCTGACAGTCGAACCTAAACACTTTGTCACTGCAGCGTCATATGAGACTTCAATGTTCCATCTTGATTCTGGATAATGTAATTCTTGTCCACTGCACCATCCTCAACCCGTCCACGCTGCTTCCTCTTTCCAGGGGGGATTTGGATGATACTGATGCTCTCATCGCCTTTACACACTCAGAGGATCATGACTGCCTCGAACAGATGCAGGAAGAAGCAGCCTCCAAGAAAAATGTGCCTGAAGACCATTCCCACATGCTGACCTGACGTTCTTCACTGATGGTTCCAGATTTACAGATGAAAAAGGAAGGTTCCATACGGGATATGCCGTGGTTACACATGACCAGGTCATCTCAGCTGGATCCCTACCACCACACGTTTGCACAAGAAGTGGAACTTAAGGCTTTGACACTGGCTTGTCAGGAAGCGACGGAGAAGATGATCAACATCTACACGGATTCAAGATAAGCTTTCGAGTGGCTCATGACTTCGGCAGTATCTGAGCAGCCAGAGAATACCTAACATCCAGTGGAACTCCTGTAAAGCATGCTGCTTCCATACAAGAACTTGTGGCCGCTCTAGATCTACCTTCAGAGGTTGCAGTGATCATGATCAAAGCTCATAGTAACATAGTTATTAAGGTTGAAGGGAGACTTTAAGTCCATCTAGTTCAACCCATATCCTGTCCTAACCTGCCTTAACATGTTGATCCAGAGGAAGGCAAAAAAAACCCATGTGGCAAACAGTAAGCTTCACATTGGGGAAGAAAATTCCTTCCCGACTCCACATACGGCAATCAGACTAGCTCCCTGGATCAACGCAATATTAAGGAAACTAGTGTATATACCCTCTAATATTATACTTTTCA
This sequence comes from Dendrobates tinctorius, assembly GCF_039654945.1. Lineage (NCBI taxonomy): Eukaryota > Metazoa > Chordata > Amphibia > Anura > Dendrobatidae > Dendrobates > Dendrobates tinctorius. The sequence goes on from NW_027361758.1 coordinate 9,159,853, forward strand.
AGAAAGGCATCCAGTCCCTTCTTAAATTTTAGTAGGGAATCACTCATTACAACATCATATGGCAGAGAGTTCCATAGTCTCACTGCTCTTACAGTAAAGAATCCGTGTCTGTGAGTATGCTTAAACCTTCTTTCCTCCAGACGTAGAGGATGCCCCCTTGTCCCCGTCACAGGTCTAAGAGTAAAAAGATCATTAGAAAGGTCTTTGTACTGTCCCCGCATATATTTATACATTGTAATAAGATCACCCCTAAGCCTTCGATTCTCCAAACTAAATAACCCCAAGTGTAATAACCTGTCTTGGTATTGCAGACCCCCTAGTTCCCTAATAACCTTGGTCGCTCTTCTCTGCACCAGCTCCAGTTCAGCTATGTCTTTCTTATACACCGGAGACCAGAACTGTACACAGTATTCTAAGTGTGGTCGTACTAGTGACTTATATAGAGGTAAAATTATGTTCTCCTCATGAGCATCTATGCCTCTTTTAATGCATCCCATTATTTTATTTGCCTTTGCAGTAGCTGCCTGACACTGGCCACTAAATGTGAGTTTGTCGTCCACCCGGGTCTTTTTCAGTGACAGTTTTGCCCAGTGTTTTACAATTAAGCACATAATTATACATCTTATTTCTTCTACCCAAGTGCATGACCTTACATTTATCGCCATTAAAGCTCATTTGCCATTTATCAGCCCAAGCTTCTAGTTTACATAAATCCTCCTGTAATATAAAATTGTCCTCCCCTGTATTGATTACCCTGCAGAGTTTAGTGTCATCTGCAAATATTGAAATTCTACTCTCTATGCCCCCTACAAGGTCATTAATAAATATGTTAAAAAGAAGCGGGCCCAAAACTGACCCCTGTGGTACCCCACTGCTAACCGTGACCCAGTCCGAGTGTGCTCCATTAATAACCACCCTTTGTTTCCTATCCCTGAGCCAGCTCTTAACCCACCTACACATATTTTCCCCTATCCCCATTGTTCTCATTTTATGTATCAACCTTTGGTGTGGCACCGTATCAAAAGCTTTTGAAAAGTCCATGTACACCACGTCCACTGCATTCCCTTGGTCCAGTCCGGAACTTACCTCTTCATAAAAGCTTATCAGATTAGTCTGACAGGAACGGTCCCTTGTAAACCCATGTTGATATTGGGTCATGAGGTTATTCTTCTCCAGATACTCCAGTATAGTATCTCTTAGAAAACCCTCCAGGATTGGATGGATGGGAGATTGGATTCTCCAGAAGCAAGGGAGAACTTCTTTGCTGACAAAACAGCAAAAACCTATGCTGCAGATCCATTTGGGAAAGAGAAAGCAGCGGTGTACGTGTCACAAGACACTGAAGAAGGGTCTCAAAGCTCCCTTATGAGGTTTAGCCATCTACATCAAGAAAAGGCACCAGATGATGAAAATAAGTCATGGCAAGAAGGAGGAGCTAAAAAGGATGAAGATGGAGTCTGGAGGATGAACAAAAAGATCTGTCTACCCCATAATCTGTACCCCTTGGTGACAGAATGGGCACACGGTATCACCCATAGAGGCAGGAATCAGATGAATGACTTGATTTGGAAGACTTATATGGCACCTGGGATCTCTGTCACCCAAAAATATTGCCTTGTGTGTACAACATGCAATCCATCACCGCCTCAGAAAGTTACTCTGAAACATTTGGCTAAACCACTCTATCCCTTTCAGAGACTTCAAATAGATCATATTCAAATGCGAAAAGTAGGGAAGTAAGAGTATGTATTGGTAGTGACTGACTTGTTCTCAGGATGGCCCGAAGCCTATCCAGTAACCAACATGACTGCCAGAGTGACTGTTAAGAGACTGATGACTGAAGTAGTATGCAGATATGGGGTCCCATAGGTAATTGAGAGTGACCAAGGACCCGCTCTCATTGCAGCACTGACTAAGGAACTATGGACATTGGAAGGGGCTGATTTGGGTTTACATACTCCATATCACCCTCAGAGTAGTAGAAAAGTAGGAAGACTAAATGACACCTTCAAAAACAAAATACTGAAAGCGAGTCAGGAAGTCAGACTTCCTTGGACAGACATTTTTCCCATTGCCTTATACTCAGTCAAACTCTCGAAGGGGTCCCAATAAACTCACACCATATGAGATTCTTTTTGGGGGCCTCCAAGGTTGAGTCAATATTTTCCACAACAGCTAGCCTTAGGAAGTGATACTCTTGCAAATTATGTCATTGCCCGTACTAAAGAACTGTCACTAACACATGCACGAGTTTTATCATCCATTCCAGATCCAGATTCCAGTGAAGGTACTCATTTTCCAACCTGGTGACTACGTGCTGGTAAAGAAGTTCATCAGAAATACATCCCTGGAGTTGAGATTTGAGGGTACCTACCAAGTGCTCCGACGTGGACACACGCCTCTCACTGCAAGAAGTTCGGGCCTTCATCAGAACCTTCTACATAATGTTGCTTGTCATGTTAATTTCTTTTCAGGGTTGCTGATGACCTCCTGGATCCATCTCTCATACTGTAAACTTATCAGACAGGTAGGGACAGAGCAGGATCTGACCTGCTTGTCAAAGTCCAGCTACAAAGGGAGATTTTCCACAAGGGAAAACTTGTCTCAAACTGGTGAAGACTCCAATTCCCCCCTCCCGGACAAGACAGTAAGATCTAGGATGTGTACATCAGGGTTAGTCACATGAGTATTCTTTGTAACCTTGGTGATGGGAGATTGGAGAGTAATGGACCCAGCAGGTAGGAAAATCCCGAGGACGCGGGTAGCACGCACCTATATACCTCCTGATATACCCATAATTGCATAGTGACACTTAACACTGTTGGGTTAGGGAACCATGGTAGGACCAAGAAAAGAAGGTTAATAAAGTATTTAGGGGGGACTGCTGAGGAGAGCCTTAAGTTCAAATACTTAATTAACCTCAAGTGTATTATTTCACCTTACATGAGCTTTTTCAGATCAAAGTATGACACTAAAGATGGCTGCCATTTCCTGCTTTCCTCACACCATGTGCTCATGGAACTGGAATGTCCTGTTTGGCCAAACACCATGTGCTCCACTGATTCGCTCACGACGATGCCCACTCTGTGACCTCATGGACCAACCCAGCCTGATGATCTCATGGATCCACCCAGACTAGCTCACTGCCCAACCCAGTAACCAATGGAATATATCCGATCACTCCCATTTTAGAGTTAACCGAGCCCCCTTACAAGAGACATATAAACCTATATTTGAATCAATAAAGCTCTCTTATTTTCTCTTGCTCTCTCTTGGAGCTGTGCCATAGATTGACCAAAGAGAAATTGGTGTGATTCTTTTAGTGCGCACTGATCAATACCCATTAGGCCAGGAGCAGGCAACTAGTGAACATTACTTATTGTTCAACCTAACAGAACCAGACACTGTGCATATCTCATGCGAACAGTGCCCTATAAGGGCCTCTATTGTGCAAATGTATACTAAGCAGTCACCCCCTCCAAGTGAGTATGAGCGCTACAAAAAACTTCTGTAAACGTACCCAAAGGTTATGTGCACACAGTGTCCTTTAGACCCTGGCACAGCTGCCGAGATTTCCCAGATGAAGCTGCTTCAGGAAAATGATGGTGGTCACTTTTCTGAAGCAGCTTTGCCGGCGGTCTTGCCGTCATTCTTGGACTGGCTCTGCCATCAGAGTCTTTTACTCCAGACTGTCAAGAGCATGTAATTTCTTATAACCACTTTAAGGTTTCCAAACCTTGAAGCGGTTAAAAGATGTGACATAAGAACCCGGGCACAACAATATTATTTTGATATTGCAATGCGTTTTGGTCATTTTATAGGGCGCTTTTGTGCCAATTTTTAAGGCGGATTCTGTGCAGAATGCGCCTGAAAAAGATGCCGTGCACACATATACAAAAAGAAAGCTTTTCACAGATTTATAAGATCAACATACAAAGATATAAATATATACATAAAAAAATACCTTCTGAGCTCATTCACTTCACTATGTGCATTGCATAATGTGTTCTCTGTTATACTAAGAGTATCCTGGAAAGAAGAGCATAATATGACAGGGGTATTACATATATGTTTAAACGCTGCCGATTTCTAGGCGCAGTGCAGACATAAAAATGCAGAATTTAACAGATAAGAAAAATAGCTTGTGATACACACAGGGATTTAAGGATAAATCACTCAATGATTTCAGAGTCGCTGTCTGACATGTCCTTCCTCTTCCCCACTGTCCTATATCTGCCAGAACCACAACTGCATGGAGTAGGACAAAAAGGTTGTTAAAGGGGTTCTCTGGGAGTAGAAAAAAAAACTAACTAAAGGAAATGTCATTCCAAATAAATTTCTAAATACACTTAATTAGCAAATCACAATAATTTTGTCTAGAGAAGTGATCACTATAGAATTAAGATGGCTCCTGCCTTGTTTTACTGAGCGAAACCTGTCCTACAATGTTAGTATGGGGGCCTCTGAGAATGTACAGTACAAAGCTCCGCTCTCCTTCATAGGTAAGAACATGTGCTCCACTAGTACTGGATATATCAGAGATGCTGAGGTTAGTAGGGTTCGTTCGCACTTCTGTGTGCCTTCTTTCTGAATATCAATACAAATACCTCCAGGTCACTGCGGTGGAGCTTCTACTGCACATGCTCACAAGTTGCTGTCCTGACATTCTAGGACAAGTCTGTCAGTGTAACATGGTGACAGCCATTTCAATTCCATAGGGATTACCTCCCCAGGCAAAACTATTGTGATTTGTCAATTAATTGTATTTAAGAATTTAATTAAAATGACTTTTTTTTTCTATTCCAGGACAACCCCTTGCTTTGACTATGCTCAGCCCTAGGTTAATTGGTGTTCTCAGCAGCATTTCTACCAGCATTTTCAGGAAGATGCATAACATTTGCGGACTGACAAGTAGTGAGAGCAATGTCATCTCCTACTGACCTTTAACCTTCAGTTCCAACTTTCTTTTAACTAAAACCTGCATTTCTTTATTTTTATTAATATTGTTCTTTGACAATAAGATGAAAATGCACAACATTCAGCTGATCTTTTGGGGCATCAGACAGTATGGGCCCCATTCATTAAGACTGTCATTTCTTACACTAGTCTTGACCCCTTAACCCCCAAGGGTGGTTTGCACGTTCATGACCAGGCCAATTTTTACAATTCTGACCACTGTCCCTTTATAAGGTCATAACTCTGGAACGCTTCCATGGATCCTGGTAATTCTGACATTGTTTTCTCGTGACATATTGTACTTCATGTTAGTGGTAAAATTTCATTGATATAACTTGCGTTTATTTGTGAAAAAAATGGAAATTTGGAGAAAATTTCGCAATTTTCCAACTTTGAATTTTTATGCCCTTAAATCACAGAGATATGGCACAAAAAAACTTAATAAATAACATATCCCACATGTTTACTTTACATCAGCACAATTTTGGAACCAAAATTTTTTTTTGTTAGGAAGTTATAAGGGTTAAAAGTTGGCCAGCGATTTCTCATTTTTGAAACACCATTTTATTTTTACAGTCCACATCACATTTGAAGTCACTTTGAGGGGTCTATGTGATACAAAATACCCAAAAGTGACACCATTCTAAAAACTGCACCCCTCAAGGTGCTCAAAACCAGACTCAAGAAGTTTATTAACCCTTCAGGTGCTTCACAGGAATTTTTTGAATGTTTAAAAAAGAAAAAAAATGAACATTTAACTTTTTTCACAAAAAAATTACTTCAGGTCCAATTTTTTTATTTTACCAAGGGTAACAGGAGAAATTGGACTGCAAAAGTTATTGTGCAATTTGTCCTGAGTACGCTGATACCTGATATGTGGGGGGGAACCACTGTTTCGGCGCATGGCAGAGCTCAGAAGGCAAGGAGAGCCGTTTGACTTTTTCAATGCAAAATTGGTTGGAATTCAGATTGGACGCCATGTCACATTTGGAGAACCCCTGATGTGTATAAACAGTGGAAACCCCCCACAAGTGACCCCATTTTGGAAACTAGACCCCCCTAGGAACTTATCTAGATATGTGGTGAGAACATTGACCCCCCCAAGGGCTACACAGAAGTTTATAACGTACAGCCGTACAATTAAAAAATCATATTTTTTCCACAAAAATGATCTTTTCACCCCCAATTTTTATTTTCCCAAAGGTAACAGGACCCTAAAAGTTATTGTGCCATTTGTACTGAGTACGCCGATACCCCATATGTGGAATTGAGATCGGACGCCATGTCACGTTTGGAAAGCCCCTGATGTGCCAAAACAGTGGAAACCCCCCAATTCTAACTCCAACACTAACCCAAACACACCCCTAACCCTAATTTCAGCCCTAACCCTAGCCCTAATGGGAAAATGGAAATAAATACATTTTTTTTATTTTATTATTTTTCCCTAACTAAGTGAGTGATAAAGGGGGGTTAGATTTACTATTTATAGCGGGTTTTTATGTTTGGCAGCTGTTACACGCTAAAAGACGCTTTTTATTGTAAAAATAGTTTTTGCATCACCACATTTTTAGAGCTATAATTTTTCCATATTTTGACCCACCGAGTCATGTGAGGTCTTATTTTTTGCGGGCCGAGTTGAGTTTTTATTGGTACCATTTTCGGGCATGTGACATTTTTTGATCACTTTTTATTCCAATTTTTGGGACGCAGAATGAACAAAAACCAGCATTTCATGAATTTCTTTTGGGGGGGTGCGTTTACACCGTTCTGCGTGTGGTAAAATTGATAAAGCAGTTTTATTCTTCGGGTCAGTACGATTACAGCGATACCTCATTTAAGTCATTTTTTTATGTTTTGGCGCTTTTTATGCAATGAAAACAATTTTATATAAAAAATAATTATTTTTGCATCGCTTTATTCTGCGAGCTACAACATTTTTATTTTTTTGCTGATGACGCTGTGCGGCGGCTCGTTTTTTGCGGGACAAGATGACGTTTTCAGCGGTACCATGGTTATTTATATAAGTCTTTTTGATTGCGCGTTATTGCACTTTTTGTTCGGCGGTATGATGATAAAGAATTGTTTTTTGCTTCGTTTTTTTTTAAGGGATTAACTTAAGGGGTTAACTAATGGGACAGTTTTATAAGGCGGGTCGTTATGGACGCGGCAATACTAAATGTGTACTTTTATTGTTTTTGTTTGTTTTTTTTATTTCCAAAAAAATGAATTTATTGGGGAATATTTTTTTTTTCCTATTTAGCGATTTTTTTTTTTATAAATTATTTTTACACATTTTTTTTTTATTACATTGTCCCAGGGGGGGACATCACTATAAGGCCGGAGTCACACTGGCGAGGAATATGGGAGAGTGAGAGGCGCAAAAAGCCCGCATTAGACACGGACAAATGATTCTCTATGGGGTCCCTCGCACCAGCCGTATATTTCTCATCCGTATCCTACGCTCCGTGCCACTCGCAGCATGCTGCGATTGTCAGCGTACTACTCCCGTAGTACACCAATGCAAGTCTATGGGTGCGCAAAAAATACGGATTACACACGGAATACACGTGTGACTTGCGAGAAATACGCACCCGGTGTCTTTAGAAACCCTGTCATTGGGCTCCATTATATGTCCATTTTACAAGCCTGCGAGAAAATCTCGCCATACAGATGCCATACGGATTACATACGGATGCTGACATGCGCAAAATACGCGACCACACCTTGATTACGGATGACATACGGAGCACTATTTAGGGGTCTGTCATCCGTATTACGCATGTAAAATACTGACCGTATTTTGCGCAGGTTAGTGTGACTCCAGCCTTAGATGTCAGATCGCCGATCTGACAGTTTAGACAGCTGTCTGTCAGATTGGCGATCTGACAGGCGCTGCACAAGCCACCTCCCTGCAGGCCCCCGAAGGACCTCGCGGCCATATTGGATCACGGGGCCTGCAGGGAGGAGGACCCTCGGAGCGACGCAGCACATCGCGTCGCTCCGGGGGTCGCAGGGAAGCACGGAGGGAGCCCCCTCCCTGCGTGCTTCTCTCTTATGCCCCCGGTACTAGTGATGGGATGTCCGGCTCTTTTTGGTGATCTAGCTCATTCGGCTCCACCCACCAGAAAGAGCCGGCTCTTTTGGCTCTTTGAACGACTCTTTTTTTAAATGGAAATCCGTTTTCCACAGTCCTCGTTCTAGGTCTTTGCCTATAATATGAGGCCTCATTCTACACCTGTATAAGGATCTAGTGACGCAGTGTAGACTGTTACTCAGCATTTCTGTTTCCTCACATTGTCAGCTCTTGTGTTCAGCCTCTCTCTCTCTCTCCCCTACTGCTTTTCACCGCAAGGCGCCGGGCTCAATCTCATAAGCTGCTGCCAGGCGCCAGGAGGAAAAAAAAACCCTTGGCTCGTTCTCACTGCAGAGCCGCCTCATTTTATTCACAGCATGGAGCCGGCTCTTTGCATTGGATCGTTCACGAACGACACATCACTACCCGGTACACTGCGCTCATGTTTGATCGCAGTGTGCCAGGGGTTAATGTGTCGGGGGCGGTCCGTCACCACCCCTGACACACTGTGATAATCAGCTGACACCCGGCCGCGATCAGCGGCGCTCCCCCCCCGGGGGCGCCTCTGATCACTATGACGTACTATCCCGTCCTTGGTAATTAAGTCCCAGGGCACATGGATGGGATAGTACGTCATATGGCAGAAAGGGGTTAAGGATAGGTATGCAAGTGTAAGGCTATGTTCACATGTTGCGTTTTTGCTGCATTTTTTTATGCCAAGTATAAGCTGCATTTAAGCCGCTTACAAAAAGCTGGTTTTGCTTAGTTTTTACTGCATTTTTGTCAGGGTACATTTGTTTCTTGTGCATGCTGATAAAATTTAGTGCTTTAAAAAAGACCTCATAGAATCACAGAATCGTAGAGTTGGAAGAGACCTCCTGGGCCATCTGGTCCAACCCCCTGCTCAAAGCAGGATTCGCTAAATCATCCCAGTCAGATGTCTGTCCAGCCTCTGTTTGAATAATCAAAAAATTTTTGGCACTCAACTCGTTGCAAAGATGAAGACTTTTTATTTGCAGTCACAAATATAGACGTTTCGGCTGTAACAACTAGCCTTCATCAGTAAACAAGACTGCTCCTATCTCTATAATTTTCTGGACATTATATTGTATGACCAATAGTAAATTAGGTGCTATTGGAGGTGATACCATCCACCATGTAAGAACTGGTATATAAACCTGTAGATTTCAATGAGAATGGGTAGTAGAGAAATATTCCAAACGAGATCATATACAGGATTATTAGATCTGTGAGTTTGAAAAGCTCCAAAGGTTGCACCAACCAGAAGTTGGCATAAACATCCTATGGCTATGCCTGAAGGGAATTGTCCCAAAGGGGATTACTTGTGGGACTGTTAAATCCTATGACTCATAGAAAACCCCAATTTCACGCTATAAGAACAGCAGCTGGCTGTAGTTTCAAATGTCTGTTGTTCGTGGGTGGCAGCAGGACCTGTGTGAACACGGCATCCACCGCTGGTGCAACCTTTGGAGCTTTTCAAAGTCACAGATCTAATAATCCTGTATATGATCTCATTTGGAATATTTCTCTACTACCCCTTCTCATTGAAATCTACAGGTTTATATACCAGTTCTTACATGGTGGATGGTATCACCTCCAATAGCACCTAATTTACTATTGGTCATACAATATAATGTCCAGAAAATTATAGAGATAGGAGCAGTCTTGTTTACTGATGAAGGCTAGTTGATACAGCCGAAAAGTCTATATTTGTGACTGCAAATAAAAATTCTTCATCTTTGCAACGAGTTGAGTGCCAAAAATTTTTTGATTATTCTATACTGGTGTGGGAACCTTCTTTTGTGCACCGACACAGCTGTGCCACGTTACACTATTGACAGCCTCTGTTTGAAGACTTCCATTGAAGGAGAACTCACCACTTCTCGTGGCAGCATGTTCCACTCATTGATCACTCTAACTGTCAAAAAGTTTTTTCTAATATCTAATGTCTCCTCCCGTTCAGTTTCATCCCATTGCTTCTAGTCTTTCCTTGTGCAAATGAGAATAAAGTTGATCCTTCTACAATGTGACAGCCCTTTAGATATTTGTAGACAGCTATTAAGTCTCCTCTCAGTCTTCTCTTTTGCAAACTAAACAATCCCAAATCCTGCAACCTTTCCTCATAAGACAGGGTTTGCAGTCCGGTCACCATTCTGTTTGCTCTTTTCTGAACTTGCTCCAGTTTGTTGATGTCTTTTTTAAAATGTGGTGCCCAAAACTGGACACAATATTCCAGATGAGGTCTGACCAAAGAGGAGTAGAGGGAAATAATGACTTCACGTGATCTAGACTGTATGCTTCTGTTAATACATCCTAGAATTGCATTTGCCTTTTTTGCTGCTGCATCACACTGTTGACTCATATTCAGTCTGTGATCTATTAGTATACCCAAGTCTTTTTCACATGTGCTGTTGCTTAGGCCTATGCCTCCCATTCTGTATATGCTTTTTTCATTTTTATTGCCCAGATGTAGTACTTTGCATTTTTCCCTGTTAAAAACCATTCTGTTAGTTGCTGCCCACTTCTCCAGTTTATTTAAATCTTTTTGAATCCTCTCTCTCTCTTCTCTAGTATTAGCTATCCCTCCTAGCTTTGTGTCATCAGAAAATTTAATCAGTTTACCCTCAATTCCTTCATCTAAATCGTGAATAAAGATGTTGAACAATACAGGTCCCAGGACAGAGCCCTGTGGTATCCCACTTGAGACATTCTTCCAACTGGATGTGCAGTCATTTACGACCACTCTTTAGGTCCGATCACTAAGCCAGTTATGAATCCACCTAACAGTTGCCTTGTCCATTCCATACTTAGTCATTTTTTTCAATAAGGATTGTATGAGATACTTTGTCAAATGCTTTGCTGAAGTCAAGATATACTATATCTACAGCATTTCCTTGATCCACCCAATCAGTGATTCCGTCATAGAAGGAAATTAAGTTAGTCTGACATGACTTATTAGTTACAAACCCATGCTGACTCTGTTTAATCACTTCATTCTTATCCAGGTATTGACATACATGTTGTTTAATAATTTGTTCAAAGATCTTTCCTGGTATAGAAATCAGACTCACCGGCCTATAGTTGCCTGGGTCCACCTTCTTCCCCTTTTTGAAGATAGGAACAACATTTGCTCTTCTCCAGTCTTCTGGGACTTCTCCTGTTCTCCAAGAATTTTCAAAGATTATGGAGAGGGGTTCAAAAATTTCTTCTGCTATCTCCTTCAGTACTCTGGGGTGTAATTCATCTGGACCTGTAGACTTGAATTCATTTAGGTTAGCTAAGTGTTTCCTTACTATCTTTCTGTTTATAGATATCCTGGATTCTTCTATTTCCTTAATAGGACAGTGAAGAACAGTTGATGTTACATTTCCTTTCTGAGAGAAAACAGGTGCAAAATAGGAATTTAAAAGTTCGGCCTTCTCAACATCCTGTCTTACCATTTCATCATTTTCATCCTGTAAAAATCCTATAGCATCTTTGACTTTTCTTTTACTTTTGACATATCCCCAAAATCCTTTATTATTGCTTTTGACATCTCTTGCAAGCCTCAATTCATTGTCAGCTTTAGATAATCTGATTTGTGCCCTGCAGGTTCTGCAGACAGCATTATATTCTTCTTTAGATATGCCTCCCTCTTTCCATTTTATAAACATTTTTTTCTTCCTTTTTAGCATGTGCTTAAGTTCTGTGTTCATCCATCCTGGCTTCCTTAAATGCTTCCTATTCTTCCCTCTTTTCGGAATTGTTAACAATTGTGCTTTGAGAATTTCATTTTTCAAGATTTCCCAGCCTTCCTGGACATTTTTGTCTTTAAGGATATCCAGCCATTGGATCCCTCCAATTCTCTTTCTGAATCCCTTAAAATCTGCCTTTCTGAAATCTAACCTTGACGTCTGAGTCTTCACAGGTCTTGCTCTTCTAGTTATCCAAAATAGCATGGTCGCTACCTCCTAGGGTCCCAGCCACTTTTACCTCCTCAACCATTTCCTCCCTGTTTATAAGGATTAGATGCAAGGTAGCAGTTCCCCTTGTTTTCTCCCCTACCTTTTGGGAGATAAAGTTGTCAGCAAGAGAGGATAAGAATTTCCTTGACCTGTTAGTTTTGCCTGAGAGAGATTCCCAACAAATGTCTGGATAGTTGAAATCTCCCATGACCACCATGTCATATTTTTTGGAGAACTTGGCCATTTGATGCATAAAGAGTTCATCCATATCTTCAGCTTGCACAGGCAACCTCATTCAACTTAATTAGGAATTGGGATCAAAAACACAGCAAAACTTAATACCTGCATTTTTTTTGCTCTTACCTATTGCTTTCCATGGGTGAACTAAGCTGCAAAACCGCTGAAAGAAGTGACAAGCTGCATTTTGCAAAAACCAAGCTTTTTGACAAAACAGGAAAAAAAAAACAAGGTGTGCATAAGATTTCTGAAATGATCATAATATCATCTTATAGATGCGCCTTTTCTGGGCAGCTGAGGGCTGCTGTTTTTAGGCTTGGGGGGGGCCAAGATCAATGGCCCCTTACCAGCCTGAGAATATCAGCACTCAGCTGTCAGCTTTAGTCAGGTTGGTTGTCAAAAATAGGGGGTACCCCACGCCATTTTTTTTATTCATGTAAATAATTAAAAAAAAAAAAAAAACAGTGTGGGGACCCCTCTATTTTTGAGAACCAAACTTGACGAAGCTAACAGCTGCAGCCCCCAGCTGTAAGTTTCGTCTGGTTGGTTCATAAACTGAGGGGGACCCCACGTCGGTTTATCATTCATTCTGCTCTCCTGCCGCCAGAGCAGGAGAGCAGAATGTCAGTCGCGGTCAGCACCAGCTGCTGGTAACAGCGGCTTACAGTAGCGCTTATTCCCGGCGGCCGTCCGTGAGCACGGAGGATAGTGTGAACTGTTCTCCGTGTGCAGCCGTGTTGCGGGCCATGTGTCCGTGTTAAAACGGACATGTCTCCGTGTTTTGCACACGGACACACAGTCCGTGAAAACACGCTGACATGTGCATAGACCCTTTCATTTGAATGGGTCTACGTGTGTCAGTGTCTCTGGTACGTGAGAAAACTATCACCACACGTACCGGAGACACTGACTTGTGAAAGAGGCCTAAGACACACTTTTTATTCACTCTCTGATCCACTTAATATATGAGGGTCTTCATTGGATAAATTAGGATCTGTGTAATTAGTATTGTAAGCATGACTTAGGCTACGTTCACACATTCAGTATTTGGTCAGTATTTCACATCAATATTTGTAAGCCAAAACCAGGAGTGGGTGATAAATACAGAAGTGGTGACGTGTTTCTATTATACATTTCATCTGATTGTTCCTCTCCTGATTTTGGCTTACAGATACTGAGGTAAAATACTGACCAAATACTGAACGTGTGCACGTTGCCTAAGACTGGTTCTCTGGCTATAGTATTTAGAATGCTACTTGTGAAAGCTTTATTTTGTTTTTTTTATGACTTTGTTACCCTATTATAAAAAAAAAATGCCCAGACATAAAAGTTCCAGGTATAATAGCTTTTTTCTCATACCAAAGTAATAAAAGAGTGTGACATTTACCTTTATATCACTTGTACATGATGGTACTTCTTATCATACAGATATATTGACTAAAAGGCTACAACACTTTCTGTTGTTTAATATCAATTATACAAATGAGTATGACTAGTAAAAAACAAAAAATGAGAAATAGATCTGAAGTATAAAAGAGAAAAGCCCATTACCTTTACTCTTTCATGTTCCTTCCCAAGTGATTCATATTCCAATAAAAGCTGAAAAAAGACAACAAATGTTGGCTAAAAAGTCTGCAGCAACGGAACTTCCTTAACGAACAATCAGTACAACTGAAAACAATGGAACATGGAGGAATGCAAGTTTTAATGGGATAGGCTACTAAGGTAATATTTACCAATATCTGTGCAATATGTCCATGCTCCACACACTTTATGGGATCTTGTCAGGACTGATATGAAAATGCAAAAAGTTGCAGAATGTTTGAGCAACTTTGAAAAGTTGCAAAAATTGTGTGCAACTCAGTGTTTTATCCCAGACATCAATAGGTCAGTCCCAGACAACCCCTTTAAGGCCTCTTTCACACATCAGTATTTTTGATCAATATTTCATCAGTATTTGTATGCCAAAACCAGGAGTGTCTCCAAAACAAAGAACAGACATCAGTCTTTCAATTATATTTTTTTCTTGGTAAGTTCCATTCCTGGCTTTGGCATACAAACACTGATGCAAAATACTGACGTGTGAATGAGCCTTAAGGCTGCGGTCACACTTGCAAGTGTGATGCGAGAAACTCGCACGAGTCTCTTGCATCAATACCCAGCACTGCCGTCAGCACTTGGGACCGGAGTGTGCGGCTGCATAGAAATACATGTAGCAGCACACTCCGGTCCAGAGTGCCGGCGTCAGTAATAGGTATTGATTCGCAAGACTCGAACGAGTTTCTCGCATCACACTCACAAGTGTGACCCCGGCCTAAGCTTCACTTCCAGACCTGCTGGGTCTCCTAACAATGGAGGACACGACCAACAGATCAGGTGGTACTGAAAGTCAAATGTGTGATGCTGAAAGCCTTGCAGCACTGTACGATTGTAGGATTCTGGTAAGAGACCCCAACATGAGAAACTCTGGATGTTCACGTTGCAAAACCTCTGATATAGCATTGACTCCAAAACCTTAAAAAACTTTTAGTAACAGAGTTTTTGGAAGAAAGAATGATCCATAGCTTAATCAACTGTTTGTTTTTTACTGTGGATTTGGGAATAGTATGGTGTTAGCTACAATGTAAGCCAAAAGGTTAAGACTAACGTGGAGCTGACCATGAGCAATACAAACACTTTTTAGAAGGTTTGCAAATATAAAAATGTGACATATTGAAATTAAATGGTGGTTTTCTTATGATAATGAAATTAACTATTATATAGTTGCAATAGTTTGAACTTACATCTTGAAACATTTTATGTTCTTGTTTGATCCGTGCTTCTTTGTCATCTGACTGCCTAATAGTTTTCTGAAGAGATTCTTCAACTTCTTTGAGTCTGGACTGTAATCTGCTGATCGCATTTTCTTTTTCTTTACTCCTTGATCTCATGTTCTCAATTTTTTCTTGTAAATCCCTTGAAGTGCCATTGGTTGTGTGGCACTGGTCCTTCCATTCAGCCTAGGACATTGTTAGAAACTGTTTTTAAACAACCCACACAAAAATAAGCCCATTCTGTAGCGAACTATAAAATACTCCAACAGGAAAGCCACGGCTCTGTTCACATCCATTCACAGATTCCAACAAGCCCTGCTATGTAGCACAAGCGATCAGACGGTCGCAGCTTCAAGTCTCCTAAGGAGACTATTGAAGCAAGTGAAAAGTAGAAAGATAATGTTTTTAAACACATTAAAATAATTAAAACAAACTATAAAAGTTAAAATCACCCACCTTTCACCCCATTCAAAAAAAAAAAAAAATACATATACCGTATTTTTCGGATTATAAGACGCACTTTTCCCCCCCAAATTTGGATGCGGATAAACCTTACCAGCCGCGGTGGAGCAGGGTCCCGGGGTTGCTGCTGGAGGGAAGAGAGGCGCATTGCCCGGGATGAGGTGGTGTTCCAATGTGCGCCGCTGTGGGTGAAAATGGCTGCGGTGCTCTGTGGTGCGGGGGGGGGGGGCTGCGCCAGCATTTTGTGAAAGCCCGGAGCCCCCCGCCTATCCATTACAGCGATGTGGTGGCCTCCGGGAAAATGGCTCCCGGGGGCGGCGCATGCTCAGATTGAGAACTCTCGACAACGAAATCTCGGGAGACGAGATCTCAGCACCCGAGATCTCATTGCAGATATCTCAATCTGAGCATGTGCCGCCCCAGGCGGCCATTTTGACGGAGGCCACCGCATCGCAGTAATTGATGGGGGGGTAGCTCCGGGCTTTCACAAAATGCCGGCGAAGACCCCCGCACCACAGAGCACCGCAGCCATTTTCACCCGCAGCAGCATAAATCGGAACACCCTGTCATCCCAGCCTGCGGAAACGCGCCACTCTTGCCTCCTCTAGCACCGACCCTGGGACCCTTTTCCACCGCAGCCACCACACCCGGTAAGCAATAAGACGCATGGATTATAAAAGGCACCACCATTTTAGTAAAAAAAAGTTTTGTTTTCCTATTTTTCTCCTCAAAATTTGGGGTGCATTTTATAATCCGGTGCATCTTATAATCCGCAAAATATGGTATTTGGTATCGCCCTGTTCAAAAAAGTCCTGATCTATCAAAATATAAAAAGAATTAATCTGATCGGTAAATGGAGGGGGGGGGGATAAAAAAAAAATCTGTAAAAAAATCAAAATGCCAAAATTGTTTTCTTTGTCACCACAACATTGCAATAAAATGTAATAAGAGGCAATCAAAACATCGTATCTGCCCCAAAATGGCATCAATAAAAACTTCAGCTTGGCATGCAAAAAATAAGCACTCACCCAGCCTCAAATCCCAAATCCAGGTCAGTTTTAGCATTTAGTGAATACAGTAAAAAAAAAAAAAAAAAAAAGACAACAATTGGGGTATTGCACTTTTTTTTGCAATTTCACCTCACTTTTAATTTTTTTTCCCCCCATTCTCCATTACACAATATGGTAAAACCAATGGTGTTATTCAAAAGTACAACTCGTCTTGCAAAAAAACAAGTCCTCACACGGCAATATTGAAAAAAATTTTTTTAAAAAGTTATGGCTCTGGAAAGAAGAGAAGCAAGAAACAAAAATGCAAAAAAAAAACAGAAAACCCCAAGGTTGTGAAGGGGTTAATACAATGGAGAAAACATTAGGGAGATTTGTTTATGGGACGTTAAGAAGATATATAATTCCTATCTAAACCACTCTGAGCCTTTTGGCTTCTTGATGGAGCTGGAGATGAGAACCCATTGTTTGTGCTAATGCTGATATATTGATTTGCAATGAACTAGATAATGATGACTGCTTACAGTAAATGACTGACATGAGGAGGCCATCACACAGAACATACTTACTACTTGGTTTTCAAGTTCTCTATTTTGGTTCTCAAGTACATGGATTCGTTTACTTGCTTCAGTTAAAGCTCCTTCCAGGTGGGCACATCTATATAAAGAAAAAAGCTCAGTGGAAGAGTACGGAGAGAATGTTTCTATTCATACAGATCATAAAACTGGAGCAGCAAGGGATTTATTAGTTAGGCAATAGCATGTTTTATGCCACTTACTTGCTTTAGCCCAATTTCTGCTAGTTAAAGAAAACCAATTTAAGGCTAGGGCAACAGGCTCATTTTCAATCAATCAATCAAATTTATTATCCCCAAGTACATATTACATATATACAAGGAATTCTTTGTGGCAAAGAGGCAACATAATATATAACAACAGATACAACAAGTAACATCTAACAAGACAGATACAGTATATAGTCTACACATGACGATTTAATTGTTGAACAGAGAGTGGATAGAAGCTGATCATATGGCGGTTGGTGCTGCATTTGGGGACTCTGAAGCGACGTCCTGAAGGGAGTAGTTGGAATGAGGAGTGTCCCGGGTGAGAGGGATCGGATGAAATTTTCAATGCGTGGGATCGAATACTCTTATCATAAAGATCCTGGATTTTAGGCAGGGGGGAACCTATAATTCTCTCTGCTGTTCTGAAAGTCTCTCATCTAAGAAAATCGGTCTGATTATGCTAATCACACTCTGATCAGACTCTGATCAGAAGGTGATCTGATTTTATTGGAGGGGAAAAAAATAAAAGTTTATCTGCCTTCTCCAGTCTGTCTGTGAAAATTGGATGTTATCCGAGTGCAGTCTGATGTTTTCCACAGACCCATAGACTCGAATGGCAATCCGATAATCGGAGGCAAATTATGCATTATTCAAAATTATCGGATATGTGCATGGCCTCATGGATTAACATCGGGACGACTGCCATCCGACAAAACGACAGATAGCACTGGTCCGAGTGCTAAACGGTTGTTTGCACAAGCCCTAAAATAGATTAAAAATGACCCTGCACCTCACCATAAAAATATCACAATAAATGCAGCATGCATAGTTGAAATAACTTGTGCCCTCCTCTTAGACGGATTGACCAGTGAAAACAAATTGTTACCAATCCATAGGATAGAAACTTGTTGATCAGTGAGGGGTCCAACCATTGGGACCAACACTGATCAGCAGAATGAGGCACTTTTATCTCTAGAAACTAGACTGCTGCTCCATGCATTCGCTATGGAATTGCCAAGTGCTATGCTTTTTAAGGCTACCACATAAAGAGTGGAGCACAGGTCAGGCATCTGACATACCAGGCCATTTTGTAACAGGGATATAAGCTCCCCGATCTGCCACTCAGTGTGGGTCTCATAAAACAAGTTAATTCTTTTTCGTGAAGTTATTAGACCTCTTTTGATGGCTGACAGCATTCTCTATGAATATACTGGAAATCTGAGACACCCTCCCATGCTCCTGTTTGGTCCTTCTATATGTAGAGAGAGTGTATCAGACTACAAGAACAATGTGAATAGTCTGGATAGAGACACTGTCCCTCTGGATCAGCTCAGAGCTTGGTGGAGGTGCCCCTGACTTCCAGAGAAATGAGAACTGAAGGAACCATACCAAGAAGAATAAAGAGAACACCAGGAATGCATTTTGCATCTAATGTGACATTTTTATTGTGAAGAACAGGAACGCTTTAAGAACATTATGTCATATGAAAGATTTAATAACTGCCAATAGTGTTTCAACATTTAGTTAAAAGTGTTTTAATTCTTTAAATTAAAACATTTATAAATAGTAAAAATAAAACTGGGGTTACAGAAAAGAAGTGTCTGTGAAAAGAAAAAGAAAATTGTGGCACAGGGTTAAAAAGGCTTCTGTTTAAAAAATATGTGATCTATAAAATACTTTTTTTCTGATCAGTTAAAAATGTCTGTCACATAAAGACAATTTGGCATAGAGCAAATGGACATCATAGATTGGAGCCCACCCAAAAAGCCAGAGCAGAGCCATCTTTGTTTTCCAAGGACAGTTATACTGGTTAGCTGTGTGATATACACACTAAAATTCCTTGAAAAACTCTGCTGCATTCTAATGAGACAAACCCTTTAATTTTGCAACTTTAGAAAATATACCAAAAGTATGTTGAGACATTTACTTTTCTGTAGTTAAAAAGGTCTGCGAAAATATTGGAAGAAAACTTAAAAAAAATAATAGGCTGAGGCTATCCATATACATCGGACAGCTGGCGGCTGATTTCTCGTTTGGCGAATCGCTATCTCTCCTGACTACCCATATGCATGCACGATTGGTTCAGTTAATTGCACATATAGTCCCAGTAGGAATGGGGGAGTGAGCTGATCCAAGAGCTCTGGCAGCAGATTAGTTCTGCCTGAAATTCAACTGCTTGATTAAAACATCTGCTGCCGTCACCAAAGATTTTGGAGACCAATATACACATTAGATGTTCCAATAGTTCCAACAAAATTGACGATCTCCCATTTTTGTGTATGGCCAGTTAATACAACTATTTGATATCAATGGCATTATGCAAATAATAAAACAAAATGCAGGCATTACCTCTCAGTGAGACTGTTGATCTTCATCAGGTCTTCGGTAGAAGTGGACTTGTTATTGGCAAGAAGTTGTTGCTTTAGATTACCGATCTCTGACTCATAGTAGTCTTTCAAATCGGACAAGTGCCGAGCATGCTTTTCTCTTAAACTTCGCCGGACACTTTAAAAAAAGAAAAAAAAAAACAGCATAAGAGAAGAAAAAAAATGATCTATATGCTGATATTAATAAATTTCCATGACAATTTACCATTACATTGTTCAGCTCACAATTCATAGGACTGCAATAAAGTGAAAGTCTTCATCATTAGCACAAAACATTACAAGAACTCAACCCCATTTATTAAACTCTCCAGTTTATTTTTCTATTACAGCATATACTTGTGTATAAGCCGAGATTTTCAGCCCATTTTTTGGGGCTGAAAGTCCCCCTCTCAGCTTATACACGAGTCATATACCGGGGGGTGGCCGGGGGAGCGGCCGGGGGAGCGGGGGTGTCAGAGACCATACTCACCCCTCCTGGCATGTCTCTGCAGCCCCTGCTTCTCCCTCAGTCGTCTGCTTCCTGCGTTCAGCGTTCACATGGTACTGCTCATTAAACTCATGAATATGCGCATATTCATGAGTGTAATGAGCGGTACCACGTAACCGCTGAATGCAAGAAGCAGACTAATGCTGGAGGAGCAGGGGCTGCAGAGAAGACCGTGCGCCAGGAGGGGTGAGTATGACGGGGGCTGAGCAATATTCACCTGTCCCCGTTGCTTCGCCCTGCACCGCTGTGTCTCCGGGTCCTCCTGCTGTGATGGCAGAGGGCGCGATGACGTAGTCAGTGGGCGCCCTCTGATGAACGTCACTGCAGAGAGCCGGGAGACACAGCGGTGGACGGCGATGGAACGTGGACCGGTAAATATCGCCGGTGCCGGGGGCTCAGGGCATCGGCACCTGGCCCCCCAGCGACGGAGAGGTGAGTATGTCTTTTTTTTTTTTTTTTATTTGCAGCAGCAGCAAATAAGGGATATTTATGGAGCATCTTATGGGGCAGCATTAACTCTTGTGCAGCAGCAATATATGGGGGGTATGTATGGATCATCTTATGGGGCAGCATTAACCCTTGTGTGCAGCATATGGGGGGTATTTATGGAGCATCTTATGGGGCAGCATTAACCCTTGTGCAGCAGCATATGGTGGGTATTTATGGAGCATTGTATGGGGCAGCATTAACCCTTGTGCAGCATATGGGGGGTATTTATGGAGCATCTTATGGGGCAGCATTAACCCTTGTGCAGCAGCATATTATGGGGGGTATTTATGGAGCATCTTATGGGGCAGCATTAATCCCTGTGCAGCAGCATATGGGGGGGTATTTATGGGGCATCTTATGGGGCAGCATTAAAAATTGTGCAGCAGCATATGGGGGGTATGCGACAGGAGGATACTGGCCAAGGTGAGCTACATGGTGCAGAATGATTCCCATCCCATGCATGAGACCGTAACAAAGATGTGCAGTACTGTCAGTGACCGGCTACTTCATCCTAAATGTGAGAGGGAGCGCTATTGAAAGTCCTTCCTTCCTGCTGCAGTTAGGCTGTATAACCAGCACTGTCCAAAACGGAGAACGACCCAAACAGTGAACTGATAGATCCAAAGTTGTGATAGTCCGGTTATATCTTTTTTTTTTTCGTATATGTACCTACCTACTGTCAATGTAATGCCTTTATGCATCTGTATCTGTACTTGTTCCTGCCTTGCTGCTGTAATGCTCTGAATTTCCCCATGGTGGGACGATTAAAGGATTATCTATGGAGCATCTTCTTGGACCACCATTAACCCTAGGCTTATACGCGAGTCAATAAGTTTTTCCAGTTTTTTGTGGCAAAATTAGGGGGGTCGGCTTATACACGGGTCGGCTTATACACGAGTATATACGGTAAATACTTTCAGTGGTCTAAAATGTTATTGTTAAAAAGAAAACACATAAAAAAATAATCCTGTATACATGGGATAACTTGCTGTTTGTTAGGTATCCAACCTCTAGGATCCCCCATCCATCCAGATCAGGGTGCTTGAACCTTGTGAACCGGGCTCTGCAGCCCCATCTTTAATGGAGTGGAGGTTTAGTGGAGGTGAGCATGCTCGGCCTTTACTCCATTTACTGTCAATTGGACTGCTGGAATTACTTGAGAACAATGATTGGCTTTGTCCAGAAGTCCCATTGACAAGTATAGATCCAGAAACACAGAAAAACACAGTAAAACAAACTTATAAAAATACTCTGTTGTAAAGAAGTAACAGTAAACAGCAAGTGCTAGTAAAAAGATGAAAAAAAAACAGGGTATTTGGTTGATACGTTTTTTGCAAAAAATGTATACCAAGCCGCTCTAGCAAACGTCAGGGTAACCCCATATCAGAGCAGTCCCTAACTAATGTATTTAAAAACCTGATCATGTGTATGGTACCTACATAAGCAGGATTCAGACAGGTAATGTCCGATGTGGACACGCTGCAGAGGATGGCCTTCATGTGCATGGACCACAAGGGAGGGGTGGAAAACCTCCCTAATCTTGCAAAAAAACAAAAAAACAATTTAACCCTCCGTCAGGAACAATGGATCTGACAGGCGCAGCTCTTCTACTTTCATTTCTCCCTTCTCACCAGATTTTCAGGAAACCCCCTCCCTCTAGATAGTCTCCTGGCTCTGGCTGCTGTGTGAAACCTGATACCACAGTTGGTCTGCAGAGCTTCAGGAAGGAAGATATAGCTGTGCTGGCTTCTCAGGCTCATTGGTCCCGAACACATCACACTTTATTAGGTTGGTATATAATGTTTTTAGTCATTACTATTGTTTATTTAGCTTGTTTTATGAATGGATAGAGAAAGGTTTGTGGATATTTCATATAAATAAGGCAGATTTTCTTACAAATGAAAGTGTACTTCTCAGGAGTTTTGAAATTTGTGTATATCAAAGTTATTACTTTTATGTTGAGTAAATGGGTTTGTTTTGCACCTGATAATGTGTAGTCTCTTTTATTACATCCCTATGAAGGTCTCTGATCACTTTTAGATCACTGAAATTGAGAAAATTAGATATTCTAGGCATTTTTCTAGGCTGCGCTTGACAGGCACATTGTTCCATTACGAGTTAGTGCGAATATTGTTCCTGACGGAGGGTTAATGCAAACACATGGGCCATGCACACAGTGAACAAGTCTGGGTTTAGTGTTTACACCACCAAAATACTGAAACACAGAAACATGGATTTTTGTGATAATTCACCGTAAAATCCTTTTCTCCGAGACACTCATTGGGGGACACAGGTACTGTGGGTGTATGCTACTGCCGCCTGGAGGCTGACACTAAGTGAAAAAAAGAGGTTAGCTCCTCCTCCGCCGTATACACCCTCGTCCCGATTGCGGGCGGAAACCAGTTTGGTGCAAAAGCAGTAGGAGATCAAACAAAAATCAGACAACATCAAACTTAATGCAGGTAACAACATGTCTAGAGAAAAAAAAAACACCCTAATATCATACAAAGAGCATATTAATTAAACAAACAGAAGCCAACTTGGCTATCAGGGTGGGTGCTGTGTCCCCCTATGAGAGTCTCGGAGAAAAGGATTTTACGGTGAGTTATCACAAAAATCCATGTTTCTCCTTCGCCTCATTGGGGGACACAGGTACTGTGGGACGTCCTAAAGCAGTCCCTGGGTGGGAAGCTGACTCACCGATCCAAGCTACATGCACCTCCTCTCTAAAGGTGCGCCACCGCTGCTTGAAGAATCCTTCTACCCAGGCTCGCATCTGCTGAAGCCTGAGTATGGATATTGTAATGTTAGGTAAACGTATGCAGGCTGGACCAGGCTGCTGCCTGGTGCCGAAGCGCTCAAGAGGCTCCCACTGCCCGAGTAGAGTGTGCTCTGATCCCTGCTGGAACCGGCGCTCCTCTGATGCTTTAGGACTCCTGAATAGCCAAACGAATCCATCGATTTTGAGGCAGCGAGTCCCTTCCTGCGACCTTCAGGGAGCTCGAACAGCGCGTCTGACTGACGAAAGGGTGCCGTCCGTAACACGTACCTCCTGAGTGCTCTCACCAGGTCCAACGTATGAAGGGCCTTTTCCACACGGTGTACTGGTGCTGGACAAAAAGAGGGCAAGACAATATCCTCATTAATGTGTAACGAGGAAACGACTTTTGGCAAAAAAAGGAGGAGTTGGTCTAAGAACCACCTTGTCTTTGTGAAAGGTCAGAAACGGGGCTCGACAAGATAGAGCTGCCAGCTCAGAGACCCGCCTGATTGATGTTATAGCTACCAGGAACACCACCTTCCAGGAAAGGTATGACAAAGAGACATCCTGTAGCGGCTCAAATGGAGTTTCCTGCAGAACACTTAGGACCAGGTTAAGGTCCCTGGCGTCCATAGGCGCCTTATAGGGAGGTACCAAGTGGGAGACCCCCTGGATGAAAGTCTTTACCTGCAAGTTGGT
This sequence comes from Dendrobates tinctorius, assembly GCF_039654945.1. Lineage (NCBI taxonomy): Eukaryota > Metazoa > Chordata > Amphibia > Anura > Dendrobatidae > Dendrobates > Dendrobates tinctorius. The sequence goes on from NW_027361758.1 coordinate 9,183,976, forward strand.
AGCAATCCTGCGCAGAAAAAGTACAGATAAAGACGATATCTGTCTCCTGAGGGAACTGGGGGCCAAGCCTGAGTCTAGGCCAGACTGGAGAAAAGTCAAGATGTTAGGGATGGAGAATCTCAGTGGAGAACAACCTTGGCCTCGACTCCATGCAAAGAAAACCTTCCAGGTGTGGTGGTAAATTCGTGCTGAGGCAGGCTTCCGGGCGCTAATCATCATAGCAACCACTTTGCGCCCAAACCCCGCCTGCGTCAGAATGCAAGATTCAAAGGCCAAGCCGTCAAACACAGGGTCCTTGAGTTCGGGTGGCAGACCGGCCCCTGAGAAAGTAGATCTGGGCGCTCTGGCAGTTGCCATGGCACGTCGACAAACAGCTGCACTAGATCTGCGTACCATGCCCGACGAGGCCTGTCTGGGGCCAGCATAATCACTGGCACCCCTTCTACCTTGATCTTCTTGATGACCCTCAGAAGTAGTGGCAGCGGGGCAAACAGGTATGGGAGGCGAAAATGGTTCCATAGCAGAACCAGCGCATCCACAGTGATTGCCTGCGGGTCCCGAGACCGAGCGACAAATACGGACACCTTGGCATTCACCCTGGAGGCCATCAGATCCATATCCGGTGTTCCCCACCGTTGGCAAATCTGCTGAAATACTCTAAGTACGGAAAGTAGAGTTTTCGTAGCCAAGCGTGACACAGGTGGATCCACCATTGGGGATTCCGTCCATTTCTTACGGAGATCCGGGGCAAAATGATACCTCGCCTCGAGTGCCTTCTGGCCCGAGAAACGCCTGTCTGGTCACTCTCTGTGTCGTTGCACTATGTCCTCAAACTCAGGGTGCGTGCAAAATACTCTATGGGAGCGCTTGACTCGCTTAAATGACACCTTATCGCCCAACGCCAGGGTGGAATCATCCTCAATCTCTAGAGTCTGGTTGACTGCTTCTATGAGACTGTCAACCATTTCCTAACCACCTGGCGAATCTAGATCAAGGGGTTCGTCTGAGTCGTAGTCCGAGCCTTGCTTGCTATCGACTGCTGGTGACGGAGAGCGAGAAGCAGAGCTCTCAGATGCCGAGGCACCGGATGGACCGGGAGACGCCGTGTGAGTTCGTTTCCCCCGTTTCTACCTACAATGAGAGCGGCCCCTGCAGGCTGGAGGCTCCAGTGAGGTAGAGGACCCCTCTAAGGCAGGTGAGCCACTGTCCCTGCCCCTATCTGGGGCCCAAAGGGACTTGATTGCTCTCGTAAGTGACGCCATAGACTGCGACAGTGATAATTCCCATTCCGGGGGACTTAGCACACTGGGCTCGGTCGCAGGGGAGGGCTCCGGGGCTTTGCATACTTGCTTGGTCTGCGCCTGCGAAAAAGCAGACCGACAGGAGATGCATGCAGCATATAGAAACGCATGCGTCTTAGGTTTTCCTGACATGCTGTACCTGTCAGGCATCCGTGCTGAAAAACCGCCAGGGGAGGGCGCTCTTCGTTTCTCCCAGCGTGGCCGCTCTGTGGGGCTAGGGGGTGGCACTTACCCCAGTCCTGTGTCCTAGAAGTGCGAGGCGTCGCTTCGTTCTGCACGCCACAACTATGGGCAGGCCCCCAGAAGAAAAAAGGTATCCTGGGGGCGGTACTTCCGTGTGCGGCCTAGCTTCGGCCTGAAGCCGGGGCCTAAATTTTTTCGGCGTCCGCCCAGGCCACGGGGGGGGGCGAGGCCGCAGTGACGCGACGCCGGGGGCGGGGACTTCCGGCCGCGGCCTTGATTTTCAACATCCGCCCGGGGGGGTGGGTGGACGGAACCGCCAGACCCCAGAACCAAGGCCGGGAAACGGGTCCGCCGCTGTCAGACGCGCCCATCTTGCTGCTGACGCCCGGAAGATGTTAAGGGCACCAGCCCTGCGCCGCTGTGGGAGCCCTCCCAGGCCACCCTCCTCCGTGCTTCGGCTGCAGCTCAGGTAGAGGGGAGGGGGGGCCGTATGAAAAAAGCACGGTGCAGGCGCCCTAACTCATCTAACCCCTTCCAGGGGTGAGGAGAGGGACCGTCCGCCACCTTGCTGCACCACAGTCTTATGTTATGAATGGGTCAGTGAGGAGGAAAAAACCTAAACATGCTAAGCCCAGAAAAACCAGAGAGGTTGGTAACTATGCAGATTGCAGATCCCTGATCCTAACCACACAACTAGCAGCAGCCGTGGAGCGTACCTACGATGAACCTAGACGCCTCGTCACGGCCGGAGGACTAAATAAGCCTAAAGTAAGAAAAGGGGAAAACTAACTGCCCCAGAGCAGACCCCAAAGGAATAGACAGCCCCCACACATGTATTGACGGTGAAACAAGATGAAAACACAAACACAGGCAAGAAAATAGGCTGAGCAAACGATGGGGCCCAAACTAACTAGAAAGGAGAGGAAAGGAAAGACACTGTCTGCAATCTGCCCAAAACCCTACAAAATAATGTCCAACACTTCTGATAACAAAATTAACCCTGAAGTCACTAGACTTCTCCCACTATATCAGCACTCTGAAATATTCTGAGACAGAGCAAAAAGAGGCCAATCTAATAAGGGACAAAAAGCAAACTGGCAAATACAGATAAATAAGAGTGGAAATTCAGCACAGCCCCAGCCGAGGCTGGCTGACCACACAAAAAGCTGAATAGAACAACAAAATCAAGAGTGAACATTAGCAGAGAAACTTAGCTTGAGCTGACTGGAACAGAGCTGAGAACCAAGACCTGACAAGCAGAAGGAATCACCAGCACCAGAGTAGGGCGTCGGCTGTCTTAAATCCAATCTGAGATTCCTGAGGTCCAATCGTCATCCTCATTATCAGGTGGAAGATCTCTCATGATTAAATCAGCCTCACTACCTCCTGTTACCACCAGAGGGAGCCTGGAAGGAGAACTTAATGAACTCACAACAGTACCCCCCCTTGAGGAGGGGTCACCGAACCTTCATCCACGCCACCAGGCCGATCAGGATGGGCCCGGTGAAAAGCACGAACCAATCTATTGGCATGAATATCAGAGGCAGAGACCCAAGAATTATCCTCCTGGCCATAACCCTTCCATTTGACCAAATACTGGAGTCTCCGTCTAACCAAACGAGAATCCAATATTTTCTCTACCTCATATTTCACATTGCCTTCAACCAACACAGGGTCTTTTTGGGACAAAACAGCTCCTGCACCAATCTCAGAAGCATCTACCTCCACCTGAAATGGAAGTGAGACATCAGGTTGCCGTAAAACCGGAGCTGAAGTAAATCTCCGCTTAAGCTCCTGAAATGCTGAGACAGCCTCAGGAGACCAATTCAGCACATTAGCGCCCTTCTTGGTCAGATCAGTCAGTGTTTTGACAATACCAGAAAAATTACCTATAAATTTATGATAGAAATTAACAAAACCCAAAAACTTCTGGAGGGCCTTCAAAGAAGTAGGCTGAACCCAATCATAAATGGCCTGTACCTTGGCTAGGTCCATTTCAACAGTCGATGGAGACAAAATAAATCCCAAAAATGAAATCCTCTGTACACCAAAGAGGCATTTCGATCCCTTAACAAACAGGGAATTCTCCCTCAAAATCCGGAACACAGTCCGGACGTGTTCCACATGAGAATCCCAATCACTAGAAAAGATCAAAATATCATCCAGATAGATGATCAAAAACTTATCTACAGAGTCACGGAAAATATCATTCATAAAGGACTGGAAGACAGAAGGGGCATTAGTGAGCCCAAAAGGCATCACCGGGTACTCAAAATGTCCCTCCGGAGTATTAAACGCCGTCTTCCATTCATCCCCGTGCTTGATGCGAATAAGATTTTACGCCCCCCTGAGGTCAAGCTTAGTAAACCAGCAGGCACTCTTAACTCTGGAGAATAAATCAGACATCAGAGGTAACGGGTACTGATATTTAACCGTCATCTTGTTAAGGGAACGATAATCAATACACGGTCTTAATGAACCATCTTTCTCGGCCAAAAAAAAAAAAAAACAGCACCTAAAGGTGACGAGGATGGTCTAATATGACCCTTCTCCAACGACTCCTTAATATAGGATCGCATAGCATCATGTTCGGGTACTGATAAGTTGAAAAGCCGACTCTTGGGAAATTTACACCCAGGCATCAACTCAATTGCACAGTCATAACTCCTATGAGGAGGCAAAGAAGCAGACTTACTCTCACTAAATACATCAGAAAAATCGGCCAGATAATCAGGAATATCATGAGAATGAGGAGAGGTGGAGAAAACAGGAGCGTCCCTAAGAACACACTGACAACCCCAACTCACCACAGACCCAGATTTCCAATCCAAAACTGGATTATGAGTTTGCAACCAGGGAAAACCCAGAACAATAGTATCATGCAAATTATGCAGCACCAAAAATTTACAATTTTCTTGGTGGTCTGGGGTAACACGCTTTATCACCTGGGTCCAAAACTGAGGTTTATTCTCCGCCAAAGGAGCAGCATCAATACCCCTCAAAGGAATAGGCGTCCGCAGAGGCGTCATGGAAAAACCACAACGTTTAGCACAGTCCAAATCCATCAGATTCAACGCTGCTCCTGAATCCAAAAAAGCTTTAGTGGAAAACATGGATAAGGAGCAGATCAGAGTAATTGCAAAAAAGAACTTAGGTTGTACACTGGCCACAGTAAATGTGTGTGCAAAACGTTTCTCTCGTTTAGGGCAGACAGAAATAGTTTGAGAGGCATCTCCACAGAAAAAACACAGCTTATTACGCCTTCTAAACTCCTGACGTTGCGCCCTAGACAAAACCCCATCACATTGCATAGGTTCAGACGTTTATTCAAAAGGTGGCAGCGCCTCCCGTGTAGTTTTACGTTCATGTAAACGCCGATCAACTTGAAAGGCTAATGACATGGAATCATCCAGACCAGAGGGAACAGGAAATCCCACCATAACATCTTTTACGGTCTCTGATAAACTATCATTCCATGTAGTAAGGACCACCCACTTTCGGAATTTTTGACAGTATAACTCTGCAGAATCCTGACCCTGGTTTAATGCCAACAGAGTTCTCTCAGCTTGATCAACAGCATTAGGTTCATCATACAACAAACCTAAGGCTTGAAAAAATGCATCCACATTAGTCAGAATAGGATTTTCAGGTGTCAGAGAAAAAGCCCAATCCTGGGGATCGCCGCGCAACAAGGAGATGACAATTTTAACCTGCTGCGCAGAGCTCCCCGATGAGTTAGGCTTCAAGGCAAGAAATAATTTACAATTATTCTCAAAATTCAGAAATTTAGACCGATCCCCAGAAAACACATCAGGAATAGGGATCTTAGATTCAGCAGCATGTGACTGAATGAGGTAGATGGAAATTCCCTGCACTTCAGCAGCAAGTTGCTCCACACGATCAGACAATTGCTTAATCTCCATTAGGGGGAAATAAAAAATCCTCCTACGGCCCCAGACAAAAAGAGGAAAAAATATATATATAAAAAAAATTCTGACACTTTTTTTTTTAACAACTTTTTCCTGCTTTTGAGTACCCTAGAATCTGCGGTATGGCTGGTGATTCTGTTATGAATGGGTCACCGAGGAGGAAAAAACCTAAACATGCTAAGCCCAGAAAAACCAGAGAGGTTAGTAACTATGCAGATTGCAGATCCCTGATCCTAACCACACAACTAGCAGCAGCCGTGGAGCGTACCTACGATGAACCTAGACGCCTCGTCACGGCCGGAGGACTAAATAAGCCTAAAGCAAGAAAAGGGGCAAACTAATAGCCCCAGAGCAGACCCCAAAGGAATAGACAGCCCCCACACATGTATTGACGGTGAAACAAGATGAAAACACAAACACAGGCAGGAAAATAGGCTGAGCAAACGATGGGGCCCAAACTAACTAGAAAGGAGAGGAAAGGAAAGTCACTGTCTGGAATCTGCCCAAAACCCTACAAAATAACGTCCAACACTTCTGATAACAAAATTAACCCTGAAGTCACTAGACTTCTCCCACTATATCAGCACTCTGAAATATTCTGAGACAGAGCAAAAAGAGGCCAATCTAATAAGGGACAAAAAGCAAATTGGCAAATACAGGTAAATAAGAGTGGACCGCACAAAAAACTGAATAGAACAACAAAATCAAGAGTGAATATTAGCAGAGAAACTTAGCTTGAGCTGACTGGAACAGAGCTGAGATCCAAGACCTGACAAGCAGAAGGAATCACCAGCACCAGAGTAGGGCGTCGGCTGTTTTAAATCCAATCAGAGATTCCTGAGGTCCAATCGTCATCCTCATTATCAGGTGGAAGATCTCTACTGATTAAATCAGCCTCACTACCTCCTGTTACCACCAGAGGGAGCCTGGAAGGAGAACTCAATGAACTCACAACAGTCTTAGCATTGGTGGAGCAGTGGGGGGGCGCATGGACTACACTTGTGCCTCTGTGCAACCTAGGGTTTCAATACCCTAGGGTGGACAGGGCTAAGTCCGGCATCACGTCCCACGGTGCGGGAGAGGATACGTGGAGGGACACTCGCACGTGCTCGCCCGTTGTTGGTTTGGGGAGATCGGACCCTTTCAATAGGGTCCGTCGCCCGTATCTCACCTCTGTGGTCTGGCAATATCCCACGTTGTGGGAGAGGATACGTGGAGGGACAATCACACATGCTCGCCCGTTGTTGGTTTGGGGAGATCGAATACTTTCAATAGGGACCATGGCCCCGGTCACATCTTCATAGGGGGAAAAAAAAATAAGTCTGGAAACAGACCGACGTGTGCCTCCAACAGACACTAAGCAATAGCACTGGTTTCCGCCCGCAATCGGGGCGAGGGTGTATACGGCGGCGGAGGAGGAGCTAACCTCTTTTTTTTCACTTAGTGTCAGCCTCCAGGCAGCAGTAGCATACACCCACAGTACCTGTGTCCCCCAATGAGGCGAATGATAAAAACACAGTATAACAAACGTATAAAAATACTCTGTTGTAAAGAAGTAACAGTAAACAGCAAGTGCTAGTAAAAAGATGATAAAAAACAGGGTATTTGACGTTTGGTAGAGAGACTTAGTATACATTTTTTTGCAAAAAATGTATCAACCAAATACCCTGTTTTTTATCATCATCTTTTTACTAGTACTTGCTGTTTACTGTTACTTCTTTACAACAGTGTTTTTTATAAGTTTGTTTTACTGTGTTTTTCTGTGTTTCAGTTTTTTGGTGGTGTGAACACTGTCCTACAGACTTGTTCACTGTGTGCATGGCCCATGTGTTTGTATTTAAGTATAGATCCAGGCAGAATAACCATAATACAAGATAAGAAAAAGAACAACATACGACCTATTAACTTAAAAGATTAATTTTCTTATAACGATCTCATATGAACAACCAGGGTTACAACTATACAAATCTTAAGAATGTGTGTTAGGGTTTGCGGATCGCACTAAATATAAATATAAGAATGTGTGACCACAACCCGGAGTCCACCGTGTAGAGATGGTAAACTGCTGCTAACTAAACACCAGCGAGATAACCGCTGACCCGGTGTGTACAGAAGCGCACTCTGTTACTGCACAGAGCCGCTGAGACCAACGCCAGAGCCTGTTAACTTCACAGGGCTCGGCAGGGTAGGCGCTAGTACAGAGACACAGAACTCTGCACTAAGGACGCGGGAAGAGTCCCTCTAGTCTCACTAGCGGTCGACACCGCTACTGCGATGCCGGGACTAGCTAGGATAAACCGCTCAAAGGCATGCAGTGGCTTACTGGCAGACGCCACTAACCAGCCAAAGCTTAAGGCTGGAAAGCGCACTAACTGCGCACTGCGCCGCATTGACGGGCGCTGCGGACCAAACGGTACAGTGGTGCCTCGTGCTCGGTGGCACACACTGGCACTAATAGGTGCACAGAGCTGGGAGCACTGCAGCGCTAGGCAGTGCACTCCTCGGTGCTGATTCAAAACCCTAACCCTATAAACAAACACAACCAGAGGAAGGGAGTCATAATGAGTCAGTCAGCGGTTCACACGCATCCATCAACACACACACAACTAGCCATTTGAGTCTATATTAGCGCATGGCCGAGCAGTGACCTTCTGGGACCTTCCTCGCGGTCCAATCGGAACAGGCACGGGACCTGAGCATGTGACCCCTGAGCTCCAATGAGAGGTTGAGCCACGGTATGCTCAGTGGAGCGAAAGAGGGACTTAGTGCCAGGAGCCGCTCGCCGCTGGCTAGTGCAGGCTACTATAGCTGAACTAGGGATGATGGCAGCAGCAACCAACCCGACAGCACTAGCCTGAGCAATGCGCCAGGACCGACACCTTTGCTGAGCAGGCTCCTCTGCGGCCGGGACTGAATGGGAGACCGCAGAAGGCAAGGCTCGGGATTCCTCCTGGGCAGAGGGAGAAACTCGACACCTAAGAGTGTGCTTCCATGAAAAAGAAAATCATGTTATTTAGCAAGCAGAATCATGGAGCTTTTCTTTCCTTGGAGCAAAGCTTTAGTTGCTCAGTGTTTGTAGTTTTGCTCATTTACAGCAACCATGTACTCTTTTGGACCTGATCAATAATCAGTTTGCGTTGACAAGCCTTTGATTACTCTCGGATCAATAATCAGTACATACACAGCACCTACTTGGATAGCACTACAGGATGCTCCATTGAATAAATGCTAGAAGGGCAAGGCATATTTTTCTCTGCAGCCGGTAACGGTGATTGAGATATGGGAGATGAAGCCAAACTGTTCGCTTCATCCTCAGTACAGTTCAGTCTTTCTTCGCTGCTAGCATCTCCATGACACAGCTGGTAGTCTATATTTTCCTTCACTTTGTATCTGGTAGCTTTCCAATGCCTATCTCCCACTGCCAGACATTGGGGAGACCTGTGTGATGAATCAACCAACAAAGACGAAGCATTGGAAGCAGTCTCTTCATCATCTGGATTGTAAGAGAGATTTTCTAAAATGGAGTCAGGCGTCACAGGGGCTGCGTAGCTCTCACCACAATGAGTAGCAGCTTTGGAAAGCATTGCATTGTGAGAAGGTTTTCTATGTAGCGTTGGATCCAAAGTCAATACCTAAAAAGAGGCACACAGAACATGATTTCAGCCTTTTGCCCAGACCATCCAGATTCTTTGATGATTATTTCTAAACCATATTTTTCACAATTTATAGTGTAATACATAAAGGGAACATATTGCTATGACAGTACCATCTTGCTTCACTAAGCATGCACATACAGAGGTTAGGGGACTGTCGGAAAGCCCTTATAGCTGACATTTACCATCACTTACAAATCATTAAATTGAACCTGCAGATATACGGTTAACCTACAGGTTAATAGAAATCTAAGGCCCCCTTAACATGTCCTGTTGATTTCTGGACTGGAAAAACCAGTACTGGTGAAATTCATGGTCCTTGTCTGTGTGCCATCCATGTGTCCATATGCTGTCAGTGTGACACGTATGGAATGAAATGCAGCATAGAAATTAAAGAGTTTTTTGCATTAAAGATGTTCAAAGATAGACAAATCGATAGAAATGAAGAATATAGATAGACAGATAGATCAATAGATAGAAATATGTCAGTGTGATTTATCAGTGCTTTGTGTGCTAATAAGACGGTCCCCTGTTGTGAGTTCATTTTCCCCTTCATTACTGAGGCCCGAGGAACTCCCTCTTCTGGTAAAGAAAGGTAGTGAGCCTGATTATCAAACACCTGAGGCTGATGATGATGACTGGCTGAGTGGAGTTACTGACTGGATATAAGGCTGCCGACGCCCTTCTGCCCTGCGGGTGATTTCTCTGTGGGATCCTTGGAGACCAGTCTGAATTCCTGCTCCTCTAAAGCTAAGTTTGCTGCTCGGCCTTTTGCATTGGTGCTTTGACTTTGTTTTGCTTTGTTTTTCTGGATTTCTGCCATTCCCTGCTGGGGTGTGCTGAATTCCTTTAACTCTGTCTCCTGAAAATACCTGAGTGCTGATTTAGTTTTTGAAGCCTAGCTGCTTCAGGGCCTTTTTCATATCAGCTTGTTGGCTTTTGTCTTTGATAGGGTTTTGGCAGATTGCAGACAGCAGCCTTCCTGTCCTTTCCTATCTAGGTAGTTTTGGGCCCCGTCTTTGCTCAGTCTATCTTTCTGTCTGTGTTAGTGTTTTCATCTTGCTTCACCGTCATTATATGTTGGGGGCTGCCTATTGCTTTGGGGGTCTGCTCTGGGGCAGTTTAGATTTCCCCTTTCTTTCTTTAGGCCTATTTAATTCTCCGGCTGTGATCGAGGGGTCTAGGGCATCGTAGGAACCCCCCACGGCTACTGCTAGTTGTGTTGATAGGTTCAGGGGTCTGCAATCTGATAGTTGCCAACTTCTCTGGTTTTCTGGACTTAGCTTGTATTTCTGCTTTTGCCTCCTACGGTGACTCATTCATAACAGTCCCCCATAATTTTCCTAACCAGATGAGGGAAAGCCAACAGCTGGGGAATTGTGTTAATATTCTGGGAAAGGGCCAATAGCCATAAAGGCTCTTAGACTATTAATATCAGCTCACAGCTGTTTGTTTATCCTTTACTGGTTATTATAGGGGAGACCCCCCCAAAAAAATGACGTGGTGTCCTCCCTTTATTAACTGACCAGCAAAGGCTGTGGAGGCTATGGAGACAGATGCATAGTCTAGGATGGGGCCATGGATATTGGCAGTTTCCCAGACTAAGAATAACAGCCCTGCATAGCCTTTGCTGGTTAGCAAATATAGAGGGGACCCCACGTCATTTTTTTTTGAGGGGGGTCTCCCTTAACCAGTAAAGGCTAAGGAAACAGCTGTGAGCTTATATTAACAGCCTGGGTGGTAGTTTCTTGGGAGTGCTCCTTGAAATAAAAAGACTGGTGACAGATGCACTTTTATCCTATACATCCTATACATCACAAAACCTACACAGATTCTCTGCCATGCTTGACGCTAACTTTTTTTCCCCTTAAATTCACCAGAGAAAAAAAACATCAAAAAAGTATTTTGTAACACCTTTAGATTGGAGGATAAATTGTTGGCTTGTAGACTAATAAATGTCATTACAGACGTGATAAACTTTTTAGTACCCGTATGTTAAATTTACTGAATATTAATGAATGAAATTCAGACATTGCTTCTGAATTGTAGTTCAACAGAAATAAAAAACCTAATGAAAATGACCTGGACAACAAAAAGAATTGTACGCTTAACTTAATATTTTGTTGCGCAACCTTTGAGGCAATCACTGAAAACAAATGATTTTTGTAACTAGGGCTGTCGAGTTGGAAGCCAAACCACCAATTCCAACTTCAACTCAGACCCTACAGCACTGCCTCACTATTGAGCATGTACATAAAGTGCAGCACAGATTCATCTCAACTAAAAGCTGAGATCCTGAGATCAGGAATTGATCAGACATTTATAGGACATTTTATAAAACGTTCCCAAATTATTATAAAATATTTACAGCACACACTGCACTGAACTACTGAACCCAATTATTATATATTTTATGAGTTGGAGTCGGTCCATTTTATACCAACTCCACAACATGAACAACGACTTCATTTTCACAGCCCTGTCTGTAACTCTCAATGAGACTTCTGCAGTTCTCCATGGGTATTTTATCCCACTCCTCTTCAGAAAATTGCACCACCCGTCTTAGATGTAAAGGGTGCCTTCTCTAGACTGCATGTTTCAGTTCCTTCCATGTTCAATACGATTTAGATTAGGGTTCGTACAAGGCCACTTCATAATAGTCACATGCTTGGCTCTTAGCAATTTTTGGATGTTTTTAGCTGTGTTTTGGGTCATTATTCTGTTGAAAAACCCAAGTCCTGTGACTCTGACCAAGCTTGTCATGGAGCAGCACATTTGGGTTCGGAATAACTTGGACCCAAATGTATTTCACACTAGGTACATGTTTTTTTTCTTTGTAAGCTTCATTTTTGCATCTTTGAACATAAAGCTGAAGTGACTTGCTAAAAATCTCCAATTTTGTCACATCTGTCCAAAGGACATTCTCCCAGAAGATTTGAGGCTTGTCAATATGCATTTTGTAAAATTCCAGCCTTGCTTTTTTATGATTTGCTTTCAACAGTGGTTTCCTCCTCGGCCATCTTCCATGAAGTCCACTTTGGCCAAGGCAGTGACGGATGATGAAATCTAACACTGATGTACTTTGACTTTGGAGGTCACCTCTAATCTCTTTGGACGTTGTTCTGGGCTCTTTGGCTATTATTAGTATTATCCATTTCTTCAATTTGTCATCAATTTTCTTCTTGCAGCTATGTCCACTAGGGTTGGCTACAGTCACATAGACCTTAAACTTCTGAATATGTGCAACTGTAGTAACAGGAACATCGAGCTGTTTGGGGATGGTCTTATGGCCTATACCTTTGTCTATAATTTTCTTCCTAATCTCCTGAGACAACATTCCCCTTAGCTTTCACTGGTGCATGTTCAGCGTAGTACACACCATGATACCAAACAGCACAGTGACTACTTTTCACCCCTTAAATAGGCAGTCTGCTTGATTACAAGTTTGTAGATGCCCACTGGAAACAGCTTATTTTATGTCTCTATATTCAAATTATTTTCAATCTCTTTTAGGGATACCATAATTTTTGGTCAGGTCATTTTAATTTTTTTTTTTCTTTTACATTTTTATTTTGAAACATAATTCAAAAGCAATGTCCGATTGTTGTCATTAGTTGATAGTCAGTAAATTTAAATTGAAAATTACTCGTCACCATTGTGTTTTTTTTCTTACCTGAACAGAAGGGTACCAACAATTTTCTTCTCGTCTGTAAAATTCAATTCAAAACGTACTGAAGGTGTTTTTTTTTTTTTTTTCAAATTTCAAGCAAGTTATTTTTTTTTTCTTCTTTTGCCGAAATTGGTAAAAATAACATGTACTTGCAGCTGTTTTGACTAGGAATTAAATAAAAAGCCCATGCCACAGTCTGTTAGGCCGGGAACAGACATGCGAGAAACACGGCGTAGTCTCGCATGTTAAAACCCGGCACTGCCGCCGGCACCCAGGAGCGGAGCGTGCAGCCGCATAGCAATACATGCAGCCGCACACTCCTCTCCCGACAACAGTGCTGGGTATTAACATGCGAGACTCGGCAGTGTTTTTCGCATGTGTGATCCCGGCCTTACATAAGGCATCAAACATACCGTTGTTTGGTTCGGTAAAAGCACTATGAGCGAAACTCAATGAGCCCAATTATAGTCAATAGGGTCTGTATGGCGCAAGTGATCCATCATAAAACAGAACCGGCACTGCCGTTGTTTTTGTTGTTACACTTCTATGAGGGAACAGAATTGAGTGATGCAGATATTTTATCGGAGCTGAGATAGAAAATCCACCATTGGTTAGTATATATTGCCCTTATCACTCCTTTGTACAGAAAAAACTTGTTCTGAACTTCAGCATCACAATCATTCAGACTCACCTAAAGTTGAACAGAATGGCCTTAATATTTTACTATACACATAGTTGTTTGTGAATGTGTCTTTTACCTCTGGAGGATGAGTGTGCTCAGAAGGAGACACAGGTTCCCAGCCTGAAAATTGTTCACGCTCTCTTTGTTTCTGGTGATAGATATCTGTTAAAGAGGGAATCCTCACTTCCTCAGGCTTAAACATAAAAAAACAACAAAGAACAGTATTGACACACAGTAGAAAACATGACATGCTGTCATCAACTTTATGTATTTTCTTCTAATGTAACCAAAAGAACACAATGATCAAATGAACCTTCATAAATGTATATACTTGAAAAAAGCTATCCGTGCTTACACAAAGCTTAAAACCTTCTAAAAGAAATTGAAAAGCACACAAAAAAATACTCCACATCCTTAGGATACAAGACAGAGAACCTAAATCATGATGTGAGTCCTTCCACTAGCTACCTGCTTCAGGGAGGGGATGCAAAAGAAGAAATTCTAGGTGAGCCATCTTCTTGATTGCACATAGTGAGCACTAGCACTTAGCTTTCACGCCCCACAGACTAACCCCAATCTACAAATTTCAACTGCGTCACCTAATATCTTTGCTTCCACCATACAGCCCGAACTCCTTTGGATCCCATGGCACTGTTTGGAGCTTTGGAGCCCAATCAGAAAGTCCTTTTTATATATGTACAACTGTCTCTCCTCAAACTTTACCTATCTTTCTAAAGGTGAGACCACAGTGTGGCTGGTCACACTGCAGAATGTCCACCTCAACTAATGTCCACATGATTATGAAAGAAAATCATGTGGACATTGGCCTCCATGGGCGGGTAAAGTTTAAGCCTGATAGTCAGCAACACAATATAGTTTAACACTAAATTGGATTGGAAACAGACTGTAAAAATAAGTCTACAAGATAATAATTCTCCTCCAGGTACTAAGAAACAAACTAATGACCCAATGGAATCATCATCCCACAGTTGTGGGGAAAGGATTTCTCACAGATTCCACCAAGTGAAGAAGGCAGTCTCCAACAAGTCCTCTGGTCAGGAATATCAGATCAGTCCTGACACTTAACACCACCACTGATCAGTAATTGATAGATAGGCCATAATTAGTTAAGTCCCAGTGCCTTTCATGCACATACTGATCATTAGATGATGTCAAATATGACCCCCTAGAGACATTGGACAAATGTCAGCTGATCCCATCAACATCAGCGGTTTTATATGATGGTCTAATGTGTATGGGGGAGCCATCCTACGTGTCGAACAGAGGTTTTCTCATAGACAACACAGGAGAGCTCGGTTGAGGGAGCACTCCTGTGTATGGGAGTGTTGGCTAAGATGGTTTGGCCGACAACCATCTACTGTGTATAGCCAGCTTAACCCTAGGTCCTCGTAATTTTTACAAAGGGAATTTACCATGTGATTACTTAATAAATATTTGGGCTTTTATAATAAAATGATCTTTTTTTTCTCTCCACTTATTCTTTCCATTGAGGTTTCGCTTAAAACAATGCAAAAGGACTTTAACATTTGTAAGCCTGTAATTCACCACGTTGTCTGCTTAAAAACCTACAGAATACACTTCATATAGTTAGGTCCATATATATTTGGACAGAGACAACATTTTTCTAATTTTGGTTCTAGACATTACCACAATGAATTTTAAACAAAACAGTTCAGATGCAGTTGAAGTTCAGACTTTCAGCTTTCATTTGAGGGTATCTGGACAGGTGTGGGCAATCCCTTCGTTATGTCATTCTCAATTAAGCACATAAAAGGCCTGGAGTTGATTTGAGGTGTGGTGCTTGCATTTGGAAGGTTTTGCTGTGAAGGAAACAAGCGGTCAAAGGAGCTCTCCATGCAGGTGAAACAAGCCATCCTTAAGCTGCAAAAACAGAAAAAAACCATCCGACAAATTGCTACAACATTAGGAGTGGCAAAATCTACAGTTTGATACATCCTGAGAAAGAAAGCACTGGTGAACTCATCAATGCAAAAAGACCTGGGCGCCCACGGAAGACAACAGTGGTGGATGATCGCAGAATAATCTCCATGGTGAAGAGAAACCCCTTAACGACAGCCAACCAAGTGAACAACACTCTCCAGGAGGTAGGCGTATCAATATGCAAATCTACCATAAAGAGAAGACTGCATGAAAGTAAATACAGAGGGTTCACTGCATGGTGCAAGCCACTCATAAGCATCAAGAATCAAAAGGCTAGACTGGACTTTGCTAAAAAACATCTATAAAAGTTCTGGAAGAACATTCTTTGGACAGATGAAACCAAGATCAACCTCTACCAGAATGATGGAAAGAGAAAAGTATGGCAGAGGCGTGGTACAGCTCATGATCCAAAGCATACCACATCATCTGTAAAACACGGCGGAGGCAGTGTGATGGCTTGGGCATGCATGGCTGCCAGTGGCACTGGGTCATTAGTGTTTATTGATGATGTGACACAGGACAGAAGCAGCAGAATGAATTCTGAGGTATTCAGAGCCATACTGTGTGCTCAGATCCCGCCAAATGCAGCCAAACTGATTGGTTGTCGTTTCATACTACAGATAGACAATGACCCAAAACATAAAGCCAAAGCAACCCAGGAGTTTATTAAAGCAAAGAAGTGGAATATTCTTGAATGGCCAAGTCAGTCATCTGATCTCAACCCCATTGAGCATGCATTTCACTTGTTAAAGACTAAACTTCAGACAGAAAAGCCCACAAACAAACAGCAACTGAAAACCACCGCAGTGAAGGCCTGGCAGAGCATCAAAAAGGAGGAAACACAGCGTCTGGTGATGTCCACGAGTTCAAGACTTCAGGCAGTCATTGCCAACAAAGGGTTTTCAACCAAGTACTAGAAATGAACATTTTATTTACAATTATTTAATCTGTCCAATTACTTTTGGTCCCTTTAAAAACAGGGTGGCACATGTTAAGGAGCTGAAACTCCTAAACCCTTCATCCAATTTTAATAAGGATACCCTCAAATGAAAGCTGAAAGTCTGAACTTCAACTGCATCTGAATTGTTTTGTTTAAAATTCATTGTGGTAATGTCTAAAACCAAAATTAGAAAAATGTTGTCTCTGTCCAAATATATATGGACCTAACTGTAGCTTAAAAACACACCGAACCATAATATATAGAATGCATACGTCTTTGGGAGAAAAAAGTTTTGATAATCCAGTTTCAAAGTTCTCAGGTAAAGGATGGTACATCTCCTTTTCATCCATCATCCAGTATGTAAAGCCTACAAAGATAACAAACAACACATATACAATCTGATGGTTTAATTAATTTTTAGCCTAAGACAACAGAACAAGTGACATATTTACCAGATCCACCTGAACATAAAGAATTTGCACTTTCTGTCCGATTGTTGAGGTAAAATGTATTTGATGAACCATCTGTGTAGTCACGCTGAAATTCAGAGAAAGGAAAGAAAATGTGTATAATTCACCCCTTATCCAGTGCTTTTTTTTGGGGGGGATATTGGGTTAAGAACTTACCGGCAGGTAGCTAACTACCTGCCTGTTCTGCCCTGTGTTCTATCTCAGATGACAATTCTCTGGCTTCATTTGACTTCAAATCAGCAGAGCAGCTTTTTCACTTCCAGTCTGCCATGTGGACGGGGCGTGACTGCCAATGTCATGCTGATTGACAGCAGCAGGGAGCTGACTGTCACTCAGCATGACGTCGGCAGCTATGCCCTGTCAACAGTGCTGAGGGGAGTAGAAGAAGCTGCTCAGTCGACGTGACACCACCAGAAACAGGATAATTGCAGACGGTACCCGTCCGTAACCGCTCTGAGCTGGGACAGATAATTGCAGGGAAGAACATGCATATAGTTAGCAACTAACCCTGCGGGTACGCTCTTAGGCTGGTTTCACATTAGCGCTTTTGTGCGCAGCGCATCGGGCGCACCAGTGCGCATGCGCACTGCGCACCTATATTTTACATGATGTGCGCATGGTCTTGCGCATATTTGCGCTTTCGTGCGCATGCGTTTTTTTGTCTTTTGCGCCAGGCGCGTCAGACGCAACATGTTGCATTTTTGGTTCCGCCCTGTCTCGTTAAAACAACGCATGCGCACGGAATGCGCACGGAATGCGCAAAAACACCACATTGGAGCCTATGGGAGCGCAATACTTGCGCATGGTCTTGCGTTTTTATGCGCATGCGTTTTTTACATAAACATGACTGAAATTTGGTCTAGACAGTAAAAAAAAAAAATTGAACCAAGGTGATAAAATGGTGTGGGCACTGGGATTCCACAATACTTTAAGGATTGCTCACTAGTGGACACACAGCACAAGCTGCACCAATGTAAGTATGAAAAACCTAATGTCTGGCTGAAATTTCAATACATTTCTATGTACTTATGTCTCTTTTTTTTTTTATTGCAGCATGTCTTCATCTGGTGAAGAATATGTCCCCGGGACAGGGCAAGAGGCAGAAGAAGTGAGTACTATGCTTCCGTATGGATTTGAAAAAATAAACACATGTGATTAATTTTTTTGGTTTAATTTTCAGAGCTCATCCTCCATCACGCCACCACCACCGGAGGAACGGCAGGAGCAGCAAGGCCAAGTGCGGGCGGGTAGACGTGATGTAAGTACAGACGGACTGTTTTTTTTTTTTTTTTACTTATTTTCTAGTCTGGTTTTTTTTTTTTTTTTTTTTTTTTGGTATTTTTTAATTTTATTTTTTTTAAATTTTCATGGTTGTTTTTTTCGATGTTTGTTGTTTTTTTCCATTTATTTCCATTTAAAACAAATAATTTTTTCATGGATTGTTTATCAATATCTAGGGCTCAAAGTGTGTATGTGTGTGTGTGTGTTTGTGTGTGTGTGTGTGTATGTTTGTTTGTTTGGGTATATGGGCACGGGACTATGGGATGGAGGATATATATGATGGGTATATGGGCATGGGATAGAGGATATGTATGATGGTATATGGGCACGGGACTATGGGATGGCGAACATGTATCATGTGTATATGGGCACAGGCATATGAGATGGCGAATATGTATGATGGGTATATGGGCACAGGACTATGGGATGGAGGATATGTATGATGGAATATGGGCACGGGACTATGGGATGGAGGATATATATGATGGGTATATGGGCATGGGATGGAGGATATGTATGATGGTATATGGGCACGGGACTATGGGATGGCGAATATGTATGATGGGTATATGGGCACAGGCATATGGGATGGCGAATATGTATGATGGGTATATGGGCACAGGACTATGGGATGGAGGATATGTATGATGGAATATGGGCACGGGACTATGGGATGGAGGATAATTTTAAATTTATATAACTAACCACAGTTAGTTACTATGCCCGGGCAGCGCCGGGCTCTTCAGCTAGTTATCGATATTTTTTTTTTTTTAAATCTTTCAAAGATTAATGTTTGTCTTTCTTTTCTAGGCTCCACAGCGGGAGGAGGACCTCGCCCTGGACAACGACGAGCTCATCCGTCTAGTCCAGGAGCGAGTCCCGTTGTGGGACACCCGTCACCAACTGCACTCGGACAACGTGGTGATCCGGCGGCTCTGGAACGAGGTGGCCGCATCGCTGATGGATGGCTGGGACAATGCCTCTCCCCGGGTCCGCAAGGATTTTCGTAAGTATTTAAATGCAGTGTGATGCAGCAGTGATCTTGGCCGGGATCACCCAACTGTGTGTGATGCTATTAACTCCATGGAGTTTCTATCATCACACACAGTTGGATGATCACAGCCTCCAGTGCATAGTCTTACTTTTTTTCTTTTTTTTTTTTTTTCCATCACAGTGAACAAAGTCAGAACCCGTTGGCGCTCGATGAAGGACCGCTTCAACAGGGATATCCGTCAGGAGAATAAGGTTCGCAGTGGTGCTGCGGCAAGGACCGGCACGAAGTACCGATACCATCGTGCCTTGGCATTTTTAAGACCGGTCCTTGCCTCCCGAACGTAAGTATTTTCTAGTTGTATTGTGTTTTATTCTGTGCTTTTCTATTCCACAGGAGTTGGCGATTGTTAATTTATGGTAGTAATTTCTTTCTTTTCTTTTCACAGCACCTGGAGCAGCACCCTGCAACCTGGTCCCGAAGCGGTCCTTCATCAAGCTGCCCCGGACCCCTCCCAGCCATCCATCAGCGAGGAAGCACCTTGCAGGTCTGCACCACAGTCATCTGGAGACCAGGAAGCTGGTCGCTCAGGTGTTCCCCTGTCCCAGGTCTCTGCCACTGGTTTTGCGGGCACTTCCCGCCAGCAGCGGCAGAGGACCTTGGACAGGCCTCTCATGCCCGAGTTCGTTGAATTGAGCTCGGTCTTTCAGAGTAGCCTCAAGGCACTCTCCGATAGACTTGAGAGTGGTTTCCTCCTTTTGGACCAACGCTACAAGTCTATCGAGGGTCGCCTTGAGCGCCTGGAAGTCGACCTCGCCAGACCAGCGCATCATTTTTATACCCAAATAGCTCGGGACACGGCGGAACACCTTACCCCTGACCTCCAGTTGACTGTCATGCAGGCCTGCAACAATGCTTTTATGCAGGCTATGCAGCAGAGTAGGATTATGCAGCAGTCAGTGGTGGCATTTCCACCGGTGCCACCACTGACTCGTTTTACAGCATTACCTACTTCTGCTGCATATCACTGCACAGCCACCACACTTCCAAGCCTCGCCGGACACCAATATACCGCCCCAAGTCCGAGTGCAGCTGGACACTTACCCGCCAACACCATGCCAAGCGCTGCTCCTGCCTGGCCCACCACTGCTGCCGCCACCACCACTGGATGGCCCGTCGTCACCACCCCTGCCTTGAGCGCCGCAACCACCACCACCAGCGGGAGGACCACCCCGGTATGGACCGCCACAGCCACCACGCCTGCATGGACCGCCACCACCACCACCACCACCTCGGAGCAGCATCAGCTGGGGGACCCGCATTCAATATTTACGGCCCCTGCCAGGACATCCACCACCTCCAGCATGCCACAGCTGGAACAAGATCCTGGCAGGCGGTCAACAAGTGCCAGGCGGTCCCCCAGCTCCAGCCAGTCCCCAGCCTCCAGGCGTTCCAGAGGCTCAAGGCAGTCCAGAGGCTCAAGGCGGTCCAGAGGCTCAAGGCGGTCCCCGGGGTCTAGCCAGTCCTCAGGCTCAAGCGAGGACAGCAGGAAGACGACGGGCCACCGTCCTAAAAAAACAAAGAGGAGGACTCTTACCCTCCCTCCTCCCTCACCTCCCACTTCACAACTTTCCTTGCCTCAGCTCCCTTCCCCCACTTCTTTGGTTCCTCCTTCCCCTAGAACCCCTTACTCCACCCAAAGCCGTTCCTCATCCCTCCACACCCCCCAGTTTCCAGCAACTAAAAAATAATTTAAATAAATGTTATATTTTTTTTTCAAAATAATGTTTGGTTATTGTGTCTTTCGCCGCCTGCACACACTGCGCCCTACACTATGGTTTGTTTTTCTTTACTTTATACCGGATGGTCAGCCATCCAACTCTGAAAGGGATACTATATTTCTTTTTTTTTTTTTTATATATATATATATATATATATATATATATATATATATATATATATAAATAAAACAAAAATGAAATATAGTATCCCTTTCAGAGTTGGATGGCTGACCATCCGGTAGAAAGTAAAGAAAGGGAAACCACCAAAAAAAACAAAAAATTTATATATATATATATATATATAAATATATATAAATATATATATAAATATATATATATATATATATATATATATATATATTTATATTTATATATATATATAAATATATAAATATATAAATATATATATATATATATATAAATATATATATATATATATATATATATAAATATATATATATATATATATATAAATATATAAATATATATATATATATATATATATATAAATATATATATATATATATATATATATATATATATATATATATTTATATATATATATATTTATATATATATATATATACAGTGCCTACAAGTAGTATTCAACCCCTTGCAGATTTAGCAGGTTTACACATTCGGAATTAACTTGGCATTGTGACATTTGGACTGTAGATCAGCCTGGAAGTGTGAAATGCACTGTAGCAAAAAAGAATGTTATTTCTTTGTTTAATTTTTTTTTAAATTGTGAAAAGTTTATTCAGAGGGTCATTTATTATTCAACCCCTCAAACCACCAGAGTTCTGTTTGGTTCCCCTAAAGTATTAAGAAGTATTTCAGGCACAAAGAACAATGAGCTTCACATGTTTGGATTAATTATCTCTTTTTCCAGTCTTTTCTGACTATTTAAGACCCTCCCCAAACTTGTGAACAGCACTCATACATGGTCAACATGGGAAAGACAAAGGAGCATTCCAAGGCCATCAGAGACAAGATCGTGGAGGGTCACAAGGCTGGCAAGGGGTACAAAACCCTTTCCAAGGAGTTGGGCCTACCTGTCTCCACTGTTGGGAGCATCATCCGGAAGTGGAAGGCTTATGGAACTACTGTTAGCCTTCCACGGCCTGGACAGCCTTTGAAAGTTTCCTCCCGTGCCAAGGCCAGGCTTGTCCGAAGAGTCAAGGCTAACCCAAGGACAACAAGGAAGGAGCTCCGGGAAGATCTCATGGCAGTGGGGACATTGGTTTCAGTCAATACCATAAGTAACGTACTCTACCGCAATGGTCTCCGTTCCAGACGAGCCCGTAAGGTACCTTTACTTTCAAAGCGTCATGTCAAGGCTCGTCTACAGTTTGCTCATGATCACTTGGAGGACTCTGAGACAGACTGGTTCAAGGTTCTCTGGTCTGATGAGACCAAGATCGAGATCTTTGGTGCCAACCACACACGTGACGTTTGGAGACTGGATGGCACTGCATACGACCCCAAGAATACCATCCCTACAGTCAAGCATGGTGGTGGCAGCATCATGCTGTGGGGCTGTTTCTCAGCCAAGGGGCCTGGCCATCTGGTCCGCATCCATGGGAAGATGGATAGCACGGCCTACCTGGAGATTTTGGCCAAGAACCTCCGCTCCTCCATCAAGGATCTTAAGATGGGTCGTCATTTCATCTTCCAACAAGACAACGACCCAAAGCACACAGCCAAGAAAACCAAGGCCTGGTTCAAGAGGCAAAAAATCAAGGTGTTGGAGTGGCCTAGTCAGTCTCCTGACCTTAACCCAATTGAAAACTTGTGGAAGGAGCTCAAGATTAAAGTCCACATGAGACACCCAAAGAACCTAGATAACTTGGAGAAGATCTGCATGGATGAGTGGGCCAAGATAACTCCAGAGACCTGTGCCGGCCTGATCAAGTCTTATAAAAGACGATTATTAGCTGTAATTGCAAACAAGGGTTATTCCACAAAATATTAAACCTAGGGGTTGAATAATAATTGACCCACACTTGTATGTTTAAAATTTATTAAAATTTAACTGAGCAACATAACTTTTTGGTTTGTAAGATTTATGCATCTGTTAATAAATCCTGCTCTTGTGTGAAGTTTGAAGGCTCTAACTTATTTGCATCTTATCAAACCTGCTAAATCTGCAGGGGGTTGAATACTACTTGTAGGCACTGTATATATATATATATTTATATATATATATATATATATATATATATAGCGGCCGAACTTTGACATGGATGAGCCTGCTGCCAACCCTTTGCCAGATTTTACTCAGCACCCTCTTCGGTCCTCAGTCGAAGTTGCCCAAATGAGGGACCAATTTGCGGACTACTTTTTATCCGATGTTGGTCGTGTAGCATGGCAGGATCAAATGGTTTAATAGTTTTGTTGTTTGTTAAAAATAAAATACATGTTTTTTTATACCTGTACCCAGTGTACTGTGTCTTAATAAACTCCACTACTCATCTGCCCAGGTTAAATTGAAGAAAGGGAAACCACCATAAAAAAAAATATATATATATATATATATATATATATATATATATATTATAATATATATATATATATATATATATATATATATTATAATATATATATATATATATATATATATATATATATATATATATATATATATATATATTATAATATATATATATATATATATATATATATATATATATATATATATATATTATAATATATAATATATTATAATATATATATATATATATTATAATATATATATATATATATATATATATATATATATTATAAAATATATATATATATTATAATATATATATATATATATATATATATATATATATATATATTATAATATATATATATAATATATATATATATATATATTATAATATATATATATATATTATAATATATATATATATATATATATATATATATTATAATATATATATATATATATATAATATATATATATATATATATATTATAATATATATATATATATATATATATATATTATAATATATATATATATATATATATATATATATATATATATATATATATATATATTATAATATATATATATATATATATATATATATATATATATATTTTTTTATGGTGGTTTCCCTTTCTTCAATTTAACCTGGGCAGATGAGTAGTGGAGTTTATTAAGACACAGTACACTGGGTACAGGTATAAAAAAACATGTATTTTATTTTTAACAAACAACAAAACTATTAAACCATTTGATCCTGCCATGCTACACGACCAACATCGGATAAAAAGTAGTCCGCAAATTGGTCCCTCATTTGGGCAACTTCGACTGAGGACCGAAGAGGGTGCTGAGTAAAATCTGGCAAAGGGTTGGCAGCAGGCTCATCCATGTCAAAGTTCGGCCGCTCCTTTGCCATAACAAAATTGTGGAGAACCACGCATGCCTTCACGACCTCATCAACTGTTTCCATTTTGAGATTGATGGCGGTGCTGAGAATTCGCCATCTGGCCACTAGAATGCCAAAGGCGCACTCTACAGTCCTGCGAGCCCTCGTAAGCCTGTAGTTGAAAATTTTCTTGCGGTGGTCCAAGTCACGGCTGGAGTACGGCTTCAGCAGGTTTGGGCACATCTGAAATGCCTCATCCCCAACCACTACAAATGGCAGTGGTGGAGTTTGGGTTTGGGGAAGAGGCCGTGCCAGTGGAAAATTGAAATGGTTGCCGTACAACCTCCAGCCCATATCAGAGTTCTTAAAAGTCTGTGAATCGTTGCCCCGTCCGAATGCCCCTATGTCCACCGCCACAAACCGGCAGTCTGCATCCGCAATGGCCATTAGGACTGTGGAAAAGTACTTCTTGTAGTTGTAGTACTCGGAGCCACTTCTTGCGGGTTTTGTGATGCGGATGTGCTTCCCGTCCACCGCTCCTAGGCAGTTCGGGAAATTGCAGACTGCCCAGAATTTCTCCGATATTTGAAGCCACTTTTCGGCAGTGGGCAATGGCAGAAACTCCGGACACAGAACATCCCACAGAGCCCTGCAGGTGTCGGCAACAATCCCAGATAAAGTTGAGATTCCCAGCCGGTACTGGAAATGCAGGGATGAAAGACTCTCTCCAGTTGCCAGGAACCTGCCAAACATAAAAAGAAAAAATAATTATATTTCTGTCTTGGGTATTACTAAAAACACTGAAAATAAAAAAGTACATGGCCTAACTATTTTGCATGTTTTTTTAATACAACATAGCAAAAAAACATTTTATAAAGGCTTGGGATTAGTACATGCCAGAAGAAAAACCATTATGCAAAAAAGCAATTTCACAAAAATAATGTTAAAAATCAATAGCCAAAAAAAACCTAATTTTTTGGACCAAAAAAAAAAAAAAATAAAAAGCCAAAAAAATTATGCAAACATAACAACATACATACCGTAAGGTGACAAGGAGCCTTTCTTCGGGAGGAATGGCACGCCGGAGCTGAGTGTCCCGTCTCCGGATGTTTCCTTCAACCATACCCAGCTAGTCAAGGAAGCTTTCCTGGGACATCCGTGTATAGTCAGCAAATTTCTCCGGGTTTTCCTGTAGCTCGCTGTACAGCGTGTGATATGCTCCACGGCTTGGCCGGAGTTCGATGATTGGATGTCTCCAAAACCTACGCCGCTGCCGTCTCTGCTGTCTCTCCCTCTCCCTTTCTTGCTGGCAACAAAAGACATACGCCTGAGACAGCGCAATGTCAAGATCCAGCTTGAAGCGGAAATTATCCAGACGCAAGTCCATCTTGACACCGGAAACAGCAGCAAAATCTGATGAATTCAGCAGTACAGGGTCTATAAAACATTCCAATGAAACACGCCCACTGGTGACCCATTGGTGGTCAAAGATTTTGCTATTGTGAAATGTCACACCTAAAAACGCATGCGCATAAAAAACGCAACCGCATGCAAAAACGCATGTAAAACGCAAGTAACACTGCGTTATTTTGACGCATCAGCGTGCGCATGAAGAAAAAAAAACGCACATTTGTTTTGCGTTTTTCTTTGCGTTTTTTATGCGCACGATGCGCTGCGCAAAAAAACGCTAATGTGAAACTAGCCTTAGCCCCACGGGCAAAAAAACTCAAAGTCCTGAATAACTTCTTTAAAATTTGCCATGGTCTAAAGGGCCTGTCACACTAAGCGATATCGCTAGCAATATCGCTATAACATCACTGGTTTTTGTGACGGTATAGCGATATTGCTAGCGATATCGCTATGTCTGATACTTACCTCCGACCGCTCTCCCGCTGGTTATCACTGATCGCGCGAGAACGTCCTGGACTGTTTCTCGTCGTCAGCTTCCTGCTGGGTTTCCTGTGGAGAGACGAGCGACGACGCGGGCGGGAGGACGTCAGGATCGCCTAGTGTGACAGGTAAGTAGCGACCCCCAACCCCTGCCATGTCGCTGGTGAGATCTGCCTGTGTGGCAGCTCACTAGCGACCACTTAGCGATGCACCAGCGATCCTGACCGCGTCATATCGCTGGTCGGGATCGCTGGTACATCGCTAAGTGTGACAGTACCTTAAGGCTCAATTGATACATCATTATTATGAATGAGTATTCCTAGACAGCACTCTAAAGTGCCTGCCGATCACCCAACGAATGTGCAAACACTCATTCATCGGATTAAATTATCTTTTCGGCTGTGCAAAAGACCATTGTTCATTCTTATCAGCACATTATCCTGGACTCGCACTACTGAGAAGAATAGCGGCCTACGTGTACCGAATTATACATCCATTACAGATCATTCAGTTGTGTATGCCTGTTTAAACAGGCTACTAAATGACTGCTGATTAGCAAGCATCTGATTGGCGGTTGTTAAGTGCCACAGGTCGACCTGCGGAAATGCACATTAATCCTAAAGCTTCAGGACTCATGATGAGATTTAAATATGTTTGCTTTTCTTTAAATTGGTGTCAGCAAAAGTATATTAACAGTATTTAGACAAACCCAATTAATCACTTACTGAATATAACAAGTGATTTCATGAATAACTTACATCTTGTTCAGAAGGAGACTGTAGCTCAGCTGAATGAGCCGGAATCTGGTCCATATTGGTAGACTTTTTACTATGCGTGCTTTTGATCTTCTGAGCCCAAGTTGTCAGTGATCTATTAGTACAAAATAAATGCCAGCAATGGTGAAAACTGTGAAAGAAAATTATAATTGCATAATTCCAAACATCAGTAAAATGAAGCAACAAATAAAAATATATAGATAGATATACAGATAGACAAAAAGAATACAGCAGCACATGTGCATGAATCTAGGCCATGTGAAAACACAGAAACACATTAAAACCATTCAATTTGGATAATAGTCCTCAAAAATATTTTTTAAAACTTACTGTAAGATGAAAATGAAGATTCTTAGTGGACAAATTGGCCAATTCATGTAAGCCCATCAATCACGGCAAGGTGACCTCCCCTGATGGGTCCCTGCTCTAACGTACGTAAGCCACTTCTAGGCCACCAGCCTACAATTTTGGACAAACATGTCACTACCGGGCTAAGCCTACTATTTATGGGCAGGTAGAGCCGATTGTGGCCACCTGCAAGGTCATTGGGAGGGGTGCAAGATCAGACTGGAGGCAGCTAGCATCCAGCAACTAAATAGAGACAAAAAAAAGAACCGACCAGCACCTCCTAATGTGAACACATGCAAGCTGCAAAACTGCACAATATAGACCAAAAGAATACAGCAGCACATGTGCATGAATCTAGGCCATGTGAAAACACAGAAACACATTAAAACCATTCAATTTGGATAATAATCCTCAAAAATACTTTTACCAACATTTTTTTTTTAAACTTACAGTAAGATGAAAATGCTCAAATTGGCCAATTCATGTAAGCCCATCAACCACGGCAAGGTGACCTCCCCTGATGGGTCCCTGCTCTACCGTACATAAGCCACTTCTGGGCTAAGCCTACAATTTATGGGCAGGTAGGGCAAGTTTAGTTGCTGGATGCTAGCTGCCTCCAGTCTGATCTTACACCCCTCCCGTTGACCTTGCAGATGGCCGCAATCAGCTCTACCTGCCCATAAATTGTAGGCTTAGTCAGGTAGTGACATGTTTGTCCAAAATTGTAGGCTGGTGGCCCAGAAGTGGCTTATGTACGGTAGAGCAGGGACCCATCAGGGGAGGTCACCTTGCCGTGGTTGATGGGCTTACATGAATGGGCCAATTTGTGCACTAAGAACCTTCATTTTCATCTTACTGCAAGTTTTAAAAAAATTTTTTTGAAAAAAATATTTTTGAGAATTATTATCCAAATTGAATGGTTTTAATGTGTTTCTGTGTTTTCACATGGCCTAGATTCATGCACATGTGCTGCTGTATTCTTTTTGTCTATATTGTGCAGTTTTGCAGCTTGCACGTATTTCACATTAGGAGGTGCTGCTCGGTTCTTTTTTTTCTCTCTAGATATGTAGATAGATATATATAGATATATAAATGATGAAAAACAACTTTAGAAATAGTCTAGATTGCAGGAAGTAGAACCTATAAAGGATCATCACAGGAAACTGCATGCACTATCTGTCCTCAGACTATGACGACCAATATAGGAGGAATATACCTACAGGTCAGCGCTCTTGTTAGCCACAGCAATATGTTTGACTAATAGCAGTGATCAAAGAATAGGTTGGGAACAAAAGTCTTATAGTTACGAGTCCGGTGTATTCACGAGAAGGGAGCGTTCTCGGCCTAATCCCAGTAATTTATAGTTCGCTGTGTACACTGATACATCAGCATCAAGCCATAAATCCCCAATGATAGGGGGAGGACAGCGTTCTTCTCATAAATATACCAGACTAATGAACTACATGCACGGTGTATTCTACGATAGCATATTATATGATAATAGTATTATGCTACACCTACTTAAGGCAGATCTGCTTTAACCCCTTCCTGACATGAGACGTACTATCCCGTCCACGGTACCCGGGCCCGTATGACCGGGGACGGGATAGTACGTCTACCGCGATCAGCGGCGCCCACGTGGTGAGCGCCGCTGATCGCGGCCGGGTGTCAGCTGATTATCACAGCTGACACCCGGCACTACGTGTCAGGGGCGGTCACGGACCGCCCCCGACACGTTAACCCCTTGCACACCGCGATCAAACATGATCGCGGTGTACCGGGGGTTAAAGGGAAGCATCGGCAGGGAGGGGGCTCCCTCCGTGCTTCCCTGAGCCCCCCACGGCAGCGCAATGTGCAGCGCTGCTGCAGGGGGCTCCTTTCCTCCAGACCCCCGAATCCAAGATGGCGACGGGGGCCTTCGGGGGCCTGGGGAAGCTGGCTTCCTCAGTGCCTGCAAAGCGCAGGCATGAGGAAGCCTTGTGCACTGCCTGTGACAGATTGCTGATCTGTCACAGTGATCTGTGATGTGACAGATCAGCGATCTGTCACAGGACAGTGATGTCCCACCTGGGACTATGTAATAAAGTAAAAAAAAAATTAAAAAAAAGTGTAAAAATAAATTTAAAAAAATCGCCAAATAAATTAGTAAAAAAAAAATAAAATATTCCCCAATAAATTCATTTTTTGAAAATAATAAAAAAAAAAAACAATAAAAGTACACATATTAGGTATCGCCGCGTCCGTAACAACCTGCCCTATAAAACTGTCCCATTAGTTAACCCCTTTAGCGAACCCCTTAAAAAATAAAAATAAAAAACGAAGCAAAAAATAATGATTTATTATCATACCGCCAAACAAAAAGTGCAATAACGCGCGATCAAAAAGACGCATATAAATATCCAAGGTACCGCTGAAAACGTCATCTTGTCCCGCAAAAAACAAGCCGCCACACAGCATCATCAGCGAAAAAATAAAAAAGTTATAACTCGCAGAATAAAGCGATGCAAAAATAATTATTTTTTATATAAAATAGTTTTCATTGCATAAAACCGACAAAAACATAAAAAAACGACCTAAATGAGGTATCGCTGTAACCGTACTGACCCGAAGAATAAAACCGCTTTATCAATTTTACCGCACGCGGAACGGTGTAAACGCACCCCCCCCAAAAGAAATTCATGAAACGCTGGTTTTTGTTCATTCTGCGTCCCAAAAATCGGAATAAAAAGCGATCAAAAAATTTCACGTGCCCGAAAATGGTACCAATAAAAACGTCAACTCGTCCCGCAAAAAATAAGACCTCACATGACTCGGTGGGTCAAAATAAGGAAAAATTATAGCTCTCAATATGTGGTGATGCAAAAACTATTTTTACAATAAAAAGCGTCTTTTAGCGTGCGACAGCCGCCAAACATAAAAACCGCCATAAATAGTAAATCAAACCCCCCGTTATCACCCCCTTAGTTAGGGAAAAATAATAAAATAAAAAAAATGTATTTCCATTTTTCCATTAGGGTTAGGGCTAGGGTTAGGGCTAGGGGTGTGTTGGGGTAGGGTTGGGGTAGGGTTAGGGCTAGGGTTAGGGCTAGGGCTAGGGTTAGGGCTAGGGTTAGGGCTAGGGTTTAGGGCTAGGGTTAGGGCTAGGGTTAGGGGCGTGTTGGGGTTCGGGTTGGAGTTAGAATTGGGGGTTTCCACTGTTTGGGCACATCAGGGGCTCTCCAAATGCAACATGGCGTCTGATCTCAATTCCAGCCAATTCTGAGTTGAAAAAGTCAAATGGTGCTCCTTCCCTTCCAAGCTCTGCTATGAGCCCAAACAGTGTTTTACCCCCACATGTAGGGTAGCAGCCTACTCAGGACAAATTGCAAAACAATTTTTGGGGTCCAATTTCTCCTGTTACCCTTAGGAAAATAAAAAATTGGGGGCAAAAATATCATTTTTGTGGAAAAAAATGATTTTTTTATTTTCACATCCGAGTGTTATAAACTTCTGTGAAGCACTTGGGGGTTCAAAGTGCTCACCACACATCTAGATAAGTTCTGTGGGGGGTCTAGTGTCCAAAATGGGGTCACTTGTGGGGAGTTTCAATAGTTTAGGTACATCAGGGGCTCTCCAAACGCACATGACACTCGCAGACCATTCCATCAAAGTCTGCATTCCAAAACGTCACTGCTTCCCTTCCGAGCCCCGACGTGTGCCCATACAGTAGTTTTCTCCCACATATGGGGTGTCAGCGTACTCAGGACAAATTGGACAACAACTTTTGGGGTCCAATTTCTCCTGGTACCCTTGGGAAAATAAAAAAATGGTGACTAAAAGATCATGTTTGTGGAAAAAATACGAATTTTTTATTTTCACGCCCGGGCGTTGTAAACTTCTGTGAAGCACTGGGGGGTCAAAGTGCTCACCTCACATATAGATAAGTTCCTTAGGGGGTCTAGTTTACAAAATGGTGTCATTTGTGGGGGGTTTCCACTGTTTAGGTACATTAGGGGCTCTCCAAAGGCAACATGACACCCGCAGACCATTCCATCAAAGTCTGCATTCCAAAACGTCACTACTTCCCTTCCGAGCCCCGACGTGTGCCCATACAGTAGTTTTCTCCCACATATGGGGTAGCAGCGTACTCAGGACAAATTGGACAACAACTTTTGGGGTCCAATTTCTCCTGGTACCCTTGGGAAAATAAAAAAATGGTGACTAAAAGATCATGTTTGTGGAAAAAATACGAATTTTTTATTTTCACGCCCGGGCGTTGTAAACTTCTGTGAAGCACTGGGGGGGTCAAAGTGCTCACCACACATCTAGATAAGTTCCTTGGCGGGTCTAGTTTACAAAATGGTGTCATTTGTGGGGGGTTTCCACTGTTTAGGTACATTAGGGGCTCTCCAAAGGCAACATGACACCCGCAGACCATTCCATCAAAGTCTGCATTCCAAAACGTCACTACTTCCCTTCCGAGCCCCGACGTGTGCCCATACAGTAGTTTTCTCCCACATATGGGGTATCAGCATACTCAGGACAAATTGGACAACAACTTTTGGGGTCCAATTTCTCCTGGTACCCTTGGGAAAATAAAAAAATGGTGACTAAAAGATCATGTTTGTGGAAAAAATACGAATTTTTTATTTTCACGCCCGGGCGTTGTAAACTTCTGTGAAGCACTGGGGGGGTCAAAGTGCTCACCACACATCTAGATAAGTTCCTTAGGGGGTCTAGTTTCCAAAATGGTGTCATTTGTGGGGGGGTTCAACTGTTTTGGTACATCAGGAGTTTTCCAAACGCGACATGGTGTCCGATCTCAATTCCAGCCAAAAACGTCAAATGGCGCTGCTTCCCTTCCGAGCTCTGCCATGCGCCCAAATAGTGGTTTACCCCCACATGTGGGGTATCAGCGTACTCAGGACAAATTGCACAATAACTTTTAGGGTCCTGTTACCCTTGGAAAAATAAGAATTGAGGGTGAAAAGATCATTTTTGTGGAAAAAATATGATTTTTTAATTGTATGGCTTTATGTTATAAACTTCTGTGAAGCCCATGGGGGTTCAAAGTTCTCACCACACATCTAGATAAGTTCCTTAGGGGGCCTAGTTTCCAAAATGGTGTCATTTGTGGGGGGTTTCCACTGTTTTGGTACATCAGGGGTTTTCCAAACGCGACATGGTGTCCGATCTCAATTCCAGCCAAAAACGTCAAATGGCGCTGCTTCCCTTCCGAGCTCTGCCATGCGCCCAAATAGTGGTTTACCCCCACATGTGGGGTATCAGCGTACTCAGGACAAATTGCACAATAACTTTTAGGGTCCTGTTACCCTTGGAAAAATAAGAATTGAGGGTGAAAAGATCATTTTTGTTGAAAAAATATGATTTTTTAATTGTATGGCTTTATGTTATAAACTTCTGTGAAGCCCATGGGGGTTCAAAGTTCTCACCACACATCTAGATAAGTTCCTTAGGGGGTCTATTTTCCAAAATGGTGTCATTTGTGGGGGGTTTCCACTGTTTTGGTACATCAGGGGTTTTCCAAACGCGACATGGTGTCCGATCTCAATTCCAGCCAAAAACGTCAAATGGCGCTGCTTCCCTTCCGAGCTCTGCCATGCGCCCAAATAGTGGTTTACCCCCACATGTGGGGTATCAGCGTACTCAGGACAAATTGCACAATAACTTTTAGGGTCCTGCTACCCTTGGGAAAATAAAAATTGGGGTGAAATGATCATTTTTGTGGAAAAAATATGATTTTTTTAATTGTACCGCTGTACGTTATAAACTTCTGTAAAGCCCTTGTGGGTTCAAAGTTCTCACCACATATCTAGATAAGTTCCTTGGGGGGTCTAGTTTCCAAAATGGGGTCACTTGTAGGGGGTTTCCACTGTTTAGGTACATCAGGGACTCTCCAAACGTGACATGGCGTCCAATCTGAATTCCAGCCAATTTTGCATTGAAAAAGTCAAACGGCGCTCCTTCCATTCTGAGCTCTGCCATGCGCCGAAACAGTCGTTCCCCCCCACATATCAGGTATCTGCATACTCAGGACAAATTGCACAATAACTTTTGCAGTTCAATTTCTCCTGTTACCCTTGGTAAAATAAAAAAAATTGAACCTGAAGTATTTTTTTTATGAAAAAAAGTTAGATGTTCATTTTTTTTTAAATATTCAAAAAAATTCCTGTGACGCACCTAAAGGGTTAATAAACTTCTTGAATGTGGTTTTGAGCACCTTAAGGGGTGCAGTTTTTAGAATGGTGTCACTTTTGGGTATTTTCTATCATATAGACCCCTCAAAGTGGCTTCAAATGTGATGTGGTCCTAAAAATAAAATGGTGTTGTAAAAATGAGAAATCGCTGGTCAACTTTTAACCCTTATAACTTCCTAACAAAAAAAAATTTTGGTTCCAAAATTGTGCTGATGTAAAGTAAACATGTGGGAAATGTTAGTTATCAAGTTTTTTGTGTGCCGTATCTCTGTGATTTAAGGGCATAAAAATTCAAAGTTGGAAAATTGCGAAATTTTCAAAATTTTCGCCAAATTTCCGTTTTTCTCACAAATAAACGCAAGTTATTTGAACAAAATGTTACCACAAACATGAAGTACAATATGTCACGAGAAAACAATGTCAGAATCACCGGTATCCATGGAAGCGTTCGAGAGTTATGACCTCATAAAGGTACAGTGGTCAGAATTGTAAAAATTGGCCCGGTCATGAACGTGCAAACCACCCTTGGGGGTGAAGGGGTTAAGCAACACATATTAATACATTCCTACATATCACTACAACTACTTCCAGCACAAGCAAAAAAATATATAATAATATGCCTGCACCTGTATTTTCATGGACAGAATAGCTATCCCATGGCCTCTATACTCTCATCTCTGGTATAGGGGGGATCACATGCAATTACTCCAAAGGAGACATCTAATGTTTCTAGATGTATCCTATTGTGGATATGTCACTGTGGATATGACACTGTGAACAAGCTTTCTCACAAGCATTATTTATTTATGTGCCTACCTTCCAATGTTCATACAAAGTGCCTTGTTGACAGGGTCGCAAACATAGTGTATCCGAAAGCATTTAACATTTGCACAATTTTCTTATAGACAAGTTAATGAAAACAGGGGTATTTGCACCACATACCTGCTTGGCTGATTACTGCTGCAGGCAGTACTTTTATCACAGCTTAAATGAGATTGTGAATGCCCTGATAAATGCCCCTCGGAGGATTTCAGATGCCACCTCGTACTAGGTAGCTGCTTAAAGGATACCTTGCTTTCTGCAGGCACGTACTTTAAATCATGCGGGCTTCTAGACTCAGTCCTGCATTCTTGTAAAGTCTGTTTTGTAGGCAGTCTTGTCTCCCTTGAGGTATATTGACTGCAGCTGCTTAAACAAGCGTTTGGCTCAGAGGCAGAATGTGTCCCATAGCCGCTGCTGACGGATGTGTTCTCCATAAAATGCTCCTGTGTAATAAAAGCTCTTTGATGAATATCAAGTTCTCTAAACAGATGCAGTGGGTTGCTTGTTTTCTTCCCCCTTTCTTCATGTTGTGTATGTTGTTGCTCATCCTGAGGTTTTAAAGAATGAGTGTCGTATGTCACAGGTAAAACGGCATTGCTAGCTCCATAACTCCAAGGAGAGATGCCTCCTTGTAAATGGGCCAAGTTCTTTATGTCATCTCGAATGAGCTGAAAATGGAGAGTAATCAGTAAAAAAAAATATTACTAAGATTTCATAAAGAAATAGCACAAAAACAGAGTCGTTCTGGGTAATGCCAAAAAAATACAATGTGTTGCAAATCTTCACTTTCTTGCATATCAGCCATAATGCGAAACAAGCTGCAAAGCTTAAAGAATGTAAGCCGCTACAGGGATGACATGTCAAGCATGAGATCACTGAAGCAGAAACATTAACCTTTGCGTATTGACGCTAACATTATATAAATAGGCACAAAAAAATAGAGAAACAGACCAAACAGGATTTAAGAAAAAAATATTAGAAAAAAACAAACACATAAAGAAACAGATGTTACTCCTTTAAGATAAGCTATAGTGAAGATAACTGAACATATTCCATGAGAATAGCTGGAAGCATGCCAACTCATGCATTATGAAAACTAAACATATCTGCATTGTGCCAACATTATAAAAATGTTAAACTTTCAATCTCTGATTTGGCAGCCCACTCTATATCCAAATGCCAGACAGTATTTAAGACCCGATATACTGACGTATCTGGCATGGTTACATCACTAGTTCACCTGTTTGTAGGATGCTATGGTGTATGCAATGCAGTCATGAAATCACCATGGATATAATTGGATATCATGAAGTCACTATGGATAGTATTTGGATATGATTAGTATATAGCATGTATGTAATCTAAATAGTAGTGATGGTTTGAATTAAAATAAGACAGTTAGGGTGATCAATGAGTGGAACATGCTGCCACATGAGGTGGTGAGTTCTCCTTCAGTGGAAGTCTTCAAACAGAAACTGGACAGACATCTGTCTGAGATGGTTTAGTGAATCCTGCATTGAGCAGGGGGTGGGACACAATGACCCTGGAGGTCCCTTCCAACTCTAACATTCTATGATAAGACACTGAAAAGTTACA
Source organism: Dendrobates tinctorius (assembly GCF_039654945.1). Taxonomy (NCBI): domain Eukaryota; kingdom Metazoa; phylum Chordata; class Amphibia; order Anura; family Dendrobatidae; genus Dendrobates; species Dendrobates tinctorius. Next base: position 9,219,834 of record NW_027361758.1, read on the forward strand.
GAATAATAGCTAAATTGTAGCCTTTTATAATTATAATTTGCAATTGTGTGATTAAATAATTAAAATAATAATAACAATAAAAAACTGCATACTCAAATCTCAGTCTGGCACTACCCTAACAGGTACCCTGCCCTTAACATTTAAAGGGGATGTGAAGTGACCTCTGATCAGCTGCAAATTGCTTCAAATTTTGGCCATGCTGAAGAAAACAACTCAATCAGAAGGTGACTGCTGCAGCCCTTATGGGGACACAAAAGCAAGTGTGAGTGATCGGCACCAGTCTGGGATGGGAGTAAAGAATTTTTTGAATTTTTTTTTAACTCACTCTGGGTCCACTGACAATAACTTTTAAAGTAGATAAAAAACCCCATTAGACTTCTCAGGACAGACTAAAGAATGTTTAAAAAGCAATTTAGTAAAAAGTATATCATATTTTGTTCATTGGTGTAATATTACAATTTACATTTTAGTTTGAGATGTTTGAGAAAAAGGTTTTCTGCCTCATGGCAATTGTATGTTTAAGTGTTGGAAAACACCAGCCCCATCCCTCTTATAGATGTAAAGTTAATACTCAAGATTTTATATTCACAATTCTAGATTTACAGGAAACTTGGATGTCCAATAACAAGAGCAATCTTAGACATAACAAAACTTCTTAATAGACACTTTAAAACACATTGCAAAAAATATAGTAACAAAGCTTCCGCCCTCACCTGTAGCTGATGGTTAAACTGCTCTTGTTGGGCATCTATGTGTTCTTGACACTGACGTTCAACAAGTTGAAACAACTGCAACCATCGAGCCTAGGAGAGAATTTACAAAACTGAAGACTATGTTTTCAAGGTAAGAATGAAAAAGTTTGCATTATTCAAGAATTTTGATAAAACAGATCTCTGAACAGACTGCTAATCATAACCTAATTTTAGCATGTAAGGATACCCTCAATACCAGGCAGTGAGCAAGAAAATATTTCTGCCCAATCGTTTGGAGAATATTTGAAAATTGTTTCATTACACCTAACACTGTGAATATAAGTGCACATCACATGCACTTATCTTAGGCCGGGGTCAGACTTGCGAGAAACTTGGACGAGTCTTGCACGTCAATACCCGTCACTGCCGCTGGCACTCGGATCGGAGCGTTCAGCTGCTCAGAAATACATGCAGCTGAACGCTCCAATCCGAGTGCCGGCGGCAGTGCCGGGTATTGATGTGCAAGACTCTTCCGAGTTTCTCGCAAGTCTGACCCTGGCCTAATAAAGAGACTTGCAACTTTGCATACATTAAAAGTACATGTGACTATAAGAGACTTTGCAATATATCTTTTCAGAGAATTCTGCTTATTTCTCTACCAGCCACTTATTTCTCACCTCGCTGCTGAACTTGTAATACACGCAGCACCATCTGGCTCAAGACAAGTCAGACTGCCAGTACAATGAGTTTTTAGGCTACACATTATACTCTAAGGAAAAGGGAGGAAGTGAGGGGCATTATCAGAAAACAAGCAGAGGGAGACACAGAAAGATCGTGCTGTGCTTTCTAACCAGTCTATTACTTCCCTTCAAATTTGGATTAACATTACTGCTGTGCAATTTCCTCCATGCTGCTACTCTGTGTGCTAAGAAAAAAAAAGCAGTAATCCATCATTTTGCAGGATTGTGTATTGGAGAGATGACATCAGCTAGCTTCATCCTACCAGCTCACAGTAAAATGCAAATTATAGACAGAGCCTGCAAAGGGGAAAGCTGAAAGTGCAAAGCATATCAAGGCCAAAGATAGTGAACACATGTAGGACAGCTTATGCTGACAAGCTATTTCAAATTACAGTTACCTTTTAATTGCGAGTGACAACATAAATATCAGATATGCCATAACTTAGTTTGAGAGAAATAGTGATCCTTGACTCCGCAATAGCAGTGTGAGAAAGCCTAAAATGTCTAATAAGAGAGGACTGGTATAGGTTGCCATTGCTCTAATATACTTTATTCTTTACTTTTCCTCTTATAAAACAAGCAAGTCTCCACTTAAAGTGAATCTGTCACCAAGTTTTTCTCACCTAATCTGAGAGCAGCATAATGTAGAGACAGAGACCCGGATGCCAGCGACGTATCACTTACTGGACTGATAAGCAGAGTTTTGATAAAATCACTGTTTTATCAGAAAGAGATTATCATTAGAGGAATAGTAAACCTGCTTCTAGGTAGTCAAGCATGTTCAATAACTTTGTAGAGCCCCTCCCCCACCACTGATTGACAGCTTTCTTTCCATGTACAATGTACAAAGAAAGCTGCCAATCTGTGGTGTGGGAGGGGCTGGACAGAGCTCAGCATCCAGAGAATGGCTAGATCCACAGCAGATTACAATAGTGATTTTATCAACAGCAAGCCCCTACATTATGCTGACCTGTAAAAACAGGCCAAGAAACCTCCTTCTCCTGATAGGTAAAGATCCACCTATGAGACATTTAAAGGTCAACCTAAAAAATTGAAGTATTAATATACCTCACAACTTTTTTGGGCTTCTAGATCAGTCTGACCAGCGATGCACAGATTTTGTGAAAAAGACGTCTGTAAGTCATTGCACTGGAAAGAATTTTCGGGCAGATTTCCTTCTTTGCTTGATTCGCATCTAGACTCCAAGACAGAACAAAAGAAATACCGTATAACACTAGAATAATCATAAGATTTTCCTAAAATAAAGTAGGCTTCAGATGGTGAATAAAATGGCTTAGCCCATATGTGCAAGGAGGAGAAGAGGGATTTCTCTTTTTCCTCCTGCAAGCACAGGCTGGGATGTTATTTACGCTTCAGTGGGCTTGACAAAAGTGTTAGAATGGTTAACAGCGGTCCTGGATGAGTCCTGTTACGGTTTTAAAAATACAGCGATTAGTGATAACACAGGAATCATTGAAAATGGTGTTAGAAGGCGGTTAAAGCACTCCTACCTAAAACCTTGTAGAGGTAAATCCTGCCGTCAGGTTCCTTTTAACCCCTTAACGACCTATGATAAACAATCTATTTATACAATTGCCTTGTAATATTTTCATTTCCTGTTCTGTCCAGATGTCACCATATCCCAGAATTCCAAGCGGAGGAAGTTCACCGACTGCCATATTGGGACACCCAAGTGATGAGTGTCTCAATATGAAAACTGCTGCTGGTACCAACCTATTGTGCGGTACCACCAGCGGAACACCGTCGCACCACACACACACACACACACACACACACACACTCTATACGCCGTATGCACCACACACACACACACACACACACTATTGTTGTATTTCACTGACTGTTTTTAAACAATATTTTACCTCAGAAAATGTATCCTCTGCGATCTCCTGCTGTAATGTTAGTATTGTCTTTTGCTTCCTCCACTGCCCAGGAGCTGTGGTATGTTCTGTACATGGTCAGACACAGGAGTGAGAGAGACACAGCACAAGGGTGAGACAGCTCAAACGGGACAGCACATGAGGGGAGAACACAGCACAGGAAGGAGAGAGACAGCAGACAAGGGGGATAGCACATGGGGTAGACAGGTCAAACAGCAGACAAGGGGGATAGCACATGGGGTAGACAGGTCAAAGAAGAGAGAACAAACGGGAGAAGGCAGCACATGGGGAAAGAGAGAGTGGATAGGTGGGTGAGCACATGGGGGGGGGGGGGGAGTGATTCTCAAAGCTGCAAAGCTTGCCCCATCGTGAAATTATCGCCCTCCCAATGCGATGGCATCGGGCCTCCATCTAGCATATATACTGTATAAACATATACAGTATATACTCGAGAATAAGCCCAGTTTTTCAACACATTTTTTTTTACTTATACTCGAGTCATTGTCCCAGAAGATGGAGGGGGAGCGGCAGCGGGTCACAGGAGGCAGGAGACAGCTGCTACGTCTAACTCCTGTGCCCGCTGCTAAAGAGAATAAATAGAAATGAATATTCACTGCGCTGGCAGTGAATATTTATTTCTCTGTAATAGCGCAAACAGAGTCAGCCACAGCTGCCGGCTTCCTGCAGCGGGTGATCACAGGTGCCTGCTACTTAAGTGAAGTGAATAGTCACCTCTCTCCATTCCCATAGGTGTGGAATGCAGTGACTATTCATTCCCTTAAAGGGAAGGTGCCATCCAAAAAAAATTTTTTCAGCAATTTAAAAAAATGTGAAGAATTAATATTTACATTTTCTTAAAAAATATCATTTGTTTTTAATTTTTGTAAAATCTGAAAAATTAATTTTTAAAAAATTTGGCATTTCCACTTGTTAACACTAGGGGGAGCAACTACTGAAATTTGGCACAAAAACCTAGTGTACAACTAGCTCACATTACTGCCTTGCAGTAATTATGGGCGGAATCTGCTGAAATGGGTGTGAAGTCACTCCTCTCCTCCCCTTCTGGGTGTTTGCTAAGAGAAAAGAGAGGATGACATTTAGGAACACAGTGAGCAGTCATTTTGATGGGGCCTGCAAAGTTACTGACTGTCTTTGCATGCAAAGTCTGGATCAGAACAGGCCATCAATCAGCAGAAATGTTTCCTGGATTTCTGTGGAGCAGACAAGCAGACGGTCCATCCATGTGTATAAACACAGCGCTCTATGTACAATCCCTGGCACCGAACAGGATCAGCACACTGATCTCCTGAAATACTCTGTGCTGCTGTCACTCTGCTCTTTCCACCATATATCAGGCCCCTGTCGCCTCGCTTTCACACATCGCCAGAACAGGATTTGAGGTGAGGAATGGGGTCTTCAGTCACCGAGGATGGCAGGCAGCAAGGATTCTGGGAGCAGGGTGACAACAGCACAGAGTATTTCAGGAGAGCAGTGTGCTGGTCCTTGGGGGGCACAGAGGGAGATATATGGTGGAGGAGCAGGGTGACAGCAGCACAGAGTATTTCAGGAGAGCAGTGTACTGGTCTATGAGGGGCACAGAGGGAGATATATGGTGGAGGAGCAGGGTGACAGCAGCACAGAGTATTTCAGGAGAGCAGTGTACTGGTCTATGGGAGGCACAGAGGGAGATATATGGTGGAGGAGCAGGGTGACAGCAGCACAGAGTATTTCAGGAGAGCAGTGTACTGGTCTATGTGAGGCACAGAGGGAGATATATGGTGAAGGAGCAGGGTGACAGCAGCACAGAGTATTTCAGGAGAGCAGTATCACACGGAATAGGATTAGCTACACAGCTCAGCAGTCAGTATCACATGGGATAGGATTAGATACACGGCTCAATATCAGTGTCACACTGGAGAGGATTAGATACACGGCTCAGCAGTCAGTATCACACAAGATAGGATTAGATACACGGCTCAGCAGACAGTATCACACAGGATAGGATTAGATACATGGCTCAGCAGTCAGTATCACACAGGATAGGATTAGATACATGGCTCAGCAGTCAGTATCACACAGGATAGGATTAGATACACGGCTCAGCAGACAGTATTACACAGGATAGGATTAGATATACACAGCTCAGCAGTCAGTATCACACAGGAGAGGATTAGATACACTGGTCAGCAGACAGAGTAGGGCCCGTCACACTAAGCGATATCACTAGCAATATCGCTATAACGTCACTGGTTTTGTGACGCAGCAGCGATATTGTTAGCGATATCACTATGTGTGATACTTACCTCCAACCGGCTCCTCCGCTGGTTATCGCTGATCGCGCGAGAACGGCCTGGGCCGTTTCTCGTCGTCAACTTCCTGCTGGGCTTCCTGCTGTGGCGACGAGCGACGGGAGGACGTCTTCATCGCCTCGTCTGACAGGTAAGTAGCAACCGCCGACCGCTGCTATGTCGCTGGTGAGATCTGCCTGTTTGGCAGCTCACTAGCGACCTCTTAGCGATGCACCAGCGATCCTGACCGAGTCATATCGTTGTCGGGATCGCTGGTGCATCGCTAAGTGTGACGGTACCTTATCACACAGGATAGGATTAGATATACGGCTCAGCACACAGTATCACACAGGAGAGGATTAGATACACGGCTCAGCAGTCAGTATCACACAGGAGAGGATTAGATGTCCAGCAGATTGCCAAGTGTTTTGAAACAGCAGGGAGCAGCTCCTCCTATGTTTTGCAAGAGCAGGGGCAGGAGCTGGTCTGGTGTTTTGGAAAGAGCAGCTCGGTCTCCAGGAGCTCGTCCTGTATCCCTCTCCTGCAGCTGGTATGTGCAGAGTGAACATCCACAGTACATCCACAGTACAATATCCGACATAACAGTGCTTGCAATAGAGTGTAAATGGAGCTAAAAGGAAAGCACTGGGCTCTAATAAGATGGCACCTGACCACACCTACAGCTGTGAATTGAGCTGCCCACAGAGGCGTGCCCAGTTCACTCCTGATGCAGCTGCAATGAAAGAGATAAGAGTCGGCTGCCGACCCTTGTGTCTTATTCCCAGGGACTGCCGTAAATGAGCATGGAAAGTGTCGCTCAGCAGCCAGAAAGGTACGATGGCAGCCCCCAGTGGCTGCATTAATACAGTAAAAAAAAAAAAAACATACACACCACCAGGGCCGGCCCGAGAGATTACGGCGCCCTAGGCGAAACTATTTTGTTGCGCCCCTACTATTCTTGGCAGTAGATGAAAACTTGGGATATAAATTTAGGAGCAAAATAAACCACAACAACGATTAATTAACTCTCTCCTAACTCTTTAATCTTCTGAGAAGTTGTATAGGACAAATATATACAAAGTAATCAATAACACAAAACAAAAACGACCATAGGTAATTAAAATTTTTGTTTCCTTGCCTTTTTTTTTTTTGAAAAGGATGACACTAAGTCACCGAGATTAATTTGTTTAGCAACTTCAGATTCTATCGAAATTGTTGAAAACCCAACCAACCTCTCTTGCGTCATGTTTGCCCTTAAATATGTTTTAATTAGCTTTAGTTTTGAGAAGCTTCTCTCTCCTGAGGCCACGGACACAGGCAGAGTCAAAAGAATTCTTAGAGCCACCACCAGGTTGGGGACACTTTCTTTCAAGTCAGATTTAAGCAAAAGTTCAAGAACGTCTTTTGGTGATGAATCTTCTGGAACACGTCTTGACATTGCCTGTAGTTCACCACATAGCTCTATGGCATCAATGTTTTATATGTACACTTTTCTTTCCATCCCTAAAACTTTTTGCCTTTTGAAAAGATTTTTTATAATTTTTTCTATTTTTTCTCTGGCGCCCCCTTTGGGTCGGCGCCCTAGGCGGCCGCCTAGTTCGCCTATACATTCGGGCCGCCCCTGCACACCACTGAGTCAAGCTTACGGGACAATATCCTTTTATACTATTTTCTTTTTTACATTAAATTATGAAAAAACACGGCACCTTCCCTTTAAGTAGCGGGGACATGTGACCTCATGGTGGCTGCTACTGGCACCAGAACAAGATGCTGCGAGGGAGCGCAGGTACGGTAAGTAGTAAGTAGAATGGTTTATTTTTTAATGCTGTTCTGATGGGGGCCATGCATACAAGGATAGGGATGAGGAGCCATGCATACCAGGATAGGGATGAGGTGGCCGTGCATACCAGGATGGGGATGAGGAACCATGCATACAAGGATAGGGATGAGGAGCCATGCATACAAGGATGGGGATGAGGAACCATGCATACAAGGATGGGGATGAGGAACCATGCATACAAGGATAGGGATGAGGAACCATGCACACAAGGATAGGGATGAGGAAACATGCATACCAGGATAGGGATGAGGAGGCCGTGCATACCAGGATGGGGATGAGGAACCATGCATACAAGGATAGGGATGAGGAACCATGCATACCAGGATAGGGATGAGGAAACATGCATACAAGGATGGGGATGAGGAAACATGCATACCAGGATAGGGATTAGGAACCATGCATACCAGGATAGGGATTAGGAACCATACATACCAGGATAGGGATGAGGATGTCGTGCATACCAGGATGGGGATGAGGGGATAATGCATACCCGGCTTATGCGCGAGTCAGTAAGTTTTCCCAGTTTTTCGTGGCAAAATTAAGTGCCTCGGTTTATACTCGGGTTGTATACTCGAGTATATACGGTACATATAATCTGTTAGTCTATGTTGAGCACTGTGTGTATATATTCTCACACACACTGCTCAGTATAAACCAAGAAATTTGTCACAAAACCTTTAGTTCCTTTTCAGAATCAATATTTTATATGGGATACCAAGCTACAAAATACTCACACAAATGTGGGCAATTGACTGCAAACAAGATTTGTTATTTTGCCCACTCCAAAACATTTTCCTAACAAATTCATTCAAAACCATGTTACATAAATGATCCTAATGAAAGTGTTAGGAGCAAAGGGAAATTTTAGACGTTGAACAACTGCACCAGCAGAATGGGCCATGGCAAATTGTTTTCGGCTTTTTGTGCATGGGATTTAGGAGATTTCCTTTGTGGACGACACGAATGCATGCTATTCCTCTGCAGTGAACGCCATATTGTGTCATGGGAAACAATCACCCCAGTTTTGCTTTCTTTGTCTTTAGCTAACTGCAATGAATTTACTTGTCGATTTTCTTCAACGCTTCTCCTCAGAAGACGATCTTGTTTAGCCTGGACAGCTATGAGATGGCTGCTGTTGTGAATACTTTTGACCTGGCTTCTGAGTTTGGGCTCCCTCTGGTGGTTGCAGCGGGTAATGAAGTTGGTCTAGCTGACAGAGGTCAATCACCGGAAGATGATTGGAGGTCAGGTGTTACAGACTGGGAAGATTTAAGTGAGCAACCTTCCCTCAATTGTTGCTGGTGATTTCGTTTCTTTCTGTGCACTTTGGAAGTCTGTTTGTCCCCTGCTTGGTCCTGCATCTTTCAGATAAGTCATTTGTCTGTTTTTGCCTTACTCTGATTTCTGCTTTGCTGTTGTGTGTTCAGCCTTGTTCCCTGCGGGGACCTGCGCTGGACCCCGTTCCATATGCTTCAGCTCATGTCAGTTTGCTCAGTATTCCTAATCCCCTGGTATATCAGTATCTTTTGCTTTGCTTCCAGTTCACACCAGAATTCTGATCTAGTGGGGGAGAGGTCGTGTCGCCTCAGTATTTATCAGACGTGTTGGATTTTTCTTAGGGTTTTTTGTGTGATTGTAGACAGTATTCTTTCCTGTCCTATTCTATCTAGACAGTTTGGGCCCCATCATTTGCTTACTCTATTTTCTGCCTGTGTTTGTGCTTCATCTTGTCTCACCGGCAATATATGTTTGGGGGCTGTCTATTCCTTTGGGGTTCTACTCAGGGGCAGTTTAGCTTTCCCCTTTCTTTCTTTAGGCTTAGTTACTTCTTTGGCTGTGCCGAGGCGTCTAGGGCATTGTAGGTACGTCCCACATCTAATTCTAGTTGTGTTGTCAGTTCAGGGGTCTGCAGTCCACTTAGTTACCAACCTTTCTGGTTTTCTGGTTGCCTAGCCTATGCCCCGGCTATACTCCTCAGTTACCGAATCATAACAGGCTGCAGTTCCATCTTTGTTATATTTTTGTATCAGTTTTGATACAGTATTCTGACTGATAAGTAAAGTATTACTGTTCTTCTTATACCCTTCACTTTTCTTGTAGAAAGAATTAATTTAAATTTCTCAGGTCTTGTAACATTTCTCTTCCATGTGGTGCCATTGCTGACAGCATGAAATTTGACATGTATCCAATACCCCGGGTAGAGGAGCTGATTGAGAGACTGGGCAGGCCCAGTACTTAGCAACGCTCTATCTAACCAAAAGTTTCTGGCAGGTGCCTGTGACAGAGTCAGCAAAAGAAAAGACTGCCTTTATTACACCGGAGGGTCGCTATCACTTTGTTGTCTTGCCTTTTCGGTTACATGGGGTCCTAGCCACATTTCAGAGGCTGTTGGACATAGTTTTAGAACCCCATAAGAAATTTGCATTGGTGTACTTGGATGATATTATCATCTATAGTATTAACTGGCATACCCACTTCTCCCAGGTGCTGCAGTAGTGGGTTCAACAGGGCCGCGGCCATGATGGTGAACCCAAGAAAATGTGAAAAGGGTCTCGAGGAAAACCGTTACTTGGAGTACATGATTGGCCGTGGGGTTATAAAACCCCAAATAAAACAAGGCCATTTAAAATTGTCCCCGGCTTCTTACTATGAAACAGTAACATAGTAATATAGTTAGTCAGGCCAAAAAAAGATAATAGTCCATCCAGTTCAGCCTATAAAATTCTGTCACAATAAATCCCCAGATTTACGTCCTTCTAAAGAACCTAACAATAACTGTAAGATATAATATTGTTACGCTCCAGGAAGACATCCAGGCCTCTCTTGAACCCTTCGACTGAGTTCGCCATCACCACCTCCTCAGGCAGGGAATTCCAGATTCTCACTGCTCTAACTGTAAAGAATCCTCTTCTATGTTGGTGGAAAAACCTTTTCTCCTCCAGACGCAGAGAATGCCCCCTTGTGACCGTCACCTTTCTTGGTATAAACAGATCCTCGGAGAGATATTTGTATTGTCCCCTTATATACTTATACATGGTTATTAGATCGCCCCTCAGTCATCTTTTTTATAGACTAAATAATCCTAATTTTGCTAATCTCTCTGGGTATTGTACTTCCCCCATCCCCTTTTTAATTTTGTTGCCCTCCTTTGTACCCGCTCTAGTTCCATTATATCCTTCCTGAGCACTGGGGCCCAAAACTGTACACAGTACTCCATGTGCGGTCTAACCAGAGATTTGTACAGAGGCAGTATAATGCTCTCATCATGTGTATCCAGACCTCTTTTAATGCACCCCATGATCCTGTTTGCCTTGGCAGCCGCTGCCTGGCACTGGCTGCTCCAGGTAAGTTTAACATTAACTAGGATCCCAAAGTCCTTCTCCATGTCAGATTTACCCAGTGGTTTACCGTTCAGTGTGTAATGGTGATATTGATTCCTTCTTCCCATGTGTATAACCTTACATTTATCATTGTTAAACTGCATCTGCCACCTTTCGGTCCAAGTTCCCAACTTATCCAGATCCATCTGTAGCAGAATACTATCTTCTCTTGTATTGACTGCTTTACATAGTTTTGTATCAGGTTTTGTAATAGGTAAGAGCATTCTTCGGCATCATTGAGTGTTACCAACGATTTATACTAATTTTTCCAGGAGATCGGCACCTTTGACCGATTTCTTAAAGGGAAGAAAATCGGTCATGGTTCTGTGGCTCTCTCAGGTGGAGGAAGCATTCCAGTCAATGAAGTTGGCGTTGTTTGGATAGCCATCAGCCCCAACTTTAAGAACAGTTTCATTGTTCAAACGGATGCCTCTGAAGTAGGCTTAGGAGCCGTTCTGTCACAGGAAGTGCACAGAGAGGAACATCCAGTCACCTACTTGAGTATGAAACTTACCCCAGCAGAGAAAAATTATAGCATAGTGAAGGAGTGCTTGGCCATTAAGTGGGCCTTGGAGTCCTTACGCTATTACTTACTAGGGTGACAGTTCTTCTTGGTGATGAGCCATTCACCTTTGGTCTGGATGAGAAATGCCAAGGAGAGGAATGCTTTGGTCACCAGATGGTTTTTGTTGGTACAAAACTTTAGTTTCTCAGTGGAACATTGAGCTGGGAAGTCATGCGAATGTCCTGTAACGGGCACCTTGTATGATAACAGATGTTCAACCCCTCAAGTTTGAACAGAGGTGGGTGTATGTGAGGCAGAGAGGGGAATCATATATGAGGGTCCTTATACGTCCCACATGATGGGCATAGAATCATGTTGAACCATGCAACCACAGCTGTGGTTACAATGCCAAATAAAAGCAAATGTAGACTGAGTCAAGCTATTTGACCAAGTCAGATTTTGGAAAACCTGACATTGCCTTTTATTTTTGGAGAGATCTGTAGGAATTTAGTGGGGCTAAGTGACAGCACATGTGAAAAAGACTTGGGTATACTAATAGATCACAGACTGAATATGAGTCAACAGTGTGATGCAGCAGCAAAAAAGGCAAATGCAATTCTAGGATGTATTAACAGAAGCATACAGTCTAGATCACGTGAAGTAATTATTTCCCTCTACTCCTCTTTGGTCAGACCTCATCTGGAATATTGTGTCCAATTTTGGGCACCACATTTTAAAAAAGACATCAACAAACTGGAGCAAGTTCAGAAAAGAGCGACCAGAATGGTGACCGGTCTGCAAACCCTGTCTTATGAGGAAAGGTTGCAGGATTTGGGAATGTTTAGTTTGCAAAAGAGAAGACTGAGAGGAGACTTAATAGCTGTCTACAAATATCTAAAGGGCTGTCACATTGTAGAAGGATCAACTTTATTCTCATTTGCACAAGGAAAGACTAGAAGCAATGGGATGAAGCTGAATGGGAGGAGACACAGATTAGATATTAGAAAAAACTTTTTGACAGTTAGAGTGATCAATGAGTGGAACAGGCTGCCACGAGAAGTGGTGAGTTCTCCTTCAATGGAAGTCTTCAAACAGAGGCTGGACAGACATCTAACTGGGATGATTTAGCGAATCCTGCTTTGAGCAGGGGGTTGGACCAGATGGCCCAGGAGGTCCCTTCCAACTCTACGATTCTATGATTCTATGATTCTCCCTCCAGTCAGAGTCTTGGAAGTTGCCCATGTCCACAATTCCCATTTAAGCTTTCAGATAAGGGTTTGTTGTGTCAGTTTGGTTTTGCATGCAACAGAGCAGGAGATTCTGTGTATGCCTGTGTGTGAGACTAAACACAGACCAGAGCCAGAGACTAAAGCAAAGCCATTGCTGCACCCACGCTGTTATGAATGAGTCACCGTAGGAGGCAAAAACAGAAATACTAGCTAAGTCCAGAAAACCAGAGAAGTTGGCAGCTATCGGATTGCAGACCCCTGAAGCTAACAACAACAACTAGCAGTAGCCGTGGGTGGTTCATACGGTGCCCTAGACCCCTCGATCACAGCTGGAGAACTACATAGCCTAAAGACAGAAAGGGAAATCTAAACTGCCCCAGAGCAGACCCCCAAAGCAATAGGCAGCCCCCAACATATAATGACGGTGAAGCAAGATGAAAACACTAACACAGACAGAAAGATAGACTGAGCAAAGACGGGGCCCAAAACTACCTAGATAGGAAAGGACAGGAAGGCTGCTGTCTGCAATCTGCCAAAACCCTATCAAAGACAAAAGCCAACAAGCTGATAAGAAAAAGGCCCTGAAGCAGCTAGGCTTCAAAAACTAAATCAGCACTCAGGTATTTTCAGGAGACAGAGTTAAAGGAATTCAGCACACCCCAGCAGGGAATGGCAGTGATGATAATGACGGTGAAGCAAGATGAAAAACACTCACACAGATAGAAAGTAAGGCTGAGCAAATGATGGGGCCCAAGCTAACTAAATAGGACAGAATAGAAAAGCTGCTGTCTGCAATCAGCCAAAACCCTCTCAAAAACAAGAGCCAACAGACTGATAGGGAAAAAGGCCCAGAAGATGCTAGGCTTCAAAAAGACTATATCAGTACTCAGGTATTATCTGAAGACAGAGCAAAAAGGAAATCAGCTCACCCAGCAGGGAAAGGCAGAAATCCAGAAAAACAAGGCAAAACAAAACCAAAACACAAATGCAAAAAGTAGAGCAGAAAACTTAGCTTTTGAGGAACAGGAATCAGACTGGCTGTCACAGACACCGCACTGAACTTGCTCACTGAGCCAGTGCGCGTGTCCTGAGTAAAGGGAACAGTGCTCAAAGCTACCTGTGGAGCGGGCAGCAACCGAATAGATGTGTACTTCAGACCCGCAGGACCTGAAGCACGTGACTGCTAGAGGCGTGGCCTAAACTCCACAGAGCTAGGAGCTGCAGGACAATTCCTAGCAGAGTAACTGTGAGACAAAGTTACCAAGGGGCATAGACAGTGAGAATAGTCAGGACGTAGCCAATGAGTCACACACAGAGATAGCTGCAAGGTACAAGAGGGGCGAGCAGAGAGTAGTCAGGTCACAGGCAATGAGTCATACACAGATAATAACGCAGTACAAAATCAACAGGCAAACTCACAACGGGAAACAGAATCGGGTCAGAACCATATAAACAAGCTATAGCAACAAACAGGCACACGGGGGTCAGCACACTAGGCCAAAGGCAAAAGTATAACTGGCAGGGATTGAAGATACCCAGGGGTTTATGAAGCTCTCCCAGAACCACAAAGAGGCCACAATCATTAACACCAAGTGTGCAGGTCAAAACCTGCACAGAGCTCCAGACATTAACCCCCGGTGTGCAGCTCTAAAACCTGCACTGGGATCATGACAGTACCCCCCTCTCAACGGGGGGCCTCTGGACCCCCAGGCTTCCCCGGGTGCTTGGCATGGAACGCCTGAACCAGGCGATCTGCATGTACCGAACGAGCAGGGACCCATGAGCGCTCTTCTGGTCCATATCCCTTCCAGTGGACCAGGTACTGCAAAGAGCGGCGCACCCGCCGAGAGTCCACAATATGTCCGACCTCATACTCCAATTGACCCTCCACCAGCACTGGAGGAACAACAGTCTCAGAGTTCTCTTTGACAGATCCTGCTGGTTTCAACAGAGACTTATGGAACACATTAGATATTTTTAAGGAGGCGGGGAGACGCAACCTATACGCCACAGGGTTGACTATCTCCATAATCTCGTACGGACCAATGAACTTTGGTCCCAACTTAACTGATGGTACCTTTAAGTTGACGTTACGCGTGGAGAGCCAAACCTTCTCTCCCACCTGAAACATGTCTCCCGAGGCTCTCTTTTTGTCCGCAAAATATTTGTATCTCCCCTGGGCTCGAGAGATATTACGCCGGACTTCAGCCCAGAGGTTTTTTAACCGTAGAACGGACCCCTCTGCTCCTGGACAACCGGAATCCACCCGAGAAAACTCCCCAAAATGCGGATTAAAGCCATAGTTAATCAGGAATGGGGACATGTTGGTGGACTGACTCACCCGGTTGTTAAAAGCGAATTCAGCCAACGGTAACGCATCACACCAATCCTCCTGTCTGGCGGAGGTCAGACACCTGAGAATTTGTTCCAGGGATTGATTCGTGCGTTCTGTCTGACCATTACTCTCCGGGTGATATGCCGACGAGAAGGAGAGTGAGATGCCCAATTTCATACAGAACGCCCTCCAAAATTTGGCCACAAACTGCACACCTCTGTCAGACACAACATTCAGGGGTACCCCATGCAATCGGACCACATGCTGCACAAACAATCTTGACAACGTTTCTGCTGAAGGTAATGCTGCCAAGGGAATGAAATGGGCCTGTTTAGAAAACCTATCCACCACCACCCAGATCACGGTATTGCCCCTGGAAGGTGGAAGGCCGGTAATAAAATCCATGGAAAGATGAGTCCATGGCCTATCAGGAACCAGTAAAGGTATGAGTTCCCCAGCCGGTCGGTTATGCGAGCTTTTGGAACGGGCACATATGTCACAAGCAGAAACAAATTCCTTGACATCGGACCTTAATGAAGGCCACCAAAAACCCCTGGCTACTGCCTCTCTAGTGGCCGTGATATTTGAATGAGCACTCAGCCTAGAATCATGAAACTCCTGCAGAAGTCTAGGCCGCAATGAATCTGGAACAAAGTTTATCGCTTGGCCTGGTTGCCGGAGCTAGGGCCTGAGCCCTTAGGATTTCTTGT
Source organism: Dendrobates tinctorius (assembly GCF_039654945.1). Taxonomy (NCBI): domain Eukaryota; kingdom Metazoa; phylum Chordata; class Amphibia; order Anura; family Dendrobatidae; genus Dendrobates; species Dendrobates tinctorius. Next base: position 9,235,454 of record NW_027361758.1, read on the forward strand.
TCCAACTCAGTTGAGACCCCCGCCACTACCACCCCTGGGGGAAGAATGGAGGACGGCGGCTCAGGGGGAGACACTGGATCAAAACTTCTGGACAGGGCATCCGCTTTAACATTTTTGGACCCCGGTCGAAAAGTAATTGAGAACTGAAATCGTGAAAAAAAAAAGTGACTAACGGGCCTGTCTAGGAGTAAGCCTCTTAGCAGATTCAAGGTATGCCAAATTTTTGTGATCCGTGACAACCGTGATAGGGTGAGCCGCCCCTTCCAAAAAGTGCCTCCATTCCTCAAACGCCAGCTTGACCGCAAGAAGTTCTCTATTGCCTACATCATAGTTTTTCTCAGCTGAAGAGAACTTCTTGGAGAAGAAGGGACAGGGTTTGAGATTGGTAAGGGTGGCCGGACCCTGGGACAGCACAGCCCCCACCCCCACTTCAGAAGCATCCACCTCCACAATGAATGGATTGGACAGGTCAGATTGCACCAACACCGGGGCAGACATAAAACATTTCTTAATCGCTGAGAAGGATTCCTTAGCGAGTACAGACCAATTTTTTACATCAGCTCCCTTCTGGGTAAGATCCGTGAGTGGTTTAACCACTTGTGAGAAACCTTTAATGAATCTCCGGTAATAGTTCGCAAATCCTAAGAAGCGCTGGAGCCCCTTGAGATCTTGAGGCTGAACCCAGTCAGCAATCGCCAGCACCTTCTTAGGATCCATACGAAACCCCTCACAGGACACAATCAACCCCAAAAAAGACAGCTCCTGTACAAAAAACGAACATTTTTCCAATTTGGCGAACAATTGGTTCTCCCTGAGTCTCTGGAGAACTGTCTTTAGATGTTGCAAGTGAGATTGACTGTCCGGGGAATACACTAAAATATCATCCAAATAAATAATAACAAAACGGCCTATCAGATCAGAAAACACAACATTGATGACATTTTGGAAAATAGCGGGTGCATTAGTTAACCCAAATGGCATTACCAGGTTCTCAAAGAGTCCTTCTGATGTGAGGAATGCCGTTTTCCACTCGTCCCCTTCCTGAACCCTTATCAGATTGTAGGCCCCCCGCAGATCTAACTTGGAGAACCATTGGGCCCCAGCTAACTGGTTACATAAGTCTGGGATGAGGGGAAGCGGGTAAGAGTTCCTAACCGTTATCTTGTTCAGTTCCCGAAAGTCGAGGCACGGCCGCAAACCACCATCTTTTTTCTTCACAAAGAAGAACCCTGCTGCCACAGGTGACACAGAAGGCCTGATATGCCCTTTGCGGAGACTCTCAGCTATGTACTCCTTCATGGCTTGGCGCTCAGGCCCAGACAAATTGAACAATCGAGCCTTAGGTAACTTGGCTCCGGGTACTAAATCAATGGCACAATCATAGGGTCTATGTGGTGGCAGCTCCTCAGCCTCACTTTCGGAAAAAACATCTTCGAAATCTTTCAGGTACTCCGGAATACCTTCCAGATCGACAGACGACACAGACACGGATTTAACAGCGTTAACAAGATGTCCCCGGTTACCACATTTATTATTGCATCCCCATTGAGTGATTTCCCCTGTAACCCAATCAATGGTAGGATTATGGCGTTGAAGCCAAGGCATCCCCAGTACCAGTCCTGCAGGCAAGTTATCTAGCACCAGACAACTTAGTTTCTCCACATGAGTGGAACCCACTTTAAGAGAAAAAAGTTCAGACCTGCAACAGATACCATCTTGGGTAAGAGGAGATGAGTCAATTGCCACAAGTTTAACAGGATCATGAAGCCTGACTGTCCCTATCTTATTAAGAGTCATAACCTTGGTATCAATCAGGTTCACAGCCGAACCGCAGTCAATAAAAGCTGTAGTCTGAACAGGACCATAACCAAGTTCCAGTTCCACCTGCAGCACCATTTTTGCACATGAGGAAAATTGTACCTGAAGGTCTGGGTAGCCTCCTCGATTACCACCCAGACCTAGTCGTTTCCCGCCATCTTGGAGGATGACGGACAGGAGGGGCAGTCCTTCTTCCAATGTCCAGACTTCCCACAATAGAAGCACAACTGCTTTTCCTGGCGGCGTCTTCTTTCCTTTCCCTCACAGGTGACAGCGCTCACCTCCATAGCCATAGGAAGAGTCTGGGTCTCATCTCCACTGAAGAATAAGGGCGATTCCCGTTGCATAATGCCTCTAGCCCGCAGCCTGCGATCCATGCGAACCGCTTGGACCATGGCATCCTCCAGGGAGTCAGGCGGAGGATGGAGTGCCAAAGCATCCTTCAGACGTTCACACAGGCCTCTGTGGAACAGCCCCCGAAGGGCGGCATCACTCCAGGAAATCTCCGCTGCCCAACGTCTGAATTCAGTACAGAACCATTCGGCCGAGTGCTCCCCCTGACAGACACTCATTACTTTGTCCTCAGCCAACCGCACTCTATCAGGCTCATCATAAATAAGCCCTAAGGCTTCAAAAAATGCATCCACAGACATTCTCTCAGGGGCAGAAGAGGAAAGCGAGAATGCCCAGGCTTGTGGGGACCCCCTAAGCAGGGACATCACCACCCCCACCCTCTGTTTCTCATCCCCAGAGGAGCGGAGTCTCAAAGAAAAAAAAAGCTTACAGCCCTCCTTAAATGCTCTGAAATCATCTTTGTTACCAGAAAATGTATCTGGCAATTTAACCGGGGATTCAGGTGGGACTAAAATTACATCTCTATTCCCCACCTGCTGGAAGCCTGCGGAAAGTACCCCCTGAACTGAGTCCTCAACCCGCCGTTGGGACTGGGCCAGAGCTTGGTGTTCCAAACTAAGCTTCTGCAGTGACTGAGTCAAGCTTTTCACCTGCTCAGATAAAGCACACATTGGGTTCATGCTGCAGAAGTGAGGAGAGAAAAAAAAATTGTAGGCCAGTTATAATGTCACAGACACCGCACTGAACTTGCTCACTGAGCCAGTGCGCGTGTCCTGAGTAAAGCGAACAGTGCTCAAAGCTACCTGTGGTGCGGGCAGCAACCGAATAGATGTGTACCTCGACCCGCAGGACCTGAAGCACGTGACTGCTAGAGGCGTGGCCTAAACTCCACAGAGCTAGGAGCTGCAGGACAATTCCTAGCAGAGTAACTGCGAGACAAAGTTACCAAGGGGCATAGACAGTGAGAATAGTCAGGACGTAGCCAATGAGTCACACACAGAGATAGCTGCAAGGTACAAGAGGGGCGAGCAGAGAGTAGTCAGGTCACAGGCAATGAGTCATACACAGATAATAACGCAGTACAAAATCAACAGGCAAACTCACAACGGGAAACAGAATCGGGTCAGAACCATATAAACAAGCTATAGCAACAAACAGGCACACAGGGGTCAGCACACTAGGCCAAAGGCAAAAGTATAACTGGCAGGGATTGAAGCTACCCAGGGGTTTATGAAGCTCTCCCAGAACCAGAAAGTGGCCACAATCATTAACCCCAAGTGTGCAGGTCAAAACCTGCACAGAGCTCCAGACATTAACCCCCGGTGTGCAGCTCTAAAACCTGCACTTGGATCATGACACTGGCCTCCAAGAATCCCTCAAAGTAATCACCCGCAAGGCAGAAGGGCATCGGCTGCCTTATATCCAGTCAGCAATCCCAGTCACCCAGTCATCATCATTCTGCTCAGGTGCTTTGTAATCAGCCTCACTACCTTCCTTCACCAGAAGAGGGAGTTCATCAGACCTCAATGGTGAAGGGGAAAATGAACTCACAACACCACGCATTATACGGTAGTGCAGTTGTCCACGGCAACTGACTGATACGGACATTTTGGCTGCAAACCAGATGATTTCTATTGTAGGTTGGCACATTAAGACATTTAAGTTGAACTTTCTTGGGTCACTGCCTCATTACCGCACGGTTGGAAAGTCACTGTTTTACAATATATTTTTCAATTTTAAGACGCACTTTTTACCACAAAATTTTTGGTGAAAATGGCGGTGTGTCAGCTTACTGGTGAAGTAGGAGGCTGCGGTAGAGCGGGGTCCCAGGAGACAGGGCCTCTGCTGCAGGAAGCTAGCAGCGACCGCAGGAGAGGGATGATTCTGAGGGGTCAGGGGGTGTTCGGCGGTGCAAGGCCGCTGTGGTTCTCGGGCTTTCACAGCTCCAGGTTTTTGTGGGTCCCGGGTGAAAGAGTATCAGTGGGCCCCTTTACCACATATCAAAATTCATGATGCACAGATACGGCAGATAAATATAGGTATAGTAAAATGCCAAAGATTCCACTTACTTCTTACATTAAATTAGTGATATCATAAATTCTAGAATAGCTCAAAAAACGGACAGTATATCCCTCCACAAAGTATTATGTGCACCACATAGCGCTCCATACAGAATAATAAGCCCCATATAATGCTTTATGCAGAATAATGTGCCCCATATATTGCTCCATACAGAATAATGAGCCCCATATAATGCTCCATACAATATAATGAGCCACATATAATGCTCCATACAGAATAATGAGCCCCATACAATGCTCTATACAGAAAAATGAGCCCCCATATAATGCTCCATACAATATCATTAGCCCCATATAATGCTCCTGTCATGATCCATGCTGGATCAAGACAGATAAAAGCACATGTAACCTTTTTTTTTCCTTAAGCTGTGTGCTTAAGTTTGGTTTTGCCCCCGGTGGCCATTAGGATTATTACAAAGTGGTGTATTTTGTTCTAGTTTGCCCCCGTGGTGGTGAGCGTTATTGCACATGATTATAAAGCAGGTGTGATTGCTCTGGCTCTGCTATAAGTGTCAGGTGTTGCAATCACTGCTGGTGAAAGTGTTCATTTCAACCATCCTCGGTGGAGGAAGGAGCTAGAGAGAGTTCCTTGCAGCACAGTCAGAGTCCTGGTTGGAAGGAGTCACTGAGGGGATTTCCTTGCAGCTCTGACAGAGCTTGGAGGCAGTTATTCAGGAGGAAAGCTGCATTCTGGTGGTGGACTCTGTTGCTGGGAGCAAGAGCAACAGAGCAAAGCTAAGTGGTGTTTCCCTGTTTGTATTTTTCCCTGGTGTGTATTAGTACAGCGGTGGGGCCAGTGCCTGCACCACCCAGCTCCCTAGCAAGGGATAGGTGTAGGTGCTAGGGTGACAGGTATCCTGATCGGCGCCCGGTGCGGAACCGGCCTAGGATATGTTAGGAGCTTGAGGGACACTGACTCAGGGGAGTGCAGGACGTCTCCACATCCCCGTCCCCTATCGCAGGGCCCACCGTTGTATCTGTTTCCCCTTCCCCCGTGTCTTGTTGTTTTAGTTACCGGCCTGCGGGTCGTGTCACACAGGACAGTTAAACGTGCCGTGTCTTGTTGTCTCAGTTACCGGCCTGCGGGTCGTGTCACACAGGATGGGTCCACGTGACAGCTCCATACAATATAATGAGCCTCATATAATGCTCCATACAGAATAATGAGCCCCATATAATGCACCAAAAACACTATAATGAGCCCCATATAATGCCCCATACAATATGAGCCCCATAAAATGCTCCATACAGAATAATGAGCCCCATATAGTGCTGCACACAATATAATGGATCTCATATATTGCTCCTTATAGAATAATGAGCCCCATACATTACATATATTACACCATACAGTATTATGGTCATCACATGGTGCTCCATACAGAATAATGAGCCCCATGTATTGGTCCATACAAAATTATGAGCACCACATAGTGCTCCATGCAGAATAATTAGCCCCATATATTGCTTCATACAGTATTATGGGCATCACATAGTGCTCCGTACAGAAGAATGAGCCACATGTAATTCTCCATAAAGTATTATTGGCACATTTTGCTCTATACAATATATAATAGGCCCAATATATTGCTTCATACAGTATAATGAGCACCATATATTCCTCCATACTGTATAATGGGCCCCATATATTGCTCCATACTATATAATGGGCCCCATATATTGCTCCATACTGTACATAATGAGGCCCATATATTGCTCCATACTGTATAATGGGCTGCATATAATGCTCCATAAATAGTGGGTACCATATAATGTTCCATACAGTATATGATGGGCTCCATATAATGCTCCAGTATATGATGGGTGTTGTGAGTTCATTTTCCCCTTCACTACTGAGGCCCGAGGAACTCCCTCTTCTGGTAAAGAAAGGTAGTGAGCCTGATTATCAAACACCTGAGGCTGATGATGATGATTTGCTGAGTGGAGTTACTGACTGGATATAAGGCTGCCAACGCCCTTCTGCCCTGCGGGTGATTTCTCTGTGGGATCCTTGGAGACCAGTCTGAATTCCTGCTCCTCTAAAGCTAAGTTTGCTGCTCGGCTTTTTGCATTTGTGCTTTGACTTTGTTTTGCTTTGTTTTTCTGGATTTCTGCCATTCCCTGCTGGGGTGTGCTGAATTCCTTTAGCTCTGTCTTCTGAAAATACCTGAGTGCTGATTTAGTTTTTGAAGCCTAGCTGCTTCAGGGTCTTTTTCATATCAGCTTGTTGGCTTATGTCTTTGATAGGGTTTTGGAAGATTGCAGACAGCAGCCTTCCTGTCCTTTCCTATCTAGGTAGTTTTGGGCCCCGGCTTTGCTCAGTCTATCTTTCTGTGTTAGTGTTTTCATCTTGCTTCACCGTCATTATATGTTGGGGGCTGCCTATTGTTTTGGGGTCTGCTCTGGGGCAGTTTAGATTTCCCCTTTCTTTCTTTAGGCCTATTTAATTCCCCGGCTGTGATCGAGGGGTCTAGGGCATCGTTGGAAGCCCCCACGGCTACTGCTAGTTGTGTTGATAGGTTCAGGGGTCTGCAATCTGATAGTTGCCAACTTCTCTGGTTTTCTGGACTTAGCTTGTATTTCTGTTTTTGCCTCCTACGGTGACTCAATCATAACAGAATCACCCGCCATACCGCAGATCCTAGGGTACTCAATAGCAGGAAAGAATTGTAAAAAAAAAAAAAAAAAGTGTGTATATTTTTTCCTCTATATCTCTGAGGCCGTAGGGGGAATTTTTTTTTCTCTCTCAATGGAGATAAAGCAATTGTCTGATCGTGTGAAGCAGCTCGCTGCGGAAGTGTGGGGAATTTCCGAATACCTTGCTCATTCACATGCTGCTGAACCAAAGATTCCTACACCTGATGTATTTTTTGGGGATCGGTCTAAATTTTTGAATTTCAAAAATAATTGTAAATTATTTTTTGCCTTGAAGCCTAACTCGTCAGGGAGCTCCGCGCAGCAGGTTAAAATTGTCATTTCTTTGCTGAGTGGCGATCCCCAGGATTGGGCGTTTTCTTTGAAACCAGATGATCCTATTCTGACTAATGTGAACGCATTTTTTCAGGCCTTGGGGTTGTTGTATGACGAACCTAATGCCATTGATCAGGCTGAAAAGACCCTGCTGGCATTGAACCAGGGTCGTGATTCTGCAGAATTGTACTGTCAAAAATTCCAAAAGTGGGCAGTACTTACTACCTGGAATGATAATGCCTTGGCTGCTCTCTTTCGGAAGGGGTTGTCAGAAGCCGTAAAAGATACTATGGTGGGATTTCCTGTTCCCTCTGGTCTTGACGATTCTATGTCATTAGCCATTCAGGTTGATCGGCGTTTGCGTGAACGCAAAGCTGCACGAGAGGTGTTGCCACCTGTTGAACAAATGTCTGAACCTATGCAATGTGATAGAGTTTTTTCCAGAGAGCAGCGTCAGGAGTTCAGAAGGCGTAATAAGTTGTGTTTTTTCTGTGGAGATGCCTCGCATATTATTTCTGTCTGTCTTAAACGAGAGAAACGCTTTGCACACACATTTTCTGTTGGGGGTGTTCAACCTAAGTTTCTTCTGGCTATTACTCTGATCTGCTCCCTGTCCACATTTTCCGCCAAGGCTTTTGTGGATTCGGGAGCAGCCCTAAACCTAATGGACTTGGATTTTGCTAAACGTTGTGGATTTCCGATGACACCTCTGCAGACGCCTATCCGTTTGAGGGGGATTGATGCTACTCCTTTGGCTAAAAATAAACCTCAGTTTTGGACCCAGGTGGTAATGCGGGTCGCCCCAGACCATCAAGAAAATTGCAGATTTTTGGTGTTGCATAATCTGCATGATAATATTGTTCTGGGGTTTCCCTGGTTACAAATTCATAATCCAGTTTTGGATTGGAAATCTGTGTCTGTGGTGAGTTGGGGTTGTCGGTGTGCCTTTGGTGAGGCTCCGGTGTTTTCCACCTCTCCTCAGTCACATGATGTTCCTGATTATTTGGCGGACTTTTATGATGTATTTAGTGAGAATGAGTCTGCGTCTCTGCCTCCTCATAGGAGTTATGACTGTGCAATTGAACTGAGCCCGGGGTGTAAATTTCCCAAGGGTCGGCTCTTCAATTTATCTGTACCCGAGCACGAGGCTATGCGATCCTATATTAAGGAGGCGTTGGAGAAGGGTCATATTAGACCATCCTCGTCACCCTTAGGTGCCGGTTTTTTTTTTGTAGCCAAAAAGGATGGATCATTAAGACCTTGTATTGATTATCGTGCCCTCAACAAAATTACTGTTAAATATCAGTATCCGTTACCCCTGATTTCTGATCTATTCTCCAGAGTTAAAGGTGCTTGCTGGTTTACCAAGCTTGACCTCAGGGGGGCGTATAATCTTATTCGCATTAAGCATGGGGATGAATGGAAGACGGCGTTTAATACTCCGGAGGGACATTTTGAGTACCTGGTGATGCCTTTTGGGCTCACTAATGCCCCTTCTGTCTTCCAGTGCTTCATGAACGATATTTTCCGAGATTTTGTCGATAAATTTTTGATTATCTATCTGGATGATATTTTGATCTTCTCCAAGGATTGGGATTCTCATGTGGAACATATTCGGACTGTGTTCCGGATCTTGAGGGAGAATTCCCTGTATGTCAAAGGATCTAAATGCCTTTTTGGAGTACAGAGGATTTCTTTTTTGGGATTTATTTTGTCCCCGTCAACTATTGAAATGGACCCGGCCAAGGTACAGGCCATTTACGATTGGGTTCAGCCCACTTCTATGAAGGCCCTCCAGAAGTTTTTGGGTTTTGCTAATTTTTATCGGAAATTTATAGCAAAATTTTCTAGTATTGCCAAGCCATTGACTGATTTGACTAAGAAGGGTGCTGATGTGTTAAATTGGTCTCCGGAGGCTGTTTCTTCCTTTCAGGAGCTGAAGCGAAGATTCACCTCCGCCCCGGTTTTGCAGCAACCTGATGTCTCACTTCCATTCCAGGTAGAGGTGGATGCTTCTGAGATTGGTGCAGGAGCTGTTTTGTCCCAAAAGGATCCTGTAACATCTAAAATGAATCCCTGTGCTTTCTTTTCCCGAAAGTTCTCTCCATCTGAACGTAACTATGATGTGGGGAATAGGGAACTGTTGGCCATGAAATGGGCATTTGAGGAGTGGAGACATTGGTTGGAGGGAGCTAAACATCAAGTCGTGGTCCTCACTGACCACAAGAATTTGATTTACCTAGAGTCGGCTAAGCGCTTGAACCCTAGACAGGCTAGGTGGGCCTTGTTTTTTACACGTTTTGATTTTGTGGTTTCTTTTCTTCCTGGAACGAAGAATGTCAAGGCAGACGCCCTCTCTAGGAGCTTCTTTGCTGATTCTCCTGTGGTGACCAAGCCTGCTACCATCTTAGGCGAAGGGGTAGTTCTTTCTGCCATCTCGCCCGATTTGAGACGTGCTCTGGAAGAGTTCCAGGAGGACGAACCTGAGCGTTGTCCCAGTGGAAAGTTGTATGTTCCTGACCAGTGGAAGAAGAGAGTGATGTCTGAAGTTCATTGCTCTGCTTTGGCTGGTCATCCAGGAATTTTTGGTACTAGAGATCTGGTGAGTCGGTTTTTTTGGTGGCCCTCCTTGTCGCGTGATGTCAGGAATTTTGTGCAGTCCTGTGGGTCTTGCTCCCGGTCTAAATCGTGTTCTCGCTCTAGTGGGTTGTTGATGCCTTTGCCTGTCCCCAAGAGGCCATGGACCCATATTTCAATGGATTTCATCTCTGATATGCCTGTCTCTCAAAGGATGACTGTTATTTGGGTGATTTGTGATAGGTTCTCTAAGATGGTTCATCTTGTACCACTCCCTAAGTTGCCGTCTTCATCTGAGTTGGTGCCCCTGTTTTTACAACAGGTGGTTCGTTTGCACGGGATTCCTGAGAACATTGTATCTGACAGAGGAGTCCAGTTTGTGTCTAGATTTTGGAGAACTTTCTGTTCCAGGCTGGGAATTCAGTTGTCCTTCTCCTCTGCTTTTCACCCTCAGACCAATGGGCAGACAGAGAGAACAAACCAGACCTTGGAGTCATATTTGAGATGTTTTATTTCTGCTGATCAGGATGATTGGGTTTCATTTTTGCCCTTGGCCGAATTTGCTTTAAATAATAGAGCTAGTTCTGCCACTTTGATGTCACCTTTTTTTTGTAACTTTGGGTTTCATCCTCGATTTTCTTCAGGGCAGGTGGAGCCCTCTGCCTGCCCAGGTGTTGACACTGTGGTGGAGAGAATGCACCAGATCTGGGACCAAGTGCTGGATAAGTTATCTCTCTCCCAGAAAAAGGCCCAGCGGTTTTCCAACCGACATAGGACCATTGGTCCCCAGTTTAAGGTTGGTGATATGGTGTGGTTATCATAAAAAAAATTGCTATGAAGGTGGCTTCTCCTAAGTTTAAGCCTAGATTTATTGGACCTTACAAGATTGTGGAGATTATTAATCCGGTCTCTTTTCGTTTGGCTCTTCCTGTCACATTTAAAATCCATAATGTGTTCCATAAATCTTTGTTGAAGAGGTTTGTTGAACCTGTTGTTCCGGGGGTGGCACCTCCAGACCCTGTATTGGTTGAAGGTAACATGGAATTTGAGGTAGAGAAAGTGCTGGATTCCCGTCTGGCTAGACGGAGACTCCAGTATTTGGTTAAGTAGAAGGGTTATGGTCAGGAGGATAATTCCTGGGTCTCTGCCTCTGATATTCATGCCAAAAGATTGGTGCGTGCCTTTCATCGGGCTCACCCTGATCGCCCTGGTGGTGTGGTTGAGGGTTCGGTGACCCCTCCTCAAGGGGGAGGTACTGTTGTGAGTTCATTTTCCCCTTCACTACTGAGGCCCGAGGAACTCCCTCTTCTGGAAAGGTAGTGAGCCTGATTATCAAACACCTGAGGCTGATGATGATGACTGGCTGAGTGGAGTTACTGACTGGATATAAGGCTGCCGACGCCCTTCTGCCCTGCGGGTGATTTCTCTGTGGGATCCTTGGAGACCAGTCTGAATTCCTGCTCCTCTAAAGCTAAGTTTGCTGCTCGGCTTTTTGCATTTGTGCTTTGACTTTGTTTTGCTTTGTTTTTCTGGATTTCTGCCATTCCCTGCTGGGGTGTGCTGAATTCCTTTAGCTCTGTCTTCTGAAAATACCTGAGTGCTGATTTAGTTTTTGAAGCCTAGCTGCTTCAGGGTCTTTTTCATATCAGCTTGTTGGCTTATGTCTTTGATAGGGTTTTGGCAGATTGCAGACAGCAGCCTTCCTGTCCTTTCCTATCTAGGTAGTTTTGGGCCCCGGCTTTGCTCAGTCTATCTTTCTGTCTGTGTTAGTGTTTTCATCTTGCTTCACCGTCATTATATGTTGGGGGCTGCCTATTGCTTTGGGGTCTGCTCTGGGGCAGTTTAGATTTCCCCTTTCTTTCTTTAGGCCTATTTAATTCTCCGGCTGTGATCGAGGGGTCTAGGGCATCGTAGGAACCCCCCACGGCTACTGCTAGTTGTGTTGATAGGTTCAGGGGTCTGCAATCTGATAGTTGCCAACTTCTCTGGTTTTCTGGACTTAGCTTGTATTTCTGTTTTTGCCTCCTACGGTGACTCAATCATAACAGATGGGCTCCATATATTGCTCCATATATAATGGGCCCCATATATGATGCTCATATATGAAGCTCCAGTGTACGACGGGCCCCAAGTATGATGGGCCCATATATGATGCTTCAGTGTATGATGGGCCCATATATGATGCTCCAGTGTATAATGGGCCCCAAATATGATGCTCCATTGTTTAATGGGCCCCGTATATGATGCTCTAGTGTATGATGGGCCCCATATATAATGCCCCAAACATAAAAAATGAAATACTCACTTCTCGTTGCTGGCTGCTGCTCTGCTCCTCACCGTTGCCATCTTCCGGCTCTCTGCACTGTGAGTGTTCAGGCAGAGGGTGCACAGACGTGACGTCATCGTGCACTCTGACCTGAACGTCACAGTCAGAGGACGCGGAAGACGCCGCAGCGGTGGAGAAGGTAGAGGTAAGTATTGCAAGTACTGAGGCCAGGAGCAGGCAGAGGGGGCCCAGTTGCAGGCGTCGGCAGTGGCACAGACACCGGGCCCCCATGGTGCGCTGGTGTACCCAACAGGGAATGGGCCCCCGCCTGCTCAGGGCCCCAGCACTTGCCGGGTGTAATGAACACCAGGGGGAGTAAGGAGGGAGGCAGCAATCTCGTGTCAGAGCGTGCAGCCGCTGCTCAGTGCGAGCCACAATGGAGCAGGACCACCAGGGGAATGGCCGGAGGTGGAGCTAGCTCCCGTATGGGAGAGAAAATGAAAATGGGAGCCGGCAAAGCCGGGAGCGAGGTCAGACTAGCCGAGTTCAGTAACCAGAGGGAAGCGCAGTGTCCTAGGAATGAGGAAGCAGAATGATGCAGTACAAAGGCGAAGTCAGAAACCAGACAGGAATGCAGTAACCAGGGGCGCAGGTGGGAGGGAAGTCAGAGAACTTAGCCAAAAGGTCAGAGTCAGAGAGAAATATCAGAAGTACAGAATCACAAGGCAGACACAAAACGAGGGACAAGCCGATTCATGCACAATACAAGCACACAGAGGAACCAGTGGTATCACTGACAAAGAGCCAGCACCAGGGCGGGTTAAAATAGCCCTCCCCAAACCAAAGGGAGGCCATGCATAGTTAACCCAAACAAGCCCAGGACAGAGAAGGAAATCCGGTTCTGAGCCATGACAGTACCCCCCTCTTAACGGGGGGGGTACCGGACCCCCAGGCTTCCCAGGCATGAAACGCCCGGACCAGAAGATCAGCATGTGCGGAACGAGCCGGGACCCACGACCGATCCTCCGGACTATACCCCATCCAGTGTACAAGATACTGCAAGGTACCACGCACCCACCAAGAATCCACAATGCGTCCCACCTCGTACTCCATGTGACCATCTACCAAGACCGGGGGAGCAGCAGACAAAGAACCCTCATTAACTGTTCCCAAAGGCTTCAGAAGAGATTTATGAAAAACACTGGAAATCTTAAAGGAGGCTGGGAGACATAACCTAAAGGCGATCGGATTGATAATCTCAAAAATTTCATATGGACCGTTGAACTTAGGACACAATTTAGCAGAGGGAACCTTCAGTTTAATGTTTCGAGTGGATAACCACACCTTCTCCCCTACCCGGAAAGTTGGGCAAGGCACTCGCTTCTTATCCGCAAAAAAAGTTGTACCGATTCTGAGCCTTGGTAATGCTTTGACGCACCTCCATCCACAACTCTTTTAAATGCTGAACAGCCCCCTCAGCTCCAGGACAGCCGGAATCCAAGTGTGAAAACTCCCCAAAATGCGGATCAAACCCATAATTGCCAAGAAATGGCGACATATCAGTGGTCTGACTAAGAAAACTCAGCCAGAGGCAAGGCATCACACCAATCATCCTGTCTAGTAGAGGATAGACATCGCAGAATTTGTTCCAAAGACTTATTCGTACATTCGGTCTGACCATTTGACTCCGGGTAATATGCAAAGAAAAGGACAGGGAGGGTAATACCTAATTTTTTACTAAACGCCTTCCAGAACTTAGCGATGAATTGAATGCCCCTGTCAGACACCACATTCAATGGCACACCATGCAGACGCACATATGTTGCACATACAGCCTGGACAAGGTCTCTGCAGAGGGCAACGCAGAGAAGGGTACAAAATGGGCTTACTTAGAGAACCTGTCCACCACCAGCCACACAACAGTATTACCTCTGGATGGAGGGAGATTGGTGATAAAATCCATGGACAGGTGAGTCCATGGTCTATCAGGAATTGGCAAAGGTACCAATTCCCCTGGGAATAGCCGGCCGGCTATGAGAGCTCTTAGTACGAGCACAAACTTCACATGCAGACACAAACTTTTTGACATCGGCAACCAGCGAGGGCCACCAAAAAACCCTAGCCACGGCCCCACAAGTGGATGAGATCCCAGGATGTCCACTCAAAACCGACATGTGGAACGCGTGGAGCCTTAGGCGAAATTGTACAGGGACAAACAATTTACCAACCGGTTTGGACCTAGGAGCAAGAGACTGAGCCTCAATGATCTCTTGTTCTAACTCAGATGAGATATCAGCCACAACCACCTCAAAAGCATCAACCTCCACAAAAAAACCGTCTGGATGGATCCGGTTGCACCGGAGCGGACTTAAAACACTTCTTTAATGCCAAAAAAGATTCCACGGCAGATGTTGACCTATTTTTTACATCAGCACCCTTACGCATAAGATCCGTAAGAGGTTTAACCATCTGCGAAAATCCCCTGATAAATTTCCTGTAATAATTTGCGAGCCCCAAGAAGAGCTGTTAACCTTTCAAATCTTGAGGCTGCACCCAAACAAAGATAGCCTGGACCTTCTTGGGATCCATGCGAAAACCCTCCTTAGACACAATAAACCCCAAAAATGACAATTCTTGAACAAAGAACGAACATTTTTCCAACTTAGCAAAAAGTTGATTCTCCCTAAGTCTCTGGAGAACAGTACGCAAATGGCCCAAATGGGTTTGTCTGTCAGAGGGATAAATCAAGATATCATCAAGATATATAACCACAAAGCGACCGATGAAGTCAGAAAACACAAAATTTATAAAATTTTGAAAAACGGCTGGAGCGTTTGTCAAGCCAAAGGGCATGACTAGATCCTCAAAGAGACCTTCAGATGTGAGAAACGCCGTCTTCCACTCGTCCCCCTCTCGAACCCTGATCAAGTTGTAGGCTCCACGTAAATCCAATTTAGAAAACCATTTTGCCCCGTAAAACTTATCACATAGATCGGGAATGAGAGGGAGTGGGTACCCGTTTCTCACCGTGATCTTATTGAGTTCCCGAAAGTCGAGGCATGGGCGCAAACCACCCTCTTTTTTTTTTTTTTTTTTTTTACAAAAAAAAAATCCAGCTGCCACAGGAGAAACCGAAGGGCAGATATGCCCCTTGCAAAGGCTCTCGGAAATATACTCCTTCATGGCAACCCGCTCAGGACCCGAAAGGTTAAATAAACGGGCCTTGTTTAATTTAGCACCCGGAATTAAATCAATGGTGCAATCAAAAGGCCGATGTGGTGGCAAAACCTCAGCCTCGTTTTCGGAGAACACGTCTTTGAACTCAGGTATTCTGGAATACCCTCCGGACCGAAAGACGAAACAGACACAGAATTACAACATTGGTTAACACAATTTGACCCCAATTGGACAATTTCTCTGGTTTCCCAATTAATGACAGAATTGTAACGTTGCAACTAGGGAAAACCCAGAACTAACCCCACAGGTAAATTGTCCAAAACAAGTTATATGTTCCACATGTACAGGGCCCACCTTGAGCAAGAACACCTCAGAGACATAAGTGATTCCCCACTTGGTGAGAGGAGTGGAGTCAATGGCCACAACTTTCAATGGAGTCTCAAGCCTAACTGTTCCTATCTTACACGGAAGGAGAAGGAAATCCTGTCCTGAGCCATGACATCCGGGTGCACCGGGTACTGGCGTCGGCCCTGGCTACTATGTTGAGTGAGAGATAAAAAAAAATATTATGGTTCTTAGAACAAGGGGAGGAAAAATAAAAGCACAAAAAAAAAATTAATTGTTCTTATCTCCTTTACCCCCAAGGCTGTTTTCACCTTCATGAACAGGCCAAATTTTACAATTCTGACCAATGTCACTTCATGTGGTAATAAATCTGGAATGCTTCAACAGATCCCACTTATTCTGAGAATGTTTTTTTGTGACATACTGTACTTCATGACAGTGGTAAAATTTCTTCAATATGACTTGTGTTTATTTGCGGGGGAAAAAAATGGAAATTTGGTAACAATTTAGCAATTTTCAAACTTTCAAACTTTTATGCCCTTAAATCAGAGAGTTATGTCACACAAAATAGTTAATACATAACATTTCCCACATGTCTATTTTACAGCAGTATAATTTTTTAAACCATATTTTTTGCTGGGAAGTTATAAGGCTTAAAAGTTGACTAGCGACTTCTATTTTTCCAACAAAATTTACAAAACCATTTTTTTAGGGACCACATTACAATTAGCGGAAGCCATGTCGCGTTTGGAGATCCCTTAATGTGCCTAAACAGTATCCAAATGTGACACAATTTTGAAAAACTACACCCATCAGGGACTTTATCTAGATGTGTGCTGAGCACCTTAAACCCCCAGGTGCTTCACAAAAGTTTTGTCACGGGGGCTTAGTTCAACTAAGGCTGAAATACCCGGGGCCCCTGTGGTGTCCCTTTTACTAGGGGAAACCCTGTCTGACCCTCAACCCAGGGTTTTTGCTGAAGGTGCAAATGCCTGAGCCTCCGACCTTTCCTTATCTCCTGCTCAGCCCTGCACTTAACCCTCCACCCTCCACCCAGTGAGGAGTCACACCACCAAAGCTCCCACACAAATAATGACAGACAGGGAGAACTTAAACTGCACTGCGCCGCACACACACAGGAATAAACAGTAATGTGAACAGGGCACAACTAAACACAAATATGGGAAGGAGAAAGGATAACGACGGATCATACGACACCAGATATTAATCTCTCTCTCTTGAACACCTCCACTCCAGACCGGAACCACTTGGTATGAAACACAAGCAATAATCGGCGACGCCCATATGCCAGTATGACTATTTAAAGACCGTGGGCGTGACTAACCTTCCAACCTGGTCTCCAGCAGGATTAACCCCCGAGAGCCTGAAGATCAAACCGGCGCCACTGAGGCTATAGTGGCTGGAGGTGGAACTACCTCTGCCTGCCGGATGCTGTGGTGTGAACAGCGTCCGACATGACAGTACCCCGTCTTCTACGAGGGACCCCAGGGCCCTCAAGACTCATAGGACCCGGCTTGTCCGGATGACGACGGTGAAAAGAACTGACCAGCCGATCCGCATGTATGTCTGAGGCTGGAACCCAAGACCTCTCCTCTGGACCATACCCCCGCCAGTGCACCAAATACTGAAGAGTACGGCGTACTACTCGAGAGTCCACTACCTTGGCGACCTCGAACTCTAACTCGCCATCCACCATGACTGGAGGTGGCATCGGCGTCGTGTCCACCAAGCCTACCACCTTTTTCAATAAAGCCCTGTGAAAAACGTTATGTATTCTGTACACCGCAGGAAGTTCCAACCGATAAGCCACTGGGTTAATGATGGCAGAAATCCTAAAAGGCCCAATAAACCTTGGACCCAGTTTTAAAGATGGGATTTTGAGTTTTATGTTCTTCGTAGCTAACCACACCCATTCACCCACACACAGGTCCGGACCTGGCACGCGTCTACTGTCAGCCACCCGTTTGTACCTGGCACTCATGCTCAACAAACGCTGTTTCACCCGCCTCCAGACTGATGACAATTGGGCTCCTAGCTGATCCTCCTCCGGGACACCCCCGGAGTCACCCTGACGTAAGGTACAAAACTGAGGATGTTGACCGTACACACAAAAGAATGGAGACTCTCCTGATGACTCTTGGCGGTGATTATTTAATGCGAATTCGGCCAGAGGAAGGAAAGTAGACCACTCCTCCTGGTTGTCGGACACAAAGCATCGTAAATACTGTTCTAGATTTTGGTTCATGCGCTCAGTTTGTCCATTAGACTGGATGAAACGCCGATGAATGTGACAACTTGATCCCCAACCTTGAGCAAAAAGCTTTCCAAAACCTCGCCACAAATTGCGTACCCCTATCAGATACTATGTCAGACGGTACTCCGTGGAGTCTGACCACCTCCTTCACAAATACCTGAGCCAACGTCTTAGCATTGGGCAAAGAGGACAACGCCACAAAATGCGCCATCTTTGAAAAACGGTCAACCACCACCAGGATGACCGTGTTCCCTGCCGAGGCTGGCAAGTCAGTGATAAAATCCATGGAGATTTCTGTCCATGGCCTATTGGGTACCCCCAGAGGCTGTAGCGTGCCAGCAGGACGGGTTCGGGGTGACTTAGCCCTAGCGCACGTGATGCAAGCTGCCACGTACGAGACCACATCCTGCCGGATTTTGGGCCACCAGAAACGACGCGATACCAGCTCTAAGGTGCCCTTCACCCCTGGGTGACCAGCCAGTACCGAATCGTGGTGTTCCTTCAACACCTTAGGCCGAAGATGCAGGGGTACAAATGATTTGTTGGCGGGAAGTCCTGGTGGTACCTCCTCTTGGGCCTCGGCAATCTCCGCCTCTACCTCAGTCGTGAGAGCCGAGACCACTACCCCTTTCTGGAGGATGGGTACCGGCTCTTCCCGCGGTTCTCCCCCCAGATTCTTATGGTCGGTGATAACTGTGACCTGGTGAGCCGCCCCCTCCAAGAAGTGTCGCCATTCCTCAAAAGCCAGTTTGATGGCCAACAACTCCCTGTTGCCGATATAATAATTCCGTTCGGCCGGCGACAGCTTCTTGGAGAAGTAGGCGCATGGATGCATCTCGCTCAAGGACGAGCCTTGAGACAGTACTGCCCCCACTCCCACCTCCGACGCATCAACCTCTACCACAAAAGGTTTAGACACGTCTGGTTGCACCAGAATGGGGGCTGAAGCAAAACTATTCTTCAGACGCTCAAATGCACGTATAGCCACCTCTGGCCAGTTCGCCAGATCGGCACCCTTTTTTGTCATGTCCGTGAGCGGTTTGGCGACAGTCGAAAAGTGTTTTATAAATTTCCTATAATAATTCGCAAACCCAAGGAACCGCTGGAGTGCTTTCAGACTCTCCGGCCCCTCCCATTGCAACACCGCTTGCACCTTAGCGGTGTCCATTTTAAAACCGGCTGCGGACACAATATATCCCAAAAAGGGCAACTCCTGGACAAAAAATAAACATTTTTCCAGCTTAGCATAGAGCTGGTTCTCCCGGAGCAACTGTAACACCTGCCTAACATGCTCCAAATGAGTGTCCCGATCGCTAGAATAAATGAGGATATCATCCAGGTATACAATCACAAATCTCCCCAGGACATGAGCAAATACATCATTAATAAAATGTTGGAAAACGGCAGGCGCGGTGGTCAACCCAAACGGCATAACCAGACTCTCAAAATGACCCTCAGGAGTGTTAAACGCCGTCTTCCACTCATCCCCCTGACGGACCCTTATGAGGTTATACGCCCCCCTGAGGTCCAGCTTGGAAAACCATTTCGCCCCCGCTACCTGGTTGAACAAATCCGGGATCAACGGCATTGGGTAGGGATCACGGATCGTAATCTGGTTTAACTCTCGGAAATCCAGACACGGGCGTAACCCCCCATCTTTCTTCTTAATGAAGAAAAACCCCGCGGCTACAGGCGAGGACGAAGGCCGGATGTGACCTGTGCTCAGACTCTCCGCGATGTAGTCTTTAAGAGCTTGTCTCTCAGGACCAGAAATATTAAACATCCTGGCCTTAGGTAATTTGGCCCCGGGTTTTAACCTAATAGCACAGTCATAGGCTCTATGTGGAGGCAGTTCTGAGCAACCCTTCTCAGAGAAAACATCCGCGAAATCCTGCAAAGCCTCCGGCAGGCTGGGCGTCACGGCGGACACACATATGGCCAAGCAATTGTCTTGGCAGAAACCACTCCATTGTACTATGTCCTGAGTTTTCCAATCAATTACCGGGTTGTGCCTGGACAGCCATGGAAAACCCAGGACCATTTGAGCTGGGAGATTACGGAGGACCCTACATGTAACCGACTCAGAATGTAGGACCCCAATGTGGAGTTTCACCTCTGCCACAAACTCAGTGATCTCCCCTTGAGGGAGGGGAACAGCATTAATGGTCACCACCTGTATGGGGTGAGGAAGTTTTTCGATCTTAAACCCGGCGGTGTGTGCAAACTCCTCATCTATGAGATTGGTGGCGGAACCGCTATCCACAAACACTGATATAGGTAGCTCTCTGCCGGCGATAATAACCTTGGCAGGGAGCATACATTGAGATACCATCATGGAGGATATGCATACGCTCAGTTGGGTCTCCTCCATACCCTCTGAGCTTAACAGTTTTCCGCCGGTGTGACCCTCTTAGGTAGTACCGGGCAAACGTTAACATAATGACCTCCTTTACCACAGTAGAAACATGCTCCGGGCTTCCGGAATCCCGGAGCGCGAGGCTGAACCTGTGCCACGCCAGCAATCTGCATAGGTTCAGGGGACTCATCTACTTCAACCACACCTGCACCTCTGTTTTCCCCCAGAGGTAGCGTCTCCTGTGCCCCCTGACGAAAACGGCGATCAATACGTATCACCAAACTCATGGCAGACTCCAATGATGCCGGAGTCTCATACATCAGGAGGGCTTGTTTCACCCTCCCTGATACCCCATGAATAAACTGGCTCCGCAGTGCTGGGTCATTCCACTGTGTGTCTACAGCCCAGCGGCGAAATTCCGAACAATAGTCTTCTGCCAAGCGCTCCCCCTGGCGGAGGGCGCGGATTTTAGATTCCGCTAGAGCCAGTCGGTCAGGGTCATCGTAAATGAGCCCGAGGGCAGAAAAAACATTATCGACCGAATGAAATGTAGCAGAGTCAGCTGGTAAGGAAAATGCCCATGCTTGGGGGTCACCACTCAGTAATGACAACACCAGCCCTACTCGCTGGGCCTCATTACCTGAGGATATTGGCCGCATGCGGAAGTATAATTTGCAGGCCTCCCGAAATACGACAAATTTGCTGCGATCGCCTGAAAATCGTTCTGGCAGCGGAAACTTCAGCTCTGCACCGATACCTGCAGATGCCGTTTGCACCTTTGCTACTACCAGGCCCTGCTGCTGAACTGCCCCTTTCAACTCGGAGACCTGTATGGACAGCGCCGCCAACTGGCGGGTTATGGAATCTAATGGATCCATGGACTCCTGAAAAAATGTGGGCCGATTATAATGTCACGGGGGCTTAGTTCAACTAAGGCTGAAATACCCGGGGCCCCTGTGGTGTCCCTTTTACTAGGGGAAACCCTGTCTGACCCTCAACCCAGGGTTTTTGCTGAAGGTGCAAATGCCTGAGCCTCCGACCTTTCCTTATCTCCTGCTCAGCCCTGCACTTAACCCTCCACCCTCCACCCAGTGAGGAGTCACACCACCAAAGCTCCCACACAAATAATGACAGACAGGGAGAACTTAAACTGCACTGCGCCGCACACACACAGGAATAAACAGTAATGTGAACAGGGCACAACTAAACACAAATATGGGAAGGAGAAAGGATAACGACGGATCATACGACACCAGATATGAATCTCTCTCTCTTGAACACCTCCACTCCAGACCGGAACCACTTGGTATGAAACACAAGCTATAATCGGCGACGCCCATATGCCAGTATGACTATTTAAAGACCGTGGGCGTGACTAACCTTCCAACCTGGTCTCCAGCAGGATTAACCCCCGAGAGCCTGAAGATCAAACCGGCGCCACTGAGGCTATAGTGGCTGGAGGTGGAACTACCTCTGCCTGCCGGATGCTGTGGTGTGAACAGCGTCCGACATGACAAGTTTATAACGTTGAGCCGTGAAAAAAAAAGAACAAAACACATTTTCTCCACAAAAATGAAATTTTAGCACCATTTTTTTATTTTCAGAAGGGTAGCAGAAGAAAATGGAACCCAAAATTTGTTGTGCAATTTTTCCTAAGTACGCATATACATATATGTGTGTGTGGTGAAAAACTACTGCTTGGGAATACGGCAGGGCTCAGAAAGGAAGGAGGGACGCTTTGGAACATAGATTTTGATGGAATGGTCTGCAGGTGTCAAGTCGCGTTTGGAGAGCCCCTGATGTGCCTAAAGGGTGGAAACCCCCCACAAGCGACACCATTTTGGAAACTAGACCCTCAAGGAATGTATCTACAGGGTGGGCCATTTATATGGATACACCTAAATAAAATGAGAATGGTTGGCGAAATCAACTTCCTGTTTGTGGCACATTAGTATATGGGAGGGGGAAAACTTTTCAAGATGGGTGGTAACTATGGCCACCATTTTGAAGTCGGCCATTTTGGATCCAACTTTATTTTTTTTCAATGGGAAGAGGGTCATGTGACACATCAAACTTATTGAGAATTTCACAAGAAAAACAATGGTGTGCTTGGTTTTAACGTAAATTTATGCTTTCATGAGTTATTTACAAGTTTTTCTTTGTTTACAGCCATTGACATGTCACAGAGGTTAACACATGAGGAGCGGATAGAAATTGTGTTGATGTCTGGTGAATGCAGTACCCGGGTCATTGCAGCAGATTTCAATGCAAGACACCCTACAAGACCACCCATGACCCCTTAGACTTTTATCTTTGGGGTCAACTGAAGGCATTTCTCTATACTGTGAAGATATGAAATGTGCAGCATCTGTAACAATGGACACTGGGAGCCTGTGCTAGCATTTCTTATGCGGTATTGCTATCAGTGTGTCGAGAGTGAGAGAAGAGGCTTGCATTGACAATCCAACACAATGGGCAGCACTTTGAACTCATTTTATAAGTGGTCATAAACTTGTAAATAACTCATGAAAGAATAAAGCAACGTTAAAACCAGTCACACCATTGTTTTTCTTGTCAAATTCTCAATAAGTTTGATGTCAAATAACCCTCTTCACATTGAAAAAAATATAGCTGGATCCAAAATGGCCGACTTCAAAATGGCCCTCATGGTCACCACCCATCTTGAAAAGTTTTCCCCTTCCCATATACTAATGTGCCACAAGCAGGAAGTTGATATCACCAACCATTCCCATTTTATTTAGGTGTATCCATATAATGGCCCACCCTGTAGATGTGTGGTGAGCACCTTGAACCTCCAGGTGCTTCACAGAAGTTTATAATGTAAAGCAGAGAAAATAAAAAAAATCTAGTTTTTCCCACAAAAATGTTATTTTAGCCCCATTTTTTTTATTTTCACAAGGGTAACAGAAGAAAATTGATCCCAAAATGTATTTTGCAATTTCTTCTGAGTACACATATACCCCATATGAAGTTGAAAACTACTTTTGAGGCATAGTGCAAAGCTCAGAAGGGAAGAAGCGTCATATTTGAGTTCAGATTTTGCTGGACTGGTTTGGGGGTGCCATGTCACATTGGCAGCAGCCCTGAGGTGCCAGAACAGTGTTACGGTGTGGCGGAAAAATAAAGGAGTACCTGGAAGTGGACCCTCTGGGAACCAAAGGGACGACTGAGGTACGAGGACAGAAGGCAGCGTACAGGGTGAAGCGGTAGCCAGTGTACAGGGTGAAGCGGTAGCCAGTGGGTGCGGAATCGGGGGCCCAGGGAGGCACAGGACCAGAGGCTGTAGAAGTAAAGAAGCAAGCAAATGAACACAGACTGTACAGCAAATAACTGAGACGCGGAGAGGAAGTAGGAGGCAGGACAGAGGAGGGAAAGCACCAGGGAGACAGGGAGGGCAGAGCACAGGAAAGGTATGGCGAGGTTAGGCAGGCAGAACCACGGTACTAAACGCAGCACAGACAGAGGACAAGAGGGCCTGAGGACACAGAGAGCGAAGCTGCGGACAGCGTCACCGCATAAGATAATCAGGCGTCTTACCAGAGCTGACGCCGGACATATGTAGCGGTGGGCGCCGCCATATTGGGGGCGGGGCCTAGCGCGTCAGCTCACCCAGGAGGCTGTGCGCCGTGGGCGGGAGCCCGGCGCCGAGGGAGCCAGAGGCTGGGCGCGGGGACGCGCCGGGAGGCAGGAGCGCGCCGGACAGCGCGCGCAAGAAGACCCTGCGCTGTGACAAACAGTAGAACCCCCCCATAAGAGACACCATTTTACAAACGAAACCTCTCAATAAATTCATCTAGGGGTGCAGTGATCATATTTACACCACAGGTGGGCCACAGAATTTTATACCATTGGGCAGTGAAGAAAAAAAAATAACATTTTTACCACCAAAATGTAGTTTTAGCCCTAGATTTTACATTTTTTCTGTGGGAAATGGGTAAAAATTGCACCAAAATTTGTTCCACAATTTCTGCTGAATGTGGAAATACTTTATACATGCCTGTACAGTACTGCTTAGCCACACAGCGAGACTTGGGAGGGATTGAGCGCAGATTTTCCTAAAATAGTTTGCGGACTTCATATACACAGCCCCTATGTGCTAGAAGAGCAGAATACCCCCTCAAGTGACCCCATTTTGAAAATTATACCCCTTTACGAATTTCTATACAGATGTAGCAATGATTTTGACTCCATAAGTGTTTTCCAGAAACAAGCAGTAGTGGATGTTGCTGAGTGAAAATTGCCAACTGCCATTGTAGTGACCAATACGTTGTAGTGACCAGTACATGATGCCCAGCTCGTGCTTCTGGAGACATGCACCTGTAAATTAGGCGGGCTCTCATCACTGCAGAGGATGCTAAATGTGGCTTAGTCACACTAGGGCTCAGAAAGAAGGGGGCATTTGGATTTGGGAGCGCAGAATTTGCTGAATTTCTTTGAGGGGTGAGGAGGCATTTTACTTTTCCAGAGCCTTTGTAGTACCAGTAACGTGGAAGCCCCCTATATTTCCGTTGACAGATGATGCACCTCAGTGGGGACTTGCTTTTCTTGTGGATTGAGTTGAAGCTTTTATTGGGAACATTTTACATAACATTTAGGATCACATTTATCTGGTGCTCTACGCTGAGCACTTATTTTGGGGTTTCCATCTAAATTTCCTAGTGACAGGACAGATGAAATCCCCGATGGATCCATTCACTTTAATGAGGCAGCAGAGTTACTCTGGACTCCGTCTAGCCTCTGTTCAGTGGAGTCCTTGTTTTCAGAAGCGCACAAAACTGTGGTCCACCACACTTTTATGCACGGCTAAAAAGATGGACACTGCTGGATCACAGGTCCTTCATCGTCCACAGCTCCTCCATCTGCCTCATTGTAGGGGATCTTCCACTGGGGGTTCGGTCTGGATCATGTGTTCGGTAGCATGTGATAAAACATCGGTTTTTGCCTAGTTTTTTTACTTTTTTTTTCTTACGGTGTTCAGTATAGGGGATAACTAGTGGGACAGTTTTATGGGTCAGGTCTTTCCTGAAGCGGTGATACCAAATGTGTACTGTTTTTATTTTTTTTCATAAAAATATATTTATTTCTGGGTACAATATATATTATTTTTTTATGCTTTTTTTTTTTTTTTCTTAGCTGTGGGCACACTCTATGTAAATCTTGTAACCATGCCAAAGTGGATGCCTTTCTGGCAACAAACCTGACATCAATTTTTTTTTTAAATTTCTTATAGTTTATTGTTCTGATCTAAGATCAGTAAATATTTTCATATGATGGCTATAATTTCATTATATTGTGGATTATATTATGTTGAGAAAGTAATAAATGTTTTATTGGAGCTACAGTGGGTACGGAAAGTATTCAGACCCCTTTAAATTTTTCACTCTTTGTTTTATTGCATCCATTTGGTAAGTTCAAAAAAAGTTATTTTTTTTCTCATTAATGTACACTCTGCACCCAATCTTGAATGAAAAAAAAACAGAAATGTACAAATTTTTGCAAATTTATTAAAAAAGAAAAACTGAAATATCATATTGTCATAAGTACCCTTTGCTCAGACACTCATATTTAAGTCACAAGCTGTCCATTTCCTTGTGATCCTCGAGATGGTTCTACTTCTTCATTGGAGCCCAGCTGTGTTTAATCAAAGTGATAGGACTTGATTTGTAAATGCACACACCTGTCTATATAAGACCTCACAGCTCACAGTGCATGTCAGACCAAATGAGAATCATGAGGTCAAAGGAACTGGCCAAGAAGCTCAGAGACAGAATTGTGGCAAGACACAGATCTGGCCAAGGTTACAAAAGAATTTCTGCAGTACTCAAGGTTCCTAAGAGCACAGCGGCCTCCATAATCCTTATATGGAAGAAGTTTGGGACCACCAAAACTCTTCCTAGACCTGGCCATCCAGCCAAATTGAGCAATCGTGGGAGAAGAGCTTTGGTGAGAGCGGTCAAGAAGAACCCCAAGATCACTGTGGCTGAGCTCCAAAGATGTAGTAGGGAGATAGTTGACTTTGTAGAACTTTCTCCCATCATTGCAGCCCTCCACCAGTCGGACATTCATGGCAGAGTGGCCCGACGGAAGCCTCTCCTCAGTGCAAGACATAGGAAAGCCCACACAGAGTTTGCTAAAAAACACATGAAGGACTCCCAGACTATGAGAAATAAGATTCTCTGGTCTTAAAAGACGAAGATAGAACTTTTTGGTGATAATTCTAAGTGGTATGTGTGGAGAAAACAAGGCATTGCTCATCACCTGCCCAATACAATCCCAACAGTGAAACATGGTGGTGGCAGCATCAAGCTATGGGGGTGTTTTTCAGCTGTAGTGACAGGACGACTGGTTGCAATTGAAGGAAACATGAATGGGGCCAAGTACAGAGATATCCTGGATGAAAACCTCTTCCAGAGTGCTCTGGACCTCAGACTTGGCCAAAGGTTCACTTTCCAACAAGACAATGACAATAAGCACACAGCTAAAATAACAAAGGAGTGGCTTCAGAACAACTCTGTGACCATTCTTGACTGGCCGAGCCAGAACCGTTAGCTAAACCCAATTGAGCATCTCTAGAGAGATCTGAAAAAGGCTGTCCACCAACGTTCACCATCCAACCTCATGGAACTTGAGAAGATCTGCAAGGAAGAATGGCAGGGGGTCCCCAAATCCAGGTGTGAAAAACTTGTTGCATCATTCCCAAGACGACTCATGGCTGTACTAGCTCAAAAGGGTGCTTCTACTCAATACTGAGCAATGGGTCTGAATACTTATGACCATGTGATATTTCAGTTTTTCTTTTATAAAAATTTGCAAAAATTTCTACATTTCTGTTTTTTCAGTCAAGATGGGGTGCAGAGTGTACATTAATGAGAAAAAAGTGAACTTTTTTGAATTTACCAAATGGCTGCAATGAAACAAAGAGTGAAAAATTTAAAAGGGCTCTGAATACTTTCAGTATCCACTGTATTTTTACATCTGGTGTTTTTCGGGGTGTTATGATACAATAATAGGATCTCTCTATCAATACCTTCCAAGATCAAATTGGCGCTCTTTAACCCCTTAGTGACAGAGCCAGTTTGCAGCTTAATGACCAGGCCAATTTTTACAACTCTGACCACTGTCACGTTATGAGGTTATAACTCTGGAACGCTTTAACGCATCCCGCTGATTCTGAGAAGTGTTTTTTTATGACATATTGTACTTCATGTTAGTGGTAAAATTTCTTTGAAATGTCTTGTGTTTATTTATGAAAAAAACAGAAATATGGCGAAAATTTTGCAATTTTAAAACTTTAAATTTTTATGCCCTTAAATCAGAGAGATGTATCACACAAATTTCTTAATAAATAACATTTCCCACATGTCTACTTTACATCAGCACAATTTTGGAAACAAAATATTGTTTTGTTAGGAAGTTATAAGGGTTAAAAGTTGACTAGTGATCTCTCATTTTCACAACAAAATTTACAAAACCATTTTTTTTTTAGGGACCACATCATATTTAAAGTCATTTTGAGGGGTGTACATGACAGAAAATACCCAAAAGTGACACCATTCTAAAAACTAGACCCCTCAAGGTGCTCAAAACCACCTTCAAGAAGTTTATTAACCCTTTACGTGCTTCACAGGAACTAAAGCAATGTGGAAGGAAAAAATTAACATTTACTTTATTTTGCACAAAATTTACTTCAGAACCATTATTTTTTATTTTCACAAGTGTTAAAAGAGAAAATGAACCACAAAATTTGTTGTGCAATTTCTCCTGAATATGCTGATACCCAAAATGTGGGGGTAAACCACTTTTTCAGCGCACGGCAGAGCTCGCAAGGGAGGGAGCGCCGTTTGACTTTTTCAACGCAGAATTGGCTGGAATTGGGATCGGATGCCATATTGCGTTCAGAGAGCCCCTGATGTTCCTAAACAGTGGAAACCCCCAACAAGTGACCCCATTTTGGAAACTAGACCCATTAAGGAACTTTTCTAAATGTGTGGTGAGCACTTTGAACCTTCAAGTGCTTCACAGAAGTTTATAACGTAGAGCCCTGAAAATAAAAAATAATTTTTTTTCCACACAAGATCTTTTCGCCCCCAAATTTTTATTTTTACAAGGGTAACAGGAGAAATCATACCCACACAGTTGTTGAACGATTTGTCCTGAGTACGCTGATACCCCATATGTGGGGGTAAACCACTGTTTGGGCGCACGGCAGAGTTCGCAAGGGAGGGAGCGCCGTTTGACTTTTTCAATGCAGAATTGGCTGGAATTGAGATTGGACGCCATGTCGCTTTTGGAGAGCCCCTGGTGTGCCTAAACAGTGAAAAAAACCAAAGAAGTGACACTATTTTGGAAACTAGACCACTTAAGGAACTTATCTAGTTATGTAGTGAGAACTTTGAACCCCCAAGTGCTTCACAGAAGTTTATAATGCAGAGCAGTGAAAATAAAATAATCACTTTTTTTTCCTCAAAAATGATAATTTAACCCGCTATGTTTTATTTTCTCAAGGGTAACAGGAGAAATTGGACCACGAAAGATGTTGTGCAAGTTGTCCCGAGTACGATGATACCCCATATGTGGGGGGGAACCACTGTTTGTGCGCATAGGAGAGCTCGGAAGGGAAGGAGCGCCATTTTGGAATGCATAAAATGAAAACCTGGCACTCAACTTAATGCTTGGTGAGGCAGTTTATTTTAGTACCAGAAAACGTTTTGGTCAATATAGACCTTCATCAGTTATGTGCTAGTATGTTTGAAAGTAGCTTGAAGGAGGGCGCTTTTTATGTTATACACTGATAACGCCAGTAATCAAATGGCCAGAATGCTGCTGTAACGCAGAATAATCTTAATAGTTGAAAATATCAGCGCAGCCTGGTCCTCCTGGACGTGGTAAATGGACAAGTGGGAACCTAACTTGGCACCACTACAGTAGTGCACACGGTGTTTTCTACTAAACGTATTTTGGAATGCAGACTTTGATGGAATGGTCTGCGTTTGCAGAGCCACTGATGTGCCTAAACAGTATAAACCCCCCACAAGTGACCCCATTTTGGAAACTAGACCCCTGAAGGAGCTTATCTAGATATGTGGTGAGCACTTTGAACCCCCAAGTGCTTCACAGAAGTTTATAGATGCAGAGCCGTGAAAATTAAAAATCATTTTTTTTTCCTCAAAAATGATTTTTTAGCCCATTATTTTTATTTTCCTAAGGGTAACAGGAGAAATTGGACCAGAAAAGTTGTTGTGCAATTTGTCCTGAGTACGCTGATACCCCATATGTGGGGGGGAACCACTGTTTGGGCACATGGGAGAGCTTGGAAGGGAAGGAGTGCCATTTTGGAATTCAGACTTTGATGGAATGGTCTGCGGGCGTTTTGTTGCGTTTGCAGAGCCCTTGATGTGTCTAAACAGTATAAACCCCCCACAAGTGACCCCATCTTGGAAAATAGACCCCCGAAGGAGCTTATCTAGATATGTGGTGAGCACTTTGAACCCCCAAGTGCTTCACAGAAGTTTATAAACGCAGAGCCGTGAAAATAAAAAAATCATTTTTTTCCTCAAAAATGATTTTTTAGCCCGCCCTTTTATATTTTCCAAAGGGTAACAGGAGAAATTGGACCCCAAAAGTTGTTGAGCAATTTGTCCTGAGTACGCTGATACCCCATTTGTGGGGGGGGGACCACTGTTTGGGCACATGGGAGAGCTCGGTAGAGAAGGACCACCATTTTGAAATGTAGACTTTGATGGAATGGTCTGCGGGCGTCATGTTGCGTTTGCAGAACCTCTGATGTGCCTAAACAGTATAAACCCCCCACAAGTGACCCCATTTTCGAAACTAGACCCCTGAAGGAGCTTATCTAGATGTGTGGTGAGCACTTTGAACCCCGAAGTGCTTCACAAAAGTTTATAACGCAGAGCCGTGAAAATACAAAAGTATTTTTGTTTTCCACAAAAGTGATTTTTTTAGCCCCCAATTTTTTTATTTTCCCAAGGGTAACAGGAGAAATTAGACCCCCAAAGTTGGTAAATAGTGGAAACCCCTCAATTCTTGCTCCTACCCTAATCCCAACCCTAATTCTAACCCTAATCCTAATTCGCCCTAACCCTAATTCTAACCCTAACCCTAGCTCCAACTCTAGCCCTAACCCTAATGGAAAAATGAAAAAAAAAATATTTTCTTTATTTCATTATGTTTGCCTAACTAAGGGGGTGATAAACGGGGGGGTTATTTATTATTTTTTTATTTTGATCACTATGATAGTTTATCATAGTGATCAAAATGGATCTGCCAGCTGGCAGATTCGCGGCAGGCGCACTGCGCATGCGCCCACCATTTTCTTCCGGATCCAAGATGGCGGCACCCACCGGAGGACGCCGGCGGGACAGAGGACCACCGGGAGGGAATCCAAGACCACTGGGAGGTACAGGGGGGGGATCGGGGACCCTATTTCTCTCTCCTCTGATGTGCGATCACATCAGAGGAAAGAGAAATTAAATGGAAAATCGCGGCCTTTTTTTTTTTGCAATCGCCGTTATAGGGTTAATAACGGCGATCACAAAAGCAGGGTCGGTAAAATCCGACCCGATTCATGTTCTCTGGGGTCTCCCAGAAAAAATCCGACACTGGGGGGCGCTATTTACTTTCTCCACAGCGCCGTGAATTAACAGCACTGTGGTTTAAGTGGCCTTAATTACCACCGTTAAAAGACGTATCGGAGGTCGTTAAGGGGCTAAAGTCCAGTCTGAATAGCCTCTATATTTCAGTCTGGTTAGAACCTTTCTAGATTCTACAATGAAATTATCATGACAACAGTTTCTCTTTGTTTTTATCAGTTCTCCAACTGGAATGTTATGTCAGACAAAGAGTAAATTTAAGATTAAATTTGTTTTTATTTATATAAGAAATTAAGTCCTCCACCTCCTCACCTTTCCAAATAATTAAATAGTCGACGTAATAACGGTAAAATTATATTAAATGAGAAAATGGATTACCGTAATTACAATAAAGGGTCAGACGAGTAGGTGGAGAATGTAATTTCTTATATAAATAAAAACAGATTAAGGCTATGTGCCCACGTTGCGTGTTAAAACGCACACTAAAAACCGGACTCCTTTCCAGAAATCTCACTTTTTTTCCCGCGCGATTTCACCGCGATTCTGTTCACGATTTTCTCAAGCACTTTCCAAGCGATTTAAAGCATCGCTTGGAAAGTGATTGACAGGTTGGTCACACTCGTCAAACATAGTGTTTAACAAGTGTGAGCAGCTTTTTACTATTGAGGCCGCCTATGCGGCATCAATAGTAAAAGATAAAATGTTAAAAATGATAAAAAAATAAAAAATCGGGGTTTATTTACCTTCCGACGTCCCGCGCTGCCATCCCGGGCCACAGCGTTCCCAGTAATGCCTTGCGAGACCTGTGATGACGTTGGTCTCGCGTTACTATAGCGATCTCGCGAGACCACGTCATCACAGGACCGTGCCGCAAGGTATTACTAGGAACGCTTAGGCCGGGAATGCAGCTCGGGACGTCGGAAGGTAAACATACCCCGATTTTTTATTTTTTATTCTTTTTTTTTTAACAGGGGTATGGTACCCAGGGCCTGGAGGACAGTCTCCTCTCCTCCACACCGTGGGTACCAACCGCACATGAGACGCTTAACTTCCCGCATGGTGGGCATAGCCACATGCGGGAAGTAAGCGATTCTCATGCATTCCTATGGGTGCGGCAATTCTTTGCGATTCCGCACAAAAGAATGACCATGCTGCGATTTTTTCCGCGATGCGTTTCCGCCGCGGAAAAAAGCGCAGCATTAGCACAGCATGTGCGGAATGCCATAGGAATGCATGGGGGGCGTTCTGTACACGATTTTTAAACGTTTTTGCAGCGTTTTCGGGCCGAAAAACGCTTAAAAATCGCATCGTGGGCACACAGCCTTAATCTTAAAGGGAACCTGTCACCCCCAGGGCGTTTTTAAC
Organism: Dendrobates tinctorius; assembly: GCF_039654945.1. Lineage (NCBI taxonomy): Eukaryota > Metazoa > Chordata > Amphibia > Anura > Dendrobatidae > Dendrobates > Dendrobates tinctorius. Next base: position 9,267,669 of record NW_027361758.1, read on the forward strand.
TAAAAGAGCCACCATCAGCAGCACTAAGGCTGCATTCTGTGAAGGTGGCTCTTCTGTTTTGACCCCCATTAACGGCGAAATATTGACTTTTATAATTAGGTCCTCATACCTGGAATTAGTCAGAGAGGTACGGCGTGTCCCTCTATTTAAGCCGTCTCCCAGCTGTCCATCAACCCCCTGTAGCGTCCAGCACCGCCTCCTCCCGTGTTGGATGCTGGAGGGCGCCTGCGTTATTCCAACAGTTCTCTGGCATGCGCAGTGCGCGCTGCCCGAGAACTGACATCAGGCTATGAAGCCTGCATGTTTTGGAGTCCCCTGATCCCGCCCCGCAGTGTGTTATGAAGTATTCACACTGCGGGGCTGGGAATCTTGCACCTGCGCATTGAACAGCTTTAGCTTCGCCTGCCTCCATCTCCCTCCTCCTCTTTCGTTTTCCTCCTTTGGCAGTGTAAGATCAGCTGAGCGGTTCACTGGCAGTACAGCTCATCAGACGCTGCCAAAGGAGCAAAACTAAAGTGGAGGAGGGAGATGGAGGCAGGCGAAGCTAAAGCTGTTCAATGCGCAGGTGCAAGATTCCCAGCCCCGCAGTGTGAATACTTCATAACACACTGCGGGGCGGGGTCAGGGGACTCCAAAACACACAGGCTTGATAGCCTGATGTCAGTTCTCGGGCAGCGCGCACTGCGCATGCCCGAGAACTGTTGGAACAACGCAGGCGCCCTCCGGCATCCAACATAGGAGGAGGCGGTGCCGGACGCTACAGAGGGGTTGATGGACAGCTGGGAGGCGGCTTAAACAGAGGGTCACGCCGTACCTCTCTGACTAATTCCAGGTCTGAGGACCTAATTATAAAAGTCAATATTTCGCCGTTAATGGGGGTCAGAAACAGAAGAGCCACCTTCACAGAATGCAGCCGTAGTGCTGCTGAAGGTTGCTCTTTTAGTTAAAAACGCCCTGGGGGGGTGACAGGTTCCCTTTAAATTTACACATTTTGTCTGACCCCTCTAAAAATTATTTGCATATTACACTAACCGGTGATGTAACAACAGGTACGATAATGATTTCCTCTTATAGAAAACTTACAGAAAGAAATACTATTTTAGAAGCCCATTTATGTCACCCACCTCATGTAGTGAAAAAACATTCCGGCTGGAGAACTGATAAGAACGAAGAGAAACTGTTCTCATGATGATAATTTCAATGTAGAATGTCGAAAAGTTCTAACCAGACTGAAATATAGACTATTCAGACTGGACTTTGAGGCCAATTCAATAATGGCATTAACAGAGAGAGCCTATTAGGCCGGGGTCAGACTTGCAAGAAACTCGGATGAGTCTCGCACGTCAATACCCGACACTGCCGCCGGCACTCGGATCGGAGCGACACTGACCCCAGCCTTAGGCTATGATCGCACGTTGCGTTTTTGCAGTGTTTATTTTATTTTTGCCTCGTTTTTTAATGCAAATTTTAAGCTGTGTTTTACAGTACCAGCAAAGTGTAAGTGATTTCAGAACACTCATGCACACACTTCTTACAGCGGTTTTTCTGCGTATTTGCAGGGCTTTTTCACCCATATGAAACAATTGGTAAATGAAATAATGCCGCAGAAACGAAGATATCAGTTTTTGCTGTATTTTTAGTGCAAAACCCTATGGAAGTTAAGTCATGCTTTTTTGGCTAAACTTTATCAACATGCACAAGAGACAAAAAAAGGCAGCAAATAACGCATCAAAAACTCAGCAAAGCATGCTTTTTGTAAGCAGCTTCTTTACTGCCAAGATAGCAGGTTTTGCCTGAGGAAACAAAAAACGCAACACATGAACATAGCCTTATTGGATCATAATTAGAGATGAGCGAATTTGTTCGGATTTTGTCCCCGAATCTGATTTTGACATATTTGAGCCATATTCAAACACTATTCATGCTGTATATATGTCTTACGATCGGTTCCGAACATATTTGGTAATTTCTACTCCCATTTCTAATGACGTTTGGCTGTGTTCGACGAATATTGTACAAACAATATTTGAATCCGATCGTATTCGGAACCGAATCCGAACAAATTCGCTCATCTCTAATCATAATACCCCCAAAAAACACCTAGAATAAAAAAACTCCAATAGAATATTCATTTCTCAACACAATATAGTCAACAATATAATGAAATTCTAGCCATTATGCAAAAATATTTATAGATTTTAAAATAGGGACAATAAACAATAAAAAATGTAAAAACAACTAAGGCCTGTTTCACACATCAATTTTTCAGGTCAGTTGAAATCCGCCAAAATGGCGGAAAACGGATCCGTGGCCGACGAAACACCAACGGGAGCCACCGGATCCACCGATATGGTAATGTTAAAGGAACCGCACCTGGAAAAAAAATAAATAAAATAATACCGGCGATGTAGCGGGCTCCGGGAGCGGGCGAGTGGATCTCGCGAGAGCGGGCAAGTGGATCTCGCGGGAGCGGGCATGTGGATCTCGCGGGAGCTGGCATTGTGGATCTCGTGGGAGCGGTAAAGTGAGAGAGAGAGAGAATCTTCTGCCGGTATTTAGGGTTAAATCTCCTGGAAAAGCCAAAATGCGGATCCGACGGTGGAAAAAACGTTGCAGTGACCGTCAAGTGATGTCAGCGGACGCCAAAATTTTGGCGGATCCGCAAAATATCGGATCCAACGGATGACCATTCGTCAAGATCTGCCGATAATGCAAGTCTATGGGGGAAAAAAACGGATCCGCCAAGAAAAATGGCGGATCCGGTTTTTTTTGCAAATCGGCGGATCTTGACTGATGCTGACAAACTGATGTGTGAAACAGGCCTTAGAAGTCAGATTTATCGTCAGAAAGATATCCACTCTTGGGACAATACCCTCACCTAGCTTTTTCCAAGAAAATAGTAACAAAAAAAGCAAAATAATTATACACAATATTTTGGAGAGCGACAGTGTGTGGGTGGGATATTATAGAAAGGGGCAGAGTGAGTGTGCGGGACATTATGGAGAGGGGCAGTATAGGGGATATTATAGAGAGGGTAAGTGTGTGTGAGGAGATATTATTGAGATGGGCAGTGTAAGGGCGTCATTGTGAAGAGGAGCAGTGTGAGGGGGACAGTATGGAGTGGCGCAGTGTTGGTGTAAATTATGGAGATGACAGTGTGGTGGGGGATATTGTGTGCAGGAAGCACAATGAGGGGTAATTATTTATTCAGGAATGCAGCATGGGTAATCCTTTTATTTTTAAGGCTCTGCCATTCATGCACTAGCATTGATCCTGGCACTGCATTCATGTACTGACAGTGTTTCTGGCATTTCATTCATACACTAACAGTGTTTCTGGCGCTGAATTTATGTCCTAACGGTAGTTCTGATCTTGTACACATGCAGCAATCCATAACATGCATCATGGCTATATTGAAACTTAAGAGATTTGATATCATGAGCAGGATTTGGCAAGTTTCTGCTCCAAAAACTCAGTTTAAAGGGGTTGTCCAGTCCAAACCAATAATAAATTTATGAAGCACTCAAACGCATGCTGACGAAACCGCACGTGGGTGGTGAAACGCGCGTTGAGATTCCGTTCTCATCCCCTCTATGTACCATGACCACAGGTAATGATTATTATAGTTAAATATTATGGGATACTTTTATATATTTGCCTTGCGTGCCTATCTAACAGGTTGCATGTAATCTTTGTATAGATTTTGGAGACTACCAGTAATTTAGTCATTCATGCTTTCTCATCCTTGTACAGATATGTTCTACCTTGATATAGTCCTCACATACATATTTAGGACTGACTCACATATTTATTTGTCCAGTTTTGACATACATCACAATGACTATAGAGCAATGTTACCCAATTACAACAATTTACAATACAAAGTTTCATAAACTTTAATACAATGGTTGTCATATTGAATGCATATAATGTAGAATTCAATATGTGGATGCACAGTAGGTCCTTTAAAAAAAAAGCATTAGAAGGCACCTGTCTGATGTGATTATTTCTGAAGCAGTCAATATTTCAGTGGTTTCTAGGCACTTTTCACAGGTACATAAGGGGGACACTAAATGCATATGATTTCTAGGCATAGAAAAAGTATATAAACCGATCAGACTAGGGGACTTGAGAAGAAAAATTTTGAACAGAGAGTCGTTTTGGATATTCAGGCTACAAACTGGGGTACCACAAAGAATGAACATCAGACAGGATCTACGGTAATTTTGCAATATAGTTAACAGTGTTTAACATTGATCCTTAATGTTTTTTATTAAGTTTTTTTTTTATCTTCCCTCTTTTTTTGTTCCATACAATATAGTGTTAATTATTGACTCTTGATTAATTATAATTATGCACACATGTATTTGGCAGGAAGGGGTATATAAGCATGGGTATATACTTCACAAATACACCATGACTAAGGCTCAATAGCAGAAACGCATTGTTTTTTTTCTGTGCCTCCCCTGTAACCTTTAATAAACAGCAAAATGTACCAATAAATGTGCAATTATCTACAATTGTACCCATCGCTGGAGAATATCTCTTTGTTTTTGTATTGCCTCCACGACCTGAACTAGGGTGACTCGGCGTGCTGAATTTCATCTTAACAAGGTGCATCTGAAATCAGTGAGCTGACTTTCCCCTTTCCTTGCATTTCTCCAAAATATCGCCCCCACACTGACCCTCTCCAAAATATCCCTTCAAACTGCTCCATTCCATATCTCTCCCACCCTGCCTCTCTGCATAAACCCTTTCACTCGTCCCCACAACTGCTGAAAAGCACTCCTCTGCCCCAGTCTCGGCACCAGAATATTCAAACGCATTCGCGTCCGAGACAGCAGAGTCTCAGTGACTCCTACGTGATGTATATACAGTAGTCTCAATGTCTTCTATGTGATGTACATGCAGCAGAGTCTCCAACCTGATATAGACACACACACATACGCCTTATATATACAAAGCAGAATCTTAGTGTCTCCTACGTGATTATATATACACATACATACATACACACACACACATACATACATACACACACACACACACACACACACAAACATACATATGGCAGAGTCTCCTACGTGATGCATATACAGATTTTCAGTGTCTCCTACTTGATGTATATACAATACATTCTCAATGTCTCCTACTTATTATATACAGCAGAGCCTCAATGCTTCCTACGTGATGTACATACCACAGAGTCTCAGTGTCTCCTACGTTAAGTATATACAGCAGAGTCTCAGTGTCTCCTACGTGATGTATATACAGTAGAGTTTCAGTGTCTCCTATGTGATGTACAGTGGTATGTAAAAGTTTGGGCACCCCTGGTCAAAAATACTGTTATTGTGAACAGTTACGCAAGTTGAAGATGACATGATCTGTAAATGGCCTAAAATAACACATTTTCTTTGTATTTTAGGCAAAAAAAAATATTTATTTTCATTGTTTTACATTTGAAAAATTACAAACAGGAAAATGGGTAGATGCACCCTTGGAAATTTGTGTGCTCAGATAACCTTGACCAAGGTTTCAGACCTTAAAGGGAATCTGTCACCTATTTGTAGCCCTATCAGCTGCCAGCACCGCCATCAGGGGCTTATCTACAGCGTTCTGTAATGCTGTAGATAAGACCCCGATGTAACCTGAAAGAGAACAAAAACAAGTTAGATTATACTCACCCAGGGGTCCGGTCCGATGGGAGTCGCGGTCCGGCGCCTCCCATCTTCTAGCGAAGCCGTCCTCCTTCTTACTTCTGCCGCGGCTCCTGCGCAGGCGTACTTTAACTGCCCTATTGAGGGCAGAGCAGAGTACTGCAGTGCGCAGGCTCCGGGAAAGGTCAGAGAGCTCCGGCGCCTGCGCACTGCAGTACTTTACTCTGCCCTCAACAGGGCAGATAAAGTCCTGCAGTGACGCCATCGCTAGAAGATGGGAGGCGCCGGACCGTGACACCCATCGGACCGGACCGGATGCCCAGGTGAGTATACTTGTTTTTGTTTTTCTTATCTTTCAGGTTACATCGGGGGCTTATCTACAGCATTACAGAATGCTGTAGAGAAGCCCCTGATGGCGGTGCCGGCAGCTGATAGGGCTAAAAATAGGTGACAGCTTCCCTTTAATAAGCTTGTTAGGATTATGGCTTGTTCACTATCATTGTTAGGAAAGACTAGGTGATGCAAATTTCCCAGCTTTACAAAAACCCACCCTCCTCTATCCTTCTGGATCAGGGGACTGTGAGGGCCATGTCACAACACTGCAGGAGAGAGTAGCGCACAACCCCTTTAATGATGAATTAGTTTTCTGTTAATAAATCTAAAAAATGCTCACTGCCTAAGTCACTAGTGTTGAAGTGCAGTGATAGTGGCATTGTGGACATACCTACTTATTACAAGTTTGAGAGTCTGTAAATTATGTACCCCAGCCTGGTTAAAAATACCCCTCAAAATTGCTAAAAAGAGTATTTTACCCTGCTGTAAAATGTCTAGAGAAGGTCTGTTGGTAAGTCAGGGCACAACACTTTAAGTGCCATAGGACAATACATACAAAAGATGTTTGACATTCCCCATTTTTGACAACTGATGACATGAGAAAGTTTACCTATCAGCTTGATTTTCAGTGCAAACTTCTGATGGCTCTGCAAGTTCTTGTGGTGATTGTACATTTTCCGAAGTCTCCATGTTCATATTATACACTGTGAGGAAGAAAAAAAAAGTTTCCATATTGTTGGAATCCTCAGCTTTGTATACAACTGGAGCTCTTTTGAATCCTAATCTAATTTTTAGCCACATCAGAGAAAGAGAAAGCTGAATGTAATAAAGACATAAAAGAAAACTAAAATACAACATATTCTCATGAATTCTCCATGGAGAATAAGATAATTAAATCCAGATAGCGCCCTCAGACACACTAGGAAGACAAAATCTTATCAAATCTTTGACTCACCAATTATTATAATACGTAGTGGACTGGGATTTTTTGAATTGGTTATTGTGCTACTTGTATGTGAAAGCTATCACTCATTAGCAATGGTTTTTAATGTCCGTGTTTTGTATGCCATAAATATGTGTGTTATGACAGTGTAGCAACTCACTCGGGAAAAATGGCTAACACACTAAAAACTGGAACTGACCGAGCCGATTCCTGTACAGACTAGAGATTTTGACCCTGCATGAGCTATGATAGCGCTAACCACAGACTAGACAATGGCAACTCGAAACCTATGCTGCCAGAAAGGCCATCGAGCACTTCACGTTCCTCCTAAAGAACTGGAGGGCAAAGCAGAATGTAAATTACCTACAGAAGGGAAAGTGTGCTGAAATAGAAAGATATCAAAGGAAGTTAAACAAACTACGAAATACAAAATAAGAGAATATTCCGCCTACTTTCTAAAAACAAACAAAATATAGGTGCAGGGTGTGGTGTAGTGACCACTGTGTCCACTAGGGGGTGCTGTGTGGATGTCCGAGGAGAGAGGATGAATGGCAGAGTCATGAGTGACCATTATGTATCTCAAGGTGGGTGGCCTTGAGAAGGAGACTGATGTGTGTTGATCAGCATTGATACTGCTGACATGTTGTGTCAATGTGTCAGGGAGAAGTCTCCGGGTAACTGGGGAGACGGGTGAACCTACTTACCTACAAACGCACCCAGGGGGTGTGTTTAAGAACGCTAGTCCAAAGTGTGTGTGAATGGTTCAAGGACCTGTGATGAGGTCATAGCCATGTGACCCGGTGGGCGTGGCTACGGACCATATAAGGTGGCCAGCGTAGGTCACATGGGTGAATGCAGGGACCTGGTTGGTCCGTTGTAAAAGGACCCGCTGGGAGATGTGTCTCCTGGCTAACAGCATGGGGAGCGACTGTGTGTAATGGCTGCACGTGCCTGAGGATTCCCTGGAGGGAATGGATGTCTGTAGCATGGAGAAACAGCCATGAGGAAACCCTGACATGGATGAGATAACTATGAGGCTGAAGAGCCTGTGTATGCCAACCTGTGTGACCACAGGGAGGACAGAGAGAAGCTCTGTCAAGGACGCTATGCTGATATGAACTTTATGTTGCTTGCTTTGGTTTATGCTGCATAAATAAACCGCATGGACTATAATGGTTTTATGGAAAACCCGTGCCGGATCTGGTTTTGTGGCGGCTAAGCAAGTGATCCCCTATGTGAATGACAGCGCTACCTCACAAGGGTAAAGAACAAACAGCAAAGCAATAACCCTAGATGGTCTTTCACTGACTGGCTTAAACTACAGCAGTATGGCTGGGCATCCAAATGAGACTATCAGCAGCAGGAAATACCAGCAGGAGAAAAGTATATAAAGCTGCACCCAAAAGATGATAGGGCAGACAAATGAGTAAATGAAAACACATGCTACCCTAAAAAGACTGAAGCAATGATAACAGAAATTAAACACCAAGAGAAAAGGTGTATCTCCTCTGGCACTGCGGACAGAGAAGCTGACCACAAAGCATAGGTTTAAGGGTCTCTCCATCCATTTATAAATGAGTTTATAAAAAATTGATTTGCCATTTTAGAAACTCCTAAACAAGTGTATGGAGAGAGGCCCACCATGTATCCATTTCTGGATGTATCAGGGCTCTGGAGTCTAAATCGAAGCTAGTTTGATTGGAGCCAGTAGAAATGTACAGACTATGAGCTTTAAAAAGAAAACGATAAAGAACAGCAGTTATTAATATTGGCTAAATGTTTTATTAGGAATTATAGACATGTTTATAATGTTAATTGTGAGGAGCTGGCCACGGACTAAAGACTATTGGACCAATGCACAGAGTGGAGACCACGGCTCTACGGGTTGCAGACTTTTTCCAGCACGGAGAAGTGGTTACGTTGATCTTATTGCTGTGTTTTAATAGTGATTTGCTTGCTCATCAGTACGGCCTCAGCAATCAATGTTTCCATTCAGTGTTAGCAAGCATTGTGTTAGGCGTCGGGTTCCGGGCGCTGCACAGCGGGAATCCCGAGCCTTGCCATCTGCGGTCTCCCATTCCCCTCCGGCCGCAGTGGAGCCTGCTCAGCAGACTTCACGATCCCGGCGTTCTGCCCACACCAGCATTGTGGGTTCGATTGCTCCTGCAACCTCTGGTCCAGCTATGGCCGTGCAGCCTGTCCAGCAGCAAGACACTCCAGAGTCCAAGTGTTTCCTTCACTCCACTGAGCATGCTCATGAGACGATCTCCCATTGGGGATCGGGAGTCACATGCTCAGGTTCTTCCCCAGTTCTGATTGGTCCATCTGGAGGATCAGGAAGGTCCCAGAAGGGCACAGCTATAAAGGCTCGCATGGCCGCCCCGCCATGCACTATGATAGACTCTGAGGCTAAAGCATTTAGTGTGTGTGTGATGATGGATGAATGAGCCTGGTGACTGACGCATTATATTTCCCCCTCCCTTTGATACTACGTTTGTGTTAGGGTGATGGATTAGAGTCAGCACGTTTGCTCTACACTACATAGCGCCGCAGTGTTGCTCCATATCCACCGCTAGCGCCTAGGGCGTTGGCCAGTATAGGCCTCTTTGGCCACTGCTACCACAGCGTCCGCTACTCACGCCGTGCACTTTCGTAGCGCTTTCCAGTCCGGTTACTGGACTGGTTAGTGGCGTCCGTCAGGGTGGATACTGCACTCCTTGCAGCAGTGGTTCACACTCCGTACCTGTGACGCTAACAGGTTGCGGTTGTTCGCCGGCAGGCACGTGTTACGTGAGGTAACGGCGCACGTGTCTGTTAGCACCGGCTCAGTAGTTACGTGCCGGTGTCCGGCTTTACTCCTACACGCCTTTCTCTCTTTGTTAGCAGCAGCAGGTCACCGCTGCACAGTGGGCCCTGGGCTGGGAACGCACCTTATATATTATTTAATCTTATTTGGTGCGTTCCACCAGCCCCGTAACACATTGGAAGACTTGCTGGTTGGATCTTATGTATACATAAGGTCAGACAGGAGATTGCCAAAGGTAAATGTAAAGCAATCATTTTATTAATCTCACGATTACCTTGGGGTCTCAAGCCACTGTGCTCCCAGCAAATAGGCACATTGTGAGGAGTGCGGACGGGGACAGTAGACCCAAGGGAGCCGTCACCACAGGGGTTCTCACATGCATTTGAGGTGATGGGCTTATGGAACATTAATTGAGCTTAAATATGTGTAAGGGGGAGGGAGGAAAAGAAGCCACATGTTTAGTCAGGCAGTTGTGGGAGTGACATTGAGGGGAGAGGATCTAGGTCCTGGAGCCATGGATGGATAGCCTATGGAGTTTTGGAAATTGGTTGGCAGCTGAACTGGATCCCCCTGCTACGGTTGAGGGATCTGTCATCTGGATTTCACAACTTTCTTAAGGATTGTTTCTCCTGGATACATGGGCGTCGGTTGCGTTATTTGTCTTCTGGAGGAGCCTGGAGTGTGACTACAGACTATACTAGCGGGATATACAAAATCTGTGGGACAACTAAAAGTTGTGAGGCAGTGAGTTTTGCCTGATACGGGGGGAAGTGGGACTACCGGCCCCAGGATGGGATTTTGTGGTAAGGAATAAAAAATAGTTGCATCATTAATCTGCCTAGGTGATTATAACAAACGACAAACCTCAGATCGTCACATTAACAATATAAATACCTTTTATGATCTACTATTATAAGGCCCTATTTATAATAAAGAAAAATAGTGATTTACCATAGTAAATTTGCTATTACTACTTAGTGCCCAAGTGGCTTACCAACTACACAGCCCTGAGTGGCACGCAACAGGCTTGACCGAAATCTATTATCTCCTTGATATTCTATTAACCCCTTTCCCTTTATCACCCCCTTAGTTAGGGAAAAATAATAAAATAAAAAAAATGTATTTATTTCCATTTTCCCATTAGGGTTGGGGCTATAGATAGGGTTGGGGCTAAAGTTAGGGTAGGGTTGGGATTAGGGTTAGGTTCGTGGTTGGGGTTGGGATTAGGGTTAGGGGTGTGTTGGTGTTAGGGTTGGAGTTAGAATTGTGGGGTTTCCACTGTTTAGGCACATCAGGGACTCTCCAAACACGACATGGAGTCTGATCTCAATTCCAGCCAATTTTGCATTTACCCCCACATACAGGGTATCAGCATACGCAGGACAAATTGCATAACAACTTTTGGGGTCCAATTTCTCCTGTTACCCTTGGGAAAATAAAAAATTGGGGGTGAAATCATTTTTGTGAATAAAAAATCATTTTTTATTTTGATGGCTCTACATTATAAACTTCTGTGAAGCACTTGGGGGTTCAAAGTGCTCACCACACATCTAGATAAGTTCCTTAGCGGATCTACTTTCCAAAATGGTGTCACTTGAGGGGGGTTTCCACCGTTTAGGCACATCAGGGGCTCTTTAAACGCGACATGGCGTCCAATCTCAATTCCAGCCAATTTTGCATTGAAAAGTCAAACGGCGCTCCTTTCTTTCCGAGCTCTGCCATGCGCCCAAACAGTGGTTTACCTGCATATATGGGGTATCATCGTACTCAACACAAATTGTACAACAACTTTTGGGGTTCAATTTCTCCTGTTACCCCAGGTAAAATAAAACAAATTGGACCTGAAATAAATTTTTGTGAAAAAAAGTTAAATGTTAATTTTTTTTTTTTAACCCCTTAAGCCCCAAGGGTGGTTTGCACATTAATGACCAGGCCAATTTTTACAATTCTGACCACTGTCCCTTTATGAGGTAATAACTCTGAAACGCTTCCATGGATACCGGTGATTCTGACATTGTTTTCTCGTGACATATTGTGCTTCATGTTAGTGGTAAAATTTCATTCAAATAACTTGCGTTTATTTGTGAAAAAAACGGAAATTTGGAGAAAATTTTGAAAATTTCGCAATTTTCCAACTTTGAATTTTTATGCCCTTAAATCACAGAGATATAGCACACAAAAAACTGAATAAGTAACATTTCCCACATGTTTACTTTACATCAGCACAATTTTGAAACCAAAATTTTTTTTTGTTAGGAAGTTATAAGGGTTAAAAGTTGACCAGCGATTTCTCATTTTTGCAACAGCATTTTATTTTTACGGACCACATCACATTTGAAGCCACTTTGAGGGGTCTATATGATAGAAAATACCCAAAAGTGACACCATTCTAAAAACTGCACCCCTTAAGGTGCTCAAAACCACATTCAAGAAGCTTATTAACCCTTTAGGTGCGTCACAGGAATTTTTTGAATATTTAAAAAAAATGAACATTTAACTTTTTTTCACTAAAAAAATACTTCAGGTTCAATTTTTTTTAATTTACCAAGGGTAACAGGAGAAATTGGACTGCAAAAGTTATTGTGCAATTTGTCCTGAGTACGCCGATACCTGATATGTGGGGGGGAACCTGTTATGATTGAGTCACCGTAGGAGGCAAAAACAGAAATGCTAGCTAAGTCCTGAAAACCAGAGAAGTTGGCAACTATCAGATTGCAGACCCCTGAACCTATCAACACAACTAGCAGTAGCCGTGGGGGGTTCCTACGATGACCTAGACCCCTCGATCACAGCCGGAGAGATACATAGGCCTAAAGAAGGAAAGGGGAAATCTAACTGCCCCAGAGCAGACCCCAAAGCAATAGGCAGCCCCCCACATATAATGACGGTGAAGCAAGATGAAAACACTTACACAGACAGAAAGACAGGCTGAGCAAAGACGGGGCCCAAAAACTACCTAGATAGGAACGGATAGGAAGGCTGCTGTCTGCAATCTGCCAAAACCCTATCAGAGACAAAAGCCAACAAGCTGATATAAAAATGGCCCTGAAGCAACTAAGCTTCAAAACTAAATCAGCACTCAGGTACCCTCAGAAGCCAGAGCTCACGGAACACTGCTCACTCCAGCAGGGAGTGGCAGAATCCAAAAAGCAAGAAAAACAAAAACAAATCTTAGATGCAAAAGGCAAAACAGAAAACTTAGCTTTAGGAGAGCAGAAATCAGACTGGTGTCCAAGAGTCCACAGAGAAATCACCCGCAGGGCAGCAAGGGCGTAGGCTGCCTTAAATCCAGTCAGTGACTCCACTCAGCCAATCGTCTTCATTAGTCCCAGGTGTCTGATAATCAGGCTCACTAACTTCCTTCACTAGAATAGGGAGTTCACCAGGCCTCAGTGACGGAGGGGAAAATGAACTCACAACAGTACCCCCCCTTGAGGAGGGGTCACCGAACCCTCAACAACGCTACCAGGGCGATCAGGGTGAGCCCGATGAAAGGCACGCACCAATCTTTTGGCATGAATATCAGAGGCAGAGACCCAGGAATTATCCTCCTGACCATAACCCTTCCACTTAACCAAATACTGGAGTCTCCGTCTAGCCAGACGGGAATCCAGTACTTTCTCTACCTCATATTCCAAGTTACCTTCAACTAATACAGGGTCCGGAGGTGCCACCTCAGGCACAACTGGCTCAACAAACCTCTTCAACAAGGACTTATGGAACACATTATGGATTTTAAATGTGACAGGAAGAGCCAAACGAAAAGAGACCGGATTAATAATCTCCAAAATCTTGTAAGGTCCAATAAATCTAGGCTTAAACTTAGGAGAAGCCACCTTCATAGCAATATTTTTTGATGATAACAACACCATATCACCAATCTTAAACTGGGGACCAATGGTCCTATGTCGATTGGAAAACCGCTGGGCCTTTTCCTGGGAGAGAGATAACTTATCCACCACTTGGTCCCAGATCTGGTACAGTCTCTCCACCACAGTGTCAACACCTGGGCAGGCAGAAGGCTCCACCTGCCCTGAAGAAAATCGAAGGTGAAAACCAAAGTTACAAAAAAAAGGTGACATCAAAGTGGCAGAACTAGCTCTATTATTTAAAGCAAATTCGGCCAAGGGCAAAAATGAAACCCAATCATCCTGATCAGCGGAAATAAAACATCTCAAATACGACTCCAAGGTCTGGTTTGTTCTCTCTGTCTGCCCATTGATCTGAGGGTGAAAAGCAGAGGAGAAGGACAACTGAATTCCCAACTTGGAACAGAACGTCCTCCAAAATTTAGACACAAATTGAACTCCTCTGTCACAATGTTACAATGTTCTCAGGAATCCCGTGCAAGCGAACCACCTGTTGCAAAAACAGAGGCACCAACTCAGAGGAAGATGGCAACTTAGGGAGTGGTACAAGATGAACCATCTTAGAGAACCTATCACAAATCACCCAAATAACAGTCATTCTTTGAGAGACCGGCATATCAGAGATGAAATCCATTGAAATATGGGTCCATGGCCTCCTGGGGACCGGCAAAGGCATCAACAACCCACTAGAGCGAGAACAAGATTTAGACCGGGAGCAAGACCCACAGGACTGCACAAAATTCCTGACATCATGAGACAAGGTGGGCCACCAAAAAGAGCGACTCACTAGATCTCTAGTACCAAAAATACCTGGATGACCAGCCAATGCAGAGCAATGAACTTCAGACATCACTCTCTTCTTCCACTGGTCAGGAACATACAACTTTCGACGGGGGCAACGCTCAGGTTTGTCCTCCTGGAACTCTTGCAGAGCAAGTCTCAAATCGGGCGAGATGGCAGAAAGAACTACCCCTTCGCCTAAGATGGTGGCAGGCTTGGTCACCACAGGAGAATCAGCAAAGAAACTCCTAGAGAGGGTGTCTGCCTTGACATTCTTAGTTCCAGGAAGGAAAGAGACCACAAAATCAAAACGTGTAAAAAACAAGGCCCACCTAGCCTGTCTAGGGTTCAAGCGTTTAGCCGACTCTAGGTAAATCAAATTTTTGTGGTCAGTGAGGACCACAACTTGATGTTTGGCTCCCTCCAACCAATGTCTCCACTCCTCAAATGCCCATTTCATGGCCAACAGTTCCCGATTCCCCACATCATAGTTACGTTCAGATGAAGAGAACTTACGGGAAAAGAAAGCACAGGGATTCATTTTAGATGTTACCGGATCCTTTTGGGACAACACTGCTCCTGCACCAATCTCAGAAGCACCTCTACCTGGAACGGGAGTGAGATATCAGGTTGCCGCAGAACCGGGGCGGAGGTAAATCTACGCTTCAGCTCCTGAAAGGAAGCAACCGCCTCCGGAGACCAATTCAACACATCCGCACCCTTCCTGGTCAGGTCAGTCAATGGTTTGGCAATACTAGAAAATTTTGCTATAAATTTCCGATAAAAATTAGCAAAACCCAAAAACTTCTGGAGGGCCTTCAAAGAAGTGGGCTGAACCCAATCATAAATGGCCTGTACCTTGGCCGGGTCCATTTCAATAGTTGACGGCGCCAAAATAAATCCCAAAAAAGAAATTCTCTGTACTCCAAAAAGGCATTTTGATCCTTTGACATACAGAGAATTCTCTCTCAAGATCCGGAACACAGTCCGAACATGTTCCACATGAGAATCCCAATCCTTGGAGAAGATGAAAAATATCATCCAGATAGATAATCAAAAATTTATCGACAAAGTCTCGGAAAATATCGTTCATGAAGCACTGGAAGACAGAAGGGGCATTAGTGAGCCCAAAAGGCATCACCAGGTACTCAAAATGTCCCTCCGGAGTATTAAACGCCGTCTTCCATTCATCCCCATGCTTAATGCGGATAAGATTATACGCCCCCCTGAGGTCAAGCTTGGTAAACCAGAAGCACCTCTGACTCTAGAGAATAGATCCGAAATCAGGGGTAACGGATACTGATATTTAATAGTAATTTTATTGAGGGCACGATAATCAATACAAGGCCTTAAAGAACCATCCTTCTTGGCCACAAAAAAAAAACCGGCACCTAAGGGTGAAGAGGATGGTCTAATATGACCCTTCTCCAACGCCTCCTTAATATAGGACCGCATAGCCTCGTGCTCGGGTACAGATAAATTGAAGAGCCGACCCTTGGGAAATTTACACCCCGGGTTTAGTTCAATTGCACAGTCATAACTCCTATGAGGAGGCAAGGATGCAGACTCATTCTCACTAAATACATCATAGTAGTCCGCCAAATAGTCAGGAACCTCATGCGACTGAGGAGAGGTGGAAAAAAACCGGAGCCTCACTAAAGGTACACCGGCAACCCCAACTCACCACAGACACAGACTTCCAAAACTGGATTATGAATCTGCAACCAGGGAAACCCCAGAACAACGGCATCATGCAGACCATGCAACACCAAAAATCTGCAATTTTCTTGGTGGTCTGGGGCGACCCGCATGACCAACTGGGTCCAAAACTGAGGTTTATTTTTAGCCAGAGGGGTAGCATCAATCCCCCTCAAAGGGATAGGCGTCTGCAGGGGTGTCAACGGAAATCCACAACGTTTAGCAAAATCCAAGTCCATTAGGTTTAGCGCTGCTCCCGAATCCACAAAAGCCTTGGCGGAAAATGTGGACAGGGAACAGATCAGAGTAATCGCCAAAAGAAACTTAGGCTGAACCCCACCAACAGAAAACGTGTGTGCAAAGCGTTTCTCACATTTAGGACAAACAGAAATAACATGTGAGGCATCTCCACAGAAAAAACACAGCTTATTACGCCTTCTAAATTCCTGACGTTGCGCCTTAGACAACACTCTATCACATTGCATAGGTTCAGACGTCTGTTCAACTGGTGGCAACACCTCTCGTGTAATCATGCGTTCACGTAAACGCCGATCAACCTGAATGGCTAAAGACATAGAATCGTCCAGACCAGAGGGAACAGGAAATCCCACCATAGTATCTTTTACGGCTTCTGACAAACCCTTCCGAAAGAGAGCAGCCAAGGAACTATCATTCCAGGTAGTAAGGACCGCCCACTTTCGGAACTTTTGACAGTACAACTCTGCAGATTCTCGACCCTGGTTCAATGCTAACAGGGTCTTTTCAGCCTGATCAATAGCATTAGGTTCGTCGTACAGCAACCCCAAGGCTTGAAAAAATGCGTTCACATTAGTCAGAACAGGGTCATCTGGTTTCAAAGAAAACGCCCAATCCTGGGGATCGCCACGCAGCAAAGAGATGACAATTTTAACCTGCTGCGCGGGGCTCCCTGACGAGTTAGGCTTCAAAGCAAAAAATAATTTACAATTATTTTTGAAACTCAAAAATTTAGATCGATCCCCAAAAAATACATCAGGTGTGGGGATCTTTGGTTCAACAGCATGTGAACGAGCAAGATAGGCGGAAATTCCTCGCACTTCAGCAGCGAGCTGCTCCACACGATCAGACACTTGCTTTATCTCCATTGAGAGAAAAAAAAAATTCCCCCTACGGCCTCAGAGATATAGAGGAAAGAATATACACTTTTTTTTTTTTTTTTTTAAACACAATTCTTTCCTGCTATTGAGTACCCCAGGATCTGCGGTTGGGCGGGTGATTCTGTTATGATTGAGTCACCGTAGGAGGCAAAAACAGAAATGCTAGCTAAGTCCTGAAAACCAGAGAAGTTGGCAACTATCAGATTGCAGACCCCTGAACCTATCAACACAACTAGCAGTAGCCGTGGGGGGTTCCTACGATGACCTAGACCCCTCGATCACAGCCGGAGAGATACATAGGCCTAAAGAAGGAAAGGGGAAATCTAACTGCCCCAGAGCAGACCCCAAAGCAATAGGCAGCCCCCCACATATAATGACGGTGAAGCAAGATGAAAACACTTACACAGACAGAAAGACAGGCTGAGCAAAGACGGGGCCCAAAAACTACCTAGATAGGAACGGATAGGAAGGCTGCTGTCTGCAATCTGCCAAAACCCTATCAGAGACAAAAGCCAAAAAGCTGATATAAAAATGGCCCTGAAGCAACTAAGCTTCAAAACTAAATCAGCACTCAGGTACCCTCAGAAGCCAGAGCTCACGGAACACTGCACACTCCAGCAGGGAGTGGCAGAATCCAAAAAGCAAGAAAAACAAAAACAAATCTTAGATGCAAAAGGCAAAACAGAAAACTTAGCTTTAGGAGAGCAGAAATCAGACTGGTGTCCAAGAGTCCACAGAGAAATCACCCGCAGGGCAGCAAGGGCGTAGGCTGCCTTAAATCCAGTCAGTGACTCCACTCAGCCAATCGTCTTCATTAGTCCCAGGTGTCTGATAATCAGGCTCACTACCTTCCTTCACTAGAATAGGGAGTTCACCAGGCCTCAGTGACGGAGGGGAAAATGAACTCACAACAGGAACCACTGTTTCGGCGCATGGCAGACCTCAGCAGGGAAAGAGTGCCATTTGACTTTTTCAATGCAAAATTGGCTGGAATTCAGATCGGACGCCATGTCACGTTTGGAGAGCCCCTGATGTACCTAAACAGTGGAAACCCCCCCAAGTGACCCCATTTTGGAAACTAGACCCCCCCAAGGAACTTATCTAGATATGTGGTGAGAACTTTGAACCCACAAGGGCTTCACAGAAGTTTATAACGTACAGCGGTACAATTAAAAATCATATTTTTTCCACAAAAATGATCTTTTCACCCTCAATTCTTATTTTTCCAAGGGTAACAGGACCCTAAAAGATATTGTGCAATTTGTCCTGAGTGCGCTGATACCCCACCTGTGGGGGTAAACCACTATTTGGGCGCAAGGCAGAGCTCGGAAGGGAAGCAGCGCCATTTGACGTTTTTGGCTGGAACTGAGATCGGACACCATGTCGCGTTTGGAAAACCCCTGATGTACCAAAACAGTAGAAACCCCCCATAAATGACACCATTTTGGAAACTAGAACCCCTAAGGAACTTATCTAGATGTGTGGTGAGCACTTTGAACCCCCCAGTGCTTCACAAAAGTTTATAACGCCCGTGCGTGAAAATACAAAAATCGTATTTTTTCCACAATCATGATCTTTTAGTCACCAATTTTTTCATTTTCCCAAGGGTACAAGGAGAAATTGGACCCCAAAAGTTGCTGTCCAATTTGTCCTGAGTACGCTGATACCTCATATGTGGGAGAAAACTACTGTATGGACACACGTCGGGGCTCGGAAGGGAAGTAGTGACGTTTTGGAATGCAGACTTTGATGGAATGGTCTGTGGGTGTCATGTTGCTTTTGGAGAGCGCCTGATGTACCTAAACAGTGGAAACCCCCCACAAGTGACCCCATTTTGGAAACTAGACCCCCTTATCTAGATGTGTGGTGAGCACTTTGAACCCCCAGTGCTTCACAGAAGTTTATAACGACCGGGCGGGAAAATAAAAATATCGTATTTTTTCAACAAACATCATCTTTTAGTACCCATTTTTTTTATTTTCCCAAGGGTAACAGGATAAATTGGACCCCAAAAGTTGTTGCCCATATTTGTCCTGAGTACGCTGACACCCCATATGTGGGAGAAAACTACTGTATGGGCACACGTCGGGGCTCGGAAGGGAAGTATTGACGTTTTGGAATGCAGACTTTGCTGGAATGGTCTGCGGGTGTCATGTTGCCTTTGGAGAGCCCCTAATGTACCTAAATAGTGGAAACCCCCCACAAATTACCCCATTTTGGAAACTAGACCCCTAAGGAACTTATCTAGATGTGTGGTGAGAACTTTGAACCCCCAAGGGCTTCACAGAAGTATATAATGCCCAGGCATGAAAATAAAAAAAATCATATTTTTTCCACAAACATGATCAATTAGTCTCCAATTTTTTTTATTTTCCCAAGGGTAACAGGAGAAATTGGACCCCAAAAGTTGTTGCCCATATTTGTCCTGAGTACGCTGACACCCTATATGTGGGAGAAAACTACTGTATGGGCACACGTCGGGGCTCGGAAGGGAAGTAGTGACGTTTTGGAATGCAGACTTTGATGGATTGGTCTGCGGGAGTCATGTGCGTTTGGAGAGCCCCTGATGTACCTAAACTATTGAAACTCCCCACAAGTGACCCCATTTTGGAAAATAGACCCCCCACGGAACTTATATAGATGTGTGGTGAGCACTTTGAACCCCCACGTGCTTCACAGAAGTTTACAACGCCTGGGTGTGAAAATAAAAAAATCATTTTTTTCCACAAAAATGATATTTTTGCCCCCAATTTTTTATTTTCCTAAGGGTAACAGGAGAAATTGGACCCCAAAAGTTGTTTTGCAATTTGTCCTGAGTATGCTGATACCCTATATGTGGGGGTAAAACACTGTTTGGGCGCATGGCAGAGCTTGGAAGGGAAGGAGCACCATTTGACTTTTTCAACGCAGAATTGGCTGGAATTGAGATCAGACACCATGTTGCATTTGGAGAGCACCTGATGTGCCCAAACAGTGGAAACCCCCCAATTATAACTCCAACCCTAACCCCAACACACCCCTAACCCTAATCTGAGCCCTAACCCTAGCCCTAACCCTAGCCCTAACCCTAACGGGAAAATGGAAATAAATACATTTTTTTAATTTTATTATTTTTCCCTAACTAAGGGGGTGATAACGGGGGGTTTGATTTACTATTTATGGCGGTTTTTATGTTTGGCGGCTGTCGCACGCTAAAAGACGCTTTTTATTGTAAAAATAGTTTTTGCATCACCACATATTGAGAGCTATAATTTTTCCGTATTTTGACCCACCGAGTCATGTGAGGTCTTATTCTTTGTGGGACGAGTTGACGTTTTTAATCGGTACCATTTTTGGGCACGTGACATTTTTTGATCGCTTTTTATTCCGATTTTTGGGACGCAGAATGAACAAAAACCAGCGTTTCATGAATTTCTTTTGGGGGGGTGCGTTTACACCGTTCCGCGTGCGGTAAAATTGATAAAGCGCTTTTATTCTTCGCGTCGGTACGGTTACAGCGATACCTCATTTAGGTCGTTTTTTTATGTTTTGTCGGTTTTTTGCAATGAAAACAATTTTATATAAAAAATAATTATTTTTGCATCGCTTTATTCTGCGAGCTATAACTTTTTTATTTTTTTGCGGATGCTGCTGTATGGTGGCTCGTTTTTTGCGGGACAAGATGACGTTTTCAGCGGTACCATGGATATTTATATGTGTCTTTTTGATCGCGTGTTATTGCACTTTTTGTTCGGTGGTATGATAATAAATAATTATTTTTTGCTTCGTTTTTTATTTTTATTTTTTAAGGGGTTCGCTAAAGGGGTTAACTAATGGGACAGTTTTATAGGGCGGGTCGCTACGGACGCGGTGATACCAAATATGTGTACTTTTATTGTTTGTTTGTTTTTTTATTTACTAATTTATTTAGCGATTTTTTTAAAATAATTTTTACACTTTTTTTTTTTTTTTTTTTTTTTTTTTACTTTATTACATAGTCCCAGGTGGGACATCACTGTCCTGTGACAGATCGCTGATCTGTCACATCACAGATCACTGTGACAGATCAGCAATCTGTCACAGGCAGTTCTGCAGACTTCCTCATGCCTGCGCTTTGCAGGCAGTGAGGAAGTCAGCTCCAAAGGCAACTGTAGCCGTCCAATGAATAGTGTGTAAACACAAAGACAAAACAGGGATAACAGAAAACCTATATCATACAAAAGCACAAAACCAACAATAGGGAGGAGGTTAGGCACAGAGAGGAATGAACTAAATGGGAACAGTAACCAAAAGATAAACACACACATACTACAGCAAACCACAGAACACTACTAAAACAACTCTACTACAACCACTTAGATTTCGTACACAGCACAGGAAGATGAATCTTTCACCGGCTGAAGCAGCTGAAATGGAGATGCATGTATCTGACGAGCAAAGAAAGGGTTGTTAGCTTCTTCAGCATGAGAGGAAACTAAATCCATTTAATATGGGACAAAAATCACATCATCTCTAAAGAAGACATGCAAAATGACCGTGTAACTCCAAGTCTTCCAGGGGGACGTGACTCCCTCGTGACAGTTATTTAATATACAAGGCACTCACCCCTAAGCACACGGTTCAGTTACAGACCTGCGATTTTAATATTACAATCTAGGCTGCCCTGGAATCTTGAGCCCAGGACCAGGCATATAATAGATGGGTTACACAACGGAAAGGTGTTTGCATGTGGGGTTAACTTCAGCTGCATGTGGTCTATAATACCTTTCTTCTAACCTCAAGGAAACAAAAGAATAAGTTTAGGTACCATATTTTTCGGACTATAAGACACACTTTTTTCTCAAAAAATTTGGGGGGAAATAGCTTAGTTGCTCACCGATAACGGTGTTTCTCGGAACCCATGACAACACCATGGAGAGAGGGGATCCGCCCTTCAGGGACAGGAACCTACAGATAAAAGGGTGGTACCTCTCCTCCGCCTTCAGTTGGTTGCAGAGCATCAGAGGGTCTCCAGGTTAGTTAAACAACAGAAATATATGCACAACATTATAATATTGATTATTTATCAGAAGCACCGTGCTTAAACGGAAAGACTCTACAAACAGTAAAACGTGCTCACCACACTCGTGAAGGGGAGGGGAATAAGCGGGTGCTGTAATGGATTTCGAGAAACACCGTTATCGGTGAGTAACTAAGCTATTCTCTCTCACCCATGACAGCACCACAGAGAATATTATAGAGATTGGTAGCTTAAGGAGGGACGACCGCCTGAAGGACCCTTCTCCCGAAGGTCAGGTCAGACGTAGAGGCTAGATCTAATCGATAGTGCCTGAAAAAGGTCGAAGGTGATGACCAGGTGGCCGCCTTACAGATTTGTTCTATCGATACCTCAGATGTTTCAGCCCATGAGGTCACCATCGCTCGTGGAATGGGCTCTCAACCCTTCTGGGATGGTATTTCCACTGGATGAATATGCCAGGGCAATCGCATCCCTTATCCACCTTGCCAGGGTACTCTTAGATGCTTTGAGTCCCTTCTGAGGTCCCTGGAAACACACAGAGAGCCTTCCTTCCTTTATTTTTTGGTGGCCTCTAGATACTGTACTAGGCACCTCTTCACATCTAAGGTGTAGAATTTTTCTTCTCCCTTATTTTTAGGATTTGGGCAGAAGGAAGGAAGGACTACCTCTTGGGACCTATGAAAATGTGATGACACTTTTGGTAGATAGGCTGGGTCAGGTTTTAAAATGGCTCTATCCTCTAGAATTTTTGTGAAAGGGGGCCCTGCTGATAAAGCTTGCATATCGCTTACCCTGCGAGCTGATGTTAGTGCCACCAGAAGCACTGTTTTTAACGACAGGATTCTTAGGGATGCCGAGTGAATAGGTTCGAACGGAGGGCCTGTTAGTGTGGATAGTACAAGATTCAGGTCCTATGATGGTAATCTTTGACTAGCTATTGGCCTAGATCTGGTTACAGCCTTAATAAATCTTGCCACCCAAGGATTACCTGCCACATCATGGTTATAAAGGGCGCCTAAAGCCGCTACTTGCACCTTTAATGTGTTGACCGCTAGACCCTGTTCTAGGCCCCTTTGTAGGAATTCTAGGATCTTATCAATGTGAACCCCATCCTGAACCTTTACCCCAGAAGTGGTAAGAATTTTGTCACGACTGCAGCCGCAGACGCGGCCCAGCAGGCGCCTCCACGCCGATGGCGAGGGGCTGGCATCCCCCGGGGACGCAATATGGACCCTCTATACCACATAGGGGACCCTGGGCCTACCGGAACTAGGGAAGGGCAGCGACCAGGATTCTGTGGCAGCTGAGCATGTGGACAAGGACACGTAGGACTTGATGACACCGCACAACTTCAGGTATAAAGTAAAGTTTACTAAAATAAAGTCACAGTACATAGACAAAACCAGGACACACGAGGTCATCAGGACATCAGGACACACGAGGTCATCAGGACATCAGGACATACGAGGTCATCAGGACATCAGGACACACGAGGTCATCAGGACACACAAGGTCATCAGGACATACGAGGTCATCAGGACATCAAGACACACAAGGTCATCAGGACACACAAGGTCATCAGGACACACAAGGTCATCAGGACATCAAGGTACACGAGGTTATCAGGACATCAGGGTGCACGAGGTCATCAGGATACACAAGGTCATCCACACGCAGGCAGGACATCAGGGTCACCCACAGGACATCAGAGTCACCGGCAGTCATCAGACGGGAGTCGTTTGGTTCCGGACATCCAACACGACTTACAGGCACCACTGCAGTCATCTAGCTACAGGCAGTGGTCATCAGGTTCCAGGCTGCGGTCAACAGGCTCCGGGCATAGGACCTAGGAAGGAACTCAAGCGTGATGGTGCTAACACCGCAGGATTGCTGGGCCTGCATGGAGCTAGCACCACATGGTAGTCAGAGCACAGCATAGTAGATGCTCAGCAGGAACACCGGTTACAAGAGTCTCAGAGTCACTGGGTGCAGGGCTCCAAACACAGAGGGATTCCAGGAACACAACACAGCAGACAATTCAGACATGGTCAGGTACAAGATCAGGGATTCAAGCCTGGATACACCGCCTCTAGGCCAGGGCGAATTTAGACAGGGTCAGGTACAGGACAGGTACAGGAGCATGGATTCAGGCCCGGATATACCGCCTCCAGGGCAGGGCGAGGGAACAGGACAAAGCAGGAATCAAGGCAGGGACTTTGGTACCATACCGAGACAGACGAGGTCCACAGACACGAGACACACATGGCAAAGTCCAGGAGCTTTGTGAGTAGCTCTGGCCCCGCCCATAGGGCAGGGTCAGATTATAATGGAGCTGCCCCTCAGCAATTGGCTGGGGACAGCATTTCAAGTACACACACTAACCCTGATATAAACAGGGGAGGTGTGGCTGCGCACGCCCTAAGCACACACAGAAACCACTGCAGCACAATCAGTGAAGGAACTGCAGCTTAGAGCACCTGGCCATGGCTGCCAGCCAAGGCACACATGGAAAGTCATGCACCAGCTGCAAATGACCTCACAACCCGCGGACAGCTTCCACAGTGGCGACCAGGGACCGCACATGTAAATGGTCAAGCATCAGAGCAAAGACCTAACACCACATGTGCAGCTACGCAGCAGAGCAGGGAACTGAGCAGGCTCCATACAGGTAAAAGCCAGCAGTATCCCAGCTCAATTAGGGGGAAAGGAATAAGGGGTTGAAGCAAAAAACATGCATTGTCACGCCGACAACCAAATACAAACAAAACGGCGTGACAAATTTTTTCTACGTTCTCTCATAAGCTCTCATCGTAACCGCTTTTCTACTTTTTTGTAACGTAGTTATCAGATTCTCGGAAAATCCTCTGTCTCTCATCAGCGCCCTCTCAAATTCCATGCAGTTAAATGGAGATTCCCTGCCTGAGGGTGTAACACTGGGCCCTGCGATAGCAGGTCCGGGAGATCTGGTAGGATCCATGGGTCGGTTACCGAGAGCATTCTTAGCCAGGAGAACCAGGTTCTTTTGAGCCAGAAGGGGGCTATTAATATCATTCTTGCCCCGTCCTCCCTGACTTTTCTTAGGACTGCCAGAATAAGCATGATCGGGGGAAAGGCATAAGTTAGGCTCTGCAACCATGGGAGCATGACGGCGTCCAGAACTAGAGTATTCCCCCTGGGGTCTAGGGAGCAGAAGGTTTTCACTTTTTTGTTTCTGAAGTCAGAGAACAGATCTATGTCCGGGGCCCCCCACATTTTTACGATCTGCCGAAAAACGGACCACTTTAGGACCTGATAAGAACTGAATGAGTTAAATGAATTCTGCTGAACTTTATCTTTCTTCGAGGAGATGTCTCAGACATCTCCCTTGTGAACCAAGGTCAAATACTCCTGTTTTTTAGCCTATATGACTTTCTTTGTAGAAAACAAGTTGTGAAATCATTTTATACTGCGCATGTCTGTAAATGTCTAAATTCTTTGCTATAAAAGATGGAAGCCTAACTGATAAGCCAGAGGCGTCTTGGCAGGCATCCCGAGTCGTATCATACAGCTTGTGTCTGTGTTATTCTTCTCGACGGAGCAATCAATTAGAGACATATGGTGCCTTACACCCAAGAACATCGGTCCTTCAGATGAAAGAGATATCTGAGGGATCCCGACAGTTTCCTGGCGCCCGAAACAGGGACCTGATATAGGCACCTCTCCAAGACTACCCGATCTACAGACCACTTCAGTTACTGATGAAATTGTGAACAGCAGACCTAAACACCTGGCCAGGTAAGAGATCAATTTTTCTCTTCTCTGCTCTTCATAATGTATCATTATAACTAAGGTCCGTATAAAGGGGAATCTAGTAGAGGAGGGGGCCGTAAGATCAGGTCCATATAAGAACTCTGAGGAAATCGGGTGTGACACGCATATGTAATTTCTGCTCGAATGAGAGGTTACTGTAGGTTCTGTCTGTGCACAGCTATTTTTAGAAAAAGAGCTGATGCAAATCGAAATGGGAGAGGTCTGACATTACGGAATATAAGGCTGGGTGAACAGTTCATGCTGCAAAGCCCCGACGGACAAGTTCTCCACAATAGAAGATTCCGTGTTAGGAATCAGGGAGGTTGTTGAATGGCTACTTTGATTTGAAAGGTTGTGGAAAGTAGAAAAATAAGCTGCACAGTAGGTATTCGTTCAAAGAGTGGTGATATTGCCTAACTGGGTTATGTGACAGCGTCCTTTCGGGGAGGTCACCGCCTAAGCTTAAATCAACACCCTTTACGAATAAACCTTGTGACAGATACGAGTGTGACCGAATGAGCACAGGACCACGAAATGAGCCTGTGACAGGATATGACTGAAGAACCCCGATAAATGGATACTTTGTTTACAATCCTGTGTGTTGTGGGAGTGTTACTGTTCGGATGCTACCTAGCATATAAGTACACGAGACACGTAGTACAAGGAGGAACAGACACCCCGTTTAACCTGTTGGCACCTTAGGAAGAAGGTAACGAGGTATAGTAGAGCCTAATCTTGAGCTTACCCAATACACCACCTAAGGAAGAGAGGATTAACAGGAAAGAAACAAGAAAAACAGGATAAGAATAAAAGATAAAATGGGGAACAGTCAGGGAAAGACACCCGAAGAAGGAGACCGGTTATGTGATATAATTGAGGATAGATATGGAAGTAGTGCAGCAAAGAACCTGGAAAAAGTATTAATCAAATCCAAAGTGCAAGATAGGCAGGCTGTGTGAATCCTTGTATATATGTCTATGAGAACCTCTGAATAAGATGAGAGATGAGTAATTGAGTATAAAAAAAAAAATCAGTGAATGAGCACGTATGAATGAATCATCACACATCATTTTTGTGTCAAGAGATTTGTGACCTTTCTAGTTGTGGTGGAATCCCGGACAGATGCGTTATAGATATTTCAAATCTACATCTGAGACTGAATGAATTGAGTAATGATATAGTTCGTGTTATATGTGGCATTACACTGTAAAGTTTCCTGAATGCATTTGGCCAGAAAAAGGGCAAGGCATGGTTAATCTCATTATACAGTTATCTGCCCTTACAGTGAAATCCCGTGATTTTGAGTTTCTTTGTAGAAATTGATTTTGATAAGTCTAAAGAACTACAGAATTCTGTGAAGGACGACGCTGCATTCTGACGGGAGGGAGGAAGGATGGCGCTGCGCAGTTTTTCTTCTCCCTTCACTCTTATCTCTGCTGAGTGTGAGCTGTGCTCAAAAGTCTCTGTAATTCTATCCGTAAGGTACGCGCTGAAAGATTTGTGCATTTTAAAGCAACAGTACTTAATTGAAGATTGGAAGTTAAAAGTAAGATATGGTGCCTAATTTAGAAGGGAATTGTAAGTGATTGTTTGGTCATTGTAAGTGATTGCTTGGTCATTAATGTGTTTGAACCTGCTTCTAGTTGTGTGATTGATTTGTATAGCAAATTGTGTCAAATTACAAAAGACAGAGAAGGAAGGAAGCAGTAAAACAAGTGGGACAAATATTGAAAAAGGCAAAAATACCAGAGTGTGAATGTTTGGATGTACAAAAAGGCACAGACAAGGGAAGAAAATAGCAAGTGAATAAATGATGCTTGAGAATGTGCAGCAGTATGGAAGGTGTATTATGAATGTTTGATTGACAAAGTGTAACCAGAGACCCAGACAAAACAGATGGACTTGTAAACACTGTGGTCAGACTCAGACAAACCCCGACTGAATAGCTACTTGTGTGACCTGTGCTACTGACCTAAGCAAATTGCACTAAATCCTATCCAGACAAGATCATAAGAAGCTGACATAACAGTGTGGATAGTGGGTAGTGGGGACATTGGCCCTTGAGGAGTAAGCTGACAGTAGACATCAGACGACCAACCCCATCAGGACCTAGAAGTGTGACTAGAATAAGAAAGATGCAGGTGTATTATCCCTGGAGCCCCTCTGACCAGCTAGCTTTGCTGAAGCAGCTGCCTGACCCTGAAGACCAACCATTCCCGTTTTACAGACACATAAAGGAAGTACAGCAGACATATAAGTGTACCTGGGCAGACCTAGAGAGGTTGGTGAGTTTAAAGGCAGGTGACGCACTAGATCATATAATTAAGACACATACAGATGTGACAAAGAATCAGGCACAGCAAAGAGGAGAGAGAGTAGAGATGTACTTTGGACGGTTACAGCTGAAATGGGCAGACATGGGGTACATTTGCATAAACCCACTTGATGTTAGAATACTGGTGAATGCATTCATTGACGGTATGAACAAAGACTTACGAGACGCAGTACAGACAGCCAGACCTGAATGGAGACATGTAGATCCGAAAGACCTCCTTAAGGTAGCTAAAGAAATTGAGCAAACAAGGACAATAAGACGACCTGTCATGTATGCTGGAGCACAAGGGAAAAAGTGGAGACGTAATAGGGAAGGCATGTGAGATCACACTGACGTTTCTTTTGACAATCTATTCCCCACGACATCCATGCCATACTCCTACAAGTTCAACCAAAACATCTGTCTATGGCCAGACAGCTCCAACTTGAGTGTGCTCTACTAATTCCTGAGTATGTCACTCCTCAAAAGATGTAACGTTCTGAATCCAGCCACCCTCCTGCCTGTGGATTCAGAAAAGGGGGAATTGGTGACCGTATTAGCAAGTGAGGAAGGATACTTTGACATGACGCATGAACATGTCTGCATAGAACTGATGAGTCAGGAGACAGTTGGGTTTGCACACATTCATGAAAAACCTGTTCCTAATGCAGACTTTGAGTATCTTTTTTGTAGATGGCCCCAGATACCACCAGGATGGACGATTCTACACTGGATATGCAGTAGTATCCTCACATGAGGTAATCCGAGCGGAACCACTCTCTCCTCACATGTCGGCGCAGGAGGCAGAGTTGAAGGCACTCACTGAGGCGTGTAGAGCCGCTGCAGGTAAAGTCGCTAATATTTTCACAGATTCGAAGCCCATTAAAAATGCAGAGCTGGTGAAACAATTGATGGAGGCATTGATGTTACCAGTCCAGGTTGGCATTGTCAAGGTAAAAGCACACACAAAGGTGACTCCGTGGAGGTAGAGGGCAATAGAAGGGCGAACGAGGCTGCTAAAATAGCACAAGGCGGCCTAGAGAGAGCAGTGGACGGTGGCGGGGAGTCAGCGTATTCCAGCCACATTGGGTCTAGATGTCCTGAAATCCCTCCAGCATAAAGCTGCCCAAACAGAGAAGGTACACCGGGGGAGACTGGGAGCTGAGCTGAACTCAAATGGAGTATGGGAGAATAAGGATAAAATGTGCCCACCAAAGTCCCTGTTCCCAATCATGGCGCAAGCAGCACATGGCCCCAATCACACCTCAAAAAGTCACATGTGTGCCATGGTAGATGCCTTCTGGATCGCTCCTGGTTTCAGTTACGCAGCCGCGAAACTTGTACAATCATACCTCATCTGTGCACAGCACAACCCAGGTAAAACAGTAAAAGTCCCTAAGAAAGCGACACCTAGACCTCTCTACCCGTTTCAGAGACGGCAGATTGACGACATACAGCTACCAAGGTAGGAGTGTATGCAAATATCCTAGTATGTGTAGATCTCTTCTCTGGGTGGCCGGAAGCCTATCCGGTAAAACGTGCAAATGCTAAAATGACTACAGACAAACTGATGAAAGAAGAACTGATCTGCAGGTATGGTGTCCCAGAAACCACAGAAACAGATAGGGGTGCACACTTCACGGGAGAAATAAAGAGGGAAGTCATGCAGGCCCCGGGTGTACAGCAAACATTTCATACACCATATAGGCCACAAGGTAGAGGGAAAGTGGAAAGACTAAATGGGACACAAACTGAAAATTCAAAAGGCCATGGCAGACACAGGAAAGAGCTGGGTGGAGTGCTTGCCTCTTGCACTCTTTTCAGTCAGACACACTCCAAATAGAAACACAGGCTTGTCTCCTTCTGAAGTCCTGAGACTTAGAGATCAGTATGATAAAGACAATGATCGTACTAAAGATAGTTGGTGGTCAGACACTTTCTCCTTTCTTAATCCAGCTAATTGGTTTAAGGGTATTGGAGGCTGGATAGCTGGGATTATACTAAGTTTATTACGTATTGCCGTTTGTCTCCTTATAATATATGTGTTACTGAAACTTGTTTTTTGGTGTATCTCTGTATGCAAGAAAAGATGTAGAAATAGATAAGGAAGTTTGACTGTAAACAACAAGAATTTAACTATTATTCCTTTGAGTCCTAGATTGACATCTCATTTCTGGCATGAAGGAGCGTACTCATGCAATGATGGACGTGGCTTCAGTATCTGGGGGATGGAGAAGGTAGAAGACCTGTCTCCCTTGGGCAACCCGTCGGCCTGGGATAGTACCTGGTGAACGAGCCACTATCCGCTGTTGTTGCAGGATCCAGTGTTCCAGATTGTGGAAAATTAAGATGTCAAAGGGGGGAATGATAAGAACTGAATGAGTTAAATGAATTCTGCTGAACTTTATCTTTTCTTCGAGGAGATGTCTCAGACATCTCCCTTGTGAACCAAGGTCAAATACTCCTGTTTTTTAGCCTATATGACGTTCTTTGTAGAAAACAAGTTGTGAAATCATTTTATACTGCGCATGTCTGTAAATGTCTAAATTCTTTGCTATAAAAGATGGAAGCCTAACTGATAAGCCAGAGGCGTCTTGGCAGGCATCCCGAGTCGTATCATACAGCTTGTGTCTGTGTTATTCTTCTCAACGGAGCAATCAATTAGAGACATATGGTGCCTTACACCCAAGAACATCGGTCCTTCAGATGAAAGAGATATCTGAGGGATCCCGACAGACCCATTCCCCTTGCCGTAATTGGGTGCGGCTCAGAAAGTCTGCTCTTTGATTCTCCGTGTCTCGGATGTGTAGCGCTGACAAGAGATAGCAGGCTTGCCTCTGCTAGTTTGAGGACTGTGGAGGATGTGTCCATTAGGGCTCGGGACCTGGTTCCCCACTGATGATTTATATAGGCTACTGTGACTCGTTTGTCCGAAAATATGCGGACATGATGACCTTGGAGCAAGGGTAGGAAGTGTGTTAATGCGTATTCCACTGCTAAGAGCTCTTTCTGGTTTGAGGAGGCTTCTAATTCTTGACCTCCCCATGCACCCTGAGCCACCTCGTTGTTCATCTGTGCTCCCCATCCTGTGGAACTGGCATCCGTGGTAACTATGTGTGTTATTTTTGTTACCCAGGGGATCCCTTTGGAAAGGTTGTCTTGGCTTCTCGACCAAGCTAGGGAATGAGTAGTTTTTGAATTTAGGGTAATACGACCCTATAGGCGTCCCCCTACTGCTGACTGGTTGGCTAGTACGTCCCACTGGAGATCTCTCGTGTGTAACTGAGCCCATTGGACTGCTGGCAGGCGGAGAGAGAATCCAGAAGTGACATAGCTTTCCTTAATGTCATGGAGGGATTTTGGATTGCTCGTTACAATTTGAGCGATTTTCTCCTTCTTGCGGTCTGGGAGGCGGCACTCTTGAATGTTTGAGTCCAGCGTTAGACCCAAGAATTCCTGCACTCTGCTGGGCTCCAATCTTGACTTTTTCAGATTTAGGAGCCAGCCCAGGCCCTGTTGAGTGTTCATCACCCTGTCCCTCTGTTCCCGGCATTTTTGAGCCGAGCTGCTTGCTATTAAAAAATCGTCTAGATACAGGATTATTATTATGTCTTGCTCCCTTATATGGGCCATCATTTCGGCTACTATTTTGGTAAATACCCGTGGAGCTACCGATATTCTGAACGGAAAGGCTCTGTACTGGAATTCTTTTATCTCGTCCTTTATCGAGACGGCTAACCTGAGATATTTCCTGGAGTCTTTGTGAATGGGGACGTGATAATAGGCGTCGTTGAGATCTAACACCGTCATGAAGCAGTTCGGGAACAGGATTTTGGTGGTGGACCTGATTGACTCCATTTTGAAGCTTTGGTTCCTGACGTATCTGTTTAATTTCCTTAGATTTATGATTGTCCGAAACGTGCCGTCTGGCTTGGTCACCAGGAAAAGAGGGGAGTAGAACCCCCTGCCCTTTTCCTGCAGGGGAACCTCCTTGTGGACTCCTTTTGTTACCAGGCTTAGGACCTCGCTTTCTAGGGCCTCCTGCTCTTGTGTACTGGATCTCAGCGGAGTCATTACATACTTTTGAGGTGGGAGAGAAAGTCTATTCTAAGGCTGTGTGCACACGTTGCGGATTCTGCTGAGTTTCCGCAGCGGTTTTGGCCCTGCGGAAACGCAGCAATTCTGCAGACATGGTACAGTACCATGTAACCCTATGGCTTTTCAAAACCGCTGTGCTCACGCTGCGTTTTTTTCCGCACGGTTTTGCTGCGGTTTACAAACCACAGCATGTCAATTGTTTGGGCAGTTTCCGCAGCAGTTTCACACCTTTAACATAGAGGTGTGAAACCGCAGGGCTAAACCGCAGGAAAACCGCAGGTCACTTTACCTGCGGATCCGTGCGGAAAAACCCGCAGGTGAATCTGCAACGTGTGCACATAGCCTTAGGCCCTCCTGGATTAGGCTTACCATCCATGGGTTGTTTGAGATTCTTTTCCAGGCTGGAAAGAAAAGGGTTAACCTTCCCCCCACCCTGGGCGCACTGTCACTTAGAGGGCTTTTTGTCTCGGGACGAGTTACCATAGAGGAACCCTCTATCTCTTCTCTTGTCATCCCACTTTTCCCTCGGTGGTCTCCTCTGAAAAAACTTACTATTCCGAAAGGGCTTTTTAAATGCTGCAGGCCCCAAATTTGGGAATCCTTTCTTCTTGTCCCCCCGCTTTCTGGAGGATGTCTAATGTCTCCCCAAGAAGGAATTTCCATTCAGAGGGGATTGAGCACAGTTTCATTTTAGTCTGTAGGTCCCCTGGCCAACTTTTAAGCCATAGTGTTCTACGGGCTGCATTTGAGAGTGCTGCTGCCTTGGAGGACAACTGGACTGAATCGGCCGATGAGTCCGCTAAGAAGGTAGCCGCTCCCCTTATTGCTGGGATAGAGTCCAGAGGATTTTATCCCGTGGCGTCCCTTCCCTTAGATGCTTTTGGAGTTGGTTGACCCAAACCATTAGGGCTCTTGAGGTACATGTTGCCGCTATGGCTGGCCTGAGGTTACCTCTAGCTGATTCCCATACCCCTTTAATAAAGGTATCTGCCTTTTTATCTAGGAGATCCCTGAGGGTGCCTATGTCCTCAAAGACACGATTTCTCCCGATGTCGAAGAGTCCGACTGGGAAGTCACTATTGTGTCTTTCTTTTTTGATTTGCCCCTGTGCTTAAGGGATGTAAGGGCACTCTAAACCTCCAATTTGATTGCGGCTCTTAGGTCAGAGGCGAAATCCGGAGTTTCCTGACAAAGGACTTCTTTTGTACAAAACTCGGAGTTTTTTCTCCCAAGATCTAGGTAGAGGTATAGTACAAGTGGGGCATTCCCTGTTCTTCTTTTTCCCCTTCTTTCCCTAGTAAGGGAAAGGAATTCTATTAACATTCAAGGAGATCACTCACCCAGAAGTATGCGGCTGCAGGTACCGATTCGGGAGATGGAGTCAGGTCCTATATAGGCTGACCTCCTTGTGGCGATTTGCTCCTTGCAGCTGATGCGCTGCGCTGCGTGGAGTGACTCCTGGAACGGCCATTCCTGTCTCGTTCCTTTTGGCGATGATGGTGGTGCTGCTGCTTAAGCTGCTGCCTGGCTTGCTGCTCCTGTTGCTTGTCGCTATCCCCTATTGTTCAGGATCACTTCCAGCCAGGAGTGTTTCTGGCCCCACCATTTTAAATTTCCCTGCTTGTGACGTCACCACTCCCATCCTGCACCGCATTCGCCGGGGAGATCGCTCGGACCCGGAAGTCAGCTTCTATTTCCGGGGTGGCCGCCATCTTGGTACACCTCTGTACCATGGCGCCGCCCGCATGTTTCCCGGGTCCCTGCGAGCCCGACCTCCTCTCCGGAGCGGCGGCTCCGACTTCTCTCCCGCCCGCTCACCTGGCAGCCCGCATCGGCCCCAGCAGTGGCGGCTTTGGGCACCGCACCTTCCCGTGGCAGGGGCCTCCCCGCTGCCATACACCAGTCAGGCCGGCCCCGGATCCGGACACGACGAACAGGTACCGTCCTGTGGGTCCCCCGTCAGGGACAGGAACCCAACTGAAGGCGGAGGAGAGGTACCGCCTTTTTATCTGTAGGTTCCTGTCCCTGAAGGGCGGATCCCCTCTATCTGTGGTGCTGTCATGGGTGAGAGAGAAATGAGGGTTCATCTTATAGTCTCCGGCGGCCATTTTCATGGAGACCAACTCATTACAGCAATGAAAGTGCAGGGGCTCCGGCCTTTCACAAATTGTCGGCGGAGCCCCCGCACCACCGAGCATCTACAAAAGTGCACGCACCAGCCTGGGATGGATGTGTGGGGGCTTCGGGATTTCCAAAAATGTCGACAGAGTCCCCGCACCACCGATCTGCGAAACTGCTGCGCATCAGCCTGGGATGGATATGTGGGGGCTTTCACAAAATGGGGGCATCACCGATCCTGCTACACCAGTCTGGGATGAGCCAGACCACCGAACACCTCCTGTGATTCCGCTCCACCAGCGCTCCCTATCCCCCCCTATCTCCCAGGTAAGCTGAATAATTTGGACTGTAAAACGGACCCTCATTTGATGCATACATTTTTTCCCTATTTTTCTTCTGGAAATTTGGGGTGCGTCTTATGGTCCAGTTTGTCTTATAGTCCGAAAAATACGGTATTTCTATTATTTCTCCATTTTTATTTTATGAATATATGTTTTGCATATTGCTTTGTCATTTTATTTTTCTCTTTTTATACGTTTTCTTGTAAGAACTGTATTCTTTATATTAAAGCTTAAAACTTTAACTCCCTCACGCCGCAGCCAATTTCTGCTTTTGCATTTTCGTTCTTTCATCATTTTCTTCCCAGAGCCATAATTTTTCTATCCACATAGACATATGAAGACGTGTTTTTTTTGCGGGACAAGTTGTACTTTTGAATGACTTCATTTTATCACATAGCCCTACAATCACATCTTTTAGTACGGAATCTAGTGTGCAGTTATTTCCCCTGAAGAAGCCGAAAAGGAGAAATGAGTCAGGTGGCACATGATTTTTAGGGCTAGTTTTCTGCAAGGACCATCTGTGGACTGCCCTTGTCAGGGCGTGAGCTATGGAGTCTAGGGTCAGCTCAGAACACCGAGGGCTTTCTAGGGCCTCCTGCAAGCTCCACCTGGCTAACTGGTATACAAGACGGATGTCTGGTGTAATGACTATTCGCTTTGGATCAAGACCATTTCTAATGTATTTTCTTGCCAAATAAAGGTATATGTTTGAATATACTGACACTATATATGGCATATTGACATTGGCATTTGATATGGATATGAGCTAAACCACTGTCAGTCTCACATGATAAAGGGGAACTGAATCACTATCAGGTTCACAATTTGGATTGCTGTCAATACGGTGTTTAGTTTAATTACTGGTGTACATACTAATTTGAGTGCAAATTGAACCAGTTTCATTCTAGTTTTTAGTAATTCTAGAAGAAAAAAAAATCAAACTACTGCCAGTCCTATTCTAATTTATAGCATGTACAGTCTCATTCAGGTCGGCGGTATTTAGTGGAAACTGAACCACTGTCAGTTTAATTCTAGTGAAAACTGATCCATCATCAGTTTAGTACAGGCTAATAGTAAATCTGGTAGGAATTGAATTACTGTCAGTTTCATTTAGTTTCCCTCTGTGTGCGTCGTATTGTCCCAACTAACTGATATTTTATATTTTGTCTATTTTAATATAATTAAAACTTAAATTTTAGTCTAGTAAGCTTCACTTTTGCTGAATGTACCATATATGGGGAGACATTGAGAAAAAACACAACTCTGACATTGCTTTTTGAGAATTGTTTTTACAGTGTACATTGTGTAAAAAAATAACATCGCAATATGATTCTCCTCATCAATACGATTATCACGATACCAAACATGTCCAGTTTTTGCATTATTGTAGCGGTGAAAAAAAAAAAAGCAGCAGTTTGGGGAAAAAATCTTGGGGTGCTGTCTTACCATTTTCTGAGACCATAACGGTTTCATTCATTCAATGGAGCCATGTGACTACTTATTTTTCACGGTCTGAGACAACATTTTAAGTGATACCATTTTGTATATGACATTTACATTTACATAGCTTCTTACAGCATTTTTTGTGATATTGTAGAGACTAAAAAAAACTTAATTTTGGCATTCTAGATTTTTTTTTAAGGCATTTACGGATTTGGTTAAATTTTTTACGGAGTACATTTTACGGTAAAAATGACTTTGCAATATGATTCTCCTCATCAATACGATTACAATGATACCAAACATGTCCAGTTTTTTTTATTATTTTAGTATTATAAAAACAAAACAAAAGTTTGCAACAAAAATTTTTGGGGGTTGTGATGCTATTTTCCGAGACTCAGAACATTTTACATTTTTTGGCTGATGGAGCTGTGTGATGGCTTATTTATTGCGGGGTGAGACGTTTTTATTAATTACATTTTGGGATAAAGATTTTTCCAATAAAGATTTAAAAATACCTTTAAGAATTTTCAGATGTGCTCATCACTATGTAGTTTTTTTTCTCTTTTTCCATACTATATTGCTTGTTATCTACATGATTTAGCATCTGTATTATGATAATATATTACCGTACATAATTCTTTAGTGCACTCTGCAATTTACATTTACTCTAAGATGTGAAATTTTTGAACGCTTGTTACCGCACTTTTTGTACAATTGCAGTGACCAAAAAGAAACATACCGTATATACTCGAATATAAACCAAGATTTTCAGCCCATTTTTTTGGGCTGAAAGTCCCCCTCTCGGCTTATATTTGAGTCATACACCAGGGGTCGGAGGGGGAGGGGGGGCGGGGGTGTCAGGTCATACTTACCCGTCCTGGCACAGTCTCTGCAGCCCCCAGCTTCTCCGCGATCTCCCTTCCTTCCTTCAGCGGTCACATGGTACCGCTCATTAAACTCATGAATATGCTGGGGGCTGCAGAGACCGTGCCAGGACGGGTAAGTATAGCGATACTCACCTGTCCGGGGTCCATCGCTGCTTGCTGCTGTCTGGCACGTCATCTGTCAGTGACATTCAGACAGCAAAGGGCACGGTGACGTGGTTAGTGCGCGCCGCGCCCCCTGCAGTCTGAACATCACTGACAGATGACGTGCCAGACAGCAGCAAGCAGCGATGAACCGGGGGACAGGTGAATATCTCAGTTGCCAGCAGTGACACCAGCACCTGGCCCCAGCGATGGAGAGGTGAGTATGTCATTTCTTCTATTTTTAAATGCAGCAGCGGCAGCACATGGGGGCATAATCTATGGAGCATCTTATGGGGGCAGCATATAGGTGCATAATCTATGGAGCATCTTATGGGGGCAGCATATGGGGGCATACTCTATGGAGCATCTTATGGGGGCAGCATATAGGGGCATAATCTATGGAGCATCTTCTGGGGGCAGCATATAGGGGCCTATTCTATGGAGCATCTTATGGGGCCTATTCTATGGAACATTTTATGGGGCAGCATATGGGGCATAATCTATGGAACATCTTACGGGGCCATGACCTTTATGGAGCAGCATATGGGGCATATTATTCTATTAATAGAATATGGGGCGTATTTTGTATGGAGCATCTTATGGGGCCATCATGAACTGCATGGAGCATTATGTGGGGCTCCTGATTCAATATGGATATTCAAAAACATTTAACCTACTGATGTCTAAATTAATTTTACTTTTATTGGTATCTATTTTTATTTTTTAAATTTACCAGTAGCTGCTGCATTTTCCACCCTAGGCTTATACTCGAGTCAATAAGTTTTCCCAGTTTTTTGTGGCTTAATTAGGGGGGTCGGCTTATACTCGGGTCGGCTTATACTCGAGTATATACGGTAATTCTTGAATTTTTGGGGTTTATGGTGTTTACTGTGATTCTGCATCTCTTGGCAGAAAACGCAGTGTAAATTCCGCACGTTTTTTGTGCGGATTTGGATGTGGCTTTGTCTGCAGATTTGTTAGCTCAATAAAGACGTACTACTGTAAAAAAAAAATTAAAAAAAAATTGCCTTTTACAAGTCCTACCTCCATTTTTGATGTGTTACAATCAAGATTGGTCTATTTTTGATTCTCCGCCCACACACTCTTCCTCTTTCTGATATATTTGCATTTTAAAAATCTGCTGTGTTTTTACTGCCACATCCGCATGAAATCCACAAACATTTTTATACCTGCAGATTTGTTGCAGATTTGATTGCCTCGATGGAAGTCAATGGGGGAAAAACGCTGCAGATCCGCAAAAGAATTGACATGCTGCAGAAAATAAAATGCTGCGAATCAGGAAGGAACTTTCCGCAGAATGTGCACACCAATTCTGGATTCCCATTGACCTTGCTTGAGCAATCATTTGCGGATTTGGTGCAGTTCCGCGCAGAAAAAAACGCTGTGCTCAGCAACAAATCCGCAATGTGTGCACATAGCCTAAGGGTATGTGCACACGGTGCAGATTCTGCTGCGGATCCACAAGCAACGTACAGTACAATGTTAATGAATGGAATTTAAAAACCGCAGTGCATATGCTGCGGATTTTTCCGCTCGGATTTGCTGCCGTTTTAAATCCGCAGCATGTCAATTCTTTCTGCGGTTTCCGCAACAGTTTGACACCTGTTCCATTGTACAGGTTTCAAAACGCAGGGGCAAACCACAGGCAAATCCGCAGGTAAAACGCAGGTCATTTTACCTGTGGATTTACCTGCAAATCCACGCGGAAAAATCCGCAGCACAATCTGCACTGTGTGCACGCACCCTAATTGTTTTTATATTTTGATAGATCGGCCTTTTCTGAATGCGGTAATACCACATGTGTATTTTTTATTATCTCTATTTTTATGGGGGAAAAGGAGGTTGATTTGAGCTTTTATTTATATTTTCTCCCCATGTTTTTGCAAAACATTTTTATTTCACTTCTCACTGTTCTTGATTGTTCCCTTAGGGGACTTGAAGCTGCAATCATCTGATTGCTTGTGCTATATACAGTATTCACGTATATAGCAAAAATCATGGTCTCCTTTGAATCCCGTAATGAAGCTCCGTAATGACAAGCACAGAGGTCTTCAACAGACTCCTTGCTGTCATAGAAACCCATCGGCGACCAGAGATCAAGTTACGGGCGTGCCGATGTGTCAAGGTTTGACAGTGGCATTTAAGGCTACTTTCACACTAGCGTCGTGCACTGCACGTCGCTATGCGACACTGCAGCGCACCGACGCATAGTGTGGTAGCGCCGCACAACGGGAGCAGCGGATGCTGCTTTTCATCGCATCCGCTGCCCCATTGTGAGGTGCGGGGAGGCGGGGGCGGAGTTCCGGCCGCGCATGTGCGGTCGGAAATGCTGCAGACAACGCACCAAAAAAAGTTACATGTAACGTTTTTTGGTGGCGACGGTCCGACGCAACCGTCGCACGACGGTTGCGACGTGTGGCAATGCGTCGCACTGCGTCGTTAATAAAAGTCTATGGAGAAAAAACGCATCCTGCAAGCACTTTTGCAGGATGCGTTTTTTCTTCAAAACGACGCATAGCGACGTGCAGTGCACGACGCTAGTGTGAAAGTAGCCTAAGGCTGCTTTCACATATCAGTTTTTTGGCGTCAGTTACAATCCGTCGGATCGATGGATCCATCGCAGATTGTGAAAAACTGATGTGACGGATCCATTTTTTCAGCGGATCCGCTAGACGAATCCGTCAAAAAAACGGATCCGTCGCATCCGTTTTTTCATCCGTTTCTTCCGTTTTTTGACGGATCCGTTTTTAAAAACACCCACAGACAGATAGATAGACAGATCTATAGACAGAATACATATATATATCCATAGATATATCCATGGATATATCTATAGATATATCCATGGATATCTATAGATATATCCATGGATATATCCATAGCTATTCATAGATATACCTATGTATACTATCTATGCAATATCTATCTATCGATCTGTCAATCTATCTGTGGTCGTTTTTAAAAACGGATCTGTCAAAAAACGGAAATGCCGCAAAGTGTCAGGTGTACTCTGGTGACCTGTCGGCGGCGGAATGATACAATGCGGAGGATTATCTCCATCATTG
The DNA here is from genome assembly GCF_039654945.1 of Dendrobates tinctorius. Classification (NCBI taxonomy): domain Eukaryota; kingdom Metazoa; phylum Chordata; class Amphibia; order Anura; family Dendrobatidae; genus Dendrobates; species Dendrobates tinctorius. The sequence goes on from NW_027361758.1 coordinate 9,308,107, forward strand.
TATCACTGGAGCCCCTGGAGAGCAGTCGCATCAGTTGAGGTGACAGCTCTCCACGGGAGATCGTCGTGGGACAATCATATTAATTGGATTACGTCGGACACAGGGAGTATATTGTTGGTTTATTTATTTTTTTTTTTTCAGGCGTTCGATGGCTTCAGGGATTAGGTGTAGATGGCGAGTATATGTTTTGTTTTTTTTTTTACAGTCAACACATTAGCCGGATGATGGGACTACTACTGTCACATCATTGGCTAGGGCAGGGGTCCCCAACCTGTAGCTCGGGAGCCACATGTGGCTCGAGATCTCATGAATTGTGGCTTGCGGCTGTCTGCCAGCTTGGTGCATTAATTCCAGGTCTAGCAAACAAGTATGAAAAGAACTTCTCAAAATGGTGAATTTTGTGAGTAGCCCTGCACAGAAGAGCAGATCTAGACGCACATAATCTGTCTTGGGGTTTAGAGATGATTTAGGTATGTACGCTGGAGGATGGTACTACTTGTTAGAGAAGGTGCTCAAAGCTGGATGTGACAGTGTGTTGGGAGTCCTTAATGGTAGAATAATGAATGAGGGTATTGTGGGAACAACCCCTGGATCTCAGTGTACTTCTTTGGAGTGTTTTCTGAGGAAAATCTTTGGTTATCATTATACCTGTAATGGGGGCTTTGGTTGACACTACTTTGAGGGGGGTGGGAGCTGAATGTGGCTCGTGACCCTCTCTCTAAGCTGAATGTGGCTCTCAAGGTCAGAAAGGTTGGGGACCACCGGGCTAATGTGTCAATCACTGTCACTGTATCAGGCATCGCCCGATGGGACTTGTAATCCTATCGGATGATGCCTGCATACACATGCACACACAAACACACACGTAGGCCCACGCACAGACCCCCGCACAGCCACGCACAGACCCGAATACCCCCGCAGAGACCCCCGCAGACTCCCGTCCAGACCCGCATACCCCCGCAAGACACCTGCACAGACCCGCATACCCCCACACAGCCTCGCATACCCCTGCACAGCCCCACATACCCCCGCACAGACCCCCACACAGTCCCGCAACACACGCACACACACATAGTCCGCACACACCATACAGGTGCATGCACAGTTTAAAAAAAAAAATAAAAAAATCGGAAAGCGGCGACGGAATCCGTCATTTGTCAGACAGCAACGGATCCGTCGCCTATAGGCTTCTATTCTAGCAAAAAATCGGACAGCGACGCAAAGAACTGATATGTGAAAGGGGCCTAACAGGTTAACAATCAGTGCAGGTCCCATTGGCTGAAACCCCATCGATCAACAAATTATCACCTCTTCTAGCCTGTGAATAGGTGATAACCCTTTTAAAGGAATTGTCTAGGAATAGAACTACATGGCCGCTGTCATGATCCCAGTGCAGGGTTTTGAGCTGCACGTCAGGGGTTAATGTCTGGAGCTCAGTGCAGGTTTTGACCTGCACACCTGCGGTTAATTATTGTGGCCTCTTGTTGGTTCTGGGAGAGCTTCTTAAACCCCTGGGAAGCTCCAATCCCTGTCAGTTATACTTTTGCCTTTGGCCGAGTGTGGTGACCTCTGTGTGCCTGTTCGTTGTTATAGCTTGTTTATATGGTTCTGACCCGGTTCTGTTCCCCGTTGTGAGTTTGCCTGTCGATTCTGTACTTCGCTACCCTCCCTGTGTATGACTCATTGCCTGTGATCTGACTATTCTCTTTTTGCCCCTCTTGTACCTTTGCAGCCATCTCTGTGTGTGACTCATTGGCTACGTCCTGACTATCCTCCCTGTCTATGTCCCTTGGTAACTTTGTCTCGCAGTTACCCTGCTAGGAGTTCTCTTGCAGCTCCTAGCTCTCTGAAGTTTAGGCCACGCCCCCAACAGTCTCGTGCTTCAGGTCCTGCTGCTCTGAAGTACACACCTACTCGGCTGCTGCCCGCTCCACAGGTATCTTTGAGCACAGTTCGCTTTACTCAGGACACGCGCACTGGCTCAGTGAGCAAGTGCAGTGCGGTGTTCCTGACTTTATAACTGACCGTGAACTTTTTTTTTTTCTCTCCTCACTTCTGCAGCATGGACCCAATGCATGCTTTATCTGAGCAGGTGAAATGCTTGACTCAGTCGCTGCAGAAGCTAAGTTTGGAACACCAAGCTCTGGCGCAGTCCCAGCGGCAGGTTGCAGACTCGGTTCAGGGGGTGTTTTCCGCAGGCTTTCAGCAGGTGGGGAATAGAGATGTAATTCTAGTCCCACCCGAATCCCCGGTTAAATTGGCAGATACGTTTTCTGGTAACAAAGATGAATTCAGAGCATTTAAGTAGGGCTGTAAGCTCTTTTTCTCTTTGAGAACCCGCTACTCTGGGGATGAGAAACAGAGGGTGGGGGTGGTTATGTCCCTGCTTAAGGGGGTCCCCACGAGCCTGGGCATTTTCGCTTTCCTCTTCTGCCCCTGAGAGAATGTCTGTGGATGCGTTTTTTGAAGCCTTAGGGCTTATTTATGATGAGCCTGATAGAGTGCGTTTGGCTGAGGACAAGGTTATGAGTGTCTGTCAGGGGGAGCACTCGGCCGAGTGGTTCTGTACTGAATTCAGAAGTTGGGCAGCCGAGATTTCCTGGAGTGATGCCGGCTTTCGGGGGCTGTTCCGTAGAGGCCTGTGTGAACATCTGAAGGATGCCCTACACTCCATCCTCCACCTGACTCCCTGGAGGATGCCATGACCCAAGCGGTTCGCATGGATCGCAGACTATGGGCTAGAGGCGTTATGCAACTGGAAACACCATTATTTTTCATTGGAGATGAGACCCGGACTCTTCCTGTGGCAATGGAGGTGAGCGCTGTCACCTGTGAGGAAAAGGAAAGAAGACGCCGCCGGGAGAAGCAGTTGTACTTCTATTGTGGGGAATCTGGACACTGGAAGAAGGACTGCCCCTCCTGTCCATCATCCTCCAAGATGGCGGGAATCAACTAGGTCTGGGTAGTAGTCGAGGAGGCTACCCAGACCTTCAGGTACAATTTTCCTCACGTGCAAAAATGGTGCTGCAGGTGGAACTGGAACTTGGTAATGGTCCGGTTTAAACTACTGCTTTTGTCGACTGTGGTTCTGCCGTGAACCTGATTGATACCCAAATTATGACTCTTAATAAGATAGGGACAGTCAGGCTTCAGGATCCTGTTAAACTTGTGGCAATTGACTCGTCCCCTCTTACCCAGGACGGTATCTGTTGCAGGTCTGAACTTTTTTCTCTAGAAGTGGGTTCCACTCATGTGGAAAAACTAAGTTGTCTTGTGCTAGATAACTTGCCTGCAGGACTGGTCCTGGAGATGCATTGGCTTCAACGCCATAATTCTACCATTGATTGGGTGACAGGGGAGATCACTCAATGGGGATGAAAAGATAAATGTGGTAACCTGGGACATCTTGTTAACGCTGTTAAATCCGTATCTGTGTCGTCTGTCGGTCTGGAAGCTATTGCGGAGTAACTGAAGGATTTCGAAGACGTTTTTTCCGAAAGTGAGGCTGAGGCGCTGCCACCACATAGACCCTACGATTGTGCCATTGATTTCGTACCCGGAGACAAGTTACCTAAGGCTCGATTGTTCAATTTGTCCGGGCCTGAGCGCCAAGCCATGAAGGAGTACATAGCTGAGAGTCTCCGAAAAGGGCATAGCAGGCCTTCTGTGTCACCTGTGGCAGCAGGATTCTTCTTTGTGAAGAAGAAAGATGGTGGTTTGCGGCCGTGCCTCGACTTTCGGGAACTGAACAAGATAACGGTTAGGAACACTTACCCGCTTCCCCTCATCCCAGAGTTATGTAACCAGTTAGCTGGGGCCCAATGGTTCTCCAAGTTAGATCTCCGGGGGGGCCTACAATCTGATAAGGGTTCGGGAAGGGGACGAGTGTAAAACTGCGTTCCTCACATCAGAAGGACTCTTTGAAAACCTGGTAATGCCGTTTGGGTTAACTAATGCGCCTGCTATTTTCCAGAATTTCATCAATGTGGTGTTTTCTGACCTGATAGGCCGTTTTGTTATTATTTATTTGGATGACATTTTTGTGTATTCCCCGGACAGCCAATCTCCCTTGCAAGATCTACAGACAGTTCTCCAGAGACTCAGGGAGAACCAATTGTTCGCTAAATTGGAAAAATGTTCGTTTTTTGTACAGGAACTGTCTTTTTTGGGGTTGATTGTGTCCTGTGAGGGGTTTCGTATGGATCCTGAGAAGGTGCTGGCGATCGCTGACTGGGTTCAGCCCCGAGATCTCAAGGGGTTCCAGCGCTTTTTAGGATTTGCTAACTATTATCGGAGATTCATTAAAGGTTTCTCACAAGTGGTTAAACTCTCACGGATCTTACCCAGAAGGGCGCTGATGTAAAAAATTGGTCTGTACTCGCTAAGGAGTCCTTCTCAGCTATTAAGAAATGTTTCATGTCTGCCCCGATGTTGGTACAACCAGACCCATCCAAACCATTCATTGTGGAGGTGGATGCTTCTGAAGTGGGGGTGGGGGCTGTGCTGTCCCAGGGTCCGGCCACCCTTACCAATCTCAAACCCTGTGCCTTCTTCTCCAAGAAGTTCTCTTCAGCCGAGAGAAACTATGACGTATGCAATAGAGAACTTCTTGCGGTCAAGCTGGCGTTTGAGGAATGGAGACACTTTTTGGAAGGGGCGGCTCACCCTATCACGGTTGTCACGGAGCACAAAAATTTGGCATACCTTGAATTTGCTAAGAGGCTTACTCCAAGACAAGCCCGTTGGTCACTTTTTTTTTTTTCACGATTTCAATTCTCCATTACTTTTCGACCGGGGTCCAAAAATGTTAAAGCGGATGCCCTGTCCAGGAGTTTTGACCCGGTGTCTCCCCCCGAGCAGCCATCCTCCATTCTTTCCCCAGGGGTAGTAGTGGCAGGGGTCTCATCTGAGTTGGAACAAGAAATTCTAAGGGCTCAGGCCCTAGCTCCAGCAACCAGGCCAGGGGATAAATTGTTTGTTCCAGATGTATTGCGGCCTAGACTTCTGCAGGAGTTTCATGAGTCTAAGTTGAGTGCTCATCCAGGTATCACGGCCACTAGAGAGGCAGTAGCCAGGGGTTTTTGGTGGCTTTCACTAAGATCCATTGTCAAGAATGTTGTTTCTGCTTGTGGTGTGTGTGCCCGTTCCAAAAGCTTGCATAACCGGTCGGCTGGGGAACTCATACCGTTACTGGTTCCTGATAGGCCATGGACTCATCTTTCCATGGATTTTGTTACCAGGCTTCCACCTTCCAGGGGCAATACCGTGATCTGGGTGGTGGTGGATAGGTTTTCTAAACAGGCCCATTTCATTCCCTTGGCATCATTACCCTCAGCAGAAACATTGTCAAGGTTATTTGTGCAGCATGTGGTCCGATTGCATGGGGTACCCCTGAATGTTGTGTCTGACAGAGGTGTGCAGTTTGTGGCCAACTTTTGGAGGGCGTTCTGTATGAAATTGGGCACCTCGCTCTCCTTCTCGTCGGCATATCACCCGGAGAGTAATGGTCAGACAGAATGCACCAATCAATCCCTGGAACAAATTCGCAGGTGTCTGATCTCCGCCAGACAGGAGGATTGGTGTGATGCGTTACCGTTGGCGGAATTCGCTTTTAACAACTGGGTGAGTCAGTCCACCAACATATCCTCATTCCTGATTAACTATGGGTTCAATCCGCATTTTGGGGAGTTTTCACGGGTGGATTCAGTTTGTCCAGGGGTAGAGGGTGTCATGCTCGCCATGTCTGTCATGTCCGCCATGTTTGTTTTGCCTCATGACCCCTGGAGCGGTGTGCACGCGCATCTCATGTTTGCTATCCTGCATGTTCCCTAGAGCAGTGTGCACACTCACCTCATGACTGAGCTGCGGGATGCCTGCGTTTCTGCTGTACCTTCTGTGATCGTCTCGTCATGTCTAGAACCCTTGATCATGTGTCCTTCCTATGTTCCAGTAGAGGCTGGTTCTGAATTCATCTCTGCATGTCTGGAATTCTGATCATGTGACCTGCCTAGGTTTCAGCACTGGTTCTGCAATCATCCCTGCATGTCTGGAATCCTGATCATGTGACTGCTCCCTGTGATCCTGGAGGATCTGAACTGGATGTTCTTCCCTGGTCCTGACCCGGAAGTGGAGGTGCTATGCCCTATATCAAACCGCCCCTTCCTATGCTCAGGGCCAGATTATTGTGTTGCTTCCCTGCATGATTGCTTGGTCTGCTGGGTTGCTCCCTCTATTCTGTGCCCTTGCACTTTGCTCTGTCGTGCGTCTCTGCACACGCTCCGTGCTCGTATTCCGCCTCTTGTCTCGTGCTTTGTCTCGTGTTGTCCTTCGTGCTTTGTTTGTCCTCACTATGCTTCCTTGTTATGCTATGTTCTGTACCCTTTCCCTGACGTGTCTTTCTACACGTGCAGGCCACCGCTCTGTACCCTTGTCCCTGACGTGTCTCTCTACACGTGCAGGCCTCTGTTCTGTACCCGGTCCTGGCGTGCCTCTCTACACATGCAGGTCACCGTTCTGTACCCTTCTCTGACGTGTCTCTCTACACGTGCAGGCCTCCGCTCTGTACCGTGTCCCTGACGTGTCTCTCTACACATGCAGGTCACCGTTCTGTACCCTGTCCCTGGTGTGCCTCTCTACATGTGCAGGACTCCGCTCTGTACTCTCTCTAGTCCCAAGGCTCTCCCTTGGCCCGGCTCTGGGCTTCGGCCTACGCCCCGCTGCTAGACTCTGTCCCTGTCGTGTCTCTCCACACGCGCAGGCCTCGTCTCGTATTTTGCTCCTGGCATGCCCTCTGCATGCGCAGGACTCTGCCTCTTACCCTATGCCTTGTCTCTGATGTTTCGTGCGCCCTTGCACTTTTTGTACCCTGTGCCTGCCTGTTGTGCCTCAGTCATGCCGCCTCTAGTCGTGCTCGCCTGTGTGCCTCAGCCATGTCCGCCGTCCAGTGCTATAGTGGTTACCGGCTGTGTGAGCCGCAGCTGTGCCGCCTCTAAGTCGTGCCCGCCTGCTTATGCCACAGTCGGTACCGCCTGCCGGTGCCCCAGCCGTGGTTTCCGTGCTCCCTTGCACGCATGCTGGTTTTCACACTGTGCCTTTTCGTGCTACTCTTGCACAAAGTCTTTTGCTTACTTTGCTCTGCTCTGAACCATGTCTTGCCTGCTGGATTCCGTAACCTGCCGACCGCTGCCAGAGGTCCGGACCTAGATGACTGGGGCCAGATGTCCGGAGCGGATTTCCGCAGTCTGATTCCTGGACCCTGTCGGTCGATGCCAGCACCCCGGATTCCGATGCCAACGTACCCTATCTTGGTCCCTGGCGTGTCCTCTGCACGCGCAGGCCTCCATCCTGTATCTCTCCATGGCGTGTCTCTTCGCACGAGCAGGTCACCGTCCCTGTACCTGTCCCTGGCATGCCAGGCCTCTGTCCTGTGAACCTGACCCGGGCGTGTTCGTTGACACGCATCCTGTTTCTAACTTTGTCTTGTCTCCTTGCATGGAACCCTGGTTTGCTTACCGGATGTCCGGAACCTGCCGATCACCTTCAGAGCTACAGAACCTGATGTCCCGGTTGATCGTTGCCTGCTGTCCGGAGTCCGATGTCCTCGTGCCTCTGTCTACCATCTGCACGTACCATGCTTTGGACCTCGGCGTGCTCTTGAACACACCTTGCTCTATGTACTCTGTGTGTTCACGTTTTGCACCTGTTATACCCTGAAGTGTTCCTCATGCCTTGGACCTCGGCGTGCCCTTGCACGCATCTTGCTTTATGTACTTTGTATGTTCACGTTTTGCACCTGTTGTACCCAGAAGTGTTCCTTAACGAAGTTTCCTTGAACTAACGTCTTGTCTCGCCTTGTCTTGTGTCCCTGAGCCGGCCATCTGGTCCAGCTGCTGTGGTGGCTCACCCCCTTGGTCTTTCCCTGACACTCCCTGTATAGGGGGGTGGATTCTCACTAGGTCAGCTCGCCCTAGGTGGGTGGGTGTCATGGCCCAGAGGGTCCACTCATTCAAAAGGAAAACGACTCAGCGTAAGCTGACGCTCGTCACAGAGGGGTCCGTTCAATGGTTAAAAAACCTCTGGGTTGAAGTCCAGCGTAATATCTCTCGGGCCCAGGGGAGGTAAAAATATTTTGCTGACAAAAAGAGAGCCTCGGGAGACAGGTTTCAGGTGGGAGAGAAGGTTTGGCTTTCCACACGTAACATCAACTTAAAGGTACCATCAGCTAAATTGGGACCAAAGTTCATTGGTCCGTACGAGATTATGGAGATAGTCAACCCAGTAGCATATAGGTTGCGTCTCCCCGACTCCTTAAAAATATCCAATGTGTTCCATAAATCTCTGTTGAAATCTGTAGGGTCTGTCAAAGAGGACTCCGAGCCTGTTGTTCCTCCAGTGCCGGTGGAGGGTCAGTTGGAGTATGAGGTAGGACATATTGTGGACTCTCGGCCGGTGCGCCGCTCTTTGCAGTACTTGGTCCACTGGAAGGGATATGGACCAGAGGAGCGCTCATGGGTCCCTACTCGCTCTGTACATGCAGATCGCCTGGTTCGGGCTTTCCATGCTAAGTACCCGGGGAAGCCTGGGGGTCCAGAGGCCCCCCGTTGAGAGGGGGTACTGTCATGATCCCATTGCAGGGTTTTGAGCTGCACGTCAGGGGTCAATATCTGGAGCTCAATGCAGGTTTTGACCTGCACACCTGGGGTTAATTATTGTGGCGTCTTGTTGGTTCTAGGAGAGCTTCTTAAACCCCTGGGAAGCTCCAATCCCTGTCAGTTATACTTTTGCCTTTGGCCGAGTGTGGTGACCTCTGTGTGCCTGTGCCTGCTCGTTGTTATAGCTTGTTTATATGGTTCTGACCCGGTTCTGTTCCCCGTTGTGAGTTTGCCTGTTGATCATGTACTGCGCTACCCTCTCTGTGTATGACTCGTTGCCTGTTATCTGACTACTCTCTGCTCGCCCCTCTTGTACCTTGCAGCTATCTCTGTGTATGACTCATTGGCTACGTCTTGACTATCCTCCCTGTCTATGCCCCTTGCTAACTTTGTTTCGCAGTTACCCTGCTAGGATTTCTCTTGCAGCTCCTAGCTCTCTGGAGTTTAGGCCACGCCCCCAGCAGTCACGTGCTTCAGGTCCTGCTGCTCTGAAGTACGCACCTACTCGGCTGTTGCCCGCTCCACAGGTATCTTTGAGCACAGTTCGCTTTACTCAGGACACGCGCACTGGCTCAGTGAGCAAGTGCAGTGCAGTGTTCCTGACAGCCGCTTTCCTCTATAAACAGTGTCACACAAGTCAGCAGATTGTGTATGTAAAAAATACGCAATCTGTGGACTGCTGTGATGTAGCTTCTAGAAGGAAGCAACCAAGTTTTTCTAGCTCTGTACAACCTCATTAATGCGGTTTTTTTTCTAGCATAGCAGACCACACGTTTCATTAGTCATATATTTGGCCCATACCTGTACATTAGAGGACAAGTTTGGATGCATTTTGCTAAATATACAATACATATTCTTCACACACACACAGACCTGAAGGGAAGTGTGAATAGAGCCATATTTAGGTTTAGAAATCATTCAATATAATAAAATATTAGCAACTGTTGAACAACTTATTGTTAGGACTTTTCCAAATTTTGTTACAAAACAAAAATTGGTATATACACAAAAAAGGAAAGATTTAGGATAGTTATCCTAGTAAATAAAGCATTGCCATAAGATGGATTATTTACAGCATGAAGTAATATGAGGATAGCCCCTTCACGATCTGAATGTTTGCCCCCGTGAAAATATAAATAATCACCTCTCCTGCCGGTGGCGTTCCAGTGGGATGTAGGCACTCGCGTTCCCGGGGCTCTCATGCTGTTGTGACACATGAGCCCTTCACCCAATGAGCACTTGTGTCACTGCCTTCGCCTTCGGACGGATACGTAATCAAGTGGTGTGAGAGGCGACTGGCCTTTCACTTCCTGTTGATTTACTAATATGTCTGTAGGTGGGGACATTGACGCCAGCGCTGATTCAAGGGAGTTTGTCACCCCAAAATGCCTTTTAGACTAACTATACAGTGATATTAGAGACTTGACCCATATAAAAAAAACTAGATGGAGGCCTGATGCCATCGCATCGGGAGGGCGGTAATGTCACGATGGGGGCAGGCTTTGCAGGGTTAAGAATCTCCCCCCCCCCCCATGTGCTCACCCACCTATCCACTCTCTCTTTCCTCATGTGCTGACGTCTCCCATCTGTGCTCTCTCTATTGACATGTCTACCCCATGTGCTATCCCCCTTGTCTACTGTCTCTCTCCTTCATGTGCTGTCCCGTTTGAGCTGTCTTCCCCCTTTTCATGTCTCTCACCCCCTGCGTCTGACCGAGTACAGAACATACCACAGCTCCTGGGCAGGGGAGGAAGCAAAAGACAATACTGACATTACAGCAGGAGATCGCAGAGGATACATTTTCTGAGGTAAAATATTGTTTAAAAACAGTCAGTGAAATATTTTACCTCACAAAATGAATCCTCTGTGATCCCCTGCTGTAATGCAAGTATTGTCTTTTGCTTCCTCCTTTGCCCAGGAGATGTGGTATGCTCCGTACACAGTCAGACACAGACAATTTTTAAAATGAACTTTCATTCGTGGGAAAACCCCTTTAATGTGACCGTCTTCCTCTGCCTGTAGACATGTTGCGCATCTGCTGCCGGGATCAGCCGAATGATTCACTGCGCCTGCGCAGAATTCGCGCAGGCGCAGTGCGACGGTGTTCCGCTGGTGGTAACGCGCAAGAGGCTGCATGAGTATGAGTGTGTGTGAGTGGTGTGTACGGCATATAACGTGTGTGTGTGTTGCGACTGGTGGTACCACACAATAGGTTGGTACCAGCAGCAGTTTTCATATTGAGACACCCATCCCAATATGGCAGTCGGTGAACTTCCTCTGATTGGAATTCTGGGATATGGTGGCACAACAGGAAATTAAAACATTACAAAGCAATTATATAAATAGATCATCCTATAATTGTACCTGTTACTTGTACAGTGCGTGTGAAAATACCTTTTCACTATATGAAAATGAATGCGCTTTGGCGCAACTATGGTGTGGCCATAAGTTTCGCGCACTGTTATGCCCCCTCAATTTGTGTCCTGGACACCGCCCTTCCTTGTGATGAACAGTGCTTACTCCTAGCGCACGCGCTTCCCCGTGGGTGTGCTCGCAACATACATGCGCATACAGTGACTGGGCGTATTTTTATTCCTTTTTCCTCTCTGCTCGTACATTGGGATCAGAGTCCGCAGAGAATATGTACCCAGCAACTATGTGCTTGTGTGGTTGGCACATATCTTGTGTGGGAGGGAAGGACTTGTGTATCAATGATTTTTTTTTCTGTTCAGGATGACATGTAGCGGGAACATTATGACTATCGCCTACCTCTGAGGTCAGGAGCTATGCCAATGTGGAGGGTATAAACAGTTGAGCTCAGTGGCTGGCTGAGTATACAAAGACTGGAGCAAAGGTGGATATACCCAGCCAGGGCACGTAATATTTTTTTTTGTATTTTTTATTACTTTCACCCAGCGCAGGCCCGTGGAGTACAGAACGTTAAAATAGGAAAACATGGTTATATAATACATTTTTGTGCAGGTAACTAACACTCAGGGAAAATCCGTCCCTTCTCCCATTTTATGTACAGTTAGGGGGGAGAGGGATGAAAGGGGAAATGTTTGTGAATTAAAGTACAACTTTTATTATATAGCGATTATTTTTAAATTAAATAGGTCATTGATATCAATATATAAAAAACTAACGGTGTATTCAAAATTGCTGCATTCTTCCAACAGAACGCTCAGTATAATACTTCAGAGGACAACCAAATCTTTGTCAATCTGTATATGATAATAGCCGATGTCCCTCTACAAAATGGCCATATAAACCATTGACTGGGAAAATAGCCAGCTAAACAATATCTATGCCATAATTAAAACTGAGCTTAACAGTTAATGGTGGTGTTTAGCTATGAAGCAAATAAATCAAATGAAAGGGAACCTGTCACCTCGTTTTTCAGCTATAAGATGCAGCCACTGTCTTTCGGGGCTTATCTACAGCATTCTAGAATGCTGTAGATAAGCCCCCGATGTAACCTGAAAGATAAGAAAAATAAGTTATATTATACTCACCTGGGGGTTGGTCTGGTCCGATGGGCTCCGCAGGTCCGGCGCCTCCCATCTTCATACAATGTCGTCATCTTCTTTGCTTCGTGTCGTGGCTCTTGCGCAGGGGTAATAATCTGCCAGGTTGAGGCAAAGTACTGCAGTGCGCAGGCGCTGGGCCTCTCTGACCTTTCCCGGTGCCTGCGCACTGCAGTACTTGGCTCTGCCCTTAACAGGGCAGATAAAGTACACCTGCTCAAGAGCCACGACACAAAGCAAGGAAGATGATGACATTGCATGAAGATGGGAGGCGTCGGACCGGACCTGCAGAACCCATCGGACAGGACCGTCCCTGGGTGAGTATAATAAAACTGTTTTTTTTATCTTTCATGTTACATCGGGGGCTTATCTACAGCATTATAGAATGCTATAAGGTAGATAAGGCAGGGGCTGCAGCTTATAGCTGAAAAACGAGGTGACAGATTCCCTTTAAGCTAAACAGGAAGGACTAAAGATGTATCTCAAGTCTGTCAATAATGTCCTATAGTAAAAATAAATGTACTTAGGTACAGTATGTTAGAGATCCGGGTCTTATTTAGATTTGACCCATAAGCTGATGTAAATAGCATAAGACCATTACAAGAATCCCTAATATTATGCTGTTATACAGTTTGCTCAGTCAGTAATGACTGCGCTTTGGTAAGCACTGTATGCAGGAGTTGAATGTGAGCGGTGGCCCGCGTGTTGGTGGGGCCACTATACCTGTAGATAGAAGAGCGTACAGCGAGGTGCTAAGGCAGGTCCTATCACAGGGGACAGTGATGGAGGCGCATTATCTGAGAGCGATGAACCACATGGATGCTTCAGGGGAAGCACTGCACTCTCAGACTGGGGCACTCAGCAGTATTTGAGAGGTAGTCTCTCAGCAGTAGTCACTGGGGCTGTGCAGACTTCCTGCCTGACCCGCAGTGAACTGACAGCGTGGGATAATGTTCAGAAACTTTCCCACGCTATTCAGTTCATCTCCGGCCAGGCGGGGAGGCTGCGCAGGCAGCTTTTCCTTCATTCCGCAGTGGTTTACAGCCGGGCCGGTCGCATTAGCACGGCTCCCGGTTGTAAACTACAGTCATATGTTAAAGTTTGGGCACCTCTATTAATGTTAACCTTTTTTCTTTATAACAATTTTGGTTTTTGCAACAGCTATTTCAGTTTCATATATCTAATAGCTGATGGACTCAGTTATATTTCTGGATACAAATGAGGTTTATTGTACTAACAGAAAATGTGCAATCTGCATTTAAACAAAATTTGACCGCTGCAAAAGTATGGGCACCCTTATTTTTTTGATTTGAACACTCCTAACTACTTTTTACTGACTTCCTGAAGCACTAAATTGGTTTTGTAACCTCTTTGAGCTTTGAACTTCATAGCCAGGTGTATCAAATCATGAGAAAAGGTATTTAAGGTGGCCACTTGCAAGAAGTTCTCCTATTTGATTCTCCTATGAAGAGTGGCATCATGGGCTCCTCAAAACAACTCTCAAATGATCTGAAAACAAAGATTATTCAACATAGCTTTTCAGGGGAAGGATACAAAAAGTTGTCTCAGGGATTTAACCTGTCAGTTTCCACTGTGAGGAACATAGTAAGGAAATGGAAGAACACAGGTACAGTTCTTGTTAAGCCCAGAAGTGGCAGGCCAAGAAAAATATCAGAAAGGCAGAAAAGAAGAATGGTGAGAACAGTCAAGGACAATCCACAGACCACCTCCAAAGACCTGCAGCATCATCTTGCTGCAGATGGTGTCACTGTGCATCGGTCAACAATACAGCGCACTTTGCACAAGGAGAAGCTGTATGGGAGAGTGATGCGAAAGAATCCGTTTCTGCAAGCATGCCACAAACAGAGTCGCCTGAGATATGCAAAAGCACATTTGGACAAGCCAGTTACATTTTGGAAGAAGGTCCTGTGGACTGATGAAACAAAGATTGAGTTGTTTGGTCATACAAAAAGGTATTATGCATGGAGGCTAAAAAACACAGCATTCCAAGAAAAACACTTGCTACCCACAGTAAAATTTGGTGGAGGTTCCATCATGCTTTGGGGCTGTGTGGCCAATGCCCGCACCGGGAATCTTGTTAAAGTTGAGGGTCGCATGGATTCTTGCACAGTATTGTCAAGAATCAGTGACGAAGTTGAAGTTACGCAGGGGATGGATATTTCAGCAAGACAATGATCCAAAACACTGCTCCAAATCTACTCAGGCATTCATGCAGAGGAACAATTACAATGTTCTGGAATGGCCATCCCAGTCCCCAGACCTGAATATCATTGAACATCTGTGGGATGATTTGAAGCGGGCTGTCCATGCTCGGCGACCATCAAACTTAACTGAACTGGAATTGTTTTGTAAACAGGAATGGTCACAAATACCTTCACCCAGGATCCAGGAACTCATTAATAGCTACAGGAAGCGACTAGAGGCTGTTATTTTTGCAAAAGGAGGATCTACGAAATATTAATGTCACTTTTATGTTGAGGTGCCCATACTTTTGCACCGGTCAAATTTTGTTTAAATGCAGATTGCACATTTTCTGTTAGTACAATAAACCTCATTTGAATCCAGAAATATAACTGAGTCCATCAGTTATTAGATATATGAAACTGAAATAGCTGTTGCAAAAACCAAAATTGCTATAAAGAAAAAAGGTTAACATTAATAGGGGTGCCCAAACTTTAACATATGACTGTATTTAACCCCTTCAGATGGATTGCAGCCTGGGACTGTACGGCGGACAGGTATGGGGATATTGTTGCTTTTTTATTTTGTTTTTTTTACAGAAGAACGACGGCTTTGATTGGATTGGGAGTGTAATAAAGATGGAAAAATGTGTTTATTTATTTCATTAAAAGTCTATTATTAATGTAAGTGTATGAAACGTGGCACTCAACTTTTTTTGATGAGCAGAAAGATACTTTAAAGTAGCACAAAATTCAGACGTTTCGGTCTCAGTCGACCTTCATCAGTGTACTGGCAAATAAAAGGTAAGAGATACATAAATTGATTATTAAAGGCCAAAATAGGCATAATCCATTATAAAGATATATTAATAAATCCCTGTAAAGCATCCTAAAATGATGACACTAGATATACTCTGACTAATGACACAAATTATCAAAGAAAAAGAAACAGAAAAAAAAAAACAGAAAAAAAGGGGGGGGGATGAAAAAAGGGGAGATTGAGGTAACTGTGATGGTGTGATATGCTATGTGGATGTCATTTTTTGTATATTCCTATTTTTCTATTGCAGTTATTTTCATAGTGTTTTTCTTATTACATTGTAAGTCTACAGCCTCACTGGATCTGTCTCTTGATGACCCCCTGTAGTGCATTATTCCCTAAGGCCCTTTGTTCTCCTCTGGGAGGCCATGAAACCGCCCCAACTTGTTTGACTTTCCCTGGACAAGGAAGGGGGTCGGGGGAGAACAGGAGCTGGGCAAGTCAGTTCCGTGTGGACAGGATCGTGTAAAGACAGCATTTCAGAGAGAAGGACCCATTTTATCCTCTGGTGCTAGAGTTCTGGAATCTCGTTTCCCTGGACATTTTATCCTGTTACTGGACTGCATTCTTATTCTGGACTATCTTATCCTTTGTGTGGTGGACTGAATATGGACCTTTTCGTATTTTTGCCTGAATAAAGGTCTTGGAATTGTTCACTCTTCGCTTGCTCTGTTGATTGTGTGATACCAGAGAAGGACCCTGTGACAGTAACCTACCCAACTGCTATAATTAGTAGATTTATAATAAGGGAATGTACTGCCTGTATCCCTTAAGAGCCTATTTGTGAGAAAAAAAACAGATTGATGTGAATGGAAACTACAGGGGGGCCCCACCAGTCATATTAGAAGCCTTATCTCTGATGTCCTTTCCAAATTCTTCTCTATGGAAGTTTTGGACATAAAAACTTGTGAATTTTTGACAAAGCAACATCCAATTTTACCAGTATTTTATGTTTTACCAAAAATTCACAAGGATTTACAACATCCACCAGGCCGCCCGATAGTGGTCTGCCTCTACAGAATCTGTACTTTCTCCATCTTTCTTGAAAAGATTTTCACTCCCATAACACAGAGGGCAGCTTCATTTATTCTTGATACAGGCGATTTTCTTCAGACCATCCACACATTAGGCCCTGTACCAACGGAAGCCATTTTGGTTTCTTTTGAGGTAAAAGATCTTTACACTTCCATTCCACACCTGACAGGTATCGATTGTTTACGCCAACTTCTCACATCCTCTCTTATGGACTCCAACAAGATTGATTTATGTTTGGAACTTTTGACACTGGTACTAACAAAAAAAAATTTTATGTTCCAAGATACATTCTACTTACAAATACAAGGTACAGCCATGGGCTCAAATGTAGCGCCTCTGTACGCAAACTGTTTCATGGCACATTTTGAGACACAATGCGTCTATCCTAATGAACTCTTCAGAAACCACATTTTGGTTTGGAAGAGATTAATAGACAACATTTTTTGCATCTGGAATGGCACATTTGAAACATTGGATACATTCTTCCATGAACTGAACAATTTTTGGCCTGGCTTAAAATTCACCATGACTAGGGATGTCAAACAAGTTAATTTCTTGGACACTCTAGTGGTCAAGAACCCAGAAGGAACTTTGAGTACTGATCTCTTTGTAAAAAAAAAACAGGTCGTAATAGTTTATTACATTTTCACAGTTTCCACCCATCATCTGTCAAGAAATCTATACCAAAATCCCAGTTCCAACGGGTTCATAGAATTGTCACTGACACAGAGACATACCCGGAAAGGATCAGAGAGATGCAACAGAAATTTGAAGAAAGAGGTTACCCCCCCACACTTGTTACAGGAATCCATGAATCCTACCAACACCACTAGAGTACAAAATAGTAATCGCATACCTTTTGTACACACATTTCACCCTTTTGCTTTTCTTATCCACAAATCCATCAGGAGACATTGGGATATCCTTAGAACTGCATACCCAGAGGTTGTCGAGTTTAAAATTCCCTTTTTGCCCTGCTTCAAAAGAGCACCCAACATCAGGGACTCATTAGTAAAGGCTGACGTAGGCACCATGCGCCCCAAAACCACAGAGATTTTTACAAAATCCTAAAATGGGCACATTCCCGTGACTACATTGTCACCAATGCAACAATGTACTTAAGGGTAACCACTTATATCATCCACATTCAGGACGTAGGTATCCGATAAGGAATTTTTTCACATACGACACCTCCTATGTGATATATTTAATCAAGTGCCCATGTGATTTATTATATGTGGGAGAGGCAACACAATCCGTAAGAGATAGTCTCTAAACATAAATCCACCATCAGGTATAAGAATCTATTACTACCTCTCCCATAACATTTCCATTCAACAGGACACAATGATTACTTGAAAGCGCAATTGGGAGACAAACGTGTTCCCCCTCCAAGACTAGGGGGAGACCGCATACGCCTCTTGAAACAGAGAGAAGCTTATTGGATACATGAGCTGCAAACCCTTTCTCCTAAGGGTTTAGTTTCAATACATTTTTATTTAGAAACTTATTAAAATCAAGTCCAAGTTATAAACTCCCATGCAAGTGAGTGTAAACTAACAATTTAACATACATTCAATAAACTTCAAATAATATAAGGGAAGACAGGACATAGACAGGGATAGGGAAAGAAACATAGGATTTAATTATACGATATCCAATAATCTATAATGGTATCATCAATAACCAATCCAGGGCGTTTAAAGCGGTTATGCAACCCACTATTGTAGGATCATATATGAATCCCGTCCCAGGCCGTGACCAGTTCTCAATTGGCTACGGAGAGAGCCTTAGTGCCTGATCCAGTCGAGTATCTGAGTGAAGCTCCATCCAGGGATGCCAAACCCTGAAGAAAGAATCCCACGTGTCGGTTCTAGTTTCTTCTATTCTTTCATATAACATAATGTCGTTCATCTTCTCTTTCACCATAGATATTGACAGTGAGGGCGACTTCCACTTTGCTGCAATGTGGATTTTAGTGGCCATACATAAGTAGTTTACTAGCTTCTGAAAGCTTTTTGGAAGCCGGGAAGGCCTGATTCCAAGTAAAAGGGTATCTCCTAAGGGTTTAAAAAGAGAATACGACCTACTGTCTTTTGTATGATTTCTGAATTTTATTTATGCTCATTCGGAATGTGTACATAGCAATTCTAGATTGTATGAGTTACTGATTTGTGATGTTCTCTTTCCCTTGATCCGTGTAACTTTATACATTCATGTCATATTAATCTATGCCTTCTCCTTAGTCAGGCTGCTGCTGTATACTCACCCGGCCTCCGCTCCCGCGCCACAGCCACCCGCCGTTCGGCAGCCGTATGCGCCGTAGGCCGAGGCCGCGCATCCCTCCTGTCACTTGTGCTCCGGCGGTGCCCTGACCCGGAAGCACCGTCGGACCAATGGCAGACCAGGCAGGGGTATATCAGGCCGTCCTCCTTTGAGGGAGGCGCCTGATCGTTGTGTTTGCTAGCACACTGGGCCCTGCTTCCTCATGTACTCTCTGCAGTCTCGCAGTCCTGTCTTCAGTGGTTCCTGCAGCAGTCCCGCAGTCCTGTATCCCGTGTTCCTGCTCTGTCCTGCTGTCTATGCTCCAGTCCTGCAGTCCTACTCCGGTCCTGTCTCCAGTGATCTTGCTCTGTCCATGCTCCAGTCCTGCTCCGGTCCTGTCTCCAGTGATCTGGCTCTGTCCTGCTGTCTATGCTTCAGTCCTGCAGTCCTACTCCGGTCCTGTCTCCAGTGATCTGGCTCTGTCCTGCTGTCTATGCTCCTCTTGTACTCCTGTATGGTCGTGTACTTGGATGACATCCTCGTCTTCTCTCCGGACCTCTCATCCCACAGAAAGAGCGTTCACCTGGTGTTACAGCGTCTTCGGGAGAATCGCTTGTACGCTAAGATAGAGAAATGTCTCTTCGAACAAACCTCTCTGCCGTTTCTGGGATACATTATCTCCGACACTAGATTAAGCATGGATCCCGAGAAACTGACTGCCATTCTCAAATGGCCTCGCCCCGCTGGAATAAGAGCGATACAATGGTTTCTCGGATTGCCAATTATTACAGGCAATTCATTTCTCACTTTTCTGCAATAACCAAACCTATTTCCGCTCTCACCCGAAAGGGGGCAGCTCCCAATTCTTGGACTACGGAGGCGGAGGAGGCCTTTCAGACCCTAAAATGGGCTTTCTCCGCCGCCCCGGTGTTGCACCATCCTGAAAGCAACCAACCCTTTGTACTCGAGGTGGACGCTTCTTCAACAGGTGCCAGGGCAGTACTGTCCCAGAGAACCGCCTCCGGTCGTCTGCATCCCTGTGGCTTCTTTTCAAAGGCCTTCTCTCCATCCGAGTGCAACTACTCAATCGGCGACCGTGAACTGTTGGCCATAAAATTGGCCCTGGAAGAATGGCGTCATCTCCTGGAGGGAGCTGTCCATCCCTTTGTAATCTTCTCTGACCACAAGAACTTGGCCTATCTCCAGTCTGCCCAGAGACTCAATCCTCGTCAGGCCAGATGGTCCTTATTTTTTGCCCAATTTGACTTCGAGCTCCGCTTTCGCCCCGGCAACATGAACACCAAAGCCGACGCCCTATCCAGGGTCTTCCAGCCAATCAAAACAGTGGAAGAACCTTCGCACATTATTGAGCCCACTAAAATCATCACGGTGGCTCCAGTGAACTGGCTTTCTCCACCTCCTGGCAAGACCCTTGTGCCTGAAAATCTCAAGCGAAAGGTCCTTCTATGGGGACACTCTTCCAGATTGGCCGGCCATGCCAGAACCAAGAAGACGCTTGCCCTTATCACGCGTTACTACTGGTGGCCTACGCTTCGCCAAGATGTGCTTGATTTCGTGGCCTCTTGTCCCTCCTGTGCTAAAAACAAAGTGCCGTGATGACTTCCATCCGGCTTATTACTCCTATTGCCCGTCCCTGCGGTTCCTTGGAAACACATTGCCATGGATTTCATCACCGACCTACCCCATTCTTCTGGCTGTACAGTCATCCTGGTGGTGGTGGACCGTTTCTCCAAGATGGCCCACTTTATCCCTCTGTCCGGTCTCCCCTCGGCTCCTGACTTGGCCAAAGTCCTTATCCATCAGATCTTCAGACTCCATGGACTACCGCAACATATTGTGTCTGACCGGGGAGTTCAGTTCACCTCCAAGTTCTGGCGGGCACTTTTAAGCTCATGAACGTTTCCCTCGACTTGTCCTCTGCCTACCATCCACAGTCCAACAGGCAGGTGGAGCGTACCAACCAGACGTTGACTGGGTACCTACGCCAGTTCTCCAACGCCCACCAGAACGACTGGGTTGACCTACTTCCCTGGGCAGAGTTTGCCTATAACAACCATACTGGCGAGTCCTCAGCCAAGTCTAAGTTTTTCATTGTGTTTGGCAGACATCCTGGTGTTCCCCTTCCGGTAACCCCTGCCTCCGAGGTACCCACGGCCAACGCCTTGTCCTCAGAATTTTCCAAGATCTGGGCTAAGACCAACATGTCACTCAAGAGGGCTGCTGACCGGATGAAAAATTATGCTGACAAGAAGAGATTGGATTCCCCACCGTATCGTACCGGGGGCAAAGTCTGGCTCTCATCCAAATTTATCCGGTTGAAACTGCCCTCTTACAAGTTGGGTCCGCGCTACATCGGTCCGTTTGAAATTCTTGGACGTATCAATGAAGTCGCCTACAAATTGAGGTTGCCTGCTTCGCTCCGGGTCCCGAACACCTTCCACGTCTCTCTCCTGAAACCTGTGGTACTAAACCGTTTCAACCCCGTATCTGATCCTGTTCTTCAGCCGGTTGGTACTGATAATACCTTTGAGGTGGAGGATATCATCGCCATGAAAAAGGTTTGATGTAGGACCTTTTTTCCTATTGACTGGAGTGGCTTTGGTCCTGAGAGGTCCTGGAAACCTCGGGAGAATATCAATGCTCCCCGCATTCTCAAGAGATTTTTTGCTACTCTCAGGGGAGGGGCGGCTTAAGGGAGGGGGTACTGTCAGGCTGCCGCTGTATACTCACCCGGCCTCCGCTCCCGCAGCCCCCTGCTGTTCGGCAGCCGCAGCGGCCCCTTCTGACTGGTCCGCGGCTGACGGCATCTCTGCATGCAATGCGCATGCGCCGTAGGCCGAGGCCGCGCATCCCTCCTGTCACTTGTGCTCCGGCGGTGCCCTGACCCGGAAGCACCATCGGACCAATGGCAGACCAGGCAGGCTTATATCAGGCCGTCCTCCTTTGAGGAGTGTGATCGTTGTGTTTGCTAGCACACTGGGCCCTGCTTCCTCGTGTACTCTCTGCCGTCTCACAGTCCTGTCTTCCGTGGTTCCTGCAGCAGTCCCGCAGTCCTGTATCCCGTGTTCCTGCTCCGTCCTGCTGTCTATGTTCCAGTCCCGCAGTCCTACTCCGGTCCTGTCTCCAGTGATCCTGCTCTGTCCTGCTGTCTATGCTCCAGTCCTGCAGTCCTACTCCGGTCCTGTCTCCAGTGATCCTGCTCTGTCCTGCTGTCTATGCTCCAGTCCTGTAATCCTATTCTGGTCCTACCTCCTACAGTCTCGTGCTCCTACTCCAGTCCATTCTGAGCCGCCCCTCTCGGTACCGGCTATCGTGGTACCCAAACCCCTGGGCCTGCTCCTAACGATCCCGCTATAGGAGTCGGCTCGACTTGGCAGCTCGCCCGGGGCCCCTCAGTGCCACGATCCAGAGGGTCCACTCCTGGAGATTTTCCTCACCTGACCAGCCGTGGTAACATCCTTGTTTCAGAGCAGCCTATACTAATGACACCTGCCGTTCTACAATCTCTTCCCCTGGATTCTCATTTCCCCCTTCTTTTTATATCATCTTCCCCTACTTGACTGCGCCATGAATTAATAGACCCTTCAGCCTTGGATGGACACCACTTTTACCTCTCTTTGGACCCTATTATGCACTCCAGGCTAGTAATAGAACACAAACACGAGCACTTCCGGTCTCCTGGAACGCAAATATAACCATATCCAGTCTTCTGGAACGCAAACGCGGGTACTTCCTGTCTAGTGGAATGCGCAGGGCACTTCCTGTCAGCAGAGTGCGCAGACACCAGCACAACGCGTCACCTCCGGCAGCATATTGTGTTATGGTCTGGCGGAATGCACCAAATAATAAGGAAGGTAATTAGGTGCGTTCGCAGCCCAGGGTCCACCGTGGTAAGATGGTAACTGCTGCTCGGTAATGGTGGACGTTATATGGCGGCACAATAGAGGAACACACGGGGTTAGCTCCACCTAGTGTGTACAGGGGCGGACTCTGTTACCTCACAGAGCCACCCAACACAAATGCCGCAGCCTGTTTATGCTCACAGAGCTCGGCAATGTGAGCACTGGTGTTATAGACACAAGACTCTACCCCTAAGACACTGGGTTAGAGTCCCTCTAGTCACACTAGTGCTTGGCACCGCAACAGTGCTGCCAGGAACAAACAAATTAAATGCACTCTCTGGCGGCCGCCATTAACCACCCGGAACAATGGAGGAAAGCGCTAGACTTGCACACAGCGTCGCACTGGCAGATGCAGCCGCTTAATGCGGTACTGAAGGTGCCCAGCTCTGGACGGCACCATATGGCGCTGAGTGAGTTGCTGAGATGTGGAAGCACCGTGGCGCAGATCAAGCCACTAGTAGGCGCTGACTCTAACTCTGTAGCCCTATACGATACATATCCAAGGGAGGGGAGTCATAATGAGTCAGTCACCACATACATGCAACCATCATCACTCACACAATATACAATAAGAGTCTATACTAGGCCATGCGACTCTTTTATAGCAGCGTCCTTCCGGGACCTTCCTAGTGGTCAAATGGGAGCAGCAATAGGACCTGAGCATGTGACCTCAGACCTCCAGTGAGAGGACTTCCTACGGGCATGCTCAGTGGGCCGAAAGAAGGACCTAGTCCCAAGAGCTGCTCGCTGCTGGCTATTGCAGGTTACTAAAGTATAGCTGAACCCCAATTAGCAGCAGTAACCAAGCCAACAGCACTAGACTGAGCAAGATGCTGGGAATGACGTCTTTGCTGAGCAGGCTCCTCTGCAGCCGGAGAGGAATGGGAGACCGCAGAGGGCAAGGCTCTGGATTCCTCCTGTGCAGAGGCAGGAATCCAATGCCTAACATATTGAGCCTCACTACTGGCCAGATAGACACATTGTCCCACCTCTTCCCTATATATTCTTCCAGCACTATGGCTAACATGTCGGTAACTAGCGTCAGACCCAGGCAGTCAGTCTATTCATGGACGGTCTGTTAACTCTTTATTTTCCCATTGGGGTACTAGCCTCACTTACTATTACCGATAGTGACTCTTTACATATATCTTTAGACCGTGTCCCACAGGAGATAAACTTGTGCATGAAAAGCACTTTTTTCATTAAGAAGGTATGGTTATCCTCATTATATTGCACCCTTTCTCAGCCGATCATAGTTTTTTCCCTACTCATCAGCACTTACCGTATCTGTTTCACAGGAATTTAACCTTATGAGACACAACTCATTGGATATGAAAAATTAAGTAAGGTGACATAATTGTATTTTACCACCTTTCACTCTTAGTGGATACCATTCACGTCAATCCGTTTTGTCTCACAAATAGGCTCTTAAAGGATACAGGCAGGTATACTAATAGATCACAGACTGAATATGAGTCAACAGTGTGATGCAGCAGCAAAAAAAGCAAATGCAATTCTAGGATGTATTAACAGAAGCATACAGTCTAGATCACGTGAAGTCATTATTTCCCTCTACTCCTCTTTGGTCAGACCTCATCTGGAATATTGTGTCCAGTTTTGGGCACCACATTTTAAAAAAGACATCAACAAACTGGAGCAAGTTCAGAAAAGAGCAACCAGAATGGTGACCGGTCTGCAAACCCTGTCTTATGAGGAAAGGTTGCAGGATTTGGGATTGTTTAGTTTGCAAAAGAGAAGACTGAGAGGAGACTTAATAGCTGTCTACAAATATCTAAAGGGCTGTCACATTGTAGAAGGATCATCTTTATTCTCATTTGTACAAGGAAAGACTAGAAGCAATGGGATGAAACTGAATGGGAGGAGACACAGATTAGATATTAGAAAAAACTTTTTGACAGAGTGATCAATGAGTGGAACAAGCTGCCACGAGAAGTGGTGAGTTCTCCTTCAATGGATGTCTTCAAACAGAGGCTGGACAGACATCTGACTGGGATGATTTAGCGAATCCTGCTTTGAGCAGGGGGTTGGACCAGATGGCCCAGGAGGTCCCTTCCAACTCTACGATTCTATGATTCCCTTATTATAAATCTACTAATTACAGCAGTCGGGTAGGTTACCTCAATCTGCCCTTTTTTCCTCCCCCCTTTTTTTCTGCTTCTTTTTCTTTGATAATTTGTGTCACTAGACAGAGTATAACTAGTGTTATCATTTTAGGATGCTTTACGGGGATATATTAATGTATCTTTATAATGGACTAGGCCTATTTTGGCCTTAATAGGCAATATGTTATGTATCTCTTGC
This sequence comes from Dendrobates tinctorius, assembly GCF_039654945.1. Classification (NCBI taxonomy): domain Eukaryota; kingdom Metazoa; phylum Chordata; class Amphibia; order Anura; family Dendrobatidae; genus Dendrobates; species Dendrobates tinctorius. The sequence continues at coordinate 9,332,851 of NW_027361758.1, forward strand.
CTTTTTTTATGTCAGTACACTGATGAAGATCAACTGAGACCGAAACATGTGAATTTTGTACTACTGAGGCTGAGTTCATATGTCGCTGTGTTTTCGCGGCGGTTTTAGACGCGCAATTTTGCCACGAAAACGCGAAAAATAAGCATCCCATGCAATCCTATGGGATTCCGCAATGCTGTGCTAATGCTGCGTTTTTTTCCGCGGCGGAAACGCTTAGCGGTAAAAAACGCAGCATGCTCATTAATTTAGCGGAATCGCAGCGATCCCCACCCATGGGATTGCATTGTTCCGCTTACTTCACGCATGTGGCTGTGCCCACCATGCGAAAAGTAAGCAGAACATTTGCGGATGGTACCCACGGTCCGGAGGAGAGGAGACTGTCCTTCGGGCTTTGGGTACCATATCCCTGTAAAAAATAGAATTAAAATAAAAAATATTGTTATTCTCACCTTCCGGCGTCCCACGCAGCCTTCCCGCCTCTCTCCACGCTCCCGGTCCCAGTAATCCTTTGCGAGAATGACCGCGATGATGTCGAGATCTCGCGGGAGCGCGACATCTCGCGGTAATTCGCGATGACGTCGCGGGAGCGCGACGTCTCGCGGTCATTCGCGCAAAGGATTACTGGGACCGGGAGCATGGAGAGAGGCGGGAAGGCTGCGCGGGACGCCGGAAGGTGAGAATAACAATATCTTTTATTTTTTTAAATTATTTCTTACATTTTATCTTTTACTACATAGGCTGCATAGGCAGCCTCAGTAGTAAAAAGTTGGTCACACTCGTCAAACACTATGTTTGACGAGTGTGACCAACCTGTCAATCAGTTCTCCAAGCGATGCTCCAGATCGCTTGGAAAACGCTAGCCTTCTGCAAGCTAATTACACTTGCAAATCGCTAGTTTTTCCGTGGGAAATTCACGGGAATTTAAAATGTGATTTTCCCGCGGAATGGAATTCCGGAATTCTCGTGGTAACTTCCGTGAGAGTTCCGCTACGTGTGCACATAGCCTGACTGTTCATTAAAGTATCATTCTACTCATCAAACAAAGTTGAGTGCCAAGTTTTATTCACTTATACTATTGGTTTGGGACCTTACTTGAGCACCGCACCAGTAGTGCCACGTCTCTCAGATTTTTTTTAGCCGGGGGGGGGGGCAAAAACAATGGTCCCTCCCTAGGCTATTTATTTCTGCCCTCAGTCACTGGCTTGCTCTCTCCGGCGGAGAAAATTGCGCGGAAGCCCACGCAAGTTTTTTCTGTGAATTAATCCTTTAATTTAGCGCCTACAGCTCCAAATTTTACACACAGACACTACTGTCACATTGGCAGCGGTGACCACCGCCATGCCAGCAGCGGCGGCGCTTGTGCTCACCTGCCCCCATCTCGCCGCGCTGTGCTGGCCTCCTCCCCGCTCTCGTCCTCCCGGCGTGTGGTCCTCACACGCAGGCGCCTTAGGCCGCGGGCGCACGCCATGCAGGTTTCTTAACCCTGCAGCGCCCGCCCTAAGGTTCTGGTCATCCAATCAATTAGCAGCTTGTGGTATATCAGGCGTCTCCAATATGGTGGAGACGTCTGATTATCGTGTGTTTTGCCTGCGGTGTTCTGGCCGAGTTGCAGGAGTTCTTCCCTGTAACTTTCTCCTATACCCTGCCTTGCTTCAGTCCTGTCCTCCGGGCTCAGTCCTGTGCTCGTGCTCTGTCCTGTAGTCCATCCTCTGTCCTGCACGCCTTCCCCTGCCTGTACCCCGCACTCAGCCCGGTACTCCATTCCCAGTCCCGTACTGCATACTCAGCCCTGTACTCCGTCCTCCGCTCTGCACTTCTCCTTCAGTCCTTCACTCTGCGCTCTGTCCTATACTCAGTCTGGTACTCCGTACTCCTTCCTGTACTCCCTCAGTTAGGTACTCTGCCCCGTGCTCCTTACCCGTTCTGTTTCATCTGGTGCTCTGGTCCTTTGAGCCGCCCCTCTTGGTTCTAGATGTCGCGGTATCTGTATTCTGAGGGTCTGCCCCTAATGGTATCTGTATAGGGGTCGACTCCACCTGGCGCGCTCGCCCCCGGGAGCTCCAGTGCTGCGATCCAGAGGGTCCACTCTCGGACGTTACCTTGATCGTCACAGTTACTAACATTATTAGTGAGGTACATATATAAATCTAATGGATATGAAATGGTTTACTGTATGTAAACCATGTCTCATATCCTGTCAGGTTCTGTAAAGATTTTACAGATGACGACAATTGAATTTTCACCTATTCTGCTATCTCTATGAAATATAAATATATATACCGTATATACTCGAGTATAAGCCAAGATTTTCAGCCCATTTTTTAAGGCTGAAAGTGCACCCTCTCGGCTTATACTCCAGTCATATACGCCAGGGGGTCGGCGGGGCAGGGGGAGTGTCAGATCATACTTAACCCCTCCTGGCGCAGTCTCTGCAGCCCCTGCTTCTCCCAAGGTCTCCGATGCCTGTGTTCAGGGGTCACGTGGTACCGCTCATTAAAGTCATGAATATGTGCATATTCATGACTTTAATGAGCGGTACCACGTGACCGCTGAAGGAAAAACTGCCGGAGACCGTGGGAGAAGCAGGGGCTGCAGAGACCGCGCCAGTAGGGGGTAAGCATATGCGATATTCACCTGTCCCCGTTCCACCGCCGCACGCCACTCTAGTCCTCCACGTCCTCTGGCTGTGACATTCAGTTTAGAGGGCGCGATGACATGGTTAGTGCACGCCCTCTGCCCGAACAGTCACTGACAAAGGACCAGGAAGACAGAGCGGCGCGCAGCGGTGAAACAGGGAAAGGTGAACAACGGCACCTGGCCCCCAGCAACGAGAGGTGAGTGTCTTTTTTTTTTATTCGCAGCAGCATATGGGGCCATAACCGTTATGGAGCAGCATATGGGGCATGATCTGTGGAGCATCTGATGGGGCATAATCTATGGAGCATCTTATGGAGCAGCATATGGGGCATAATCTATGGAGCATCTTATGGGGCAGCATATGGGACATAAACTATGGCACAGCATATGGGGCATAATCTATGGAGCATCTTATGGGACAGCATATGAGGTGAGGCATAATCTATGGCGCATCTTATGGGGCAGTATATGGGGCATAAACTAGGGAGCATCTTAAGGGGCAGTGTTGTGAGTTCATTTTCCCCTTCACCATTGAGGTCTGATGAACTCCCTCTTCTGGTGAAGGAAGGTAGTGAGGCTGATTACAAAGCACCTGAGCAGAATGATGATGACTGGAATTGCTGACTGGATATAAGGCAGCCGACACCCTTCTGCCTTGCGGGTGATTTCTCTGAGGGATTCTAGGAGACCAATCTGATTCCTGCTCCTCAAAAGCTAAGTTTTCTGCTCTGTTTTTTTGCATTTGTGTTTTGGTTTTGTTTTGCCTTGTTTTTCTGGATTTCTGCCTTCCCCTGCTGGGTGAGCTGAATTCCTTTTTGCTCTGTCTTAAGAAAATACCTGAGTACTGATATAGTCTTTTTGAAGCCTAGCGTCTTCAGGGCTTTTTTCCCTATCAGTCTGTTGGCTCTTGTTTTTGAGAGGGTTTTGGCAGATTGCAGACAGCAGCTTTTCTATTCTGTCCTATTTAGTTAGCTTGGGCCCCATCATTTGCTCAGCCTATCTTTCTTTCTGTGTGAGTGTTTTTTTTCATCTTGCTTCACCGTCATTATATGTTGGGGGCTGCCTATTGTTTTGGGGTCTGCTCTGGGGCAGTTTAGATTTCCCTTTCTGTCTTTAGGCTATGTAGTTCTCCGGCTGTGATCGAGGGGTCTAGGGCACCGTAGTACCCCCCATGGCTACTGCTAGTTGTTGTTGTTAGGTTAAGGGGTCTGCAATCCGATAGCTGCCAACTTCTCTGGTTTTCTGGACTTAGCTAGTATTTCTGTTTTTGCCTCCTACGGTGACTCATTCATAACAGAAAAAGGAATTCAGCTCACCCAGCAGGGCAAGGCAGAAATCCAGAAAAACAAGGCAAAACAAAACCAAAACACAAATGCAAAAAAACAGAGCAGAAAACTTAGCTTTTGAGGAGCAGGAATCAGACTGGTCTCCTAGAATCCCTCAGAGAAATCACCCGCAAGGCAGAAGGGTGTCGGCTGCCTTATATCCAGTCAGCAATTCCAGTCACCCAGTCATCATCATTCTGCTCAGGTGCTTTGTAATCAGCCTCACTACCTTCCTTCACCAGAAGAGGGAGTTCATCAGACCTCAATGGTGAAGGGGAAAATGAACTCACAACAGGGCAGCATATGAGGCATAATCTGTTAGGAATCTGTGTCCTGCCATACTTATGCAGAGATCCAGATCCTCACATTTGTCTCCAGAGGCTAAGTCCTTTCAGCCAGCTTCTGAGCATGCTCCTGGAATGAGCTCCCATTGGAGTTCAGGAGTCAGGTGCTCAGGTCCTGCTCCTGATTCCACTGGTTCAGCTCAGGGCTCTGGAGATTTCCGGAAGGTCCCGGTCACTATAAAAAAAATGCACATGGCTGTTCCGCCATGCGCTAGTATTTTCATACTTGCTGCTGTGTGTTTGGTATTGGATGCTTGGACTGGTGAATGACTTATTATGAAACCCCTTCCCTCTGATATTACGATTGTGTGAGTGATTGGGCAGCTGCCAGTAGCAGCGTTAGCGCCAGCACGCTCCAGCAATACCTTTTGCAGCAGCTAAGCGTCCTGCATTGCGCCAGCATCTTTGCAGCGAAGTGCTTGCGGCTCCGCTCACGCCGCGCTGCGGTTGCAGCCTCCCGGGTGTTCGCAGTTGCGACACCTCGTACCTTATTTTTTACGGTAGGTCTATAGGGGATAGTCCTGGTGTTTAAGGCTATTTTTGTGACCTTTAATACCGTGTCCACATCGCTGAAGTCTGTGACGCTATACAGACTCAGCGGTATTTATGTTTTTGTTGGCAGCTCTGTGCATACAACAGAGTCTGCTTTAGTGCACGGAGTGCAGCTAAAACCCTGTGCACATTACCGCCTGAGTGCCCTGCCTCTTTTAGCAGCGGTTACCCCATCTACCGCATGGTGGACCCCGAGCGGTGAACGCACTTTATTTTAATTTTATTTAGTGCGTTCCACCGCTCATAACATAATACTAGCGCCAGGGTCTGGCTAGAGATGGCAGATCAGCAGCAGTTGTTACAGCTTGTGCGTCAGCTCGAGGCTCGTCTTGCTACTCTCGCAGCTGCGCAGGCTACAGATGCTGCCGTCCAGGCACTCACAGATGCGGTAGGACGTATGTCCATGTCCGCCCTTGCACCGACAGTTACCCACCTCCCGTTGCCCGATAAATATGCTGGGGATGGCGCCTCCTGTAGGGGTTTTATCAGCCAGTGCTCGATACACCTGGAGCTGCTGGCTGCGCAATTCCCTACGGAGCGGGCCAAGGTGACTTTTGTTATCTCCCTACTGTCGGGCAAAGCGCTGGAATGGGCTACGCCTCTGTGGGAGCATGGTGACCCCGAGATTCGATCCGCGGCTAACTTGCTAAGTGCCATCAGGCAAGTTTTTCTCGGTCTTCGGGTCACGCATGATACATCCCTGCAGTAACTCGCCCTTACTCAGGGGTCACTCTCGGTTAGCCAGTATGCCGTCCGTTTTCGGACACTGGCATCCGAGTTGGAATGGTCTGACAAGGCCCTAATCCCCGATTTTTGGCGAGGTCTAGCGGAGCATGTGAAGGATGCTCTCTCTACTAGAGAGATTCCCACTAGCTTGGAAGAGCTAATCTCAATCTCCTCATGCATCGATCTCCATTTTTCGGAGCGCGGTATGGAGCGAGCTCACTCCATGCGCAAATCCGTTTCTGATCCCAAATTTTTTGTACCCCTTGAGCTAGACGAGTCGGAGGTTCTACCTGAGCCCATGGAGGTGTCTCGCACCAACTTTAATACAGACTCTGACCAGGAATCCATCTGCGGTTGTCACCATGTCTGTGCGGTTTCTCCGGAAGCCGGCTCCCCGCAAAGGTCGGAGTCTGAACTGGCTATCGAGACCTTTGTCCCTCCTCATCTCAGGGCTCAGGTGCTCGCCTGGGCGCATGCGCCTAACACGCACCACCATCGGGGCTATATGCAGGTCTCAAAAATGTTGGCTGATGCGTATTGGTGGCCCCATAGAGCTCGGAACATAAAAAAATTTATTCAGGCTTGCACCTTATGTGTTCAGCCTAACCCTCCTAGGCAGAGGGTGGCGACATCTGCCGACACGCGGCAGCGTGCCTCTGTCACTCCCGCTCCTACTATCTCCTAAGTGTCCCTTTTTGAAACCTGGTGACCTTGGTTCCTCGGATGCCTTCCAGGTGTCTCGGGTTACGGTAACCCCTACCTGGACACCAAGCTCGCCCTCGGACGTGTTTGATCCCTATGCCACCGTAGGGCACAGGGTATGCGCCCGGAGGGCTCGGGGAGGAGGGGGCCTTAGGAGGGGGGGTAATGTTAGGAATCTGTGTCCTGCCATACTTATGCAGAGATCCAGATCTTCACATTTGTCTCCAGAGGCTAAGTCCTTTCAGCCAGCTTCTGAGCATGCTCCTGGAATGAGCTCCCATTGGAGTTCAGGAGTCAGGTGCTCAGGTCCTGCTCCTGATTCCACTGGTTCAGCTCAGGGCTCTGGAGATTTCCGGAAGGTCCCGGTCACTATAAAAAATGCGCATGGCTGTTCCGCCATGCACTAGTATTTTCATACTTGCTGCTGTGTTTGGTATTGGATGCTTGGACTGGTGAATAACTTATTATGAAACCCCTTCCCTCTGATATTACGATTGTGTGAGTGATTGGGCAGCCGCCAGTAGCAGCGCTAGCGCCAGCGCGCTCCAGCAATACCTTTTGCAGCAGCTAAGCGTCCTGCATTGCGCCAGCGTCTTTGCAGTGCCTTGCTTGCGGCTCTGCTCACGCCGCGCTGCGGTTGCAGCCTCCCGGGTGTTAGCAGTTGCGACACCTCGTACCTTATTTTTTACGGTAGGTCTATAGGGGATAGTCCTGGTGTTTAAGGCTATTTCTGTGACCTTTAATACCGTGTCCACATCGCTGAAGTCTGTGACGCTATACAGACTCACCGGAATTTATGTTTTTGTTGGCAGCTCTGTGCATATAACGGAGTCTGCTTTAGTGCACGGAGTGCAGCTAAAACCCTGTGCACATTACCGCCTGAGTGCCCTGCCTCTTTTAGCAGCGGTTACCCCATCTACCGCACGGTGGACGCCGAGTGGTGAACGCACTTTATCTTAATTTTATTTAGTGTGTTCCACCGCTCATAACATAATCTATGGAGCATCTTATGGGGAAGCATATAAGATAATCCTTTAATCGTCCCACCATGGGGAAATTCAGAGCATGTGGGGCATAATCTATGGAGCATTTTATAAGGCAGCATATGGGGCATATTCTATGGAGTATCTTACGGGGCCATAACCTTTATGGAGAAGCATACGGGGCATTTTCTATGGAGCATCTTATGGGGCCAATATTAACCTTTGTGCAGCATTATGGGGTGTATTTTGTATGGAGCATCTTATGGGGCCATCATGAACTGTATGGAGCATTATATGGGGCTCCTGATTCAATATAGATATTCAAAAACATTTAACCTACTGATGCCTCAATTAATTTTACTTTTATTGGTATCTATTTTTATTTTTGAAATTTACCATTACCTGCTGCATTTTCCACCCTAGGCTTATACTCGAGTCAATAAGTTTTCCCAGTTTTTTGTGGTAAAATTGGAGGGGGAGGGGGGGGGGGGGTCGGCTTATACTCGAGTATATATGGTGTGTGTATATACACACCTTCTCATTCAAAGAGTTTTCTTTATTTTCATGACTATGAAAATTGTAGATTCACTCTGAAGGCATCATAACTATGAATGCAATTATATTATTAACAAAAAAGTGTGAAACAACTGAAAATAAGTCTTATATTCTAGGTTCTTCAAAGTAGCCACCTTTTGCTTTGATTACTGCTTTGTACACTCTTTGCATTCTCTTGATGAGCTTCAAGAGGTAGTCACCGGAAATGGTCTTCAAACAGTCTTGAAGGAGTTCCCAGAGATGCATAGCACTTGTTGGCCCTTTTGCCTTCACTCTGCGGTCCAGCTCACCCCAAACCATCTCGATTGGTTTCAGGTCTGGTGACTGTGTAGGCCAGGTCATCTGGCATAGCACCCCATCACTCTCTTTCTTGGTCAAATAGCCCTTACACAGCCTGGAGGTGTGTTTGGGGTCATTGTCCTGTTGAAAAATAAATGATGGCCCAACTAAACGCAAACCGGATGGAATAGCATGCTGCTGCAAGATGCTGTGGTAGCCATGCTGGTTCAGTATGCCTTCAATTTTGAATAAATCCCCAACTTTTGGTCTGTACTGTATATGTTTGTGCCAATGACTTATGTATATATACCTATACTATGTGTATACATGTATTCTATCTATTCTATTTTAACCTGTCAGTGTGATTATACAGTATAGCGCACTGAATTGCCGGCTTTTCTAAAGGACACGGGTACGTATTTCTCGCAAGTCACACGCATGGTCCGTGTGTAATACGTTTTTTCCTCGCACCCATAGACTTGCATTGGCGAGTCTCGGGCGTAATACGGTGCAAATCTGCGATTTCACCCCCATGTATAATACGGGCGAGAAAAAAACAGATGATGGGAGCTGCCTCATAGATTAACATTGGTCTGAGTGCTATGCGATTTTTTCTCGCATAGCACTCGTCCATATTTCTCTCTAGTGTGACTCCGCCCTTACTCTTATATGTTCTGCAGAATCAGGAATTACTATGACCAATCAGGGGCGGACATACCACTAGGGCAGCCACAGAGGATCCGGAAAGGTACGGGAAGGTGGAATCGTGCATTAGGATGAGGAGCTATTAGAGTGTAAAGGATGCATATACTGTGATTGCACAGGGACCCTTCTTCTGCCTGTGCCGCTCCTGTGATCACTGTATGGCGGATATATTGGTCTTGGGGTAATAGGTTCTCTTCAGGAACGGTCTTGTCATCACTACGACAATGGAATCCCTCTGTAAGTGTAAACTACAAGTCAGGGCCCTCTCACCCGTGCTGAACCCCTAACTGTTCCCCGACTCCCACAGCTCACAGCTAGGATTTAAATGACCAGGGTCGGACTGGCCCACCGGGGAACCGGAATATTCTCTGGTGGGCCCAGGCAATTACACCGACTGACATACAGGGCCGGCAGCTGCCTAGGGACCCCGCTGCTTCAGGGGTCCCCAACCAGTGGCGTGTCGCAAATAGCAGCACACTCACCAGCTGTTTTGGGCCCATGAGTCAGAGGGGCCCACTCGGTGCCAGGGGAGCAGCAGCTGGACACAGGAGCCTGTCCCCGCTGCTAAAGAGAAATTAATATTAACGTTTCCTCACGCCTCCATAAGCGTGGAAAGGAGCGAATATTTATTTCACTATATTAGCAGGCAGTGTTAGCCGCAGGCAGGGGCAAACATACCGCATGTAAAGGCCCAGAGGTGGGCCCCTGCAGGGCGGCTAACATTGAGGGCAATCAGCAGGCAGGGAGCGATCCCTGCAGCTCCACTGCCTCCAGAGAAAATGGCAGCGGAGAGGAGCTGCAGGGTTCCGATACCGTCCTGCTTCCTGTCCAGCGCTTCCTGTCTGACACGCAGTGCAGCTGAATGATATCATCATTCAGCGCACAGCTGTTTCAGAGAGAAAGCTGCCGGCGATGAAGATGATCTTGGGATGTGCTGCGGCTGCTGGGAAAGTGTGGAGAGGTGAGTGGTGCTGTGTGTTTCGTCCGTCTGTGTGCGTGTGTTTGTATGTGGTGCGGTGCTGTGTGTGTGTGAATGTGTGTGCGTCTGAGAGTGGTGTGATGCTGTGTGTGTGTGTGAGAGTGGTGCGGTGCTTAGTGTGTGAGAATGGTGCTGTTTGTGTGTATTGGCGAGGGCAATGATGTGGGTGATGGAGAGAGCAGTGATGGGGTAGAAGGCAATGATGGAAGTGGTGGAAAGGGCAATGAGGGTGGTGGGGAAGAAGCCAATGATGGTTGTGGTGAAAAGGACAATGATGATGGTGATGGGGGAGGCAATGATGGAGGTGTTGGCATGGGCAATGATGGGAGTGGTGGGGGAGAAGGCAATGATGGAGGTGGTGGAAAGGGAAATGATGGGGTTGTTGGGGAGAAGGCAATGATGGGGTGGTGGGGGAGAAGGCAATGATGGTTGGTGTAAAGAACAATGACGGTGGTGGTGGTGGAATGGGCAATGATGGGGTGGTGGGGGCGAAAGCAATGATGGAGGTGGTGGAAAGGGCAATGATAGGGGTGGTGGGTGAGAAGGCAATGATGGAGGTGATGAGGACAATGATGGGGTGGAGGGGAGAACAATTATGGAGGTGGAAGCATTATACCCTATGAGGGGGCTGCATTATGCTATATGGGCGGGGCTACATTATATTCTGTGCTGGGGCTGCATTATACTATATGAGGGGGCTGAATTATACCCTATGATGGGGCTACATTATATTCTTATTTTCTATGGGGGGGCTGCATTATGTTTTGTGGGGGGTTGTATTATATTCTATGAGGGGGCTACATTTTATTCTATGAGGGAGGCTACCCCAACCCCTGCTACATAATTAAGACGCGTTCTACCTTATATTATACCGATATTATCGTGTTTTACCACACAATTGATGGTCTCGTATTTATTTCTATGTGGCTACACAGTGGGCCCAAGGTGCTCCAGTACGACACTGTACATGACCCTTTAACAACGCCATACACACCGCTGGCTCAGTATTTTGCCCCCTTATATTAGTGTTCCCCCCACCCCCACTGGACCACTCTGCTCCCATTGGTTGAACAGCTGTTGTTCTAGAATGCTGACAATCACACTGGCTTCTAGTTGGATATGACAAACGTCAGTCACCGCCAGACCCGCCCCTTCCTCCAGCCTTACAATAAAGTCGACGCCGGCGGGAGGAGAAGATGTGTCATGGACATCATGTACTGTGCGCTGACTGACTGCTGCAGTGACAGCCATGCATTTCCAGGCACTGCTGACACCATGCCGCTGCGGCGCAGGCACAGCTGTCAGGTAGCGGTGACATACGAGAGCTGCACGGTCCATGCAGGAGTCAGACGCTTTCCTTATAGGACAATAGACTTTCTCTGAGAGGAAAACATCCTCCCGCGTCCGCTACCAGCCTTCAGCACACGATGTTGCAGAAAGGGTTAATCACTAACCTGGTTAGCCGGTGCCACGCCGACCATCCCCAGACATCCTCCGTCCTGCTGCGATGTAAATTGTAAACATTGTGGTGGTGTCAATAAAGCTAGGAAGAAGGAGGGCGTTGCTCACTAGTGAGGCGGGGCTTATTGGGAAGGGCGCGGGGATTGGCTGCGGGGAGAATTCAAATCCTGCACAATGCAGGCGAGACCGATCACCGGTATACAGCGGGTGTATTATACCGGGGCCGTGATGATGGAGAGCAGCTTCCTCACTGCCCACAGGGTTTTTGGCGTCAGCCGCGTCCACGAGGTCTGCAGCAGTACTAGCACGGTGTATGGGCTGCTACAGTAATGGCACAGAGTATGAGCTGCGGCAGTTATGGCACAGTGTGTGGGCCGCAGCAGTAATGGCACAGAGTATGAGTTGCGGCAGTTATGGCACAGTGTATGGGCCGTGGCAGTTATGGCACAGTGTGTGGGCCGCAGCAGTAATGGCACAGAGTATGAGTTGCGGCAGTTATGGCACAGTGTATGGGCTGCGGCAGTTATGGCACAGTGTGTGGGCCGCAGCAGTAATGGCACAGAGTATGGGCCGCTGCAGTTATGGCACAGTGTGTGGGCCGCAGCAGTAATGGCACAGAGTATGAGTTGCGGCAGTTATGGCACAGTGTATGGGCTGCGGCAGTTATGGCACAGTGTGTGGGCCGCAGCAGTAATGGCACAGAGTATGGGCCGCTGCAGTAATGGCACAGTGTGTGGGCCGCGGCAGTTATGGCACAGTGTGTGGGCCGCGGCAGTTATGGCACAGTGTGTGGGCCGCAGCAGTAATGGCACAGAGTATGAGCTGCGGCAGTAATGGCACAGTGTATGGGCCGCTGCAGTAATGGCACAGTGTGTGGGCCGCGGCAGTTATTGCACAGTTTGTGGGCCGCAGCAGTAATGGCACAGAGTATGAGCTGCGGCAGTTATGGCACAGTGTATGGGCCGTGGCAGTTATTGCACAGTGTATGGGCCGCTGCAGTAATGGCACAGTGTATGGGCCGCGGCAGTGGTGGCACGGCGTGTGGGATAGGTGAGAGTGTAACCAACAGGGATGGGCTGCGGCAGTTCTGGCACGGCGTGTGGGCCGCGGCAGAACTGGCACGGCGTGTGGGCGGAGGCAGTACTGGCACGGCGTGTGGGCGGCGGCAGTGGTGGCACAGCGTGTGGGATAGGTGAGAGTGTAACCAACAAGGATGGGGGGTGACCCACTTCTTTCCACCAACAGACATGAGACAAGGGTTGTATTCAACAGGTCCATCTTTATTGGCCGCCTCACTGACGACCACCGCAATTCTCCACAGGAATTTCACACATTTAATTACGGAAAAATCACTGACCTCAGGGAGACCAGTCAAAGAAAACACTGCGGCAGCCGGCAAAGGCGCTCAATCAGTGAAATCCTAGGTGCAATACTCTCTGGGAAATGCAAATAAAGTCTGTGGAGCCTCATTTAAGAGTCTCAAACACGGGACTAGCCAGATCTTCCTCCAGGGAAGGACCCAGCCAAGGGGTGGCTCCTTTCGGAAACCACCATTACCACCATAATAAGTGGACCTTTAAGTCAATATCCAGCTCTTTACGAGTTTACAGATATGACAAGGGAAACACCAAGGTCAGGTATCCATCCACAGACAGCTGTTTCGGGGTGTTGCCCCTCATTAGTGTGGAGTAGGATTCTGGCTAGGTGGGCCCAAAGGACAGTGTCTGCACTTACCAATTCCCTACTGAGGGACAGGTGCAGGGCAAGTGAGGGACTGAGGTATCCTGGTCGGCGACAGGTTGAAAGAACCTGTATAGGGAACATGAGGAGAGTTCAGGGCACTTCCTTAGGAGAGTGCAGGAGGTGTCCATTTCCCCATTCCCTATTGCAGGGCCCACCGTTGTTATTGTGTCCCCGGGGTCCCCTTGTTTGTCTTTGTTGATTAGTGACCGACCGATCGTCGGGTCGCGTCACTCAGGGCCAAGTCACATCATGACACATAGTACTTGTTGATGGTGTCATGCATCTGGTTCTTTCCTCTGTGGGCCACCCCATGGGCCCATGCTATAACTGGAGAGTACAGGCTTTGCGGAAGGCATAATTTGGTACCTAGCCTCCACAATCCATCTTTACTTTTTACTGCCTTCTTGCTGGTCCATTTCCTCAGGCTTCATTTTATACTGATGTATCTTTAACTTGGTCACAGGAGTTAGCTTCATCTTCCCGCATATCCTTATTTTTACTCCTTGTGACCACATACTCCCCAACTTCCTCTTTCCCTACGTCCCACAGGGCTGCCCGTTTTGCCATCTGGTCTGCGAAGTAGTTTCCTTTTGCTTCTGCAGAGCTCAACTTGCCATGAGCCTTGGCCTTAATGACTGCTACCGGCCATGGGTGGTCGAGGTCCACTGGATCCCACCTGTAAAGAGGAAGTAGGGTGGATGAATTGAGCACAGTACATCTCTTTAGCGTTACATTGCTTGGAAGGAGAAGAGAACATTGGAGCCTGAGGTGTCGCTGAGTAGACAGGCGCTGAGGCTGCATCTGGGAGAGGATGACTTGTATGTCATGGGGAGCGTAGAGAGCAATTTGAAGTCCTAGAGTTATATCTGCTGTCTTATCCAAGAGGATGTGAGCTGCACGAACGGCTTTGAGACAGGACGGTGAGGCAAGGGCAACAGGGTTCAGTTTCGTGGAGTAGTATCCAATAGGACTCACTTTCCCTCCATGTTTCTGGCATAAAACTCCAGTTGCGTAGCCGTCAGTTTCACTGGTAAAAAGAGTAAAAGGCAAATCATAGTTTGGTATACCAAGTGCTGGTGATGACATGATAGCCTCTTTCAGAGCGGCAATGTTGCATTCAGAGCTAGGAGAAAGTCTGAAATAGGAACCACTGACTGCACCTGACTTAAGATCCTCATACAGCAGTGCCAGGAGTTGCAAGTCATTCGGAATCCACTAGCGGCAGTAAGTAACAAGTCCAAGAAAAGATTGAAGTTGCTTGAAGCCTCTAGGTGAGGGGATTCCATATATAGCTTCCTTTCTCTCTGTGGTTAGATGTTTGAATCCTTGGCGATGCAATGTCCGAGAAAAATAACTTTGCTCTGGCACCACTGTGCATTGGTTAGTGAAACCTTGCAGTTTTATGAGGAAAGGAACAAGAGGAGATCCAGACTGGACGACGTGCAGGAGTCCTCATCTGGAGCACATAGGAGGAGGTCATCAACGTACTACAGGAGATAGAGAGTGAGTATCCTTGTACGTTGAAGGCAAATCTGGAGAGCTTGAGAACTGATTAGGGGAGTTCTGGGCCCCTTGAGGCATAACAGTCCATGTATGCTGGGACCCTCGGTAGGTAAAGGCAACAAGATACTGTATTGGCAGTCTGGGTGTAGAGGAATGCTGAAAAAGGAGTTAGCTAGATCGATGACAGTAAATGTTGCTGCCGTAGATGGAATTTCTAATAGAAGGGTATGAGGGTTGGGGACCACTGGAGTTTTGAGTACTGTGGCTGCATTGACGACTCTCAGGTCTTGAACCAGGCAGAACTTCTCCTGTTCCACAGAAAACATTTGACCTCTGTCATTGCCAACAAAGGATATATAACAAAATATTGAGATGAACTTTTGTTAATGACCAAATTCTTATTTCCCACCATAATTTGCAAAATAAATCTTGTCAAATCAGACAAGGTGATTTTCTGGATTTGTTTTCTCATTTTGACTCTCATAGTTGTGGTCTACCTATGATGTCAATTACAGGCCTCTCTAATCTTTTTAAGTGGGAGAACTTGCACAATTGGTGGCTGACTAAATACTTTTTTTCCCCACTGTAGCCCAACAGTGGCCAGTGTCTGGATGGATGCAATCTATTGCAGTTTCCTATACAGTTAAAGAAGTTGTCCACCACTTTATCATTGAGGACCTGACTGATCTGACATTGATGACCTGTCCTATGGCTTATTGTGGTCATATGGATAGATACTCCAGTCTCTGCTTGGGAACTGTGTAGCTCCTTCAGGGTTACCTTTGGTCTCTGTTCTGCCTCTCTGATTAATGACCTCCTTGCCCGGTCCTGGTTGTGGTACCATGTACTTTTCATTTGATGATAATGGATTTGATGATGCTTCAGGAGATCATCAGAGATTGAGATTTTTTTTTATAACTTAAGCCTGGTTTGTACTTCTCAACAACTTTGTCCCTGATTTGTTTGGAGATCGTCTTGGTCTTAGTGATGTTGTTTGGTGAGTGGTGCTTTTTGTTTAACCCCTTAACGACCGCCGATACACCTTTTGGCGGTGGCAGATAAGGGTGCTTATTCCTCAGCGCCGCTTTTTAACTGATAGGGTTGGGGTTAGGGTTGTGCTAAAGTTAGGGTTGTGTTATGTTTTGGTTGGTTGTTGTGCTAGGGTTATGTTAGGGTTGGATTTAGAGTTGTGTTGGAGTTGGGGTTAGGATTGGTGTTAGGGTTGTGTTGGGGTTAAGATTGGCTTTAGGGTTCTTCTAGGGTTAGTGTTAGGGTTGTGTTAGGGTTAGGGGGTGTTAGGGTTGGGGTTAGGGTTGTGTTAGGGTTGGCTTTAGGGTTGTATTGGGGTTGTGTTAAGGTTGGGGTTAGGGGTGGCTTTAGGGTTGGAGTTAGGGTTGTGTTGGGGTTAGGGTTAGGGGTATGTTAGGGTTGGGAATAGGGATGGGGTAGGATTAGAGGTGTGTTAGGGTTGGGGTTACGGTTGTATTAGGGTTGGAGTTAGAATTGGGTTTTTTCAAAAGTAAAAAAAATGATGATATGACAGCTAGTGTTGAGCGCAAGTGCTTGCTACTCGAGTTTGCATTGGCAGCTCTGGTATGCACCGAGTATCGCAGATCCCATGTTTTTTTTTGGGGGGTCTAACAGTCACAAAACATGCGGGACAGGAACTTGAGCAGATCACTCAAGCACCTGCGATATTCAGTGCATACCGGAACGCCCGATACAAACTGGAGTAGCGAGCACTTGCGGTCAAGACTAATGATGACCTATTCAATATGACGATCTAATGTTATCAAATTCTGTGTCGTACCTGTGGGTTCAAAGTGCTCACTATACCACCTGAATAAAATACGCGAGGGGTTTGGTTTCCTAAATGGGGTCACTTGTGAGGGGTTTCCACTGTGTAGGTTCATCAGGGCTCTCCAAATGCGACATGGTGTTCACCATCGATTCCAGCCAATTTTGCATTCAAAAAGTCAAACGGTGCTGCTTCCCTTCCAAGCCCTGCCGTTCACCCAAATAGTAGTATTCCCCCACATTTGGGGTATCAGCGCACTCAGGAGAAATTGCACAAAAAAATTTTGGTCCATTTTCTCTTGTAAACCTTGTGAAAATAAAAAAAAATTAGTCTAATGTAAAATTTTTTGTGAAAAAAGTTAAATGTTAATTTTTTCCTTCCACATTGCTTCAGTTCTCGTGAAGCACTTGAAGGGTTAATACATTTCTTGAATGTGGTTTTGAGCAACATGAGGGGTGCAGTTTTTAGAATGGTGTCACTTTTGCATACTTTCTTTTACATAGAGTAAATGTGATGTGGCCCTAAAAAATGATTTTGTAAATTTTGTTGGACAAATGAGAAATCCCTGGTCAAAAAAAATATTTCCAAAATTGCGCTGATGTAAAGTACAGATGCGGGAAATGTTATTTATGAGCTGTTTTGTTTAACATAACTCTCTGATTTAAGGGCGCAAAAACTAAACGTTTGAAAATTGCAAAATTTTCAAATTTTTTTGCCAAATTTCTATTTTTTCATAAATAAACACAAGTCATATCGAATAAATTTTACCATTATCATGAAGTACAACATGTCACAAAAAACAGTCTCTGAATCAGTGGGATGCATTGAAGCATTCTTGAGTTATTACCACATAAAGTGACAGTGGTCAGAATTGTAAAAATTCTCTTGGTCACTACGGGGTTAATGGCATTGCAGCATCTGTGGACTGTCAGAAAAGGTGTGCATATACTGGCAGACCATGTGACACTTAGATTGCACACAGGTGGACTTCCTTTCACTAAGCATGTGACTTATGAAGGTAATTGCTTGCACCAGAAATTGTTAGGGGCATCATAGCAAAAGGGGTGAATACATATGCACATGCCAATTTTTAAATATTTGATACCATAAATTGTTTCTGCCTATATTTTTCTCACTTCACCAACTTAGACTATTTAGTGTTGATGCATCAAACACAAGTTGAATTACAAAAATATTTAAAGGGAACCTGTCAGTAGGGTTATGCATTGTAACCTACACAAAGTGTCAGGATGGTGCCGTTATACTGAATAAAATGATACCTTGGTTGATGAAGTCCATCTTGTGGCTGTTTCTTAATCTTTATTTTCAGTTTGGTGTTAATGAGATTCTCGTGCCCTAAGGCGGGGTTGGTGCATGTGGTGCTCTCACTATGTATTCATAATGCAGACTGCTGACAGGTCACTGATCCCTCAGTGTCCTTGCTTGGATAAGGTGTCATCCGAGCACGCTCATGTGCTAATAGAGTATCTTCGAATATGCAATATGTATCTTTGGCATGCTTGAATACTATGTTCTAGTCACCGCGGATTCATGTCTCACTGCTAACGCATGCAGGGATTGCCTACAAACAGGCAATCCTTGCATGTGTTGCGGCTGTCGATCATCCACGAGACATGCAGCCACGATAGCTCGAACATAGTATTCGAGCCTGCTGAAGATACTCTATTAGCACACGAGCGTGCTCGGATAACACCATATCCGAGCACGCTCGCTCATTACTAGTTATTAATAGGGATGAGAGAACATTCTCACTGATTCTCGGATATATACACTCGAGGATCTGGGTGCTCGCATGCGCTCCTTACCTGGAGAGAATTAGCTGGTATTTGATTTCAAATTTGAATCCATGCACCTCATGTTCAGCGCCTGTTACACAGTCAATAAGCATATGGGAATTGCCTGTGCGTCACTGTAATGCCGTAGCCATCTTAGTAGTGGCATTACTGTGATTGGCTGGCCGTGTGACATCATCAGGGGTTTTAAAAGGACAGGTGCAAACAGGCTTGGCACACTGACACCATTGAACTGCTCTGTGCAGTTGTTATTGGAGTTAGAGTGCGCTTGTCCAGGTGTTTGTGCACAGTTTAACGAATCAGAGTCCTGTGGTGTTGATACTGGTGCTGAAGCTGAACCCATCATACTAACAGCCCTTCCAATGGCTAACTAATCTTGTGCTTTGCTCTTTGTACGATCTGCATTTAGTGTATGGAGGGAGAGTGAGTTCCAGGAGCAGGGAGAGTGGCTGATTACAGTCTCAAGGCAGGGATTATGGCTTTGCAGTTCGTTGCTAAATATATAGTGCGGCAGTTGAACACATTTTTATTTTTTGGGTGGAAATATTGACTGTATTGCCATCCATACAGAATTCGGTGCTTTTTGGAACATTTCTGTGTTATATAACACTACAAAAAAAGCTTTGAATCATGTTTCTGTATTCAATTTCTCATCCATATACTATGTGGTCTGTGGTACATTTCGGTGTTACACAACAGTTCAAAAAAGTTTAAACATTTTTTGGATTCAATAACTCATTCATAGAGTATTAAGAGAGTATTAAATGATTTGTGGTACATAACAGTGGTACCAAACTCCAAAAAAATGCTTTGACTGCTGCAGGTGACCAGTTTTTTTTTAATTAAAAATAAACTTGGTTTCAAGAAACCTAGCAATTAGAAAATGCGTAAGGTGTGCAGTAAGGGACGGGAGTGGAAGTGCCAAGGATGGTGCATGTAGAAACTGAGAACGTGGGGCAGGTGCGACAACACCTGTTGCTTGAGCACAAGAAATATGCCCGTCCATGACACAGCTGCCTGTGGAGACAGGGAAGTGTTGGCTTTAGGGACCTTGGCACATATGGCAGACTTTATGTACCGCGTTACATTTATCTTGGCCAAAAAAGAGTACTGGTTGTTCACCCTGCTAGACCCATTCTACAAGGAGAACTTTATATCTCATGTTCCTGAAGTGGAGAGGTCTTCTAAAATAGTGCTATACCGGAAGACCATTGTGGAAAATATGTAATAAAATTCCCATCTGACAACGTTAGCAGCAGGGTGCAATCTTCCTTGCGCAACAAAGGAGGAGAGGCAAGAAAGACACACACCAGGTACAGCAGACGCAGGGGTACACTATCAAACACCTGGGCTAATTTAATTTCATGACACACTCCCAGTGTCCATGCCCTGATGATCAGGTATTTTTGATAAGGAGGCAAAACTTTTTAACCCCTTCATGACCCAGCCTATTTAGGCCTTAATGACCTGGCCATTTTTTGCAATTCTGACCAATGTCCCTTTATGAGGTAATAACTCAAGAACGCTTCAACGCATCCTAGCGATTCTGAGAATGTTTTTTCGTGACATATTGGGCTTCATGATAGTGGTAAATTTAGGTCGATAATTTTTGCGTTTATTTGTGAAAAAAACGGAAATTTGGCAAAAATGTTGAAAATTTCACAATTTTTAAATTTTGAATTTTTATTCTGTTAAACCAGAGAGTTATGTGACACAGAATAGTTAATAAATAACATTTCCCATATGTCTACTTTACATCAGCACAATTTTGGAAACAAAATTTTTTTTTGTTAGAAAGTTATAAGGGTTAAAAGTTGACCAGCGATTTCTCATTTTTACAACAAAATTTACTAAACCATTTTTTTAGGGACCACCTCACATTTGAAGTCACTTTGAGGGGTCTATATGGCAGAAAATACCCAAAAGTGACACCATTTTGAAAGCTGCACCCCTCAAGCTACTCAAAACATTCAAGAAGATTACTAACCCTTCAGGTGCTTCACAGGAACTAAAGCAACGTGGAAGGAAGAAATGGACAAAATTTTCTTTTAGCATCAATTTTTTCATTTTCACATGGGTAACAGGATAACATGGATCCTAAAATTTGTTGAGCAATCTATCCTGAGTACACCGATACCTCATGTGTGGTCATAAACCACTGTTGAGTGCACGGCAGGGCTCAGAAGAGAGGGAGCGCCATTTGACTTTTTGAATGGAAAATATGCTGGAATATTTAGCAGTTGCCATGTCGCATTTGGAGAGTCCCTGTGTGCCTAAACATTAGAGCTCCCCCACAAGTGACCCCATTTCGGAAACTAGACCCTCCAAGGAACTTATCTAGATGCATAGTGAGCACTTTGAACTCCCAAGTGCTTCACAAATCGATCCGTAAAAAAAAAAGTACTTTTATTCACAAAAAATTTATTTTAGCCTCAGTTTTTTCATTTTCACATGGGCAACAGGATAAAATGGATCCTAAAATTTGTACACTGGTACCCTATATGTTGGGGGAGAACCACTGTTTGGGCACAGGTCGGGGCTCGGAAGGGAAGTAGTGACGTTTTGAAATGCCGACTTGATGGAATGGTCTGCGGGCGTTATGTTATGTTTGCAGAGCCCCTGATGTGCCTAGACAGTGGAAACCCCCCACAAGTGACCCCATTTTGGAAGCTAGACCGCCCAAAGAACTTATCTAGATGTGTGGTGAGCACTTTGAACCCCCAAGTGCTTCACAGAAGTTTATAACGCAGAGCCGTGAAAATAAAAAATCATTTTTTTACCACAAAAATCATTTTTTAGCCCCCAATTTTTTATTTTCCCAAGGGTAACAGTAGAAATTAGACCCCCAAAGTTGTGCAATTTTTCCTGAGTATGCTTATACCCTATATGTGCGGGTAAACCACTGTGTGGGCACAAGTCGGGGTTCAGAATGGAGGGAGCACCATTTGACTTTTTTAACGCAAAATTGGCTGGAATAAATGGTGGCACCATGTCACGTTTAGAGACCCCGTGATGTGCCTAAACAGTGGAAACGCCTCAATTCTAACTCCACCCCTAACCCCAACACACCCCTAACCCCAACCCTAATCATAGCCCTAACCACAACCCTAACCCTAATCCCATCTCTAACCCTAACCACAAGCCTAACCCTACTCCCAACCCACCCCTAACCCTAATCTTAACCCTAATTCCAACCCTAACGCTAATTCCAACCCTAACCTTAATTCTAACCCTAATTACAACCCTAACCCTATTTCTCACCCTAACCCTAATTTCAACCCTAACCCTAATTCCAACCCTAACCCTAATTCTAACCCTAATGGAAAAATAAAAATAATTTCTTTATTTTATTATTTGTGCCTGCTTATGGGGGTGATAAGGGGGGTGGTGATTTACTTTTTTTTATTTTGATCACTGTGAGAGTTTATCACAGTGATCAAAACAAATGAATGAATCTGCAGCTTTTCAGATTCCGGCGGGCACACTGCGTATGCGCCCGCCATTTTCCAAGATGGCAGCGCCCATGATCTGGGACTGCGGGATACCGGGACGGCCAGAGGGACATCGGAGGCACCGTGGAGGGTGAGGGAGGGTGATCGGAAGGCGGGGGGAGCAGAGGGAAGGGGAGGGGGAGCAGATTATGACGGCGGCGGCTGATCGGCACCGTCAGTCAGTGGCGGCGGCTGATCGACGACGTCAGTCGAGGGGGGGGCTGATCGGTGTCTCCAGCCATGGCAGATGCTATTGCAGCATTGGCCATGGCTGGAGTGTAATATTTCACCAAATTTCATTGGTGAAATATTACAATCTCTCTGGCTGATAAAAGTGAAACAGCCAATCAGAGCGATCGTAGCCACGTAGGGGCAAAGCCACCCCCCTGGGGTGAACTACAAAGGGTCCTCTGTGTGTGTGGGTCGGGTGACCGGGGTCACTGAAAGGGGGGCTATGAATTCATGACACCACATAGGCGTCATGGGTTGGATTGGCACGACTTTTCATGACACCTACATGGCGTCAAAGGTTGGGAAGGGGTTAAAAATGATCAACTGACTAACAAAGCCAGAGTACTCCCTAATTCCATAGCTCCCAACCATCCTGGATTCAGCGGGACAGTCCCGTTTTTGCCCCGCCCAACCGCTGTCCCGCCCGGGACTCTATTTTTCCCGCACTGTATGGAGATAAGCCACATGCCCCCCATGCACCCCATCCTCGCCCTCCCAGAGACCCAACACAGCCCCTCACAGCCTGCAATGACGTCGCTGGGCTGTGTTCTCTTCTGCGTGCACAGGACCTGTGATGAGGTCACAGGAGGGGAGGAGTCACATGATCAGGATCCTCGGTGTCTGCAGGACTCTGCTGTGCTGGTCGTCATGGTGCTTGATGAGGGAAGTTTATGTGTGGGGTTGGAAGTGGTTTACAGGGTGGATGTAGAAGAGCTGTGTGTACGAGGTGTACGGAGCAGAGATGTGTGTGTACGAGGTGTTGGAGTCGTGTGTACGAGGTGTACGGAGCGGAGCCGCGTGTGTACGAGGTGTACGGAGCGGAGCTGCGTGTGTGTGAGGTGTACGGAGCGGAGCCGCGTGTGAGGTGCACGTAGCGGAGCTATGTGTGTACAAAGTGTATGGAGGTGATCCATGTGTTTACGAAGCTGAGCAGAGCCACGTGTGTGCGGGACGTACGAAATGGAGCCCTGTACGGAGTGTTCGAAGTGTACGAAGTGTACGGAGCTGAGCTGTGTGTGTACGGGGTGCACGGAGTGGAGCCGCGTGTGTACGAGGTGTATGGAGCAGAACCGCGTGCGTATGAGGTGCATGGAGCAAAAGCCGCATGTGTACAAGGTTTACGGAGTGGAGCCATGTATGTACAAGGTTTACAGAGTGGCTGCGTGTGTACAAGGTGTACGGAGCAGAGCCGCATGTGTACGAGGTTTACGGAGTGGAGCCATGTGTGTGTGCGAGGTGTACGGTGCGGAGCCGTGTGTGTGCGAGGTGTACAGAGCGAAGCCATGTGTGTGTGAGGTGTGCGCAGCGGAGCTCTCTGTTCTTTATTTCTTTCTTTCTTTTTCTCTGTTCTTTTTCTCTCTCTCTGGTCTTTCTTTCTCTTTCTTTCTCTCTCTGTTCTTTCTTTCCCCTTTTTCTTTCTTTCTTTCTTTCTCTGTTCTTTATTTCTTTCCCTTCTTTCTTTCTCTTACTCTCCCTCTCTGTTCTTTCTTTCCCCTCTTTCTTTTCTTCTCTCTCTCTGTTCTTTATTTCTGTCCACTCTTTTTTCCTCTGTTCTTTTTCTTTCTTTCTCTGTTCTTTTTCTTTCTTTCTCTCTGTTCTTTCTTTCCCTTCTTTCTTTTTCTCTCTTCTTTTTTTCTGTCCCCTCTGTCTTTCTCTCTGTTCTTTCTTTCTCTCTGTTTCTTTCCCCTCTCTTTTTTTCTTTGTCTTACTCTCTGTTCTTTCTTTCTCTTTCTTTTTCTCTCTGTTCTTTCTCTCCCCTCTTTCTTTCTCTCTCCCTCTCTGTTCTTTCTTTCCCCTCTTTCTTTTTTCTCTGTTCTTTTTTTCTGTCCCCTCTTTCTTTCTTTCTCTCTGTTATTTCTTTCTCTGTTTCTATCTTTCCCCCTTTCTTTCCCCCTCTTTCTTTATTTCTTTCTTTTTCTCTCTGTTCTTTCTTTCCTATCTTTCTCCTTCTCTCTGTTCTTTCTTTCTATCTCTGTTCTTTCTTTCTCTCTCTCTGTTCTTTTTCTTTCCACCCTTTCTTTCTCTGTTCTTTCTCTCTTTCTCTGTTCTTTCTTTCTCATCTCTATTTCTCTCTATCTCTCTGTTCTTTCTTTCGCTCTCTGTTCTTTCTTTACCATCTTTTTCTCCTTCTCCCTGTTCTTTCTTTCTCTCTGTTCTTTCTTTCTCTCTCTCTGTTCTTTCTTTCCCCTCTTTCTTTCTCTCTGTTCTTTCTCTCTCTCTCTCTCTCTCTGTTCTTTATTTATCTCTATCTCTCTGTTTGTTCTTTCCTCTTTCTTTTTTCTCTCTCTGTTCTTTCTTTCCTCTTTCTTTTTTCTCTCTGTTCTTTTTCTGTCCCCTTTTTCTTTCTCTCTTTGTTCTTTCTTTCCCCTCTTTCTTTCTCTCTCCCTCTCTGTTCTTTTTCTTTCCCCTCTTTCTTTTTTTCTCTCTCTGTTCTTTTTTCTGTCCCCTCTTTCTTTCTCTCTGTTCTTTCTTTCTTTCCCCTCTTTCTTTCTTTCTTTCTTTCTCTTTCACTCTGTGTTCTTTCTTTCTTTTCCTTCTGTCTCTTTGTTTTCTCTTGCTCGGTTCTTTCTTTCTCTTTCTTTCCCCTCTTTCTTTCTCTCTCTAATCTTTTTCTTTCTCTCTCTAATCTTTTTCTTTCTCTTTCTAATCTTTTTCTTTCTCTTTCTAATCTTTTTCTTTCTCTCTCTAATCTTTCTTTCTTTCTCTAATCTTTCTTTCTCTCTCTGTTCTTCCTTTTTTTCTTTCTGTTCTTTCTTTCTCTGTTTTCTTTTTTCTCTCTGATCTTTCTTTTTTTCAGTACCAGTCAGTGTGCCAACAATACCAGCCACTGTGCCCATAATGCCAGCCACTGTGCCCTCAGTACCAGTCAATGTGATCAGCAGTGCTAAATCGGTGCGGTTGGGGAGTGGACATGGGTGTGACTAGTTGTGAAATGGGTGTGGTCGGGGCATGGCCTAAAATTTGCCGCTGCACGCGCCGCAGCCTTTGTCCCTCTTTCCTTTCTTCAAAAGTTGGGAGGTATGTAATTCCTCTGCGACCTTCAGCTATTGAGTCTCAAAGCTGTACACCTGGCATGAACGCTCCCTTTATACCTTGGAGGTGTTGTGCTGCCCTGCCACTAGTGTCTCGTATGAGTGGGTTTTTAGTGTCACCGGGGGGTCATAACAGACAGGTGCTTTCGCCTGTCAACATAAAGTGCTGACAGGCTCAATCTGATAACAATGAACAGATGACAGCAGCATATAAAGTGCTTTAATTATTCAATATTTGAATGAAGCCCACCAGTTTTTGCTTAGTGTTTAGGGATGACTGGATGACAATCTTGTAATTTTTTCCGGGCTTTGCACTTTGTGCAAAACCTTTATGAGTGTAGAAGTATCAAAACTACACTTTCTTAATTTTTGTATGAGGCACTCCAGTTGGTGCCTTTAAGGGTGTATGGTTGACCCTGCTTGTAATTATTGGCAGGCTTTGCACTGTGTGCAGAGCTGTTATGAGTGTAGGAGTAAAATAACTAAACTTTGTTCACAACATTTGAATGAGGTACTATAGTTGGTGCCTTCATATGTGTTTGGATGGTCCTGCTTGTTATTTTTGGCAGGATTTGCACTTAGTGCATAGCCTTTATGATTCTATTAGTACCACTACATTACTTTTTAACCCCTTACCTACAATGGACGTAATATTCCATCCATGTGACCCTGGACCTAATTCCCTTGGACGGAATATTACGTCATAGCGATCAGCGGCACCCACTTGGTGAGCGCCGCTGATCGCAGCCGGGTGTCAGCTGATTATCACAGCTGACACCCGGCACAATGTGTCAGGGGTGGTCACGGACCGCCCCCGACACGTTAACCCCTTGCACACCGCGATCAAACACGATCGATCGCGGTGTACCGGGGGTTAAAGGGAAGCATCGGCAGGGAGGGGGCTCCCTCCGTGCTTCCCTGAGCCCCCCACAGCAGCGCAATGTGCAGCGCTGCTGCGGGGGGCTCTTTCCCTGCGGGGGCCTGCAGGGAGGTGGCTTCCTCATGCCTGCAAAGTGCAGGCAAGGAGGAAGCCTGCAGCACTGCCTGTTACAGATCGCTGATCTGTCACAGTGATCTGTGATGTGACAGATCAGCGATCTGTCACAGAACAGTGATGTCCCACCTGGAACAATGTAATAAAGTAAAAAAAAAAAAAAAAAAAGTGTAAAAATAATTTAAAAAAAATCGCTAAATAAATTAAAAAAAAAAATAAAAATTTCCCTAATAAATTCATTTCTTGGAAATAAAAAAACCAAAACAATAAAAGTACACATATTTGGTATCGCCGCGTCCATAGCGAACCCCTTAAAAGATAAAAATAAAAAACGAAGCAAAAAATAATGATTTATTATCATACTGCCGAACAAAAAGTGAAACAACGCGCGATCAAAAAGACGCATATAAATATCCATGGTACCGCTGAAAACATCACCTTGTCCCGCAAAAAACGAGCCGCCATACAGCATCATCAGCAAAAAAATAAAAAAGTTATAGCTCGCAGAATAAAGCGATGCAAAAATAATTTTTTATATAAAATTGTTTTCATTGCATAAAAGCGCCAAAACATAAAAAAAGACCTAAATGACGTATTGCTGTAACTGTGCTGACCCGAAGAATAAAAGCGCTTTATCAATTTTACCGCAGAAAGAAATTCATGAAACGCTGGTTTTTGTTCATTCTGCGTCCCAAAAATCGGAATAAAAAGCGATCAAAAGATGTCACATGCCCGAAAATTATACGAATAAAAGCATCAACTCGTCCCGCAAAAAATAAGACCCCACATGACTCGGTGGGTCAAAATATGGAAAAATTATAGCTCTCAATATGTGGTGATGCAAAAACTATTTTTACAATAAAAAGCGTCTTTTAGCGTGTGACAGCTGCCAAAAATAAAAACCCGCTATAAATAGTAAATCAAACCCCCCCGTTATCACCCCCTTAGTTAGGGAAAAATAATAAAATTAAAAGAAAATGTATTTATTTCCATTTTCCCATTAGGGTTAGGGCTAGGGTTAGGGCTGAGATTAGGGTTAGGGGTGTGTTGGGGTTAGGGTTGGAGTTATAATTGGGGGGTTTCCACTGTTTGGGCACATCAGGTGCTCTCCAAATGCAACATGGCGTCTGATCTCAATTCCAGCCAATTCTGCGTTGAAAAAGTAAAATTGTGCTCCTTCCCTTCCAAGCTCTGCCATGCGCCCAAACAGTGTTTTACCCCACATATAGGGTATCAGCCTACTCAGAACAAATTGCAAAACAACTTTTGCGGTCCAATTTCTCCTGTTACTCTTAGGAAAATAAAAAATTGGTGGCAAAAATATCATTTTTGTGGAAAAAAATTATTTTTTTATTTTCACGCCCGGCCGTTATAAACTTCTGTGAAGCACTTGGGGGTTCAAAGTGCTCACCACACATCTAGATAAGTTCCGTGGGGGGTCTAGTTTCCCTAGTTTCCAAAATGGCATCACTTTTGGAGAGTTTCAATAGTTTAGGTACATCAGGGGCTCTCCAAACACACATGACACCCGCAGACCATTCCATCAAAGTCTGCATTCCAAAACGTCACTACTTCCCTTCCGAGCCCCGACATGTGCCCATACAGTAGATTTCTCCCACATATGGGGTATCAGCGTACTCAAGACAAATTAGACAACAACTTTTGGGGTCCAATTTCTCATGTTACCCTTGGGAAAATAAAAAAAATGGGGACTAAAAGATCATATTTGTTGAAAAAATACAATTTTTTTATTTTCACACCAGGTCGTTATAAACTTCTGTGAAGCACTGGGGGGTTCAAAGTGCTCACCACACATCTAGATAAGTTCCTTAGGGGGTCTAGTTTCCAAAATGGTGTCATTTGTGGGGGGTTTCCACTGTTTTGGTATATCAGGGGTTTTCCAATCGCGACATGGTGTCCGATCTCAATTCCAGTCAAAAAAGTCAAATGGCGCTGCTTCCCTTCTGAACTCTGCCATGCGCCCAAATAGTCGTTTACACCCACATATGGGGTATCAGCGTACTCAGGACAAATTGCACAATAACTTTGCACAATTGCACAATTACCCTTGGGAAAATAAAAATTGGGGGTGAAAAGATCATTTTTGTGGAAAAAATATGATTTTTTAATTGTACCGCTGTACGTTTTGTGGTAAAAAAAATTATTTTTTATTTTCACGGCTCTGCGTTATAAACTTCTGTGAAGCACTTGGGGGTTCAAAGTGCTCACCACACATCTAGATAAGTTCCTTGGGGGTCTAGTTTCCAAAATGGGGTCACTTGTGGGGGGTTTCCACTGTTTAGGTACATCAAGGGCTCTCCAAACGTGACATGGCGTCCGATCTGAATTCTAGCAAATTTTGCACTGAAAAAGTCAAAAGGCGCTCCTTCCGAGCTCTGCCATGCGCCGAAACAGTGATTTGCCCCCCACATATCAGGTATCAGCGTACTCAGGACAAATTGCACAATAACTTTTCCAGTACAATTTCTCCTGTTACCCTTGGTAAAATAAAAAAAATTGAACCTGAAGTATTTTTTTGTGAAAAAAAGTTAAATGTTCATTTTTTTTTTTTTAAATATTCAAAAAAATTCCTGTGACGCACCTGAAGGGTTAATAAACTTCTTGAATGTGGTTTTGAGCACCTTAATGCCGGGGTCACACTAGAGAGGAATACGGACGAGTGAGAGGCGTTAAAAGCACGCATTACACACGGACAAATGATTCTCTATGGGGCAGCTCCCAACAGCCATATATTTCTCGTCCGCATTCTACGGTCCGTGCCAATCGCAGCATGCTGCGATTGTCAGCGTACTACGCCCGTAGTACGCCAATGAAAGTCTATGGGTGCGCTAAAAATACGCATTACACACGGACCACACATGTGAATTGCGAGAAATACGCACCCGGTGTCTTTTAGAAAAGCCGGCAATTCACTGCGCTATATCCGTAAACTCACACTGACAGTTTTAATAAAGAAACGAAAGAATAGATATATACACATAGAATACATATATATATATATATACATACATGTCATTGTGACAAACATATATATATTTATATTTCACAGAGTTCTTCATAGCAGAATAGCCGCTAATTCAATTGCCGGCTTCTGTCAAATCATTCCCCAACCCGACATGAAATGACACATGGTTTACATTCAGTAAACCATTTCATTTCATGTCCCTGACTAATAATTAGATGAGGGTTTGTGTGCAAAATTTTGGAGGTGTAGTTATTTTAAGGGGTTAATTCGTTGTAAAAAATGCATGGGCTTCCGCTGTAATTTGTCAACCAGAGAGGTTAAGCAGGTGAGTGAGGGCAGATTTTAATAGCCATGAAAGGGACCATTGTTTTTGCCCCCCCGCTACAAAAATCTGCCCCAGACACCCCAAAAATGGCGCATCTACAAGATGTGCCAATTCTGGCACTTATCCTCTCTATTCCCATTGCCCTGTAGCGGTGGCGAATGGGTTAATATAACAAAGGGTTAATGTCACCATTCGATTGTAAGGTGACATTAAGCCGATTAATAATGGAGAGGTGTCAATAAGACACCGATCCATTATTAACCCTATACTAAGGGTTAAAAACCACACACAGACATTAATTAAAAAGTCATTTAATGAAATAAATACCCCAAGTTTTTGACAAACTTTTATTAGTCTGGTAATCCCAAAAAACCATGACCTGCAAAAAAAAAAAAAAAAATCACCAATATCCTTACGTCTCCGCCGTTCAGTCATGTCCCACGCTGCAATCCATCAGAAGGGGTTAAATAGTTTACAATGAGGACCGGTGCTAATGCGACCAGCCCCACTGTAAACTACTACTAAATGAATTGATTCAGCTCTGCGCAGCCTCAATGGCTGCCTGTAGATGATCTAATTACCGTGGGAAAGTTTCTGACTTTTTCCCCACGGTCATTAGTTCATTCACAGGTCAGCCAGGGGACTCCCCGCAACCTCAGTGACGTCTTTTTAATTAATGTCTGTGTGTGGTTTTTAACCCTTTCTTAGTATAGGGTTAATAATGCTTAATCTCTCTGGTTGACAAATTACAGCGGAAGCCCACACATTTTTTTACAACGAATTAACCCCTTAAAATAACTACACCTCCAAAATTTTGCACACAAACCCTCATCTAAGCATTAGTCAGGGACATATAAAAAAAACATGAAATGAAATGGTTTACTGAATGTAAACCATGTGTCATTTCATGTCGGGTTGGGGAATGATTTGATAGAAGCCGGCAATTGAATTAGCGGCTATTCTGCTATGAAGAACTCTGAGAAATATAAATATATATGTGTCTCAATGACATGTATGTGTGTGTGTGTGTGTGTGTGTGTGTGTGTGTGTATATATATATATATGCATTCTATGTGTATCTATTCATCTATTCTTTCGTTTCTGTTAGAAACCCTGTCGTAGGGCTCCATTATATGTCCATTTTGCAAGCCGGTGAGAGAATATCGGCATACGGATGCCATACGGATTACATATGGATGCTGAAATGCGCAAAATACGTGACCACACCTTGCTTACGGATGACATACGGAGCACTATTTAGGGGTCATTCATCCGTATTACGCATGTAAACTACGAACCGTATTTTGAGTCGGTTATTGTGACCCCGGCCTAAGGGGTGCAGTTTTTAGAATGGTGTCACTTTTGGGTATTTTCTATCATATAGACCCCTCAAAGTAGCTTCAAATGTGATGTGGTCCGTAAAAATAAAATAGTTTTGCAAAAATGAGAAATCGCTGGTCAACTTTTACCCCTATAACTTCCTAACGAAAAAAAATTTGGGTCCCAAAATTGTGCTGATGTAAAGTAAACATGTGGGAAATGTTATTTATTAAGTTTATTGTGTGCCGTATCTCTGTGATTTAAGGGCATAAAAATTCAGTTGGAAAATTGCGAAATTTTAAAAATTTTCGCCAAATTTCCATTTTTTTCACAAATAAACGCAAGCTATTTGAATGAAATTTTACCACTATCATGAAGTACAATATGTCACGAGAAAACAATGTCAGAATCACCGGGATCCATGGAAGCGTTTCAGAGTTATTACCTCATAAAGGGACAGTGGTCAGAATTGTAAAAATTGGCCCGGGAGTTAACGTGCAAACCACCCTTGGTAGTGAAGGGGCTAAACATAATGTGTATGAGGCCCTCCATTATGTCTAATACAAGGTGTATCTGAGTCCCCCTGAGTCCCTAATTTTTGGCAGTTCTTGCATCCTTCATAATAAAAACTGGAATTTCCAATTTTGTAATAAAAATTAAATTTTGGCTTACTTAAATTAGAATTTTTAAAATGTCCTTTTAAATGTTGCCTTAAATACAAGTTATTACACAGGAAAAATATATCATAATTTTTTTTTCCTGTAAACTCCAATTTCTTGTTGATTTTGAATGACATTGTCAGTCCTTTAAAGCAAGTAAAGTGTGACACCATTGTTCTCAGCAGCGATCTGGGAATCACAGATTCTTCCAGGGGTCTTCCCCATGCTGTTTTCCTTCCATTCAGCATTTTTCCATCCAATTCAACATTTTCACTGCCCCCAGACCCCTTGTAGGGTCTGCTGGAAAAATGCTTGGATTACCCATTGACTCCCATTATACTCGTTACTCAAAACGAGCACCTGAGCATTAGAAACTCTGAAGGCATCAAAACTATGAATTAACACATGTGGAATTATATAATTAACAAAAAAGTGTGAAACAACTGAAAATATGTCTTATATTCTAGGTTCTTCAAAGTAGCCACCTTTTGCTTGGATTACTGCTTTGCACACTCTTGGCATTCTCTTGATGAGCTTCAAGAGGTAGTCACCGGAAATGGTTTTCACTTCACAGGTGTGCCCTGTCAGGTTTAATAAGTGGGATTTCTTGCCTTATAAATGGGGTTGAGACCCTCAGTTGTGTTGTGCTGAAGTCTGGTGGCTACATAGCTGATAGTCCTACTGAATAGACTGTTGGCTGCTTTTTTCTTGCCATAATACAAATTCTAAGAAAAACGAGTGGCCATCATTACTTTAAGAATTGATGGTCAGTCAGTCCGAAAAATTGGGAAAAATTTCGAAATGGTGCGGGGGTGCTTTGCTGGTGACACTGCTGGGGATTTATTCAAAATTGAAGGCAAAGTGAACCAGCATGGCTACCACAGCATCTTGCAGCGGCATGCTATTCCATCCGGTTTGCGTTTAGTTGGACCATCATTTATTTTTCAACAGGACAATGACCCCAAACACACCTCCAGGTTGTGTAAGGGCTATTTGACCAAGAAGGAGAGTGATGGGGTGCTACGCCAGATGACCTGGCCTCCACAGTCACCAGACCTGAACCCAATCAAGATGGTTTGGGGTGAGCTGGACCGCAGAGTGAAGGCAAAAGGGCCAACAAGTGCTAAGCATTTCTGGGAACTCCTTCAAGACTGTTGGAAGACCATTTCCGGTGACTACCTCTGAAGCTCATCAAGAGAATGCCAAGAGTGTGCAAAGCAGTAATCAAAGCAAAAGGTGGCTACTTTGAAGAACCTTGAATATAAGACATATTTTCAGTTTTTTCACACTTTTTTGTTAATTATATAATTCCACATGTGTTAATTCATAGTTTTGATGCCTTCAGAGTGAATCTACAATTTTCATAGTCATGAAAATAAAGAAAATTCTTTGTCTTTGAATGAGAAGGTGTGTCCAAACTTTTGGTCTGTACTGTATATAGTGTCTTCTACCTGTTTACTATATGAATGTTTTATGATATTGTGTGATAATGTACATACATAGATATGTAGGGCAAGAGCAGTACCTTTATTTGAACACTAGAAGGGGCACATGGTAGTTTGTAGCAGTACCCTGTATATAGTTAGCTGTAGGAGGAGTTTACTAAAGGTTGTCAGGAACAGTTTCCTGGATAAGGAGAGAGGGGCTAGGGAGCCCGTACCGCTCAGTGGGCTTGAAGCCCGAGCTACCCAGTAGCTCCACAACATTACAAGCGAGGGACCCAGCCATCCAGAGCCCAATGGACAGAAGTGCAGCTGATCCAGCACAAGGTTCATCAGTAGTGAAGAAGACTTTACAGTGGGGTCACAACAGTACGGGGACGCAGGTTGCTCAACATGTCGCAGATCATCACATGGGCTGACACCTTCAGATCCGGGGTGAAACGGGCGAGGGAACCCCCAAGCACAGTGAGTCTGAACAGGGAGGACGATGCATTACCACAAGAGGCGGTATGACCCGGGCACGTACTGAAGGACTAAGGAAAGAGTGCCTGGGAAAGTGGAGGATGTGAGCTGTTTGGAACCCTATGCAAATGCAGTCTGATAAGGATGCGCTGCATACAGAAGAAAGTAAAGTTTTACGTTTCAAATTGCAACTGGACTGTGTCTCTGTTTGAACACAAACGATCGAAGGGGACCTAAAGCAATGGAGAGAAGGCACTGACGGTGCAGAGAGTAAAGAGGCAAGTACCCTAACAATGGGAAGTTATTTGCATATGACGGGAGGCCAGGGCGCACAAAACCTGATAATCTCAGCCACCACTATGGCCCTGCGCTCCCTCACAGCTCATTACTAGTGCTCGCTGATGTCTAGATATTAATAGTAACTGTAGCTACCAGTACCTCTGATTTATGGCGGGAGCTTGTTTGGTATTTTTAGGAACACCACTTCCACCCTTAGGCAGGGCCGGCGTTGGCGGCAAGCAGACCAGGCAGATGCCTAGGGCCCCACTCCCCCAGGGGTCCCCAGCCAGTTGCTGCTGTGGGGCCTGCCTGCCGCCGGCGCAGACTCCCCCTGCTGCCACCACCGCATTCAACTATACCAGCGTCTATGCGCCGATACAGTTCAATGCAATGATGGAGGGGAAAGCGTCACATGACACTCCCTCTCCCATCATTCCCCTCTGCCTTTGACACTGCGGGTGTGCGATGATGTCACTTCATTGCGTACCTGCTGTGTGCCGGGCAGTGCAGCTGCTGAGACCGGAGCCGGGAGCAGCACGGGGCACAAGAAGAGGTGAGGATTGTGTTTTTTTTTAATATGTCAGTGAGTACTGGACTGTGGGGACATTCTCGAGGGGGGGGGGCTACATTATATTCTATGGGGACTGGTGGGGGGTGGCTACATTATATTCTATGGGGACTGGGGGGAGGCTACATTATATTCTCAGGAGACTGGTGGGGGTGGCTACGTTATATTCTATGGGAACTGGTGTGGGGTGGCTACATTATATTCTATGGGTACTGGTGGGGGGTGGCGACATTATATTCTATGGGTACTGGTGGGGCTGGTTACATTATATTATATGGGGACTGGTGGGGGGTGACTATTATATTCTATGGGTAATGGTGGGGGGTGGCTACATTATATTCTTTGGGTACTGGTGGGGGTGGCTACATTATATTCTATGGGGACTGTGGGGGGTGGTTACATTATATTATATGGGGACTGGAGGGGGGGTGGCTACATTTTATTCTATGGGTACTGGTGGGGGGTGGCTACATTATATTCTATGGGAAATGGTGGGGGGTGGCTACATTATATTATATGGGTACTGGTGGGGGGTGGCTACATTATATTCTATGGGGACTGGTAGGTGGGCTGTATTATATTCTATGGGGGGGCTGTATTATTTTCTATGAGGGAGTCTGTATTATATTCTATGGGAGAGGCTATATTATATTCTATGGGGGAGGCTGTATTATATTCTATGAGGGGCTATGTTAAATTCTTTGGGAAGGCTGTATTATATTCTATGGGGGAGGCTGTATTATATTCTATGGGGGCTACATTATATTCTATTCGGGCTGTATTATATTTATTATATCCTATGAGGGGTGATCACATCATATTCTGAGGGAGCTACATTATATTGTATGGGGGCTCATTATACTCTATGAGAGGGCTACATTATATTCTATGGAGGGGCTGCATTATATTCTATGGGGGGGTTACCATATATTCTACGGAGGGGCTGCATTATATTCTATGGGGGGGTTACATTATATCGTATGGCGGGACTGCATTATACTCTGAGGGGTCTACATTATGCTATATGTGGACTGCATGATACTGTATCTACATCTATGGAGAATACATTATACTATATGAAGAACTATGGGTTGTATTATACTATGGGAATTGAATTGTACTACATGGATGACTCTGGTGGTGCATTATACTATATGGAGCACTATGAGGAGTGTATTATACTATATGTTAGGGCTGGCGGAACGCACCAAATTATAAAATAATAGTAGGTGCGTTTGCAGCCCGGGGTCCACCGTGCAGAGGTGGTACACTGCTGCTAAGTATTGGCGGAAGAATTAAGCGGTGTGAAACCAGTCACACGTGGGTTACGTCACCCAATGTGAACAGGGGCGAACTCTGTTAATGCACAGAGCTGCACAACCGCTGAACATAGATGCCGGAGCCTGTTAAGCTCACAGAGCCCGGCCAAAAGAGCGCAGTGTACGGCCACAGAGCTCTACCCCAAGGACACGGGGTTAGAGTCCTTCTAGGCCCACTGAACACGCGGCGTCGCGAACGCCGCTATAGACGCTGGCTATGGAGCACGTGCACTGAGGCGTGCCGAGTCCCTGGTGAGGACTGATGCCTGACTCAACCTCTGTCCTACCTACGCCTAAGCCTGGGCGCTAGCAGGCTAGGCTGCACAACACATGCGTACCAAGGGTAGGGGTTTCTTAATGAGTCATTCACCAGAGACATTCATGTGTGCATACATCACTCACTCCACATAGTCTGTAAATACAATCTTATCCTAGCCGAGCGGCCATGCGAACCTTTTATAGCCGCGAGCGTCCGGGATTTTCCTGGCTTTTCGGATGGGTCAATCCGAACAGGAGCAGGAACTGAGCACGTGACCTTCGATCTCCAATGGAAGATCACTCCACGGGCATGCTCAGTGGCCCGACATGGGGACTTAGTCCCTGGAGAATCTCGCTGCTGATCAGCATGTATTGACATAGCTGTGTCAGAGGTGGCAGCAGCAAGCAAACCCACGGAGCTGGTCTGGGCAGAGCGCCTGGACTGACGAGTTTGCTGCGCAATCTCCTCTGCGGCTGGAGAGGAATGGGAGACCGCTGGAAGTAAGGCTCGGGATTCTCGCTGTGCAGTGACAGAAATCTGATGCCTAAAACTATATGGAGGACTGAGCAGTGTATTTTAATATATGGAGGAGTGTACTATACTATATGGAGGGCTATGAGGAGTGTACTACACTATATGGAAGACTATGGGAAGTGTATAATACTATATTTAGGACTGAGGAGTGTATTTTAATATGTGGAGGAGTATATTACTGTATACTATATGCAGGACTATGGCGAGTGTATTACACTATATGGAGGACTGTGGTGCATATTATAATATATGGAGGACTATGGGGTGTATTATACTAAACAAGCAAAATGCTGCATATTCATCGAGTGATTTGATTGTTTACGCTGGAACAAAAAACATTGTTCTCAGCAGCACATCGCCGGTGTAAACTGTAGATGTGCTGCTGATAATATGATACTGTATGGGGATCTATTAGTGATTGTTATGTCCCCATTATTATTTCTCAGCTGGTGGAAAGAGGCAGGAAAACAAGCATCACACGACTTCAATATTGTTGATCACGCTCGTTTAGCAGCCTTAACTCAGCGCATGTAAATACAACCGAAATGCTTCTGTGTGATGTGCAATATGTTAGCATTTGGGGCCCCATTTTAAACTTTTGCCTAGGGCCCCACTTTTCCTAAAACCGGCTCTGCCCTTAGGTGTTGCCTACAGCACAATTTCTACACTGTGTCAGTTTTACAACAGTGACCTTTATTGCTTAGTTAGTGTGCAATATCGTGGCAGACCATTGGACCATGTAGATTTTATATAAAAGAAAATGCCGCCTTCAGGCTCTCTGACTGGCAGTGATCAGTTGGTATTGCTCCACTTCTTCTGGTCTCTTGGCACTCTGTCATGGCTATATTGTACTGCAAATGTCTGTCTTTACATGTTACACCTGCCACGCCTTGCCATCACCTTAATTAGATTTCTTCCTGCATACCTCTCTGCCATCCCTTTCCACACCTAGTATCAGTGACATAGTATTGCTCAGTGCAGACACACACCCTTCCTTCCTGTGAGGCTAAGTTCACACAAGCATGTAAAAAAGTCACATTTTCATCCAAAAAAAACCTGCATGTTTTTTCATCTGTATTGTTATCCATATGGCATCTGTATTTATAGATCAGTAGTGGTTAAAATTAGCAAGTAGAGATGAGCAAACTTGATCGGATCAGGGTTATTTGGCAAGCTATAGGGCTTACCAAATCAGCTGCAGAAGGAACCCGGCTTCCTGGATCGCTCCGGCTGCTCAGCTGCATGTGTCGCCCCTGTGTGACAGTCATGACACATGCGTGGAGAGCCCAACAAACAAGGAAGGTAGGGGCCAGTATAGACTGACCCCAGTCACCATCATCTTGGAAAAACTAGTGATATAAACACCACAAAGAAAAAAAAAATCGAATCCAGAATTGCTATTTTTCGGTTCTGCACGTCATCAAATAAAATGCAATTAAAAGCAATCAAAACATTGTATGTACTTCCAAATGGTACCAACAGAAACTAAAGCAAACCATGTATAACTAAACAATAATAAAAAAAAAAAGTTACGGATCTCTGAAAATCGCGACTATTTGGATTAAAAAAAATAACTGCATTGTTTGGTGTTGCTGTAAAATACCATTGCCAGGTAACTTTTTCTGTGCAATGAATACTGCAAAACAAAGCCCAAAATACAATGGTGGAATTGCGGGGGGTTACTCCATGTGACGGCACAGAATTTTTTTCTTCTATTTTCAGTATGTTATATGGCAAAATGAATGGTGTTTTAAAAATGTATTTTATTCATTTATATAGCGCCATTAATCCCACAGCGCTTTACACACATTATTGGCACTGTCCCCGATGGGGCTCACAATCTAAATTCCCTATCAGTATGTCTTTGGAATGTGGGAGGAAACCCACGCAAACACGGGGAGAACATACAAACTCCTTGCAGATGTTGTTACTCATTTATATAGCGCCATTAATTCCACATCGCTTTACAGACATTATTATTATTATAGCGCCATTTATTCCACAGCGCTTTACAGACATTATTGGCACTGTCCCCGATGGGGCTCACAATCTAAATTTCCTATCAGTATGTCTTTGGTATGTGGGAGGAAACCCACGCAAATATGGTGAGAATATACAAACTCCTTGCAGATGTTGTCCTTGGTGGGATTTGAACCCAAGACCCCCACCGCTGCATGACTAACCACTGAGCCACCATGACGAGCTAACAACTCATCCCGGAAAAACAAGTCTTCAGAGAGCTGTGTGTCAAAGGAAACATGAGAAAGGTTACTCTTAAACTAGAGGAGTGAAAATTGAAAATTTGTTGAGGTATTACATTGGCTGAGGTACAATTTTGGCTAATGTATTATTTTGGAGGTTCCCGCTTCATCACTTTTGATACGACATTTTCCAGTACGCTTGTTCTATCTGCACTGACCCTCTTATAGTTACTTAACTACTTTCTCTCTAGCGATTACTACTCAGAAGTCATATCTGCACTCGGACAGTCACTGGATGGTTAGTAATGAAGAAAAGTCACATTTTTGTAATTGTTCCGCAATAATTTTCAACGCTTTGTTATTAGGGACACACTACTGAGCACATGTATGTCGCCGCTGCAGGAGCCATTTTATGTAGTTACATTGAATGGAACTCGTCGACGTGTGGTCTCCGAGAAAATGGCCGCCAGTGGCTGCGCCTACCCGTGTGATAGAAGCTCTGGTGTTTTTAATCCCGGAGAAAGAAGAGGATGACGGATCTTCGCGCATGCGCAGTGAGGCTCACCTAAGTGGTAGGTGCTTGCTCAATTTCTTGATATCTGTGTACTTGAAAGGTGACTTAGCTTCGTCGCTTAACGTCGCCTGTACTTTTTACACTTCTCAGTTAAGCTGCACTCTTACTGGGTGAGATGCCAGAGTCCTCCTTTATGTGCTGCTAGTAGATAGGGGAGAGATATATGTATAATATAGGGCAGACAGGATGTAAAGCTGTGCCAGCCAATCAGATTACAGTGTACATTCTTTAAACTGAAACTTGTATTTCACAGTTCTGACCATCCTCTCTGCTGATCACGTGCTGGCTCCTGGGAATGATATTCCTATTTCAAGAGATTGTCCCAGTAATATATATATTTTTTTTTTCTTTTTCTTTTCTTTTATTAAAGCCATCTCCTTACACATGACGGCATATCACTGCCATAGGAGGGATACGTAGTTGCTATCAGCATCACTTGCAGCAATGGAGTGATACTGCAGAGGAGGCAGCGGACTGCTCTACTACACATCTGCCCACAATCTGCTTCCCATTGACTTCAGTTGGAAATCTGATAAATAACAAGAGGTATATTGTTTATTGAAGTGAATTCTACGTGGCCGGCTCTTCTGGTAGCCCCTCATAGCAGGTGTCAGGTGAGAACAGGTTATCAGCTATCTGCATTATAGGGGGTAACTTACTGATCGGGGATGGGCGAGCGCTCCCACTGCTAGGGCTGATTGGAAGAATGGCATTTTTATCCGTGTTACAAAAAAGGAACGGCGGCTCAAGTTCCCAACTTCTGATCTTTTAATTTGCTATGGAAAAAGCCAAGTGAAGCTTTCAGCAGCCCCACAGAGAATGAATGGAGAAGGGGTCCAGCATGTGCTCCCTTATAATTGGGATGCAGTGCCCCGTTTTGCCATTCGGTGCTGGTTTCAATGGTCAGGTTCCCACCAATTAGCAAGTTACTACCTGATAACATGTATTCACAGGACAACACTTTTAGGTCTCCTTCACTTGTTCATGATTCCAGTACGTTATTTCAGGGATGCCACATGTACCCATTAACACCTGTGCTGCTATGCACATGTCAGTTTTTACCCAGCAGCATGGATGACAAAGGCAAATACAAGTCTATGGTGGAAAACATGTACGGCACATGGATGGCATCTGTGTGTTGTACGTGTTTAACATTGCAAAGTATAAAATGTAATTCTTTCTTTAACCATAGCAGAAAAAAACGGATGACCACACTGATGGAAATCACTGATGGCGCCAGTATTGTTTTTTCACAGATGATTGAAGGCCTTAAAGGCATATTATCATCTCCAAGAAGCTATCCCAATATGTAGTAGGTGTAATTTTAGCAAATACCTCTAATTACAAATGTAGTATAGTTCTTCTGATTCACTATGTTACTTTCCCATGTGCAGGCATTGCAGTAGCTCAAATATCCATGGTTATGACCACTCAGGTAGTGACAGTTAGCTGTTAGTGGTCGTAACTATGGATACCTTAGGTCCTGCAATGCCTGCACATGAGGTAAGCAACATAGCAAATCAGAAGAACTATACTACATTTCTAATTGGAGGTATTTACTGATATTATTATTACACCTACTACATTTTGGGATAAGAACTTGGAGATTAGAATAACCCTTTAAGGTTATTGAAAAGAGCTAATCTCTATTCTGTATGTCAGAAAGCAAATCTGTGATTGGATTTTTTTCCATAAGAAGAATCTGTCATGACCACGCCCTTATGTAATGCAACTATGACTAAAAAGTTGCTAAACTTGAATTAAAATAGGTCATGTGTAATGAATTGTGTGACATGAA
The DNA here is from genome assembly GCF_039654945.1 of Dendrobates tinctorius. NCBI lineage: Eukaryota > Metazoa > Chordata > Amphibia > Anura > Dendrobatidae > Dendrobates > Dendrobates tinctorius. The sequence continues at coordinate 9,373,431 of NW_027361758.1, forward strand.
CCAGCTTTAACCTAAGGGTGCTGTCACATACACTGTTACTGCAGCTTTTTGTAATAAAGTAATTAAATCCAATGTCAGAAGTTGATAGTAAGGCCCTGCTCACACTGCGTTTATGCAGTGCATCTGGGGGTTCGATTTGTATCCTGTTTTTTGGCAGTGTTCATATTTTCAGACATAGTACATTACGTCTACAGAGATGGATACTTAGTATTGCACAGGTGATGGATGTATCATGAAGGCATCAGCAATTCTCTCACCTGTGCAACAGTATGGAAATGCTGAAAACATGACTTGTGGGGGGCTGTGAGGCTAAGGTTTGGGAAACACTGGTCTGAGGTATACAGTGGTGTGAAAAAGTGTTTGCCCCCTTCCTGATTTCTTATTCTTTTACATGTTTGTCACAGTCAAATGTTTCAGATCATCAAATAAATTTAAATTACAGTATAGACAAAGATAACACAAGTAACACAAAATGCAGTTTTTAAATGAAGGTCTTTATTGTTAAGGGAAAAAAAACCTACAAGGCCCTGTGTGAAAAAGTGATTGCTCCCACCCCTCTAAAACATAACTTAACTGTTTATCATATTTTTGGGAAGCTGAGTTCAAATTCCCTAGCCAAACCCAGGCCTGATTACTGCCACATTGCCACATCTGTTCTCAATCAAGAAATCACTTAAATAGGCCTTGCCTGACAAAGTGAAGTAGACCAAAAGATCCTCAAAAGCTAGACATCATGCTGCAATCCAAAGAAATTCTGGAACAAGTGAGAAACAAAGTAATGGAGATCTATCAGTCTGGAAAAGGTTATAAAGCCTAGTGAGAGAACCATAGTGAGAGACATTTTCCACAAATGGCAAAAACATGGAATAGTGGTGAACCTTCCCAGGAATGGCCAGCCAACCAAAATTACCCTAATAGCGCAACGACTCATCCAAGAGGTCACAAAAGATCCCACAACAACATCCAAAGAACTGCAGGTCTCACTTGCCCCAGTTAAGGTTATTGTTCATGACTCCACCAAAAGAAATAAACTGGGCAAAAATGGCCTGCATGGCAGGGTTCCAAGACAAAAACTCTGCTGAGCAATAAGAACATAAAGGCTTGTCACGGTTTTTCCAGAAAACCTTTTTAGGATTCCCAAGACTTTTCGGAGAATACTCTGTGGACTGACAAGACAAAAGTTGAACTTTTTGGAAGGCCTATGTCCCAATACATCTGGCATAGAAGTAACACATCATTTCAGAAAAGGAACGTCCTAACAACAGTAAAATATGGTGGTGGTAGTGTGATGGTCTGGGCCTGGAAGACTTGCTGTGATAAATGGAACCATGAATTCTGCTGTCTACCAAAAAATCCTGATGGAGAATGTTCTGCCATCTGTTCTTGACCTCAAACTAAAGCGCACTTTGGTTATGCAGCATGACAATGATCCAAAACTCACCAGCAAGTCCACCTCTGAATTGCTTAAGCAAAACAAAATTAAGACTTTAGAGTGGCCTTGTCAAGCTATGACCTTAATCCGATTGAGATGCTGTGGCATGACCTCAAAAATGCAGTTTATGCTCGAAAACCCTCCAGTGTAGCTGATTTGCAACAATTCTGCAAAAATGAGTGGGACAAAATTCCTCCATAACGTTGTAAAAGACTCATTGCCAGTTATCACAAACGCTTGATTCCAGTTGTTGCTTCTAATGGTGGCCCAACCAGTTATTAGGTTTAGTGAGCAATCACTTTTTCACACAGGACCCTGTAGGTTTGGATTTCTTTTTCCTTTAATAATAACCGCCTTCATTTAAAAATTGCATTTTGTGTTTACTTGTGTTGTCTTTGTCTAATATTTATATTTGTTTTGTGATCTGAAACATTTACATGTGACAAACATGCAAAAGAATAGGCTATCAGGAAGGGGGCAAACAGTTTTTCACACCACTGTATAGAAAAGTCTAATTATACATTCCTGAATTCACTTGTAATTTTAGTTGCTTTAAAAAAAACCATGCATTAAAATAGCATGTTTGAAAGTAATCATAGATGTGTTACTGCTTCCAGTGATGTGGCACATAATAAGGGGTATTTCACAAGATCCTATAGTAGCAACTAGGAGTGTTTTGACCAAAACTAACAGTATCATACAGTATATCCTTATGAAACTGATCCTACAGGCAACCCAAAACCCATGGCCGCTCTATGTACACTAGCTATTGAACCCGTTCTACGCCCGGGTGGTGAGCATTTATATTTGTATATGGTCTCCATCCTGGTATGTTCTGCTTCCATCCTGTGCCCTAATCTTGTCATGTGCTGCTACCATCTGGCGTCCCCATCCTATTATATACTGCTCCCATCCTGCGCCCCCTTCCTGTCATGTGCTGCTCCCATCCTGCATTCCCATTCTCTCATGTGCTGCTCCCATCCTGTGCCCCCATTCTGTCATGTGGTGCTCCGATCCTGCACCCCCATCCTGTCATGTGCTGCTCCCATCCTGCACCCCCATCCTGTCATGTGCTGCTCCCATCCTGCACCCCCATCCTGTCATGTGCTGCTCCCATCCTGCACCCCCATCCTGTCATGTGCTGCTCCCATCCTGCACCCCCATCCTGTCATGTGCTGCTCCCATCCTGCACCCCCATCCTGTCATGTGCTGCTCCCATTCTGCGCCCCCATCCTGCACCCCCATTCTGTCATGTGTCGCTCCCATCCTGCACCCCCATCCTGTCATGTGCTGCTCCCATTCTGCTCCCCCATTCTGTCATGTGCTGCTCCCATTCTGCTCCCCCATTCTGTCATGTGCTGCTCCCATTCTGCGCCCCAATCCTGTCATGTGCTGTTCCCATCCTGCGCCCCCATTCTGTCATGTGCTGTTCCCGTCCTGCGCCCCCATTCTGTCATGTGCTGTTCCCATCCTGCGCCCCCATTCTGTCATGTGCTGCTCCCATCCTGCGCCCCCATTCTGTCATGTGCTGCTCCCATCCTGCGCCCCCATTCTGTCATGTGCAGCTCCCATCCTGCACTCCCATTCTGTCATGTGCTGCTCCCATCCTGCGCCCCCATTCTGTCATGTGCAGCTCCCATCCTGCACTCCCATTCTGTAATGTGCTGCTCCCATCCTGCGCCCCCATCCTGTCATGTGCAGCTCCCACCCTGCGCCCCCATTCTGCTATGTGCTGCTGCCAAGTTGTGATGTACTGCTCCCATAAAATAGCACCTGAGTCAACGTGTGCTTATCTCACAATATCTGACGCCATTTTCTTGAAGACCTTGCAGTGTGTCAACAAAATGGCGCCGAAAAAGCGTGGACTGCGCAGACGCCGATTCCGGCACCACAACCCACCCTCTCCTGACATTTCGGTGAGACCCCATGGCAATACTGGATAGGTAATTTGTTGTGCCGGAGATCGTGGTATGCGTTCAGTGCTTACGCATATTGCGATCTCCTGGGCCACAATCCTCATCCCCGTATGCGTAACTCTGTGGGGTCCATACTGCGCAGGCGCCTCGCACTTGCGCAGTCTATAAAGGCTTTGGACAGAGTGACACTCTGATCATTATATTATAGATGTAAATGAGCCCTTGGCTTCCCAAGTGTAAGGGCTCATGCAGACGGATTTTATTGCAGCCCGAGTGCGATCCGACAAAACATCGGATTGCACTCGAACCAGTGATATTCTTTAGGGCTGCGAGCTAGTCCTATTTTTACCTCGGACAAAGTCTGTCCGAGCTAAAAAATCACAGCATGTAGTGTTTTTATCCGTAAATCAGATCGCACTCGGACATACAAGTCTATGAGTCCGTGAATAATGTGAATGACTCACTGACTGAATGGAGACCTTTTTTTTTTTCTATTTTATCCTCATCTGAGCAAATTGGATCACACTCTGATCAAATTCTGTTTGCTCATAGTGTGATTTGCAGAATTGATTCTCTTGGATGATAGAAAATGTGGTGCGACCCTAGTCTACTACAGCACCATTTTTGCATCCGCTCTACAGGTGAGACGTTTCAGCCTGACTGCACATACTTCCCAAGTGACCTTCTTTCCGAGGAGCAGTTCCTTATTTTAACCCAAATCTCTCATTTCCTCTTTGCTCCTTGATGATGGTTTTACACCGAGAATTTATGGAAAAACGACACTGAAAGTTCTGGATGCAGCCAAAAGCAGAAGTGCATTAAAATACTAGGAAATATGAATAAACATTAAGCCTTATTCAGACGCCTGTGTTTGTTCCATATGCAAAAAAAATGCCATGTTATATTTCCAGTGTAAATGAAAGGGGCAAAACAGCTTGACGGAACCCGATATACCCCATTCCAAAAGTCAGTGTGGTTCATTGGGTGACAACAGATCCAACTGAGCGTTGAATGGAATCGGCAACACACATGTGAACATAGCCTAATTGAAACAACCTGTCCAATACATGTGATGTCATGTATATCTCGTGGAAAATGTAAAGAAATAGAAAATAAGGTAGATTTGCTTTGCTTTTTATTAGTTTTTTTTTTTTTCTAATTCTGCCTACATCCACCCCCCTGAAAAAAATAAATAAATTGGACAGAAGGTAAAAAATAGTTGTGGTCTGGTGCTCAGGGCGTTAATAATGTAAGCATGCTGATACTATAAATGGGCCAATGAGCGATGTATAGCGCCAAACAACATATCTATTATTAATAGAATTTGTCTTTTATTGGACAGATGTTCCCAATCCATGTCGTCTGCCGTCATCTTTTGTTTGTCTAAACTGCTGTCTTGGAAACCATGGATTCCTGCAAAGCGGCTCCATTTCTTAAAACCATGGACTATGGGGATATTAACCCAAAGAGTGCTGACAAAAGATTCATTTTCTGGTTTACTAGAACTCGATGAAAAAGACTTGGAAGAACAGTTTGTCCGTGGACATGGCCCTGGGGGACAGGCTACAAACAAAACCAATAACTGTGTTGTATTAAAGCATATTCCTTCTGGTATCGTAGTTAAGGTATGACAACAGTAAATGGGACAAGTTTGCAGGACATTGTTCTAGATGTTTAAATGTATATTTTGTTGTTTGTTATTTCGTTTTTTGTTTTCCACAAAGTGGTTTGCTTTTTAGAAACCGTAGCGTCCTCTGAGTGTGTGATATCGTAATTTTTTTGAATTGATTTTAGTGGACAAAACAATATTCATAGATAGAAAAGGAAAAGCCAGCTCACCGATACTTCAAGGTGCACAGAACTCCGTCCTGATGAGACGTATGCATATGAGAAAAAAAGAAAACTTTTGTTCCAGCTCCTTCGGATAAAAAATTTCTTCAAATTTCTTCAAACAATTTAAAGCATGGTATGCTCCTAGACCGCACTATAGTGCACACTGGGAGAGTGACGCGTTTCGATCGCAAGAGCGATCGTTATCAAAGCTGCTATCAGTAGGACACACACATTTTTATAGGGAAACTAAACCAATTAAACACCTGAAACATGTCACATGATGTATAAGGTCCTGACAGAGATGTTCATGGAAAACAGACACAAAAACAGAAAAACCCATCAATGGGTAAGAATATAACAAACCAATATGTGTGCATAATAATATTGCTAAAACTTAATTAACATATGCTATTAATAATGAAGCATAATTTCTATGAGTTTGTTTAACTGGAACGGGTTAATAAACCTTTACGGGGTGGTGGTATTAGAGGCCGCTTACTAATTCGTGAAGCCTATTGGATTTACAACTTAAGCACCAGGTATCGAAATGGGTTAAACAGACGCAATGAAATTATGTTTCATTATTAATAGCATATGTTAATTATCTTTTAGCAATATTATTATGGAAAAAAAAAATATCCACCCAATAAGAAGAACACTTTTTTTAAGGCTATGTTTACATTGCATGTTTGACCATTGTTTAGCTAGTTCCAGACTGCTCATAGACGTGAAACCTCTAGGCAGTTTGCACTGATGATTTAAAATGTCAGTGCATAGTAAGCTGCTTATAGAAGTTTGTGCAGCTTCAGAAGCAAGTTGGAGCTAGCTGTGGGTTATTGCCATCTCTGCTATTCTGATTTTGGTACACGCAGCTCTTAACAACCGTTGATGTACAGTTTATGAATTGTTGTCAACATTGCCTCCTCCAGACTCGGATCAGCTGATCGCTTGGTGTAGCGAGAGCAGGAGCTGTTGGGTCTAAGGAGATCCAAGTCTTGTTTTGCTTTGCAGGCAGGTGGTTGAATTTCACCTGTAACTTGTCTACCAGCCTCAGTTGCAGGGAAAATCAGCAGTAGAATGTATTAATATGTTAAGATCTTTTAAGACTTTTGGGGAGGTGGGGAGCAGAGTAGGTGAAATGAGTACAAAAAAATAAGTACTGTTAATAAAAAACAAAACAAAACGGCTAGCCTGAATTGCTAATCATGCGCCACATGAATATGCGAATGAGATTTTTTTTTTTTTAGTCGTGAGAAGCGTATGTACGAAGAAATATGAAAATGTGTGTCTTTACCAGGAAGGGGGAAAATGGCCCAGTCCTGAATTGGTTAATATACTGTATAAGCTCTTGATATAAATGTGAAATCAAGTCTGTGATGATGCCAAATAGCTGCAGAAAGATCAGTAAAGAACCAGGTTTATGGATGAGCTCAGTAGTGCTTGATACCGCAGCACTCATACATAGACCCTATTCTTTTCTGAACTTCACTAAAGACCCATAGGGGAGGACGGCAGCAGCGGATACAATATTTAGGCATTAATAGGAGGTTTTCTCTTAGCATAATCCATTAAGGTGATCACATTACAGACAAGGAGTCATCTCCCTACTACACCCTTACCAATTTTTTTTATTTAAAGAGGTTGTCCACTACTTTTTATTTTGATATCCAGTCCTTAGGATTGGTCTTCACTGTCTGATCGGCTAGGTCCGACTCCAGGCACCCCGACGATCAGCTGCTATCTGTGTCGGCGGCCGTTTGCAGGAAGTACTAACTTGCCGAGCTGCTCCGCTTACTTGCAGTGGCCATTACAGGGTGCAAGTACACATCAGATCCTATTAATTTGAATAGGAGGCGAACGTACTGTACCAAGCATCGGCCACTACAAGTAGACAGAGCAGCTCAGCAAGTAAGTACTTCCTGCTGCTGCCGCCAACACTAATAACAGCTGATCGGTGGGGTTGCCAGGTGTCTGATCCCGGCTGACCAGACATTGATGACCTATCCTAGTTTAATATAACTAGTTGCATTACGCAACACATTCCTACTTTTTTCTCAATTGAGATACCATACAGTATAACTGGTATCTGTCACACACAGGTTATAATGACGTTAATTATTTGGAACCTGTCATGTCCCCTATGCCCTCCAACCCATCACATCACTGGGACTATGATGCCGGGTTTGCGTTTTCTTGCTTCAAAGGTGCACTAGGCCTATGAAGCCGGGAAGCGCACACCCGACTTCAGAGGTACAATGACGCTGCAGAGAGCTGGAGATGACGCTGGCTCGTAAAAATAATGTTACCACGCTCACATGGGCAAGATAACATGCGGAGAGGGTCAACTAGTCTGGTGAAACTAACGTTCCATTGACTAGTCAAAAGCCCAATTTAGTATCAGAAAAATGGAGCTTATAAATACTTTTTTTAAACATAGATTTAAGTGACTAAAATTATGAAGGCAGGGAATTTAGTAATACATATATAAATGCTGCTGGGTTGGAGGGCATGGGGGACATGGCAAGTTCCCTTTAAAAACATCCTAAGCGTTTTAATTGTTTTTTTATGACATATCCATTAAATGGTTACCGTATATACTCGTGTATAAGCCGACCCCCCCCCCCCCAAATCCCCCCCCCTAATTTTGCCACAAAAAACTGGGAAAACTTATTGACTTGCGTATAAGCCTAGGGTGGAAAATGCAGCAGCTACTGGTAAATTTCAAAAATAAAAATGGATAAATGTAGGTAAAATGTTTTTGAATATCCATATTGAATCAGGAGTCCCATATAATGCTCCATACAGTTCATGATGGCCCCATACAAAATACGCCCCATATAATGCTGCACAAAGGTTAATAATGGCCCCATAAGATGCTCCATAGAATAATATGCCCCATATGCTGCTCCATAAAGGTTATGACCCCATAAGATGTTCCATAGATTATGCCCCATAAAATGCTCCATAGATTGTGCCCCATAAGATGCTCTATAGATTATACCCCATAAGATGCTCCATAGAACATGCTCCATGCATTATGCCCCCATAAGATGCTCCATAGATTATACCCCATATGCTGCTGCAAATAAAAAAAAATGCCATACTCACTTGTTCCTGGGGGCCAGGTGCCGGGTCCTGAGCAGGCGGGGACACTGGTGCACTATGGGGGCCAGGTGCCGGTGTCGCCGCTGAAGAGAAGAGTTTAGCTTGCAGAAGAGAAGACTGAGAGGAGACTTAATAGCTGTCTACAAATATCTCAAGGGCTGTCACATTGTAGAAGGATCATCTTTATTCTCATTTACACAAGGAAAGACTAGAAGCAATGGGATGAAACTGAATGGGAGGAGACACAGATTAGATATTAGAAAAAACTTTTTGACAGTTAGAGTGATCAATGAGTGGAACAGGCTGCCACGAGAGGTGGTGAGTTCTCCTTCAATAGAAGTCTTCAAACAGAGGCTGGACAGAAATCTGTCTGGGATGATTTAGCGAATCCTGCTTTGAGCAGGGGGTTGGACCAGATGGCCCAGGAGGTCCCTTCCAACGCTACGATTCTATGATTCACCTGAGATATTCACCTGTCCCCGGTCCATCTCTGCTCACCGCTGTCTGCCGAGTCCTCTGTCAGCGACTGTTCAGGCAGCAGAGGGCGCGGCGCGCACTAACTACGTCACCGCGCCCTCTGCTACCTGAACGTCACTGACTGAGGACCTGGCAGACAGCGGCGAGCAGCGATGGACAGGAAACAGGTGAATATCGCATATACTCCCCTCCACCCCGGCGCAGTCTCTGCAGCCCCCCTACTTCTCTGACAGCTCTTCCTTTCTTCAGCGGTCATGTGGTACCCCTCCGCTGAAGGAAGGGAGATCGTGGGAAAAGCGGGGGGGGCTGCAGAGACCGCGCCAGGGGGGTAAGTATGACCTGACACTCCCCTCCCCTGCCGACTCCCTGGCGTATATGACTCGCGTATAAGCTGAAAGGGGGACTTTCAGCCCCCAAAAAATGGGCTGAAAATCTCGGCTTATACGCAAGTATATACGGTACCACTGTTGTGCATCTGTCACTTAAAAGCTATAAAGACCATCCTTTACTGGATATATAATGAAAAGCTCATAATATCCACATTTACTGAATGCCATACAGAGGAATCTGTTACCCATAAGGTCCTTGTAAAAAATAAAAACAATACCTTATAATATACCAAATACAGTAGCATAGTACAATACACTTCCATACCTTTTGTCCATGTGATGATGGATCTACTGCCTAAAGGGCCTGTCACACTAAGAGATATCGCTAGCAATATCGCTATAACTAGTGACGTTATAGTGATATTGCTAGCGATATCGCTGTGTCTGATACTTACCTACAACCCGCTCCCCCGCTGGTTATCGCTGATCGCGCGAGAACAGGCTGGACTGTTTCTCGTCGTCAGCTTCCTGCGGCGACGACGACGACGAGCGACGCGTGGAGCCGGGCGGGAGGACGCAGGATCGCCTGGTGTGACAGGTAAGTAGCGACCCCAGCGATGTCGCTAGTGAGATCTGCCTGTGTGGCAGCTCACTAGCGACCACTTAGCGATGTACCAGCGTTCCTGACAGCGTCATATCGCTGGTCGGGATAGCTGGTACATCGCTAAGTGTGCCAGTACCCTTACCCTCAGGCTTTCTAAATTTCTCTGTGTAAGATCTTCACATCAGATTACTTTCAATGGATTCCTCTGTTTTTTTGTTTTTTTAGTGCCACCAAACAAGGTCCACGGAGGTTAACAGAATAAGAGCTCGAAGAATACTTCAAGAAAAAGTTGACTTTTTCTATAAAAGAGAAAGCAGCGATATCTTCAAGCAAAAAGAAGAAGCCGAAAAGAGAAAACAAGAGAAAAGGAAAAAAGCCAAAGACAATTTGGAAAAGAAAAAACATTTCAAAGAGATGCAGAACTTAGAAATAAAGGAGTAGATTGTTGTACCGTAATAGTTATCGCTAAAGATAATTGATACTTTGTTGTTGGGTGGGTATACGGTTACAAAGGAAAGCTTTCTCCTTCAGATGTTGTGGTCACAATTCTTGATGCAGAGACAAAAATCAAGAAATAATTATATTGCTGCCACACTGATGGACTGGTTAGGGCTACGTTCACATATATACAGTGTGTTCTGCTGGCTGTATACTTCTAAAATTCAAAATACGGTGCTCAGACTTACACTAAGATGGATATGATGTGGTAAGAAAATGTCTTGACTACGTTCGGTCAGGTTGTGCATGTTATTTTTTGGGGGGGTTTTTTACGTGCAAAAAAACTTAGTTGCCCACCACTCTTTTTGGTTTAAAAAATATATAGAATATGTATACTTTTTTTCCATTATTCTCAATGAGACATATTAAAACATATAGTAGCATGTTTCAACATGTCTAAAATGTATGTTTTCCTATCTGTGCAATTACAAGCTAATTGAGAAAAAAATTAAAAAAAGTGGATATAGCTCTAGATGACAAACACCAAAATTCAGACATTTTTTGTGTATTTGTCTGCAGGCATAAATTGCGAGTCTAGTGTAAAATGTAGATCTGTGTGGCAAAACAACATGTTGAGTTTGAAAAGCAATCAATATATGTATGGATTCATCAATAATCTGGAAGTCCATTAGTGATGAAGTATTCTAATGACCAACATATTGTAAACTTCATGAGCTTTTCTAAAATACTATTGGAATTTTCATTAAATATTTAATAATACAAACAAAAAAATCAATGTATTCTATTTCCTTTCATGAGATAAATATGCATACTAGTAAGCAGCATTGTTTTTTCATCCGGTGTTTGTCCTTTTACCCATTGCTTAATGTCTAGTGAAAAATGTCCAGTCAGCAATTGAAAATCTTGTGACACTCATATATAGGGATGGCGTCCCATAAATATATAGAAAAGATGTCTGGGGCCCACGTTTCACAAAGCTGTGGTTTAAGCTGTATTCAAATAAAGAAAGCATCCTACAGTGTGACAAGTTTCAGCTTTACCTGAGCCTTTTTCAAATGTACATGATTTTTAGTATTTCTGTTTTTATATCATTTGTCATATAGTGGTCGGCGAACACCTGGATGTTCAGGTCCAGCAGGTTCAGCTGAACAGTTAAAAACAAGTTTGGTTCAGGTACCAGAACAGTACCCGGACCCCACTCATGAATGGGGAGCCCGAACATCTATTGTTTGCCACACTGTCATGTGCATGACAGCACGGTCAAACACTGCCTTTGATCTACATAAAGATTAATACCAGCGGTCAGAGCAAGTGGGAAGAGTCGGGCAAAGCACCAGAATTGACGTATCTAATAGATGAACGTTTTCTGGGGCGGCTGTGGACTGCTACTTTTACGCTCGGGGGGGGGGATTAGGGGCGATATCCATGGCCCCTTACCAGTCTGAGAATACTGGCTCCCAGCTGTCTGCTCTAGCTTGGTTGGTAGTCAAAAATGGGGGGGGTACCCCCAAGCCAACTTTTAAATTATTTAAAGGGAACCTGTCAGCAGGGTTGTGCACAGTAACCTACACACAGTGTCAGGTCGGCGCCCTTATGCTGATTAAAATGATACCTGGGGTGATGAAATCCATCTTGTGGTTGTTTAATCTTTATTTTCAGTTTTGAGTTAATGATATGCTCGTGCTCCAGAGTGGCCTGTGTGGGGGGTCTATATGTGGTGCTCTGATTAGCTATTCATAATATAGTAACAAAATGAATATCATATACAGTGAAGGAAATAATTATTTGATCCCTTGCTGATTTTGTAAGTTTGCCCACTGACAAAGACGTGAACAGTCTATAATTTTAGGGGTAGGTTATTTTTAACATTGCGAGAATATCAAAAATAAAATCCAGAAAATCACATTGTATAAATTATATAAATTTATTTGCATTTTGCAGTGAGAAATAAGTATTTGCTCCCCTACCAACCAATAAGAGTTCTGGCTCCTACAGGCCAATTAGATGCTCCCAATCAACTTGTTACCTGCATTAAAGACAGCTATCTTACATAGTCACCTTTATAAAAGATTCAAAATTAAGAATTAATCAGTCAGACTCTAACCTCTACAACATGGGCAAGACCAAAGAGCTTTCTAAGGATGTCAGGGACAAGATCAGAGACCTGCACAAAGCTGGAATGGGCTACAAAACCATACGTAAGGCGCTGGGTGAGAAGGAGACAGCTGTTGGTGCAATAGTAAGAAAATAGAAGAAATACAAAATGACTGTCAGTCGACATCGATTTGGGACACCATGCAAAATCTCACCTTGTGGGCTATCCTTGATCGTGAGGAAGGTGAGAGATCAGCCTGAAACTACACGGGGGAAACTTGTTAATGATCTCAAGGCAGCTGGGATCACAGTCACCAAGAAAACCATTGGTAACACATTACGCCGTAAAGGTTTAGAATCCTGCAGTGCCCGCAAGGTCCCCCTGCTCAAGAAGGCACATGTGCAGGCCCGTCTGAAGTCTGCCAATAAACACCTGGATGATTCTGTGAGTGATTGGGAGAAGGCGCTGTGGTCAGCTGAGGTAAAAATTGAGGGCTTTGGCATTAACTCAACTCGCTGTGTTTGGAGGGAGAGAAATGCTGCATATGACCCAAAGAACACAGTCCCCACTGTCAAGAATAGAGGTGGAAACATGTTTTGGGGGTGTTTCTCTGCTAAGGCCATAAGACTACTTCACCGCATCAATGGGAGATTGGATGGAGCCATGTACCGTAAAATCCTGAGCGACAACCTCCTTCCGTCCATCAGGACATTAAAAATGGATCTTCCAGCAAGACAATGACCCAACACATACAGCCAAGGAAGTAAAAGGAGTGGCTCAAAAAGAAGCACATTAAAGGGAACCTGTCACCAGGTTTGGCCGCTATAAGATGCGGCCACTGCCTTTCAGGGCTTATCTACAGCATTCTATAATGCTGTAGATAAGCCCCCGATCCAACCTGCAAGATAAGAAAAACACGTTTTATTATACTCACCTGGGGGGCGGCCTGATCTGATCCGAGGGGTGTGTCGTCGGTCCGGGTCCGGCGCCTCCTGTCTTCTTGCGACACTGCCCTGCTTGATTCACAGGCTCCCCGACATCGTGCTCCTGCGCAGGCATACTTCTCTGCCCTGTTGAGGGCAGAGCAAATTCCTGCAGTGCGCAGGCGCTGGGTCTCTCAGGGCAGAAAAGTACGCCTGCACAGGAGCGCGATGCCAGGGACCATGAAGCAAGCAGGAGGGCGGTGTCGCAAAGAGATGGAAGGGCCTACACCTGCGACACCCATCGGACCGGAGCACCCCCCCCGGGTGAGTATAATAAAACTTATTTTTCTTATCTTGCAGGTTGGATCGGGGGCTTATCTACATACAGCATTATAGAATGCTGTAGATAAGCCCTGAATGGCAGTGGCCGCATCTTATAGTGGCCAAAACAGCTGACAGGTTCGCTTTAAGGTCATGGAGTGGCCTAGCCAGTCTCCAGATCTTAACCCTTTCGCGCCAGAGCCTGTTTTTGCCTTCGTGACCAGGCAAATTTTTTTCAATTCTGACCAGTCACTTTATGAGGTCATAACTCTAGAACGCTTCAACGGATCCTGGTGATTGAGGTTTTTTTTTCTTGTGACATATTGTACTTCATGATAGTGGTAAAATTTATTTGATATGATTTGCGTTTATTTGTTAAAAAAATGGAAATTTGGCAAAAATTTTGAAAGTCCTATCGCACAAAATAGTTAATAAATAACATTTCCCACATGTCTACTTTACATCTGCACAATTTTGGAAACAACATTTTTTTTTGTTAGGAAGTTATGAGGGTTAAAAGTTGACCAGCGATTTCTCATTTTTGCAACAAAATTTACAAAACCATTTTTTTTTTTAGGGACCACCTCATATTTGAAGTGAGTTTGAGGGTCAATATGACAGAAAATACCCAAAAGTGACACCATTCTAAAAACTGCACCCCCCATGCTACTCAAAACCACATTCAAGAAGTTTATTAGTCCTTCAGGTGCTTCACATTCATTATTGGAAGTGGAAGGAAAAAATAAACATTTACTTTTCCTTCACAAAAATTTTCCTTTAGACCTACTTTTTATTTTAACTTTTGCAAGGATAACAGGAGAGAATGGACTATACATTTTGTTTTGCAATTTCTCCTGAGCATGCCGATACCCCATATGTGGGGAAAATCTACTGTTTGGGCAATGGCAGGGCTTGGAAGGGAAGGAGCGCCATTTGACTTTTGGAATGCAAAATTGCCTGGAATCGATAGCGGACACCATGTGGAATTTGGAGAGCCCCTGACGTGTCTAAACAGTAGAAACCCCCAACAAGTGACCACCATTTTGGAAACTAGACCCCTTAGGGAACTTATCTAGATGTTTATTGAGCACCTTGAACCCACAGGTGCTTCACAGAAGTTAGGGTAACAGGAAAAATTGCTCCATACAATTTGTTGTGCAATTTCTCCTGAGCACGCCGATACCCCATATGTGGGAGAATACTACTGTTTGGGCGCATGGGAGAGCTTGGAAGGAATCGAGTGCCATATTGGAGACCAGATTTTGCTGAAATCATTTGAGGGTGACGTGTCACATTGTCAGAGCCCCTGACGTACCTAAACAGTGGAGACCCCCAACACGTGACCCCATTTTGGAAACTAGACCCCTATGGTACTCTAGATGTGTGGTGGGCACTTTGAACCCCCAAGTGCTTCACAGAAGTTAACGTAGCACCATGAAAATAAAAGATCACATTTTTTCCACAAAAAATGATCTTTTCGCGTTCAATTTTTTTTCCAAAGGGTAACAGGAGAAATTGGACCCCAAAAGATGTTGTGCAATTTATCCTGAGTATGCTGACACCCCATATGTGGAGGTAAACCACTGATTGGGTGCATGGTAGAGCTCGGAAGGGAAGGAGCGCTATATTGGAGTTCAGATTTTGCTGAAAAAAGTATATAAGGTGGCCTAATTACCCATTGGGCCCAGACATGCAGCACCAGCATCAAGATAGAAGAGACACAGCCTGCCAGCAGCTGCAAGCACCTGTCCAGCACCAAGAGGCCTGCCACCACAAGCCATGAACAAGAGGCCTGCCACCACCAAGCCAGGACCAAGAGGCCTGCCACCACCAAGCCAGGACCGAGAGGCCTGCCAGTGCCAGCACCAACAGCCTGCCAGCAAAGAGGCCTGCAAGTGTGAGAATAACCTGTGTGGGGCATGTCTGTGTGTGTCAGTGGCTTGCCTGCCTGTGTGTGTGTGAGTGTGTGGCCTGCCTGTGTGTGTATGGCCTGCTTGTGTGTGGCCTGCCTGTGTGTGTGTGAGTCCTGCCTGTGTGTTTGTGTGTCCTGCCTGTGTGTGTGGCCTGCCAGTGTTGCATGTCTGTGTGTTTTTTTATTCTGCATTTTTTTTTCATAAATTACTTGTTTTTCTGTTGTTGCATGTGTACTGAATTTTATTTTCATACTACTGTAATTTTATTTGAATATTTCCAAGTGTGCTGTGTAGCATGTGTTGAGCCATTTTTTTTCATGTACTGTAGTTGTATTTAAATTAAAGAGCATAGTAGCTCCAACTTGTAAAAAAAAATTGAAAAAAAATAAATAAATAAAAACTGTCTCCAAAAACTGTTTGTAGTATCATTTAAAAAAAGGGTCACTTTAGATCCATTTAGGAAGCACCACCAGCCAGGCCGCAGCAGAGACCTGCCAGCCAGTCTGCATCCTACACCACTAGGCAACCAGTTCTATTTTCCCTGTAAGTATAAAGGCCTGAAAGCTTGTTGATCCTTTGTATAGTAGCTTTACAAGTGTCTCTATACTTGCAGATCCGTTCAGGAAGCCCCACCAGCCAGGCCACAGCAGAGCCGCCAGCCAGTCCGCAGCAGAGACCCGCCAGCTAGACCGCAGCAGAGACCTCCCAGCCAGTCCGCATCCTACACCGCTAGGCAACCAGTTCTATTTTCCCTGTAAGTATAAAGACTGAAAGCTTGTTGATCCTTTGTATAGTAGCTTTACAAGTGTCTTTATACTTGCAGATCCGTTCAGGAAGCACCACCAGCCAGGCCGCAGCAGAGCCACCAGCCAGGCTGCAGCAGAGACCCGCCAGCTAGACTGCAGCAGAGACCACCAGCCAGGCCGCATCCTACACCTCTAGGCAACCAGTTCTATTTTCCCTGTAAGTATAAAGGCCTGAAAGCTTGTTGATCCTTTGTATAGTAGCTTTACAAGTGTCTCTATACTTGCAGATCCGTTCAGGAAGCCCCACCAGCCAGGCCACAGCAGAGCCGCCAGCCAGTCCGCAGCAGAGACCCGCCAGCTAGACCGCAGCAGAGACCTCCCAGCCAGTCCGCATCCTACACCGCTAGGCAACCAGTTCTATTTTCCCTGTAAGTATAAAGACTGAAAGCTTGTTGATCCTTTGTATAGTAGCTTTACAAGTGTCTTTATACTTGCAGATCCGTTCAGGAAGCACCACCAGCCAGGCCGCAGCAGAGCCACCAGCCAGGCTGCAGCAGAGACCCGCCAGCTAGACTGCAGCAGAGACCACCAGCCAGGCCGCATCCTACACCTCTAGGCAACCAGTTCTATTTTCCCTGTAAGTATAAAGGCCTGAAAGCTTGTTGATCCTTTGTATAGTAGCTTTACAAGTGTCTTTATACTTGCAGATCCATTCAAGAAGCACCGCCAGCCAGACCGCAGCAATTTGTTAGTAATGTCTTCTTCTGGGGGCCCCCCCTCACAGCATCAGCGAACTGAGGTAATAAAAAATTTTTTTACTCTTATTTGACACTTTTTTTTAACCCTATATGCATGTATTCTGTTTTCACAGGAAGCTGAATCTGAGGAGCTTCCAGGAGGAGACATGCAGGGTGGAGAAATACAAGGAGGGGGCGCGCAGAGTGTAAGTTTAGCAGATACAAATACTGACATACATAATGCTACACCCAACACAAATATTCATCACAGCACACACAATAACTACGCATCCATCCAAGCACATAATCATGTTTTTATTTTTTTATAGTCTTCTCAGTCTGGTGCCTGCACTAGAGCGACTCCCAGGACATCCCAGCGTCGTCGAGGTGATGGTTCCGGCGGTCAGCGAAGAGTAAGTAACACTTTATTTGGGTGATTGATTAATGAACCTCATGTGTATGAATTTATTATTAATTTTTTTTTTCACAGGTTTCACAGCGTGCTCCCGACAGAGATTATGACGAGGGGATCATTGATGTGGACACCCTCATCGAGGCAGTGTGAGAGCGGGAGCCGCTGTGGAACATGGCGGACCGCCGCCATGCTAACCAACCAACCACCCGACGTCATTGGGATGAAGTCTGCTTAGTTGTTATAGAAAACTGGGAGGAGCTCGATGCGAGGGCCCAGGATTTATCGCACAAGTATTCAGATTTCTGTAAGTTATGTTACAACATGTGAAGTGTTGAATACTAACCACTTTGTTTTTTGCTTCACAGGTGACAGGGTTATCACGCGGTGGCGGTCACTCAGGGATCGCTTCAAGAGGAACTTCAACAAGGAGATGCAGGCCTCAAGTGGATCGAGAGGATGCAGGAGCAGCCGGTATAAATACTACAGAGCCCTGTCGTTCCTCCGGTCAACGATGGTGAGCAGAAGGTAAATATTCCACACACTATTTCTGTAGTACAAATGTTTACATGTTTAACCTAATTTTTTTTTCAGCAAGGCCAATGAAATATCAATATATTAATATATTTTTTTTTTCTCTTTTATAGCACCATCTGCAGCACTCGGGAGCCTGCTTCTGAGTTGGCTTCCTCTGGAGGGATCCCTTCGGAGACTGCCACCAGGGACCACGTCGAGGTACCCGACCCCTCTGTACCTTCCCTCTTGTCTCGTCCCTCTTTCCCATCCACCAGCACTGGTGCAGCAGGGCAGTGTTTATCACATGAAGCTGCAGGTTGACGATTTAGAGTACCTTTTACCCCACTCCTCTGACACTGCCGCAACATCTCTACCACCTTTTGGTTCTGGACGGCAGCGTCTGAGAGGTCAGGAAAGGATGTTTTTTTCTGACTGTTTGAATCTGAATGCATCCATCCAGAATGCATTCCGACTTTTAGGGCAACAGATAACTTCTGGGTTGAACATGATAAATCAAAATATCATGGAACACAGAAGTTATATGGAGAGGATGCATTCAGAGGCAAACCAGGCGCCGAGACATATTTTTTTCCAATCAGTTGTCCGGCACATGGAAAATCTAAATCCTCACCTGCAGATGCATGTGATACAAAGCTGTCACAATGCTCTAGTGTCTGCAATCTCCCAGGCCTCCCAACCTACCCATCTACCTATTCCATCACCTTCTCATTCCACTGTCCATCCTCCCACCGTCCATCCTCCTACCACTCCTTCTCCTTTCTCGATTTCACCATTCCATTCTTCCCAGTACCTTCCTTCCCCATTTCATTATACCTCAATGTTCCCACAAACGTCCTCTGTCCATCAACTCCCGTCCCACCTCATGTTTTAAACCCCCCTTCCACTTCTGATCCTCCCCAACCTTGTTCCCAGTCCTCCCCCCCTCGATGTGGTCAGCCCTGTTTACCCCTCCGATGATATCTCCACCCAACAATACCAGCATTTGTAAAAAATGTTTACCAAATTGTTAAAATAAATAAAATATTTTTTGGTTCAAAAGAATTTTATTGTGTTGTTTAATTTTTTTCTTTAGTGTTAAGTAAAAAAACATTACACCGGTGGTGTTGAGGTTAAACACACATTTTTGTAAAAGGGTCAAGGTACACCAGTGGTGTACAGGTAAAATACACATTTTTTGGTAAAGGTACAAAAAGGTTCAAGGTACACCACTGGTGTACAGGTAAAATACACAACATTTTTTGTAAAGGTACAAAAAGGTTCAAGGTACACCAGTGGTGTACAAGTAAAATACACAACATTTTTTGTAAAGGTACAAAAAGGTTCAAGGTACACCAGTGGTGTACAAGTAAAATACACAACATTTTTTGGTAAAAGTACAAAAAGGTTCAAGGTACACCAGTGGTGTACAAGTAAAATACACAACATTTTTTGGTAAAAGTACAAAAAGGTTCAAGTTACACCAGTGGTGTACAAGTAAAATACACAACATTTTTTGTAAAGGTACAAAAAGGTTCAAGGTACACCAGTGGTGTACAAGTAAAATACACAACATTTTTTGTAAAGGTACAAAAAGGTTCAAGGTACACCAGTGGTGTACAAGTAAAATACACAACATTTTTTGGTAAAAGTACAAAAAGGTTCAAGGTACACCAGTGGTGTACAAGTAAAAGAAACAGTTTTTTTGTAAAGGTACAAAAATGGTGAAGGTACACCAGAGATGTACAGGTTAAATACACATTTTTTGAAAGGTACAAAAAGGGTCAACGAACAACAGTGATGTACATGGAAAAAACACCACACTTTTAGTACACAAAATTGGTGTAAAGGTACCAAAACTATGAAACAGAAATGGAAAAATTACAAAAGTTTTTGTTATACAAAAAAAGGAACCTTGGTATAACATTAAAAAAAAAAAATTAAACCATGTCATCTTGCCAGTCAACTCTTCCTTCCATTGATATAAAATAATCAGCAAATGTGTCCCTCATTTTTATAACTGAAAGAGTACTCCGAACACTTGTCTGGTGATAATCCCACAAGGTGATTTCACAAACATTTTTCTTCAATGGAAACTGGTTCCTTTGAAATTACAAAATTGTGCAGGATCATACATGCCTTCACCACCTCATCCACAGTCTCAGTTTTCATTTTTATGGCAGTTAACACTCTCCATTTTGATGTTAAAATCCCAAAAGTGCACTCCACCACTCTTCGCGCTCTTGTTAATCGATAAAGATTTTTTTCCTGTGTGTCAAACCATGACTTGCGTATGGCTTGAGAAGATGTTTAGACAGTTGAAATGCGTCGTCACCAACACACACAAATGGCATTGGTGGGCCTGTTGTTCCAGGGAGTGGTGTTGGAGGTGGGAAATCAAAATTTTCTCCATACAAACAATGGCCCATTGCAGACATCTTGAAAACCTGTGAATCATTGGATCGACCATACGCACCAATATCGACCGCAATAAATTTGCATTTGAGTCAGCAATTGCCAATTGAGAAGAATTTCTTATAATTGAAATATTCTGATCCGGATCCAACGGGTTTCACAATCCTTATGTGCTTCCCATCCACTGCACCAACACAATTAGGAAACTGACATATTTCTTGAAATTTTTCAGCAATCTCAAGCCACCTTTCCTGTGTTAGCTGTGGGATGTACTCCTCCTGTAGACAATCCCACAATGCCAGGCAGGTCTGTTGGACTATTCCAGATATTGTAGATACCCCAAGCCGGAACTGGTAATGGAGGTAGGTAAAGGATTTTCCAGTTGCTAGGAATCTGTTAAAAAAAGGGGAAAAAAGAAATTTAATACAAACTACGAGCATGAACGTAACAATAAAAGTCTGCTGAATCAGAAAACTTTTAAATAAAAGATAACTTACCGAAGGGTCACCATCAGACGCTCCGCCGGTGATATTGAAAAGCGCAAGTAGGTGTCCCTTCTCTGGATTTGCGCTCCAACACGCTCCACCAAAATCTCAAACAGGTACTGTCTCATCCGCACATAATTGAAGAACTTCTCCGGGTTATCCCTCAATTCAAGATAGTGTCGAAAAAACTCCAAGGGTCAATCTCTGTGCATTTATAGGATGAATCCACTGCCGTCTCTTCCTTCACCAACGCAGGATGCGCAGTCTTGGTTCCTCCTTCTGCCGAGCAATAATTGCCAAACGATTGCACTCAAAATCCACACAGATGCTATTAATATTCGCTATTGCTTCTTCCATCTCTGCCACTAGCTCTACAACCTTTCAAAGATATTGTGTTAAAACACCCTATATATAGTTTTCCACTAGTTTCCAGGATCCAATCACGTTTGGGAGCAGTTTCCAAGAGCCAATCATATTTGGGAGCATCCCATTTTGGAAGTGTGGAAAAACGGATTATACGGATCCGTTTTTTTGACGGATCCATATAAAAATCCGCATAGCGGATCCGCAAAAAAACGGATCCGTATCATCCGCTTCCACCCGTTTTGACATAGCGGATCCGTCAATCCGCCACGATGTCAGATCTTGACTGACGCCAAAAAAATGAAATATGAAACAGGCCTAACAGTAACCCTAACTTTAGCCGAACAGTAACCCTAACGCTAACAGTAACCCTTACTTTAGCCTAGCACTAACCCTAACAGTAACCCTAACTATAGCACTAAACCCTAACCTGACGTCTTTGTCTTTTTAACTTTATAGCAAAAGCTCTGACTGGCACAGATGTTGCCAGCAGCACTTGTAACACTGTTTCTCCTCAAATCTCTCACTGACAGAAGATCTGAGGAGAAGCAGCGTTTTTAAGAGGCAGACCGCTCGGGAAAGTTTGTTGCTAGCACAAACTTTCCTAGTGATCTGTCTCATTGGCTGGTGTGACGCTGACATCATCAGAACCTGAACCAATCAGGTCTCGATGAGGTCAGGGGTCACAGGAAGCATTGTGCGCAGAGATCCCCTCGTTATAAGGTACATGGGGGTCCCGATCAGCACAGAACCGCAAACCGTAGACAAACGTCGGCGCTGCACAAAGCCCTGCTAGCGCCGACGTTTACCGTCGGCGGTCACGAAGCAGTTAATCCCATAGAAAACTTATGGAGGAAGATGAAGCTCCGAGTTGCCAAATGACAGCCTCAAAATCTTAAAGAGGAGTGGACCAAAATTCCTCCTGACGTGCGCAAACCTCATCATCTCCTGTGCTTGCCAACAAGGGTTTTGCCACCAAGTATTCTTGCTGCCAGAGGGATCAAATACTTATTTCTCACTGCAAAATGCAAATATATATCATTTATACAATGTGATTTTCTGGATGTTATTTTTGATATTCTATCTCTCAATATTAAAATTAACCTACCCTTAAAATTATAGACTGTTCATGTCTTTGTCAGTGGGCAAACTTACAAAATCAGCAAGGGATCAAATAATTATTTCCTTCACTGTATACACACTTTAAAAAAAAAAACCCTTCTGCAGGCAGGTGCCAGCCATGACACCTGTGCTGCAGCATAATCGCATGTGTAATGTGCATATAATTATTATGGTTGAGGTGATCCTGATATTAAAAAAAATCCATTTGAAAATGGCGCCCCCCGCGCCTGCTCAGTAGCAGCTATGGGTGAATATAGAAGCAATCAGATAGCTGCACTGTGCATGCACCGGCGGCACCATCTTGCTTGAGAAAAAAATTCCTTACTGTTACTGTGCACAATCCTGCTGACAGGGTTCCCTTTAAATAATTAAAAAAAAACGGCATGGGGATTCCTCTATTCTTGATAACCTGCCTTGCTAAAGGTGACAGCTGAGGGTTGCAGCCTGCAGCTGTCAGTTTTGCCTTTACAGTTATCAAAAATACAGGTGAACCCACACGATTGTTTATTATTTATTTATTAACAGCTCAGACTCCGGCTGATGAATACACCCATCAGTGGCGCCTGTTCTAACTGTGATTAGGTAAACTTTTTACTTTGTCACAGCATTGGGTGTATACTGTCATCTGACAGCGTGGGAATCGCAGCGCTCTGAACGGTGGTAATGATGTTACCGCCGTTCAGTGCTGCCAGCGTTTCTCGCACTATCATGCAGATCACAGTGCGAGAAACAACCCGGGTTCAGAGTGCAGAACCCAAACAGTAACACGGACTTCCTGGTGAAGTCTGTGTTCGGGGTCCGTACCCGAACAGTAAGTGTTCGGTATGGACCCCAAACTTTGCTTTTTGGGTTCGCCCATCTCTAAACCAGGGGAAGAGTCTTGAGGAGATCATTTGCATATTCCCAGTGCCTTCTGGGATAAGTGAAGAGTCTCCGCGAGCTCAACGATCACTGGGTTTTGGCCGTTGCAGCTGAAAAGAGAAAATCGGAAAACCAGGGGAAGAGTCTTGAGGAGATCATTTGCATATTCCCAGTGCCTTCTGGGATAAGTGAAGAGTCTCCGCGAGCTCAACGATCACTGGGTTTTGGCCGTTGCAGCTGAAAAGAGAAAATCGGAAAACCAGGGGAAGAGTCTTGAGGAGATCATTTGCATATTCCCAGTGCCTTCTGGGATAAGTGAAGAGTCTCCGCGAGCTCAACGATCACTGGGTTTTGGCCGTTGCAGCTGAAAAGAGGAAATCGGAAAATTTTGGCTCATCTTTCATCGTTTTTAAGAAATCTCAAGATGGAAGAGGCCAGGAGCCATTTGGTGAGCTGCATTTCTTGCTACATGTTCACAGATTTACCAGTGGAAAAGCCAAACTTCACATGCCACAAATGCAAGCTTGTGACCCTGTTGGAGGAAAAGTTGCAAAATCTCGAAGAGAGGTTAGCTACGTTGAAGATCATTAAGGAAGAGTTCTTGGACAGAGCAGAATTATCTCTTCATGTTACAGAAAGAGAAGAAATTCGAAGTGCACCTGAAGAAACAGAGGAATGGAGACATGTGACCCAGAGAAGCAGGAGGATCAGGAGGCAGTCAGCACCCATACTGCTCAGAAACCAGTACCAGGCTCTCACGCAGGAAAACGATGAAGAAATACATCAGGATAAGACTTTGTCAACAAACAGCAACCTTGTACGCCTTCAGAGTCCTCCTGGATGGAGAAAGAAAAATGTTGTGAAGAAGAAACGGAGAGTGGTGGTCATGGGGGATTCCCTGTTGAGAGGAACAGAGGCCGCTATCTGCAGACCGGATATAACTTCAAGAGAAATGTGCTGTCTTCCAGGTGCAAAAATTAAAGATGTGTCTGACAGGATATCAGGACTCTTCAGACCTACAGATGACTACCCATTCCTGCTACTACATGTGGGGACAAATGACACCGTAAGAAACGACCTGGAAACCATCTGCAGAGACTTTGAAGACTTAGGCAAGAAAGTGAAAGAACTGGGAGTGCAGGTGGTCTTCTCTTCCATCCTCCCAGTGGATGGCCATGGAACAAGGAGGTGGAATAAGATTCTGCAGGTGAACAACTGGCTACATCGATGGTGCCGTCAGCAACGATTTGGATTTCTGGATCACGGAGTGAACTACTTATACGATGGACTACTTGCTAGAGATGGGGTGCACCTTACGAAGACTGGAAAGCAGGTATTTGGAAGTCGCCTTGCTACACTTGTAAGGAGAGCTTTAAACTAGAACAACATGGGAAGGGAAGCAAAAGACCAGAAAAAGCCATACACCTGACAAATGCTATTGAGAACTCTGCTATTAGAAGTGGAAAGGAAGAACAAAGACGAAAGAATCTAATTAATAAAAATATTGGAGAAAGAGAAACCAATCACAAACTAAAATGTTTCTATACTAATGCACAAAGCATGGGCAACAAACAAGGAGAATTGGAACTACTAACACAGGAAAAGAAATATGATGTCATTGGAATCACTGAAACTTGGTGGGACAATGCACATGATTGGAATACAAGACTAGAAGGATACAACTTATTTGCAAGAAACAGACTTGATAAACGAGGAGGGGGTGTCGCATTGTATGTTAGAAACGCGTATATCTGCACAGAGATTGAAGCTTCAGAGACTGGGAGTTCTGTGGAAACTGTTTGGGTAAGAATACAAGGACAGAACAATGGAAAGGACACCATTGTAGGCATTTACTACAGGCCGCCTGTGCAAGCTGAAGATATGGATGAACTCTTTATGCATCAAATGGCCAAGTTCTCCAAAAAATATGACATAGTTGTCATGGGAGATTTCAACTATCCAGACATTTGTTGGGAATCTCTCTCAGGCAAAACTAACAGGTCAAGGAAATTCTTATCCTCTCTTGCTGACAACTTTATCTTCCAAAAGGTAAAGGAGAAAGCAAGGGGAACTGCTACCTTGGATCTAATCCTTATAAACAGGGAGGAAATGGTTGAGGAGGTAAAAGTGGCTGGGACCCTAGGAGGTAGCGACCATGCTATTTTAGAATTTTGGATAACTAGAGGCGGAAGACCTGTGAAGACTCAGACGTCAAGGTTAGATTTCAGAAAGGCAGATTTTAAGGGATTCAGAAAGAGAATTGGAGGGATCCAATGGCTGGATATCCTTAAAGACAAAAATGTCCAGGAAGGATGGGAAATCTTGAAAAATGAAATTCTCAAAGCACAGTTGTTAACAATTCCGAAAAGAGGGAAGAATAGGAAGCATTTAAGGAAACCAGGATGGATGAACACAGAACTTAAGCACATGCTAAAAAGGAAGAAAAAAATGTTTATAAAATGGAAAGAGGGAGGCATATCTAAAGAAGAATATAATGCTGTCTGCAGAACCTGCAGGGCACAAATCAGATTAACTAAAGCTGAAAATGAATTGAGGCTTGCAAGAGATGTCAAAAGAAATAATAAAGGATTTTGGGGATATGTCAAAAGTAAAAGAAAAGTCAAAGATGCTATAGGATTTTTACAGGATGAAAATGATGAAATGGTAAGACAGGATGTTGAGAAGGCTGAACTTTTAAATTCCTATTTTGCATCTGTTTTCTCTCAGAAAGGAAATGTAACATCAACTGTTATTCACTGTCCTATTAAGGGAATAGAAGAATCCAGGATATCTATAAACAGAAAGATAGTGAGGAAACACTTAGCTAACCTAAATGAATTCAAGTCTCCAGGTCCAGATGAATTACACCCCAGAGTACAGAAGGAGATAGCAGAAGAAATTTTTGAACCCCTCTCCATAATCTTTGAAAATTCTTGGAGAACAGGAGATGTGCCAGAAGACTGGAGAAGAGCAAATGTTGTTCCTATCTTCAAAAAGGGGAAGAAGGTGGACCCAGGCAACTATAGGCCGGTGAGTCTGACTTCTATACCAGGAAAGATCTTTGAACAAATTATTAAACAACATGTATGTCAATACCTGGATAAGAATGAAGTGATTAAACAGAGTCAGCATGGGTTTGTAACTAATAAGTCATGTCAGACTAATTTAATTTCCTTCTATGACGGTATTACTGATTGGGTGGATCAAGGAAATGCTGTAGATATAGTATATCTTGACTTCAGCAAAGCATTTGACAAAGTCTCTCATACAATCCTTATTGAAAAAATGACTAAGTATGGAATGGACAAGGCAACTGTTAGGTGGATTCATAACTGGCTTAGTGATCGGACCCAAAGAGTGGTCGTAAATGGCTGCACATCCAGTTGGAAGAATGTCTCAAGTGGGGTACCACAGGGCTCTGTCCTGGGCCCTGTATTGTTCAACATCTTTATCAACGATTTAGATGAAGGAATTGAGGGTAAACTGATTAAATTTGCTGATGACACAAAGCTAGGAGGGATAGCTAATACTAGAGAAGAGAGAGAGGATTCAAAAAGATTTAAATAAACTGGAGAAGTGGGCAGCAACTAACAGAATGGTTTTTAACAGGGAGAAATGCAAAGTACTACATCTGGGCAATAAAAATGAAAAAAGCATATATAGAATGGGAGGAATAGGGCTAAGTGACAGCACATGTGAAAAAGACTTGGGTATACTAATAGATCACAGACTGAATATGAGTCAACAGTGTGATGCAGCAGCAAAAAAGGCAAATGCAATTCTAGGATGTATTAACAGAAGCATACAGTCTAGATCACGTGAAGTAATTATTTCCCTCTACTCCTCTTTGGTCAGACCTCATCTGGAATATTGTGTCCAATTTTGGGCACCACATTTTAAAAAAGACATCAACAAACTGGAGCAAGTTCAGAAAAGAGCGACCAGAATGGTGACCGGTCTGCAAACCGTCTTATGAGGAAAGGTTGCAGGATTTGGGAATGTTTAGTTTGCAAAAGAGAAGACTGAGAGGAGACTTAATAGCTGTCTACAAATATCTAAAGGGCTGTCACATTGTAGAAGGATCAACTTTATTCTCATTTGCACAAGGAAAGACTAGAAGCAATGGGATGAAGCTGAATGGGAGGAGACACAGATTAGATATTAGAAAAAACTTTTTGACAGTTAGAGTGATCAATGAGTGGAACAGGCTGCCACGAGAAGTGGTGAGTTCTCCTTCAATGGAAGTCTTCAAACAGAGGCTGGACAGACATCTAACTGGGATGATTTAGCGAATCCTGCTTTGAGCAGGGGGTTGGACCAGATGGCCCAGGAGGTCCCTTCCAACTCTACGATTCTATGATTCTATTGTCATATATATTCTCATTCTCATATTCTCTGTCATTTTCACAGATACCACTCGTACCCATGTTATTTTATGGGATTGTGCACCGAGTGGTCCAACAAAAAGAATTGCAGCATGCACTATTTAACTCTGATAAATGGAATGCACTCTGCAATTCAAGTCTATGGGTCCATGAAAAAAATTGGATTGCGCTCAGATGACAATCAAGTACGGGTTTGATTTTCACGGACAGACAGAATGGAGAAACTTTTTTTTAATTCTCCACATCTGATAAAATAGAATCACTCTCTGATCAGAGTGTGATTAGCATGATCGGACGGAGTTTCTTGGATGAGACAAATACAGTTGTGTGATCCTAACATTAATGTAACATCAACTTCAATCAGTTGTACAAACAGTGTTTTGTACAAAACCGAAACAGGGCTCCCAATCTAGATCCTTGGGCTTTTTCTGTGCCTCCTAGCCCCTGATTCATCATTAGCTAGGCGCTTTTTTTTTGCCTAATTTTGTGTTTCGTGCCTTTTTCTTTTTGCTTGCACCCAATGAATTATTTTGTGTGTACCTTTTTGATATGTGGTCGCCTGTTTTTTGTTTTATTTTTTGCTTTGCAGATGGAGTTTAGCGATTGCAGATATTTTCAGCAGATTCATCAATTGCGAATTTTTAAAAAGTCTACATTTTAATATTTAGGGCTGCAGATGTTTTTAAGGGAATAAAAATAATAGCTTGATCGATCAGATGCTAGGCATTATTCCAGAGGGCATCTGTAGTAGTCTCCATGCACACTAAAATGGGTGTTAGGCTTGGAATCCATAATTTTTCAAATGCACAATAAAAACGGTCAGGCTATGTGCACACGTGCGGAATTTCCGCGGAAATTTCCGCGGTAATTTCGCAACTCCCTGTTGCGGGAAATCTGCATGCGGAATTCCCTCAAAAAACTAGCGTTTTGCAAGCGTTATTAGCTTGCAGAATACTAGCGTTTTCCAAGTGATCTGTAGCATTGCTTGGAAAACTGATTGACAGGTTGGTCACACTCGTCAAACATAGTGTTTGACGAGTGTGATCAACTTTTCACTATTGAGGCTGCCTATGCAGCATCAGTATTAAAAGATATGTTAAAAATAATAAAAAAAAATAAAAAATCGTAATATTCTCACCTTCTAGCGTCCCCCGCAGCATTCCCAGGCCTCAGCGATGCTCCCGGCAAGTCCCGTTCCCAGCGATGCCTTGCAACAATGACCCTAGATGACGTAGCATCTCGAGAGACCGCTACATCATCTGGGGTCATTGTCGCAAGGCATTGCTGGGAACGGGACTTGCCGGGAGCATCGCTGAGGCCTGGGGACGCCGGAAGGTGAGAATATCATTTTTTATTTTAATTCTTTTTTTTAACTGTCTCCTCTTCTCCAGACCCTGGGTACCGTCCACACATTTTCTGCTTACTTTGCACATGGTGGGCATAGCCACATGCGGAAAGTAAGCGGAACAATGCATTCCTATGTGTGTGGAATCCCCACGATTCCACAAAAAGAATGAGCATGTAGCGTATTTTTCCACGATGCGATTCCGCTGCGGAAGACTACGCATTAGCACAGCATGTGTGGAATGCCATTGACTACAATGGGTTACGGATTTTTTGCATTTACGCAGTGTTTTCTTGGCGAAAAATGCAGCAAAAACGCTAAAAATCCGAAACGTGAGCAGACAGCCTCAATGTGTTACTACTCTTTGGTCAGTTTATACAATCAGTGATTTTCACATATGGAAAATAAAGATTCTCTTATCCATTAAAATATTAATCTTGGACAGCAGATGTCATCCATCTGTGATTTTCACGGACCCATAGACTTGTTGATCTGTAACGCACATCAACAACTGGCGTTTGTGTTTGTTTTTTACAGACATACGGTCCACAAAAAAAATCACAGACGTGACCATCACCATAGATTATAATGTTTTTAAGGATAGAACATGAACCCAAGTATCTGATAAATGAATGTCTTTCACATGTACTTACTAGTTAATGGACCTTGTCCTTACACACTCTTGACATTTTTAATTCAGTACTGACACAATACAAACTGCAAACATCATCTGTCATGGAGTTTCATTTTTGATGTTGCAGATTCCCTGTAGCATTTGTGCAACAATTACCTAAATTAGGTTACTTGCAGCGTTTTTGTCTCCTTTTGGTATGTCATATTTTAAATAAAACTGCTTTGATTTGATACTTTTTACCTAGCTTTGATAACTTTTTATTGATAAAGTCATTTGCTGATTACATGTGCTTTACTGCTACAGAAGCTCACTAAAATACATAAGTTTTCTTTTCTGTGGATTTTCCTAATCTCCTTCAAGTCTATGGGGAAAATCTGCCTTAAAAAACCGCACAAGAGAAATTGAGGTTGCAGATTTTTTTTTTGTTTTTAAGGGGTAAAAACATGCGGGGAATTCCGCTGACGTCACTGAGGCTGCAGGAAGTCCCCGCAATTTTTTTACAACGAATTAACCCCTTAAATTAACACCTACAACTCCAAAATTTTACACAAAAACCCTCATCTAATTACTAGTGATAGACATAAGAAACAAACCATGAAATGGTTAATTATATGTAAAGCATGTGTCATTTCATGTCGGGTAGGGGAATGAATTTACAGAAGCCGGCAAATGTTACAGTGGCTACTCTGCTATGAAGAACTGCATGAATTATATATATATATATATATATATATATATATTCTATGTGTCTATATCTATTCTTTCCTTTGTGTTTGAAAACCTGTCATAGGGCTCCATTAGATGTCCATTTTGCAAGTCTGCGAGAAAATCTCGCCAGCCGGATGTCAAACGGATGGTTACATGCGATTAAAATCGGATGAATGAAGAAAAATCGCATAAAAAATGGATCACTGGTCAAGAAACATTTGTGCGATTTCAGACCGTTAAAATCGGACCGATTTTTTATTTGTTGTGTGTGACTCCAGCCTTACAGGCAACCCTGCATCTGTTTATTACCTTTCATATGGCACATTTGCTTTTTACTACTACACTACAATATTGATGCATAGCTGTCAGTTCAGTGTTTACATATTTATGTATTATTGCACACAGTTTGCATTATATGGTTTTTATCATTCTTTTGATATTTATATGTGTTGGGAGTTTTACAAAAATACTACAATCTTTGTATTAAGTTTGTTTGAGTACTTTGTACATATTACCTGGGTGGACCCACTCCATCTTCTTGTATACCTGTGGTGCCTTCCCTTTTTGATTATTGTTTTATATGTTGTTTTTAAAATGTTTGAATAAACTTTACATGTTTTAATTATTCATATAATTGGCCTCCTTGTAAAGCCTTCATTTGGTGTTCTTTACAAATACTGATCAAATACTGAATTTGTGAACGTGGCCTATTGGTGTAAATCTGGCATGGAGAAAGTCATTTAATAAAGTAGCTGATGAGGTTTGCAATAGAATGTAACTTTTTTTTTTTTCAATTCCAGCTATATATTGAGCACGTTTAAGTTTTTGATCATTTTTTTCTTATGGATATATGTTAATTAGTTGTAAAACAAGAGTACACCATACAGATCCTTAGTGAAAATAAGCTTTATTACACCAAGTAATAAATACATACAAAGATGCAAATTGTTAGACCTCATTGTTTTTTTCCTTTCATGGACACAGCCTAGTGTGAATCAGTAATAACTATTAGGCTATGTTCATATGTTGCGGTTTTGCTGCTTTTTTATGCAAATTTTCAGAGGTGTTTTACAGAACCAGCAAAGGCTATGAGATTTCAGAAATCTCATGCACACATATCGTTTTTTTTTCCTGACTGATATGGCAAATGCAAGTATCAGGTTTTATTGCATTTTTGGTGCAAGAACCTAAGGAAGTTGAATCATGTTTTTTTGTGCACTAAACTTTTTCAGCATATACAGGAGACAAATGCACCTGACAAAGACACAGTAAAAATACAGCAAAAAACTCAGCAAAACCTTTCTTTAAATGTCAAGAGACGCAACATGTGAACATAGCCTTAGATAGATTTTTAAATCTACCTATAGAAAAGTTTTTGTGCCCTCTTTCAGGTTAAAGCCGCATTCACATGTCCATGTGTCATAGTCCGAGTATGGACCGTGATTCACGCAGAGGCTGCGGGTCTCTAGACCTAAACTTGACAGCCTCACAGACATATATATGGCTGCTAAGCTCGAGTCAGGAGACTCGTAACCGCTCCTTGAATTATGGCCTGACACGGCAGTGTGAATGTGGCCTAAAGAACACATGAATGTTGAATGGTTAGCAAAGCGTTTACATGCAGGTGCATAGGTCATTGGTAGGAACCTATTAAGAAAAAATAGTATCAAGTGTATGCAATGACATTAATAATTACAGACTAAGAAAAAAATACAATGCATCAAAACGAAAAGTAACATACTTATCCTCATAGGTATCTTGCAATGGTTTGAAAGGAAAGCGATAATCAGAAAATGACCTATAGATTACATCAGTTTGTGTCAAATGCATTTATTTTTTAGGCAGTTTTTTTTCTTTTCCATGTTACAATCTGTATTAAAAATAAAAATCTTGCAATTTTCATACTAGTAACTGGGGACAAAACGTGTACATTACATACAATGAACAGACTCTGACCCGGTCTTTTAAGTTGAAGCATCCATTGAGCCTGTGCAAAGGTGATTGTGAAGGTAGGAGGAGCATGGTCAGCTGTGAAGTCGCCTATTGTGATTGGTGGATCCTGAAGTATCAACTGTGCATAGAGGTGTTACCTGTCACTATAATCCTGCCTCTGATGATAATGAAACTGCTGTAAACTATTCCTGAAAGAACAGGAAATAGGAGTCTAAAAAAGCCTCAGTGGCCAGTGTGAATATTGCAGGATTACCATTTTAGTTTTCTAATAATGATTGTGATTTGAGAAAATATTTTTTAACACAAGTAACAACACAAAAACCTGATTGAGGCAATATGGATTTTCTGATTATAGCTTGCTTTTAAAGCAGCTCTATGACTAGATTTTACTATGTAAACTTTATACATTATTAAATTGATCTCTTATGAGGCTGGTGTACTTCTTTTGAAAATTAATTTCAAAATGCCAGAACAATTCTGCTATTAAATTGAACATTTTATATAATATTCTCATTTTCATGTCAGAGGGAAGAACTTTGAATAAAAATTATAGATTCATTCTGACATGACTTTATAAAGGCAAGAACACCAGCCTCATCAGGTCCAAGAGGTATTTCTAATAATATATGCAGCTTGTGTTGTGAAATCTGGTGACAGACCTGCCCTGAAAGTAACTATTAGGTGATTCATGATGCCTAAACTAGGGCAGCATGAATCAAATACTGCTCCATCATTACACATGTCTAGGTGTCACTCATTTTTCATGTGGTATTCTTAAGTGCAAATACTTCTACAATAGTATACAAATATTTCACACCCCTTTTCCAATTTGTTTGGTCTGTTGATTTGCACTTTACGTAATAAAGCACTATTATAGTTAAGTTATTGAATTTATCATGGTTGACTTGTTGATCTATTAAAGAGATTTTCCTCTTTTAAAGGGGATCTGTCACCCCATTTTAGCCCTATCAGCTGCGGCCACCGCCATCAGGGGCTTATCTACAGCATTCTGTAATGCTGTAGATATGACCCTGATGAAACCTGAAAGATAAGAAAAAAGTTAGATTATACTCACCCCGGCGTTCGGTCCGGTCCGATGGGTGTCGCCGTCTCGTCCGGCGTCTCCCATCTTCATACAATGATGTCCTCCTCCTTGCTTCTCCCTCGGCTCCTGTGCAGGCGCACTTTATCTGCCCTGTTAAGGGCAGAGCAGAGTACTGCAGTGCGCAGGACCTCTCTGACCTTTCCCGGTGCCTGCGCACTGCAGTACTTTACTCTGCCCTCAACAGGGCAGATAAAATACACCTGCGCAGGAGCCGAGAGAGAAGCAAGGAGGAGGACATCATTGTATGAAGATGGGAGGCGCTGGACCGGACCGCAACACCCATCGCACCCGACCCTGCCCCCCGGTGAGTTGCCCCCTGGTGAGTATAATATAACTCTTTTTTCTTATCTTTCAGGTTTGCAGAATGCTGTAGATAAGCCCCTGATGGCGGTGGCCGCATCTTATAGGACTAAAATGGGGTGACAGATTCCCTTTAACTTTTATTCCCCCAAAGGCTCAGAACTATAAAAATACCAAACGGAGCTTCTCTGGTTGCACTGCGCCTATCCAACACGGTTATGGTCTTTGTTGATTGGCTGCAGCACTGTAAATAAGATGCCACTGCTGTAGTCACAAAGCCCATTGATTGGCTGCAGAAGGTACGAGCATGTAATTGCTGCAGGTGATCAATAAAGGCCAAAGCAACAGCGGATTTTCAATGGTGGACCTAGGGAGGGTGGTGTCCCACATACATGCTGGGATCGCTACATGATTGGCAAGTATCGTTCACTTTTTCTATTTATTAAAATATGACAAATGTATGACTGCATTTATTTTATCGTGTTGATGCCATGTCTGCTCCAAATGTCTCCCTGTCTACATATGTTAACAAAATAATATCACTTTCAATCCATGGTCGCATGCTGTACTGGTGATGGTTGTAGTACAGCACAAGACCATCAGAAGGTCAGAGCTGGATCTGCGAGGAAACCAAGAGAGGGGAGTATAGTTTTTTGTTTTCCAACATTTTCATCTGTTTTAAAACATTTTGGACAACCCCTTGAAAGCAAGGGTGTAATTCTGTTAGCCTTCAGAAAATACAACATTGGATAGATGACTACAAGAAATGTTTAGAGTCAAGAATTTTGGTCATAAGTTGTTGACTGACAGGCTGGCACTTTTTTTTTTTCTATTAAATTCAGCCAATAAACGATAATGCCACATTAAATGTTGAAGACTTGTTACACTTGTTCCAGCAAATTCTGCTGATTTTCAGTAGAAAATAAAAGAAAATAAGTAATGTAATTTGTCCAGGATGATGGTGAAAGTTTACTTTTGCAAACAACTCTATGTATCACTGTTAGGCTAAGTGCAGACGGACTTTTTAGCCCTGCGGATTTTTCCGCGCAGAATTGAAGAAATCCGCAGGTCAAATGACCTGCATTTCTCCTGCGGATTTCTTCCTGTTTTCTTGCGGTTTTCCCCTGCGGATTTGAAGAATGGAGCAGGTGGAAAACCGCACAAAAGAAGTGACATGCTGCATATTTTGAACCACAAGAAAACCGCGCGGAAAAATCTGCAGCGTCTGTACAGCGTTTTTTTTTTTTCTATTGACTAACATGCTACTGTACATCACAATGCGGATATGCAGCATTTCTGCGCAGTAAAATCCGCTGCGAATCCGCTGGATATCTGCATCGTGTGCACATGGCCTTAGGATTTGTTTGTGGTTGGGCTCAGTAGAGAATCGAGAATTGCGAACCACTTATACCCCAATGTGCCTACACACTGTAAGGCCAGATTCACACATCCTTGTTTCACTACTCGAGTATGGGCCATGATACACAGAGAGGCCGCAGGTTTCCCATACCTAACTTGACAGCCTCACATGCCTATGTAGCAGTTGATTTTGGATCAGGAGATCCGCGATTGGTCCTCTTGCAACGTGATTGGTAGTCGGACCACGAAACACGGTTGTGTGAATCCGGCCTAAAGGTCAAACAGGGCTAAAGAATACCCTTAGAAAATACCTTAAAGAAATTTGACTATGTTTTCTGACCATTTTGAAACCCAAACGGTTTGTATTGTCTTAATGAAGTTGCTCTCGTCTTTAAAATGTTGCCCCACAATCACAAAGTAGCACTTTTGAATTCTGATATGAAAATGTGAAAATCATAGGTAAAAAATGTCCTAACGCAGGGACCATTTATAGTCTCATGCCCCTTATTTGGATGAAGTGGCAGTCACACTCCTGTGTTGACACTCAATTCACTGTTTATGGGATTGATGACGATAGCGGAGAGAAGTTCTCGGCAACCTCAATCAGACCATAGAGCATGAACTGAGCTGCTGTGCATATAAGTGACCACCACTCCATTCAAACGGGATGCTGGACCTCCCTTCCTGTGAACGGTGGGGGTCCTAGTGATGGGACTCCCAGACATTTATCACCTATCCTGTTCATAGGGGATAAGTTGAGAATGTTGAGTGACTTTTTTAACAATTTTGATCACTACTGCAAACAAAATAAAAAGTATCAACAAAGAAAAACATGCGTTG
The DNA here is from genome assembly GCF_039654945.1 of Dendrobates tinctorius. NCBI lineage: Eukaryota > Metazoa > Chordata > Amphibia > Anura > Dendrobatidae > Dendrobates > Dendrobates tinctorius. The sequence goes on from NW_027361758.1 coordinate 9,409,121, forward strand.
TTCTTGTACGACCAGCAAAGGTAATAAGCATTAAATTAGAATGCAGAAAAGTTGTTAGAACCTGAATATCAATGTACAAGAAAGATAAACAAAATATATTGTTGCTTATGATGCAAGAAATCATCAATTTCCTTGGACTCTTAGAAAAAGAATCAGAGAGCCTTCAATACTTTACTACAAGTGGAAATTCTATTTGCTAGTAAAAATTGCATCTTGTGTTTAGCAGCTTTACAGTACATTAGAGGGATATCAAAAGTTAGTGAATCCCACTGGCTAAATATTCAGAAAGACTGCCCTGAAGTTTAAAAAAAAAAAAAAAAAATCCGGATTTAGCTTTGTATGCTTCAGAGAGGTTTCACTTGGCATGGCTAGGATCTGGCATTTCGCTCTGTCTCAGCCAAACATTCTCGTACTAAACCCCTTGCATGAATAATTCCTGAAGAAGAAAAAGAAGAAAAGTGTATTGTTATTATACAATGTATAAAGAAATCAGATTAGTGTTACACTTTACACATTTCTGCATAACATATACAAGCTAGGTACAGATTTTGCATGCAGTTTTGAATTGTAAATCTTCCTTAAATATTTTCAATCTATGAATATAAATACTAAATGCACCAAAAATGTATTGGAATAAGTCTTACAGTTTGATATAAGCATCATTTAAATGTCTTCAATGAATCACCAACAATCTAATGATTATTCGGCCTCCAAACAGAGGTCTCAGCTCACTTATTGTATAATAAAATAATTATATTGTTTAATATTGATTACGCTACTGCAATGTGTAGCGCTGACCTGAGAAAGATCACCAGAGTTCATAGCTGACCTCACTGACGTCATCGCTCGCTGCGCGATTACAGCTTATAATAGAAAGCTGATATCAACCCCGATACTATTACCCCACTTGCCACCACACCAAGGAAGTGGAAAGAGCAGAGGCCAAGCTCCAGAACTGGCGCACCTAAAGGATGCCCCATTTCTGGGGAGTCTGAAGGCTGTTTTTAGTCTGGGACGGGGCCAATATCCATGGCCCCTTCCTAGGCTATTAATATCAGCCCTTAGCTGTCTGCCTAGCCTTTGTTAGCTATTAAAAACAGGAGAACACTACGTCTTTTTTTTTGGGGGGGTCACCCCTTATTAACCCCTTTCCGACGTTGGGCGTAATAGTACGCCCACGTCGGAATCCCTCCCTTTGATGTGGGCTCCAGCGCTGAGCCCACATCTTTTGCGGCACATGTCAGCTGTGTTGCCCAGCTGACATGTCTCTAAAAGCTGCGGGTTGAATCGCAATCCACCCTCTGCTGTTAACCTTTTAAATACCGCTGTCAGAGACTGACAGCAGCATTTAACTAGCACTTACGGGAAGCGCACCGGAAATCCCGCCCATCAGTGACCTCTATGGTTGTCAGAGCTGGATTTATATGAGTGCTGCCCGGTGGTCAGCGGTCATAGCAAGTGAGCATTTAGATAGCCTGTGTGTAGCAGAAGCGATCGAAGTAGTGCAGCTTCTAGACTCCTATGGAGACTATTGAAGCATGCAAAATGTAAAAAAAAAATAATATAAAAAGTTCATATCACCCCCCCCTTTTGCCCTATTCAAAATAAAACAGTAAAACTAAAATCAAATATACACATATTTGGTATCGCTGCGTACAGAGTCGCCCGATCTATCAATATAAAAAATTAACCCAATAGCTATATGGTGTAATGAGAAAAAATTCAAAACGTCAGAATTACATTTTTTTTGGTCTCCGCAACATTGCAATAAAATGCAAAAACAGTCGATCAAAAGATCGTATCTACACCAAATGGAATCAATATGGAAACAATACAGGTCTCGGAAAATGGCGTCTTTTTTTTATTTTATCATTATTACCAAAGTTTGGGGGTTTTTTTCACCGCTTAAATAAAAAAGAACCTAGACATGTTTAGTGTCTATGAACTCATAATGACCTGGAGAATCATAATGGCAGGTCAGGTTTAGCATTTAGTGAACATGGTAAAAAAAAACAATTGTGGGATTGCACTTTTTTGCAGTTTCACTGCACTTGGAATTTTTTTTTCCCATTGTCCAGTACACAATATGGTGTCATTCAAAAGTACAACTCGTGACCAAAAATTAAAAAAGTTATATCTCTTGGAAGAAGGGGAGCAAAAAACGAAAACGCAAAAACGAAAATACATCTGGTCATGAAAGGGTTAATAACAAGTAAAGGCTAAGTAGACAGCTGTGAGTTGATTTAATAGCCTGGGAAGGCCTGTTTCACACATCTGTATTTTGGCATCCGCATGCATCCGTCAAAGTGTGAAAAAACGGATCCGTTTCCGTTTTGCCGCAAACTGATCCGTTTTTTTGACGGATCCGCGGTAGCCGCTAATGGAAGTCTATGAGACAAAAAACTGATCCTCCAAAAAAATGGCGGATCCGTTTTTTAACGGAAAACAACGGATTTAGACGGATTTTAAAAAACGGAAGTGTGATCCAGGCCTAAGCTCCATGTTTATTATCCCATTCCCAGACTAAAAAAAACAATAGCCCCCAGCTGTCTGCTTTCTCTCAGCTGGTTAAGAACAATATGGGGGACCCCACGCCATTTTTTCTTTTAATCCTTTAATATTTAGTTAATTACATGTACAGTAAACTATACACGTACTGCATTAATTATATATTTCACTGATATATTTTTATCTATGTATCTATCTGTATATAAAATTATTTTATTTGTTTGAAAACTAGCTTGAATTGACAGAATTACTGTATGTAAAAGCTGATGCTAAAAACGCATTGTATACGCATGTCATATGGATGCTAGGTGAGGGAAAAAAACATGCACTTGCATGGCATATGGATGCTAGGTGAGAAAAAAATGCATGACACTCCAACTTTTCTGGCTTAGAATCTCAGCTACTTTTTATATGCAGATTTGAGCATACCCTTAAATTTAGGCTCCCATAGGAACATTTAGACTTCCTGTTCCACACATCAGATGATTCAGCAAGTCTGAGTGAAGGTCACAAGATATAACAGCAGTCTTCTTTATGGAATTTCTCTACGTTCTAGGGGCAGTTTAATTTATTGGGATTTTCATTTCCTGCACATCATACTTGTACTTGATCAGATTATATATCATATTTCTCAAATCATCTTTAAGCTATGTGCCCACGTAGCATTTTTTAAACGCTCAGGAAACGGGTTCAACTTCCCAGAAAACGCGTATTTTTTCCCGCGCGTTTTTGCTGCGATTTTTGCGCAAAAAAATGCGCGTTTTTGATCCGCGCATCTTTTGGACTCTTGGAAATAGCCAAAAACGCGGACCTAAGCGGAAATAAATGAACATGCTGCGTTTTTGTACCGCTAAGCGTCTCCTTAGCGGTAAAAAACGCATCCATTGGCACAAAAAGGCCAAAATGCATTAAAATGAATGGGATGCTTTTTAGCGTTTTTGATGCGGTTTGACCCCGAAAAACGCATCAAAAACGCATAAAAAAAAGCTACGTGGGCACACAGCCTAATGAACATGTTGCGTTTTTTACCGCTAAGCGTTTCCTTAGCGGTAAAAAAACGTATCCATTGGCAAAAGAAGGCCAAAATGCATTTAAATGAATGGGATGCTTCTTTTAAGCGTTTTTGTTGTGGTTTGACCCCGAAAAACGCATCAAAAACGCTTAAAAAAAGCTACGTGGGCACACAGCCTTAAGTAATTTTTGCAAGGTTGTGTAACTTAAAGGTTAAGTTACAGAAATCAGAACTACTTAATATAAATTTACCGGATCAGGAGGTGGAGCAACTTAGGTCCAGTTTCTCTTTCCACTGGAACAAACATTCCATTAAATATTTGGGTGTCCGTATCCCAGCAGATCCTCAGAAATTATTTGAAATCAATTTTCTCCCGCTTAGGAGTTCGTTGGAGAAGGAGATGGGGGGCCTGGCAATGCTTACCACTGTCGTGGTTTGGGAGGATAAATGCCCTCAAGATGGATATCTTGCCTAAAATATTATACTTTTTTCAGACCATCCCATGGGACATAGAACGATCCTTTTTTTTGGGGTTTCGTAAAATGATGAGAAAATTTGTTTGGCATAACGGTAGCTCACGTATTAGTTATGCCCAACTGATTAGGCGTAAAGAAAATGGAGGAGCAGGTCTACCCGATTTACGCGCATATCATGCAGCAACCATTGGGAACTGTGTTCTAGACTTGTTCCATAAGGCTATGTGCACACGTAGTTTTAGGTGCTGCGGATTTTTCCGCGCGGATTTGGAAAAATCCGCAGGTAAATTCTCAGGTCAAAAGACCTGCGGTTTCACACCTCTACAATGGAGAAGGTGTGAAACCGCTGCGGATTCCGCACAAAGAATTGACATGCTGCGGATTTGAACCCGCAGCAAATCCGCACGGAAAAATCCGCAGCATGTGCACAGCGATTTTCAGTTTACCATTGAAAACAATGGTACTGTACAACGCAGCTAAATATGCTGCGGACCCGCAGAGCCTGAAACGCTGCGGATCCGCAGCAGAATCCGCAACGTGTGCACATGGCCTAATAGGGCATCTAAACTTTGGGTGGACACAACACGAGCTATCCCCGAACCTTTCTCGGGGAGTATTCTGGCTTCCGTACAATATTAACTTGGGGAAGATATCTATTTCCTATACACTGTATACTATTGCGTGGGCTTGGAGGCGATTTGCGAAACGTTTCTCAGTGGCAAATATACCGTTAACCGACCATTAACTCCTCTGGTTGGGAATCCTGGGCTCCCCACTGAATTGCAGCATCCAACTTCTATAATTCCCCCTGTTATTCAGGGATCTGTATCATGTATTAAGGATGTGACTAGCCAGACGGGCATCTTGTCTTTAGAAGTCATTTTAGGAGATAGGAGGCGGCCGCCAGAGCATTGGTTGCAATTTTTGTAGCTTCAGAGTTACATTAGGTCTTTAGCTTTGGAGGGGGGACTCGTACCACATGTCCACCTCTTTTGAAAGACTATGTTTCCTACCACAGGGGCCGGCACATGCTGTTTCTTTGATATACGGTATGATAGTGTCCGGGGGGATGGGGGTTGGGCCTCTCAGATGCACGATCCAGAGGCAGAAGGAATTAAACAGAGAAATTACATCTGAAATGTGGGCCAGGGTGTTCACCTCTGCACATAGGCTGTCGGTGTCCTGCAGAATCCAGGAGCTGAACTATAAAATATTGACACAATGGTACAGAACACCTGTTAAGTTGCACAGGATGTGTCCGACAGTCCCAGACTAATGTTGGAGGTGTAATGGGGCAGTGGGATCTATGCTACATATATGGTGGATCTGTCGGGGTGTCAGACCCCTATGGAATGAAATATTCGCACTCTATAATTATATTGCTAATAAACAAGTGGAGGCGACCCCAGAGATGGCATTGCTATCCATTTTCCCAGGCTCATTATCCAACATTAAGAAAAGTATGTTGCCATATTTCATGACTGCAATGCGTCAAATTATACCCAGGCTTTGGCGGTCTTCGTTTGTACAGGGGCGGACTGACTGGGTGGAGGCGGTGGATGTTCTATGTCGGATGGAGGAGATGGGGGCTTTTGATGAGAGGTCGGGTACCAGTTGGTTTGCGGTGTGGCATCCATGGATTCAATTTAAAGAGTCATGTCACTTTCAGTCCTGGCTAACACAAGGTACACTACCTCGTCTCCCATAGCGAACAACCATTAGTGGGGTGCTGGGCCTCAGGCATCTTATCAATATCTTTGTCTCGCTGTTCTCTTTTTTTTTTTCCCCCTATATTTTCTTCTAGTCTTTCCTTCTCATTTTCTTTTACCTAACTAGGTTTCTCTCCCTCTTCCCTTGATATAGCCATTTGAGATATATATGATGATGTAAATGGGATAGGTCAATCTTAATAGTGGCGAAACTGTTGACAAAGGTATCTCTACTCTATTAATGTGCGTTAAAAGTTGTAATGTTTGTTAATATTACCTGTTTAATAAAAATATATTTTTAACAATAAATTTTGCATTATCTTGAAGAAAAGCCCACTGTCAATATGGAATACCATCTCCATGAAGGGGTGTACTATGTCCTCAACAAGGTTTTTAAACACAAAAAAGCCAGAACCCTAGATTTCTAGAACAAGCCTAACGTATTACCCTGCGTCCTCTGGCTTGCCTTCTTCACATAGAGCATCCTGATTCTCTCTTTCTCAGATAAGTAAAGCATACTCTCCTAGCACCCTGGGCTGCTTCACAATCTTTGGCTAGCCTTGTGATGATTTGTAAATCAAATTGATTATCTTTGTTTTGTTCCTAGATAAACATAGTTTACTCTTAATAAATACATTTTTATTACAGATTTTAGTATACAAATACTAAACCACAATAAAAACCAAAGCAAGTGGGAAGAGCGAGGCTCAGCGCCAGATTTGGCGAATCTTATTGATGCGCCATTTCGGCAGAGGACTGATGTTATTAGTCCTTGAGGGGGCCAATACCCATGGACTGTTTCTAGCCTATTAATACCAGCTCACAGCTGTAAGCCTAGCCTTTGTTGATTATCATTTATAGGGAGAACCCCATGTCATTTTTTGGGGGGGATCCCCCATTTTAACAACCAATAAAGGCTAAGTAGACAGCTGTGAGCTCATATTAATAGCCTGGGAAGCTCCAGGGGTATTACCACCTTCCCAGGCTATAAAATATCAGACCCCAGATGTCGGCTTTCCCTCAGCTGGCTATTAAAAATTCAGCCATACATAGCATTCAGCAAATTTTTCTCCCCAATTCCAGGTGAGGAAAAACTTGCAGATGAGCACTGCCTCATTGACCAACATTGTAGCAATTGCAATGCAAGGTTTCCTCACATTGCACTCACCGAGTTTAAATGATGATTTGAGTGTACCCCAAGCCTCAGAATGGTCCAGGAACATAAGACCTGCATGTTGGCGTGCATGAGTTGTGAAGAGCAGAGAGAGGCAGAGTCACAAGAAGAATACGTAGAAACCTGCTCAATCTGGTGCATTGAGCAAAAAATGCATGTTTTTAATATGATACTAGTTCGATGTCTTTTTTGGGTAGAGAGAGGATGATGATCTGAGAATGGAGATTTTGAAGGTGAAGATGAGTGATGAGTGATAAGAGGTCAAAGTGGTGTATGTCATTATCTAAATAGAAGGCTTACTAATGATGTCTTTAAAGACTTTAGTCAATTCTTTTCGCAGTGGCCTAGCATCATAGAGATGAGTATGTCCACATAGGAGGACAGGATTACCTCGGGAGAAATGATTCACTGGAGTTGAAGCTGAAGGTGTCTGTAGATGATCCAAGCAGAAGTGAGTAATTGTTCAAAGGGGTGAGGGGGGGTTCTATTATGCAAAAGTGTTGGAAGTGGCCTGGTGCCCATGGCCCTGATTCCTTGATTTATTTTGTGAGGTGCTCAATGCTGAAGAGTGTTGGAAGGCAGGGAGACACTATACAGTTTGCTATTGCTCAATTTCAAAGGCTCACGCACTGCAGCCTATTGTTATTTGTACATTGTACAAGTTTGTTTGCTACTGCCAATAACTGTGTGTATATATAACAGGTAGTAGATTTATGGGCTAAAAATTGTAGTAATGGAAATCTGTCACCAGGTTTTTGTTTTTCCCATCTGAAAGCAACATAATGTAGGTTCAGCGACGCTTGTTTCAGTGATGTGTCACTTAGTGGGCTTTTTGCTGAGGTTTTGATAAAATCACAGTTTTCTCTGCTGCAGGTCACCCAGTTGTCTGAATGCTGAGCTGTGTATAACCCCACCCACACCACTGATTGGCAGCTTTCCGTGTACACAGTGCATAGGCAAAAAGCTGCCAACCAGTGGTGGGGATGTGGTTGGACTACACGGCAGCAGGTTTGCTAGTCAACTAGTGATAATCTCCTGCTGATGAAAGAGTGATTTTATATAAACTACAGCAGGCAGCCCAGTAAGTCACACATCACTGGAATCATTGTCTCTGTCTCTGTGAGATTAAGCTGCTCTTAGATTAGGTAGCAAAAACTTTTTGACAGACTGTTTTCTTCCTCAAATACAACTAGTAGACAAGTAACAGCTAACACCTTTACTATAAAGTGGCATCTAAATGTTTGGGCAGCCCTGGTGAAAATTACTGTTATTGTGAACAGTTAAGTAAGTTAAAGATTAAGTTATCTCTAAAGGGGCTAACGTTAAAGACGACATATTTCCTTTGTAATTTTAAGCAAAAAATATATACTGTTTTTTCGGACGCACTTTTTTTTCTCCAAAAATGGGTAGGAAAATAGGGGGTGCATCTTATAATCCGGATGTACCTGCTCTGGCTGTGGTGGAGAGGTGGGGGAGCAGCAACAGCAGAGCAGCGGGTCACAGGACGCAGGAGCCGGCGGCTGTTGTTATCTCCTGTGCCCGATAATAAAGAGACATGAATATAGGCGGGGGGGGGGGGGGGCAGTGATAATTAACCCCTTGCTGACTTTGTACGGTTTAGTATGTCCGATGTCAGTATCCCACGCTTTGATGTGGGCTCCGGCGGTGAACAGCTGACATGTGCCCACAATAGCTGCGGGCGGAATAGCGATCTGCCCACGACTAATAACTAGTTAAATGCCGCTGTCAAACTCTGACAGAGGCATTTAACAAGCACTTCCGGCCATTCAGCCGGAAATATGCTCACCAGTGACCCGTGTCACGTGATCGCGGGTCACCGGTGTGTCGACATGACAACCAGAGGTCTCCTTGAGACCTCTATGGTTGTTGATGCCGGATTGCTATGAGCGCCATCCGGTGGTCGGCACTCATAGCAAGTCTGTAATTCTGCTACATATATTTGATCTGAGCATCGCCTATATGTAGCAGAGCCGATCAAGCTATGGCAGCTTCTATCTTCCCATGGAGGCTATTGAAGAATGCCAATAGTTAAAGAAAAAAGTTCAAATCACCCCCCTGTCTCCCCATTCAAAATAACACAATAATAATAAAAAAAAAAAAAAATCACACATGCACATATTAGCTATCGCCGCGTTCAGAATTGCCCAATCTATCAATAAAAAAAGGATTAACCTGATCGCTAAACAGCATAGCGGGGAAAAAAATCAAAACGCCAGAATTACGGTCATTTAATCGCCACGACATTGCATTAAAATGTAATAACGGGAGATCAAAAGAACATATCTGCAAAAAAATGGTATCATTAAAAACGCCAGCTCGGCGCGTAAAAAATAAGCCCTCACCCAACCCAAGACCATGAAAAATGGAGACACTATGCGTCTTGGAAAATGGCACAATTTTTTTTTTCTTTTTTTTTTTTTTTAGCAAAGTTTGGAATTTTTTTTTACCACTTAGATAAAAAAGAACCTAGACATGTTTGGTGTCTATGAACTCATAATGACCTGGAGAATCATATTGGCAGGTCAGTTTTAGCATTTAGTGAACATGGTAAAAAAACAAACAAACTGCAGTTGGAATTTTTTTTTCTGTTTTCTAGTATACGACATGGTAAAACCAATTGTGTTGTTCAAAAGTACAACTCGTCCCGCAAAAAATAAACCCTCACATGGCCATATTGACGGAAAAATAAAAAAAGTTATGGCTCTGGGAAGAAGGGGAGTGAAAAATGAAAACGCAAAACCGAAAAAAGCTCCGGTCATTAAGGGGTTAATTTCTATTTAATCGCAGACACGCTGATATCCGCAGCCGCCGACTTCCAGCAGCTGCTGGGTGTTCACCTGTCCGCGCTACTTAAGGCAATGAATATTCACTGCTTTCCACTCCCACAGGCGTGGAATGCAATGAATATTCATTTTCTTTAGTAGCGACACGTGTGAATGCCCGGGGCAATGGTATGGTATGGGGCCATGCATACCAGGACGGAGATGGTGACCCTGCATACCAGGATAGGGATGGTGGCCAATCATAACAGAATAAGGATGGGCCATGCATAACAGGACGGAGATGGGGCCCTGCATACCAGGATAGGTATGAAGAGGCCATGCATACCAGGATTGGGATGAGGGGGCCATGCATACCAGGATTGGGATGAGGGGGCCATGCATACCAGGATTGGGATGAGGGGGCCATGCATACCAGGATTGGGATGAGGGGGCCATGCATACCAGGATAAAGATGAGGGGGCCATGCATACCAGGATAGGGATGAGGGGGCCATGCATACCAGGATAGGGATGAGGGGGCCATGCATACCAGGATTGGGATGAGGGGGCCATGCATACCAGGATAGGGATGAGGGGGCCATGCATACCAGGATAGGGATGAGGGGGCCATGCATACCAGGATAGGGATGAGGGGGCCATGCATACCAGGATAGGGATGAGGGGGCCATGCACACCAGGATTGGGATGAGGGAGTCATGCATACCAGGATTGGGATAAGGGGGCCATGCATACCAGGACGGAGATGGTGACCCTGCATACCAGGATAGGGATGGTGGCCAATCATAACAGGATAAGGATGGTCCACGCATAACAGGACGGAGATGGTGACCCTGCATACCAGGATCGGTATTAGGAGGCCATGCATACCAGGACTAGGATGAGAGGGCCATGCATACCAGGATTAGGATTAGAGGGCCATGCATACCAGGATAGGGATGAGGGGGCCATGCATACCAGGATCGGTATTAGGAGGCCATGCATACCAGGACTAGGATGAGAGGGCCATGCATACCAGGATAGGGATGAGGGGGCCATGCATACCAGGATAGGGATGAGGGGGCCATGCATACCAGGATAGGGATGAGGGGGCCATGCATACCAGGATAGGGATGAGGGGGCCATGCATACCAGGATAGGGATGAGGGGGCCATGCATACCAGGATAGGGATGAGGGGGCCATGCATACCAGGATAGGGATGAGGGGGCCATGCATACCAGGATAGGGATGAGGGGGCCATGCATACCAGGATTGGGATGAGGGGGGCCATGCATACCAGGATAGGGATGAGGGGGCCATGCATACCAGGATTGGGATGAGGGAGTCATGCATACCAGGATAGGGATGAGGGGGCCATGCATACCAGGATAGGGATGAGGGGGCCATGCATACCAGGATTGGGATGAGGGGGGCCATGCATACCAGGATAGGGATGAGGGGGCCATGCATACCAGGATTGGGATGAGGGAGTCATGCATACCAGGATAGGGATGAGGGGGCCATGCATACCAGGATTAGGATGAGGGGGATATGCATACCAGGACGGAGATGGTGACCCTGCATACCAGGATAGGGATGGTGGCCAATCATAACAGGATAAGGATGGGCCACGCATAACAGGACCGGTATTAGGAGGCCATGCATACCAGGATTAGGATGAGGGGGCCATGCATACCAGGATAGGGATGAGGGGGCCATGCATACCAGGATAGGGATGAGGGGGCCATGCATACCGGGATAGGGATGAGGGGGCCATGCATAACGGGATAGGGATGAGGGGGCCATGCATACCGGGATAGGGATGAGGGGGCCATGCATACCAGGATAGGGATGAGGGGGCCATGCATACCAGGATAGGGATGAGGGGGCCATGCATACCAGGATTGGGATGAGGAGGCCATGCATACCAGGATTGGGATGAGGGGGCCATGCATACCAGGATAGGGATGAGGGGGCCATGCACACCAGGATAGGGATGAGGGGACCATATATATCAGGATAGGGGATATTAAGTACAGAATTTACTATATTTTCTGTTTCAAAATTTTTTCTTATTTCCTCCTCTAAAAACTAGGTGCGTCTTATAGTCCGAAAAATACGGTATATTTTCATCTTTTCCATTTTAAAAATTACAAAAAGAAAAATGGGTCCATGCAAATTTTGTGTGCTCCGATAACTTTGACCAAGGTTTCACACCTTAGTGAGCCTGTTAGGGTTATGGCTTGTTCCTTATCATTATTTGGAAAGGCCAGGTGGTGCAAATTTCCCTACTTTATAAAAACCCGCCTCTTCTAAACTTGTGCCAAAAACTTGAGGCCTTTTAGAGATCATTTAATCTTCACCTTGCTTAACACAATAACAGTAATTTTTACCAGGGGTATCCAAACATTTACTTGACACTGTCAGTGAAACACATTCTTACCTCGTTTTAGTCTCTCCATTGCACTTTTACTGCCAGCATAGGTTGGTCTAATTTCTTTACCCAGTTCTTCTATGATGAGGAGGAGTTCTGCATACTTGCTTTGGGGTACCTGATTACTAGACGTGCCCTGCAATAGCATAGGAGATGGAAGCTGAACAAAATTCAGGATGATTTTAATACAAATGTAAAAAATAGGCAGATCATTGCATACAATTACAATAGAAACAACAATACTAATGTTTTAACTCAGGAAGAGTTCAGAAATCAATATTTTGTGGAATAACCAGGATTTTTAATTACAGCTATCATGTGTCTTGGCATGCTTTCCACCGGTCTCTCACACTGCTTCTGGAGCAAAAATGTAACCAGTTCTTCTTTGTTTGATGGCTTGGGACTATCCATCTTTCTCTTGATTACATTCCATAGGTTTTCAATGGGGTTCAGGTCTGGAGAATGGGTTGCCCATGACAGGGTTTTGATGTGGTGGTCTCTTAACCCCTTTCTGCCAGCTGACGCAGTATCCCCCGCTTTGATGAGGGCGTCGCATCAAAGCTGGGACATGTCAGCTGTTTTGAACAGCTGACATGTGCCCGCAATAGGTGCGAGTGCGCCTATTAACTAGTTAAATGCCACTGTCAAACGCTGACAGCGGCATTTAACAAGCGCTTCTGGCCGCCGGGCCGGAAATACGCGCATCGCTGACCCTCGTCATGTAATCGGGGAGTCAACGATGCGTTGGCATAACAACCAGAGGTTTCCTTGAGACCTCTATGGTTGTTGATGCCGGATTGCTATGAGCGCCACCCTGTGATCTGCGCTCATAGCAATGCTGTAATTCTGCTATGGCGCAATTTTTAATTTTTTTTTTTTTAGCAAACTTTGGATTTTTTTTTCACCACTTAGATAAAAAAAGAACCTAGACATGTTTGGTGTCTATGAACTCGCAATGAAGTGGAGAATCATAATGGCAGGTCAGTTTTAGCATTTAGTGAACCTAGCAAAAAAGCCAAACAGAAAAGTGTTGGATTGCACTTTTTTTGCAAAAAGCTCCGGTCATTAAGGGGTTAGTTTTTGCCACAGCTGTACATGTTGAACAATGGATTACAAGCCCAATTTGTTGGATCACTCATTATTAACAGAGGATGCAACAAATGGGAAACACCAATGGATCCACATTTTGCATAGCGGCTGCTGTGTTTTTTTAATCTACCATAATGTATTAACACTATTAGGTTCCAATTCATAAAAACATTTTTGCCAAAATTCTTTTGTAAAACAGTTTGAAATGTTGCTTTTTTTGCACATCTCAGAGTTGCAAAAATACTTGCAACTTTTGGGAACTTTACAGGAAATATGTAAAAAAATGTGAATTGATCAGTTGATTGGACCTATATTACAACTAGATAAATAGAAGAACGGGGGCGGACATATTGGTGCAAGAGGTAAGTGGGCCCATCTCCAATGCAGGTGGAAATGTACATTATGATGAGATATTGCCCTGCAAAGGGCTGATAAGCTGTTCTGACACAGGGTCCTCTTTAAAGAATCACTCTTCCTCCCATCATTTTTTCCCTCCTAATATATCGCAGACATCATTTTATATAGCACTGTGTACTTACAATTGTCCATTTTGCCCTTCCACTCAGTTAATTTTTATGCTTTAAATTAGGTCTATGACATCACAATATTAAAAATTGGCTAGGTGAATCCTTCTAAGCTCTATGTAGAAACAGGAGGTCATTTTTCCCTGTATGACTCATAGGTCACGGCAAAAGTCAATGGCAAAGGGAGGAGGAGCAGCTGGGTCAGAAGTTGAAGAGGGGGAATGATTTTTGCAGGGACAAGAGCATTCCTGTTTCTGCATAGAGCAAAGAAAAGAATAAACTGGGTAGGAAGCCACAGAGGAAAAAACTTTGATGGGAGTGCTTCTTTAATGATACTGTTGAGCTGTTTTTGGTGCACTTTTCGCCATAGGTTTCTATGGGAAACCTGAAAAAAATGTAAAAATGTAAAAAAACAAACAAAAAAAAACACTGTTGAAGTGCAGAATCTGACTAAGTGGTTTTGCATAAAAATAAATGGCATTAAAAATGCTGCTTCAAATCTGTACTTAAAGGACAAGTTCACACTAAGCATTTGTTCAGCTTTTTTATCTTGCGTTTTTTGTGGCAGTTTTGGCATGCTAGATTTGTCTCTTGTGCATGCTGATAGAGTTTAGTGTTGAAAAAAAGGCCCATTCCACAAAATCAAGGTTTTGGCACAAAAAGCGCACCACTCATGATGAGAAAATGCTGAAAAAATGCTGAAAGTGACATGCTCTACACTGTGTTCCAAATTATTATGCAAAAAATATTTCCTCATATTTTCTCTAAATTACCTATATGAATTGCAGTCATTGTTATTTTCCAACAAATATGAACCTAGCACTCAACTTAAAGGTATTTGTAAGGCAGTTTATTGTAGTACACGAAAAAAGACGTTTCGGTCAGTGTGACGATGGTGCTTTAGGCATTGAGGAGAATGATCTCTCTAAGGTAATGAGCTTGTCAGTATATAGGAGAGGGGCAAACGTGCCTCCAGATGCGGTGACCACCGGCACCATCGTCCTTTCTGATAGATGCCTATAAGCTCTACACAATCTATATACCACACGTAACTGAAGAAGGTCACATTGACCGAAACGTCTTTTTTCGTGTACTACAATAAACCGCTTCTGAACTCTCTCGTCCATTGAATTTGTCAGTTTTTGGATGGTTTGTGCTTCAATTGTTTTACATGTGGACAGAATACCCTCCCAGAGCTGTTGCTTAGATGTGAACTGCCTCCCGCCATCATAGACACTCCTTTTGATGATGCTCCAGAGGTTTTCAATGGGGTTGAGGTCAGGGGAAGATGGTGACCACACCATAAGTTTGTCCTCCCATAGCAGCCAGAGATGCAGATGTGTTATTTGCAGCATGAGACGGTGCATTATCATGCATGAAAATGATCTTGCTGCGTAAAGCACGGTTCTTCCTCTTGAACCATGGCAGGAAGTGCTGTTTTAGAAACTCCACATAGATTATGGAGTTCATCTTTACCCCTTCAGGGATCCTAAAGGGGCCGACAATCTCTCTCCCCATGATTCCAGCCCAAAACATTACTCCACCTCCTCCTTGTTGGCGCCTTAGCCGTATTTTCATGGGGTGTCCATCAACCAGCCATCCTCCACTCCATCCATCTGGACCATCGAGCGTTGCACGGCACTCATCGGTGAACAAAACAGTTTGGAAGTCAGTCTTCATGTATCATTTGGCCCACTGGAGCCGTTTCTGCTTGTGTGCAGTGGATAGAGGTGGTCGACAGGATGGCTTACGCACAGCTGCAAACCTCTGAAGGACCCTGCATCTTGTTGTTCGGGGGACGTTGGAGGCACCAGCAGCTTCAAAAACTTGTCTGCTGCTATGACAAGGCATTTTTGCAGCTGCTCTTTTAACCTGACGCAAAGAGTCCTCAATTTTTCCTTATCAGCACGCACACGTGTGTGCTGGGAATCAGCTACATACTTCTTGATTGTGCGATGATCACGATGAAGTGTCTTGGCAATGTTGATTGTAGTCATGCCTTGACCTAAATACTCCACAATTTGTTGCTTCCGACACATCCTTTTTCTTTCCCATTTTGGCAAAAAATGTAGGCTGCTTAATAATGTGGAACAGGCTTCTTAAGTAGTCTTGCCTTTATTTGGACACACCTGCCAAACTAATTTGCACAGGTATCTGCAATTGCTTTCAGTGATATAAAGAGCCCTGACACACATCACCATCAATGAGTTTAAATGACAAACACAAAAAATTCTAACCTTATCACTCCTAAACTCTTTTTGCATAATAATTTGGAACACAGTTTATTGTAGAGGAGAATACTGGGCTGTGGATGCTGACAGGGCACCAGGTCTGGAACTGCTGGGGTCGAACCTACTGTTGCAGGGGGGAAGGAGATTGGAGACAGAGCAGACCCTTGACATGTGTAGAAGGGGCGTGGTGAGCCAGGGAGGTATAAAAGGGTTTGCGCAGGAAAAGAAGGGGGCTTCCCGTCAGAGAGAGGAGTCAATGAGGATCGGCGCTGGGCTGCGGGGAAAGATAGGCCGCATAGCAGCAAGTACGGCTGTGTGCGGCAAGGACTCTGAGGCTTCAGAGGTTGTGCGAAGGAACGCACACCGAGTGGAAGATCGCAGTGAATTCCTCTTTGCGGCACTGCAGCATAACGGACTAGGGGCCCAGCAGGTAAGACAGGTGACAGCCCACTGCCACCAGAAGTGAGACCGACTTTTTAGGCTGGGAAACCGGAAGAACTCAGCACCGGCCTCAGCCAGCAACCAGCCATCCAACTCAGGAACAGAGAAGGACAACTGAGTCACGCTAATTGAAGTGGATATATATATATACGCTAAGTGAAGTGGAGAGATATATATATATATATACTGCCATTTTGAGTTACCATTTCCCTTTGTACCCCTCAGCCTCTACATGTTTATTCCCTGTTGCTCCCCGCAAGGAGATTATCCCTGTACTTATAAAATGAGTAATTGTTAACCCCTGCTCTGTGCTTCTGTGTCACTGCATCCCGAATACCTGTGTTACACTATTTCCAAAAAACCATGCAAAGCACAAAATACTGATGACAAAAAAAAAAAACAGTGTGTGTGCATGAGATTTTTTAAATCTAATAAGCTTTGCTGAAACTGTAAAAAGCAGCTGAAAATGTGCATAAAAAATGCAGCAAAAGCGCTCAGTGTGAACTTAGCCTTAATGTGTTAAAAAAGAATACGTATTTAAAAAAGGCACAGAAAAAAATGGAATAATCACAGCAGATTTGTGATTGAATGTTTTGGTGTGGCCGCCTGCAGATAAAATAGAACAGGAGTAAAAAGCAGTGTTTTTGGATGTGGGAATGTGGGAACATGGTCTTAGTGCTTAGTAATTCAGTAGGCAGATCTTCCCTGTGATTGTGAAACATTGCTGAATTACCTGAAATAGAAATCCTTTGGGAGGAAATAGTCAAGAATAGGGAGCGGTTGAAAAATTAGTCAGGAAGGTGGGAAACTCTGTAGAATGTAACTTTCCATTCCTGATTTACACTCCACGCTTGGGTGCTAAATTGCTTATTGTGAAGGCTTGCTCTATTATGTACAAATACAGAGGTCTACATGCAAAGGTCCTTTGAAGCGGATCTCCAGTTCAAGCAAAAAGGAAACAATGTCTAATCTATTGTTTTATTACAAAAAAAAAAATATCTTGCGACACAACAGAATAAAACTGAATGTGAACTAAACAAGTTGTCTCCTCTCAATAAATCCTTTTTCTAAAAAAGACCCCTGAATATAAATGGCACCACTGCTGTAATCCGGAGGGAGATTGGATGATGAGCCCAGATGGAAACAGAGGTTGATTCAAGGGTTTTCTGTGTTTTTCTAAAGCTGACAATACATATTAGCTATCTCTTCCAACCCTTCACAACCACAGCCAAGAGATTTTTGTTGGCAGATCCTAACAATTACATGTCTATAGTGACCAGCAGAATTCCCCCCTTACGGCCATAGAGGAAAGAGCAATGGGATGTTCTGGATTTAATTTTGTCTCATCTAATAGATTTTTTTTGTTTTTATTTTTATATCACAATAGATGGTGCCAAAAATTGAACAATATAGTTGAAACATAGAATATATGTATTGTGTCAAATAGCCAATGTTTTCCATTTTACCTGTGTATATCCTAGGGATGGAGGTCCATAATCATTCAGCAGCTGTCTGTATTGTGCAGAGGATGCCATGCTAGTAGAAGGAGAATGTGCACTTACAGCTACTGCAAAACATACAGAACATAGTAACATGTGAGCAAACACCTAGCAATCAGAATAAAGCACAATAAGCAGAAAAGAAAAAAAATAATAACTTGTACTGCGAATACTAAAAACTGATAAACTATATCTGCTCAAGACCAAAACTTCCTGTAGTCATTGAGGACTTTAAAGGAAATGGTCCCTTCACAAAATCAAGCTACGCAGACAGTGGGTTCTGAAAACCTTAGCAGTGCTTCACATGGTCACATGCAGTGATTACTACATGCCGAGACACAGGCGTAATCATGAAATTTGTAGCAGCTTTCAACTTGATTATTAAAAATCCCATGTACACTTCTATCCTATTTTTAATGGTCATACAGTGGAGAAAATAAGTATTTGATACACTGCCGATTTTGCAAGTTTCCCCACCTACAAAGAATGGAGAGATCGGTAATTTTTATGTAGGTACACTTCAACTGTGAGAGACAGAAAAGAGGGAGGGATTCTCATATTAGGGTTATACTGAGGGTAAGGTCAGTAATCTGGCCCTATATGACTATAATAGCAATAGTAACAAGAAAAAATGGCAAGGGAATACGGACAGAATTCTAGCATCTACGGTATTTGGACTGGATTTTGCGGCCTTATCATCTTACCTTAGGGACACAACAGATCTGCTGACCAAATTGGATGGTATGACCATAGATGACAACATGATTCTGGCATTGATAGATGAAGAAGTGCTGTATGGCAGCATCCCCCATACGGTGGGTATCTCTGCTACAAAATTCTATCTTAAAAACAGGCATACATTTTACATCACATAATACCTTTGTTTTGGAATTGATTGACTACATCCTTAGCCACAATTTCTTTAAGTTTAACAACAAGTATTACCACCGACTCAGTGGCACTGCTATGGGGAGCCCCCTAAGCCCCACCAATGCAAATCTGCTCCTGGGTTGGAGGGAGGACATAATTGCGTTCCGTGAGGAGGACAATATGTGGCGCCCCCTTGATCATTTATTGAGGCTGGTATATAGATGATGTCATAGTAATTTGGTCAGGAGATAAGTCATATTTTGAAGCCTTTGTAGCATACCTCAATACTAACAATGTGGGTATGGCATTTACCTGTGAGGGAGTGGGAGACAGGAATGCATTTTTGGATTTCTTGATATCAAAAGAAAAAAAATGGCTCCTTAATGACGTCCATTTTCAACAAACAAACAATCTGCTTAGATAGGAGAGCCATCATCCCACGAGTCTAAGGAAAGGGATACCTAAGGGTCAATTCGTTAGACTCAGGCGGAATTGTGCAAATTTCACACATTTCTGTAAACAAGGGAACAACCTAAAAAAGAGATTCAAGAGAAGGGGGTACCCTGGTAATACTGTGAGTGCAGCCTATTATCATGCAATGTCAGTAGACAGGAGTACTCTATTATCACCCCGACATAAACAAGAAAATGAGATTACCCGCCTTATTGGCACTCTGGACAAACGGATAAATTTATGGGCATTTTGAGAAGGTTGTGAGGTCTTTTGAGAGCAGACCCTTATATTGGATGCTGCATCTCATCCCTGCCTTCTGTTACCTTCAGAAGAGGGAAATCTTTGAAAGGCAATCTGGTGAACAGCCACTTTACACCACCTACACCAACTGGTACATGGCTTGACTGAAAACCACTGGGTACATTTAGGTGTGGCTCCTGCAGTTTCTGCCTGTATATTATCCCGAGCAAATTGTTTAAAAGGTCAGTGACTGATACAATATGAAACATTTTGCCAATTGCAGAACAGCAGAAGTAGTCTATTTGTGTACATGTTCTTGCCCCACTGATTATGTAGGAAGGCAAAAAGACAGCTCAGGGTACGCATATGCATGGTGGGACGTCAGTGCAATCTCTTAGGGTCATTGAGGTCATCCCCCCCCTGTGAGAGTAGGGGACTGGGACAAGAGAATCTTGCAGTGTAAGGCCTCTTTCACACTTCAGTCAAAATCCGCCAAAAGGACGGATGGCGGATCCGTTTTAGTACTGATGACAACGGATGCCACCTGTCCGTTTTTTGACGGATCCGACAAATGAAGAATTTTAAAGGAATCACAGCCTGGAAAAGGGGAGAGAGAGAGAGAGAGAGAGAATGAGAGAGAGAGAGAGAGAGAATGAGAGAGAGAGAGAGAATTGTTTTTTTTTTTGTCCGGCACCCAGAAAGAATTTCGGGTTAAATCTGTGTCTGGAGGATCCGCCAGAGAAAAAAACGTTGCAAGCTCCGTTTTGAAATCTTTGAGGATGGTGACGGACAGTAACTTTTGGCGGATCCTCAAAAAAAACGGATGCAACAGACGGCAATCCGTCACAATCCGCCATTAATGGAAGTTAATGGGGAAAAAAAACGGATCCTCAAAAGAAAATTGAGGATCCGCTTTTTTCAAAACCTGGCGGATTGTGACTGATTGTAAAAAACTGAAGTGTGAAAGAGGCCTAAGGCCAGATGGACCTTTTGGTTGGAATCTGCAGTTGAAGTTCAGACTTTCAGCTTTCATTTGAGGGTATCCAAATTAAAATTGGATGAAGGGTTTAGGAGTTTCAGCTCCTTAACATGTGCCACCCTGTTTTTAAAGAGATCAAAAGTAATTGGACAATTGACTCCAAGGCTATTTCATGGACAGGTGTGGGCAATCCCTTCATTATGTCATTCTCAATTAAGCAGATAAAGGCCTGGAGTTGATTTGAGGTGTGGTGCTTGCATTTGGAAGGTTTATGTCATGATCCCAGTGCAGGTTTTTGAGCTGCACGTCAGGGGTTAATGTCTGGAGCTCAGTGCAGGTTTTGACCTGCACACCTGGGGTTAATGATTGTGGCCTCTTTGGTTCTGGGAGAGCTTCTTAAACCCCTGGGAAGCTCCAATCCCTGTCAGTTATACTTTTGCCTTTGGCAGAGTGTGGTGACCTCTGTGTGCCTGTTCGTTGTTATAGCTTGTTTATATGGTTCTGACCCAGTTCTGTTTCCCGCTGTGAGTTGCCTGTTGATTCTGTACTGCACTACCCTCTCTGTGTATGACTCGTTGCCTGTTATCTGACTACTCTCTGCTCGCCCCTCTTGTACCTTGCAGCTATCTCTGTGTATGACTCATTGGCTACGTCCTGACTATCCTCCATCTATGCCCCTTGGTAACTATGTCTCGCAGTTACCCTGCTAGGAGTTCTCTTGCAGCTCCTAGCTCTCTGGAGTTTAGGCCACGCCCCTAGCAGTCACGTGCTTCAGGTCCTGTTGTTCTGAAGTACGCACCTACTCGGCTGCTGCCCGCTCCACAGGTATCTTTGAGCACAGTTTGCTTTACTCGTGACACACGCACTGGCTCAGTGAGCAAGTTCAGTGCAGTGTTCCTGACATTAAAACTGACCTTTGAATTTTTTTTTCTCTCCTCACTTCTGCAGCATGGACCCAATGTGTGCTTTATCTGAGCAGGTGAAATGCTTGTCGCTGCAGAAGCTTAGTTTGGAACACCAAGCTCCGGCCCAGTCCCAACGGCGGGTTGAGGACTCAGTTCAGGGGGTGCTTTTCGCAGGCTTTCAGCAGGTGGGGAAGAGATGTCATTTTAGTCCCACCCGAATCCCCAGTTAAACTGCCAGATACGTTTTCTGGTAACAAAGATGAATTCAGAGCATTTAAGGAGGGCTGTAAGCTCTTTTTCTCTTTGAGACCCCGCTCCTCTGGGGATGAGAAACAGAGGGTGGGGGTGGTTATGTCCCTTAGGGGGTCCCCACAAGCCTGGGCATTTTCGCTTTCCTCTTCTGCCCCGGAGAGAATGTCTGTGGATGCATTTTTTGAAGCCTTAGGGCTTATTTATGATGAGCCTGACAGAGTGCGTTTGGCTGAGGACAAGGTGATGAGTGTCTGTCAGGGGAAGCACTCGGCCGAATGGTTCTGTACTGAATTCAGACGTTGGGCAGCCGAGATTTCTTGGAGTGATGCCGCCCTTCCGGGGCTGTTCCGTAGAGGCCTGTGTGAACGTCTGAAGGATGCCTTGGCACTCCATCCTCCACCTGACTCCCTGGAGGATGCCATGACCCAAGCGGTTCGCATGGATTGCAGACTACGGGCTAGAGGCGTTATGCAACTCGAAACACCATTTTTAATTGGAGATGAGACCTGGATTCTTCCTGTGGCTATGGAGGTGAGCGCTGTCACCTGTGAGGAAAAGGAAAGAAGACGCCACCGGGAGAAGCAGTTGTGCTTCTATTGTGGGGAATCTGGACACTGGAAGAAGGACTGCCCCTCCTGTCCATCATCCTCCAAGAGGGCGGGAAATGACTAGGTCTGGATAGTAGTCGAGGAGGCTACCCAGACCTTCAGGTACAATTTTCCTCACGTGCAAAAATGGTGCTGCAGGTGGAACTGGAACTTGGTAATGGTACAGTTCAGACTACTGCTTTTGTTGACTGTGTTTCTGCTGTGAACCTGATTGATACCAAAATTATGACTCTTAATAAGATAGGGACAGTCAGGTTTCAGGATCCTGTTAAACTTGTGGCAATTAACTCGTCCCCTCTTACCCAGGACGGTATCTGTTGCAGGTCTGAGCTTTTTTCTCTGAAAGAGGGTTCCACTCATGTGGAAAAACTAAGTTGTCTTGTGCTAGATAACTTGCCTGCAGGACTGGTACTGGGGATGCCTTGGCTTCAATGCCATAATCCTACCATTGATTGGGTTACAGGGGAGATCACTCAATGGGGATGCAAGGATAAATGTGGTAACCTGGGACAACTTGTTAAATCCGTATCTGTATCGTCTGTCGGTCTGGAAGGTATTCCGGAGTACCTGAAGGATTTCGAAGACGTTTTTTCCGAAAGTGAGGCTGAGGCGCTGCCACCACATAGACCCTACGATTGAGCCATTGATTAAGTACCCGGAGCCAAGTTACCTAAGGCTCGATTGTTCAATTTGTCTGGGCCTGAGCACCAAGCCATGAAGGAGTACATAGCTGAGAGTCTCCGCAAGGGCATATCAGGCCTTCTGTGTCACCTGTGGCAGCAGGATTCTTCTTTGTGAAGAAAGATGGTGGTTTGCGGCCGTGCCTCGACTTTCGGGAACTGAACAAGATAACTGTTAGGAATACTTACCTGCTTCCCCTCATCCCAGACTTATGTAACCAGTTAGCTGGGGCCAATGGTTCTCCAAGTTATATCTCCAGGGGGCCTACAATCTGATAAGGGTTCGGGAAGGGGACGAGTGGAAAACTGCGTTCCTCACATCAGAAGTACTCTTTGAAAACCTGGTAATGCCGTTTGGGTTAACTAATGCGCCCGCTATTTTCCAGAATTTCATCATTGTGGTGTTTTCTGACCAGATAGGCCGTTTTGTTATTATTTATTTGGATAACATTTTGGTGTATTCCCCAGACAGCCAATCTCACTTGTAACATTTACTGTACAGACAGTTCTCCAGAAACTCAGGGAGAACCAATTGTTCGCTAAATTGGAAAAATGTTCGTTTTTTTGTACAGGAACTGTCTTTTTTGGGGTTGATTGTGTCCTGTGAGGGGTTTCGTATGGATCCTAAGAAGGTGCTGGCGATCGCTGACTGGGTTCGGCCTCGAGATCTCAAGGGGCTCCAGCGCTTCTTAGGATTTGCGAACTATTATCGGAGATTCATTAAAGGTTTCTCACAAGTGGTTAAACCACTCACGGATCTTACCCAGAAGGGCGCTGATGTAAAAAACTGGTCTGTACTCACTAAGGAGTCCTTCTCAGCTATTAAATGTTTCATGTCCGCCCCGGTGTTGGTCCAACCAGACCCGTCCAAACCATTAATTGTGGAAATGGATGCTTCTGAAGTAGGGGTGGGGGCAGTGCTGTCCCAGGGTCCGGCCACCCTTACCAATCTCAGACCCTGTGACTTCTTCTCCAAGTAGTTCTCTTCAGCCGAGAGAAACTATGATGTAGGCAATAGAGAACTTCTTGCGGTCAAGCTGGCGTTTGAGGAATGGAGGCACTTTTTGGAAGGGGCGGCTCACCCTATCACGGATCACAAAAATTTGGCATACCTTGAATCTGCTAAGAGGCTTACTCCTAGACAAGCCCATTGGTCACTTTTTTTTTCACGATTTCAGTTCTCCATTACTTTTCGACCGGGGTCCAAAAATGTTAAAGCAGATGCCCTGTCCAGAAGTTTTGACCCAGTGTCTCCCCCCGAGCAGCCATCCTCCATTCTTCCCCCAGGGGTGGTAGCGGCGGGGGGTCTCATCTGAGTTGGAACAAGAAATTCTAAGGGCTCAGGCCCTAACTCTGGCAACCAGGCCAGGGGATAAATTGTTTGTTCCAGATTTATTGCGGCCTAGACTTATGCAGGAGTTTCATGAGTCTAGGCTAAGTGCTCATCCAGGTATCACGGCCACTAGAGAGGCAGTAGCCAGGGGTTTTTGGTGTCTTTCACTAAGGTCCGAAGTCAAGAAATTTGTTTCTGCTTGTGGTGTGTGTGTGTTCCAAAAGCTCGCATGACTGGCCGGCTGGGGAACGCATACCTTTACCGGTTCCTGATAGGCCATGGACTCATCTTTCCATGGATTTTACTACCGGCCTTCCACCTTCCAGGGGAAATACCGTGATCTGGGTGGTTGATAGGTTTTCTAAACCTGCCCATTTCATTCCCTTGGCAGCATTACCCTCAGCAGAGACATTGTCAAGGTTGTTTGTGCAGCATGTGGTCCGATTGCATGGGGTACCTGTTATAATTGAGTCACCGTAGGAGTCAAAAACAGAAATGCTAGCTAAGTCCAGAAAACCAGAGAGGTTGGCAGCTATCGGATTGCAGACCCCTGATCCTATCCACAACAACTAACAGTAGCCGCGGGGGATTCCTACGATGCCCTAGACCCCTCGATCACAGCCGGAGAATTAAATAGGCCTAAAGAAAGAAAGGGGAAATCTAAACTGCCCCAGAGCAGACCCCAAAGCAATAGGCAGCCCCCAACATATAATGACGGTGAAGCAAGATGAAAACACTAACACAGACAGATAGACTGAGCAAAGACGGGGCCCAAGCTAACTAGATAGGAAAGGACAGGAAGGCTGCTGTCTGCAATCCGTGAAAAACCCTATGAAAATAAGAGCCAACAGACTGACAGTGAAAAAGGCCCTGAAGACGCTAGGCTTCAAAAAAGTTATGTCAGTACTCAGGAATATTCTGAAGACAGAGCAACCGGCAAAAGGAGATTCAGCTCACCCCAGCAGGGAATGGCAGAATCCATAAAAGCAAGGCAAACTAAAACAAAACACAAAAGCTAACAGGCAAAGCAGAAAACTTAGCTTTAGAGGAGCAGGAATCAGACTGGTGTCCTAGAAGTCCACAGAGAAATCACCCGCAGGGCAGAAGGGCGTCGGCAGCCTTATATCCAGTCTGTGACTCCACTCAACCAGTCATCCTCATTAGGCTCAGGTGCCTGATAATCAGGCTCATTACCTTCCTTTACCAGAATAGGGAGTTCACCAGACCTCAGTGACGAAGGGGAAAATGAACTCACAACAGGTACCCCTGAATGTGGTGTCTGACAGAGGTGTGAAGTTTGTGGCCAAATTTTGGAGGGCGTTCTGTATGAAATTGGGCATCTCGCTCTCCTTCTCGTCGGCATATCACCCGGAGCATAATGGTCAGACAGAACGCAACAATCAATCCCTGGAACAAATTCTCAGGTGTCTAACCTCCGCCAGACAGGAGGATTGGTGTGATGCGCTACCGTTGGCGGAATTTGCTTTTAACAACCGGGTGAGTCAGTCCACCAACATGTCCCCATTCCTGATTAACTATGGGTTTAATCCGCATTTTGGGGAGTTTTCATGGGTGGATTCCGGTTGTCCAGGGGTAGAGGGGTCCATTCAACGGTTAAAAAACCTCTGGGCTGAAGTCCAGCGTAATATCTCTCGGGCCCAGGGGAGGTACAAATATTTTGCTGACAAAAAGAGAGCCTCGGGAGACATGTTTCAGGTGGGAGAGAAGGTTTAGCTTTCCACACATAACATCAACTTAAAGGTACCATTAGCTAAGTTGGGACCAAAGTTCATTGGTCCGTACGAGATTATGGAGATAGTCAACCAAGTGGCATATAGGTTGCGTCTCCCCACCTCCTTAAAAATATCCAATGTGTTCCACAATTCTCTGTTGAAATTCGTAGGGTCTGTCAAAGAGGACACCGAGCCTGTTGTTCCTCCAGTGCTGGTGGAGAGTCAATTGAAGTATGAGGTCGGACATATTGTGGACTCTCGGCGGGTGTGCCGCTCTTTGCAGTACCTGGTCCACTGGAAGGGATATGGACCAGAGGAGCGCTCATGGGTCCCTGCTCGCTCTGTACATGCAGATCGCCTCGTTCGGGCTTTCCATGCCAAGTACCCGGCGAAGTCTGGGGGTCCAGAGGCCCCCCGTTGAGAGGGGGGTACTGTCATGATCCCAGTGCAGGTTTTTGAGCTGCACGTCAGAGGTTAATGTCTGGGGCTCAGTGCAGGTTTTGACCTGCACACCTGGGGTTAATGATTGTGGCCTCTCTTTGGTCCTGGGAGAGCTTCTTAAACCCCTGGGAAGCTCCAATCCCTGTCAGTTATACTTTTGCATTTGGACGAGTGTGGTGACCTCTGTGTGCCTGTTCGTTGTTATAGCTTGTTTATATGGTTCTTACCCAGTTCTATTCCCCGTTGTGAGTTTGCCTGTTGATTCTGTACTGCGCTTCCCTCTCTGTGTATGACTCATTGCCTGTGATCTGACTACTCTCTGCTCGCCCCTCTTGTACCTTGTAGCTATCTCTGTGTATGACTCACTGGCTACGTCCTGACTATCCTACCTGTCTATGCCCCTTGGTAACTTTGTCTCGCAGTTACCCTGCTAGGAGTTCTCTTGCAACTCCTAGTGCTCTGGAGTTTAGGCCATGCCCCCAGCAGTCACGTGCTTCAGGTCCTGCTGTTCTGAAGTACGCACCTACTCGGCTGCTGCCCACTCCACAGGTATCTTTGAGCACAGTTTGCTTTACTCAGGACACGCGCACTGGCTCAGTGAGCAAGTTCAGTGCGGTGTTCCTGACAGTTTAGCTGTGAAGGAAACATGCTGTCAAAGGAGCTCCCCATGCAGGTGAAACAAGCCATCCTTAAGCTGCAAAAACAGAAAAAGCCCATCCGAGAAATTGCTACAACATTAGAAGTGGCAAAATATACAGTTTGGTACATGCTGAGAAAGAAAGCACTGGTGAACTCATCAATGCAAAAAGACCTGGGCGCCCACAGAAGACAACAGTGGTGGATGATCGCAGAATAATCTCCATGGTGAAGAGAAACCCCTTCACAACAGCCAACCAAGTGAACAACACTCTCCAGGAGGTAGGTGTATCAATATCCAAATCTACCATAAAGAGAAAACTGCATGAAAGTAAATACAGAGGGTTCACTGCATGGTGCAAGCCACTCATAAGCATCAAGAATCAAAAGGCTAGACTGGACTTTGCTAAAAAACATCTAAAAAAGCCAGCACAGTTCTGGAAGAACATTCTTTGGACAGATGAAACCAAGATCAACCTCTACCAGAATGATGGAAAGAGAAAAGTATGGCGAAGGTGTGGTACAGCTCATGATCCAAAGCATACCACATCATCTGTAAAACACGGCGGAGGCAATGTGATGGCTTGGGCATGCATGGCTGCCAGTGGTACTGGGTCACTAGTGGTTATTGATGATGTGACACAGGACAGAAGCAGCCAAATGAATTCTGAGGTATTCAGAGCCATACTGTGTGCTCAGATCCAGTCAAATGCAGCCAAACTGATTGGTCGTCGTTTCATACTACAGATGGACAATGACCCAAAACATAAAGCCAAAGCAACCCAGGAGTTTATTAAAGCAAAGAAGTGGAATATTCTTGAATGGCCAAGTCAGTCACTGATCTCAACCCAATTGAGCATGCATTTCACTTGTTAAAGACTAAACTTCAGACAGAAAGGCCCACAAACAAACAGCAACTGAAAACCACCACAGTGAAGGCCTGGCAGAACATCAAAAAGGAGGAAACACAGCGTCTGGTGATGTCCATGAGTTCAAGACTTCAGGCAGTCATTGCCAACAAAGGGTTTTCAACCAAGTACTAGAAATGAACATTTTATTTCCAATTATTTAATCTGTCCAATTACTTTGCTTAATTGAGAATGACATAACGAAGGGATTGCCCACACCTGTCCATGAAATAGCCTTGGAGTCAATTGTCCAATTACTTTTGGTCCCTTTAAAAACAGGGTGGCACATGTTAAGGAGCTGAAACTCCTAAACCCTTCATCCAATTTTAATGTGGATACCCTCAAATGAAAGCTGAAAGTCTGAACTTCAACCGCATCTGAATTGTTTTGTTTAAAATTTATTGTGGTAAGGTCTAAAACCAAAATTAGAAAAATGTTGGCTCGGTCCAAATATATATGGACCTAACTGTATTTCTTTAAATTTTTAATATTTCTTGCTTTATATTGTTGGGGCACATTTAACCCTTTATATCAACTGTATACCTGGGGCCATAGAATTCTTGCCCCCCCCCCCATGCACCTAAGTAGTACGCCACATAAACACATTGTGCAGAAGATCCTTCCTGCTTTGGAACATAGTTCTTGTTCCATGATGTAGACATACAATATAGTGAGTGCTGGGGATGATACCGGCATAATAGAGCGCATTTGTGTTCCAGCAAGACCGGCATCTTCTGGCCATGTGTGTTTATTTTTAGGTGGCGTGCATGATAGGACACTTTTGCGTTCCAGCGGGACCGATATCTTCCAGTCACGTGAAGGTCTGGGTGGCCATGTCACATCTGATCACGTGCCCGCTGGAGCGCATTTGCGGCCTACCGCCTCATTAAGAGAACTGTCACTTGGACAATGGCGTATCTGACCTCGATAAGGTGGACCTCAACTTGACCCCTACACTCCTATATACAGGAGATAGCTAACTAATGAGCATTTAGTGCGGTCCAGACTATGAAGGCTGCTATATTGTTCATAAACCTGTCCACTAATGAACTTCTATAACGAGAGGAGGGATACGTAATGGGAGTGGGAATGTATATCCTAACATAAACACACAATGAGTATCATTTCTATTTATACTTTTATTAACCAGTGTATAAGTGCTATACACATGACAATTACCGTTTACATGTGTTATGCAGTAATCTGGGGAGTTCTTCTTGAGCAGTGGAAATGTCTGATGTCGCTGGACACAGACATGGGAATGATATATTGGAAGGATGACTTCATGTATACACTATAAACATCCACTTAAGGAATCCCTTCAAACTCTATTGGGTCTGAATATGTGACTCTACTGGTTGCAGACATCTGTCGGCTGCAGTGGAGAATCATAGGAAGGCCTGTGTAGTAGAAGCGCTCTCATAATGCTTCTATATATATACAATTGCTTATGATTACATTATTTAAACCAGCGAGTGGATATTTAGTTTGGCACTCATTCCAATGGCCTTTTCTGATGTAAAACTACATTTTTTGAATGTTTTTTAACCATTTTTGCACATTTACAATGTTTAGTGTGATATTTAGGGCATAACAGAGTAACTGAGGAAGTGCCGACAATAAGCAGGGGAGTCATATTGCAATCTTAGGGTGTCAACCTCTATGGCAAGTCATAGGCCTTGATAGGGCCAGATTACCAACCTTACCCTCAGTATAACTCTTTTATTGGTATTAAATTGTTGTAAATAGGAGGGTCTTTTTTAGCTGTGATTTCACAATTTGGGACCTGTTAATAATTGTTTGTTTTACTTTCTGCTACTATTTGTTGACCCAGAACAATTCTGAAGGACTGCACAGGGGGGATCTCGAGCCACGCTCTCTGCGGTCTCCCATTCCTCTGCAGCCGCAGAGATTCTTGCTCAGCAGGGTCATCACTCCAGGAATCTTGCCCTGGCTGATGCTAGGTGACTGGTTGCTCCTTCTGGGTCTGCTATAACTTCATGCCTGAGTCAGCAGCAAGCAGATGCTTCTGGGATTAAGTCCTATCTTTTGGGTACTGAGCATGCCCGTGGGACGACCTCTCATTGGAGGTCGGAGGTCACATGCGCAGGTCCCGCTCCTGCTCGGATTGGTCCATCACTGGGAAGGTCCCGGAAGGACGCCGCTATAAAAGAGTCGCATGGCCACTCAGCCATGTGCTAGTATAGACTCTTATGCTCATTTGTGTGTATGATGATGGATGCATGTATCTGGTGACTGACTCATTAAACTCCCCTCTCTTTGATACGCATGTTGGTTAGGGATTCAGAGTGAGAGTCAGCGCCAATGGGTGGCTATGCTCAAGCCACCGTGCTCCCAGTACTCTACGCACACTAGCGTCCGACTGTGCCTCCCTGCTAAGGGCACTGTCGTACCGCACCAGGTAGCTGTGACCGCCGTGCGCACCCCTAGCACTTTCCTCCCCGTCCTGGGAGGTTAGTGGCGTCCGCTGAAGCGGCACTGTGTCCACATGGTGTGAATCTATAATATATATATTCTTTTACCTTTTGCTGGCACCGCAGCCGTGGTGCCGAGCACTGATGGTCTAGAGGAGCTCAAGTCCGGTGTCTCTAGGACAGGGCTCTGTGAGCCCTAATTAGCGCTCACTCAGCCTAGCTCTGTGAGTTCAACAGGCTCCGGCGTTTGTTTCAGAGGCTCTGTGGAGCAACAGAGTTTGCCTCTATTCACACTGGGTGTAGTCAACCCACGTGTGAGCAAGCGTTTACCCACCATCTAGTTCCGCCATTACCTAGCAGCTGCATTCCACCTCTGCACGGTGGACCCCGGGTTGCGATCGCACTTTCTCATATTTTATATTTAGTGCGATCCGCAACCCTAACACAGATTATTCCAGACTGAGTTTCTACTTATAGTCCGAAAATGTGTAGCCAGACATAGGATGTCATCAACAGTACCAACCATCACACCAATTAATATCAGTGGAAAACCTCTCCCTCGTTTTTAAAGCAAATGATCTATATACACCGGAGCTGTCCTGGCAAATTCCAAAAAATTTGGGGTAGATGGATTGATTTCTCCCATCTAACCAGTGGGAAAATCAGGACAATTTTTGAATATGAAAAAATGCATTGGCATCTGAATGAAACCTAAGTAGCGACTGTGCCTGGCATTAGACCTTAAAGGAATTGTCCACTACTAGGACAACCCCTTCTTGATCAAAATGTTTGACCCCCATAAAATAAGCCTATACTCAACTCCCGTCCCCGTTACTGCAGTGTCAGTACTCGCAGTCCTGGGGCTCGCGTGCGGTTGTTGTGACACGTGACGGTGGCACGACTGTCTCTGCCTTTGGACAAAACGAACATGAAGAGGAAGTCCGGGCTGCAGTTGATCTCTGACTTCCTCTTTCTGCTCAATTTGGCAGGAGGCGGGGACAGTGATGCCGATGCTGATTGCGTGCCTGTGTCACGTGTCACAACAACAGCACAGGAGCCCCGGGAGATGGAGTTCCGACACCACGGGAATGGCGCTGGCACAGGACGTGAGTATAAGCTTTATTATTTTATGGGGGCCAAGCGAGGGGTATGAGAATAAGTTGTCCAAATAGTGGAAGTAAATGGGACTAAGTTTCAATACAAGCTACCAAAAAAAAGGAACTGTAACTGAGGGGAATGTTCTTGGTGGGGGTGCGGAGAGTGGAATCCCCAACAATACCCAAAGATGGGCCATCAACTTCAAAAATTGATAAATCCTTTAAATGTTACAAGAATAAAAGCTTTCATCAAATATTCTTCAAAAGCAAGACGTTTTTCTAAAGCACTTAAAGATTGACATGTTTGGTCAAAACAGTGCATTGAAAAAACCTTAACTTTGTGGACATGACCTCACACACATATGCAATAATCCAATGAGCATGGATAGTGCTGAAGGTTTTTTTCATGTTATGTTTAAGCTGTAGGGTTATCATACCCATCAGGAAGTGCTCCTGCCCTATACACTCTGTGCGCCTATTGTGCTCTAATGGTCACACATATGCCAAAAAGTGTATTTCTGGCATATACTGTACTTGGCCAGGGGTGGGCATAACATTGATGTATCCTGTGCTGCCTCACAGGGGACCAAGAGGTAAAGGGGCCCCTTCTAGCTCCAAAGCAGGTGGAAGTGTGCATTATAATAAGCTATTGGACTGCAAGGGACCCGTATATTGTTCTTACTTAGGGGCCCTCTTCTGTCCGTGTCCACTCACGTGTTGGCCATTAGATGTCTGTATAAGATTTTTCAACTGTATTCAAGAGTATTGCCCTTTATACTTTTCAATATGAGGCGCAAAAATAACATATTGTGCATTTTTTCCATTGGGAGATTATGGCAGATGCAAGCTACTGCAACTACGGCCTTGTTCAAACAATGCATCAAATCTAGACCCCAAAATTGGAGCTGTATAGGGCCAAAAATAGATACTGAATGGTTTCTGTGAGACCCCCTTCTATCTTTTTGCTGTGAAACCCCCCCCTTTTCTTTTTGCTGTGAGACCCCCTTCTTTCTTTTTTTTTGAGACCACCTTCTTTCTTTTTTTCTGTGACACCCTTTTTTTTCTGTGAGACCCCCCCTTCTTTTTCTGTGAGATCCCCTTCTATCTTTTTGCTGTGAGACCCCCCTTCTTTCTTTTTGCTGTGAGACCCCCCTTCTTTCTTTTTTTTGAGACCACCTTCTTTCTGAGACCCCCTTCTTTCTTTTTTCTGTGAGACTCACATTTTCTTTTTTCTGTGAGACCCCTTCTTTCTTTTTTCTGTGAGACCCCTTCTTTCTTTTTTCTGTGAGACCCCCTTCTCTTTTTTCTGTGAGGCCCCCCGACTTTCTTTTTTCTGTGAGACCCCCTTCTTTCTTTTTTCTGAGACCCCCTTCTTTCTTTTTTCTGTGAGACCCCCCGACTTTCTTTTTTCTGTGAGACCCCTTCTTTCTTTCTTCTGTGAGATCCCGCGACTTTCTTTTTTCTGTGAGACCCCTTCTTTCTTTCTTCTGTGAGATCCCGCGACTTTCTTTTTTCTGTGAGACCCCTTCTTTCTTTCTTCTGTGAGATCCCGCGACTTTCTTTTTTCTGTGAGATCCCGCGACTTTCTTTTTTCTGTGAGACCCCCTTCTTACTCACTTTTGGCCAATAAAAAAATATACAACCTGTGATTGTGCAGATTTATCATCCTCCCCAAACAGTAATGGATTCTCTGAAAGTTACTAATAGTGTTTTTCTCTTTTTGCAGACACTTTGCCAGCCTGCCTCCTGTTGGTCCTGATCCTGAACCCCCCTGGTCATTCCATAGACCCCTGGACAGTGTGCGGGATAGCAGACACGAGCGCACAAGCCCTGCCTAGAATACAACCATACACAGGTGTGGTATCACCGCCATCGTACTGCCCTGCAGACTCTAAACGCCGGGTCATTTCTCCCTAAACAATCAACGCCGTAATAACGGCATCTAAAATATGACGGAAATATTGCTTTTTGATTTTTCACATTTTCTCCCCCCCACTTTTCAGTTTATTATACGGTAGAGTAGATTGTATTATGTGAAACGACTTGTTCCGCAACAAAATAATAAATTATGGTTCTTGGAACAAAGGTAGGAAAAAAAATTTAAATTCTAAAAAATAGAAATTTAAGAAAAAAGTCAGGTTCCTAAAATTTTTAAACAGCTTTCCTGCTGACTTGTGATAAAATACCCATGTAATATGAATGATGTGATGTGACGCGTCCAGAGCCAGAAAGGATGAGGCTGAGGGTCCAGAGGACAGTGTGGGGGGCAGGACTGGCTCCGCTCCCCCCCCCCCTCCCTCCCTCCATGGCATGAGCTGCAATACCAAGAGCGGCCAGCAGAGGTCTCAGCGGCGCTCGCTTGTTTCAGATCAATCAGCAGCCCTGGGGAGCCGATCATGGAGACGCTGAATCGGACTTGATCAAAGGGCTCCTGCTGATCCGTGCATGCCGCGCTTGTCACCGGGGCCACGGACTGGCCGTCTGCCTCCCCCCGGAGCCGCTCCGGGACTCCCGCGCTCTCCGGCCTGTGCACCAGCCGGCGAGGCAGCACCCCAGTGACAGGATGTGACCTTATTCCACCGGCCAGCACATCAGCTCCAGGCTGGGGCTCTCCCCAGGTATCTCCATCCACCTCGCTCCTCCTCAGCCGCCCGGGCCCGAGCCCCTGACTAACTTGCCCGGTCACTTACCCGGAGCCCCGTGGTTGCCGTGGAGCTGTGCGTTCCCGGTGGGCTTGTAAGACATTCCCAGAGACATGAGTGCGGAGAGAGTCCCCAGCACAACAAACAATGTCCTGAAATCCGGCGGAGCGTCTCCTGTCTGTCTCCTCAGACACTTTTTGTTGTTTACAGCGGCGGCACCGGCAAATATGGCGTCACTGTACTGACACCCACAATGCAATGAAGCCCGCAGACGCCGTGTCCCCGCACAGACCCCCAGTCCCGCACCCTGGGGGGCTCCAGCCCAAAATGCAATGCACAGAGGTGGTTTTTGTGTGTTTTTTTTTTTTTTTTTTTCTTTTCAGACATTTTCCCATTGCAAGTCTAATAATGCTGCCAGCTTCTTCTTCATCCCCCTGATTGTGCCCAAACTTACACACCCTGGCAGGGCATTTGTTGGGGTTCTTTCTTCTTTTTTTTTTTTTTTTTTTTCAACTTTTCACAACTTTTTTTTTTTTTTTTCTTTCATGACATTACGTAAAAATGTTTGGAAGAAAAAAAACTTAAGTTGAGTTTTTTTTCCCCACTTTAAATCAAACAAATTTTTTTTTTTTTTATAACGTTGCCATTTTTATCATTAAGGCCTTGTTTATTTGATTAAAAAAAAAAAAAAGTGTTTGTTTACAAATATTGGTAAATATTTAGATTTTTAGTTCTTTTGTGTCTTTTTTTTTTTTTTTTTATTATTTGTGGATGGAATGTACCCATTACTAATATTTTGAGAATGCTGGAGAATTTAGTTCCAGAAAGTATCAAATTATTTCTTAGTGGTAGATGAATTTTATATATTTTTTTAATTGTGTGTATATAGAATATTTTTTTTATTGCTGTCATCTTAGTTTCTCTGTAATCTCTCTCCTGCCAGTGTAAATAAGATGGTGACCGTTCTCTGTGCCCTGGAGGACCCCGCGTCTCTGGGGATCGTCGGATATAATCGTTGCATGAGAATTGCAGAATCTACGACGTGTAAATCTTAATTTCCCGTGATCTCATGTCATTCATTGTGGTGAAACGGCACATTATAGCGAGGCAGTAAAATGCCTGCTCCTTTATGCAGGAGGTGCTTTGTATACAGTGTGAACTAGGTTTATGTCTCGGATGAATGATTTTGTCAGTATTAACAGCCATTTTGTGACGTATGGGCTCAGAGCAGCTAATGTGACTGCAAGAGAATAAAAGAGAGCAGAAGATGGATGTCAGCAAAGAGCAATCACTGCATAATCTTCTCTTTATGTAACCTGTATGGTGGGGCATTCACATGCATCACATTCAGCTGCTCGCCTGACTTCTAGAGCAGCAAATAGGGCAATGCTAATCTCAGAATTTCTTTCACATGTTCACCCATGTTGGATCAGGACATGGATATAGATATTTACATGTATAAATTTATGAATAATTGAAAAAAAAATCATTGTTTTCAGTGTTACATTATCTGAGCAGTTCTACCAGCATCACAGTATAACAAGTAACATTTTACTTTGTTATATTTTGTGCAAATATTTGTCCATCAGTATATTTTAAGATATTCAGATCTTTATTGATTTTAGTCTGCTGGTCATGTAAATGCTTAATGTGGACCATTCAGGTTCAAGATACTTTTTTTTTTTTTTTTTCTAAGTTGTCCTACCTT
Organism: Dendrobates tinctorius; assembly: GCF_039654945.1. Lineage (NCBI taxonomy): Eukaryota > Metazoa > Chordata > Amphibia > Anura > Dendrobatidae > Dendrobates > Dendrobates tinctorius. The sequence goes on from NW_027361758.1 coordinate 9,444,918, forward strand.
GGACATATAGCATATTCATGATGGATACAGGCCACCTCATGAGTCACATACGTATTATGTCTGTGATTTTTCGCTTAGGGTGTGTGCAGACACTGCGGAATCCTCTGCGGATTAATCCGCACGGATTTTGCAAAAACCGCAGGTCAAAAGACCTGCGGATTATCTGCGGTTTTGCCTGCGGTTTGGTCCTGCGGATTCACCATCTCCACAATGGTGGAGATAGGAACCCGCTGCGGATTCCGCAGAAAGAATTGACATGTCAATTCTTTCTGCGGTTTCAAAACCGCAGCAAATCCGCGCAGATTTTTCTGCAACGTCTACACAGCGGGTTTTTTTTTACCATTCATTTGAATGGTACTGTACACCGCAGCTAAAACTGCTGCGGGTCCGCAGCAGCCAAAACCGCTGCGGAAACGCAGCGGAATCCGCAGCGTGTGCACATACCCTTATATTCTATGGGGCTCTTCTCGTGTCTGTGATTTAATAAAATTGCCATCAATGCAGAAATATTGATCATTTAATGGACACAGAATGGTCAGATTTTGGCAAGACAAAAAGTTTTTGTCGGCCACAGAAAGTAATGTGATATTCAAACAAATAATTAACTTAAAATACAAATATTTGGTGCATAACATTGGTGAATGAAGTTGTGGTGCTATTAGTCATATTTAATATTTTGTGTGACTTCCATGATCTTGAAGGACTGCATCCATGTGATTCAACAATGATTCATACAATTTAATAATGAAGTCATCAGGAATAGCAAAGAATGCAGTCTTACATGCCTCCCAGAGTTCATCTAGATTCTTTGGTTTTGTCTTCCAAGCTTCCTCTTTCATCCTACCCCAAACATTCTCAATGATGTTCATGTCTGGTGACTGGGCTGGCCAGTCCTTGAGCACCTTGATCTTTTTTTGCCTGGAGGAACTTTGTAGAGATGGATGTATGAGATGGAGCACCATCCTGCTGCAGAATTTGACCCCTTTTATGATTTGGAATATAAGAGGTAGCTAATACTTCTTGATGTTTTAGGCTATTGATATTGCCTTCCACCTTGCAAATGTTTCGTACACCCCCATACTGAATGTAACCCCAGACCATGAGCTTTCCACCACCAAATGTAACTGTTTTCTGGGTGTATTTTGGATCCATACGGGCTCCAGTAGGTCTCCTGCAGTATTTGCGGCAGCTGTGGTATAATTCTACTGAAGATTCATCAGACAAATCCACCTTCTGCCACTTTTCCAGCGTCCATCTCTTTAGCAGGATGTGGGACTTTGCAAATGCCACAGGGTTTTTTTATTTGCCTTTTGTTTAGTGCTGGCTTCTGGGCACTGATTTGACCATGGAGGTCATTTCGAGACAGAATCCTACAAACTGTTCTAGTTGACACAGGGATTTGAGGTGACCAGGCCTGTTGGAGCTCTGCTGCAGTGGAAGAGGGGCTTGCGTTGAATTTTCTAACCAACAAACGTTCCTCCTGAGCAGTTATCTTGTGGGGTCTGCTGGACCTGGTCTTGTCAAACACATCTCCAGTCTCTTCCAATCTTTTTTTAATTCTTTGTACTTGACGTTGAGACACATTAAAAGTGCCAGCCACCTCTGCAGTGGATCTGGTCTTCAACCTCTTGATAATCCATGCTTTGGTTGCAGGGTGGATTTTTGGCATGTTGTCAGAGCTCAAGTTGCAGCTCAAGTGAAGGTCTGGGGTGCTGGGTTTCTTTTTATTCACACCCACTAATTAACCGATCATTTACTGAGCTCAGGTGAGGATGTAAACTAGGATTGGGTGCATTATATGACCAGGCGACAAAACTTTTATCTTGCCAAAATCTGACCATTCCATTAAATGATCAATATTTCTGCATTGATGCCAATTTATTTTCTTAACCTAAACCACATTTCGGAGGGTTTCAGCTTTCAAAAGAATAATTTATTCAACCCATGGATGAATTTAACGTCAGGTTATAAGATTTATTTACATAACATGGATAAGCGACATAACTTCTGTCAGGGAGTGTATATTTGTATAGAATTGCAATAAGATGTTTGTCAATAAAAGTTGAAAAACTTGTGAAATGCTTATAATTGTACTTCAGTAACAATGGAGGATGCACAATTTGAGGATTCTGAGTGCTGCCAGGAGAGATTATATTGATCTCATATATGGTTCACAAGAAATCAGGGATCAACTTCCTGTCTGGACATTAGTTCATGAGCTGGTGATCTCCCCTAAAATGAAGAGAGAGAAGTATAGATAAAACAGAGGTGGGATGATATACATTAGACAATTAGAATAGTGATGTTAAGTAAGCAACACATGTGCAAAATAATGCTGGATTGCTTTAAACTTCTTTTTGCTGAGGCTGAATTCACTTGTGTAGTTTTTGTTCAAAGCGTTTCACCATACAATGGAGTGTACAAGTTTGGGCACCCCTGGTCAAATTTACTGTTATTGCGAACAGTTTAGCAAGTTGAAGATGCAATGATCTCTAAAAGGCCTGAAGTTAAAGATAACACATTTCCTTTGTATTTTACGCCCCCCCAAAAAAATTGTCCTTTTTTTACATGTTAACAATTACAAAGAGGAAAATGAGCAAATTCTAAAGTTTGGGCACCCCGTTTTGCAAGTATCACAGCCTGAAAATGATTTTTGTAGCCAGCCAAGAGTCTTTCAATTCTTGTTTGAGGGATTTTCATCCATTCTTCCTTGGAAAATTCTTCCAGTTCTGAGAGATTCCTGGGTCATCTTGCATGTACTGCTATTTTGAGGTAGGTCTTACCACAGATTTGTGGATTTTGACGTTTGTTTAGGATCATTATCTATTTGTAGAAGCCATCCTCTCTGCAACTTCAGCTTTTTTACAGATGGTGTTATGTTTGCATCAACAATTTGTTGAAATTTCATTGAATCCATTCTTCCTTCTACCCGTGCAATATTTCATGTGCCATTGACTGCAATACAACCCCAAAACATGATTGATCCACCCACATGTTTAATGGTTGGCGAGATGTTCTTTTCCTGAAATTTTGTGCCCTTTTTGCTACACACAAACTTTTGATAATTGTGGCCAAAGATTTCTATTTTAACCCCATCAGTGCACAGGACTTGTTTCCAAAATGTATCAGGCTAGTTTATATGTTCTTTGGCATACTTCTGACATGGAATTTTATGGTGAGGACACAGGACGGGTTTTCTTTTGCTGACTCTTCAATGAAGGCCATATTTGTGCAGGTGTCTCTGAACAGTAGAACAATGTACCACAACTCCAGAGTCTGCTAAATCTTTCTGGAGGTCTTTTGCAGTCAAGAGGGGGTTCTGATTTGCCTCTTTTGCAATCCGACGAGCAGCTCTCGTCTCATAAAATTTGCTTGGTCTTCCAGAACCTTATCTTGAACTCCATTGTTCCTCTTAACTGCCCATTTCTTAATTACATTTCAAACTGAGGAAGAAAGGGCAACTTGAAAATATTTTCTCATGTCCTACTACTTTGTGGGCCTCCACCATTTTAATTTTCAGAGTGCTAGGCAAATGTTTAGAACCAATGGCTGCTGTTTTTTGGCACAAGGTTAGGGGTGACTTGCACCCTAAGGCAGGACAACCCCTTTTTAAATTTCCTTATACAAGCAATATACAGTTGCTTGTATATTGCTGTAGTTACAAAATAACTTTAGTCCCTTGGCTTCATGTATAAGTGGTATAACTGTAACTTTCACAAAGACATGAGGCCATGAGCCCTAACTAAGGAGTTCAGAACTAGTGTGTGAGCAGCAAAAAATTGTTGTTAGTCAACTGAGCTTTATGAGCCTTTTTATACAGAACCAATAACACTTTTTACTGGCTTGTCCCACAATTAAATGGTACATTTTCATGTTAGATTCTGCAATAAATATCTTTCAATTTAAATAATAAGAAAATTCTCCTTTGTCTAAATATTGCTGTTCTTTGTTACGTTGCCCCCCTGCTGTTCTGTTTTCTCCCAAAGTCCTCTTTTGTGGCTAAGGCCGGGATCACACGTTAGGAATACAGCCGAGTCTCGCATGTTAATACCCGGCAATGCCGCCGGCACTCCGGAGCGGAGCGTGCATCTCCATGTATTGCAATGTGGCCGCACGCTCTGATCTGAGTGCCGGCGGCAGTGCAGGGTATTAACATGCAAGACTCGGCCATATTCCTCACATGTGTGATCCCGGCCTAATACTGGTGAAAAGAAGTGAAATGTAATATTTAGAGGAGTACTTCAGGACAAAAATGAAAAACTAAACTAATAAACGTGAGGTACATAGTAACTTTTTTCCTTAATACAAAAAGCTTAACCACAGAACCACGGCAAGGTGTACCTCATATGGATGGTCTTAAATGAAATGGGGAAGAGATATGAACCAGGCTTAGCTCTTATTGAAACCATTCTGTTAAAGATTGCTTGGACAAGTAGGCACAGCCCAATGGAAACCACAAAGAGGACTCGCACACCTTTAGTACTAATCCATACGAGGTACACTTAAGATGGCTTTTACGCTTTTTGTATAAAAATGTTACCCAAGTACCTGATTTTTTTTTTAATATATAGCAGTAGTGGAGTTCAAGTAATAATCAGTGTACTGACACACATGGCCTGATTCATCAATAATTACCGGTCTTGGGGGCTTGCTAGGGTCAGACCCTCTTGATTCATGAAGAGGCATACACCTCTTCATGAATCGGAGCCCTAGACAAGTGGAGTGTGCCTCAGTGTGCGCCTCACCACAAATCATACTCCAGTGACTGCTGGAGTAAGATTTGTGCTGTAGCGAATGCTGCTACTGGTGATGAATTTGTGGTAATTGCTATATACCTTTCATGCCCCAGCTCCACCCATTTTGTCAGAGGTGTGAGAAATTGTAAAAATGCGAGAAGTCACAAAATATAGGCTCAGCTCCAAGTTGCGGCTACATTTTGCGACTTTTAAAAGTTTTTATGCCCGAGTTCTAGCATCAAAGCTTTGATGAATCCCGTGCATAGTGTGTGTATATGTTTGTGCATTGGACACAGCATATTATTGCACCTGTACATTAATACTAGGTGTATGGGTTTGTTTTTTTAATTGCAGTCCATAATTTAACATTGTTGAGGCTCTATGATTTGTGCATTGGGGCTAAAGCAACATTTTATTTAAAAGAAAAAATATAGATATAAATTTTCCCTCCATTTTGCATTAATTACTGTGGAGCACCTTGAAGGGTTAACAAACTTTCAGAATGCGGCTTTTTGAATACCTTGAGGGGTTCAGTTTTTAAAATGGGTTCTGGTTTGATGTTTACTGAAATAGACGCTAAAGTTCTTTGTAAATACATTTCTTTAAAAATTTCCATTAAACCTCTAACTCATCTAGCATACTAACAAAAAAGCAGTTTCCAAAATGATGCTGACGTACAGTAGACATATGGTAAATGTTATTTATTAATTATTTTGTGCAGTATGACATATTTAAGTGGATAATAATTCAAAGTTCGGAAATTGTGAATTTTTATTGCAAATCATCCTGACCTAAATTTAGAAATAGCATAAAGTACAATATGTCATGAAAAAAAACACTCAATCACTGGGATATGAAGAAGTGTTCTAGAGTTATTGCCACATAAAGTGACAGGTCAGATTTGTGAAACTTGACCTTGTTCGGAAAGTGAAAACCGGCTTTGTAGGGAAGGGTTAATTAGGTCACTAGATAAATATCAGTGGTGGGTGTATATAACTAGGCCTCTCCCACAGAAGTAAATATTTATAACTGGCTGTTAAACATGATGTGGCTGAAGCTAAGATATTTAATTATCTTTTTATCCAGGCCTCATCACTAGTGTCCTAAAAGTATCCAGCAATTAGTCATCCTTGTAATTTGCGATCTTGTTCTGTCTCATATTTCTCAGGGCTCGCTCACACTGGCGTATAACTTGGTTGAGTGCTATATGATGTTTTACCGGATAGCACTCGACCCAATGTTATACTATGGGACAGTGCAGATTAGCAATTTTGTTTTTCTTATGCTGATTTGGCATGAGAAAAAACTTTTAGCATGATGCAGGTGCATCCAATAACATCACAATCACCCCTAGAAGTTTAATCATGCGAGTGAAACATTGGACTACACTTGGATGTCATGTTATGCACACAGAGACAATGGAGAAATTCATTTCTTCATCTTCTCGGCGCCTGTGCTGCAATTTTCTCATGCGAGAAAAGCGGATCAAACTCAGACAGCGTAATTTCCCCAATTCTCTCGCATTGGAGAGAATATATGGCCGTATGACCCCAGCCTCGTGCTGATTCCCAAGTGGCTCAGGACAACACTGTACTATTACAGCAGCGCGTGTCTTCCCATATTATGATAGTCTTCTACCTCTTCAATTAATTGGCTCCTTCATCAATGCTTGCAGCATGAAAAGACATCAAAAGCAACAATTGGGGCATGAAAAAATTAGCCTTCGATAGCCAAAAAGAAACAACAAAATAATGCCGCCGCAAAATGTCTATTTGTTGTGACTTGGGGATTTTGTTTGAGATTTTCCCCTATTTAACATTTTTCAAAGGACCCAGAATAGGGAAAAAAATCTTATATTTTCCTCCTCCACATTGTATACACTGTCTGTCTCATTGGTCTCCTTACATCAACATCCTGATGGGTTGTGAAGTAACCGCTCCAACCTTTAGATTCCATCCAAATGGATGAAGCCAGCTTAGATGGAATGTGAAGACTGCATCCAATCAGGAGGTGCTGATTGGCTGCATTGTTTCCGTCACGCCTCCCTCTGAATGTTGAAGGTCTAAGTCCAGTTGGGATCCAGTAGAGCGTGTATAGCACCCATTGACTGTGGCCTTTAAGTTAAATTCCATTAATGTACAAATGTCTCTTTTTGACTAGACTTCACATTATTTCTTCTTCCATATACGGTATTTTAAAAAGGTTCTTGCTTATATCTGTAATGTAGCCTACGTGCTAAAACAACACAATCAGTTAGAACATATCTCCCTATGCTCTAAGGCCACGTACACATGTTGAGTTCTTGGTCAGTATTTGTGAGCCAAAACCAGGAGTGGAACGATCAGATGAAAAATATAATAGAAACACGTCACCACTTCTGCATTTATCACCCACTCCTGGTTTTGGCTTACAAATATTAAAGTAAAATACTGATCAAATACTGAATGTGGCCTAATGCAATTCTATGGGGAAAATCTGCACATAACTCTGTGTACTTGAAGGAGAAATTGAAATGTTGTGGATATGAAACACGCATCGCAGATCAGTTTACACAGCGTAAAAAAGGACAGTGGGCATGAGATTCCTATAAATCCCATCCACTTTGCTGAAACTGTAAGATGGTGCGTTTCTGATGCAATGAAACTATGCACCAACAAAAACTTCGATCGTGTGAGTATAGATTAATGGCTGATCTGATCCAAACCTGACAGCCTATTGGGTCTGCATGTTGACTATGAACGTTGGGCGTGAAGCTGGCGTTCAACAGATTATGTATGTGCAGATCTCATACATGCCACGTAAGCTAGTTTCACACATTCGCGTGATTATTCCCATCTAAGAGAAATTGACCAAATTTTTTGGTATCCTAGTTGCTTCTGTTTTTTTCTTTTTTTTTTTTTTCTATTTTTCACCTAAAGGTGTGCTTGTTTCCAAGCCAGTAAAAAACCCTTGGAAGGTCACAAGCTTTTATTCAACTTTATCCCTAACCAAAGGTTCATGAAATTTGAATGTAAAATTGAAGCAAATCGGAAACCTGATCTGCATCAGTGTCTCACGGATTCCCATAGACTTGAATTGCTGAGTCTGATCCGCTAATTGGATTACGACAGTATCTGCTCTGAGTGTTAGGGCGGTTTCACATGTCCAGATAATTCCAGTACCAGAAAAACCGGTACCGGAGCTGTCCGTGTGGATACGTAGGCCATCCGTGTGTGATCCGTATGATGTCCGTGTAGTGAAATAATTGGTTTCAATATTAACCCTATGACTTCTAAAAACGTACACGGATGGCCCACGGACGCCATCCGTGTGCGGTGCGTGTTTACACGGACCCATTGACTTGTATGGGTCCGTGTGATCCGTGCTGTTGCACAAAAACAGGCATGTCAGCGTATTTTGCACACGGACACACGGTCTGTGAAAACACGCTGACATCTGCATAGACACATTCATTAGAATGTGTCTACATGTGTCAGTGTCTCCGGTACGTGAGAAAACTGTCACTACACGTACCGGAGCCACTGACGTGTGAAACTGGCCTTAAGGAACTCACTCTAGGATCCCTGATTTTAACAGATGTGAGAATGTCCATTCTACTCTGTGAGTCCGTGTGATATTCAAGAAAAAAACAGACAGCACTTGGATCTGTCAATGTAGCCTAAGAATTATGTTTACATGCACATATTTTCATAAAATTAACAGAAATAGAGAAATAAGTCAATAAGTTTCAAGCTTGAAATGTTTAATAGGTAACATCAATACAGGGATTAAAGACATTAATAAAAATGTATATTTTCTGACGTTGAGATAGCTTATGAATTACTGTTTTAACCTCCATTGACAGCCATGCCTACTATCACATAATAAATATTTAAAATATACATTTGTGCCAAAATCTCACATAAAATAAAGGGTTTATTTAAAAACAATTAGATCAAGGGTTATACAATCATCAACAAGTACGTCAAAAATATATACTGCACTCTGGAAACTGCTGTCGTTGCAACCTAGTTCTACACTTTTATGAAAGCGCTCAGCATAACATGCTGTATATACATACAACTTAACGTAATTATTTTTTAGGTGATTGTTACAGAATAAAATTATCATGCATGTTTACATGAGGAATATTACTATTTCCGGCCATTATAAGACTTGTATCTTGCATGTTTAATACTTTCTTCACATTTGGAGCCTTAGAGCATTTTCTCTTTGTGTATCTTCTTTTTCCTCCATCCAGCTTCTTCCCCCTCCCCTCTGAATTAGGCTTTTCACGGCACTGCATACAGGTTTGCTAACAGATTTAGGCCTCATTCATGTCAGTGACTTTTTACATATGCAAAAACAACCAAAAAACAGTGTTAGTGTTGTCAGACTTTTTCATTTGAGTTATTAGTCATTATTACTTGGTCGGTCTTGCATCTGTGATTTTCACGTATGCATTGCATTGTTAATCACAGAAAGCACGCTGACGTCATCCGTCTGCTGTCTTTGATTTTCACGGACCCATAGACTTGTATAGGTAACTTTGACCTGAAATTAGCAAAATGCCATGTGTCCAGGATTTTTTTTTATGGACATACGATCTGCAAAAAAACAGACATGTGAGTAGCTCCATAGATAATAATGGGTAGGTGTTCGGTCTCTGACAATCACTGATAAAACCTGTACGTGAAAAACTGAACGAGGCTTTAGACTGTGTCCACACAATGTCTTTTTAAGGTAGATTCTGCTTTGGAAACCTGAAAAACCTATGAAAAATGTTCATAAGAATGAACATAAGCAATTCTTTGTAAAAATGACTTGCTGTGCATATGTTCAGGCTTTTGAATGTATTTAAACCACTTCAGGTTTCTAAAAACACCTAGTGGTTAAAAGAAGCAACATGTCCATTCTTTCGGCGTTTTTCTGCTCAAGAATGGGATGGCTCATAAGATCTCCAGAAGATGATCCTATTACTTTTGGAGCGGTTTCTTCATTATTAATTGGAGTGAAAAAAATTACAGTAAAAAAAGACTTCAAGGCTCTCCAAATATCTTTCAAAACCATATGAAAAACACTCGGGGAACTACCAAGAAAAAAACAAAAATTCATCAGGGACAAAAACTCCAGAATTTCCTGCAGCATCTTCTGCTTGAAAAACTCATTGGGTTCACCTGACTTTAACCCCTTAGTGAATAAGCTAATTTTGACCTTAATGATCAGGCCAATTGTTTTTAAATCTGACCAGTGTTACTTTTGAGGTATTAACTCTGGAATGCTTCAATGTATCCTAATGAGTCTGAGATTTGTTTCTTTCGTGACATATTGTATTCATTTTAGGTCTCTTTCACACGTCCTGACATTTCCAGTATTGAAAAAAACAGTACCGGAGATGTTTGTGTATACGTGTGTTTAATACATGTAGCAACTGTGTGCCGCATCAGTATCGCACATCCCGACGCCTGGGATTCAGCAGTAATGTTTGCTCCAGCGCTGGGTGCTGAAGGCAGTTCACACCATTGCCCCCTGCACTTGCTGCAATCAGCACTAGCAGGGGGCAATGTTGAGAGTTGTATTCAACTGTTAAACAATGAGAGCAGTCATTAAATAATTTAAAAATACGGCGTGGGGACCCCTCTATTCTTGATAACCAGCCTTGCTAAAGCTGGCTGCTGAGGATTGCAGCCCACAGCTGTCAGTATTGACTGGCTAGTTATCAACAATACAGGGGAACCCCATATCATTTTTTAAAAAGTGTATTTATTTTTAGTGGAAGCGGCGGCTAATGAATGCTCCCATAAGTCTCCACCTGCTCATGCTGTTAACAGTTGAATACAACTCTCAACATTGTGCCCTGCTAGCGCTGATTGCAGGCAGGGCAGAGGACAATGATTCGAGCTGTCTTCAGCATCGGGGAACAGCGCAAATAGTACTGTGGATTCCCAGGCGCCGGTACGTGTCACATTGATGATACACGGATGTCATCAGTGTGCACATGTGCGGGATGTCCGGTAGGCGTGAAAACTGTCATCACACGTACCAGAAACACTGACATGTGGAAGAGCCCTTAGTGGTAAATTTTAGTTGAAATGATTTGCGTATATTTATGAAAATATTTAAAATTTAACAAAAAAAATGTGAAAAGTTTGCAATTTTCAAACTTTAAATTTTATGCCCTTTAATCAGATAAGTTATACCACATCAAATAATTAACGTTTCCCATATGTCTACTTTACAAGTGAATCATTTTTTAAATATCATTTTTTAGTTAGAATGTTAGAGGGGTTAAAACTTTAGCAGCAATTTCTAATTTTTTTCAACAAATTTACAAAACCTGTTTCTTTGGAGACCTAGTCAGATTTAAATTGACTTTGGAGGAGCCTATATATTGGAAACTCCTCAAAAATGAGGCTATTTTAAAAACCGCACCCCTCAAATAGTTCAAATTTGTTGGCAGAAAATTTTTTAACCCTTCAAACGCTACACAGAAATTAATGCAAAGTGAAATAAAAAAAGTAAATTTAAATTTTTACCTCTAAAATCTTGTTTTAGCTCTAAAAAGCAGACTCTACAGTTTTTTTAACCAATTTCTTACGAGCTCGGTGATACCCCACATGTAGTATAAAAGTTCTGTTTGGATAAACAGTAGGACTCGGAATGGAAGGAGCAATATTTGAATTTTGGAACACATTTGACTTAACCCCTTCATGACCCAGCCTATTTTGACCTTAATGACCTGGCCATTTTTTGCAATTCTGACCAGTGTCCCTTATGAGATAATAACTCAGGAATGCTTCAACGGATCCTAGTTATTCTGAGATTGATTGTTCGTGAATTATTGGGCTTCGTGTTAGTGGTAAATTTAGGTCAATAATTTTTGCATTTATTTGTGAAAATTTTGCAATTTTCAAATTTTGAATTTTTATTCTGTTAAACCAGAGAGTTATGTGACACAAAATAGTTAATAAATAATATTTCCCACATGTCTACTTTACATCAGTACAATTTTGGAAACAAAAATTTTTTTTTGTTAGGAAGTTATAAGGGTTAAAATTTGACCAGCGAGTTCTCATTTTTACAACAAAATTTACAAAACCATTTTTTTAGGGGCCACCTCACATTTGAAGTCAGTTTAAGGGGTCTATATGGCTGAAAATACCCAAGAGTGACACCATTCTAAAAACTGCACCCCTCAAGTTGATCAAAATCACATTCAAGAAGTTTATTAATCCTTGAGGTGTTTCACAGCAGCAAAAGCAACATGGAAGGAAAAAATTAACATTTAACGTTTTAGTCACAAATATTATCTTTCAGCAACAATTTTTTTATTTTCCCAAGGGTAAAAGGAGAAAGTGGAACCCAAAAGTTGTCCAATTTGTCCTCAGTACGCTGAAGCCCCATATGTGGGGCGGAACCACTGTTTGGGCGCACAACAGGACTCGGACGGGAAGGAGCGCCATTTGACTTTTTGAAAGGAAAATTAGCTCCAATCGTTAGTGGACACCGTGTCGGGTTTGGAGAGCCCCAGTGTACCTAAACTTTGGAGCTCCCCCACAAGTGACCCAATTTTGGAAACTAGACCCCCAAGAAACTTATCTAGATGCATAGTGAGCACTTTGAACCCCCAGGTACTTCACAAATTGATCCATAAAAATGAAAAAGTAATTTTTTTTACAAAAATTTTCTTCTAGCCTCAATTTTTTCATTTTCACATGGGCAACAGGATAAAATGGATCCTAAAATTTATTGGGCAATTTCTCCTGAGTACACCGATACCTCATATGTAGTCATAAACCACTGTTTGGGCACACGGCAGGGCTCGGAAGGGAAGGAGCGCCAATTGACTTTTTGAATGGAAAATTAGCTCCAATTGTTAGCAGACACCATGTCGCATATGGAGAGCCCATGTATGCCTAAACATTGGAGCTCCCCCACAAGTGACCCCCATTTTGGAAACTAGACCCCCCAGGGAACTTATCTAGATGTGTGGTGAGCACTTTGAACCCCTTAAGTGCTTCATAGAAGTTTATAACGCAGAGCCGTGAAAATAAAAAAAATCATTTTTTTCCTCAAAAAAATGATTTTTTAAGCCCACAAATTTTTATTTTCACAAGGGTAACTGGAGAAATTGGACCCCAAAAGTTGTTCTCCAGTTTGTTCTGAGTACGCTGGTACCCCATATGAGAGGAGAATCACTGTTTGGGCACATGTTGGGGCTCGGAAGGGAAGTAGTAAAGTTTTGAAATGCAGACTTTGATGGAATGGTCTGCGGGCGTCTTGTTACGTTTGCAGAGCCCCTGATGTGGCTAAACAGTAGAAACCCCCCACAAGTGACCCCATTTTGGAAACTAGACCCCCAAGGAACTTATCTAGATGTGTGGTGAGCACTTTGAACCCCCAAGTGCTTCACAAGTTTATAACGCAGAGCCATGAAAATAAAAAATCATTTTTTTCCACAAAAATAATTTTTTAGCCCCAAATTTTTTATTTTCCCAAGGGTAACAGGAGAAATTAGACCCTCAAAGTTGTTGTGCAATTTTTCCATATTTTGGGGTAAACCACTGTTTGGGCACACGTCAGGGCTCGGAAGCGAGGGAGCACCGTTTGACTTTTTGAACACAAAATTGGCTGGAATCAATGGTGGCGCCATGTCGCATTTGAAGAGCCCCTAATGTGCCTAAATAGTGGAAATCTCTCAATTCTAACTCCAACCCTAACCCCAACACACCCCTAACCCTAATCTCATCCCCAACCATTACCCTAATCACAAGCCTAACCCTTATACCAACCCTAACACGAATTCCAATCCTAAACCCGAATTCCAACCCTAAGGCTACGGCCACACTATCAGTATTTAGTCAGTATTTCACATCAATATTTGTAAGCCAAAACCCGGAGTGGGTAAAACATGCAGAACTGGTGCACTTGTTTCTATTATACCTTGTCCTCTGATTGTTCCTCACTTGGTTTTGGCTTACAAATGCTGAGGAAATATACTGAACAAATACTGATAGTGTGGTCGTAGCCTAACCCTAATTCTAACCCTAACTCTAACCCTAGTGGAAAAATAAAAATAAATATATTTTCTTTATTTTATTATTTTTCCCTAACTAAGGGGGTGATAAAAGGGGGTTTATTTACTATTTTTTTTATTTTGATCATTGTGATAGACCCTATCTCAGTGATCAAAATGTATCTGGAATGAATGAATCTACCGGCCGATTCGGCGGGCGCACTGCGCATGCGCCTGCCATTTTAGAAGATGGCGGCGCCCATGGGAGAAGACGGAGGGATACCGGGACTCGGAAGGTACCGGGGGGGAGGGGGTGGTATTGGACCGCGGGGGCGGAGGGCACAGGAGGACTGGACGGAGGGGAGGAAAGACTGACGGTGGCGGTAGACCACCGCCGTCAGTTGTGGGAGGGAGATTGCAGTCTCCAGCCATGGCTGATGATATTGCAGATTCATGGGTTAAATATTACAATTGCTCTGATTGGTTATTTCACTTTCAATAGCCAATCAGAGCAATCATAGCCATGGGGGGGTTCAAAGCCAACCCCCTGGGGTGAAGTACAAGTCCTCCTGAGCCTGCGGGTTGGGTGACCTTTCAGCAAACGCGATCTCCCCATGACACCACATAGGCGTCATAGGTAGGATTGGCACCGACTTTCATGACGTCTACGTGGCGTCACAGGTTGGGAAGGGGTTAAAGGGACGGCGAGTACCATGTCGCATTTGCAGTGCCCCTAAGGTGCCTAAACGTCAGGAACCCCCTACAACTGACTCCATTTTGGAACCTACACCCCTCAATGATTTTATTTAGCGGTATAGTGAGCATTTGGAACCCACAGGTATGATACAGAATTTGATAACATCAGGTCTTCATATTGAAAAGGTTTATTTTTTTCACAAAAATCTTCTTTAGCCCAACATGTCGCACTTTTGCAAGGAATAACACCAAAAAGTGGACCCCACAGTTTGTTACCCACATTTTTATGAGCACTGCATTACCCCAAATGTACTCAAAAAGTTTCCGTTTAGACAAACGGCAGGGCTCGGAATGGAACGGGCACAATGTGAATTTTGGAACACAATCTGTCACATTTGCAGAGCCTGTGTGGTTCAAGAACAACCGGAAACCCATATAAATATATTTTTTTTGTAAATTATACCCTCTAATGTATCTATCTAGAGAGGCAGTGAATAGTTTGGTACCACACTTTTTTTATGCAGTTGATACAACACAAGCTTGAAATTGTACAATTTGCATTTATTTTACTTTTATGAATTTTTTTTGTACACCTCAAAATTTATTGCTCTAGTTTTTCAATGATCAGTAATACATACAGTACTGTACACACGACTTTGCTTATAATAGATGGTGCACCATTTGGTCTTTAGGGTAAAATTGTCGGAATTTCAGGACTCTTCAAAGCTTACAGAGACATTCAGCTACCAAACGAGAAAATCCTTCCAGGAATTATTACTCAAAGTGAGGCATGCTCCTAAAACACTTGTGGATTATAAAACTTGATCTTGCTAACAAAACAGTGCAATTGCATATATTGTAGCAGGAAAAATAAACTGCACTGGAGTGAAGGGTAAAATGTGGAGAAAAATGCCGCCAACTACGGTATGTGGCAAACCTGAGCTTGTTCTAAAAATGAAAGAACGTCAGCAGGGCTAGAATAACAGGTTTATCTTTCAGAGAGCGGGTCGTACAACATAAGTTTAACTAGCCTCCATCAATCCCTATATGAGAGACAAATGTACTAGAGTTGAGCGAAACGGGTCGGTCAAATTCATAAGTCGCCGACTTATGAAACGAAAACCGACCATAGCGTGAGGTCGGCCACGAGGCGACCAGAGCGCCAAAGTCGCGTTTCAAATGATGCTTCCAGCGCCCTTATTCAGCCAATGATGGAGGACGCACACTGTGGGCAATGCGATGACATGGGCAGCGGTCACCACCATCTTTGAGAAGGGCATGCAAGTGATTGGCTTGCTTTGTGCGGCGTCACAGGGGCTGTAAAAGGGCGTGCACGACGACCGCCATCTTCTGCCGATCTTAGCATTAGGGAGAGGTTGCAGCTGCTGATTCTGAATAAGGGAGAACATTAGGAAGGGAAGAAGAACAAAAAAACTGCATCTGCTGGTAGCGATTTCCACTGTACAACACATCAGTTTGTGTGCAGTGACAGGGGAGGCTATATTTTAGTGCATTAGCTCTGTTGGTTATTAGGCTGCCTTATAAGACTCCCTGATAGCTGCATTGCTGTTTGCACACTGCTGTGCAAACTGCTTTTTTAAAAGCAAAAATACTTTTCCTCTTTTCTGCACAGTTACCAAGCGTTCATTTTTCCACACTTTTGTGTGCAGCAGTCCCGCTTATTAGGTTGCCTGCTGCCATACTTGGACTGAGAGCATCATTGTCAGCCTCCTAAAATCTCTAGGGAGCTTCCAATTCTCCCCAATACTATAGACACACCTTGTGCCTGGTCATACACCTGCCTATTTCAGCCTGTTAAATTGAGGTGTAATCTATAGTGGGCCTGAGATAATAGTTTAGCCTCCTAAAATCTCTAGGGAGCCTCCAATTCTCCCCAATACTATATACACCTTGTACCTTGTTTTACAGTACCATATAGCTGGTGGTATTTTGGGTACATTTTTCCAAAAATGAGGAAGTATGGTGGAAGAGGCCGTGGAAGTGGGCGGGCGTTGCCAGCTGGTACTGATGGTGGTGGTGGTGCATCTACTGGTAGTGGCAAAAGCACAATAGCACCTAAGGCAGGAGGTGTTGAGCATGCGTCATCGTCTGGCTCCACAAGGCCTCGAAGGCTCCCTTTTCTGGGAGTAGGTAAACCACTTTTAAAGCTGGAGCTTCAGGAACAAGTTTTGGCTTACATTGCTGACACAGCCTCTAGCTCTCTCGCCTCCTCTTCTGAAGTTTCAAAAAATAAAAGCACTCAGTCGTCAGTGGAGGCTCCTGGTCAGGCACAACACCTTTCCTTGTGTCCTTCACCCCTACCAAAAGTGAAGGATGCGGCAGGCCACACTACAGATTACTCCATGGAGCTCTTTTCACATACCATGCCTGGGTTATCAAGTCAAATCCTGAATTCCCCAGTCCAAGATGAATCTGACATGGAGTGCACTGATGCACAGCCACTGCTAGATTTTTCAGCTGATACATTCACTCAGAGCACTACATTGTCCTCGCAGTGTACTGAGCCAGAATCTGACCATGATGAAACTCAGGTGCCCCTTCCCGCATACTATAGCA
Organism: Dendrobates tinctorius; assembly: GCF_039654945.1. Taxonomy (NCBI): domain Eukaryota; kingdom Metazoa; phylum Chordata; class Amphibia; order Anura; family Dendrobatidae; genus Dendrobates; species Dendrobates tinctorius. Next base: position 9,461,922 of record NW_027361758.1, read on the forward strand.
CCTTACACAGAGGAAGGTGCACATGAAATTGAAGAGGAGGTGATGGATGACCCAGTTGTTGACCCAGATTGGCATCCATTGGGGGAAGAGGGTGCCGCTGCCAATAGCTCAGAAGAGGAGGAGGAGGATCCACAGCAGGCATCGACATCACAACAGCTGTTATCTGGCAGGCCTGTAACAGTCCAAAAACGGTTTACAAAAACCAAAAGAGTTGCAGGACAGCTTGGCCAGACGGTCAAATTAGCAAAGCGTGCAAGGCCTCAAAATGTCTTCCATAGTAGGAAGAGTGCAGTGTGGCACTTTTTTGAACAAAATCCTAATGATCAGGCAAAGGTTATCTGTGAGAAGTGCGCAAAGACCTTTAGCTGAGAGAAAAATCTGAAAAATTTGAATACCAGTTGCATGCTTAGACATTTAACCACCATGCACTTGCAAGCGTGGACGGACTACCAAACCTCACGTACCACATGTGCACCTGCTCCGAATGAAGGTAGTCAGCAATGCTACATCGCTTCCCCCACTGTAAGCCCACCGGTTAGCACACAACCAGCAGCAAATGTTGAGGTGTCGTCGCAAGGCCAAAGCAGTCAGGGAATCACAATGTTATTGCTACGAAAGACTGAATCTAGGCCATCAGCAAGACCACCAACACCATCACCAACCCTCTCTCAGTCCGCCATGTCCACCGCTAGTTCCACCATATGCAGCTCTCAAGTCCCGCTCACCCTACCAGAGACTCTCAGTAGGACAAGAAAGTACTCATCCTCTCATCCGCGTACACTGTGTTTGAAGGCCCACATTGCCAAACTAATCTCGTAAGAGATGATGCCCTACCGGTTAGTTGAAAGCGAAGCTTTCCGCGAGCTCATGGCCTACGCAGTACCACGCTATGACCTACCCAGTCAGCACTTCTTTTCTCAAAAAGCCATCCCAGCCCTCCACCTGCATGTGAAAGGCCGCATTGTCCATGCACTCAAGCAATCAGTGAGTGGAAAGGTACACCTCACAACAGATGCATGGTCCAGCAGGCATGACCAGGGCCGTTACGTGTCCATCACTGCGCACTGGGTTAATGTGGTGGATGCAGGGTCCACAGGGGACAGCGGCGGTGGGACAGTGCTGCCTAGCCCACGGTATAGGAAACAGTTGGCTGTAGGCGTTCGACCCTCCTCCAGAAGTGAAAGCTCGTCCACAGAGCGCAGTCGCACGAGCACTCCATCTGCATTTGCCAGTTTTGCACACGAGGTGTCCCACTATCGAACAGCTAGTGGTAAGCGTCAGCAGGCTGTGTTGAAGATGATGTGTTTGGGCGACAACAGACACACCGCGGAGGTACTGGCCGACTACTTGCAGCGACAAACTGAGTCATGGCTGGGCAGTCTACATCTTGAGGCAGGCAAGGTAGTTAGTGATAACGGCTGGAATTTTGCGGCAGTCATAGCCCTTTCAAAACTCAGACACATACCTTGCCTGGCTCACACCTTGAACCTGGTGGTGCAGTGCTTCCTCAATAATTATCCAGAGTTAACAGCCCTGCTCCATAAGGTGCGAAGACTGTGCTCGCACATCCGCCGGTCGCCTGTACACTCCAGTCGTATGCAGAAGCTGCAGCGATTGCTCCACCTTCCCAAGCACCGCCTAATTATCGACGTTGCAACAAGGTGGAACTCCACTCTGCACATGGTTCAGAGGCTGTGCGAACTGAGGCAGGCTGTAATGCATTTGTGGGAGGATACATGGGCAGGCAGATTGAGGGCAGGCATGGAGTTGTCTGGTGTGCAGTGGTCGAAGCTGAAAGACCTCTGTAAAGTCCTTCAGTGTTTTGAGGAATGCACACGGCTGGTAAGCGCAGATGACGCCATCATAAGCATGAGCATCCCACTTATGCGTCTGCTCATGCAAACTTTGACGCACATTAAGGAGCAGGCGTCTGCAGCTGAGGAGGAGGGAAGCCTTGGTGACAGTCAGCCATTGTCTGCTCAGGGAACTCTCCTGGACGAGGTGGAGGAAGAAGAGGAGGAGGATGATGTGGATGATTATTTAGGGGAGGAGGATGCTTAGGGGGCAAGAGAAAATGTTGGTGTGGCAAGGTCAGGTACAGGGTTTGTGCGTGACTAGAGGGATGTTGATTTGCCAGAAAGTGCTCCTCCACCCAGCACTCGCAGTGCAGCATTGACACCTGGAACATTGGCCCACATGTGTGATTATGCCTTGCAGATCCTAAAAAGGGACCCCCGCATTGCCAAACTGATGAACGATGACGACTACAGGTTGGCCAGCATCCTGGATCCACGCTATAAAGGCAAATTCCAAAACATCATGCCACAGGAGAACCTAGAGCTAATATTGGCTAACAGACAAGCAACTCTGGTAAACTGTTTGTTTGAGGCAGTCCCAGCTCACAGCGGTGGTGATGGTTCTCCCACGAGCTGTAGGGGGCAGCATGGAAGAGGTGTTCGTGGTGCACACAGCCGAAGTGGCGTTGGACACAGGGGCTTCATGACCATGTTGTGGACTGATTTTTCAAGTACCGCTCAGACGACTGGTAATACTGCATCGATTGAAAGTGACAGGAGACAGCAGTTGTCAACTATGGTTACAAACTACTCCCATATCGATGTTCTCCCTCACAGGTCATTCCCCTTTGACTATTGGACCTGTAAACTGGACACCAAGCCTGAATTGACACAATATGCCTTACAGGAGCTCGCTTGCCCTGCTGCTAGTGTGCTATCCGAAAGAGTTCAGTGCTGCTGGATCAATCCTGACAGAAAAAAGGACCCGTCTGTCGACCCAAAATGTTGATGATCTAACCTTCATTAAAATGAACCATGCATGGGTTTCAAAGGATTTTGTCCCACCTTCCCCTGCTGACACGTAGGTTGCCAGAAAAATGGCTCGCTTTTGTCCTCCTCTTCCTCGGACTTCTCCAATTCCTCCATTTGCAGCTGCTGAATGTCCAACATCAACATATGCCATTTTTTCAACCTCCCTAACAGGGCTGCCTCCCCCCCCAGAGCCGGGGTCACCACCTGGTGCACGCACCCGTTCGAGTGCCGTTGCCCTGGACAGGTGAGTGGGCCCACTCTTGGGCGACGGCACAAGCACAGGGTCCCTCATAGTGCAATCAAGTGTCTCTGATGGTGGGGGTGCACACCCGCCGTCAGACACACCGGCATACTATGAGGGGCCCTGTGCCAGTACCGCCGCTCACGAGTGGGCCCCCCCTGCTTGCTCAGGGCCCCAGCACTTGCAGTACTTACCTCTCCCTGCTCCACCGCTGTGTAGTCTGGGCTGTTAAATACTTCACTGGGACTGCCAATACAAATTTGGTGAAATGATAGATGTTGGTTATGACGTAGCTATGCCCTGTCCTGCTGGGCTCTATCTTCAGATGATCAATGGCTTCCATTTGTTATGGACATCGACTCACAGCGAGATGCAGTGGTGGTTTATCATCAGCTTTCACGGTTTTCCAATTCACAGACGTGTGACATTCCTGCCCACATTTTTAAATGTGTCCTCTCATGCCAATCCAATAGAATCGCCTACGGCCTGTGGCTTCTGTCTTTTGAACTCCAAAGTTACCTGACAGATCATGTTAGGCAATGAGGACAATGTCTACATCTCTCCCTGTGTTCACAATTTGCTGGAGATGAGTAACGGTGATGGGATCCACGGTACTGCGATACAGCAAACCTTTCTTCACAAGAACTGTTTTCGCTGTCTCCACAGACAAAGTAATTGAGGGTCAGCATCGCCTCTGAGAATTCTCCCGGGAGTTTTTCCCGTGATTAGTAATTCCAAAATTTCTGCAATCACTCGACTTTCCGTCTGTACTTGTATCCATCTTGTTTCCTCTTGCGGAGAGTCTGGACTGTCTTACTGAGACTGAAATATATATGAAGATTGAAAAATACCCCAACAGTGTATACTGGTGTATGCTTCGAATACATTACCCTTTTTCTACTTTTTAGATTCTTGTCTAATCCATACTGAGGCTGTGAGTGTCTTTGTCGAACTCCGGAAATATACATGGAGATTTTTAATGTTTAAACTATGCTATATATACCTGGTATCCAGTGATACTGTACCCTTTCTCAACTTTCTACAATCTTGTCGAATCCATACTGGGCCTGAGATCGTCTGAGTCTGCCTCCTGATATATAGACATAGATTTTTAATGTGTAAACTATGCTACATATATACCTGTTATCCAGTGATACTGTACCCTTTCTCAACTTTCTACTATCTTGTCGAATCCATACTGGGCCTGAGACCGTCTGAGTCTGCCTCCTGATTAGAGATGAGCGGTGTTCGAGTCGATCTGTTCGCGCAGTTCAAATTTGAGCTGTTTTGGGCGGTGTTCGAGCCGTTCGTTGAACTCGAACACTTTGCTTAAAATTTGGCTGTTCGAGGTTCCATTCGAGAACGGTTCGTTCACCAAAAGCGTAACTTTATTTTCACATTAACAATGGTTTTCAATGTTAATAGACAGTTTCATGGCATAGTAGCGGTGTCTGGTAGCCAGCAGTGTAGTACACCTGTCAAGGAGCTACACCGTGTGTGTTTCTAATAATTTTTTACCACATCTTGTCCAGAAAATCCTTTTGGGCCTTGTAGCACTGTCTGCTAATCAGCAGAGGAGCCCACCCATGAACCTAGCTATGCCGCCTGTTTATGAAAGAACCAGTTTTTGACTGCATTTAGCCCAGTTAATACTTTGGGCCTAGTAACTGTGTCTGCTACTCAGCAGAGGAGCCCACCCGTGAACCAAGCTGTGCCGCCTGTTTATGTAAGAACCATTTTTAAACTCCATTTAGCCCAGTGAATACTTTGGGCCTAGTACCTGTGTCTACTGCTCAGCAGAGTTGCCCACCCGTGAACCAAGCTATGCCGCCTGTTTATGTAAGAACTGCGTGCTACTCAGCAGAAGAGCCCAGCTGCTAAGCAAGCTACAGCACCTGTGGTTTGGACACTTAATTTTTTTCACATTCTTTCTGGAATGCCGGTTAGGCCTAATTCCGGAATTCCGGTTGACCTGCACTTACTGGGAAATCCACGTTCGCGGGGAAGAATTGGAATCCCAGATCCCCATCACTAACGGGGTTCAGCGGGTTATCCGCACCTGTAAGCGACACACGCTGGTCCTTTCAGTGTAGCGCGCATGCAGCCCCAGACATGTAAGGGCATGACAGACCTGTTATTGCTCGATCTCGCGTGCCAGAGCCTCGCGTGTCCCTCTAGTAAGCTGGACGCGGACCGCGAGGGCATGCCGGAGTCTCGTACGTTAACGGATTTAAGCTGACAAATCGCTAGCACAACTAAAAACGGCCATGCACCACCACCCACAGAATCGACAAAGCTTGCAATCTGTCCATCCTTTCCGTGGCTGGCATTGTTGAGGTTGCCCGTGTGGAGTCCAATTAAGCCACAGGCTCCACTCCTGGTGGTGCCCTTCTGGACATTCCTTTAAGGTTCAGCTTTGCAACCATACTGCCCCCGGAAACCAAACACTTCGCCTTCATGGACGCTGTTCGGAGGGTCGTGGGAATAACGCCTCCCGATCGGCAGTTGTCATAATTTATGGTGGGAAGTCCGACGGTATATGATCGTCTTCGATTTTAGAATTTTAGATTTTTTTTTTTATTTTAGATTTTCATTCCAGCCTTTCTTGTCTTTATAAGGGCATGACATGCCTATATCTGTGTCTCCTCCTCCTCCTTTTACTCCTCCACCTCTTTTCTATATGTAGTTGCCCTTTTCCATATGTTATTTGTGTCTTCTAAGCATTTTGTCTGCTTTGGGATACCTTTTAAGGTGTTTTGTAATTGTTTTCTATGTGTTTGTATGTGTTTGTGTTTGCCTGCCATTGTTTTCAATGGGGTTCTACAGTGTTCGTCGAACTTTCGACGAACATTAGACGAACTTGCCTCCTGTTCGACGAACCAAACCGAACTCGAACACTAGCGGGGTGGCTCAACACTACTCCTGATATAAAGACGTACATTTTTAATGTTTAAACTATGCTATATATACCTGGTATCTGGTGATACTGTACCCTTTCTGCCAGGAAGTCCTCCTCCACCCACCACTCTAAGTGTATCATTGACACCTGGAACATTGGCCCACGTGTGTGATTATTTCTTGCGGATCTTTTTATATTGTGGTGTGATCCATCCTGAGCGTGTGAGAGTCTGTGGGTTACTCCTGCAATTTATATGTAGATTTAAAAATTACCCCAACACTGTATACAGCTCTACGCTTGTGATACATTACCCATTTACTGCTTTTTATATTCTGGTCTAATCCAAACTGACCAAGTGAGAGTCTGTTTCTGACTGTGGAAATAAATACTGAGATTGACAATGACCCCTACACTGTATACAGCTGTACGCTTCAGATCCATTACCGGTTCTGCAAACTTGTGGCCTCTGTTCACACGGGATGCATTCTAGTTGGCACTGGGCAGCCCCCCTATATGGTGTTACTAAGAGGTTGTTAGCCAGAAGCACTGCATTCCCTGTGTGAACACTGCCACATGCAGATTATTTTTTCTGCACTGGTGTACCACACGGCCAATCCCTGATTTTAGGCTGGCTGTTTCATCTGGTATTTATGCACCTGTGCAGCTGCCATTTTACTTGGGTCTGCTGCACCCTGGATTAGTGCAGATGCATTTGGGACTGTCTGGTTTGTAACTGAATTTTTTGGAGGATTTTTTTTTCCTCTTTCTGAGGTTTTCTAATCCAAACTGACAAAGTGAGAGTCTGTTTCTGACTGTGGAAATAAATACTGAGATTGACAATGACCCCTACACTGTATACAGCTGTACGCTTCAGATCCATTACCGTTTTACGGCTTTTTATATTGTGTTGCAATCCATACTGAGCCTGAGAGCGTCTGTGTCTGCCTCCTGAAATATATACGGAGATTTAGAATGTTTAAACTTTACTATATATATCTGCTATCTGATGATACTGTACCCTTTTTCTACTTTTTATATTCTTGTCTAATCCTTACTGAGCCTGTGAGTGTCTCTGTGTGACTCATGAAATATATAGGGAGATTGACAATTATCCTTTGACTGTATAGAGCTGCATGCTTCTGATACAGTACCATATATCTGATGTTATTTTGGGTACATTTTCTTCAAAATTTGGAAGCATGGTGGAAGGGCCGTGGGTGTGGGGGGGCAGCTGGTACTGATGGTGGTGGTGCATCTGCTGGTAGTGGCATAAGCACAATAGCAGCTAAGGCAGGAGATGTTGAGCCTGCATCATGGTCTGGCTCCGGAACGCCTGGAAGGCTACCTTTTCTGGGAGTAGGTTAACTGCTTTTAAAGCCGGAGCATCAGGAACTGATTTTGGCTTACATTGCCGAAACAGACTCCAGCTAATATGCCCTGCTCTTCTGAAGTTTCAAGTGCTGGCTCCTGGTCAGGAAGAACCCCTTTCCTTGTGTCCTTCACCCCACCAAAAGTGAATGATGCAGCAGGCCACACTTCACATTAGTCCATGTAGCTCTTTCTCACATATAAAAATTATATAAAAATTACAGATCTCTCCATTCTTTGTAGGTGGGAAAATTTGCAAAATCGGCAGTGTACCAAATACTTATTTTCCCCCACTGTATGTGAGTGATCAAGTTCTGGAATTAATTGTGAAATGGAGTAAAATATGTTTTACTGATAAAAATCATTTTTTATTACTTGTCCAATAAAAATTCCTCTCTACTGGAGCCCACTAAACTGAAAATATCGATTATTTGAAAAAAAAAAAAAAAAAAAGACACTGCCACACAATTTGGTCTTATTCATAATACTAGGATTCAATCTTTCTATCATCCTTCCTACAAATCGGGCATGTTTTTGGGGGGCGATTTTGAGTGGGAGCACCTGGTCCGTCGACTCAGCGCCTCCCATGTATTTATTATAGTCTGTTTTTTGCTTGTCCTTGGTGGTGCCCCTGTCTATGAACGTCACAGTAGTGACCGCATGCAGTGTGGCCAGCATGTACACATACTTCTTGTCAGCATCGGACTGGAGCACCTTGGGCCCACTAGAGAAAATCATTCTTGGGGCCCACTATGTAGCTACATAGAAATAAATTCAAGACCACCAATTGTGTGTAAAACGCTCTAATATCAGGGTATAATGTAAGGTAGTACATGTCTTAATTAGGTAACAGGGGTTGGGGTAGCCCCCTCAGAATATAAAGTAGCCCCCCTCATATACTGTAGTATAATGCAGCCCCTCCACGGAATATAATGTAGCCCCCTCAGAGTATAATGCAACCCCCTCATAAGGCAGTCCCCCATAGAATATACTGTAGCCCCCTCATAGGGCATAATGCCGCTCCCCTCATATAGTATGATGTAGCCCACTGAGAGAATAATGCAGCCCGCCACAGAATATAAAGTAGCCCCCTCATAGGGTATAATGCTGCCCGCTGAAAAGGTATAATGCAGTCCCCCTCCACCTCCATCATGGTTCTCTCCCTCCACCCCCATCATTGTCCTCATCGCCACCTTCATCATTGCCTTCTCATCCACCACCTCCATCATTGCTTCCTCCCCCACCACCATTATCATTGTCCTTTACATCACAACCATCATTGCTTTCTCCCCACCACCCCTATCATTGCCCATCCCAACACCTCCATCATTGCCTCCCCCCACCACCATCATTTTCCTTTGCACCACAACTATCATTGCCTCCCCCCACCACCACCATTGCCTTCTCCCCATCATCAGAAATTGTTAAAGGTAAAGAGGCTCAAGAGCCTAACAATTTCTGTGGTTTTAGGGACGCCCCGCTCTCCAGGCATAGATGTCATGCACGGGGCTATTATGCATCTATGTCACGCTCACAGTGACAGGAGTCAGGGACAGCGTGACTGCCAGGTGTCCAGCGATCCCTGTTCGGGACAGTGAGAGTTAAGTACGCTCTGACCAGGTGATCTGCGTGCACCAACCTGGCCGGTACCCATGACCGATCCTCCAGACCATACCCCTTCCAATGGACGAGATACTACAGTGAACCGCGAACCCATCGAGACTGCACAATGTTTTGAATTTCAAATTCGATATGACCGTGCACCGATACCGGAGGCGGTAAAGGTGTGGGTTCCTCTACCACCGAGCCTACAGGTTTGAGTAAGGACCTATGGAAAACGTTATGCAATTTCAAAGATGATGGGAGGAGTAAGCGATAAGCCACCGGCTTAACCACTTCAGTTATCACATAGGGACCAATGAATTTGGGACCCAACTTGGCGGAAGGCAGTTTTAAACTTATGTTTCGTGTCGAGAGCCATACCTTATCCCCACAATGTAGAGTCTGACCCGGGTCCCTCTTATTATCTGCAAAGTGTTTGTATTTTTCTTGTGCCTTGCGAATGTTTGCCCGAACCTTTGACCAAAGATCACTTATCCTGCCGACCGAATCTTCGGCCCCCGGACAGTTTGAATCCAGGCGTGAAAACTCACCAAAATGCGGGTTTAATCCGAGATTAATAAAAAAGGTGACCAACCAGTGAATTGGTTAACTCGGTTGTTGAAAGCGAATTCCGCCAACGGCAACGCGTCGCACCAGTCATCCTGTAATGTCGAAGTCAAGCACCGGAGGATCTGTTCCAATGACTGGTTGGTGCTCTCCATTTGTCCATTGCTCTCTGGGTGGTAGGCTGAGGAAAAAGATAGAGATATCCCCAACTTCCTGCAAAAAGCTTGCCAAAATTTTGCTACAAACTGCGTCCCCCTATCAGACACAATATTCGTAGGTACACCATGGAGATGAACGATTTGGGAAAGAAAATGTTTTGAAAGAACCTCAGCTGACGGTAACTTGGCCATGGGTACGAAATGAGCCATCTTAGAAAACCTATCCACAATTACCCAAACCACCGTGTTACCCCGGGATGGAGGGAGATTGGTGATGAAGTCCATGGACAGATGAGTCCAAGGTCTTCTCGTAATTGGCAAAGGTACCAATTCCCCGGTCGGCTGGCAATGAGAGCTCTTTGAACGGGCGCAAACCCCACAGGCTGTGACATGTTCCTTAATCTCTGCAGACATTAATGGCCACCAAAAAACTCTCTTTACTGCCTCACATGTGGCTGCAATACCTGGGTGAGCACCCAACTTAGAGTTGTGAAATTCTCGTAGGAGATCAGAATGTAAGTGTTGTGGTACAAACAATTTATGAGCAGGTTTGGATCTTGGAGCTAAAGATTGAGCCCCCACAATCTCCCGCTCCAATTACGATGATGGCTCTGCTATAGCCACCCCGGGTTGAAGAATGGATAACGGTGGATCGGGGGCAGACAATTGTTCAAAGCTTCGTGATAAAGCATCTGCTTTCACGTTCTTAGACCCAGGCCGGAAGGTAATAGAGAATTGAAACCGAGAAAAAAAAAGTGACCACCGAGCCCGTCTGGGAGTCAATCTTTTCGCTGTCTTAATGTACTCCAGATTTTTGTGGTCCGTGATGACCGTAATCGGATGCTCTGCCCCTTCCAAAAAATGCCTCCATTCTTCAAACCCCAGTTTAATTGCCAGGAGCTCTCTATTCCCAACATCGTAATTTCTCTCTGCCAGAGAGAATTTTTGGAAAAAAATTCACAAGGTCTAAGATTAGGCAGGGTAGATGGCCCTTGAGACAAAACGGCCCCCACCCCCACCTCGGAAGCATCGACCTCCATAACAAATGGTAAGGATGGGTCAGGTTGCACCAGTATCGGAGCAGACATAAAACAATTCTTCAAGACCAAAAAGGATTGTTTAGCTGGGAGAGACCAATTTTTGATATCGGCCCCTTTACACGTGAGGTCGGTGAGGGGCTTCACTATCTGTGAGAAGCCCTTGATAAACCTCCGATAATAATTTGCGAACCCCAAGAAGCGTTGAAGAAGACCTTTTAGGTCCTGAGGTTGAACCCACTCCGCAATAGCTTGCACTTTCTTGGGATCCATCCGAAACCCCTGTGGAGAAATTATGAGTCCTAAAAAGGTTAGCTCCTGGACAAAAATGTACATTTTTCCAATTTGACAAATAATTGATTTTCACTGAGTTTCTGAAGAACGGTTTTCACATGTAACAAATGAGAGTGCTCGTCAGTTGAGTAAATCAAAATATCGTCCAAGTAAATGACAACGAAGTGACCAATTAGGTCTGCAAATACCACATTGATGAAGTTCTGGAAAACTGCTGATGCATTAGCGAGGCCAAATGGAATCACTAGGTTTTCAAATAACCCCTCAGTAGTGAGAAAAGCAGTTTTCCATTCATCCCCCTCTTTAATTCTTATCAAATTATAAGCCCCCCTGAGATCCAATTTAGAGAACCATTTTGCCCCCGAGAGTTGGTTACACAAATCTGGGATCAAGGGTAAGGGATATGCATTCTTGACGGTAATTCTGTTGAGTTCTCGGAAGTCGAGGCAGGGACGCAGGCCACCATCTTTCTTTTTGACAGAAAAACCCCACTGCTATAGGAGAAACTGAAGGTCTTATATGCCCCTTACGGAGACTTTCCATTATATATTCTTTCATTGCCATACGCTCAGGTCCAGACAAATTAAACAAGCGGGCTTTGGGCAATTTGGCCCCTGGAATCAGGTCAATGGTGCAGTCGAAAGGCCTATGTGGGGGTAATGCCTCGGCCTCGCTTTCGGAGAACACGTCCTTAAAGTCCTTAAGGTATTGTATTCCGGAATACCCTCCAGACAAACAGAAGACTCAGAGACAGGTTTTGCGGGTGAAACACAGAACACAGGTTTATAGAAACAGTCAATACATTTTGGGCCCCACTTAACAATTACTCTTCTCTCCCAATCAATAACTGGGTTATGCTGTTGCAGCCATGGCATGCCCAACACCAGCCCTTCGGGCAGGTTGTCCATAACAAAACATCTCATCTCCTCAACATGGGAGGAACCAACATGCAAAACAAAACTAGTTCAACATTAAGCAAAAACTTAGGGCATGAGGAAAAAAGTACCTGAGGGTCTGGGCAGCCTCCTCGATCACTACCCAGACCTAGTAGTTTCCCGACGGCTTGGAAGACACAGGACAAGATGGACAGTCTCTCCTCCAGCATCCTGATTCCCCACAGTAGAAGCACAGTTGTTTTTCACGGCGGCGTCTCCTCTCTTTCTCTCTGATCGAGGTGGCGCCAATTTCCATAGGCATAGGACTGGCCTCCACCTCTTTACTACCAGGGAACAAGGACGTTTTGGAATGCATCACTCCCCTGGCTCTCAGCCGGCAATCCATTCGCACCGCTTGGGTCACGGCTTCCTCCAAAGTATCAGGAGGCGGGTGCAGGGCCAAAGCGTCCTGAAGGCATTCCGACAGGCCCCTACGGAATAGTCCCCGGAGGGCAGCATCATCCCAGGAGACTTCGGCTGACCATCGCCGAAACTCCGAACAAAACCACTCCGCAGAGTGCCGACCCTGACGTGCACTCATCACCATGTTCTCCGCCAGGCGAACCCTGTCGGGTTTGCCGTAAATGTGGCCCAAGGCCTCAAAAAATGCATCCACAGTCATACGTTCTGAGGCAGTAGGTGCTAGAGAAAATGCCCAGGCTTGTGGGGCACCCCACAGTAGGGAAATAACTACGCCTACCCTTTGAAATTCTCACCCAGAAGAACGGAGCCTCAGGGAAAAGAACAATTTACATCCCTCCCGAAAAGCCCTGAACTCCCTTTTGTCCCCAGAAAAGGAGTCGGGTAATTTAACCAGAGATTCTGGAGAAGTAAGCGACACGTCCCTATTCTCGGGACCCATAGCCCCTTGTCCAGTATTGACCAGCTGCTGCTGGGTGTTAGCCATAGAACGTTGTTCCACGTTTAGTTTTTGGAACATCTGTGAGAGCTGCTTTACCTGCTCTGACAATGCCTGCATGGGGTCCATAATTACAGCGAAACCTCCCTCACTCACAACCTTTCGATCCAAGGGAGAAGGGGGGGAGTAAGAAGGGAAAAAAAAAGAACTGTATGGTCGTTCATAATGTCACACTCACAGTGACAGTAGTCAGGGACAGCGTGACTGCCAGGTATCCAGCGATCCCTGTTCGGGACAGTGAGAGTTAAGTAGCTTATACTCACAGCGTGGCCGGGCAGGAGCGCTGCGTTATGTGACAAATCTTGCTCTAGGACCTGCGGGAGGGGAGGAGCGACGGAGAAGCGCTGGAAGCCCGCAGGACCTGTGTACCATGTGACCGCGCGTCAGAGGGGTGGGTGGAACTCACCAACAGACTGCAGCAGCGCTGGTCACAGTGTGGAGGACGGTACAGAGCTAGAAATAATAGCCGTAGTCAGACGAGCCAGAAGTCACGCACGGGTCAGGCAGAGAAGTACAGGGGCAAATATCAGAGAAAGGTCAAACGTAGCAAATGGTCATACACTAGATGGCAGCAGAGGTACAAGAGGGGCAACCAGAGGGAGGTCAAGACAAAGCCAGGGGGTCATGCACCGGACGGGCATACAGGTACAGAATCAGAATCCAAGAGACGTTACCGTGGTCAAACCAGAACATACACCAGACACAGAGACAGGCAAGAGGCACAAATGGAGCAGGGTCGGGAACCCTCAAACTAGGAGTATAAACGACAGGGGAGGGCACTCACCTGAAGCTATAAAAACCCTCCCCGGGCCCAAAGAGAGGCTCTCCCTATTAACCCCTACACCGCCTGCCCAGTATTCTGAATAAACCATGACAATCTGAGACCTTAACAACTTTTTCAGCAGCGCGCCTGCACACTTTATTCCTGACAACTATCGTGTACATAGCGACGCCTCACTGATGGGCGTTTACGTTACGCATGGGGGTTGTATTTACTTTTCCCAGCGCCTGCGCATTTGTGACTAAAACTACAGCGCGCCTGCAAAGTTTATCTCTGACAAACATTGCGTCCATAGCGACGCCTTACTGATGGGTGCCAACGTCACATATGGGGGTTGTACGCACTCTTCTAAGCACCTGTGCATCTGGGACATCAGGACGCCGCCTCATTCTCCCACAGCTGTTGGTATTCTCCGTGTGACAGGTGGGTCTATTTAAAAGCAGCAATATGCACACTTTGTTTCACTTGCCCCTGACGAAGCCACCTTGTGTGTGGCGACACGCGTTGGGCTTCTATGCCCCCGGACCTCCTTGGCACCTCCATATACTCCTTGGTATCTCCTTTGGTCATGCTCAATAGATGTCATTGCATCTTTCCCCAATTGGATCATCTTTTTAGTGTGGTAGCTATTGTGCTCTGCAGCTTAACCATTTGCTTTGTCCTATAGCTCCTAAATCTTGTCCGTGGGCCAGTATTTGCTACTTTGTTGCACATTACTGTATGGCTAATTTTCAGCCTTTTCTGTTAATGGGCATATATCATTACTTCTTTACCCGATTGGCGATACTAGAACTTTTGCAAACGGTCAATATTGGTCTTACCATTATTATACTGCCTTTTCATATGGTGTATAGGTTTTTGTAGGTGCTTTCATCATACTGCCTTAACACATGGAGTTTAGCTTTTTGCAGGTGCCAAAAAATTGACAATAGTATATACACATTGTGATTTGTATTTATTGTAATACTTGAATTTAGGTCTGTGGGGTAAAAACCCATGTTTTCTTTTGGGCATTGGTTTTAAATGATTTTAATGGTGTGTGTTTTTTCTGCATATGTTGCTAATAAATATTTATACCTTTTTGAAATATATATATCTGATCTTTTTTGGGTGATCGCCAGCTTACCATGCCCTTTTTTCTTTGTTTGATTGCAGTCATGCACATGCCATTGGCACATCTCCTGCTTTTTATAACTAATTATTTCTGATGGTGCCCTCCACTTGCTTTTTGATACACTATGTCATCGTGCCCTCTGCTGCCTGAACGTCACTGACAGAGGACGTGGAGGACAGAGCAGCGTGCAGCGATGGATCGTGGACAGGTGAATATCGCATATACTTACCCCCTCCTGGTGCGGTCTCTGCAGCTCCTGCGTCTCCGGCAGCTCTTCCTTCCATCAGCGGTCACGTGGTACCACTCATTAAAGTCATGAATATGCACATATTCATGACTTTAATGAGCGGTACCACGTGACCGCTGAAGGAAGGCATGGGAGAGGCAGGGAGGCTGCAGAGACACACCGGGGGGGTTAAGTATCATCTGACACCCCCGCCGACTCCCTGGCGTATATGACTCACTTATAAGCCGAGAGGGGGACTTTCAGCCCCAAAAAATGGGCTGAAAATCTCGGCTTATACGCGAGTATATACGGTAACTTACTGGTGACTACAGCGTACTAGTCACTGCAACAGCAGTTTGCAATTTCACTCGGCAACATTCATTGCTGCTTGTTTCTGGAAAACACACATGGAGTCAAAATCGTCACTGCATCCGTAGATAAATTCCCAAAGGATATAATTTCTCAAATGAAGTCACTTGAGGGGAGATTCTGTTCTTCTAGCAATTAGGGACTCTGTATATGGAGTCTGCAAACTGTTCTAGGAAAATCTGTGCTCCAGGAGGCAAATAGTGCTTTGTTCCTCCTGAGTCTCTCCGTATGGCTAAGCAGTACTGTACAGCCACATATGAGGTATTGCCACGTTCAGTAGAAATTGTAGGACAAATTATGGTGCCCTTTTTACCCGCTTGTATGAAAATGTAAAATCTGGTGGTAAAAATTTAGTTATTTTTTCTTCACTGCCCAATGGTATAAAATTCTGTGACACACCCGTGGTGTCAATATGATCACTGTTAGAGTTGAGCGAATTTGTTCGGATTCTGTTCCGAATACGATCTGAATCGTTTATTTATTTTTGCAATATTCGTCGAACACAGTCGAACGTCATTAGAATTAATGGGAGTAGAAATTACCAAATATGTTCGGAACCGATTATCCTACATTCGGCATGAATAGTGTTAAAATATGGCACAAATATGTCAAAATCAGATTCGGCGACAAAATGCAAACAAATTTGCTCATCTTTATTTACTGCCCCCTTAGTTGAATTCGTTGAGAGGTGTAGTTTGTAAAATTGGGTCACTTATGGTGGGTTCTGCTGTTCTGGCAACTGCTATTGAGAACTCTGCTATTAGAAGTGGAAAGGAAGAACAAAGACGAAAGAATCTAATTAATAAAAATATTGGAGAAAGAGAAACCAATCACAAACTAAAATGTTTCTATACTAATGCACAAAGCATGGGCAACAAACAAGGAGAATTGGAACTACTAACACAGGAACAGAAATATGATGTAATTGGAATCACTGAAACTTGGTGGGACAATACACATGATTGGCATACAAGACTAGAAGGATACAACTTATTTGCAAGAAACAGACAAGATAAACGAGGAGGGGGTGTCGCATTGTATGTTAGAAACGCGTATATCTGCACAGAGATTGAAGCTTCAGAGACTGGGAGTTCTGTGGAAACTGTTTGGGTAAGAATACAAGGACAGAACAATGGAAAGGACACCATTGTAGGCATTTACTACAGGCCGCCTGTGCAAGCTGAAAATATAGATGAACTCTTTATGCATCAGATGGCCAAGTTCTCCAAAAAATATGACATAGTTGTCATGGGAGATTTCAACTATCCAGACATTTGTTGGGAATCTCTCTCAGGCAAAACTAACAGGTCAAGGAAATTCTTATCCTCTCTTGCTGACAACTTTATCTTCCAAAAGGTAAGGGAGAAAACAAGGGGAACTGCTACCTTGGATCTAATCCTTATAAACAGGGAGGAAATGGTTGAGGAGGTAAAAGTGGCTGGGACCCTAGGAGGTAGCGACCATGCTATTTTAGAATTTTGGATTACTAGAGGTGGAAGACCTGTGAAGACTCAGACGTCAAGGTTAGATTTCAGAAAGGCAGATTTTAAGGGATTCAGAAAGAGAATTGGAGGGATCCAATGGCTGGATATCCTTAAAGACAAAAATGTCCAGGAAGGATGGGAAATCTTGAAAAATGAAATTCTCAAAGCACAGTTGTTAACAATTCCGAAAAGAGGGAAGAATAGGAAGCATTTAAGGAAACCAGGATGGATGAACACAGAACTTAAGCACATGCTAAAAAGGAAGAAAAAAATGTTTATAAAATGGAAAGAGGGAGGCATATCTAAAGAAGAATATAATGCTGTCTGCAGAACCTGCAGGGCACAAATCAGATTATCTAAAGCTGAAAATGAACTGAGGCTTGCAAGAGATGTCAAAAGCAATAATAAAGGATTTTGGGGATATGTCAAAAGTAAAAGAAAAGTCAAAGATGCTATAGGATTTTTACAGGATGAAAATGATGAAATGGTAAGACAGGATGTTGAGAAGGCTGAACTTTTAAATTCCTATTTTGCATCTGTTTTCTCTCAGAAAGGAAATGCAACATCAACTGTTATTCACTGTCCTATTAAGGGAATAGAAGAATCCAGGATATCTATAAACAGAAAGATAGTGAGGAAACACTTAGCTAACCTAAATGAATTCAAGTCTCCAGGTCCAGATGAATTACACCCCAGAGTACTGAAGGAGATAGCAGAAGAAATTTTTGAACCCCTCTCCATAATCTTTGAAAATTCTTGGAGAACAGGAGAAGTGCCAGAAGACTGGAGAAGAGCAAATGTTGTTCCTATCTTCAAAAAGGGGAAGAAGGTGGACCCAGGCAACTATAGGCCGGTGAGTCTGACTTCTATACCAGGAAAGATCTTTGAACAAATTATTAAACAACATGTATGTCAATACCTGGATAAGAATGAAGTGATTAAACAGAGTCAGCATGGGTTTCTAACTAATAAGTCATGTCAGACTAACTTAATTTCCTTCTATGACGGTATCACTGATTGGGTGGATCAAGGAAATGCTGTAGATATAGTATATCTTGACTTCAGCAAAGCATTTGACAAAGTCTCTCATACAATCCTTATTGAAAAAATGACTAAGTATGGAATGGACAAGGCAACTGTTAGGTGGATTCATAACTGGCTTAGTGATCGGACCCAAAGAGTGGTCGTAAATGGCTGCACATCCAGTTGGAAGAATGTCTCAAGTGGGGTACCAAAGGGCTCTGTCCTGGGCCCTGTATTGTTCAACATCTTTATCAACGATTTAGATGAAGGAATTGAGGGTAAACTGATTAAATTTGCTGATGACACAAAGCTAGGAGGGATAGCTAATACTAGAGAAGAGAGAGAGGATTCAAAAAGATTTAAATAAACTGGAGAAGTGGGCAGCAACTAACAGAATGGTTTTTAACAGGGAGAAATGCAAAGTACTACATCTGGGCAATAAAAATGAAAAAAGCATATATAGAATGGGAGGAATAGGGCTAAGTGACAGCACATGTGAAAAAGACTTGGGTATACTAATAGATCACAGACTGAATATGAGTCAACAGTGTGATGCAGCAGCAAAAAAGGCAAATGCAATTCTAGGATGTATTAACAGAAGCATACAGTCTAGATCACGTGAAGTCATTATTTCCCTCTACTCCTCTTTGGTCAGACCTCATCTGGAATATTGTGTCCAGTTTTGGGCACCACATTTTAAAAAAGACATCAACAAACTGGAGCAAGTTCAGAAAAGAGCGACCAGAATGGTGACCGGTCTGCAAACCCTGTCTTATGAGGAAAGGTTGCAGGATTTGGGAATGTTTAGTTTGCAAAAGAGAAGACTGAGAGGAGACTTAATAGCTGTCTACAAATATCTAAAGGGCTGTCACATTGTAGAAGGATCAACTTTATTCTCATTTGCACAAGGAAAGACTAGAAGCAATGGGATGAAACTGAATGGGAAGAGACACAGATTAGATATTAGAAAAAATTTTTTGACAGTTAGAGTGATCAATGAGTGGAACAGGCTGCCACGAGAAGTGGTGAGTTCTCCTTCAATGGAAGTCTTCAAACAGAGGCTGGACAGACATCTGACTGGGATGATTTAGCGAATCCTGCTTTGAGCAGGGGGTTGGACCAGATGGCCCAGGAGGTCCCTTCCAACTCTACGATTCTATGATTCTATGATTCTATGATTCTATGAGGGGCTCTCCCAGTGGGTCATGGCACCTGCAAACTATAAGGGAAAAAAACAGGCAGAGATGCTTACCTGTCTAAACAGGCCTCAATACAACTGCACTAACAGGGTGCAGCGTACCCAAGTAAAATGGCAACTGCACAGGTGCAATAATACCTAATGAAACAGCCAGCCTTCAATCAGGGATTGGCCGTGTGGCACACCAGTGCAAAAAAATAATCCGTATGTGGCAGTGTTCACACAGGGAATGCAGAGCTTCTGGTTCACAGCCTCTTAGTAACACCATATAGGGGGGCTGCCCAGTGCTAACTATAATGCATCTCGTGTGAACAGAGGCCACAGTTTACAGAACTATTTGGGCCCAACTGCACCCTGAAAAGATATAAAGTGCACAAAAACATATCAATATATGTAAGGTATTAGTTGATTTTATGGCCATAATACGTAAGCTGGCAAACTACGTCAAAGTTCCTTACACTTGCCAGCCCTACTCTAACATGAAAATATTGGAGGATTTTTTCCTCTTTCTGTGGTTTTCATGTTAGAGTAGGACTGGCAAGTGTAAGGAGCTTTGAAGGAAATTAAAAAATTGGGGGTGAAAAGATAATTTTTGTGGAAAAATGCAATTTTTAAATGTTCACGGTTCTATGTTATAAACCTCTGTGAAGCACTTGGGGGTTTAAAGTGCTCACCACACATCTAGAAAAGTTCCTTGGGGGGTCTAGTTTCGAAGATGGGGTCACTTATGGGGGGTTTCCACTGTTTACGCACATCATAGGCTCTCCAAACTCGACATGGCGTCCGATCTCAATTCCAGTCAATTTTGCATTGAAAAAGTCAAATGGCGCCCCTTCCCTTCCGAGCTCTGCCATGTGCCCAAACAGTGGTTTACCCCAACCTATGGAGTATCAACGTACTCAGGACAAATTGCACAACAACTTTTGTGGTCCAATTTCTCCTGTTACACTTGGGAAAAGAAAGAAATTTGGATCTGAAGTAATTTTTTCGTGAAATAAAGTTAAATGTTCATTTTTTAAAAACATTCGAAAAATTCCTGTGAAGCACTTAAAGGGTTAATAAACTTCTTGAATGTGGTTTTCAGCACCTTGAGGGGTGCAGTTTTTAGAATGGTGTCACTTTGGGGTATCTTCTATCAAAAAGACCCCTCAAAGTGATTTCAAATGTTATGTAGTCCCTAAAAATAATGGTGTTGTAAAAATGAGAAATCGCTGGTCAACTTTTAACCCGTATAACTTCCTAACAAAAAAAAAAAAAAGTTTGGTTACAAAATAGTGCTGATATAAAGTAGACATGTGGGAAATGCTACTTATTACGTATTTTGTGTGACATATCTCTGTGATTTAAGGGCATGAAAATTCAAAGTTGGAGAATTGTGAAATTCTGTTTTTTCACAAATAAATGCAAGTCATATCAAAGAAATGTTACCACTATCATGAAGTACAATATGTCACGAGAAAACAGTCTCAGAATCACCAGGATCCATTGAAGCGTTCCAAAGTTATTACCTCATAAAAGGACATTGATCAGAATTGTAAAAGTTGGCCTGGTCATTAACGTGCAAGCCACCCGTGAGGGTAAAGGGGTTAATAATCTCCATGGGAGACTAGAAGCTGCTTCAGGCCTGTTATGTGTAGCTGAAATGCTCACTTGCTATGACCACCGATCACTCCTAGCTATCCGGCAATGACAACCACAGGAGTCTGCTGCAGACCCCAGATAGTCATGCCAGCCCGTCGGCAACCCACAGTCATGTGACACGAGTGATGCACTTCCGGCGCAATTGTGTTAAATGCCGCTGTTAGCGATTCCACCCGCGACTGCTAGGGGCACATGTCAGACGGAGTCCGCAGCAAACAGGGGTAGGCCACCTTAGAAACAACTATATGTCTAAGGTGGTCAAACGGGTTAATGGAGAAAGAAGCATAATTTTCTGATAAGATATTACAAAGTTTCTTATCTTTACTTGTACTATTGACTTATGAAAAAAAAGTGTAGCTGCTATTTATCTTTTTTCACACAACCACCTTCATGTTACTTTGCATTATAAAGTGATTATAAACAAATATTGTCCAAAAATGTACATACTGTGAGTAAAATGTGTACACTGCAAAAATTGAATCATGCGAGTTTACTAGAAGTGAACAAAAAGATTTGCAGGATCCTGGTCAAACAGCTGGGAGGAGGTTTGCAGGGCTCTAGTGAAGTAGCCACAGAATACAGAAAAAATGGCCACTGGACCAGGCTCCTGCAAATCTTTTTACACATTCCACCCATGTCTAAATTTACAAATGCCTGTGTTACAGAAAATCCAAAAATGCACCAAGATTTGAAGGCAAATAAATTTCTAATATATATTGTAAACCTCATAATGCAAACTCAGATCTTAATCAATGATCATAAATCTCAAAACCTAACAATGCAATAACTATGACCAGATTCAGATAGGTAAAACTTGTGCATTTTGTTATTTATGTCTACATCTCCATGATCTGATGAACTGCGAAGTTCCAGATTTGTGACTATAATATTGGCTAATAGATATCACACCTGATATGCCCATGTGATTATTTATTTTTGTGGAGTGGGTTCAAAGTGATTTATTCACACAGACAGTTGTTTCTGACTCATGGGAATCTGTTCCATCTATCAGAAATGTATTAAGTCATTCTTCTTTAGTGATAATCATTCTGGCTACAAAGGTATTGTTTGATTGATGACCGCCTGCAATCCTCTGGAGCACGGATCAACGCCACTGCCAGAGATGGGAGATACTTGTGAAAAAAAGAAGGCTGGAACCAGCTACCTACACAGAATAACATCACTATGTCACTGTGATTAAAGAGGTTGTCCACTACTTTTATATTGATGACCTATGCTAAAGGTACTACACATCTGCTGCATATTGATTTTGAATAGGAGGCAGATGTGCAGTACCCAGACGTGGCCACTACAAGTAGACTGAACAACTCGGCAAGTGAGTAATTCCATCCAGCGGCCGCTGCCACCGACACCAATAACAGCTGATCAGCGCTGCTGTTTTGTGTAGGACCCCAGCCGATAAGAAATTGATGACTTATCCTAAGGATAGGTCATCAATGTAGAAATAGTGGACAACCTCTTTAAGGGTGCTACACATGCCCGAAACATGTTGGTGTTAGGTCTACTGATATTATTTGGATGTACTTCAAGATTTTAATATGATTGAATAAAGATTCAAGATTTTATTCTGTGAAGCTGGATTCATCTTTTTGGTATGGACCACTGCCACCACCTGGAAACAACCACTTACACACAAGAAAGCACAATGGCTCTACAAATTAGAAACACAATGCCCACTTGTTCCCTTTATGTGACCTGCTAATTACAATCTAGCTGTATTCATATATTTCTGTTGAGACCTTTCTCTTTGTGACCATTGTCTTGGTTTGTTTTCTCTTTTTTTTCTTTTCATTTTTGTGTTTATTCATATTTGTTCTTTTTGTCCCTCTTAGTAGCGTTATCCTTGGCAGCACATCATCCAGTGTAAACATGAAATGTGCTGTCAATAAAGATGAAATTCCATGCACGATCCTTCTTTGCATATTGACCGGTGTAATTTCCGTACCTTTGCCGGGTCCCCCTCGGGGTCCTCGCTCTCAGTCCGCTCCCCGCTGCCCAGTTTCGCTCTCTGGCTCCTCTCCTGCTTCCTGACACGCGGCCAACTCTCCTGGTATGACGCTGAGGTCGGGCGTGCTTCCGGTCTCTTAAAGAGACAGCGCACATTTTTCAAAAATGCTCCGAATCAATGATAAAACAGTATTATTTCTGGCTCTTCTGCCATGGAGGAGGCGATGGAGCAACAAGTGTTTCCTGTTGCTAATTTCCAGTTGATTGTTCTGTAGTACCTGTGTGCTGTTGTGCACCGTTAGTGTCTTGCCAGTACCCAGTTTGTCTTCTCAGACTGCCAGCGGCTCTCTACTCCGTACCTGGGACGATACCAGTGCTGCATGTGCAAGTTCCATTCCGCTCAACCGTACGTCACTCCGTTTCCCTGGACAACGTCAGTACTGCCTGTGCCAGCTTTGTCCCGTGCTGTCATGTCCCGCCTGTCAAGTTCAGCGCTTCCTGTTATCCCTACCTGTTTCGCTGGGTCAGCTTCCACGTGTCCGAGGTCTAACTGGAGGTAGCACCTGCGTCCCTTGAACACTCCAATCTGATCCTGTTCGAGGGGTCTTACTATGCATAGTCACGCCCCCTTCGGAGCCCCCCGGTCCGTGGTCCCACAAAAATAGCAATAAACGAATGTGGACTACTACAACATCTGTGCCTCCACTTCCATTCGTTACAGATTCCTCCGGCCATGGAACCCGCTGGGTCCCAAGCACCTCCAGTTGCAGAGTTGTGTCAAGAGGTTACCCGCCTGAGAGACCAGCAGGACAAGATCACAACCTATCTGCGCAACTTGTATACACGTATGGACTCGGTGGTTTCCTCGGCTTCTCCTGTCTCGGCCACCGGCTTCCAGGCTCCCTGTTGTATGGCAGGTAAAGGACTTTGGTGGCTCCCACTCGGTTTGATGGTGATCCCACTCAGTGTCGGGGGTTCATTAATCAATGCACACTGCCCTTTGAACTCCTGGGGCATATGTTTGCTTTGGAATGGGCCAAAGTGGGCTTCATTATGTCACATGTCCCCGGAGAGGCACTTGCCTGGCTGAATTCATTGTGGGAGAGAAGCGATCCTCTGGTTAATAATCTTCAATCTTTCCTTGAGGCCTTCTGCAGGACCTTCGATGAGCCTGGCCGTTCCTGTTCGACAGCTTCTTCGCTTCTCCGTTTACGCTAGGGGAGTCTCATGGTGGCCCAGAATGCAGTTTGTTTCCGGACCCTTTCCTTAGAGTTATCTTGGAATGACGAGGCCTTGGTGGCTACCTTCTGGGAGGGTTTGTCCAGGAGAGTAAAGGATGAGCTGACGGGTCGGGATACTCTTGCGACTCTGAATGACCTGATATCCTTAGCTACTCGGATCGATCTTCGCTTTCAAGAACGTTCTGGGAAATCGAAGCGGGAGAGGAGACCTTATCGCTTGGATCATAGTTTCCAGAAACCACCTGCTTCTCCATTTCCAGCCTCTCTTCCAGAAGCTATTTTATTATTATTTATTTATATAGCACCATTAATTCTATGGTGCTGTATATGAGAAGGAGTTACATACAGAGTTATAGATATCATTTACAGTAAACAAATTTACAATGACAGACTGGTACAGAGGGGAGAGGACCCTGTCCTTGCGGACTTACATTCTACGGTGGATCATGTGAATTTGGCTGAACAGTGCCAGGAGACGGGCGACGTGGAAGGGAAATGTTTCTGCTGCGGGAGTTCGGAGCATCGGATCCGCTTTTGTCCAGAGAGGTCGGGGAACTCCAGAGCCTAGGGTCGGTAGGAGAGGCCTCCCTGGGTAAGGATCATTTCTCTCCATCTCTGCAAATGACTGTCTCCATGTCTTTTGGCACGGTCAGATTTTCAGAACTTTGCTACCTGGATTCTGGAGCCAATCTCATCAAGCTAGCAGTGGGGGACCGTTACCAGATTCCAGTCCAGCATCTTCCTAATCCCTTGTGGGTGACTTCCGTGGATGGCAAACCCTTAACCTAGTCTGTTCAGTTCCAGACTGAGCCAGTGGAACTTCAGGTAGGTCTAACGCATTCTGAAAGAATCTGTTTTTTATGTGTTGCCTGGTTTGTCTCACCCCTTGCTTCTAGGTTTACCTTGGCTCCAGTTATATGAACCTATCCTAAACTGGAGGACTGGTGAGGTCCTGCGCTGGGGAGATGCCTGCTCGGATCGATGTATCGCTCCCATCCATCCTGTTCGTCCTTCAGTGGAGCCAACTGCCCTGCCGGGTTTACCATCCACTTACTGGGTCTTCCCAGATGTCTTCGGGAAAAAGGAAGCAGAGAGGCTGCCTCCACACAGGTCGTATGACTGTTCCATTGATCGCCTTCCCGAAACATCTCCCCCTCGGGGGCAAATTTATCCTCTTTCCCATGTAGAGACCCAGGCTATGTCAGAGTACATCCAGAGAACCTGACTAGAGGATTTATTCGGAAATCATCTTCTCCAGCAGGGCAGGTTTCTTCTTCGTCAAGAAAAAGGATGGATATCTACGGCCCTGTATCAATTACCGGGGGTTATACCAGATCACGGTAAAAAAATAGATACCCGGTACTACTTATTTCAGAGCTGTTTGATCGTCTCAAAGGAGCCAAGATCTTTACTAAACTAGATCTCAGAGGAGCCTACAACCTGATTTGTATACATCAGTGAGACGAATGGAAAACAGCCTTCAACACTCGAGATGGACACTATGAATACCTGGTAATGCGATTTGGCCTCAGTAATGCACCTGCGGTCTTCCAGGAGTTTGTAAATGACATTTTTAGAGATCTCCTCTATTCTTGTGTAGTTGTGGCACCTTGAGTGGCACCCATCTCGGCTCTAACTCGGAAAGGCATTAACCCCAAGGATTGGACACCAGAGGCAAAGAGGCCTTTACTGCCCTGAAGAAAACCTTCTCTTCCACGCCCGTTCTCCATAGACTGGATACTGATAAACAATTTTTTCTTGAGGTAGATGCTTCCTCCATAGGCGCTGGAGCGGTTCTTTCTCAAAAATTGTCTACCGATTGTATGGTTTCTTGTGTTTTTTTCTCGAAGGTTGTTTCCACTTCTGAAAGGAATTATTCCGTTGGAGATCGGGAATTGTTGGCTATCAAGTTGGCCCTGCAAGAATGGCGACACCTCCTCAAGCGAGCAGTCCATCAAGTTGTCATATTCTCCGATCATAAAAACCTTGCCTATTTCCAGTCTGCACAGAGATTGAATCCCCACCAGGCCAGGTGGGTCTTGTTTTTTGCACAATTTAACTTTGTTCTTCATTTTCATTCAGTTGACAAGAATGTCAAGGCCGATGCACTCACTAGAGCCTTCCTGTCTCCAGACTTAGAGAAAGAACCTCAACATATCATCGAGCCATCCAGGTTAGTGTCTGTAGCTTCTGTTAATCTCTCTCGGCTTCCACCTGGAAAAACTCTTGTGGCAACTTTGGACAGGAATCGTGTCCTTCGATGGGGTCACTCTTTCAAGTTGGGCGGTCATGCCGGTCAGAAAAAGACTTTGCAACTTATCTCCCGTTATTACTGGTGGCCTACCATGGGCAAAGATATACTGGAGTATGTCGCAGCCTGTCCTTCGTGTGCCCGTAACAAAACTGCAAAGCACCTTCTGTCTGAGCGACTCCTGCCACTTCCTGTTCCATCCGCTCCCTGGCAGCACATCACTATGGACTTTACTACGGATCTTCCCATCTCGTTTGGTTGCTCTGCTCTCTGGGTTGTGATGGATCGCTTTTCGAAGATTGCCCATTTCGTTCCTCTGTCTGGTCTTCCGTCTGCTCCTTAGCTTGCTGACTACATCATACAGCATATCTTACATCTACATGGATTTCCTCTCCACATTGTGTCCGACAGGAGTGTCCAGTTCACCTCGAAGTTCTGGAGAGCGGTTTGTAAACTAATGAATGTAGAACTGGACTTTTCTTCTACTTATCATCCTCAGTCCAATGGGCAACTGGAGAGGACCAATTAAGTCTTGTCCGGATTCTTGCATCATTTCGTCAATGTGCATCATGATGACTGGGTCAAGTTACTGGCCTGGGCAGAGTTTTCCTATAATAATCAAGTAAGTGAATCCTCTGAAATGTCTCCCTTCCAGATTGTATTTGGACTTCAACCCGGAATCCCTCTTCCTATCTCTGGGCTTTCGGGCGTCCCTGCAGCAGACACCGTTGCGGAGGATTCTCTAAAGTCTGGAGTGATACCAAGTCGGCTTTAGAAAAAAGCCTCACAACGAATGAAGAAACATGAGGATAAAAGACGCCTGGATGCTCCAATCTTTCAGCCCAGAGATAAGATTTGGCTCTCCACAAAGTATATTCGGCTGGAGATGCCCTTCTACAAATTAGGTCCCCGCTTCATTGGTCCCTTGAGGTCTTGAAACAAATCAATGCAGTCTCGTACAAATTGAAATTGCCTCATTACGTGTGTCTAATTCCTTACATGTTTCCCTCTGCAAACCAGTAGTCTTGAGCGCCTTCTTTAAGGACCCGGGTACCACTCCTGAACTTGTCAGCAAGGAGGATGGCTTTGAGGTGGAGAATATTTTAGCCACAAAGAGGGTAAGGGGAAAGACCTATGTTTTGGTGGATTGGAAGGGCTTCGGTCCCGAGGAGAGGTCATGGGAGCGTAAAGAGAATTTCCAAGCTACTCTCCTATTGGAGAGATTTTATGCAGACTTGAAGAAGAGGGGGTGTAAAGGGGGATACTGTAATATCCGTACCTCCCCGGGGTACCTGCTCTCAGTCTGCTCCCCGCTGCCCAGTTTTGCTCTCTGGCTCCTCTCCTCCAGCAGCTCTCCTGGTATGACGCTGAGGTCGTGCGCGCGCTCCCGGTCTCTTAAAGAGACAGCGCGCATTTTTCAAAAATGCTCCGAACCAATGATAAAACAGTGAGTACTATTTCTGGCTCCTCTGCCATAGAGGAGGCACCGGAGCAACAATTGTTTCCTGTTGCTAATTTCCGGTTTAGTGTTCTGTAGTACCTGTGCTCTGCCGTGCACCGCTAGTGTCCTGCCAGTACCCAGCTAATACTGTTTGTCTTCTCAGACTGCCAGCGGCTCTCTACTCCGTACCCGGGACGATACCAGTGCTGCCTGTGTAAGTTCCATTCCGCTCAGCCGTACGTCACTCCGTTTCCCTGGACGAGGTTAGCACTGCCTGTGCTAGCTTCGTCCCGTGCTGTTGCCTCCCGCCTGTCAAGTTCAGCGCTTCCTGTTATCCCTGCCTGTTCACCTGTTCCACTAGGTCAGCTTCCTTGTTTCTGGGGTCTAACTGGAGGTAGCACCTACGTCCTCTGAATACTCCAATCTGATCCTGTTCAAGGGGTCTTACTACGGGTGTCTGGGGCTCGCTTAGTCACGCCCCCTTCGAAGCCCCCCAGTTCGTGGTCCCGAGGTTCCACAAAAATAGCAATAAAGGAATGTGCACTACAACATCTATGCCTCCGCTTCCATTCGTTACAACAGGTCACTAAATGGCTGCTGATTGGCTTGCATTTACATGACTGGTGGTCGTTTACAGGTCATTTAACTGGATCATATAACTGGGCACTTCCAGTCAGTAGCAGGAGTGACTGGTGCTGGATATAAGAAAAGAGAAAATCTTTATAATGTCAACTATTAGCAAAGTAAAAGCTTATTGTAAATAGTGCAGTATATAAAATTGTATTTATAACCAGATTTACACTGGTTCCCTCAGAATCCATCAGTGAACTCCCTCTGATGATCCAACGGGAGAGTGTCTAACTCTTTTATTTGCATTTTCTGTGCTCTTCTCTGCTGATTTATGAACATAGACCACATCAAACAGAAACAGGGAAATACAAAGCCTGTAAAAGCAAAATAGAGCGACATTTTTATGAAACTAACTTGCAAAAATAATTTTTGGCCCAAAATACATAAATTTAAGGGAAAAATATTCCCAGAGGTGAAAAACCCCTGATTCCAGCTAAATAAAATAAAAATTCTGTATTTTCTCCTTCAACTTTCACTGGAAAACCCAAGAATTCCAAGTTCATTTATCCATAGATTTTAATGTGGATGGCATGTTCCTGAGCCATAATGTGGACAGATTTTCTTCTGTGCATCTGCTGTTTTAAATTATGTAGTTTATATTCTCACATTTTTTCTTTAAGTACTCTAATTATAGTCACTTCTTTCAGTAAACCTCCCATTTGCTGGGACATTTTTATACCATTGCATTTAAGGCCTAAAGAATTTCTTCTAAGGGAATCTGTCAGCAGGTTTTTGTTAAGTTATCTGAGAGCAGCATAATATAGGGCAAGAGAGCCTGATTCTAGGAATTTATTACTGGACTGCTTGATGTAGCTTTGATAGAATCCCTGTTTTATCTGTTGCAAATGTAGGAGTGATCAAAATACTAAGAGGACAAACCCCTTTCTCTTTTGCCCTATTATGTGGTGTGGGTGTTCACACTTTTATTGACTTAAAGGGGTCTTCTAATCTAGACGCCCAGTTTTTATGCTATTTTTTTAGACTTTTGTATGGAAAAAGTACAAGGATTTTTGCAACAATATACAATATATTTACACTTGTTTGAAGTATGATTACAAATTTTTATATCATGAAAAGAATATAAATAAGAAGTTTAAAAATGGTGAACGGTGGCCACATTCCCGGCTGCTGAACTTACTCTGAAATAAAAAAACAAAGAGAATCTTCATTACTATGATTGTTGCTATCTACAGTAGCAAAATAAATAAAAAGTGAACATTTTTTGAATCAAATGTTTTTTTATTGATTATAAAGATTTACACAAAGGAAAAAAAGGAAAAACAAAACCAGACAAACAACCTTAAGAAGCATTAAACATGAGTTATTTATACATCTCGGCTCTGCAAAACCAGTATAATTAGATGAATAAATATTTGTAACAATAGTGAAACCAATCACATATAACTTGTGGAAGTACTAATAACATTTTAATTAAGTTTCAAAGAAGTTTAATTTGAGGCATCATATGAACATAACTCAAAGCAAGCCGAGGCAAAATCTCCTCAAAAAAGTGACCATTTTTTAAAAAATAATGTCATGCTGAAAATTGAGTATCGATTTTTGGTACAATTAGAAGGTCTGGCAAAATGACAAAAAAAAAAAAATATCAACTTGATTATTTTACAGGAGATAGGCACGTGTATACTGAAAATGTGTATAAGGCCGTCGTCACGCTTGCCGTATGAAAAATCGGTCCAATTTTCTCGGCTGAGAATTGCAGGAGTGTTCTCTATATGGTGATCCGTATGCAATGCGATTTTAACATGAGCTTTTACATACAGCAGTTCTCTGCCATTGACACATTATTTTAAAACAAAATATTCTTCAAAACATGTATATACAGCTCTGGCAAAAATTAAGAAACCACTACACAGTTTTATAAAAATCAGCTTTTCTACATGTCGAACGGACATTCCATTCCAGTGCCAGTTGAATTCCAACCAGAGTACACCTCATTCTACTTAATGTGCTTCTGATTAGGTGATCAGCTGAACCAAATCTTATTTAACGAAGGAAAGTATAAAAAAAACTCTGCTGTGGTGTTCACAATCCTCTTGCCATAGGACAAGCTGGATGGCAAAACAAGTGCTAGTAAAATCTCAAAAGTAATAGGAATGAAAACATAACTTTTAACCATGCCAAAGGAGTTGAAAAGAAAAGTATTGAGTGAGTAAAAGAAGAACTCAATTCTGGCTTTACTAGCAGAGGGATACAGTGAGCATCATGTTGCCTCCATCCTTAATATTTCTAAGACGGTAGTCCATTACAACAAGGTCAAGCAGCAGACATTGGGGACAACAAAGCTACAGACCGGCAGAGGGCGAAAACAAATCTCCAATGACCAGGATGACCGTCATCTTATTCGAATGTCACTCAGCAACCGCAGGATGACATCAAGTGACCTACAAAAAAAATGGCAAATGGCAGCTGGGGTGAAGTGCACAGCAAGAACAGTTTGTAACAGGCTCCTAAAGGCAGGGCTCAAGTCATGTAAAGCTAGAAAAAAGCCTTTCATCAATGAGAAGCAAAGGAGAGCCAGGCTGAAGTTTGCCAAAGACCATAAGGATTGGACCATAGAGGATTGGAGTAAGGTAATCTTCTCTGATGAGTCTAATTTTCAGCTTTGCCCAACACCTGGTCATCTAATGGTTAGACGGAGACCTGGAGAGGCGTACAAGCCACAGTGTCTTCCACCCACTGAGATATTTGGTGGAGGATCAGTGATGATCTGGGGATGCGTCAGTAAGGCTGGAATTGGGCAGGTTAATCTTTGCGAAGGACATATGAATCAAGATGCATACAAGGTTATCGTGAAAAAACTGTTGATTCTGTCTGCTCAGGCAATGTTCCTCAACTCTGACAACTGAGGACTGGTTTTTCCAGCAGGACAATGCACCATGCCACACAGCTAGGTCAATCAATGTATGGATGAAGGACCACCACATCAAATCCCTGTCATGGCCATCCCTATCTCCAGACCTGAACCCCATTGAAAACCTCTGGAATGTAATCAAGAGGAAGATTGATAGTCACAAGCCATCAAACAAAGAAAATCTGCTTAACTTTTTGTACCAGGAGTGGCGTAAGGTCACCCAAAAGCAGTGTGAAAGACTGGTGGAAAGCATGCCAAGATGCATGAAAGCTGTGATTAAAAATTATGGTTTTTCCACAAAATATTGATTTCTGAACTCTTCCTGAGTTAAAACATTAGTATTGCTGTTTCTAAATGATCATGAACTTGTTTTCTTAGCATTTTTTGAGGTCTGCAAGCACTGCAATTTTTTTATTTTGACCACTTCTAATTTTCTGAAAATACCGTAAATACTCGTGTATAAGCCCAGTTTTTCAGCACATAATTTTGCCTCCCCTCGGCTTATACACGAGTCACTGTCCCAGAAGTCCCAGAAAGTCGATGAGGGAGGGAGCAGGTAAGAGACAGGAGCCGGCAGGGAACGGGGAGCAGCGGAGCAGTAGGTAAAAAACAGGAGCCAGTGAAGGAGGGGAGCAGCGGAGCTGCAGGTCACAGACCCAGGAGCCGGCAGCTGTGGCTAAAGACTGTGCCGCTGTGGTAACAGTGCCAGCTGCATCCGTCGGCTTCCAGCACACATACTCACCTGCCTGCACTCCCTTGGTGGGTCGGTGACACTGCATTTCGCTCTGGGCTTTGGCGCCAGCAGCTCTCTTCCAGCCAATCGGTCACGTGGTACGGCTCATTAAGCTAATGAAATGAGCACGCATCTCCACTCCCATAGGCGTGGAGCACATATTCATTACCTTAATGAGCGGTACCACGTGACCACTCGGCTGGAAGAGAGCTGCTGACTCCAGTTTCCTCCCACTTCTTCCTTTTGACGCTGCGCCGAGCACACCAAATTGCAACCTGTTGCGTTTGGCGCTGGTCGGCGCAGTGTCAAAAGGACGCATGCGCCGCCAAACGCACACTGCACACGGCCTGCGTCCCCAGTGCTAAAGATAGGGGACGCAGGACGCATGCAGCGTCATGCGTCCGTAGGCGGAGCTACTGGCTGAGGCGCGGCAGGGGGCGGGCCTTAGCGGCGGCCGTGAGCAGCCCGACGCTGCGGCCGTAAACGCTAATGTGAAACTAGCCTTAGAGATGCGCCTTTTCTGGGGCGGCTGAGAGCTAATGTTTTTAGCCAGGGTGGGGCCAGGATTTAAGGCCCCTTTCTAGGCCATTAACATCAGCCCTCAGCTGTCTGTATAGCTATTGCTGGCTGTTAATTACAGGGGGACCCCACGCCATTTTTTCCCGTAAAATAATCTTTTATTCACTAAATACATATCCAGAATTTTGCACACGCACTATACTAATTGTATTTGTCGCTGAAATCTATATATCTGCCTAAAAATACCTACAGAAGAAAAATCCTCCAAACAGTACGTATAGAATATAAATTTTATTAAATCATGCTTAAAAGATATTTAAAAGGGATGACAATACACACAGCAAAAAATGAAAGAGATGAAAAAACAAACAAACATTGAGCAGGTGGAAAAAATTAAGTCCAAAAATAATTATATATATATAACACCTTGCACCGTGCTGCAATGCACCCCTTGACGCGCATTTCTGTGGAAGAGATTCTCGAAATGCGTGTCAAGGGGTACATTGTAGCAGTTTGAATCCTGGGTAACTATGGGCACTTATAACTGAGTATATTGTACATCCTCTACCTTTGTTATGCACATTATGTATTATATTTTGTTTATCTATTGACTGGTCATGATGTGCAAAGAAATTCATCTACCTCACAGGCCCTTAATCATCATTGTTTTCATTTTCTAAGCCTTATGAAATCCTTAACCACTTGCATTGTATATTTGTCCCTGGTACATTTTAAGCATTGTTGCTGGTATCTATTTATTCAGGGATATTATTGCAAGGTGTTATATATATATATATATATATATATATATACCATTAATTTTTTCCACCTGCTCAATGTTTGTTTGTTTTTTCATCTCTTTCATTTTTTGTTGTGTGTATTGTCATCCCTTTTAAACATCTTTTAAGCATAATTTAATAAAATGTATATTCTATACGTACTGTTTGGAGGATTTTTTTATGTAGTTTTTTTCTGTTTTCATGGTCCTCTGTGTATGCATTTTGGGGTAATTTCTTGTACTCTATATATCTACCTATTCTATATGGATTTATTGTATGTAATCCATCTTTCCTATCCTGTTGGCTCCTGCAGTGATTCTACAGGAGCCGGCAGATCTATCTCTCTCTGCAATATTATAATATATATATATATATATATATAGATACATATATAGATATATGTGTGTGTGTGTATGTCACTGACATTATATATACTCGTATATACATATATCTATCATATACAGTTAGGTCCATATATATTTGGACAGAGACAACATTTTTCTAATTTTGCTTCTAGACATTACCACAATGAATTTTAAACAAAAAAATTCAGATGCAGTTGAAGTTCAGACTTTCAGCTTTCATTTGAGGGTATCCACATTAAAATTGGATGAAGGGTTTAGGAGTTTCAGCTCCTTAACATGTGCCACCCTGATTTTAAAGGGAGCAAAAGTAATTCAACCAAGTACTAGAAATGAACATTTTATTTACAATTATTTAATCTGTCCAATTACTTTTGGTCCCTTTGAAAACAGGGTGGCACATGTTAAGGAGCTGAAACTCCTAAACCCTTCATCCAATTTTAATGTGGATACCCTCAAATGAAAGCTGAAAGTCTGAACTTCAACTGCATCTGAATTGTTTTGTTTAAAATTCATTGTGGTAATGTCTAGAACCAAAATTAGAAAAATGTTGTCTCTGTCCAAATATATATGGACCTAACTGTAATTGTCTATGTCTGTCTGTCTGTCTGTAACGGAAATTCCGCCTCGCTGAATGGTCGTGGTCGTTAAGCCGCGACCAATCAGCGACAGGCGCAGTCCAGCCTCCCGCGTCGCTGATTAGTTGCGGCCTAATGTGTGGATGGTAGCCAGGGTCCGGAGGAGAGGAGACTAATCTGTAAAAAATAGAATTAAAATAAAAAATAGTGAGATACTCACCTTCCGACGGCCCTCAGACGTCCCTTCTCTAACCACGCTCCCGGCATCGCGGTCACAGTAATGCTTTGCGCCAAAGGCCGCTGATGACGTCGCGCTCTCGCGAGAGTGACCGGAAGATGCCGGGGCAGGAGTGCGCGTGAAAATCGCATTTGCAGTGTGTCTTCAGGAAAATGGTGCCGGACAGTGCTGTATGGGTCAGTGCCACACTCCTCCCGGCTCCCCCAGCCTCTGGCAGAACGGAACAGCGCTGGACCACAGGAAAGATGGGTGAGTATAAATGTTTTTTTGTATGTGTGCAGTTTCCTAGGGGTGAGGGGGACCATGCATACCAGGAAAGGGGGGTGAGGGTAACCGTGCATACCAGGAAAGGGGGGTGAGGGGGACCATGCATACCAGGGAAGGGGGGTGAGGGGGACCATGCATACCAGGGAAGGGGGGGTGAGGGGGACCATACATACCAGCAAAGGGGGTGAGGGGGACCACGCATACCAGGAAAGGGGGGTGAGGGGGGACCACGCATACCAGGAAAGGGGGGTGAGGGGGGACCATGCATACCAGGAAAGGGGGGTGAGGATGACCATACATACCAGCAAAGGGGGGTGAGGGGACCATGCATACCAGCAAAGGGGGGTGAGGGGGACCATGCATACCAGGAAAGGGGGGTGAGGGGGACCATGCATACCAGGAAAGGGGGGTGAGGGTGACCATACATACCAGCAAAGGGAGGTGACGGGACCATGTATACCAGGAAAGGGGGGTGAGGGAGACCATGCATACCAGGAAAGGGGGATGAGGGGACCATGCTTACCAGGAAAGATGGATGAGAGGATAGGGGGGTGAGGGGTACCATGCATATCAGGATTGGGGGTGAGAGGACCATGCATTCCAGGATTGGAGGGTGAGGGGGACCATACATACCAGGATAGGGGGGGTGAGGGGACCATGCATACTAGGATAGGGGTTGTGAGGGGTACCATGCATATCAGGATTGGGGGGTTAGAGGACCATGCATATCAGGATTGGGGGGTGCATTATTGCATTATTATTAAATCTTCATAAATAAACTACATACATATTCTAGAATACCCAATGCGTTAGTATCGGGCCACCATCTAGTGTGTGTATATATATATATATATATATATATATATATATATATATATATATGTGTGTGTGTGTGTGTGTGTGTGTGTGTGTGTGTGTGTATATACAGTATAACAAAATTGAAAAAACAGCACAAAATAGAGAAAAGAAAAAAGATTCGGGTGCAAGCCCTCCAGGTACATACCAAACCTCTAAATAGTTCATCAAAAAAGAAGGCAGCACACCATGTTGGTTTTCAATAAAGTGTTTTTTTAATAGCCCAAATGGCTATGTGCCCATGCAGCAACGTTTCGGTTCAATAAGTGTGACCCTTTACAATATTAATACCTAAAAATTATACCAAAGACAAGACAAAGAAAAGAACAATTGAATCCAAGAAATACAACAAAGCAATTTTATA
This sequence comes from Dendrobates tinctorius, assembly GCF_039654945.1. NCBI lineage: Eukaryota > Metazoa > Chordata > Amphibia > Anura > Dendrobatidae > Dendrobates > Dendrobates tinctorius. Next base: position 9,497,704 of record NW_027361758.1, read on the forward strand.
GAGTAAGCTATCATTTATATTCCACATTTAATCCAAAAGGTTTCAATGTGTTCAATTTTTTGATCCACTCCAGTTCTCTAATCTTTAATAATTTAATTCAGTCACCCCCTCTTCTCAAGGGAGGGATCTGGTCTATAATCATAAAGGATAAGTCTCTCTCTATATGCTTAAAAAAATGTTTTGCAACTGGTAAAATGAATGCTCCAATAGCAGCCACATTAACTATTGATATGAAATCACTCTTGTTAGATAAATCATAATCACGTAATTTAAAGGTACCCACATTTTTCTCTAATATTGTGATATCCTGCGTACAAACAACATTAACAACAACATTTTTCCTATGATCAGAAAACCAGTATTTAAATTTTAGTTGTCTAAGGAACCAATAGAGTTTCTTTTCTAGCTTAAACAAGTTAACATGACTGCGAGGGCTATATGAAAGCCCCTTTGACAAAAACATCAATTTCAACATCAGACAATAATCTAGATGAAAGTTTTGCCACAAGATCTAGTCCTTTCTTTTGGTCACTGCAGGTCTTTGTGGGTTGATCCATGTTTTCTGACGCTTTTCTTTTTTTGTCCACGATGATGCTTTCTCCCTCCTCTTCTAATCCTCCGATGCATTCCTCTAGTTGAGGTCTTAGTGTCTTTGGTTTATTAGGTAATTTCTTTCCTCTATACACTTTGCTAGAATCATTTTACCAATTGTAGATCTTCCCCATACGGTAATCCTCCATGTCTCTCATCCATTTATGTCTCTTTACTTTATATTTATAGTATTCCCTTAATGTAGTTAGATGTAACTGGAATGTAATAATACGTTTTTTCTCATATGTATGCTTGCATTTTAAGTCCACTATGATGGAACATCCAAAAATGTGGCATCACCTTCAATTGATCCAAGGATTCTTTCCTCATCCTCTAAGGTGTAACGGAATGCAGTGGGCATATTGGTCTCACCACCCATTTCAGTCATGGTTAAGCAAAAAACATTTTTTTTAAAAAATAAAATAAAAGTAAAAAATAAAATATTTGTGCACGCTAATTCCAGTAAGTATATACAAAACAAAATTGAAAAAAACAGCACAAAATAGAAAAAAGATTCGGGTGCAAGCCCTCCAGGTACATACCAAACCTCCAAATAGTCCATCAAAAAAGAAGCAGCACACCATGTTGGTTTTCAATAAAGTGTTATTTTAATAGTCCATATGGCTATGTGCCCATGCAGCAACGTTTTAGTTCAATAAGTGTGTCACATCATTTCACTTGTTAAAGACTAAACTTCAGACAGAGGCCCACAAACAAACAGCATCTGAAAACCACCACAGTGAAGGCCTGGCAGAGCATCAAAAAGGAGGAAACACAGCGTCTGGTGATGTCCATGAGTTCAAGACTTCAGGCAGTCATTGCCAACAAAGGGTTTTCAACCAAGTACTAGAAATGAACATTTTATTTACAATTATTTAATCTGTACAATTACTTTTGGTCCTTTTAAAAACAGGGTGGCACATGTTAAGGAGCTGAAACTCCTAAACCCTTCATCTAATTTTAATGTGGATCCCCTCAAATGAAAGCTGAAAGTCTGAACTTCAACTGCATCTGAATTGTTTTGTTTAAAATTCATTGTGGTAATGTCTAGAGCCAAAATCAGAAAAATGTTGTCTCTGTCCAAATATATATGGACCTAACTGTATGTCAGGCTGCTGCAATGCAGGTATGTGCAGACTCCACTAGATGGCAATAGAGTGGAGGAAGGACTGCAAACTCCCAAGGCAGGCCTCCGAAGCAGCAGCGACTGCTATCACCAGGTGCCAGAAGAATAGTTAGACTAGTCGGGTCAGAAAATAGACTGTAGCACAGTACCAAAGGAATAAGCAAACTCAAGGTCACAAACAAGCTGAAGTGGTCAGAGCTGGTCAGGAGTGGATAAGCTAAAGACAAAAGGCAGAAGCAGGTCCGAATACAAGCCAAGTAAAAAGCCAGGGAGTCAACACACTAACAGGGAAACACTGAGTCAGGACAGACAGAGGGAATAAACAGACACGGGGCAAGTCAGGGGTAACAGCAGGACAAATCAGGATATACCAGGGTCAAATACACATGCCGTAGGCAGAACTATAGCTGACACCGCCTGCAGGATGCAACGGAGCTAAATAGCAAACCTGAAACCAGACTGAGGCTGAGAAAAGTTAACCCCTGACATGATCAGACTGGGACAAGGGAAGATAGGACTCAAAACTCAATCTGGATCATGACAGTACCCTCCTCTCAAGGGGGATCCACCGGACCCCAGGTTTCCCAGGATAATGTGTATGAAACTCCCAAACCAATTGCTCAGCATGGACAGATCGTGCCGGGACCCAAGATCGATTCTCAGGACTGTAACCCCTCCAAATGGACCAAAAACTGAAGTGAACCACAATCCGTTCCACTTCATACTCAGTCTGACCATCCACACAGACAGGAGGCGGAGGGCATGGGGACCTAGCAGAGGAAGGTACAAATGACTTAAGAAGGGACTTATGGAACACTTTGGGGATTCGTAGCGATGGAGAAAGGCGTAAGCGAAAGGCAACTGGATTGACAACCTCAATGATCTCATAAGCACCAATAAACCTGGAACCTAGCTTAGCAGAAGGAACTTTCAGGTGAATGTTCTTGGTAGACAACCACACTTTATCTCCCACCAGAAACATCGGTCCTACAGACCGTCGCTTATCAGCAAAATGTTTGTTTGCCCTGAGCCTCGCCAATGTTTTCCTGAACCTCCATCCACACCTCCCCCAACCATTGAACTGCCACATCAGCCCCTGAACATCTTGAATCCAGCCTGGAAAATCGCCAAAATGGGGGTGAAAACTGTAGTTACAGAAGAACGGAGAGGTGCCAGTGGACCAGTTAATCCGATTGTTAAATGCAAACTCAGTCACGGTCAATGAAGAACACCAATCATCCTTCTGAGATGCAGCAAGACACCGCAAAATCTGTTGAAGTGACTGATTGGTCCTCTTTATCTGACCATTGGTCTCGGGATGGTAGCCAGAGAAGAAAGTCAAGCAAATATCCAATCTTTTACAAAATGCCTTCCAAAATTTGGACACAAATTGTACCCCTCTATCAGAAACCACACTCAAAGGCATGCCATGCAATTGTACAACGTGCTAAACAAACAACTTAGTGTTTCTGCATTAGGCAATCCTGACAAAGGTACAAAATGCACCTGTTTACTTAGTCTGTCAACCACTACCCAGATAACAGTTTTGCCATTGGAAGGAGGGAGATCAGTGATAAAATCCATGGACAAATGAGTCCAAGGTCCATCTGGAATTGGCAATGGCACCAATTCCCCGGCCGGCCGGTTATGGGAGCTCTTAGCATGGGCACAGGTATCACAGGCAGACATAAACCTATCGACATCAGAGGTCATGGAGGACCACTAAAATGGCCTAGCAATCTCCGGGTGGCCACTGAGAGCAGAATTGTGGAACTCCCGGAGAACCCTCAATCGGTACTCAACCGGGACAAAGAGCTTATTATCAGGCAAAGATGGAGGAGCAAGAGACTGAGAGTCCCGAATTTCACGTTTCAATTCAGAGGATACCCCAGCAACAACGACTCCGTGCTGAAGAATGGAGGAAGGAGGTTCGTAGGGTGATATCAGATCAAAACTGTGAGATAAGGCATCCGCCTTGACATTCTTGGAACCAGGCCGAAAAGTGATAAAGAAAATGAAAACAAGAAAAAAAGCGACCACCTAGCCTGTCTAGGAGTTAACCGCTTTGCAGACTCAATGTAAGACAGGTTATTGTGGTCTGTAATCACCGTGATCCAATGAACCGCCCCCTCCAAAAAATGCCTCCATTCTTCAAAAGCCAATTTTATGGCCAATAACTCCTGGTTACCAAAATCATAATTTCCCTCCGCAGAAGAAAACTTCCTGGAGAAAAAGGCACATGGTCTTAAATTGGTCAAAGTAACGGGTCCCTGAGACAACACCGCCCCCACTCCCACCTCCGATGCGTCCACCTCTACAATGAACGGTTCTGACGGATCGGGCTGAACCAATACAGGAGCAGACATAAAACACTTTTTTAATGTAGTAAAGCTTCAACCGCCAAGGGTGACCAGACTTTGAGATCAGCCCCCTTGTGAGTGAGATCGGTGAGTGGCTTCACCACCTGAGAAAACCACTTGATGAATTTTCGATAATAATTGGCGAAACCCAGAAAACACTGCACACCCTTGAGGTCTCTGGGTTGCACCCAATCAACAATGGCACGGACCTTTCCGGAATCCATCCGAAACCCATTGGCAGAAAGGATGATCCCCCAGAAAGGAAAGCTCCTAGACAAAAAAACAAACATTTCTCGGGTTTAGAAAACAGAGAGTTTCCCTATAACCTATGAAGAACAGCACGTAAATGACCAATGTGGGATTTCTTGTCAGGCAAGAAAACAAGGATATCATCCAGGTATACAACCATAAAGCGCCCAATAAAATCAGAAAAAACATCATTCATGAAGTTCTGAAACACCGAGGAGCGTTCGTGAGGCTGAAGAGCATGACCAAATTTTCAAACAGACCCTCGGAGGTGAGATGCCGTTTTCCACTCATCCCCTTCCCGAATGTGGATAAGGTTATATGCTCCCCTGAGATAAAGTTTGGAAAACCACTTAGCCCCAGACAATTGGTTATAGAGATCAGAAATGAGTTGGAGAGGGTAGGTATTTCTCAAAGTAATTTTATTTAGTTCACCGAAAATCGAGGCACGGGCGTAAACCACTATCTTTTTTCTTAACAAAAAAGAATCCAGCGGCCACAGGTGAGACAGAGGGACGGATGTGACCTTTGCTTAGACTATCAGAGATATAGTTTTTCATAGCGGTACGTTCCGGGCCAGAAAGATTGTACAAACGGGCTTTGGGCAATTTAGAACCCGGAATAAGATTAAAGGTACAATCATAAGGACGATGTGGTGGTAAGACCTCAGCCTCTTTTTTGGAGAACACGTCCCCAAAGTCCTTCAGGTACTCTGGAATACCCTCCGGATTAATGGCAGACACAAAAACAGCAGAAAGACAACCATTGGAACAATTAGGACTCTATTTAATAATATCACGAGATCCTCAATCTATAACAGGATTATGCCTCTGTAACCAGGGGAACCCCAACACCAGTCCCGCAGGAAGTTTATTCATAACATAACATGAAATTTGTTCCTGGTGCAAGGAACCCACCTTGAGGAGGAACTCCTCAGAGACAAACTTAAGACACCGTTGGCTCAAAATGTTATTATCAATGGCAATGATATGGATGGAAGTCTCTAGCCTAACTGTCCCTAACTTTAACTTGGACACCAGACTAGAGTCAATAAAGATCCACAGTCCACAAAATCTGAAATGGATGCGTAACCACCTCCACAACACAGTTCCACCTCTAACAAAACTTTTTGAAATTATGAAAATGGTACTTGAGAGTCTGGGTGATCTCTTCGACAATCTCCCAGACTCGGCAGCCTGTTACTCTATGGACAAAAGGGGCAGTCCTCCTTCCAATGTCCCAGATCTTCACAATAAAAACATAATTTCCCATCACGTTGTCGCTTCCTCTCCTTCTCCTTGAAGTTGACGGCACCAACCTCCATGGTCTCTATGAGTGGCATCACCTGAGACTTAGCAGTCTCAACGATCTATACTGTAGGAACAAAGGGAGAGCAAATAGGGTCTTATCCAATGGTAAAAGATATATAATTATATATTACCCACTCACCCGCTGCAGGAAAGGTAAAGCATGTAGAATATGCGTTCAGCTGCTGCACGTCCAAGGGTCAAATCAGTGACCGCCGACATATAAGATTCATGGAACTTTTTTATGGACTTCGTGCGCTGCCAAACATTAGACTCAGATCCAGTTGAGATGAAAGATTATAGTTTTATTCCCAACGCGTTTCGAAGTAATAAATACTTCTTCCTCAGGGGATGACAGACATAAAAAACGCCAGTTATTTTTTTGTACGATCGCGTTAATGCATAGTAGCATTGCATTGGCAATCATTAGTAATAGAGGTCTATGCACAGCGAACGCGTCCATTCGCTGTGCGTTTGACCTAGCGTACCCAAAAACGCGGTAGACCGCGTTCAAAGGTGCGTCACAAAGTAATGCATCATCGCTAACACATGCCGATTTTGACATGAGTTAGGATGCATTACGCTAATGGATGGCAATAGGTGCGTTAACGGATCTGTTACATTGCGTTAGTGCTGCTTAGTAACGGATCCGTTAAACGGATGGCACCTAACGCGATATGAACCCAGCCTTAGGTGACCCATCAGCAGGGTTCAGACGCCCCCCAGTTGTGGGTCTAGTCACCCACTGTGGTGAGCCCGCCCCCTTTTGGGTATCCCAGTATGGGGAAGTAGTGAGGTCTGGTTTTCCAAGGGATTTCTACATAACCTGGTATCTTTCAAACAGGCTGACCAAGTAATCTGCATTCTGGGGGTCGCCTTGGCAACCCAGGACCGTATTGGCCTGGAGAGGGAGGGGAAGAACCTGTCCATCACCACATGCTCAACCATTTGGGCTGTAGTGGAAACATCTGGGAGCGTGAGAGTTTGACACCAGCATACGCCCAGCGATGGACTTGCAGAGCCCTTACAGATATTGTCACTCCCAGGCGTGCCAGAGTTTCACTTTTTAACTTGCCATACTCTTTGGCATCCTGGAGGGCTAGGATGTAATACGTCTTTTGGGGTTCACCAGTCAAATAGATGGCCAGCACCTCTGCCCACTGCTCTGGTGGTAGCCTCTCACGCTCCGCTACCCACTTGAACACAGTCAAAAGGCTTCAACATCATCCCCCGGGGTAATTTTCTGTATAGCTCGTCCTACCGTTTTCCGGATGTGCGCATTGTCACCTGGAGATGGAGAGGAATCCGTCAGCCTAACACAAACCGCGTCTGCGAGGAGCTCCATTTGCCGTGTTAGCACCTCCTGCTGCTGTTGCTGCTGCTGCAGCTGATGTTGAAGCTGCTGTGCTAACAGCTTATTTGTCTACTGCTGTGCCGCTTGCTGCTGTTGACTGGTGAGCTGATGTTGCGGTTGTACTTGGACGAGATGTTTCAAAAGCTCCTCCATGTTTGTTTCTGGGATGTTGGTCGCACTCAAAACACCACGTGTGAGGGGTTGACACCAGTGGCGTAACTACAAAATGGGGCCCCCCATGCCAAAATACACGCACATCTCCGCTCCGTACACCTCGTACACACTCGGCTCCGCTCCGTACACCTCGTACACACTCGGCTCCGCTCCGTACACCTCGTACACACTCGGCTCTGCTCCCTGCACCTCGTACACACACGGTTCCGCTCCGTACACCTCGTACACACGCGGTTCCGCTCCGTACACCTTGTACACACGCGGCTTTCTCTCTTTCTACATTGCTACATTGTTGTATAGGTCAGGGTTGGATCCCTTTAGATATATCGATGGTGCCCCCATTCTCTGATTTGCACACCTCGTACACACGCAGCTCCTCTCCGCACACCTCGTACACACATGGCTCCGTTCCGTACACCTTATGCACACATGGCTCCGCTCCGTACACCTTATACACACATGGCTCCGCTCCGTACACCTTATGCACACGTGGTTCTGTACACCTTGTACACACACGGCTCTGCTACATCCACACTGTAAACCCCTCCTGACCCCACACATAAACTTTACCTCATCCAGCACCATGATAACCAGCATAGCAGAGTCCTGTAGACAACGAGGCCCCTGATCATGTGACCCCCTGACTCCTCCCCTCCTGTGACCTCATCACAGGTCCTGTGCGCACAGAAAAGAGAACAGCCTAGGACGTCATTGCAGGCTGTGGGGGGTGCATGGGGGGGCGTGGCGGCTCAGTGCAGGGCAGGAAGAATAGACTCCCAGGCGGGATGTGGGGGGGTCAAAAACGGGACTGCCCCACGAGGATTGGGACGGTTGGGAGCTATCATGGTCTGACCTGCCGGGCCCCTGACTCCCCCCGGACCCGGTCGCAGTGGTGACTGCTGCGACCGCGATAGTTACTCCCCTGGTTGACACACTAAGCTGCTTCCTGGGGTAGACACAGGAACACTTTGGTAGTAAAACAACTGCTGAATTATTAAAGTCTGCATAGACTAAGGCAGGATTCAGAAAACAAAAACAGAGCCTTCCTGGCTTAACATAAAAACAAAACAAACAAGATTCAACAGAGTCCTTTCTCTGCAGGTTTCAACCAGCAGACACCACACACTGTCCTCAGCTCCTCCTTGGAGCTGCGTGGGAGTACCTCCTCTCCCTAGATACACACTGACTCTCCAGACAGGCTTTTTAACCCAGACCATGTGATGATCACCTGACCATGACATCATCACAGGTCCTGCTCACATACATGTCGGTGTTGGTTCTGCATGAAGAGACATGGTGAGCACTCACATAAAACCAGCTCATGTATGTAGCTTTCTTTTACCCTCCCAACACTTAGTGTGCTGGAGGAACAAATATCCTGGTTTCATGCCACTGATGCCAACATGCGCAGTGACAAATATCTCCCCTCGTACACTCTGCCAGTAACCCTGTCACAAAATATATATGTATATATGAGATGCCTGTAAAAAATGTGGGTAGGCTGGCTTCTAAAAGATGTAATGTGCGCATACCCTAGAAGGTCTTTGTTTGTTTATTTGTTTGCTTTTGTGTACCTGAGCCTATGGAGTAATAATCTTTATATGGGACAACCCCTTTAAATTATATGCATTGAAAAAATCAAGCCCTTATGTAAACTTAAAAATAAAAAAGATAGGACTTTGGGAAACTAAAAAAAAATACTGCATCCCTGTTACTACAATACACTGCAATTGGATGTGCTTCCAAGGAATTAGGCACTGGCATTGGCAGGCCCCCCTCCAGTGTGGGACCGGTCGCCATCGAACCCTCTGTGACCCATGATCATTACGCTCCTGGAGGCTGTGTAAGGAGACTGACAAATGAGAGGACACTTACAGTTAAGGCCAAACAAAGTGCCTGAAAGTGAACACCGTCATCTACTGGTAAAAGATGAGAGAGAAAGCAAGAGGAATCACAGTAGTAGGAACCCAGTATGGAAGATTTGGTCCCTCGGGGAACAGTTTGAAGTCAGCGCAGTTTCAGGTGACAGTTGTGCCAGAGTTACTTAATATAAAAGAACTGGCTGGGCTGAGAAGGGAGAAGTTGGCACCAGAACTTGTAGCAGGCAGGTCACTCAGCAGCGTCAGGGGTGACAGCCATCATTGCCATTGAAGGCTCCAAGAGTGGACAGATCCCGGAGAAGGCACAAGCTGAGTAGACAACTATGACTCGCGCCAGTAGAAGACCGCGACCCGCATCAGTAGAAGACTGTGACCCGCGCCAATAGAGGTCTTTGACCAGAGCCGAAGCAGGCTCGAGAAATGATCCGGCTGTATTGGAGGACCGCTCTACAGTGCTGTCATTTCAAGCGAAGATGTACGGTACATGGTGTAGGGTTTCACAATGCTATCAAATTGAATGAGGGCGGTCAGGGTGATCAACAGACATGGGGTACTAAGTGACTCGGTTATGAAGGACTTGTGGCCTAGCGGTAAATAACAGTAACCCGTTAGTGCCAGTGTAACAATCAAAAGTGTTTGTAGAGAATATGTCAGCTATGGGCCTAGGGTTGAGAGTGATTCCCTTTGTGCTAAGCCAGAAAGGCATTAATATTTGTTTGACTGTCAAACCATAAGGATAGTGTATACAAAGAGATAAAGTCACTGGCAAAGTACTGGAGGGGAAATGTGTTTCATTGAGGCTATTAGCTTCAGTGATTTGAAACCTGGAAGTTTTCTCCAGCACACTATGTACTTAGAGGGGTTGATCGGTCATTTTAAGAGCTAGGTTTTTAAGTGAACAGCTGAAGAGCAGGTGAGAGGCTGTTCACCATATCTCCTCCCCAGGGTGGGAGTCTAGGATGTAAATAGTCGGCCTTCAGAGGCATTCGGTCTTTGGTAGGCCTGGAGAGAGGAACTCCCGCCGTATGTGTCCGGATAAGCAAAGCTGACCAGCGTATACAGTGGGGAAAAAAAGTATTTAGTCAGTCAGCAATAGTGCAAGTTCCACCACTTAAAAAGATGAGAGGCGTCTGTAATTTACATCATAGGTAGACCTCAACTATGGGAGACAAACTGAGAAAAAAAAATCCAGAAAATCACATTGTCTGTTTTTTTTTAATTTTATTTGCATATTATGGTGGAAAATAAGTATTTGGTCAGAAACAAAATTTCATCTCAATACTTTGTGATATATCCTTTGTTGGCAATGACAGAGGTCAAACGTTTTCTGTAAGTCTTCACAAGGTTGCCACACACTGTTGTTGGTATGTTGGCCCATTCCTCCATGCAGATCTCCTCTAGAGCAGTGATGTTTTTGGCTTTTCGCTTGGCAACACGGACTTTCAACTCCCTCCAAAGGTTTTCTATAGGGTTGAGATCTGGAGACTGGCTAGGCCACTCCAGGACCTTGAAATGCTTCTTACGAAGCCACTCCTTCGTTGCCCTGGCGGTGTGCTTTGGATCATTGTCATGTTGAAAGACCCAGCCACGTTTCATCTTCAATGCCCTTGCTGATGGAAGGAGGTTTGCACTCAAAATCTCACGATACATGGCCCCATTCATTCTTTCATGTACCCGGATCAGTCGTCCTGGCCCCTTTGCAGAGAAACAGCCCCAAAGCATGATGTTTCCACCACCATGCTTTACAGTAGGTATGGTGTTTGATGGATGCAACTCAGTATTCTTTTTCCTCCAAACACGACAAGTTGTGCTTCTACCAAACAGTTCCAGTTTGGTTTCATCAGACCATAGGACATTCTCCCAAAACTCCTCTGGATCATCCAAATGCTCTCTAGCAAACTTCAGACGGGCCCGGACATGTACAGGCTTAAGCAGTGGGACACGTCTGGCACTGCAGGATCTGAGTCCATGGTGGCGTAGTGTGTTACTTATGGTAGGCCTTGTTACATTGGTCCCAGCTCTCTGCAGTTCATTCACTAGGTCCCCCCGCGTGGTTCTGGGATTTTTGCTCACCGTTCTTGTGATCATTCTGACCCCATGGGGTGGGATTTTGCGTGGAGCACCAGATCGAGGGAGATTATCAGTGGTCTTGTATGTCTTCCATTTTCTAATTATTGCTCCCACAGTTGATTTCTTCACTCCAAGCTGGTTGGCTATTGCAGATTCAGTCTTCCCAGCCTGGTGCAGGGCTACAATTTTGTTTCTGGTGTCCTTTGACAGCTCTTTGGTCTTCACCATAGTGGAGTTTGGAGTCAGACTGTTTGAGGGTGTGCACAGGTGTCTTTTTATACTGATAACAAGTTTAAGCAGGTGCCATTACTACAGGTAATAAGTGGAGGAAAGAGGAGACTCTTAAAGAAGAAGTTACAGGTCTGTGAGAGCCAGAAATCTTGATTGCTTGTTTCTGACCAAATACTTATTTTCCACCATAATATGCAAATAAAATGAAAAAAAAACAGACAATGTGATTTTCTGGATTTTTTTTTCTCAGTTTGTCTCCCATAGTTGAGGTCTACCTATGATGTAAATTACAGACGCCTCTCATCTTTTTAAGTGGTGGAACTTGCACTATTGCTGACTGACTAAATACTTTTTTTCCCCACTGTATTTGTTTTCACTGATTGTGCTGTACATTTTGTTTTGTTTTTCTTTAGTCCAGAAAGGATGCGTTTTATTTTTGTTAACTCTGCACTAACTTATGCAGCGCACTTAATAAACCAATGAGAGACTAAAGCCCCCTTCACACATAGCGAGATCGCTAGCGATATCGCTAAAGCATCACCAATTTTGTGATGCAACAGCGATATCGCTAGCGATCTCGCTACATGTGACACGTACCTGCGACCGGATATCGCTGATCGCGCGAGATCGTCCTGGTCCATTTCTCGTCGTGGGCTTCCTGCTGGCTCCGACGAGCGACTCCATGGACGCAGGGGGAAGACGTCACTCTCGCTGCGTGTGACAGGTAAGTGATGACCGCCAACTGCTTCTGCATCGCTGGTAAGATCTGCCTGTTTGGCAGCTCACTAGCAACCATTTAGCGATGCACCAGCGATCCTGACCAGGTCGTATCGTTGTTGGGATCGCTGGTGCATCGCTAAATGTAACGGGACCTTTAAAGAGACAGCATTCCTCTGTCTACCTCCTGTGCAGCTGAGTGAACCGAGATACCACAACAAATAGAACGTTGAATAAGATATTGCATTTAGTTTAGTGAGTGTAGTAAAGTACCGAACTGCTCTTATTGTTATTACTCCTAATATTGTGTTTATTTATTTTATCCATTTATACAGTCATGGCCGACAGTGTTGGCATCCTTGAAATTGTTCTAGAAAATTAAGTATTTCTCCCAGGAAATTATTGCAATTACAAATATTTTGTTGTACACATGTTTATTTCCTTTGTGTTTATTGAAACAACACAACAAAAAAAATAAAAATAAAAGGCGAATTAGACATAATTTCACACGAAACACCAAAAGTAGACCAGACAAAATTGTTGGCACTTTTCCAAAATTGTGAGTAAACAACTTTGTTTCAAGCATGTAGTGCTCATTCACATGTTGCAAGTAACAGGTGTGGGCAATATGAAAAGCACACCTTAAACCAGATAAAAAGGCTCAATCTTTGCATCGTGTGTTTGTGTGTGCCACACTAATCATGGAGAATAGAAAGAAGAAAAGAGTACTGTCTGAGGACTTCAAATCTAAAATTGTTGAAAAATATCATTAGTCCCAAAATTATAAATCCATCTCAAGAGATCTTAATGTTCCTTTGTCCATGGTGCACAACATAATCAAGAAGTTTACAACCCATGGCACTGTAACTAATCTCCTGGACTTGGACGGCAGAGAAAAATTGATGAAACTTTGCAACTCTCGATAGTCTGGATAGCGGATAAGCAGCCCCAATCAAGTTCAAAAGAAATTCAAGCTGTCGGAGCAGCTAATCTGCTTAAAATCCCCTGTGGCTAATGGGAGTGGGAGTCAGGGCTGCCATCAGGGCATTACTGGCGTATGGCATCGGGCCCCATCTCATCTGCTCACCGGGTCCCTACCGACAGGCTAAACTGGGCCCTACAGCCGCCAGCCAATTGGAGGCTGGCAGCTTACGTCAGCGCGCATGTCGCTGGCGTCTGATGTCATTGTCAGTCGCTGGCGAAGGTGCTCTTCAGCTGCATGGAGGAAGTTTCGCCGCAGGAGCGCAGCCAGGTAAGAAGAACTTTTTTATTTATTTTTTTTTTTTACTTTTATTGAAAGCGGCAATCCGGGGGGCCCGGGGCAGACTGACACATGGGGGCAGAATGCAGACATGGCAGAATGCAGACATGGGGGCAGAATGCAGACATAGGGGCAAAATGCAAACATGGGGGCAGATTGAAGACATGGGGCAGAATGCAGACATGGGGGCAGAATGCAGACATGGGGGCAGAATGCAGACATGGGGGCAGAATGCAGACATGGGGGCAGATTGCAAGACATTAAGGGGCAGAATGCAAGACATGGGGGCAGAATTCAAGACATGATGGGGGCAGAATGCAGACGTTGGGGCAGAATGCAGGACATGATGGGGCCAGAATGCAAGACATGATGGGGGCAGAATGCACGACATGACGGGGGCAGATTGCGAGACATGGGGGCAGAATGTGACAGTGAGACACAGGAGTGGGCAGAATGTGAGGCACGGGGCAGAATGTGACAGTAAGACACAGGAGGGGGCAGAATGTGACGGTGAGACACAGGAGGGGGCAGAATGTGAGACACAGGAGGGGGCAGGATCATGGGGCAGGATGGATGCGATGTAGACAGATGAAGCAGGATCAGGAGATCATATGGGGGCAGAATGATAGGAGACACACGGGGGCCAGGATGGGGGATATTATTACCATAGGGGCTAATTAAGGGATGTTATTACTGTAGTGATGTATTTATTCTATTTCTGAGAATACTTGTTTAAATGGGGAGACATCCTGCTACTGTGCAGAGCGACACTGTTGCCTTTTTTTCTTCATCTGGTGTATTGTAGAAGTTGGGAAAAAATTAAGTAATGTGTTCTGCAAGTGGAGCTCTAGATAACTGTGTTATTTCCTGCAGAGACGAGCCCTGGCTGGAAGACGTGATAGCGGTCTGTGCTGGATGAAAGATGAAAAGTGAAGCCGAAGGACTTCACCTCCTGTGCATAATGTCACCGGTGATCACTGGATTACCTGTACACTGGCACTATATACAGAGCTCCTGTGTATAATGTCACTGGTGATCACTGTATTACTTGTTCAGAGACACTGCATACTAAGTACAGATCTCCTTTGTATAATGGCACTTATGGTGATAGTATTATTATTTTTTTTATTAATGATCAGTATTGTAGTATTCAGTCACCATGTGGTGATAATATGTTGTCTGAGCATGGTGCGGTGGTATTTATCCTTTGTATATTATTTTGTCACTGTGGTGGTAATATGTGGTCTGGTCATGGTGTGGCTGTATTTGTTCCTTGTATGTGGTATTATGGGTCACTATGTGGTGGTAATATGTGGTCTAGTCATGGTGCGGTGGTATTTGTCCCTTTGGATGTGATATTATTGGTCATTTTAAAAATTGAAAACTAAATAAAAAATATACCTAAATTGTATTGGATATTTTAACCCCTTCACAACCAATGACGCCACGTCATGACTTTAAAGCCCCCCTGCGGGTCGGGTGACCTAGGTCACTGAAAGGTCACCCGACCCGCAGATACAGGGGGCTTTGTTCTTCACCATAGGGGGCGTGGCTTCGCCCCAACGTGACTACGATCGCTCTGATTGGCTGTTAAAAGTGAAACAGCCAATCAGAGCGATAGTAATATTTCATCAATGAAAATTGATGAAATATTACAATCCAGCCATGTCCGACGCTGCTGTAGCATCGGACATGGCTGGTGACAGCGATCCGACCCCCCCCACCCGTTAACGGGGGCGATCTGCCCCCGCCACTGAATGACAGCGGCGATGTGCCGCCGCTGTCATCATCTCCCCCCCGCCTTCCCTCCGCTCCCCCCGGCTTCCGATCGCCCCCCCTCCCACCCCCCGGTACTCACCGAGTGCCGTTATGGCTCCCGGTGTCCCGCGGTCCCGGACAATGGGCATCACCATATTGGAAAATGGCGGGCGCATGCGCAGTGCGCCCGCCGGCTGCAATTTCCATTCATTCATTTTGATCACTGTGATAAACTCTCACAGTGATCAAAATAGAATGAAAAGTAAATAAACCCCCCATTTATCACCCCCATAGGCAGGATCAGCTAATAAAATAAAGAAATTATTTTTATTTTTCCATTAGGGTTAGGGTTGGAAAGAGGGTTAGGGTTGGAAAGACGGTTAGGGTTAGGGTTGGAATTAGGGTTAGGGTTGGAATTAGGGTTAGAATTAGGGTTAGGCTTGTGGTTAGGGTTATGGCTAGGGTTGGGATTAGGGTTAGGGGTGTGTTGGGGTTAGGGTTATGGTTAGGGTTGGGATTCGGGTTAGGGGTGTGTTGGGGTTAGGGATGAAGTTAGAATTGTGGGGTTTCCACTGTTTAGGCACATCAGGGGGTCTCCAAACGCGACATGGTGCAACCATTGATTCCAGCCAATTTTGCGTTCAAAAAGTTAAACGGTGCTCCCTCCCTTCCAAGCCCCGGCGTGTGCCCAAACAGTGGTTTACCCCAACATATGGGCTATCAGTGTACTCAGGAAAAATTGCACAACAACTTTGGGGGTCTAATTTCTCCTGGTACCCTTGGGAAAATAAAAAATTGGGAGCTAAAAAAATATTTTTGTGGAAAAATTGTTTTTTATTTAATTTTCACGTCTGCGTTATAAACTTCTGTGAAGCACTTGGGGGTTCAAAGTGCTCACCAGGCATCTAGATAAGTTCCTTAGGAGGTCTAGTTTCCAAAATGGGGTCACTTGTGGGGGGTTTCTATTGTTTAGGCACATCAGGGGCTCTGCAAACGTAACGACGACCGCAGACTATTCCATCAAAGTCTGCATTTCAAAACGTCACTACTTCCATTCCGAGCCCTTACGTGTGCCCAAACAATAGTTCCCTCCCATATATGGGGCACCAGCGTACTCAGGACAAACTGTACAACAACTTTTGGGGTCCAATTTTTCCTGCTACCCTTGTGAAAATAAAAAATTGCTGGATGAAAATCTTTTTTTGGTTTAAAAAAAATTATTTTTTATTTTCACGGCTCTGCGTTATAAACTTCTGTGATGCGCTTGGGGGTTCAAGGTGCTCACCACACATCTAGATAAGTTCCTTGGGGGGTCTAGTTTCCAAAATGGGGTCACTTGTGGGGGGTTCCACTGTTTAGGTACATCAGGGGCTCTGCAAATGTTACATGATGCCCGCAGACCATTCCATCAAAGTCAGCATTTCATAATGTCACTAATTCCCTTCTGAGCCCCGACGTGTGCCCAAACAGTGGTCCCCACCCACATATGGGGTACCAGCGTACTCAGGACAAACTGGACAACAACTTTTGGGGTCCAGTTTACCCTGCTACCCTTGTGGAAAAAAAAATTGCTGGCTAAAAATCATTTTTTTTAGGAAAAAAAAATATTTGTTATTTTAACGGCTCTGCGTTATAAACTTTTGTGAAGTGCTTGGGGGTTCAAGGTGCTGACCACACATCTAGATAAGTTCCTTGGGGGGTCTAGTCTCCAATATGGGGTCACTTGTGGGGGGGTTCCACAGTTTAGGCACATCAGGGGCTCTGCAAATGTAACATGATGCCCGCAGACCATTCCATCAAAGTCAGCATCTCAAAATGTCACTACTTCCCTTCCGAGCCCCGACGTGTGCCCAAACAGTGGTTCCCCCCACATATGGGGTACCAGCGTACTCAGGACAAACTGGACAACAACTTTTGGGGTCTAATTTATCCTGGTACCCTTGTAAAAATAAAAAATTGAGCACTAAAAAAATATTTTTTATTTTCACGGCTCTGCGTTATAAACTTTTGGGAAGCACTTGGGGGTTCAAAGTGCTCACTATGCATCTAGATAAGTTCCTTAGGGGGTCTAGTTTCCAAAATGGGGTCATTTGTAGGGGAGCTCCAATGTTTAGGCACACAGGGGCTCTCCAAACACGACATGGTGTCCGCTAACAATTAGAAGTAATTTGCATTTCAAAAAGTCAAATGGCGATCCTTCCCTTCTGAGCCCTGCCGTGTGCCCAAACAGTGGTTCCCCCCACATATGGGGTACCAGCGTACTCAGGACAAGCTGGACAACAACTTTTGTGATCCAAATTCTCCTGTTAGTCTTGTGAAAATTAAAAAATAGTGTGCTAAAAATCATTTTTGAGGAAAGAAAAATATTTATTATTTTCACAGCTCTGTGTTCTAAACTTTTGTGAAGCACTTGGGGGTTCAAAGTGCTCACTACACATCTAGATAAGTTCCTTAGGGGGTCTAGTTTCCTAAATGGGGTCACTTGTGGGGGAGCTCCAATGTTTAGGTACACAGGGTCCCTCCAAACGCGATATGGTGTCCGATAACGATTGGAGCTAATTTTCCATTCAAAAAGTCAAATGGTGCTCCTTCCCTTCCGGACCCTGCCGTGCGCTCAAACAGTGGTTTATGACCACATATGAGGTATCGGTGTACTCAGGTGAAATTGTTCAACAAATTTTAGGATCCATTTTATCCTGTTGCCCATGTGAAAATGAAAAAACTGAGGCTAAAAGAAAATTTTTGTGAAAAAAAAGTACTTTTTTTGTTTTACAGATCAATTTGTGAAGTACCTGGGGGTTCAAAGTGATCACTATGCATCTAGATAAGTTCCTTGGGGGGTCTAGCTTCCAAAATGGGGTCACTTGTGGAAGAGCTCCAATGTTTATGCATACAGGGGCTCTCCAAACGTGACATGGCAACCGCTAAATATTCCGGCATATTTTCCATTCAAAAGTATCGGTGTACTCAGGAGAAATTGCCCAACAAATTTTGGGATCCATTTTATCCTGTTGCCCATGTGAAAATGAAAAAATTGATGCTAAAAGAAAATTTTTGTTGGAAAAATTAAAATGTCCATTTTTTCTTTCCACGTTGCTTTAGTTCCTGTTAAACACCTGAAGGGTTAATAATCTTCTTGAATGTAGTTTTGAGTAGCTTGAGGGGTGGACTTTTTAGAATGGTGTCACTTTTGGGTATTTTCTGCCATATAGACCCCTCAAAGTGACTTCAAAGGTGAGGTGGTCCCTAAAAAAATGGTTTTGTAAATTTTATTGTAAAATGTGAAATCGCAGGTCAACTTTTAACCCTTAGAACTTCCTAACAAAAAATATTTTGTTTCCAAAATTGTGCTGATGTAAAGTAGACATGTGGGAAATGTTATTTAGTAACTATTTTGTGTCACATAACTCTCTGGTTTAACAGAATAAAAATCAAAATTTGAAAATTGCAAAATTTTCGCCAAATTTCTGATTTTTTCACAAATATTCGCAAAAATTATTGACCTAAATTTACCACTAACATGAAGCCCAATATGTCACGAAAAAACAATCTCAGAATCGCTAGGATCCATTGAAGCGTTCCTGAGTTATTACCTCATAAAGGGACACTGGTCAGAATTGCAAAAAATGGCCTGGTCATTAAGGTCAAAATAGGCTTGGTCATGAAGGGGTTAACAAATGTTTAATAGGTTAGAGTAGAGTAGGGCCCGGCCAAAAGAGTCTACCTTGTCGTGCTTGCAGATTTAAAAAATCTTTTGGCCAAAACAAGAGCTGCTGGCTATGTGTATGGTGTGGAGATGGGAACTGTTAATGTGTGATTGGTGAGAAGTGGAGTTTTTCCAAGAGAGAGCAGAGGGACTGTGGACAGTTCGAAGGGTAGAGGGGGGGCTGGGGTGGAGCCTGGGCATAGTCTCAAGGGGGCCCCGAAAATTTTGCCAGTATGGGGCCCCGAAATTCCTAGTGGCAGCCCTGGTAGGAGTGCACATGTCCAAAAGGCTTTAATAGAAATAGAGAAAAAGGACCCGAAGCAATACCAGCTTTATACCGGATTTTTGTGTTTCGCTTCTGCCACACACTAAAAGGCACTTTTTAGTGCAAAAACTAGTTTTTGCATCACCATATTTAGACAGCTATAATTTTTCCATCTTTCGGCTGACAGAGTCATGCGACAGCTTATTTTTTGAGGGGCAAGTTGTTGTTTTTAGTGGAACCATTTTAGGGCACATTGCAATGCAAATGCGATCCAATTGCAATGCAACTTTAACTATACACATACAGCTCTGGCAAAAATTAAGAAACCACTGCACAGTTTTATAAAAATCAGCTTCTCTAATGTACTTCTGATTAGGTGATCACCTGAACCAAATCTTATTTAACGAAAGAAAGTATAAAAAAACCCTGCTGTGGTGTTCACAATCCTCTTTCAATAGGACAAGCTGGATGGCAAAACAAGTGCTAGTAATATCCCAAAAGTAATAGGAATGAAAAAATAACTTTTATCCATGCCAAAGGAGTTGAAAAGAAAAGTCTTGAGTGAGAAAAAGAAGGGCTTAATTCTGGCTTTACTAACAGAGGGATAAAGTAAGCGTACTGTTGCCTCCATCCTTAAAATTTATAAGACGGCAGTCAATTACAACAATGTCAAACAGCACACATTGGGGACAACAACGCTACAGACCAGCAGAGAGCGAAAACGAATCTCCACCGACCAGGATGACAGTCATCTTATTCGAATGTCACTCAGCAACCACAAGATGACATCAAGTGACCTACAAAAGGAATGGCAAATGGCAGCTGGGGTGAAGAACATTTTGTAACAGGCTCCTAGAGGCATGGCTCAAGTCATGTAAAGCTAGAAAAAAAGCCTTTCATCAATAAGAAGCAAAGGAGAGCAGGCTGAAGATTGCCAAAGACCATAAGTATTGGAACATAGAGGACTGGAGTAAGGTAATCTTTTCAGATGAGACTAATTTTCAGCATTGCCCAACACATGGTTGTTTAATGGTTAGATGGAGACCTGGAGAGGCGTTCAAAGCACAGTGTCATGCACCCACTGTGAAATTTGGTGGAGAATTGGTGATGATCTGGGGTTGCTTCAGCAAGGCTGGAAATGGGCATGTGAATCTTTGCGAAGGACGTATGAATCAAGGTTATCCTGGAAAAACAGTTGATTCCTTCTGCTCAGGCAATGTTCCCCAAATCTGAGAACTGACTTTTACAGCAGGACAATGCATCATGCCACAGAGCTAGGTCATTCAATGTGTGGATGAAGGACCACCACATCAAATCCCTGTCATGGCCAGCCCAATCTCCAGACCAGAACCCCAATGAAAACCTCTGGAATGCAATCAAGAGGAAGATGGATAGTCACAAGTCATCAAACAAAGAAGAGCAGCTTAATTTTTTTTTTTACCAGGAGTGGCATAAGGTCACTCAAAAGCAGTGTGAAGTACTGGTGGAAAGCATGCCAAGATGCATGAAAGCTGTGATTAAAAATCATGGTTATTCCACAAAATATTGATTTCTGAACTCTTCCTGAGTTAAAACATAAGTACTGTTGTTTAGAAATGATTATGAACTTTTCTTAGCATTATTTGAGGTCTGCAAGCACTGTATTTTTTTGTTATTTTTACCATTTCTCATTTTCTGAAAATAAATACAAAATTTAGTGCTTGGAAATTCGAAGACATATTGTCAGTAGTTTATAGAATAAAAGAGTAATTTACCTTTTGCTCAAAAATTTACCTATAAAGAGAAAAATTAGACAAACTGAAAATTTTGCAGTGGTCTCTTAATTTTTGCCAGAGCTGTATATGTATATGTTTATTATATATATATATATATATATATATATATATATATATATACACAGAGAGAGATATTAGATAGTGTGGAGACATAGCACTGTATCTTAATTAACCAGATGACTATTTGTTAGTAAGCCAAGAAGAATAGACTGTTATCTATAAATTGATTTCTGTTTGGTCAAGAAAACAGACTTTTGTTTGTGTAAGCCTGGAATATTGACTTGTAAGCTGATATTTGATATAACATAGTGTGCTCTTATCCTTGATGACTAGTGATGTTTACTGATATGCTAATTATGCATTGTGTAGGCTAGATAGTTTGGTGACTTCGAAAACAAAGGAGGAAAAAAATTATGCAAATAGATTAAATAATCAAGTAATGTTACTTGATCTCATCTCCTTTCTTACCCTTTATGTCAGTACTGAATTAAGGACACTTGTTAACCATAAAAAGAGGCTACATGCTTCTATAGAGAGAGAGACAGCCAAAGTTTCTGCCAAGACATCAAAATATCCAGGGGACCCTTCAGGATTGTTGCCAATACATCATGGCTCCATCACGAGGGACACGGATCTATCGTTCTACAGGAAACAACCTAGGGGTTTTCGGCCCCAGATAGAAGAATACAGATCTTCTCCATTGACCATCGCTGAACCAAGGATACATTTGGAGAAAGCCAGGATTGTGACCCGCTGCTAAGTTGGCTCCATGGAGATGTTCGGAGAAGCCAGGTTGTTACCCTCGGGTCAACTGGCCTTGTACCTCAATGGACGGTCATCTTCCTAAGCTTGTCATTACCTCCTCACTGTGTGCGTGCCACAGGTGGGGTAGTCGACCCTGGATGATGAAGCCAGGATGTGACCCTCCAGTCAACTGGCCTTGTATCTGAATGGACTGTCATTTTTTCATGCTTGTCGTTACCTCCTCTCTGTGTGCATGCCACAGGTGGAGCAATTGACTCTGGAAGATCTGAAGTAACAGCATCCATTATCCCAGGGAGTCAGCTGAACGGTGAGACTCTGTAATGTACACCATCTTGGGTACAGTGCTGGGACTGTTCTACATGTTATCTGCCTGTTTTGTGGTTCAATAAAGTATTATTGAATACTTTATTTAATGAGACCCATTGGTATTTTATCTAAAAAGTAACATGCAGGCGGGAGGTTTGGAATCAAAGACCATCTGATTAATAAAGTTGTAGAGAGAATCTCATCAAAGCTAATCTCCAAGAGAGAATATGTTGTCCATAGTAATTTTTTTTTGCTTTACTATTTAAAAATTGCATTTCAAAATATGTTTGATTATCTCGATCTGCTAGGTGAGTAAGTTTTAACCATCTGGCCAAATGTATAGCCTGATAGTAAGAGAACAAGTCAGGGAGACCCAAACCTCCATCCTGCCTCGGCAGTATCAGGGTCTTAAAAGGTAGTCGAGCTTTTTTAAACTTCCATATAAATTTAGCAATGATTTGATTTAGGGAGTGAAAAAAGGACTTTGGTAGAGAGAATGGGACCATATTCATGACATAAAATATTTTTGGAATAATATATGATTTGATTACATTAACCCTACCCAACCAGGACAAAAGGGGAGGTCGAAGGAGTGCAAGAGAGTTTTAATTTTCCCCAAAAGAGGAATAAAATTATGCTGAAAAAGGGAACGTGCGTTATCGGTAATAAAAATCCCCAGATATTTGATTTTCTCACTGGGCCATTTGAAAGGGGTAGAGGCTTTAAGTATACATATATCCTCCATGTCAGCTGAAAAGTTAAGAGCTTTGGACATGTCAAGATTTATTTATTTTTTTCCCCAAATATAAAAAATTCTCCAACAGCTTTGGTATGGCGGTCCCCGGGTTGGAAATCAACAGGAAGAGATCGTCCGCTAAAGTGGCAGCCTTCACCTCTAACTGATTGATCTTAATTTCCTTAATGTCCTTATTTTGTCTAATAGCTTGTATCAGTGTCTCCATAACTAGTACAAACAGGGAAGGTGAGAGAGGGCATCCCTGCCTAGTACTGTTGCAAATCTTAAATGGCTCCAATAGGATTCCATTCCCCCTTAAGGCCCCGTCACAGTAAGCGATATCGCTAGCAATATCGCTAAAGCATCACCGATTTTGTGACAGCAGCGATATTGCTAGTGATATCGCTATGTGTGATACTTACCTCCGACCGGCTCCCCCGCTGGTTATCGCTGATCGCGCGAGAACGTCCTGTGCTGTTTCTCGTCGGCCGCTTCCTGCTGGGCTTCTTGCTGTTGCCAACGAGCGACGCGTGGAAGCGGGCTGGAGGACATCATCAACGCCGTGTCTGACAGGTAAGTAACGACCACTGCTGCGTCACTACATCGCTAGTGAGATCTGCCTGTTTGGCAGCTCACTAGCGACCACTTAGCAATGCACCAGCGATCCTGACCGGGTCATATCGTTGTCGGGATCGCTGGTGCATCGCTTAGTGTGACGGGGAATTTATTCTGGCCGTAGGGTAAGTATACAACGACATAAGGGCTTCAATGAAGGGTGAAGAGAAGAAAAAATTTCTGCAAAACACATGTCATATAATGCCAAGTACGATCAGTACGATCAAAAGCCTTCTCTGCATCGGTAGAGAGAACAGTTAGGGCTTGTCGTATGTGCTTTGCATATGAGATGGCCTGCAGAACCCTAGTGGAATTATATCTGCCTTCCCTTCCCCTCCCAAAACCCAGCCTGATCAAGGCGAACTAAATCTGCAAGTACCAGGTTTATTCTTGTGGCTAGAATTTTGGCCCATAATTTAACATCCGTGTTAAGCAGCGAGATTGGGGCGGTAGTTGCTGCATTGCAAGCCATCTCTCCCCTCAGGGATAATGGTAATATATGCTACCCCATCCCCCCTTGAGGAAAAAATAAAAGGACAGGTGGAGTAAGTCAAGATGGAAAAGACAGAAAAAGGGGAAAGAGCGACAGGAGGGGAAGTCAAGAGAAGAGAGCTCTCAAGAAAAGAGCTAAAAAACGTGTTCAGAAGAGGGGAACATCATATCGTTAACCAAATTGTACGAAAATTCCTCTACCACCTCCACCCAAAAGAACAATAACATGAAACACTCTCAGACCCATCTGAATGTGGGTCTAGTAGTCTCAAGTGACATGACGTTTAGAAGCATTCTTCTTGACTTTCGGTGAAGTGGATGTCTTTTTAGTGGACCACTCTGCTTTTTTAACGTGCCTCGACATATCCAACCCCAAGTCAAAAGGCATCCATGAATGCACAGGAACAAGGGTGATTTGTAATAGCTCCCAAGAATTCTTCAGGTCCTTGGGGGTACGGATGGTGATCTGGTGATCCTTAGTGACCCCAATGCCGAAAGGAAAAAGCCATTTAAACCTTAAACCCTTAGCCACTAAGGCATCTGTCAGTGGCTTCAGCATCTTCCTTTTCGCCTGGGTGATGGGGGAAATATCTTGACAAATTTTGAAGTTTGTATCTCCATTAGTCAGAGGTGATTGCTCCCTAGCTCCTGTTAAGATTGCTGCGGTGTCTAGATAGTTGAGGAGACCACAGATTATGTCTCTAGGAGGTTCCGAGGCTTCGGGCTTCAGTCTGAGAGCCCTAAGGACCCTTTCAGTAACAATGGAATCCGCTCGGTCCGCTCCCAGAATAGAAAAAATTTCCTTGGAGACTTTATTAAGAGATTATGGGGCAAAAGATTCTGGTATACCCCTCAATCTTATATTCTTTCTCCTGCTCTCCTGGTTCACCATGGCCATAAAAACTGTGTTGAGGTTTTGTTAATGGACAAGAATATAATCTCCCAGCATGTTAGTAGCATCTATCAAATCAGTTTGGGTGCTTTCTAGCGCCTCCACCCTGTGTCCAATATGTTTCACGTCAGCCCTGAGATCCGCTATCTCCTCAACCAGGGGCTTCATATTTACGGCTAAAAGTTTTTTCATGAAGTTTCGGGAAATAGGGACCGCTTCTTCCATATTGGATTCATAATCTGATTCATCCGGGCTTATACCCGAGTTATCGATATGAGTGGAAGGCTCCAAATCCGTAGCCATTAATTTGTTTGGAGATAGGAGGGTATCTGATTTTTTCATCAGAAATTTGTCTAACTCTCCTTGAGGGGTAGCTTTCAGGCTGGTAGATATGCTTCTTGTGATACTTTCCGTCCGTTCTTTGTTAGTGCGTACCATTGTGAGAGCGTATAAATACGGGCGGCGAGCTATGAACACTACTTGGGCATTCAGCTAGGGTTAAACAGTCATAATTGTAAGTTGAGCATCATGAAATGTCAGAGTCATGTGGTAGCATCATCGAATGGTCAGTAGATGGAGCCCTACTCCTTGAGATTATATATAAACAGAAATTAGGATTATATTTCTTTACTTCTCTCTTCTACTGAGCAGACCGCTTTTATCTGGGACCTTTTAGCATCAATTGACTTAGGGGCCCTGGTATCCCTGGAGAAATCCCACAGGTTCTATAGATCTGATAGTAGAGACAGTCTGTGGCCCTTCTGTCTGTTTGGACAGGGCACCCCGATACTCTCCCTCCCAAGTGTGACCTCTCCAGCACCACCACCACGCTCCCGGACACTGGCGTTGCCAACAGACCGCCTACTCCAGGCTGCGGTCTCGCCGGAAGTGTAGGCCGCAAAAGTGCCTTAGTCTCTCTCGGCGCACCAGGCGCCCCAAGGAATCCTTCCTCAGTGCTCTAGCAAGGGGCAAAGAAGGGTGAGTGATTAACTTTCCCCGGTACCTATGATCCAGAAGTGGTAGGGAAGCACCCGATGATGTAGCGGGCAGGAAGCGTCCCCAGCAGGTCTCAGGCTCGCTTGCAGGCCTCGGGTCTCCGCTGCCTCTGGAGCACCAGAAAGTGTCCGAAACCGTAAGGGACCGTTTCCAGGGGTTTCAGCAGATCCCCTCGGCCTTGGGTTAGTGTAGATGGGTCTTAGAGGGTTCAGGATCAGATTGTTGCAGTGCTGAGAGGAGCTCCTGAAAGCATGTCCTGCTTCTCCGGCTGCTCTTAAAATAACATTTTTGTGGGAATTTTTGTTTTTGCTTTCAAGGCTCTACATTTTAAACTTCTGTGAAGCACCTGGGGTTTCAATACATTAGTTGAGGAGTCTAGTTTCCAAAATGGTGTTACTTGTGGGTGGTTTCCACTGTTTAGGCACATAAAGGGCTCTTCAAACGTGACATGCCATCTGCTAATTTTTCCAGCAAATTTTGCATTCAAAAACTCAAATGGAACGCCTTCCCCTTGGATCCTACCATACACCCCATCAGTAGTTGTCCCCCACATACGGTGTGTTGGCATACACAGGAGAAATTACGCAACAAATTTTACAATGAAATTTCTCCTGTAACCCTTGTAAAAATGCAAAATTTGGGATTAAAAAAAACATTTTTGTGAGAAAAAATGTGATTTTTTTATTTTCTCGACTCAATGTTATAAATATCTGTGAAGCACCTGGAGTATCAAGGTTCTCACCACACATCTAAATAAGTTCCCTGAGTGGCATAGGTTTGAAAATGGTGTCATTTGTAGGAGGTTCCACTGTTTAGGCACTTCAGGGGTTCTGGATCATGGTGTCCGCCAATTATTCCAGGAAATTTTGCATTCAAAAAGTCAAATGGTGCTCCTTCCCTTCTGAGCCCTGCCATGCACCCAAACAGAAGATTTCCCCCACATATGGGGTATCAACGTACTCAGCAGAAATTGCACAAGTAATTGTATTATGCAATTTCAACTGTTTAACTTTGTGAAAATGCAAAATTTAGGGATAAAATACATTTTATGGGGGAAAGTGTTTTTTTTTTATTTTCATGGTTCAATATTATAAACTTCTGTGAAGCACCTGAGGTTTCAAGGTGCTCACCACACATCTAGATAAGTTCCCCAAAGTGTTGTAAGGATTCCGGACTTTCCTTTGTGCCTGTTTGCCCTGATCCAAGATGGAGTCTTGTATCTCGCCCTGCCATGGAGCTTCCCATCTGTTTTGATTATTTAAGTCCAGGTCGTGTGCTCCTCTTTGCCTGAGTATTTTGTTGCTGTTGGCTCCTGAGCTCCTGCTGGTGGACTCCCTGCTGCTGCTGCTCGTTACTCGGTGCTCTGCCTCTCCTTGTTCTGCTGCTTACTGTCCACTGGGCGTCTCCCTGATGCTGTCTGTGCTTAATTACTGTCTGGACTTCTAGTTGGAGCTATTCGCTCCTGGAACTGCTGTGGCCTGTAAGGAATCTTGACATCATCGTCTCCCCTAGGTCTGTGTTTGTGTGGACTGCTGTGCGGGACTTACAGCCCAAAAGGTACACATAGTGACTTTCTCTTGTTAATTCCACTCCTGTATAAAGCTGGACTTCCACGTTTAAGTGCCGAGCGTATTCCCACCTTTATGATTACTGGACTTCTACACTTTAGTACTGTGTGCATGCTCATTCTTAATATCGCTGGATTGCCTCAATAAATGCGGTGTGCTTACTCACATACTTTCTGCTGTACTCCTACATTTAGTGCCTTGTATACACCTGTGTTATATTACTGTTGGACTGGTTATATTACTCTGGACATTTCTATATTGAGCTGTGTTTTTTGTTACAATTGCAGGAAGTGCTGTTAGTTTTGCTTTACTTGCATCATTCCATATTGTGCTGTGTTTTTGTTACTATTGCAGGAAGTGCCCTGTTAGTTTTATTACACTTGTTAAATATACTTATTTACATCAAATTTGGTCTCAGTGTCATATTATCCCAATCAGATTCCATAGTACCCATATAATTGTTACAGGTGTCTAGTTTCCAAAATGGTGTCACTTGTGAATGGGTTACACTATTTACGCACATCAGGGACTCTCCAAACGCGAAATGGCATCCACTAATTATTCTAGTAAAGTTTGCATTCAAAAACTCCTTCCCTTATGAGTCCTGCCATGCACCCAAATAGTAGTTTTCCCCCCACATATGGGGTATTGACATACTCAGCAGAAATTGCACAACAAATTTTGC
The DNA here is from genome assembly GCF_039654945.1 of Dendrobates tinctorius. Lineage (NCBI taxonomy): Eukaryota > Metazoa > Chordata > Amphibia > Anura > Dendrobatidae > Dendrobates > Dendrobates tinctorius. Next base: position 9,525,580 of record NW_027361758.1, read on the forward strand.
TATGCAATTTCTCCTGTTACCCTTGTAAAAATGCAAAATTTGGGGTTAAAAAAATAAATTTGTGGAAAAAATGTGATTTTTTTTTTCCACTCAATGTTCTAAACTTCTGTCAAGCACCTGGAGGTTCAAAACACTTCTACGACACATTACAATGTGAATTGATGGAGCTTATTGTTAGATATGAAGCTATAGAGCTATTAAAAAAAAAGAACAAATTTAAAGGGTTGAAAACTTCAGTAACTCCTTACACAGATACAACTGAGCAAGCACAGTATTTAAAATAGGAGGCAGGTCACTGCGGTTGCATGTATTTCTATTTAGCTGAATATTGAGGTGCGAGACTCGTGCGAGTTTCTCGCAAGTCTGACCCCGGCCTAAGTCAAATAGTTATACCACACAAAATAATTAATTAATAATAACATTTTTGAAGCATAATTTTTTGTTAGGAAGTTAGACGTATTCAAAGTTGATCAGCAATGTCTTATTTTTCCAACAAAATTTACAAAACCATTTTTGTAGTGATCACATCACAATTGAAGTGACTTTGGGGGGCCTATATGACAGAAAATACCCAAAATTGACACTATTCTAAAAACTGCATCTCTCAAAGTTCTCAAAACCACATTCAAGAAGTTTATTAACCCTTTAGGTGCTTCACAGTAATTAATGGAAGGAGAAAATTAGCATTTTACTTTTTTTTCACAACATTTTACTTTAGCCCCAAATTTCTTACTTTCACAAGGGCAACAGGAGAAAATGAACTCCAAAATTTGTTGTGCAATTTCTCCTGAGTACCCCATATGTGGTGGAAATCTACTATTTGGAAAAATACAAACAGATAGCACAGAATGACAATTGTGCAGAAATATCCTGCAGTAAAACATATAACAGTAGTCAGCAAGTGCTGATGAAAAGATGATAACAAATACAGGGTATTTAGTCGATACATTTTTTTGCAAAAAAATGTATATCAAGCTGCTTCACCGTGTCAAGGTAACCCTATTGAAGCAGTCCCTATCTAATGTATTTAAAACCTGAACATGTGAACAGTGTCTAAATGAACAGGATGAAGATAGGCCGCTTCCTAGTATGGGCACATGGTGTAAGCCAGCTCTTTATGTGCATGTCACACAACAGAGGGGTGGGGTCTCTCAAATCATGCATAGGCACGAAAACGTATCGACTAAACACCCTGTATTTGTTATCATCTTTTCATCAGCACTTGCTGACTACTGTTATATGTTTTACTGAAGAATATTTCTGCACAATTGTCATTCTGTGCTCTCTGTTTGTGTTTGAGTCAGTGGGTGGTATGAACAGTGTCCTACCGACTTGTTCATATGTGTGCATGTCACATGTGTTTTTAATCCATATTTGCAAAAATAGCTGGAAATGAAAGCGGAAGCCATGTTACTTTTGGAGAACCCATGATGTGCCTAAACAGTGGAAAACCCCCACAAGTACCTTATTTTGGAAACTAGACCCCTTAAGGAATCTATCTAGATGTGTACTGAGCACCTTGAACACCCAGATGCTTCACAGAAGTTTATAACATAGAGCCCTGAAAATATAAAGTCACATTTATCCAGCAAAAATATTGGTTCTGACCCAAATTTTTCATTTTCACAAGGGTAACAGGAGCAAAATATGGACCATACATTTTGTTATGCAATTTCTCTTAATACCCCATATGTGTTCGAAAGCTACTTTTGAGGCACAGTGCAAAGCTGAGAAGGGAAGAAGCGCCATATTGTAGTTCAGATTTTGCTGCAATTGTTTCAGGGTGCCATGTCACATTGGTAGAGCCCCTGAGGTGTCAGAACAGCAGAAACCCCCCCAAAAGTGATGTCATTTTACAAACTACACCTCTCAATGAATTCATATAGGTGTGCAATAAGCATATTGACACAACACGTGCCTCACAGAATTTATACCACTGGGCTGTGAAGAAAGAATAATTACATTTTTACCACTAAAATGTTGTTTTTAGCCCAAAATTTTTAATTTTTATAAGGGCCAATAGGAAAAAATGGACCTCTTAATCTGTTGTGCAATTTCTCCTGAGTACGCCAATACCCTACATGTAATCTGGAAATTTTGAGGCACAGTGCAAAACTCAGAAGAGAAGAAGCACAATAATTTACTGCAGATTTTACTGTTATGGTTTGTGGGTGCCATTACCAACTGGTAGTGTAGACTTTGGAAACTACACCCCTCAAGGATTTTATCCAAGATTATAATGAGCATTTTGAATCCACAGGTATGACACAGAATTTGATAACATTAGGTCGTCATATTGAAAAAGTTTTCTTTTCACAATCTTGCTTTAGCCCCAAATTTCTCTATTTTGCAAGACGTACCCCACAGTTTCTTACCCACTTTATTATGAGCGCAGCAATACCCCACATGTGGTCAAAAAGTTCTGTTTGGACAAACAGGAGGGTTCTAAATGGAAGGAGCAATATTTGAATTTTGGAACACAAATTGGCTGAAATAGATTGCAGGTGACATCGCAGATTTGCAGGACCCACTAAGGTGCCCAAACAGGAGAAATTCCCCCCCCCCAACTGACCCCATTTTGAAAACTACACCCCTCAAAGATTTTATGTAGCGGTATAGTGAGCATTTGGAATGCAAAGGTAATACACAGAATTTGATAACATTAGGTCGACATATTGAATATGTTGTCATCAATGTTGAGAGCAAGTGCTAAATACTCGAGTTTTCATTGAGTGCTCAGAGTATCGCAGGTGCTCAAGTGACATGTTCGAGTCCCGGCCCCGCATGTTTCATGGCTGTTAGACATCCAAAAAAAAACATGCAGAGATTTCCCATAGATGGCAGGCAATCCTAGCATGTTTTTTGTGAAGCATGCGAGGTGGAGACTCGGGTATGTACAGTGGGGAAAAGAAGTATTTGATCCCTTGCTGATTTTGTAAGTTTGCCCACTGACAAAGACATAAAAAGTCTATAATTTTTTTAAGAGTAGATTAATTTTAACATTGAAAGATAGAATATAAAAAATAAAATCCAGAAAATCACATTGTATAAATTATATACATTTATTTGCATTTTGCAGTGACAAATAAGTATTTGATCCCGTTCCGATCATTAAGAGTTGTGGCTCCTACAGACCAGTTAGATGCTCCTAATCAACTGACCTGCATTAAAGACAGCTGTCTTACATAGTCACTTTTATAAAAGACTCCTGTGCACAGACTCAATTAATCAGTCAGACTTTAACCTCTTGTCACGATCCATTTTTGGATCTGTGGCAGATCTGGCTTCTCGGATTAAAACTTTTTTCCTTTCAGGCCATCGGGGATTTATGTCAGTTAGCCATCCCACCCCCCTGCTGGCTTGCTGGTGTTAGGCCTCTTTAACGCATCAGTGTTTTGCCATCAGTCACAATCTGTCGAATTTAAAAAAAAACGGATCCGGCGACTGGCCGCACGTTTCATCCGTTGTTCGCCGGATCCGTCAAAACTTCTTTGTCCGTCAGCCGGAGACAACGGACATAGGAACGTTTTTTGTCTACATCGAAAAATCGGACAGCGACGGATCCGTCTATGTCTGATTTTTGCTAGAAAGGAAGCCTATGGGTGACGGATCTGTCGTTGTCCAACAAATGACGGAATCCGGCAATGGATTCCGTTTTTTTTTAACTGCGCATGTGCCGACACTGTGTGCCTGTATGGTGTGTGCATGTGTGGCGAGGCTGTGCGTGGGTCTGCGGGGCTGTGCGGGGGTCTGTGCAGGGGTCTGTGTGGGGGTCTGTGTGGGGGTATGCGGGTCTGTGCGGGGGTATGCGGGTCTGTGCGGGGGTCTGTGCAGGAATATGCAGGGCTGTGCGGGGTTATGCAGGGGTCTGTGTGGGGGTATGCGGGGGTATAGGGGGTCTGTGTGGGACTGTGTGGGGGTATGCGGGGCTGTGCGAGGGTATGCGGGTCTGTGCGGGGCTGTGCGGGGGTCTGTGCATGGTCATGTGGGGCTGTGCAGGGGTGTGCGGGGGGTATGCGGGGCTGTGCAGGGGGATATGCGGGCTGTGCGGGGGTCGGTAGGGGGTCTGCATGTGTGTGTGTGTGTGTGTGTGTGCAGGCTATGCCTGCTACAGTGACAGTGATTGATTGACACATTATCCAATGATGGGACAGTAGTAGTCCCACCATCTGGCTAATGTGTTGAATGTAGAAAAAAAAAACAAAAAACATACACACATATATAGTTCATACTCACCATGTACACCTACAGGAGACTGGCACAGCTATGGGAAGTAAAATGGCTCCACAGTATGCAAATCTTTTCATGGCCAAGCTTGAAAGCGATTTTTTGTCCTCATGCCCCATCAGGCCCCTGGCCTACTACCGCTTCATTGATGATATTTTAATCATCTGGACGGAGTCTGAGCAACAGCTAAAGACGTTCCACGAACAGTTTAATCAATTTCATCCCACCATCAATTTAACACTCAACTACTCCAGTACCGAGATTAATTTTTTGGACACCATCATTAAGCTAAAAAACAATGAAATAGAGACATCCCTGTATCAGAAGCCAATCGACCGTCCAACATACCTTAAATGGGACAGTTTCCATCCAAAACACATAAAGAACTCTATTATCTATAGCCAAGCCATCAGATACAATCGTATATGTTCCAACCCCATGGATAGAGACAAACACCTTGGTTACCTCAAAAAGACCTTTTTGAATCAGGGTTACCATCCAAGAACAATTGAAAACCAAATTACAAGAGCCACCAGATTGTCAAGGAATCACCTGCTACATTACAAAGCTAAAGAAGAAAATAACCGAGTGCCTCTAGTCGTCACCTACAACCCAAATCTGGAGGTGCTAAGGGGAGCTGCACGGAAATTACAACCTTTACTACAAAAAGATGCCCGATTAAAATCCATTTTTCCAGACCCCCCACTGCTGTGTTTTAGGCAGCCCCCAAATTTAAGAAGCATCATTGTCAGAAGCTCCCTGTCCTCTCCAACAGCTGCAGGAACCTTTCCTTGCAACCAGAAAAAATGTAAAACCTGTCCATTTATAATGACCACGGACAAGATAAAGATCCCCAACTCACATCAGGACTACAAGATCCCAGGTACTTTCACCTGCATTACATCTAATGTGGTGTACTTAATTATTTGTACTAAATGTCCAACTGGGGGTCTGTATGTGGGGGAGACAGGGCAAAAGCTTAGAACAAGGATGAATGCTCATCGTCACACAATAAGAGAAAAAAGAATGGATCTACCTGTGGCAAAACATTTCTGTATCCCTGATCACAGCAGCATGGATATGAAATTACTGGTATTGAAAGGTAACTTCACATCTCAGAGAGAGAGACGAGTTTGGGAGTACAAATTTATGACGAACTTTGACACTCTCAGTGCTGGAATGAATGTGTCGCATGGATTTATGTCTTTTTACATCAATTAAGGAATTTCCTTTTAAAACCTTGCGGGGCAACACAGAACTAGACCCCAATCAGAGGACCATAAAACATCCAGACTCCTTATCTATGAACTGGTCCAATGTTTATATTTATGTTTCTCCCTCTCCCATATTGATAGTTCTGCTTCACGTCACTTGTCTTATCTATTGCATTTTTTCTAGGCTGTATTGTGCATAAATATGTGACTTCAGATTTTGTATTAGTGTAGCCTGATGAAGAGACCTGAGTAGTCTCGAAAGCTTGCAATGTATTACCATCTTTTCAGTTAGCCATTAAAAGGTATCAACTACTGAGGACTCTCAATCCTGAATATTTTTCATCTACACCTAATCCCCGAAGCCCTAGATTACCTGTAAAAAAAAAATTAAAATAATATACCAACAGTGTCCGACGTAATCCAATTAATACGATTGTCCCACGACAATCAAAAAGCAGAAGAAATGGATGGAAAAACAGATGCGACGGATCTGTTTTTTTTGGCAGATCTGACTAGCGGATCCGTCGAAAAAACGGATCAGTCACATCCGTCGATCCGTCGAGCCAACGGATTGTGACTGATGACAAAAAAACTGATGTGTAAAAGGGGCCTTACTGCAGTGTTGCTGGGTCAGCTAATGTAGGTGGTGACCACTTCCACCATCCTTTATAGAGCCACCTGATGCATTAGCTGACTGTTGGTTATACAGGTCCTTTCTGGAGACCAGCCTAGCAGAAGCAGCTCTCTCGTGCCTGCCACGTTTGAGGTTAACCCCTTAAGCCCCAAGGGTCGTTTGCACGTTCATGACCGGGCCAATTTTTACAATTCTGACCACTGTCCCATTATGAGGCTATAACTCTGAAACGCTTCCATGAATCCCGGTGATTCTGACAATGTTTTCTCGTGACATATTGTACTTCATGTTAGTGGTAAAATTTCATTCATATAACTTGCATTTATTTGTGAAAAAAACGGAAATTTGGCAAAAATTTTGCAAATTTTGCAATTTTCCAAATTTGAATTTTTACGCCCTTAAATCACAGAGATACGGCACACAAAAAACTTAATAAATAACATTTCCCACATGTTTACTTTACATCAGCACAATTTTGAAACCAAAATTTTTTTTGTTAGGAAGTTATAAGGGTTAAAAATTGACCAGCGATTTCTCATTTTTGCAACGCCATTTTATCTTTACGGACCACATCACATTTGAAGCCACTTTGCGGGGTCTATATGATAGAAAATACCCAAAAGTGACACCATTCTAAAAACTGCACCCCTTAAGGTGCTCAAAACCACATTCAAGAAGTTTATTAACCCTTTAGGTGCGTCACAGGAATTTTTGGAATATTTAAACAAAAATGAACATTTAATTTTTTTTCACAAAAAAATACTTCAGGTTCAATTTTTTTTATTTTACCAAGGGTAACAGGAGAAATTGGACTGCAAAAGTTATTGTGCAATTTGTCCTGAGTACGCTGATACCTGATATGTGGGGGGGGAACCACTGTTTCGGCGCATGGCAGACCTCAGAAGGGAAGGAGCGCCATTTGACTTTTTCAATGCAAAATTGGCTGGAATTCAGATCTGGCGCCATGTCGCGTTTGGAGAGCCCCTGATGTACCTAAACAGTGGAAACCCCCACAAGTGAATACATTTTGGAAACTAGACCCCCCCAAGGAACTTATCTAGATATGTGGTGAGAACTTTGAACCCACAAGGGCTTCACAGAAGTTTATAACGTACAGCGGTACAATTAAAAAATCATATTTTTTCCACAAAAATGATCTTTTCACCCCCAATTTTTATTTTTCCAAGGGTAACAGGACCCTAAAAGTTATTGTGCAATTTGTCCTGAGTACGCTGATACCCCACATGTGGGGGTAAACCACTATTTGGGCGCATGGCAGAGCTCGGAAGGGAAGCAGCGCCATTTGACGTTTTTGGCTGGAATTGAGATCGGACAACATGTCGCGTTTGGAAAGCCCCTGGTGTACCAAAACAGTAGAAACCCCCCACAAATGACACCATTTTGGAAACTAGACCCCCGAAAAAACTTATCTAGATGTGTGGTGAGCACTTTGAACCCCCCAGTGCTTCACAGAAGTTTATAAAGCCCGGGCGAGAAAATAAAAAAAATCTTATTTTTTCCACAAACATGATCTTTTAGTCACCAATTTTTTATTTTCCCAAGGGTACAAGGAGAAATTGGACCCCAAAAGTTGTTGTCCAATTTGTCCTGAGTACGCTGATACCCCATATGTGGGAGAAAACTACTGTATGGACGCACATCGGGGCTCGGAAGGGAAGTAGTGACGTTTTGGAGTGCAGACTTTGATGGAATGGTCTGCAGGTGTCATGTTGCCTTTGGAGAGCTCCTAATGTACCTAAACAGTGGAAACCCCCCACAAATGACCCCATTTTGGAAACTAGACCCCCTAAGGAACTTATCTAGATGTGTGGTGAGCACTTTGAACCCCCAAGGGCTTCACAGAAGTTTATAATGCCCTGGCATGAAAATAAAAAAATCGTATTTTTTCCACAAACATGATCAATTAGTCTCCAATTTTTTATTTTCCCAAGGGTAACAGGAGAAATTGGACCCCAAAAGTTGTTGTCCAATTTGTCCTGAGTACGCTGATACCTCATATGTGGGAGAAAACTACTGTATGGGCACACGTCGGGGCTCGGAAGGGAAGTAGTGACGTTTTGGAATGCAGACTTTGATGGATTGGTCTGCGGGTGTCATGTGCGTTTGGAGAGCCCCTGATGTACCTAAACTATTGAAACTCCCCACAAGTGACCCCATTTTGGAAACTAGACCCCCCATGGAACTTATCTAGATGTGTGGTGAGCACTTTGAACCCCCAAGTGCTTCACAGAAGTTTATAACGCCTGGGCGTGAAAATAAAAAAATAATTTTTTTCCACAAAAATGATATTTTTGCCCCCAAATTTTTATTTTCCTAAGGGTAGCAGGAGAAATTGGACCCCATAAGTTGTTTTGCAATTTGTCCTGAGTATGCTGATACCCTATATGTGGGTGTAGAACACTGTTTAGGCGCATGGCAGAGCTTGGAAGGGAAAGAGCACCATTTGACTTTTTCAACGCAGAATTGGCTGGAATTGAGATCAGACGCCATGTTGCATTTGGAGAGCAACTGATGTGCCCAAACAGTGGAAACCCCCCAATTATAACTCCAACCCTAACCCCAACCAGGGCCGGTTTTAGGCAAAGTGGGGCCCTAGGCAAAGTTTAAAATGGGGCCCCAAATGCTAACACATTGCACATCACACAGAAACATTTCGATTGTAGTTACGTGCGCTGAGTTCAGGCCGCTAAATGATCGACAAAATTGAAGAAGTCGTTCAACTCTTGTTTCCCGGCCTCTTTCCACCGTCAGAGAAAGAATGATGGGAACAGATCGATCACTAATGGATCACTAAGGGTGTGTGCACACGTTGCGGTTTTTGCTGCGAATCCGCAGCAGATTTGGTCCTGCGGATCCGCAGCAGTTTCCATGCGGTTTACAGTACTAAGTAATCCTATGGAAAACCAAATCCGTCGTGCACATGCTGCGGAAAATTCCGCGCAGATTTGCTGTGGTTTATTTTCTGCAGCGTGTTACTTCTTTTTTGCGGAACCGCAGCTGCAGTGTACGTTCCGGGACATACAAATCAATCAATCTCTCATCCGCACTGCCAAACCTCACTAGAGCCTGCATCAAATCCGCTGTAAACATGCTAGGAATCCGCAGGAAAAATGCATGTGCTTTACCCTGCGGTTTCTGCCAAGAGACATGGATTCTCTGCAGAAAAAGCCGCAGACTAATCCTCAACGTGTGCACACACCTACAGATCACCATACAGTATCATGTTATCAGCAGCACATCTACAGTTTACACCCCATAGTCCTCCATATAATATAATCTGCCCCATAGTCCTCCATATAGTATAATACACTCCTCAGTCCTCCATGTAGTATAATACACTCCTTATAGCCCTCCATATAATAAAATACACTACTCAGTCCTCCATATAGTATAATACACTCCCCATAGTCCTCCATATAGTATAATACACTCCTCAGTCCTCCATGTAGTATAATACACTCCTTATAGCCCTCCATATAATAAAATACACTGCTCAGCCCTCCATATAGTATAATACACTCCCCATAGTCCTCCATATAGTATAATACACTCCTCAGTCCTCCATATAGTATAATACACTCCTCATAGCCCTCCATATATTAAAATACACTGCTCAGTCCTCCATATAGTATAATACACTCCTCATAGTTCTCCATATAGTATAATGCACCGCCATAGTCAGCCATATAGTACAATTCACTTCCCATAGCATAATGCACCCCATAGTTCTTCATATAATCTATTCCCCATAGTCCTCGATACAGTATAATGCAGCCCACATATAGTATAATGCAGCCACCCAATAGAGCATAATGCAGCCACCCCACAGAGTATAATGAGCCCCACCATACAATATAATGTAACCCCCATAGAATATAATGCAGCCCCCCTCTTATAGTATAATGCAGCCACCCCTTAGAGAATAATGCAGCTACCCCAGAGTATAATGCAGCCACTCCACAGAATATAATGTATCCCCCCATAGAATATAATGCAGCCCCACCCCCCATATAGTATAATGCAGCCCCTCCATAGAATATATGGCAACCCCCTCATAGGATATAATGCAGCCCCTTATATAACATAATGTAGCTCCACCATAGAATACAATGCAGCCCTCCTCATATAGTATAATGCAGCCCCCATCGAATATAATAATTATAATACAGCCCCCCATAGAATATAATGTAGCCCCAAATAGAATATAATACAGCCCACCTCCCCATAGAATATAATGTAGCCCCCCATATTATATAACACAGCCTCCCCCTATAGAATATAATGTAAAATGTACCCCCATGGTATATAACACAGCTGCATAGTATATAGCCCAGCACCACATGGTATATAGCCCAGCACCACATGGTATACAGCCCAGCCCACCATGGGATACAGCACAGCATGGTATATAGCCCACCATGGTATAATATAGCCCACCATGGTATAATACAGCCCAGCATGTTATACAGGCTGTATACCATGCTGGGCTGTATACTATGGTGGGCTGCATAATACAGCCCAGCATGATATACAGCCCACCAAGGTATAATACAGCCCAGCATGGTATAATGCAGCTCAGCATGGTATATATCCCCCCAGATTGGTATAATACAGCCCAGAATGGTATATAGCCCCCCAGAAAGGAATAGTACAGCCCAGTATGGTATAATACAGCCCAGCATGGTATATAGCCCCCCCCAGAATGGTATAATACAGCCCAGCAAGGTATACAGGCTGTATACCATGCTGGGCTGTATACCATGGTGGGCTGTATAATACAGCCCAGTATGGTATACAGCCCACCATGGTATAATACAGCCCAGCATGGTATATAGCCCCCCCAAAACGGTATAATACAGCCCAGCATGGTATAATGCAGCCCAGTATGGTATCTAGCCCCCCAGAATGGAATAATACAGCCCAGTATGGTATAATACAGCCCAGCATGGTATATAGCCCCCCAGAATGGTATAATACAGCCTAGCATGGTATAATAATAATAATAATAATAATAATAATAATAATAATAATAATACATTTTATTTTTATAGCGCCGACATATTCCGCAGCACTTTACATTTCAGAGGGGATTTGTACAGACAATAGACATTACAGCATAACAATAATCACATACAGTAGATTATAACAAATAACAAGAGGAGTGAGGGCCCTGCTCGCAAGCTTACAGTCTATGAGGAAAGAGGGAGACACGAAAGGTGGGTGGTAACAGTTGCTCTGATTGTATGGACCAGCCATAATGTTAAGTGTGTAACAGTACAGACACAGAGGGCTAATGGATGCATAAAGCATGTGGGAACATGATGCTGGGAACCTGGTTATGGTAAAACTTTTGGCTCTAATACAGCCCAGCATGGTATATAGCCCCCCCAGAATAGTGTAATACATCCCAGCATGGTATATAATCCCCCCAGCATGGTATGATACAGCCCAGCATGGTATATAGCCCCCCAGCATGGTATAATACAGCCGAGCATGGTATATAGCCCCCCAGCATGGTATGATACAGCCCAGCATAGTATATAGCCCCCCCAGCATGGTATGATACAGCCCAGCATGGTATATAGCCCCCTAGTATGGCATGATACAGCCCAGCATGGTATATAGCCCCCCAGAATGGTATAATACAGTCCAGCATGGTATAATGCAGCCCAGTATGGTATGTAGCCCCCCAGAATGAAATAATACAGCCCAGTATGGTATAATACAGCCCAGCATGGTATATAGCCTCCCCAGAATGGTATAATACAGCCTAGCATGGTATAATAGAGCCCAGCATGGTATATAATCCCCCCAGCATGGTATATAGCCCCCCCAGCATGGTATAATACAGCCGAGCATGGTATATAGCCCCCCAGCATGGTATGATACAGCCCAGCATTGTATATAGCCCCCCCCAGCATGGTATGATACAGCCCAGCATGGTATATAGCCCCCTAGTATGGCATGATACAGCCCAGCATGGTATATAGCCCCCCAGAATGGTATAATACAGTCCAGCATGGTATAATGCAGCCCAGTATGGTATGTAGCCCCCCAGAATGAAATAATACAGCCCAGTATGGTATAATACAGCCCAGCATGGTATATAGCCTCCCCAGAATGGTATAATACAGCCTAGCATGGTATAATACAGCCCAGCATGGTATATAATCCCCCCAGCATGGTATATAGCCCCCCCAGCATGGTATAATGCAGCCGAGCATGGTATATAGCCCCCCAGCATGGTATGATACAGCCCAGCATTGTATATAGCCCCCCCCAGCATGGTATGATACAGCCCAGCATGGTATATAGCCCCCCAGCATGGTATGATAGAGCCCAGCATGGTATATAGCCCCCCAGTATGGCATGATACAGCCCAGCATGGTATATAGCCCCCCCAGCATGGCATGATACAGCCCAGCATGGTATACAGCTCCCCCAGCATGGTATGATACAGCCCAGCATGGTATATAGCCCCCCCAGCATGGTATATAGCCTCCCAGGATGGTGTAATACAGCCCAGCATGGTATATAATCCCCCCCAGCATGGTATGATACAGCCCAGCATGGTATATAGCCCCCCCAGCATGGTATATAGCCTCCCAGGATGGTGTAATACAGCCCAGCATGGTATATAACCCCCCCAGCATGGTATATACCACCCCAGCATGGTATATAGCCCCCCAGCATGATATAATACAGCCGAGCATGGTATATAGCCCCCCCAGCATGGTATGATACAGCCCAGAATGGTATATAGCCCCCCCAGTATGGCATGATACAGCCCAGCATGGTATATAGCCCCCCCAGCATGGTATGATACAGCCCAGCATGGTATATAGCCCCCCAGCATGGTATGATACGTCCCAGCATGGTATATAGCCCCCCCAGCATGGTATAATACGGCCCAGCATGGTATATAGCCCCCCCAGCATGGTATATAGCCCCCCAGCATGGTATGTTACAGCCCAGCATGGTATATAGCCCCCCAGCATGGTATGTTACAGCCCAGCATAGTATATAGCCCCCCCCAGCATGGTATGATACAGCCCAGCATGGTATATATTCCCCCCAGAGTGGCCCCACAGTCCAGTACTCACACTGATATAAAAAAAAAACACTCCTCACCTTCTCCTCGTGCCCACGCTGCTGGCTGCTCCTGTCTCCTCCTGCTCTGTCTGGCACACAGTGAGAGCGCGATGACGTCATCGCGCCCCCGCTGTGTCAGAGGCAGAGTGGGGAATGATGGGAGAGGGAGCGTCAGCTGACGCTCTCTCCTCCATCACTGCCTCCTTCAGTGCGGCGGCGGCGGGAGGCGGCGCTGGGGTGCAGGCGGACCCCCTGCCTCACAGGGGCCCCATAGCGGCTGTATGATGTGCCGCTGGCTGGGGGCCCCTGGAGGAGCGGGGGCCCTAGGCAGCTGCCTGGTCTGCCTGCCCATAACGCCGGCCCTGACCCCAACACACCCCTAACTCTAATCTCAGCCCTAACCCTAGCCCTAACCCTAATGGGAAAATGGAAATAAATACATTTTTTAAATTTTATTATTTTTCCCTAACTAAGGGGGTGATAACGGGGGGTTTGATTTACTATTTATGGCGGTTTTTATGTTTGGCAGCTGTCACACGCTAAAAGACGCTTTTTATTGTAAAAATAGTTTTTGCTTCACCATATATTGAGAGCTATAATTTTTCCGTATTTTGACCCACCAAGTCATGTGAGGTCTTATTTTTTGCGGGACGAGTTGACGTTTTTATTGGTACCATTTTCGGGCATGTGACATTTTTTAATCATTTTTTATTCCGATTTTTGGGACACAGAATGAACAAAAACCAGCGGTTCATGAATTTATTTTGGGGGGGTGCGTTTACACCGTTCCGCGTGCGGTAAAATTGATAAAGCGGTTTTATTCTTCGGGTCAGTACGGTTACAGCGATACCTCAATTAGGTCTTTTTTTATGTTTTGTCAGTTTTATGCAATGAAAACTATTTTATATAAAAAATAATTATTTTTGCATCGCTTTATTCTGCGAGCTATAACTTTTTTTTTGTGGATGATGCTGTATGGTGGCTCGTTTTTTGCAGGACAAGCTGACGTTTTCAGCGGTACCATGGAGATTTATATGCATCTTTTTGATCGCACGTTATTGCACTTTTTGCTCGGTGGTATGATAATAAATCATTATTTTTTGCTTCGCTTTTTATTTTTATTTTTTAAGGGGTTCGTTAAAGGGGTTAACTAATGGGAAAGTTTTATAGGGCAGGTCGTTACGGACGCGGCGATACCAAATATGTGTACTTTTTTTTATTTTCAAAAAATTAATTTATTGGGGAATATTTTTTTTTTTTTACTAATTTATTTAGCGATTTTTTTAAAATTATTTTTACACTTTTTTTTTAACTTTATTGCATTGTCCCAGGTGGGACATCACTGTCCTGTGACAGATCACTGATCTGTCACATCACAAATCACTGCGCTTTGCAGGCAGTGATGAAGTCAGCTCTCTACAGGCCCCCGAAGGTCCCCGTCGCCATCTTGGATCCGGTGGCCTGTAGGGAAAGAGTCCCCCGCAGCAGCGCTGCACATTGCGCTGCCGTGGGGGGCTCAGGGACGCACGGAGGGAGCCCCCTCCCTGCCGATGCTTCCCTTTAACCCCCGGTACACCGCGATCATGTTTGATCGCAGTGTACAAGGGGTTAACGTGTCGGGGGCGGTCCGTGACCGCCCCTGACACATTGTGCCGGGTGTCAGCTGTGATAATCAGCTGACACCCTGCCGCGATCAGCGGCGCTCACCACGTGAGCTCCGCTGATCGCTCTGACGTACTATCCCGTCCCTGGGCATTAAGTCCCAGGGCACATGGATGGGATAGTACGTCTGATGGCAGAAAGGGGTTAAGAGTCCTGTTGTTGTTGATATCTGCGGTGTGGAGCTTTGCAGCGGTGCAGCAGAAAGCTAAGTGTTGCATTTTTTGCTATGTTGTCCCTTTTAGTGTCTGTCTTTCCATTCCTTTTGTTGTATTAGTGCAGTGGTGGGACCAGTGCTCTCACCTGCCAGTCATCTAATAACTTATATCGCACGAGGAATGGCATAAAAAATAAATAAAACCAATTCTTCACCTGTTGACTTTTTCATTCTGCCTACCATAGATCGCAGTAAGGCTCGGCGCACATTTATCCTGCACTCTGCGCTTACACCAGGGTTTCCATGTAACTCTCTGAAATACGTGATTCAGATAGAACCCCGCCGGAAGATTCTCTATAATGAGGCAGATGGAGGTACTGTGGACACCATAGGACCTGTGATCCGGGGGTGTCCGTCTTTTTAGGATTGCATAAAAGTACCGTTGGCCACAGTTTTGTGCACTTCTGAATAGAATGACGCTGCTGAACAGAGTCCAGAAGGAGTCCAGACTAACTCTGCTGCCTCATTATAGTGAATGGATCCCTCAGGGGTTTCATCTGAATCATGTCACTCTGTGCTCAGCACATGTCTAGATAAATTCCTTGAAGGGTCTAGTTTCCAAAATGGGGTCACTTGTGGGGGAGGGGGGTTCTACGGTTTAGTCACATCTGGGGCTCTCCAAATGGGACATGGCATTCACTAATCTTTCCAGCAAATGTTGCGTTAAAGTCAAATGGCACTCCTTTCCTTCCGAGCCCTGCTGTGCGCCCAAACAGTAGTTTTCGCCCACATATGGGGTATCGGGGTACTCAGGAGAAATTGCACTATAATTGGTATGGTGCAATTTCTCCTGTTACCCTTGTGAAAATAAAAAAATGTTTTTGCTAAAATAACTTTTTGTGTGCGAAAAAGGTGATTTTTTAAATTTGCACAGCTCAACGTTATAAGCTTCTGTGAAGAACCAGGTGGTTCAAGGTGCTCACCACACATCTAGATAAATTCCTTGAGGAATGATCTTTCCCGATTATCAGTTTGTGTAAATGCGACAGGCTGGATGTAGTTACCTATCCGAGCATGTTCGCTCATCACTAATCATAAGCTTTTCAAATACCTTTTTCATGATGTATAGAGTAAATGGATAGCCTACGGATGAAGGATAGCTGTGAGGAATGTCTAACACTAGCATCCTTCTACAATTTACTATGACGACATACATTTACTGTATACGTTATGAAAACTAATAAAAGGCTAGTAGAGTAAACCGTAGGGCTCTTTCAGGTGAGTGTATTTCTGTTGTCTGCGTACCAAATACACTGCACATGGAACAATGCAAGTTA
Organism: Dendrobates tinctorius; assembly: GCF_039654945.1. Lineage (NCBI taxonomy): Eukaryota > Metazoa > Chordata > Amphibia > Anura > Dendrobatidae > Dendrobates > Dendrobates tinctorius. The sequence goes on from NW_027361758.1 coordinate 9,541,921, forward strand.
TCGGTCTGTGTGTTAAACAAATACATTTGCAACATCAATTATTCTGATCCATTCTTCAAATTAGACTTGCCCATTGAACTTAAAGGGTGCATTAAAAAAAATGATTGCCAGACACACATCAACTGTATGCCATCTGTTTGTAAGTAATGCATTGAAAATTTTAACATCAAAAACTGTATTTGCCTTGTAAAAAAATTTTTTGATGTATGAAAATGGTTTATATAGGGATTTCGTATAAATGTAAAAAAAAAAAAACCTAGACTTATGAGTGAATGAAATGACTATGGATAATGGGGTTTTTTTCTGGATGAGAAATGGCCAATTAAGTTCCCAAGATGGGTTTTTAGTGAGTTTCTGATGCTGCAGATTTTTTCGCTATTCAAAAATATTAAAGTCTTACAGTTCCAATAAAGTGGATGGGATTTATAGAAATCTCATGAACACTATGCTTCTTTTTATGCAGCATAAACTGACCTACAATGTGTGTCAATTTCACTTGTGGGTACGCTGAGTTTATTGTGCTGATTTTCCACATAGAAATGTATTAGTTACAGGTAAACAAACTAATGTAATCCGCACATGACAACACATCACTAAAGTTTTGTCAATGCCAAGTACCTTGAAGTGTCAAAAACAAAGCAGCTGTACTTAAAATATGATCAAAAAGTCCTATAAAGTTTACCCCATATCTTACTAAAATCCAACTCGGAGGGCATGGACGTTCCTGGTGGACTATGATAATGGAACACTAGGTCTGTTGCCACAGGCACAAATATGCGCTCTCTCCTATAAGTAATTGTCATGCGCTGACTTTCAGAACACAGGAGGTCTCTGAGCAATACGCCCCAAAAAATCTACTTCTTCAGAGATCAATACTCGATCAATCACACAACTATTGTCTCAACGTACAAAACCAACAAGTCACACTATGTCGGCACCAAAATCAGCTTCACTGGGCTCCAAGGGCTCCCCTCAAAGATCACAGCAACCTGATCTGGCCACCTCAACAAACATGATCCCAATGACAATGGAGGATCTCCTGGCCACCATTCAGAAAACGTCCAGAGCCGAGTTATCATCTGCTGTGGATAATTTCACGCAACAAATTCAAGACATTGCCCGAAGGACCAATGATTTGGAGAAAAGAATGGATGACGCTGCTGATGCCACTGAACATAATAGTGAACAACTACAAGAACAAAACGCTAGACTTGAGTTTCTGGAGCTCAAGTGTGAAGACTTGGAGAACCGCTCGCGTCGAGGTAACATCAGAATTAAAGGACTTCCGGAAAGTAATTCCAACCTAAAGGAAGTTGCCTCCAACCTCTTCCACACCCTTTTACCTCAGGCAGACCCTAATTCTTTAAAAATAACCAGAATCCACAGGGCCCTGGGAGGTCCCAAACCTGACGCCTCTCCAAGAGATGTTGTCCTCAAAATGCATCATGAAGAATCCAGAGACCTGATATTATCCGCTGCTCGCAGACTGACCAAATTACCAGGCGTTCCGGACGCTGTTTCCTTGTTCCCTGACATCTGCCCGGCGACTCTAATGAGGAGAAAGGCCATGAAAGATGTAACAATGGCCTTATTTAAAGCAAATATCAAATACAGGTGGGGATTCCCACATGCTCTAATCTTCTCACATAATAATTCCACCTACTCTCCAATAAATTGTGAAGAGGGTAGAAAAACACTGGAAAAAGCTGGCATCCCTATCCCAGACTTGGGGGCCTTACCACAAAGACAGAAGCCTCGCAGAGAATGGATAGAAGTTCGCCGTACCAGACCCAATAAACCGCAGCACAACAAACAGTCTATCTCTTAAGACTGATACCGGCGAATGTGCTGGAACAGTTTCATCAAGCATTCAAAATGCTGAGACATTGTTCTGATAAATATTACTATTTGATATGATTTTTGACAATTTACACTTAATATTGTTTTCTCTTTTCCTGTTATCGAGCGCTGTGCCCTTGGAGTAAATATGCCACTCCATTTTGGGCTGCTGCTGCTTCTGGCCCTATTAATAATGGGCCCGCACACTTTAGCCCACATACTGGTCATTGGTTGTGACCATTTCTCTTGTTGTTATAGTTTTTGTTCCCTCCCCTCCCTCCCCTTCACTAAAAGAGTGATGATGTGTTATAAGCATGCTCCTGGATGGATAATTGACGTGAAACTATCCATCTCTGATGTTATTTTCATTAGAGACTTAATTAGAATCTATATATTCAAGCCAAATGTTTAGGACACTTTTACATAATGTTAGGGGGTTCAATTCTCCGATAAAAAGAAAACGCGCCTTTATTGACTACCTGAAACATTCCCCTGATGTGTTATTTCTACAGGAAACTCATTTTTCCAATAAATCGTCCCCCAAATTTTTTCATAAGCTCTACTCTAGATTTTACCTTGCCTCTCATGATAAAAAAATGAGAGGAGTCGCCATCTTCCTCCATAATTCTTTCCCATTTTTGCATGAGGGTGCAACTGTGGACACTGAGGGTAGATACATAATCCTTTTGGGTACGGTGCAGGAGAAGCGACTCTGCCTTGTTAATTGTTATGCGCCTCCGACATTACAAATGAAAACGATTAAATCTATTGCAAAGTCTCTAAGGTCCGTCCCCTATGATACTATCATATGGGGGGGCGATTTCAACTTGATTTTAAACCCAACCCTTGATAGCTCTAATGATAGGAGGCCTGATATGTCAAGGAAGGATAAAATTTCACTTGAAAATATCCTCCAAGCCCATCAGTTGGTTGATACATGGAGAGAATCCCACGGACAGTCTAGAGGTTACACTTATTTTTTAGGGTTTATCATTCATACTCCAGGATAGACTGGATTCTCACTAACTCGGAGAATATACCATCGCTAATGTATTCCAGACATGTCCCCTCTTCATGGTCTGACCATGATAGTGTACGCTCTGTATTTAAACTGGACGTAGCGAATACACGTCTGTACACATGGAGATTGAATGAATCCTCACTGTCCAATCCTCAGACTCGACTATTGGTCGAACAGTAGCTCAATGCCTTTTTCCTCTCTAATATCACTCCTGACACTTCTATGGGTAATGTGTGGATGGCTCATAAAAAATACATCACTGGTATGTTAATTAGGATAGCATCCCAAAAAAAGAGAGATCGTCTCCAGGAGCAATTGACTCTCGAGAACGAACTCTATAAATTAGAAACTGCCAACCAGTTGCATCCCTCACTATACTTAACTAAGCAAATTTATGATCTAAAACTAAAACTAAACACTTTGCTAACGACCAGCACAGAAAGAGCAATTAGGTGGATGCAAGCGACATTTTATCGGTTCTCTAATAAAATGGATCGAATGCTAGCTCGAAAATTAAAACAGAAAGAACGATTAAACTCCATCTTTTCAATAAAAGACGAACAGTTCCAAACTACTTTTAATCCTAATAAAATCTATAAAACGTTTCAAAATTATTACCAATAATTATACACTGATAGTGCAAACTTCTCATTGCCCATGCTGGAGGACTTTTTAACTAATGTACCGCTACCTTCCCTGACCCCGACTTACGCAGCCACATTACATTCTCCTATCTCCGAAGAGGAAATCACATCCACAATAAGCCATCTGAAAGTTGGGAAGGCTCCAGGGCCTGATGACTTGACCGCACTATACTATAAAAAATTCTCAAACATCCTGCTTAAACATATTCAAATATATTGCAATAACATGCTAACAGGCCAAACAATGCCGCCGGAATTTTACACAGCACACATCACTGTTATCCCAAAACAAGGAAGAGACCCGTTACTCACAAAAAACTACAGGCCAATATCCCTATTGAACGCAGATCTCATGATATTTTCCTCCATAATAGCCAACAGGATTAATAAATACTTGCCTAGCCTCATTCATAAAGATCAGGTTGGATTCATCCCATCAAGGCAGGCCCCAGATAATATCCGCAAAAATCTAAACCTTATTCATAACGCCAACAAACGTAAAACCCCCTTAGCTATACTTGCTCTAGATATAGAAAAAGCTTTCGATACCGTTTCATGGTCATATATGTTTAATATAATGCACAAATTGGGGATATCGCAGCAATTAATCAACTCACTCAAGCTCCTCTACAATAACCTGGTAGCATATTTAAAATTACCCTCGACTTCTCCGGAACCAATAGTTATTAATAGGGGAACTAGGCAGGGTTGCCCCTTGTCTCCAGCTCTATTTGCTATGGTAATGGAGCCATTGGCACAAAAGATTCGCCTACACCCTGATATCACAGGCCAAACTATAGGTAAACAGGAATATAAGGTCAGTCTGTTTGCCGACGACCTTCTTTTGACTCTGACAAACCCCCGTGTGTCCCTGCTTAACCTTATAAATACACTTAAACACTTTGAGGAAATTTCTGGTTTGAAGGTCAACATTGATAAATCAGAAGTCATGTTCCTTAATACCTCTCCTACGGAACAAGCCTCAATATTAGAAAACTTCCATTTCCGCCATGCGAAACACTATATTACCTACCTAGGAATCAACCTTACACTATCCAAATCCACGTTATTTAAGCATTTAATAACTTTTACCCATGCGCTTTGCTGGTACAGGTATATTGATGTTTTTTTGATTTGGCAGGGTCTCGAACCTGGTCTTTGGGACTTCTTCAGTATGCACGTAAATGACCGTAACATCAGATTGACATATAAATGTTCCAACACCAGCATTGACTTTTTGGACATTAAGATCACAGTGCAGGAGGACGGCATTCTGTCCACCGACGTTTTCCGTAAGGAAACATTGGTGAATGCAATCCTCCATGCGACATCTGCACATACACCCTCTACCATCTGAGCCATTCCAACTGGTCAATTCCTTCGAATTAAACGGATCTGTTCATCTGATGGAGTCTTTGAGGACCAGGCTCGGGACCTATCGCCGAGGTTCCATGATCAGGGCTACAGCAGGAGGTTTGCTAAACGGGGCTATCTTCGTGCTAGGGGCACACCACGCACCCAATTGCTCAACAACAGGCAGAGTTGTTCAGCAAAGGATCCACCAATTAGATTCATATCGACTTATAATCACCAGTGGTCTGCGATACGCCAAATTTTGGAAAAACATTGGTCAATTTTGAGGTCTGAAACAACCCTAAAAATGATTTTGCCAGATCATCCTCTATTAACGGCAAGGCGCAGTAGAAATCTACATGACTTATTGGTGAGAAGTCACTATGTAGCCAGCCCTCCGGACTTTTTTGGTGCTAGTGTGTAGAGATGGGGCTGTTTTCCGTGTAGGTCGTGTCTGGCTTGCAGGAACATCACACGGGGAATGTCATTCTCCACTTCTATCTCCACCAGTGGGAACTACCAGATCACATGCTATATTTCTCGTAGCACATGTTTTGTGGTTTACCTGGCCACGTGTACATGTGGCCTGAGCAATGTAGGCCTAACATCACGGGATTTTCGCGATCGCAATAGAGAGCATATTCGAGATATCAAGGGTGCTAGGGAGAAGGATGATGTGGCCACTCTGAAGACAATCCCCCAACACTTCAGGCTGTACCACAATTGCAACCCTGTTGAATTGAAGTTTGTTGGTATAGACCACGTTCAGTGCGGCATCAGGGGAGGCAATCTGAAACGCATATTGGCCCAGGTTGAGTGTTGGTGGATTGTCACCTTGGGTACGCTATCCCCCAATGGCCTCATTTAAAAACTTTCATTCGTCCCCTTTTTAGAAGTATGCTTCCCCTCCCCTTTTTCCTTTTCACCCCTGCTTCTTTCCCTCTCCCTCCTTTTTTCCTTTTTTTCTGCTCTTTTCCTTTTTCCCTTTCCTTTTTGGTGTGCTTTGTGCCTTCCGTTGCTGCTTTTTCCCTTCCACATCCATTTCTCTGGACCGTGGCACACTAATCCCTCACACCTGGACATCAGGATATAAATAGGTACACAGTATGACTTCTCAATCGCCCCCCGAGGAAGCCCAGTGAGCGAAACGTGCGTCGGGACACGGTCCTGGCTGAGCACTTTGCGCAATCACCCACATGGGTATGCACCTCTATACATTGTGTACCCTGCCTGCCCTATGCCCTGCACTTTAGTTAGGGATTAGTGGTCTTTTTCCCTCCCTCATGTTTGTGCTTGCTTTTCTCCTCACTGTTCATCTCACCGACGCCTGGTATACACACACTGTTGTTTGACCTTACCTCTTTATGCGCTGGTGTGATCACTTTCAGATAATTCTTTATGCATGCAACCAGTTTGGGTCATTTACGGTATGGTGCCTCAGTATTGTGCAGTGTGGCTCAGTTCAGGTATCACCTTTTTGCATCCTCACCTATGCTATATTGCTATTATTACTATAATCAGTTTTATTGTTTGTGTCTATTATTTGTGTTTTTTTGGATTTTGTGCAAATAAAATATATATCTTTTTAATCTACCAAATCTAAGATTGTATTTATCTTTGAGGGCATCATGCTCCTCTGTTTTTGTAGATTTCAGAGCATGGTGTAGCACAGGGCCGGACTGGGACTGAAAATCAGCCCTGGCACACCAACCAAAGCAGCCCACGTGCTATAATAATTATATATACACATACACACACACACACACACACATATACATACATTTTTTTTTTTTTTTTTTAAATGGGAGGGTATCTTCAATACAACCTTTTCTCTACAGTTTGTTAAATCAGAAATATCTGGGAATTCTACAGATCCACAGAAACACATTTTACATAGAACAGACGTCTTTAAAGTATGGTCCCACAGGATAAATTCATAATGCTTTTTTTGGTTGCAGGTTTGCGTGTGGTAATTCTGCTTCATATTACCTTACTATCAAGGTGGATTGCTCTTAGTTGAATCAACCACAAAGCTACCATTTGTAATTATATTAGCATTGTGGAAAAACAAGTGGTGGAAAACATACATGTATGTAACATATGCATCAAATAGTTTAGTACTGTAGCTGGAACTTCCCATCATAGCACACGTGTAATAAACTTAACAGGAAGAAGTCATGATAAGAACAAATTTTTTTTTTATTAAGTTATAGCATTTCCACTACAAAAATTAAATATATAGTGAAAACACAATCTCAAAACACTGAGACAATGAAAAACAATAACCAAAAAATCTGAGCAATCTTGGAGCAAACTTTGGTCTGCTGATTGAGGTATTTTACGTTATTAATTCACAAGATGAATAAAACATTAATTATTCATAAAAATGCAGCATGTCAGAAATAATAAATAACATAAGAAAATTGCAATATACAGTGCCTTGCAAAGGTATTCGGCCCCCTGGAACTTTTCAACCTTTTCCCACATATCATACTTCAAACATAAAGATACCAAATGTAAATTTTTGGTGAAGAATCAACAAGTGGGACACAACTGTGAAGTTGAATGAAATTTATTGCTTATTTTAAATTTTTGTGGAAATGCAAAAACTGAAAAGTGGGGCGTGCAGTATTATTCAGCCCCTTTACTTTACTTTCAGTGCAGCAAACTCACTCCAGAAGTTCACTGTGGATCCCTGAATGATCCAATGTTGTCCTAAATGATGATAAATATAATCCACCTGTGTGTAATCAAGTCTCCGTATAAATGCACCTGCTCTGTGATAGTCTCAGGGTTCTGTTTGATGCACAGAGAGCATCATGAAGACCAAGGAACACAACAAGGCAGGTCCGTGATACTGTTGTGGAGAAGTTTAAAGCCGGATTTGGATACAAAATGATTTCCAAAACTTTAAACATCCCAAGGAGCACTGTGCAAGCGATCATATTGAAATGGAAGGAGTATCATACCACTGCAAGTCTACTAAGACCCGGCCGTCCCTCTAAACTGTCATCTCGAACAAGGAGAAGACTTATCAGACATGCAGCCAAGAGGCCCATGATCACTCTGGATGAACTGCAGAGATCTACAGCTGAGGTGGGACAGTCTGTGCATAGGACAACAATCAGTTGTACACTGCACAAATCTGGCCTTTATGGAAGAGTGGCAAGAAGAAAGCCATTTCTCAAAGATATCCGTAAAAAGTGTCATTTAAAGTGCAAAATAATACTGCAGGAGGCCTTTCACTCACCTTCACATGTAGTATAGTGCTCTCTTTCCTGCTTTTCGGCCCTTTGGATTTTGGTGTACACATTTAAAAAAAAAAAAATTCAATGACTTTAATTGAGGCACACTTCCACCACCACTGTATGTGGAAGTGATTACTTTGGGTGCCATTATTCTGTGTTGGGGAACAGTGTAGGGGCCATCATACAGTGTTGGGGTCACTGGAGATCTTAATGTGCGTGTGTGTGTATGGGTGGGAACTGTGTGTGGGCATCACTGTGTGTGGGCATTGAATGGGAATCATGCTGTGTATGTGGAGGGTACTGTGGAGGAATTCACTGTGAGAGTATCCTGTGTTTGTGGGAAAAATATGTTGCTTTATGGTGGCCATTAATGGGTTACCATAGTGAGTGAGAACACAAAGGGGGTTCAATAGGGGAAAATTACTTTGTAAGTGCTACAATACAAGTCCCTCTCACTGCCTTTAATATCTGGGAGATACAGACTTCTGTGACTGCACCTATGTGCTGTGACCCCTCTGACATTTTTTAGTTTTGTAAGGGGAAACCCCAATTAAGATGTCTGCTAGACCTTTCGCCCCCAGACATGGATTAAGGCGTATGACAGAACGATGGACAGGTATGGTATATTGTTGTTTTTTATTTTTGTTTTATTTCAGGAGAACGAGGGCTTTGGTGGAATTAGGCATTAGGTGAGTATAACTGTGCTTGTTATCTAATATATAAAGCTCAATGTGTGTGTGTATGTTTGTATGTATGTATGTGCGTGTGCACTGTGTATGTCCGGGAATGGCATCTGCACCATCGCAGCTACAGCCACAAAATTTTGCAGTCACACGTTTGGACCCCGGGAGCATCATAGGCTATGTTGCGAGGCAAAATTTTAACCTCGCGCGTTCCAATTCACCAAACAATTTTGCCTATTCATATCATTTCTATGGTGTTATTGTCCTTCTGTAAAGCTGGAAATAACACAATTTATTACCGTGCCAACACAGACCACCCTTTGACACAGACTACAGGGGGAGCCCAGTATCACACAGGATAGGATTAGATACACGGCTCAGCAGTCAGTATCACACAGGATAGGATTAGATACACAGCTCAGCAGTCAGTATCACACAGGAGAGGATTAGGTACACAACTCAGCAGACACTGAAAGTAAAAACCAAAAATCATGAATGAGTTGAAAATAAAATACTATCAATACTTGGGTAATCGTTTAGTTAATTTGTGTTGCAAATCTGTAGTGTTGAATATATGATGTGAAATGTTTTTATGTGCAATATAATCATTATAATTTGTTATAACTAACCAGAGTTGGTTACTATGCTCAGGCAACGTCTGGCTCTTCAGCTAGTTTTTAAATAAAAAAGTAAAAGTGTTTTGTTTCATTTATAATAAAGGATTTTTATTTCATATGTATACGGAGGTGCTGGGGCTGATATATACAGGTGCTGGAGTCTGGTGTATATACAGGGGCTGGTGTATACACAGGTGCTGGTGGAGATACATTGCTGGGGCTGGGTATATACAGGTGCTGGGGCTGTTGTATATACAGGACCTGTATACACATAAGCCCCAACAACGTATATCCACCAGCATCTACATCCCCCCAGCCCTTGTATATACATCCATATCAGTGCAGGGGGCAGATGGCGGCCCCCCCAGTCCAGCCTTGTATATACATCCACATCAGCGCAGGCAGATGATGGCCCCCACTCCCTGTATATACATCCACATCAGTGCTAGCAGATGGCGGCCCCCCAGTCCCTGTATATACATCCACACTGGCAGATGACAGCCCCCCCAGTCCTGCCCTGTATATTTACATATATATCCATCACATCAGTGCACTCCCCCAGCCTCTTTTAACTCTTTTAACTCACCCCCGGCCCACAACACTTTGAATGAACTTCAGCCTGCCCTGAGCCCAGCGCACGGGGGTAGGAGTGGAGTCGCGCACAGTAGCTACCACTGCCCAGCCTCCTCTGGTCCCTGGATAAATTCCTGCTTCCTGGCCTGGGTCGGTGAACGCGGCCGCGGCGACGCCATTGATAGGCCAGTGTCTGTGCCTGGCGCAGGCAGCCGGTGACGGAAGAGCATAGCAGAGGCGTGCTCTTTCCGGCTCTCCGGTGTTGATCACTCTCCCTGGGTCTGTGCTGCCTCCCTGCTGCTGCTAAGGATGTTTGCTTACCAGCTGCAGCAGTGACGTCACATCTATACTGCTTGTAACTGTTGCAACCAATCAATAGACCGGGGAAGCAGTGAATAAACTGTGATGTAGTACGTGTTTCAGACCTCTGTAACACAGCCTTATGAGGAGCGGAAGAAAATGTATGGGGAAATGAAGACGTCCGTGAGCCCACCGGCTGAGAGATGGGTGGGAAACAATATGGCTCAGGAAAGCTTGCCACCCAGCTTTCCCAGACTCCTGCATGGCAATTATGACTATATAAATAATCCTACCCTCCTGGTAGAGCAGAGTAATGCGGCCTTTTTGTAGCAGTATTTTTTGAGTCACTCACATCACATCATGGGTCGCCCTGAGCTTGCCACCCAGCTTTCCCAGACTCCTGCATGGCAATTATGACTATATAAATAATCCTACCCTCCTGGTAGAGCAGAGTAATGCGGCCTTTTTGTAGCAGTATTTTTTATGAGTCACTCACTCTCACTCACATCATGGGTCGGTCGCCCGCGCTCAAATTAAAAATGGCCGCGGCCGCCAGGTTTCCTCCTGCTCCTGCTGCGGTCCGGGGGTGGGGCCTTGTCGACGTGCAGCGTCACCACGTCGCGGCACGTTTTTAACCCCGCTGCCTGCCGCCTTGCCAGAAAATTTAAAGGGCCGGCGGCAGGAAAAAAGTGGCCGACCGGCCGCCGCCGCCGCCAGCGGCCCATAACCTCATGAAAATGGCGGCCCAGCGGGAAAATGCCCGGTTGGGTAAGTGGCCAATCCGGGCCTGGTGTAGCATGTTTGTCTGTCAGTGCAGAGCTAACAGTTTGGAAAGCATAACTCCTGATTTGCCATACTTTACAAGTGATCAGACTGCAAAAAGTGAGAGTCCCATAGTGGGACAAAGTAAAAAAAGTGGAAAAAAACCAAAGTAAAAATAATAAATCTATATATATTTTTTTAAAAATCACTAAGTAAAAAATATATGTACAGTATTGTCCCCAGAAATATTGTTATTAAAAGAAAAAAACACAAAAAAAGTACATATATTTGGCATTAGCGCATCCAGAACAACCAGACCTATAAAACTGTCCCAATAGTTAACCCCTTTAGTGAACACTGTAAAAGAAAAAAGAAAACTAGGCAAAGAAATGATGCCTTATCATAATACTGCTGAACAAAAAGTGTAAAACGCAATCAAAAAGACAATGTAAATAAATATACTATCTCTGAAAACATCTCCTGCAAAAAAAACTGCCATACAGCACCTTCAGCAGAAAAATAAAAGTTATAACTCTTCGAATAAAGCGATGCAAAAATAATTATTTTTTCTATAAAATATTTTTTATTGTGTAAAATCGCCAAAACATAAAAAAATGATATAAGTGTGATATTGCTGTAATTATACTGATATGAAGAATAAAGCTGCCTTACCAATTTTACCACACATGGAATGGCATAAAAAAAACAAGACAGAAAGCAATTCCTGAATTGCTGGTTTTTGTTCATTCTTCATCCCTAAAATCAAAATAGAAAGCGATCAAAAAATGTCATGCTACCAAAAATGGTACCAATAAAAACATCCACTTGTCCTGCACATAACAAGCCCTCATATGAATCTGTTGGCTGAAATATGGAAAAATTATAGCTCTCAAAATATGGCAATACAAAAACCATTTGCACAAAGAAGCATCTTTTAGTGTTTGACTGCAACCAAACAGAAAAAAAAACACATATAAATCTCATATAGCTGTAATCGCACTGACCCAAATAACAAAATCATGTAATTACTTACAGCATACGAGAAACTGTGTAAAAATAATTAAAACCGGTTTTTCATCTGCTGTTGATTTATTCATTCTGCCTCCCAAAGATCGCTGTAAGGGCCCCGTCACATATAGCTGCTGAGTCACAAGTTTTGTGACACAACAGCGATCTCACCAGCGAGATCGCTGTGTGTGACAGCGATCAGCGACTGGCTCCCCTGCCGGTATCGCTGAAGGAAAGCCCTGGACATTTTTTTGGTCGCTGGTCTCCCGCTGGCCAGCACGCATCGCTACGTGTGACAGGCTGGAGACCAGCGATCATCTGGTAACTAAGGTACACATCGGGTATCTAAGGGACATGCGTCCCTTAGATACCCGATGTGTACCTTAGTTACCAGCGCGTTGATTCAGGGAGCTGGTAACTAAGGTACACATCGGGTATTCTAAGGGACGCACGTCCCTTAGATACCTGATGTGTACCTTAGTTACCAGCTCCCTGCATCAGCGCGCTGGTAACTAATGTACACAGCGACGCCGCACGCTCGGCGTCGCTGTGCTGATCGCTGGTGAAGCTGTCTGTTTGACAGCTCACCAGCGATCACATAGTGACTCACCAGCGATCCTGACACGTTGATATCATTGTCAGGATCGCTGGTGAGTCGCTATGTGTGACTCCAGCTTTAGGCTCTGCTCACGTTTATCCTGAGTGCTTACACCAGGGTTTCCGTGCAAATCTCTGAATACGTGAGTTTGTATGTTCTCCCTGTGTTTGCGTGGGTTTCCTCTGGGTACTCCGGTTTCCTCCCACATTCATAAGACATACTGATAGGGAATTTAGATTGTGAGCTCCATCGGGGAGAGTGATGATAATGTGTGCAAACTGTAAAGCGCTGCGGAATATGTTAGCGCTACATAAAAATAAAGATTATTATTTATTATTATTATTCTTCAGACAGAACCCCCGGTGGAAGATTCCCTATAATGAGGCAGATGGAAAAACTGTGAACGTTGCCTGGCCTATGATCCAGTGGTGTCTGTCTTTTTAGGCTTGCATAAAAGTGCAGTCCACCAAAGTCCAGAGTACCTCTGCAACCTCATTATAGTGAATGGCTTTCCTCAGGGGTTTCATCTGAATCACGTCACTCAGAGATTTAGCTGGAAACCCTGATGTTAGTGCTCAGCGTGTTCCCAATAATAGCTTCAACTCAATCCACGAAAAAAACAAAATTTTAGTGGTAAAAATGTAATTATTCATTTTTTACCGATCAAAAGTATAACATTCTGTGAGATACATGTGCTGTCAATTTGATCACTGAACCCCTAAATTAATTAATTGGGGAGTGTAGTTTGTAGAATGAGGTCATATATGTGGAGGTGGGGGGTTCTGCTGATCTGGTACTAGCAGGGGCTCTGCCAATGTGACACATCACCCTCAAACCATTCCAGCAAAATCTGAACTCCAAATGGCACCTCTTCGCTTTTGAGCTTCGCGCTGTGCCTCAAAAACAGGATTTTTGATTACTCACCATAAAAACTATCTCGGAGCCTTCATTGGGGACTCAGGAAACCATGGGTGTATGCTGCTGCCACTAGGAGGCTGACACTGTGCAGAAAAAAAAAGTTAGCTCCTCCTCAGCAGTGTATATTCCACTGACTGAAGCTAGGTTAATCTGTGAGAAAGCTGTAGGAGAAGCAACATGTAGAAGAGAAACAAAACACACAAACTCAAACTGTAGCAATAAAATACAGTAAACAGAGCTGTTAAACTTTGGGAGGGGTGCTGTGTACCCCAATGAATGCTCTGAGAAACAGATTTTACGGTGAGTAACCAAAAATCCTGTTTTTGCTATCGAAGCGGGGGGACACAGGAAACCACAGGACATCCCAAAGCATTCCCTGGTGAGGGAACAGCACAAACTCTGTTCAGGACGGAGAACTAACCACTGCTGCCTGCAAGATCTTTCTACCTAGGCTGGAGTCCACCAAAGCGTAGGTATGGACCCTGTAAAATTTGGCTTACATATGGCTGGAGGAGCAGGTTGCCGCTTTGCAGAGTTGTAGGGCGGATGCACTATGGTGTACTGTTCAGGAGGCTACCACTTCCCGCATAGTGTGCGCCTTAATCCCAGTGGGAGGTGTTCTGTTCTTGACTCGGTATGCCTCAGATTGCTGTCCAGATCCCGTGAGCAATTGTAGACTTGGAGGCCAGAAGGCCTCTATGAACACCCTCAGGAATGACAAAAAGAGTCCGTCTTCCGTAAAGAGGCGGCCCTGGCCAGATAGACACACATCGCCCTGACCATGTCTAACCTGTTCAGTGAACGCTCCAAATGATGAGTCATCACGGGGCAAAAGGAAGGGAGGACAATATCCTCATTTAGATGAAAGGCGGACACCACTTTGGGAAGGAAAGAAGGTATGGGCCGCAAAACCACCTTGTCCTGGTGGAGGACCAGGAAAAAGCTACCAATTCCGAGACGCACTTAGCGAAAGTGATTGCCACAAAAAACACCACCTTCCAAGACTGAACCACTTCAAGCAGTATCTGTCTGTTCTAAGGGAGAACTTCTCAGGGCCTCCAGAACTAAATTGAGGTCCCAGGGATCAACAGATGTCCGGTACGGGAGCGCTGCATGATCAACACCCTGGATAAAGGTTCTGACCTGAGAATGGGAGGATAAGCTCTTTTGTAAAACAATAGAAAGCGCTGACACCTTTAGCGAACTGAGAGCATGGCCTGTGTCAAGGTCTGAAGAAAAGCCAGAATAGAAGGCAGAGAAAAGGACATAGGTGCAATGTGATTTGACTCATATCAACAGAAATAGGTTTTCCAAGTCTGATAATAGACCCAAGATGACGGCTTACTAGCCGTGATCATGGTCTGAATCACCTGACTTGAAAACCCGGATGCTCTTAGAACCACGGTTTCAACAGCCACGCTGTTAAATCGAGTGACCGAGAATTCTGATGGAAGATTGGCTCGTGGAAAAGAAGATCCAGAAGATTGACGACCTCTGCGAACAAAGACCTCCTGGGCCAATCTGGAGCAATCAGGATGACCGGAACCCCTTCTCTTCTGTCTTGATCTTTCCCAGGCTGTTGAAAAAGGAGGGAACAGACAGGGAAGGACAAACTGTGACCAGGGCATCGCCAGAGCGTAGACGCCTACTGCAAGAGGTTCGTGGGACCAGGAAATTAACTGTGGGACCTTCCTGTTCAACTGGGATGCCATGAGAGTGCCCCAACGAAGGCAAATCTGATGGAAGACTTCCTGATGTAGTGACCACTCTCCCTCCATGAGACCCTCGCGACTGAGAAAGTCGGTGGCCCTGTTGTCCACGCCGGGAATATGTACCGCAGATATCACCAGAAACCTCATCTCTGCCCAGAGAAGGAGTTTGGACACTTTGGACATTGCCAAGGAATTCCGAGTTCCTCTCTGGTGGTTGACATAATGCCACCGTCGTGGCATTGTCTGTCAGAAATCGAACTGGCATGCCCCTGTGAAGCCTCTCCCAGTGGTGGAGGGACAGAAGAATGGCCCTTATCTTGAGGATGAAGATTCCTCCCTGGACCATCAGATTGTGAAAGACTGCACCCCAACCGAGAATACTGGGGTCTGTCATTACCACCTGCCAGTGAATGGGGAGGAAAGAGCAACCTTGAAAGATGAGCGGGGATGAAAGCACCAACTTTACAGACTTCCTGACTCGGGAAGAGATTTGGACTGGGTGATCCAGAGAGAGAACAAGTTTGTTCCACAGCGATAGGATGGCAGCTGAAGCAGTCTGGAGTGGAATTGCGCAAAAGGGATCACCTCTGATGCTGCCACCTTCCTTCCCAGGACCGCCATGACCGATCGGAGGGTTGCCCTCTTCTTTTCTTGATAGAAAAACCCTTGCCTAATGGGTGTTGAACAGCATGTCTACGAATATCAGGTGCTGAGTCGGGACAAGGCAAAGCTTTGCCCTGTTGACAAACCAGCCGAGCCGAGACAGAGACTGGCTTTCCTGGGCCTGGTAAAAGGAAGGAGCTTTGATGAGAATATCATCGAGGTATGGAATGTGCACTAGACCTCTGATCCGTAGAATGGCCATAACTGCTGCCACGAGCTTTGTGAAGACCCTGGGAGCGGTTGCAAGGCCAAGCGGCAGGGTGACAAACTAATAATGCTCCTGCCGCACCGCAAAACGCAGGAATCTCTGATGCCCTGAGAAAATAGGGACATGGAGATAAACATATTGGAAATCTATGGAGCACAGGAAATCCTGTGACTCCATTTAAGCAATTACTGAACGAAGGGACTGCATCTTGAAATGTCGCAGACGGACACTTTTGTTCAGTAACTTTAGATCCAGGATGGGTTGGACTGAGCTGTCCTTCTTTGGCACAACATAGAGGTTTGAATAAAACCCCATGAAACATTCATGTGCTGGGACGGTAACAATGACCCCTAAAAGAAGGGAGGCAATGGAGGCGAAGAACTTGGAACCAGAGAAGCATCTCTTGGAGGATGGGATTTGAAGAATCAATGTGGGGCCGCGAAACAAATCTATTTTGTATCCTGAAGATACAACCTTTCTGACCCATGCGTCCTCCACCGAGGTGAGCCAGATGTCCTTGAAAAACAGGAGGTCGCCCAGCCTGGGAGATACCCCGGGTGTTGGAGAGGCATCATGTGGAGGAAAATCTGCCAGGTCTACCCCTTGCGCATCTACCCTGCGCGCTGCGGGAACGCTAGGAGGGAGTAGGTTTGAAAGCCCTTTTTCTATCCTCTCTTGGCAGAAGAAATTTACCAAAGAGAAATGGCGAAAGGGCCGAAACTTACACTTCAAAGGAGGACAGCGAGGTTTAGTCTGAGGAAGGAGAGAACTCGTCCCTCCAGTGGCTTCCTTAATAATTTGGTCCAGCCTGGAGCCAAATAGACGGGATCCCTGGAAAGGCAAGTTGGTAAGGGACTTTTTTTACTATAAGTCCGCCTACCACGCCATAAGCCAAATGGTTCGTCAGATGGCCAAATTAATTGCTGGACACCTGTGCAACACTTGAATCAGCAAGCAAGGAGGTGAATATCATATACTTTCCTGCATGAGATATCTGGTCTGAAAGGTCAGCCAATTCCTCCGGCCGGTCTTCAGAGAGAATGCCCTGACAGAGCTACTTAGCCCATGCAGCCATAGACTTTGACACCCAGGTGTTGGCAAAGGCAGGGCACAATGTAGAAGCGGACACTTCAAAGGCTGATTTTGCAAAGGATCTATAAGCCTGTTATTGGTGTACTTGAGGGATGCTCCATTGGTAAGAGGGAGAACCGTGTTCATAGATGGCCTGGAAACTAGAGGGTCCACAGTTGGAGAAGCGGTCCAGTTTGCAGTGAGCTCAGAGACTAAGGGGCAAAAAATTCCAAGGCACTTCCCTTTCTGGAAACGTCTGGTCAGATTTTTCCCGTTCCTTGAAAAGGACCTCCTCAAATTTCTTATGAGGATACCATGCCTTTTCGGAACCACCCGTGTGGCTTTCACTGGAAGCTCCTGAATATCACCCATGTACCCTCGATGCCTTGTTATGTATCCTCCCAGCTCAACATAGGCAAATTTTGAATCCTATCATACCACATTCCTTTAAAATTTGTGACTCACTGAAATATTCTTCACAGTTAATCTCCTTTTTTGCCCCTCGCCCCTTCAATTTCCCCCAGATATCGAGTCACTTGGGAACTTTCGTTTATGGGTCACAGCAGGGATTACTACAGTCCACCATCTCTTCAATGTTGATGAAATTGTTCCATTTCCAGCCCTGCAGGAAAAATATAATCCCCCCCCCCCGAGAAGTGTCTCACTATCTACAACTTAAGAACTTTGTCACTTCATTGTTAAACTCTATTTCACCTTATACATTTACTCCTTTCAAGCAAAGATGCCGCCAAAATCCACACGCCCCAGGAACTATATCACTTCTTTATTCCCACATTAACTCTGCTTCACATAGGCGTTGCGTAAACAACACTTCTCGTTGGGAGTCCGATATTGGTTCCACTCTGACGCAGAATGGTCTCAAATTTACTTCTCCTCTACTGGTGGAATGCTAAACACCTTAATGTTGGAAAGAAATTATAAGGTGCTGACTAGGTGGTACCTGGCCCCAGCTAGAGTGGCCAAGGCAGTCGCTAACTACTCAACTGCTTTAGAGGGAGTAAAGCCACAGGAGATATGTTCCATATATGGCAGTTATGTCCGATAGTACATAGATTTTGGATCAGAATATACAACCTTATCTTCTCTATTACAAATATTAACTTTAAAAGAAAAACCCTTGGGAAGCTTTACTTAATAAACTTATTCTCAATACCCCTATTCACACTCGAGCCCTTATTGCATTTATATTTCTAGCAGCCAAACAAACCAGAGCATTGCCTTGGAACAAAACAGACCTGTCTGATGTTAAAAAGTGTCTCTCATGTTATATGATTAATGAAAAATTATCTGCCATACTTACAAAGTACTCACAAACTTGAGAAAGTATGGCTTCCCTGGGTGGAATACGCTAGTCCTATCCCCTTTGCCACACCCGTATTTAGTCTAACCGCTCCAGATTTCTCTGACTTTGGTTGAGTCACTAACTGGAATTGGACATAATACACCCTCCTCCTCGGCTTATTTTCCCTCTCTCTTACCCTCTTTGCTAATTGTTTCCCTCTTTATATGTATCCTTTTAAAATATGTCTGTATTAGGTTTTACCTTGTTTGTAAAATTTAATAAAAATTTATTGTTGAAAAAAAAATCCTTGAGGGGCAAAGACTTTAGGAGTTGGTCTCGACCATCTAAAGGAAACCGCCTGTTCTGCGAGTTCTGTAGCGGTATCCTTAATGCTAAAGGTCTGGTTGACCGGCACAATGAGGCTCTGGACCATGTCTCGCTGATAGGGAGAGAGTTAAATTAACCCTTCACGGTTGAGCCAGTGATGTCCAAATTATTCCACAGAGTGTTGCTAGCAACTCAAATGACCAAATGGACGATCCAAAGAGATCGGTAGCCCGTTTATTGTAGTCACTTCTTTTATAATATTTTGCTTAATTATGCAAAGTTCTCAACTACCAATAACATCATTTCACTTTATAAGTCAATAATATTGCAAGGAAACCGGAACTGCATATATGTCCATACCTAGAGTAGAAAGTAGTATAATGGCATATTCAGAGCAATACACCCAGGCCCGGATTGGCAATATAACCAACCGGCCATTTTCCCGCTGGGCCGCTGTCACGTGGGCTTGCCAGCTGCTGCGGCCACTGTTGCTCCTGCCGCTGGCCCTCTGCGGGCATGGCGGTGATAGTTTCAAGTTCCTCCCGCACTGCAGGGAGATAAACCGCCACGCCCCCCCCACGCACCCCATCCTCGCCTTAGCATGAGACCCCCTCCCCCCCGCAGCCACTCACAGCGTCGCACTCGCTTGCCTGCTCGCTCTGTTCGCAGGACCTGTGATGAGGTCACATGAGGGGAGGAGTCAAGGGGGTCACATGATCAGGAGCCTTTGTCCAGACCCCTGATCATGTGACCCCTGACTCCGCCCCACCTGTGACCTCATCACAGGTCCTGTGCGCTCAGCCTTGCCTCTACCGTCTGCAAGACTCTGCTTTGCTGTTGTCATGGTGCTGGTTGAGGTAAGTATGTGTGGGGTCAGGATTTACAGTGTG
This sequence comes from Dendrobates tinctorius, assembly GCF_039654945.1. NCBI lineage: Eukaryota > Metazoa > Chordata > Amphibia > Anura > Dendrobatidae > Dendrobates > Dendrobates tinctorius. Next base: position 9,561,659 of record NW_027361758.1, read on the forward strand.
GATGTAGCAGAGCTGTGTGTGTATGAGGTGTACGGAGCGGAGCCGTGTGTGTACGAGGTGTACGGAGCGGAGCCGTGTGTATGAGGTGTACGGAGCGGAGCCGTGTGTGTACGAGGTGTACAGAGCGGAGCCGTGTGTGTACGAGGTGTACGGGGCGGAGCCGTGTGTGTACAAGGTGTACGGAGCGGAGCCGTGTGTACGTGGTGTACGGAGCGGAGCCGTGTGTACGAGGTGTACGGAGTGGAGCCGTGTGTACGAGGTGTACGGAGCGGAGCCGTGTGTACGAGGTGTACGGAGCGGAGCCGTGTGTACGTGGTGTACGGTGCGGAGCCGTGTGTGTACGTGGTGTACGGAGCGGAGCCGTGTGTGTACGAGGCGTACGGTGCGGAGCCGTGTGTGTACGAGGTGTACGGAGCGGAGCCGTGTGTACGTGGTGTACGGAGCGGAGCCGTGTGTGTACGAGGTGTACGGAGCGGAGCTGTGTGTGTACGAGGTGTACGGAGAGGAGCCGTGTGTACGAGGTGTACGGAGCGGAGCCGTGTGTACGAGGTGTACGAAGCGGAGCCGTGTGTACGAGGTGTACGGAGCGGAGCCGTGTGTGTACGAGGTGTACTGAGCGGAGCCGCGTGTGTACGGAGAGGAGCCGCGTGTGTACGAGGTGTACGGAGCGGAGCCGTGTGTGTATGAGGTGTACGGTGCGGAGCCGTGTGTACGAGATGTACGGAGAGGAGCCGCGTGTACGAGGTGTACGGTGCGGAGTCGTGTGTACGTGGTGTACGGTGCGGAGCCGTGTGTGTACGAGGTGTACGGAGAGGAGCCGTGTGTGTACGAGGTGTACGGAGCGGAGCCGTGTGTACGAGGTGTACGGAGAGGAGCCGCGCGTGTACGGAGAGGAGCCGCGCGTGTACGAGGTGTACGGAGAGGAGCCGCGCGTGTACGAGGTGTACGGAGAAGAGCCGCGCGTGTACGAGGTGTACGGAGAGGAGCCGCGCGTGTACGAGGTGTACGGAGACGAGCCGCGCGTGTACGAGGTGGACGGAGTGGAGCCATATGTGTACGGGATGTACGGAGCGGAGCCAAGTGTGTACAAAGCATACAAAGCGTGCTTTTCCCACGGACACAGGAGTACACGGCGGAGCCCCGAGGAGCATTTTAAAACACACACATGACGTTCCACCGGAAGTGACGTGCTGGAAGCTGACCGGAAATGAGATAATTTCTTGAGGAGATTGTGACGGAACCAGGAATGCTTCAGATCCATCACCGTGTCCTCCTCCGACAGCGCAGACAGCAGGATCGCCTTGGAATCGGGGATGCCGGCCATGTGAGCGGATCATGATAGGTCCTGCACCGGGAGGCTCAGGTGGGCACTACAATGGGAGCCGGGCTGCTATAGTATCTTTATAGAATCTTTGTTTATTTCTTTCTCGTTCTTTCTCTGTTCTTTCATTCTCTGTTCTGTCTTTCCCTCATTTTCTTTCTCTCTCTAATCTTTTTTTTTTTCTCTCTCTGTTCTTTCTTCCCCTCTTTCTTTCTTTTTCTTTCCTCTCTTTCTCGCTGTTCTTTCTTTCTTTTCTTTACTTCTTTCTTTCTGTCTCTGTTCTTTCTCTGTCTCTCTCTGTTCTTTCTTTCTTTCCCCTCTCTTTCTCTCTCTGTTCTTTCTCTGTCTCTCACTGTTCTTTCTTTGTCTCTCACTGTTCTTTCTTTCTTTCCCCTTTCTTTCTCGCTCTCTCTGTTTTCTTTTTTCTCTCTCTCTCTGTTTTCTCTCTTCCTTAGTGCCAGTCAGTGTGCCCATAATGCCAGCCACTGTGCCCTCAGTACCAGTCAGTGTGATCAGCAGTGCTAAATGGGTGCGATTAGGTGTGGACATGGGTGTGACTAGTTGTGAAATGGGTGTGGCTGGGCGTGGCCAAAATTTGCAGCAGCGCACTGCGCGCGCGCCACAGTCTTTGTCCATCTTTCCCTTCTTCAAAAGTTGGGAGGTATGATAGGGGCAGCTATGACCAGGGGGTCTGGTTGCCCAATAGAGAGCAGTTCTGCCAGGAATTCTGTAATCATGCATACAAAAGGGGACAGAGATTTGGGAGGAGTACTGTACCTAAAAGCAATAAATAGGACTGAGCTGAAATACTGGGCACAGCTGTGACTACATGTTATATAGTTGTGTTAATCTCCTCTCACTTCTTGTAAACTACAAGTGTACAAAGATATTATATAGTCACCATGTGACTAGTGGGCCTGTGTAACTTCAAATGCCAGGGCTGAATTTTAGTCCCAGTCCGGCCCTGAATACACCCCCCCGAGCCCCTTATCTTTGCACCAGATGAGAACAGTCTGGTTTCATGACAGCCCATGCCAATTACAAAAATTTATCTTACAGCAACAAAAATGAAGAAACGAAACCTTCAGAGAAATGGAGAAGTGAAACTTCAGCTCTGATTTTAGTTTTAACCCGTCACAATCCCCCCTAGATAAATTTTTCAACACATATGCAGCATCAGAGGTGCTATCCCAAGCTAACAGCTTGAGGGGTACTGGTCTTCACATGACTGATGCCATGTTACCAGTCATGGCTGTCGCGGCGCACCCGTCCCCCCTGTATACTGCAGTTCACGAATAACAATTTTTGATGACGGTGGTGAGGATCTTTTGTAGGTAGGAATGTGCTTGGCTTCAACATCTTCATCAAGTAGCCTTTTGAGATCAGTGCAGAGAAGAGCAGGGGCAACAACACCTTTGGTATCATCATTAGCTGTCTTAGTGCAGACTTTCCTAATACATACAGAAATACACCAAAGAAAAAGTTTTAGTATCACATATACAACAAGGATACAGGCAGCAATGTGTAACAAGCTCTGTAAGATTCCAGCTATCCAGCCCCCAATTCCCTTAAACCAATTGGCTGGATTGAGAAAGGAGGTGTCTGACCACCAACTGTCCTTAGTATGATCATTATCTTTATTGTATTGATCTCTGAGTCTTTGAATATCTTCTAACTTTAACTTCATAGTACTGTTAGGATCTATATAATGACAGCAAGCGGGTCCAATGACCTGACACCACCTTGTGTTGCTATTAAGTAGTCCAGCACTATAGTATGTTGATTAGTCACTATAAGTTGATTTTGGACAGCAACAGTAGTGTTAAGTATATCCAATATATCCCAAATTTGATCATCTAGATAGTCTGTGGCCCTAACCAATTTATCCCACATTTGTGTCATCATAGGGTAAATGAAAATAGAACTGACAATTTTATTGGCCACACTCATCTGCACTATATGTGGTCTCCTTGAAGGGTGGGGTGAATTGTCCGCAGCTCTTTTGTATAATGTATGTTTGGGTATAGCCTGTGTATCCAACTGTTTGTTCGGAATAACAAAGGTGGCCAGGGTCAAGCGACCCAGACTACAAGTACCTCTTACCCCTACTGGCAACCATTTATAAGCATTGTCTCCACATACCCAGAACATATCATCAGGTAAATCCCATAGGGCTGAATGTTGCAGTACCAATCTATGAACTAAGTCTATGAAGGCAGATGCATTCTGAAGCATACACCAAGCTGGAGATTGTCCTAAAGGACTACAATAACCTACATCGGGATTTCCCCAAGTGGGGGATCTTGGCACATATTCAGAGGACTCATTACAAGACATATTGCCAGGAATACTGGCACAGGTTTCGTTAGAACCCTGGGGAAACAAATTAGAATATTCCTATGACGTATTATGTAACCTTCTTTCTAGCAACATTGATTTGAAAGCGTCAGTAGAGTGTGAAGTTACATTGAAACTGACTTGTAGACCATACGTTGGAACTTGCCCTAGATTGGTTAGGCTAGTCTTATTCTTAGGGACCCAAGCCCCTCCTTTGTAGGCCAAATATTGGAGTTGTGTACTGCTTCCTGAAAGGTTACCTTGCCACCAGGGGTATCCTACCCATCCCACAATAGGTATACCAACAGTTAACTTCCATAATTTAGCATTACCTGTGGCATTATTAGCGAGTGTGTCAGAACAGTTAGTCCAAGCAAACAACTCCTCAGGTGGAACAGGGATAGCCAAAAAGGGGATGCTTGTGGCTGACACTGGTGAATACGTGCAGATCCAACAGTCTGCCAGAGACTGGGAATTATCCAACAAATCCCTCAGTAATTTTTTATGATGTTGTATAAACTTATTATTCAAGGACGGTGGGGAATTTAGGCTGTCCCATGCAGTTACCAATAATAATATGGAAAATGCGAAAGACCAAAACATTATGCCCCCTTATTTGCTATTGGCTTGTTTGACCAGCTTGCAGTGCGATGTGTGGATCCAAGTCGGTCTTCCTTCTAGTTTCACTGATGTAGGGGTGATGAGGACTTGATAGGGACCTTCGTACAAGCGTTCTAGTCCGTGCTTCCTGACATGCCTCTTCACGACTACCAAATCACCAGACTTCAGGTTATAACAGGTGTCGGTTTCTGCTGAATCTGGAAAAGAAAAGAAAACTAGAACATAGGTGTTAGCAAGATTTTTACTAAGCTGAATAACATATTGAACAGCACGGTCAGTTTCTTCTGATAACTGCTGGGGCTGGAAATTTGCAACTGGGGGCCTAGTACCAAACAATATCTCATATGGGGACAGGCCATGTTTTGCAATAGGGGTAGTACGAATGTGGTATAGTACAATGGGTAGGAGCTCTGGCCATGGAGCCGTAGTCTCCTGCATCATTTTGGTCAGTTGTCCCTTCAGTGTGCCATTCATAGAATCATAGAATCGTAGAGTTGGAAGGGACCTCCTGGGCCATCTGGTCCAACCCCCTGCTCAAAGCAGGATTCGCTAAATCATCCCAGTCAGATGTCTGTCCAGCCTCTGTTTGAAGACTTCCATTGAAGGAGAACTCACCACTTCTCGTGGCAGCCTGTTCCACTCATTGATCACTCTAACTGTCAAAAAGTTTTTTCTAATATCTAATCTGTGTCTCTTCCCATTCAGTTTCATCCCATTGCTTCTAGTCTTTCCTTGTGCAAATGAGAATAAAGTTGATCCTTCTACAATGTGACAGCCCTTTAGATATTTGTAGACAGCTATTAAGTCTCCTCTCAGTCTTCTCTTTTGCAAACTAAACATTCCCAAATCCTGCAACCTTTCCTCATAAGACAGGGTTTGCAGACCGGTCACCATTCTGGTCGCTCTTTTCTGAACTTGCTCCAGTTTGTTGATGTCTTTTTTAAAATGTGGTGCCCAAAACTGGACACAATATTCCAGATGAGGTCTGACCAAAGAGGAGTAGAGGGAAATAATGACTTCACGTGATCTAGACTGTATGCTTCTGTTAATACATCCTAGAATTGCATTTGCCTTTTTTGCTGCTGCATCACACTGTTGACTCATATTCAGTCTGTGATCTATTAGTATACCCAAGTCTTTTTCACATGTGCTGTCACTTAGCCCTATTCCTCCCATTCTATATATGCTTTTTTCATTTTTATTGCCCAGATGTAGTACTTTGCATTTCTCCCTGTTAAAAACCATTCTGTTAGTTGCTGCCCACTTCTCCAGTTTATTTAAATCTTTTTGAATCCTCTCTCTCTCTCTTCTCTAGTATTAGCTATCCCTCCTAGCTTTGTGTCATCAGCAAATTTAATCAGTTTACCCTCAATTCCTTCATCTAAATCATTGATAAAGATGTTGAACAATACAGGGCCCAGGACAGAGCCCTGTGGTACCCCACTTGAGACATTCTTCCAACTGGATGTGCAGCCATTTACGACCACTCTTTGGGTCCGATCACTAAGCCAGTTATGAATCCACCTAACAGTTGCCTTGTCCATTCCATACTTAGTCATTATTTCAATAAGGATTGTATGAGAGACTTTGTCAAATGCTTTGCTGAAGTCAAGATATACTATATCTACAGCATTTCCTTGATCCACCCAATCAGTGATACCGTCATAGAAGGAAATTAAGTTAGTCTGACATGACTTATTAGTTAGAAACCCATGCTGACTCTGTTTAATCACTTCATTCTTATCCAGGTATTGACATACATGTTGTTTAATAATTTGTTCAAAGATCTTTCCTGGTATAGAAGTCAGACTCACCGGCCTATAGTTGCCTGGGTCCACCTTCTTCCCCTTTTTGAAGATAGGAACAACATTTGCTCTTCTCCAGTCTTCTGGCACTTCTCCTGTTCTCCAAGAATTTTCAAAGATTATGGAGAGGGGTTCAAAAATTTCTTCTGCTATCTCCTTCAGTACTCTGGGGTGTAATTCATCTGGACCTGGAGACTTGAATTCATTTAGGTTAGCTAAGTGTTTCCTCACTATCTTTCTGTTTATAGATATCCTGGATTCTTCTATTCCCTTAATAGGACAGTGAATAACAGTTGATGTTGCATTTCCTTTCTGAGAGAAAACAGATGCAAAATAGGAATTTAAAAAGTTCAGCCTTCTCAACATCCTGTCTTACCATTTCATCATTTTCATCCTGTAAAAATCCTATAGCATCTTTGACTTTTCTTTTACTTTTGACATATCCCCAAAATCCTTTATTATTGCTTTTGACATCTCTTGCAAGCCTCAGTTCATTTTCAGCTTTAGCTAATCTGATTTGTGCCCTGCAGGTTCTGCAGACAGCATTATATTCTTCTTTAGATATGCCTCCCTCTTTCCATTTTATAAACATTTTTTTCTTCCTTTTTAGCATGTGCTTAAGTTCTGTGTTCATCCATCCTGGTTTCCTTAAATGCTTCCTATTCTTCCCTCTTTTCGGAATTGTTAACAACTGTGCTTTGAGAATTTCATTTTTCAAGATTTCCCATCCTTCCTGGACATTTTTGTCTTTAAGGATATCCAGCCATTGGATCCCTCCAATTCTCTTTCTGAATCCCTTAAAATCTGCCTTTCTGAAATCTAACCTTGACGTCTGAGTCTTCACAGGTCTTCCACCTCTAGTTATCCAAAATTCTAAAATAGCATGGTCGCTACCTCCTAGGGTCCCAGCCACTTTTACCTCCTCAACCATTTCCTCCCTGTTTATAAGGATTAGATCCAAGGTAGCAGTTCCCCTTGTTTTCTCCCTTACCTTTTGGAAGATAAAGTTGTCAGCAAGAGAGGATAAGAATTTCCTTGACCTGTTAGTTTTGCCTGAGAGAGATTCCCAACAAATGTCTGGATAGTTGAAATCTCCCATGACAACTATGTCATATTTTTTGGAGAACTTGGCCATCTGATGCATAAAGAGTTCATCTATATCTTCGGCTTGCACAGGCGGCCTGTAGTAAATGCCTACAATGGTGTCCTTTCCATTGTTCTGTCCTTGTTTTCTTACCCAAACAGTTTCCACAGAACTCCCAGTCTCTGAAGCTTCAATCTCTGTGCAGATATACGCGTTTCGAACATACAATGCGACACCCCCTCCTCGTTTATCAAGTCTGTTTCTTGCAAATAAGTTGTATCCTTCTAGTCTTGTATTCCAATCATGTGCATTGTCCCACCAAGTTTCAGTGATTCCAATTACATCATATTTCTTTTCCTGTGTTAGTAGTTCCAATTCTCCTTGTTTGTTGCCCATGCTTTGTGCATTAGTATAGAAACATTTTAGTTTGTGATTGGTTTCTCTTTCTCCAATATTTTTATTAATTAGATTCTTTCGTCTTTGTTCTTCCTTTCCACTTCTAATAGCAGAGTTCTCAATAGCATTTGTCAGGTGTATGGCTTTTTCTGGTCTTTTGCTTCCCTTCCCATGTTGTTCTAGTTTAAAGCTCTCCTTACAAGTGTAGCAAGGCGACTTCCAAATACATGCTTTCCAGTCTTCGTAAGGTGCACCCCATCTCTAGCAAGTAGTCCATCGTATAAGTAGTTCACTCCGTGATCCAGAAATCCAAATCGTTGCTGACGGCACCATCGACGTAGCCAGTTGTTCACCTGCAGAATCTTATTCCACCTCCTTGTTCCATGGCCATCCACTGGGAGGATGGAAGAGAAGACCACCTGCGCTCCCAGTTCTTTCACTTTCTTGCCTAAGTCTTCAAAGTCTCTGCAGATGGTTTCCAGGTCGTTTCTTGCGGTGTCATTTGTCCCCACATGTAGTAGCAGGAATGGGTAGTCATCTGTAGGTCTGAAGAGTCCTGATATCCTGTCAGACACATCTTTAATTTTTGCACCTGGAAGACAGCACATTTCTCTTGTAGTTATATCCGGTCTGCAGATAGCGGCCTCTGTTCCTCTCAGCAGGGAATCCCCCATGACCACCACTCTCCGTTTCTTCTTCACAACATTTTTCTTTCTCCATCCAGGAGGACTCTGAGGGCGTACAAGGTTGCTGTTTGTTGGCAAAGTCTTATCCTGATGTATTTCTTCATCGTTTTCCTGCGTGAGAGCCTGGTACTGGTTTCTGAGCAGTATGGGTGCTGACTGCCTCCTGATCCTCCTGCTTCTCTGGGTCACATGTCTCCATTCCTCTGTTTCTTCAGGTGCACTTCGAATTTCTTCTCTTTCTGTAACATGAAGAGATAATTCTGCTCTGTCCAAGAACTCTTCACCTTCCTTAATGATCTTCAACGTAGCTAACCTCTCTTCGAGATTTTGCAACTTTTCCTCCAACAGGGACACAAGCTTGCATTTGTGGCATGTGAAGTTTGGCTTTTCCACTGGTAAATCTGTGAACATGTAGCAAGAAATGCAGCTCACCAAATGGCTCCTGGCCTCTTCCATCTTGAGATTTCTTAAAAACGATGAAAGATGAGCCAAATTTCGCGCGCCTATCGGCGCGCGGTTTTTCCGATTTCCTCTTTTCAGCTGCAACGGCCAAAACCCAGTGATCGTTGAGCTCGCGGAGACTCTTCACTTATCCCAGAAGGCACTGGGAATATGCAAATGATCTCCTCAAGACTCTTCCCCTGGTTTTCCGATTTCCTCTTTTCAGCTGCAACGGCCAAAACCCAGTGATCGTTGAGCTCGCGGAGACTCTTCACTTATCCCAGAAGGCACTGGGAATATGCAAATGATCTCCTCAAGACTCTTCCCCTGGTTTTCCGATTTCCTCTTTTCAGCTGCAACGGCCAAAACCCAGTGATCGTTGAGCTCGCGGAGACTCTTCACTTATCCCAGAAGGCACTGGGAATATGCAAATGATCTCCTCAAGACTCTTCCCCTGGTTTTCCGATTTCCTCTTTTCAGCTGCAACGGCCAAAACCCAGTGATCGTTGAGCTCGCGGAGACTCTTCACTTATCCCAGAAGGCACTGGGAATATGCAAATGATCTCCTCAAGACTCTTCCCCTGGTTTTCCGATTTCCTCTTTTCAGCTGCAACGGCCAAAACCCAGTGATCGTTGAGCTCGCGGAGACTCTTCACTTATCCCAGAAGGCACTGGGAATATGCAAATGATCTCCTCAAGACTCTTCCCCTGGTTTTTCAACCTCTCAACTTTCCCACTGGATTGTGGGTGGTACGGAGTATGTCGGGCTACAGTGGATCCAAGCATTGTCAGAACTTCTTGGTACACATGAGAAGAAAAGGCCGGGCCTTGGTCACTTTCAACAACTTCTGGAACCCCATATCTGCATATAACTTCCATCACCAGTTTCTTCGCTGTAGTTTTTGCAGTCATGTTGGTAACGGGGAATGCTTCCGGCCAACTGGAGAACATGTCAACAACAACCAAACAGTATTCATACCTTCCAGACTTAGGCAACGTGATATGGTCCACCTGGAGCCTTTGGAAAGGATAGTCGGGCTTAGCAAGATGCTTCGGGGGCACACGTTGAAGTTGTCCGGGATTACAAGTCTGACAGATATTACAGCACGGTTGAGCGCTGTCAAAACTGTGGAAATTCCTGGGGCCTAGTAGAATTTTTGCACCAGTGCGAGGGCCTGATTCTTTCCTCGATGTGTAGGTCCATGTGCCCATGTGGCAATAGCAGGGTACATCCGCTTAGGGAGACACACGAGTTGGTCCTTTTTACAGAGACCATTATCCATTCGCGCCCCATCAGTCTTCCATTGCTTCACCTCTTCCTTTGGAGACATTCTCTGCATCGTCATTAAGCGGTCTCGCGGGGTCCGACAGAAAACTTCAGTCTGTTGCAGATCATCAGGTTCTTGTAGGGTCAATGCTTCTTGTAACTGTTTACGCTGAGAGCGTGTGGTCACCATAACTATGGTTGGTTCAACGGGTAAAAGAGTGGCGGCTTTTGCTTGCATATCCGCAAATGCGTTGCCAGCAGTCTGTGGACTGTTCGTAGGACAGTGCGCCTTAACTTTGATAATAGCCACCTGAGTAGGTAATTTGATCGAGTCCATGAGGGTTTTAACAGCTTCAGCATTTTTCACTGGGGTTCCGGCAGTAGTAATAAACCCTCGATTGGCCATAGAGCCCCAAAATCGTGAGCAATACCAAATACATACCGTGAGTCCGTGTATATATTAGCCCGTCTGTTCTTGGCCAAAGTACATGCAGTAGACAGAGCCTGGAGTTCTGCTTCTTGTGCTGACTGTGAAGGCGGGAGGGCAGCTGCGTGCACTAGAGTGTCCTCTGTGGTAACAGCGTATCCCATGTGGAATCTACCAAACTCGTCAGCATATCTTGAACCATCCTTGTATAACACCAGTTCAGGATTTGGGAGTGGATTCTCACTGACATTTGGCGGAGTAGCTGTTTCTTCAGTCAAAAGTTGGGAACAATCATGTTGGAGAAAATCCTCATCACTGCCATCTTTCTTGGGGACCGGCAGTAAAGTAGCGGGGTTCATTGTAGTACAGCGATGCAACTTGACATAATCAGGCAAAAGGAGTGAACACTGCAGCCGTGTCATTGCACAGTCAAATGTCTTGGTTGCTGAAGGCTCAGTATTGCTGCAATATCATGCGGGGCAAAAATGTGCGTTTCATGTCCAAGAATTAGGTCTGCAGTCTTGTCAAGCAACGAGTGAGTGGCGTGAACTGCCCTCATGCAACTTGGTGATGCTTGAGCCACTGGGTCGAGGCGGGCCGAATAATAGCCCACTGGTCGTTGCCTGTTGCCATGTGATTGTGTAAGCACCCCTGCTGCGTGTCCTTCATTCTCAGACACATACAAATGGAACGGTCGAGTATAGTCCATCCCGCCCAAGGCAGGGGCGGAAGCAATAAGCCACTTCAACTCAGAGAAGGCATGATGAAGGCTTTCCATGCAAACCGGTGATCTTTCCTTGTAGCTCATTATGTCGTCTTTCAAGGCGTTGTAAAGGGGTTGCATTATGCGGGATGCATCCGGTATCCACTGACGACAATAAGTGCACAGTCCAAGAAAACGCTGGAGTTCAGTTTCATCTTTTGGGAAAGGAAGGGAGCGGACAGGTATTTTTCTTTCTTCTGTGAGGTGTCTGACACCCTGATGGAGACCGTGACCCAAGAATATCACTTGACAAAGGCAGAACTGAAGATTCGAGGCTGAAACCCGACAGTTCAGTGCTGCCAGATGCTTGAGGAGGCCGACAGTGGCAACAATGGCTTCCTGCTCCGTTCGTGCACACAACAAAAGATCATCCACATACTGAAGCAGCGTGACCTGGGGGTGATCTAACTGCCAGGGCAAGAGACACTCGCTCATGTTTTTTTGCAAACTGGTTGGGACTGTTTTGGGCCCCTTGTGGCATAACCGTCCATGTTAACTGTCGTCCTTGAAAAGTGAATGCAAGCAGAAACTGGCAATCTGGGTGTAACGGAATGCTAAAGGCGGCATTGGTAAGATCGATGACTGTAAACCAAGCAGCATCCTGGGGTATTTGGGACAAAAGAGTATGTGGATTAGGTACCACTGGAGTTTCCAGAATAGTAGCTGCATTAACTGCCCATAGATCTTGTACCAGCCGGTACACAGGGGGCTGGCTAGGTGGGGTCTTTTCCTTAACGGGAAACAAGGGCGTATTACATGGAGAAACACAGGGTACCAGAGCACCGTTATCAAGTAACGTTTGTATTTGTTCCTGAAGGGCCCGCTCCTGATCATGTTTCAAAGGATATTGATGGACTTTGGGAAAAGGGACACCAGGTTTGAGAAACACTTGTACTGGTTCTACAGGCATTTTCCCTATATCATTTGGCCCTTTTGACCAAAGTTTAGATGGTATCTCAGAGGTATGGGGTGAGTCGTTGATCCTCAGGCAATATTGGGGGTGGATCTGGGCCTATCAGGGCCATCATAACTGTGGGAAGGGCATGCAAAATAAAAATTTCCTCACTGTCTTCTTCTGCATAGGGGTTATGTAACGTAAGAACCATCCGACCATCATCTTGGAATTGTGATAATAAACTACCCCCAGTAAATTTACTGGACATGTGGGAGAGATTACAAACTGAGCAGTAACCTCGGGGAAGGGTCCCACAGGGATGGGTTTTGTAAGAGTATGTTTATTGGGTCTGCCAACCTACTCCAATTAAAACAAGCTCTTGATCTGAGAATTGAATAGGGATATCCGTAGGTACATCTGATGATTTGATTATAGAATTGGCCGCCCCAGTGTCTACCATGAACTTAACAAGGGTGTCCCCTACAGGGAGCATGACGGATGAGCATGCCCCAGGTTTGGTGGAGGACATTGTGATGGCAGACCCTGGTTGGCCACCCCTTCAGTATGGACAATTATCAGGATTTTGGTGCTGTCTGTAACCGGGGTATCCTCTGGGGTTCCCAGTATTTAATTACGATTGGAAGAGGGAACTTGAGGGTAGCATCTATCAGCGGGAGTGTGACAGTCTCTCTGAAAATGACCAAGTGGCCCGCAGCGCCAGCATTGCAAACGAGAATTAGCACCGCTGAGCTGGGGAGGAAGGCTCCTATTCATAGGATTAGGAGAGATACTGGAGGAAGGAGCTGAAGTCTGAGGAGGGGGGCCAGAGTTTGCTGTGTGCTCCAGTGATAAGGAACCAGCTGCGTACTCGCAGCAGCGCTGGGCGCAATGGTGGGGGCTGCTGCTGTTAGAAAAATAAATCAACAGCGGCAGCTGTGACAGCCCCTGCTCTGTTTCCCCGCTGCTGCAGAGTGGGTTCAATTCTTCTGAAAACTTTTTATTACTTTCAATGCATCATCCGGGGTGGAATTCTCAACATCAGGTCTAACAGATTATCGCCTCTTGCAGTTCGGATTTAAGGCCGGACATCAAAGCTGACACAAAAAGATGTGTATGGGCTTTATTATACAGTGAGAATCCCAGATCTCTAAATACTACCATAAGATGCCCATAGAACTTCTCGGCAGTCTCCCCCTTGTCCTGTGTGACATCTGTGAGAGAGGTAGCTTGGTCCGCCAATCTATCTTGTGCCCAGACCTTTAAAGCATTGCAGAAATCAACACCACTCTCATAGGTTCCCCCATCCAGATACACATTATGCCACCCTCCATATTTGGAAAATACCCCTCCCCAGCTTTTACTCGAAGTATGTGTAATAGATCTCTTCGGGGAGTGGAATAAATGTCTCGATTTGATGCCATTGGCCTGTAGAAAGCCATGAGGGGGGGAAAGTCTCTGGATAGGGTAATTGATTGCAAACAGTGTCTATTTGTGATGGGGTGAAGGGAGTATACTTTGGCCTGTTGGGACTGCTTTCCACATTTTCTTCAAATTCGAATATTACTGACAACTCGGGGGGAGGAGGTGGCGGTAGTACGGGCACAAGAGGCATCTGCTGTGGGAGCGAGGCAGGAGGCTCTGTTACAGTTAGAGATTATATTGCCTGATGGGCCGTTAGGTGGCTGTCGAGGACAAATTGGACCTCTTCCAATTTTATGGGGTTTTCCTGTATACACCGCTCTATTGCTGATACTATGACCACGGCAGCATCCTTCCTGGGATATTGAAAAATACCGGCAGAGATTAATGGTATAGCCACTGTACGTTGAGGCATCGTACTGGGGGAGACAGAGGAGGCATACAGGATTGCGTTCTGGACAACCTCAGTAAGCAATTGTTGGGACCTAGGAATATTGATAGGGTCATATCGTGGTCCCACTGCATGCATTACATATTGACACGGCAGCTGTCCTGCTCTGGTTGCTGCAACCTGTCCTGTTTCTACCTGGCCATACATTTGTATATATGAATCAGATTCTTCCTGTATCATGGGTCCGCCTTTCTGTAAAATTTTTGCGGCCAGTCCTCCAGCATGGCGGAGTTGATTGTTTGAGGCATTTACTATGGCCCCGACATGCTGCTTCGTGAGATCCCCTGTCCCTATCCTAAAGAGCACATCGTGATGGTGGGGTCCAGGAATAATATTGGAATACATTTCCCGGAAATCTTCTATCTCCTCTGAGCATCCTGTCTCTGACCTGGTAACTAAAGTAAGAGGGGGTGTATATTCATAACCACTATAAATATTAGGCATAACGGGGACTGGGGCTGGCTGCGGATGATAATAAGTACCGTCAGCATTCAACAGAGGAAAGGTGGGGGCTGCTACTTCCGGTTTCCTCGTACCACAATTGTAACAGACCTCTCTCCACTGAGGATTAGTAACTCCGCAAACAGCACAGATCCACCCGGCAGGATCATAGGGTGGGGGCATACTGAGTTTTGGTAGTCCAGGATACATCGGTGCCTTAGGGTTATGGGGCACAGAGCTTACAGTTGGGAGGAGAGGCTTGATTTCCTGGAGAGGAACCTTATCTAGCAGGGAAACTTCTTGTTTCAAATCATTCTTAACTATTTTCCTGCCCGACACATTAGCCTCGATCTCGGTGTCTTCTTTAAATCACATTCTCAATTCTTTCCTGTACCACACCACTTTCAGTCTTTCACAGTGTTAGACAATTTTCCTTTTTCCACATAGCAATAAAAACAATCAGAATTCACTTGCTGTTCAATTTCCACATAACCTTCATTATACAATTCATGTGCCAACCCACGGAATTCCTCAGCGCCTTTAAGTAATCCATCATCAGTCAACCTCCCTTTATTCTTTTTAACTCCTTCGTCCCATAGCGTAGGCTGTAGCCTCCCGCCCTTAGGAAATCCCAAAATCGAAAATATTTTTCCTGCATTCCTGACAGATTTCTTTCCTCGTCTTTGAATCATAAGACTAACAGTATCTGATCCTTCACACAATTCCAAACTTTTCTTTTTCTTCCACAGAAACATAATTCTCTCCTTTAGAGCTAAATACCCTTACTTCAATTGTGCACAATACTGGAGCGGCTGTACAGTTTGTTCCACAGGGTCAATAATCCCCCTCTGGGATTGCCCAAAATTTGCGGTACTCAGTGAAAGGAGGGCGTCTCAGACTATCCTTCTGGACACCTCTGGTTATATCTATCTATCTATATATACCTGAGTTACGTATCCTACCCAGTATTCGATCACTCACCACGCCTGACTAACAGTGAATTCAGGATATTTTGACTATACAGAGAGCCACAATCACTGGTCAATCCGGGGTGTCCGTCCAGTACAGTTCGAACACTGGGCCCCCAACGGGACTACACCTCTATATGATTCCACCCATGAATCACCCCACCATGGGGACAAACCTCAGATCCTCTTTGCAGCAACAAGCACAGGAAAACCACACCAAATGGTCAGTCTGAACAGTATAACTGCCAACTTACCGTGGTTGTCGTGGGGGATGATCAGTCCCAATTTTCCAGCACCTGTGTCTGCTCCGAGGGTCCTTTGTCTTTTTGTCCTCCGAGGGCAGAGGGTCCCTGTTCGGGGGCCCCACGTTGGGCGCCAGCTGATAGGGAGAGAGTTAAATTAACCCTTCACGGTTGAGCCAGTGATGTCCAAATTATTCCACACAGTGTTGCTAGCAACTCAAATGACCAAACGGAGACGTGTCTCTGTATGGGACGATCCAAAGAGATCGGTAACCCGTTTATTGTAGTCACTTCTTTTATAATATTTTGCTTAATTATGCAAAGTTCTCAACTACCAATAACATCATTTCACTTTAAAAGCCAATAACATTGCAAGGAAACCGGAACTGCATATATGTCCGTACCTAGATAGCGTAGAAAGTAGTATAATGGCATATTCAGAGCAATACACCCCCCCGAGCCCCTTATCTTTGCACCAGATGAGAACAGTCTGGTTTCATGACAGCCCATGCCAATTACAAAAATTTATCTTACAGCAACAAAAATGAAGAAACGAAACCTTCAGAGAAATGGAGAAGTGAAACTTCAGCTCTGATTTTAGTTTTAACCCTTCACATCTCATATTAGAGGCCTGGTCAGAATCCAGGTCCAAGTCGGCCTCCGAGTACATCCGAAATTGCCTCAACAACAAGCTGCCCACAGGGAGAGGCCAGGGGGGAGAGGGCGCAAGAGAAAGACCTAGAACAATGCTCCTGTCTAGATATCTTACAGCCTATGTTGGTAGGCATTGCCGAGTCCTGCGATCCGCTGGGAATGGCGGAGGGAGGAATGGGAAATCTGTCAAGAACGGACACCAGGGTCTGCAACACAAACGCAAGTCATAACGAATAAATGTTACCACTATCATGAAGTACAATATGTCAAGAAAAAACAAATCTCAGAATCAGTAGGATACGTTGAAGCGTTCCAGAGCTATTACCTAAAAATGACACTTGCCAGAATTGTAAAATTTGGCCTGGTCATGAAGGTGCAAACAGACTTGGGGGTTAAAATGGAGTAAAAGCGTGACACCATCGTTCCCAGCAGTGATCTGGGAGTTAGATGCTTCCAAGGGTCTTCCCCATGCTGTTCTCCATCCGACCTCCTTGTAGGGTCTGCAGGAAAATGCTCCGATTTACCATCGACTCCCATTATACTCGTAACGAGCATATGAGCATTAGGATTTGCTAGGTTAAAGTAATGAGAAGTTTGGCGCTCGCTCATCCCTATATACAGCTCTGGCAAAAATTAAGAGACCACTTTCAAATGTTCAGTTTGTCTGATTTTTCTCTTTAAAGGTATATTTTTGAGTAAAATGTAAAATTGTTCTTTTAGTCTATAACCTACTGACATGTCTCCGAATTTTCAAGCAATAAATTTTGCTTTTTTTCTGACAAAGAAAAATGGTCTGAATTAAAAAAAAATCAAACAAACCCAGTGCTTTTAGAACTCAAATAATGCAAAGAAAACAAGTTCATAATCATGTAGAAACAACAATACATTTAATGTTTTAGCTCAGGAAGGGTTCAGAAATCAATATTTTGTGGCATAACAATGATTTTTATTCACAGGTTTCATGCGTCTTGGCATGCTTTCCACCAGTCTTTCACACTGCTTCTGTCGCAAAAATTTAAGCAGTTCTTCTTTGTTTGATGGCTTGTGACTATACATCATCCTCTTGATCACATTCCAGAGGTTTTCAATGGGGTTCAGATCTGGAGAATGGGCTGCCCATGACAGGATTTTGCTGTGGTGGTCTCTTATTTTTTGCCAGAGCTGTATATTACCTGTACTTTAATCCCACCAAGATTGCATGCCAAAATTAAATAATGCTCTTTCCATTCTGAGCCCGGTTGTGTGCCCAAAAAGTAATTTTCAACCACATGTAACATTATCAGAGTACACAGTAGAAATTCTGAAGAGACAAGTTGAGCATCATCCTCCATCCAGGCTCAAAAAAAAAAAAAAAAAAAAAAAAAAAAAAAAAAAAAAAAGACAAAAGGTGTTGTTGGATCCCTAGTGGACCACAATAGCGAGGTCAGAACCAGCCCCAATCAGTAATTCATCAACCTGTTCCACAACCTTGAGACTAGACACCAAAGATAATAGTATCCCAATGACCTCCAACTGTCGTCCCCCCCCCCCCCCCCATCTACAGTTGTGGTCGAAAGTGTTCGATGGACACAAATTTAGGTCTTTACAAAGTTTGCCATTTCAGAGGTTAATTTTTTATAGTCTGATGTGTCTATGGTTGGTAGAATCATAGGCATTTCATAAATTGTTAAACTTGTTTTGACAAATACATCAAGGTTATGTAAAGACTCAATATATACAGTGTTCACCCTTATTTTTCAAGAATTCTGCAATTCTCCCTGGTGTGCTGGATATCAGCTTCTGGGCCATTTTTCTGACTGATAGCAACCCGCAACTCACGTTTCCTAATCATTGCTTAGAGTTTATCACAATTTCTCATTTTGGTTGTCCACCCACTTTTTAAAGATTGACCACAGGTTCTCAATGGGATTGGAATTTGGGATGTTTCCTGACCAAACACCCAAAATATCAATGCTCTGTTCACCAAATCAATGATCACTTTTGACTTGTGGCATGGCGCTCCAACATGCTGGAAAAAGCATTGTTAATCACAAAATTGGTCCTGGATTGTTGGGACTAGTTCCTCTTGGAGGATGTTTAGATCCGTTCTTCATTGTGAGTGAGCTCACTTCCATGGATGAAGCAACCCTACACAAAGCGTCTAAGGACGCTTTACTGCAGCATGACACAGGACTCATGGTAGCGCTCACTTTTTATTCAATCATTCTTCCAGCTGTACCAGAGTCTCAATGCGGCTTCATCATAGAGAATAACTTTAACACTGTCATCTACAGTCCAACCCCTGTACTTCCTGTAGAGTTTTGTGTTGGAAAAAGTAGGGATTTTTGTGTACTCACCATAAAATCCTTTTCTCCGAGCCAATCATTGGGGGACACAGACAGTGGGTGTTATGCTGCTGGCCACTAGGAGAACACTAAGTAAACGAGAAAAAAAAGTTAGCTCCTACCCTGCAGTATACACCCTCTCGCTGGCTGAGATTTCTCCAGTTCGGTGAAAAAAGCAGTAGGCGCATAAACAGTCAACAATAACCATAACTAAGTCAAAGACTAAGAATGCTACAGTGAGCCAATACGCTAAACAGAGTGGGTGCTGTGTCCCCCAATGATTGGCTCGGAGAAAAGGATTTTACGGTGAGTACACAAAAATCCCTATTTCTCCTATGCCTCATTGGGGGACACAGACAGTGGGACATCTTAAAGCAGTCCATGGGTGGGGAGCATACATCTGCTAATACCCCATGTACCACTGAGTCAACACTGAGGTACTGCCGATTGCAGGCTGTGTCTGCCGAGAGCTGCATCCGCAGAGGCCTGAAAAGGAATTAGGCAATGTTTGTAAAGGTATGCAGGCTGGATCAAGTCGCAGCCTTGCGGACAGGCCTGAGAATGAATTTGGTAATGTTTAGTAAAAAGTATGCAGAATGGACGAAGTCGCAGCCTTGCAGATATGTTCTGCCGAGGCCTGGTGCCGAATGGCCGAAGAGGTGCCCACTGACCGGGTAGAGTGCGCCTTAATCCCCGCTGGGACAGACGCGTTCTTGACACGGTAGGATTCCTGAATCGCCAAGAGAATCCACCTGGCTAGCGTTGCTTTTGACGCAGCTAGGCCCTTCCTATGCCACTCTGGAAGCATGAACAGAGCATCTGTCTTGTGGAAGAGAGCCGTCCGCGAGA
This sequence comes from Dendrobates tinctorius, assembly GCF_039654945.1. Lineage (NCBI taxonomy): Eukaryota > Metazoa > Chordata > Amphibia > Anura > Dendrobatidae > Dendrobates > Dendrobates tinctorius. The sequence goes on from NW_027361758.1 coordinate 9,581,050, forward strand.
TGTACCGTCTCAGGGTCCTAACCACATCCAGGGTGTGGAGGGCCTTCTCAATGCAAAAGACTGGCGCCGGACAAAAGGCAAAACAATTTCCTAGATGAGATGGAAAGAGGAGACGACCTTGCGCAGGAAGGACAGGGACAGCCTGATAACTACATTTTCCTGAGGAAAATTCAGGAACGGAGAACGACAGTGACACGTCCTGCACCGGTTCGAAAAGAGCCTCCTGTAAGGCCCCGAGAACCAGGTTAAGGTCCCATGATTCCAATGGCCTTCTATAAGGAGGCGCCACATGGGAAACTCCCTGAATGAACGTCTTGACCTGAAGTTTGGTGGCAAGTTTGCGTTGGAAAAGCACTGACAAGGCTGAAATTTGGCCCTTGAGCGAGCTAAACACGAGGCCTGAATTTAATCCAGGTTGAAGGAATTCCAATAAGGCCGGAATGGAAAAACACCAGAGGTGATCGACCACGATCCTTGCACCACGACAAGGTTTTCCAGGTGCGGTGATAGATGCACATGGACACAGCTTCCTAGCACTAATCATGGTGGAAATCACGTCATGAGAGAACCCAGTCTGTGCTAAAATCCAGGATTCAAAGGCCACGCCGTCAAAGACAGGGCCCCGGGGTTCTGGTGGTAAATCGAGCCCTGCAAGTGTAGATCTATGCGATCTGGAAGTCGCCAGGGGACGTCGGCGACTAGTTGTATTAGTTCTGCATACCATGCTTGGTGTGGCCAATCTGGCGCGACTAGGATCACTGGTACTCCCTCCACTCTGATCTTCTTGATGACCCTCAGAAGCAGGGGAAGATGTAGGCGAGCCGAAACTGGTGTCATGGCAGAACTAGGGCATCCACTCCGATGGCGCATGGATCGCGCGATCGGGCAATGAACCAAGGAACCTTGTTGTTTAGTCTTGAGGCCATGAGATCCACATCCAGAGTCCCCCAACGGTGACAAATCTGCTGAAAGACTTTCGGATGAAGAGACCACTTCCCCGAGGCAATGCCTTGACTCAGAAAATCTGCCGCCCAATTATCTACGCTCGGCCCAATGGAGCACGTGACTCGCTTCGTGCACGGCCATCCTGCTCCGGGTACCTCCCTGGCGGTTGATATACGCTACAGCCGTGGCATTGTCAGATTGGATCCTGATGGGGTGACCTGCGAGAAGGTGGAAACTCCATAGAGCTAATCTGATCGCTCGTATCTCCAAAATGTTGATGGGGAGACGTGACTCTCGGGTTGACTAATGACCCTGTGCCGACGAAAGACCGCACCCCAGCCGAGGAGACTTGCGTCGGTGGTTACTACCAACCATCTTACTGGGTGAAAAGACCTCCCTTGATTCAGGGAGGACCTCAGTGTTCCACCACCTGAGGGCTTGCCTGATCCGCAGGGACAGAGGGATCCGACGGTCCAGGGAGAACGGATTCTTGTCCCAAGCTAACAGCAACGCGTGTTGTAAGGGACGGAGGTGGATCTGTGCAAATGGAACTGCTTCCATCGCTGCCACTATCTTTCCGAGAACTCTCATGCTGAAACGAAAGGAGTAAGAAACTGGTCAGGAAAGAGTCCGCGCTGCCTGTTGTAAGGCTTGAGTCTCTCCTGGAGGGAGAATGACCAACCCACGGGAAGTGTCCAACATCATTCCAAAAAGGGAAATCTGCTGAGCCGGTATTGGGAACGCCTTTTCGAAGTTTATCTTCCACCCCAGGTGAGAAAGTGTATTTACTGTTATCCATGGATTCCTCGTAGGCTGGAAGGGACGGACCCTTGATGAGCAGGTCGTCCAGATACAGTAACACCACTACTCCCCGAGAGTGGAGAATGGCCATGACAGCCGCCATGACCTTGGTAAAGACCCTGGGGGCGGTGGCGAGTCCGAAGGGCAAAGCAACGAACTGGAAGTGTTCCTCGTGAATTGCAAAACGCAGGAACTGCTGGTAGGACGGGTAGATCGGAATGCAAAGGTAAGCGTCCATGATGTCGATGGATGCTAGGAACTCTCCTTTTTCCATGGAAGCGACAACTGATCAGAGATTTCATTCGGAATCGCCGTACCTTGACAAACTGATTTAACAGTTTGAGTTCCAGAATGGGTCGCATCGTCCCATCCTTCTTTGGAACCACAAAAAGGTTTGAATAAAATCCCCTGAACCTTTCGTGATTACTCCGTCCCTTAGCAGAGCCTGAACAGCCCGAAGGAAGGCTCTTGTCTTTCTTGGGGGAGAGGAAAGGAAAAACTGAGTTGGAGGAGAAGAAAATGCTATCTTTTATCCGGAGGACACCAGCTCCCTGACCCACTTGTCATTGGGTAGATCTATGAGATCTGGCTCCCCTAAATCCAGAAGCCCTAGGCCTGGGTTTCCAAGAGTGGTTAGGTCTGTATGAGACCTGGGAGCTTCTGTCTCCACACGGGGACCGACCTGATCCGGAAGAGAAGGCAGAGGACCAACCAGAATTGTTGCGAGAAGATCGAAAACGCATTGGCTGTTGGTTGTGAAACGGCCGAACAGCCCCTTTTGTTGAGGAAGGAATTTACTTTTTCCTCCGGTAGTATCAGAAATGAGCTGGTCCAGTTTCTCACCAAAGACGACCAGTTTGAAAGGGGAGAGAAGATAACGATCTTTTAAGTGTGGCATGCGCCCACCAGCCGCGGAGCCATAGGGCTCTTCTAATGGAGATCTCATTAGCGGCAGTTTGAGCTGCACAATTGGCGGCATCAAAAGAAGCGTCTACTACAAAGTCCGCTGCGTGAATTATCTGCCTGGCGACAGTGGTTGGCTCCGGAAGATTGGTGCCTTGGAAGAAAGTAATCAAGACTTCTGCCCAAGCGGCCATCACCTTAGTGACCCAAATTGCCGCAAAAGATGAATTAACCACTGCTCCTGAAGCTTCAAAAAACTGAACGGGCAAGGTAGTCAATTTGACGATCGGAGGGGTTTCTGACTGAGGAACCCTCAGAAACAGATAGGAGCGTTTTAGAACACGTGATACAGGAGGGTCCACCGTAGGGGACTGTAACCAATCCTACATTAGGTCTGATGAAAAGGGTATTTAGCCTGAGTAGACTTTTGCCCTGTGAACCACTTATGTGGACGATCCCTATGTTTCTAGACGGCTGGTAAATAACCTGCGCACATGCTAGGTTTTCTTAAATGAGATAGGGTGTGCTGGAGCGAGAATATTTTCCTCATCCAACCTCAGAATCCTGTTGACTAATTCTATAAGAGAATCAAGCGACTCTTGATCAGTTGGGGGATTCTGAGGGGCTGACGTGTCAGATTCGAATTCAGAGTCGTGCTCGCTGTGAACCTCAGGAGAGGGCAAGCGAGAGACAGGAGTCGCTGATGCGCGAATGTGACTAGGGGACGCATAATGGGTCTGTTTTCTAGAGACCTGACCATCCCTTGAATGAGTACAGCCCCTGCTGCTGGATGGTTCCCGGCAAACGCCAGAGCCCTCCTCGGGAGGTAAGGACGCTTTCTGACTGAGTCCTCCCGGAGGGAGAAAATAGCCTGGGTCAGAGACTCCACCGTGACAGGGACGCAGCCTACTCAGGGGTACTAAACGCAGGAGGCCCGTCAACAGCGGCGGCGAGGGACGTTGGAGCGCAGGTCAGGGCGCAGTCCGTGCATATCGGATTAGTCTGTGCACTGGGTAAAGCAGACTTGCAAGTGGTGCACAGTTAAAAATGCAGTGTGCTTCTTAGCAGCCCGTTTAGCCTCCTTAGATTGAGGCATAACGCTCCTGAAGGGTTAACGGCAGTCTGCAGCTGCAGTGAACGTGCCGGGAAGGGTTTAAGCTTTAATCTGAGGGCAGATGCAGCGTACCCACGGTCCTGTGCTGTGTCCCCCATGAGGAAAAATGGTGGCCCTGTGGTGTCACCCGGTATCCGGCTGTCCAGAGCAGGCATAGCGCTCCTGAAAGGGTTAACGACAGCTGAAGACATGGCCCCCAAGATTAGAATTGCGCGTCTCGTAAGTAATGACAGGCGCCAAGAGGAGGGGGCGGCGACGTTAGCTCGGGCGGCGCTGTTCAAATTGCAGCCTAGTAGGCGCTGGGAGTGGGCGGCGCCAGTAGGCAGTGCCATTCAAATTGCGACCTAGCAGGCCAGAAAAGCCGGGGACTAAATTTTTGGCCTACCCAAGCGCCGAGAGCGGGGGGGGTTCGCGATGGGGCGCCGATGATGTTAAGTCAGCGCTTCTCCCGGGGGGGCAGGTAGCAGCTGTCCGAGGGTCTTCCAGCTGCTGGTGCGTGTCTCATCCTCCGGGCGATGTAGCAGACCTGGAGGTCTTAAAGGGGTACTGCTCAATCGATCCACCTGTGGAAGGGGGATGGAGAGCTCTGGGGCTGATTCAGGGCATCCGAAAAAGCGCTGAAGTTTTTCTCCATGCACTCCTGTGCTACATCCTGTTGCGCTTGCCCTCGTATCCGTGGAGTACCGACTGTAAGGGAACCATCGTCAGAGGAATCAGCCCCATTCGTCGCAGGAAAGTGTACGGGGAGGTATACTCCACGTGCTTGCCTGTTGGTTTGGGGGAGAGCACCTCCTACAGACACTAAGCAAAGAACTAGAGAAATCTCAGTCAGTGAGAGGTTGTATACTGCAGGGGAGGAGCTAACTTTTTTTCTGGTTTACTTAGTGTCCTCCTAGTGGCCAGCAGCATAACACCCACTGTCTGTGTCCGCCAATGAGGCGTAGGAGAAAAGTGTATTCTTTGCTGCCATTCGTGATATCAGAGGAGCCTCCAAAAGCCTTTGTCGCAGTGTGCCTGCAGATGCACCAACACCTTCCTGCTGCCATTACTGAGCAAGCTCTGACTGGTGTTGAACATAGATCATAGCAGAATCCTTTATAGGAGATGATCCTGGCATTTGCTGGACTTGTTTGGGTGCCCTGAAGCATTCTTCACAGCAATTGAACCTCTCTTTGTAGATCTTGATGAACCGATACACAGTTGATTTAGGGGCAATCTTACAAGGAGCAATGTCCTAGCCTGTAACACCTTTTTGATGCAAAGCAATGATGACTGCATACGTTTTCTTGTCCGTAAACATGGTTATAACAAGAATTATTTCAACGGCAAGCTATTTATTTTTTTTTAAAAACACCAGTATGCTCTTATAGTTCAAATCAGCATGAGAAAGGGACATCAGATGCCTTGTCATTGTGTCATTGATAATACTTTTTTCTGAGTCAACAAGAAAGAGAAACAAAGTGTAGTGTGAAAGTGTCCTTAATTACGCCATAAAAAAAAAGCTAGTTTATCATCACTGGATGCTGCAGCCTCTTTCCTTTACTTGGGGAAAAGGGATCATCTCCCATTTGGCATTTGTGCCTCTACATGATATTGAACTATGATGCTGTCCAACCCTACTATTGTATCTTAATATTTTTGTCAAGGCCGTCAACCATCCAAAAATTCCAGGACAGTCCGTATACATAGGGATTTTTTTTTTGATGGACAGGGAGAAAAAGGGGAAGGAGTTAAATTTTGGGAAGCTGAAAGAAACTCACTTTAATTGTAACAATTCTACAGTGAATGAAGCTGATGTTTTCAAGTCAAAATTATTGTAAACATGTTACTTATATTCATAATGATAAATTATGGTTTTCCAATGTGTCCATAAACAGTGTGTTAGTCTTTGATGAGATGTCCACAAAATATAAAGTCAAGATTGCAACCCTGATTTTAGTCCCTTGATATTTGGAGTAATCCAGAGGTCAGTGATTAAATCGTATGTCCATGTAAACAAGAGACATGATGTGGTAGCCATGAATGGCAGCAGAATAATCGCCAATACAATCATAGTTCCACCAGCATGTTGTAAAACAGTCAATTAGCCATTTCTCACCAGGGCGACCGCCAATGATTAAACCCACGCCAGTTAACGACTCAAAAAGCTACATGTGAATTGATTACTTCATGAAAGGCTTTAGGACCAGCCTCCTTAAAGGGGTTGTCCACTACTAGGACAACCCCTTCCTACGCTTGGCACCCATAAAAAAAATCTTAAAACTCGCCAACTGTGCACCAGTGCCATTCCACCAGTGTGGACACATGCATTACCAAGGCTCTCGTGCGGTTATGACCTGTGAACCCAGAACCCAATCAGTATTGGTGTCACTGTTCCCACCTTCAGTCAAATCGATCATCAAGAGGAACTGAAAGGAGCCACAGCAGTGGCTTCTTGTTGATGTTCGATCTGTCCAAAGGTGGAGACAGTGACGCCAGCACTGATTAGGCACTGAGCTCGTGTCATAATTGCACGAGAACCCCAGGAACTTGAGTGCCAACCCTGCTGGAACAGCGGTGGCATGGGAGGAGGGCAAGCTTTTTTTTTTAAATTTTATTGGGGCCACGAGTGGGGTATGAGAAGGGGTTGTCCAAATAGTGAACAACAAGTTTTATCCTTATGTGAAAAACAAATGCCATGTTAACAGTTTTAAAAAAAGAATTTCAATCTTGAGAAAAGATCATTTTTGTTGCAATATCAATGAAAGATAATTATGTAAATCAACACAGTAGATGTATATTAGTACAATGAACTTTATTTGCTCCCTTTAAGGTATAAATACCTTATAGGATATTATCCCCAAACAGGTTTATACAGTCTCAAAACGTTCAATAGTGCAACCTGTGCAAGCAAGAAATGACAAACATTGTCCTTTTTACTTTCTTATAAACATGAACAATTGAAGGCAAAAAAACCAAACAAAAACAAAACTTACCCATATTATAGATAACTATTCACATTTGTACATTACAATTTAAACAGTTCAAGAAACTCTACAATGTCTTACAACATAGTAAATTGTATTCAAGTTACAGAGAAGGCAAAACACCACACAGCAAAGAGCCTTGAGTGATCTACACAAGTGTACCATTCAAGATGTGCCTTATTTTACCAAAATTTGTTTTCATTAAATTACAATAAAGCAATTTGTAAAGAAAAAAAATGGAATTGTATTGTTCCCATTTTTTATTTCAAAAGGGGAGAAAAAAAATGCAATAGGGACAAGCCCTTTGCTGCAGCACATTAGAAAATGTCCTTTTTACACTTAAAATTACATTTTTCATCACAATTTTTAAGAGCATGTGTGTTGAATTAGCATCATACACAGAAGAAAATGTACTCAACTTAAATAATTAAATTTAAAATACTATGTAAAAATAAAAAAGGGCTAAGTAGAGATCAGAAACTGGTTTGTTACCTATGGATTGCCTAAGTCTTTGTTTTCATGCTTTCAAAGACATGCGCTGCATTAACCAACGTGAAGGAGAAACAAATATATCCTTTTAAATACAGTGCATTTATGAATGCATGCATCTTTATTACACAAGTTCGGAAAACCTTATATACATATATTTGTCTATGCATCATACCGTCCATGTACATGCATTTATGGAAAGCTCCCCTTTCAAAATTATTGATTACCAAATAAGACCCTGAGCACTATATGGCAAAAACAAAAGAAACAAAGCAGTGTGTGTCTGCCTCCATGTCACAAGGAGGAACAAAAAAAGTGTTCTAGGGGTGAAAAAAAACACAAAAAAAGAAAAAACATAAATAAAGAACTATGAAAGCTGGAGCTGATGGAAAGCACCAACAGTACAATAAAAAAAAAAAAAAAAAAAAAAAAAAAAAAAAGTATGTGCCATTCTAAAGGAACTTGCAGATTGCCACAAAGATCTCTTGGTGTACATCAAGTCCTGGTTTTCAGTCTATTTCTTTGTAAGTGAACTCTTTGGAATCTGTCCCTGATTCAAATGCACTGTAATGGTTTCCACAGTTTCTTACTACCATGTCCAAATTTCTGCTTGGCAGATATCTATGCGGTGCTGAAATTGCTGATACTCTGAGGGTGAAGTTGCTGCCACATCTGTTGCTGTTGCACCGCAATCTGCTGAGACTGGTCTGAAGTCGATAACAGGGTGACAAGAGATGAAACACAGTTTGCTGGAATTATCAGACCTGTGAAGAGAAAGCAGATTTTAACGTTTAAAACAACTTGTTTTACACTTTTCACAATTTCATGTGAAAGTAACAAAAAAAAAAAAAAAAAGTTGATTTTTGAAGAAAAAAAACAAAACCCTAGCTTTCGCCTTCTAAGGCTGGTTTCACATTAGTGTTTTTATTGCGCAGCGCATCGTGCACATGCGTCATGTGTACCTATGTTTAACATGGCGTACGCATGGTCTTGCGTTTACATGCGTTAGTCTGCGTTTTTCAAGGTGTGTCTAGACGCGCCAGACGCAACCTGTTGCATTTTTGGGACCGCCCAAAGGCGTAAAAAAACGCATGCGTTCGCTTGCGCACGTAATGCGTCATAACGTATTACAGTCTATGGGAACACAGGCGTGCGCATGGACATGCGTAGGCATGCATTTTACGAGTAAACGTGTAGACACTAGTTTAACACCTAAAGAACGAATGCGCATAAAAACGCAAACGCATGCAAAGACGCATGATCCGTTTTTGCATTAGTTTCTAATTGCGAACGATGCGCTGCGCACAAACACGCAAATGTGAAAGTAGCCCAAGTGTAATGTCCCACTTCCATTCATACACTGTCCCGTACATCAACTCCACATAATTGTGGTAGGTCACCAATACAAGCAAGTCTATGGACAAAAGTGGCGATTTTACTAGAAAGCAATAATGTTTTCTGATCATGCACAACCGTAGAAGAGAAACTTTGTTCCAGAAATAGGGATTTTTGTGCACTCATCGTAAAATCCTTTTCTCCGAGCCATTCATTGGGGGAACACAAGACGGTGTTATGCTGCTTGCCACTAGGAGGACACTAAGTAAACCAGAAAAAAAGTTAGCTCCTCCCCTTCAGTATACACCCTCTTGCTGGATGAGATATCTCCAGTTCAGTGAAAAAAGCAGTAGGAGCTTAAACTGTCAACAATAACCATAACTGTGTCAAAACCTAAGAATGCTACAAATGAGCCAGTAGGCTAAACAGGGCGGGTGCTGTGTCCCCCAATGAATGGCTCGGAGAAAAGGATTTTACAGTGATGACACAAAAATTCCTATTTCTCCTACGCCTCATTGGGGGACACAGACAGTGGGACGTCCTAAAGCAGTCCCTGGGTGGGAAGCATACATCTGCTAATACCCCATGTAACACTGAGTCAACACTGAGGTACTGCCGACTGCATGAGGCGTCTGCCGATAGCTGCATCCGCAGAGGCCTGAGAATGAATTTGGTAATGTTTTGTAAAAGTATGCACACTGGACCAAGTCGCAGCCTTGCAGACCGGTTCTGCCGAGGCCTGGTGCCGAATGGCCGAAGTGGCGCCCACTGACCGGGTAGAGTGCGCCTTAATCCCCGCTGGGACAGGCGCGTTCCTGACACGGTAGGATTCCTGAATCGCTGAGCGAATCCACATGGCTAGTGTTGCCTTTGTGGCGGCTAGACCCTTCCTATGCCCCTCTGGAAGTAAGAACAGGGCATATGACCTGCGGAAGGGAGCCGTCCGCGAGATGTACCGTCTCAGCGCCATAACCACATCCAAGGTGTGGAGGGCCTTCTCAGTGCGATGGACTGGCGCCGGACAAAAGGAAGGCAAAACAATTTCCTTGTTGAGATGGAAAGAGGAGACGACCTTGGGCAGGAAGGACGGGGACGTCCTGAGAACTACCTTGTCCTGATGAAAATTCAGGAACGGAGAGCGGCAGGACAGGGCTGCCAATTCCGAAACTCGTCTGACATAATTGCCACTAGAAAGACCACCTTCCAAGAGAGGACGGTCAATGACACATCCTGCAGCGGTTCCAGAACCAGGTTAAGGTCCCATGATTCCAATGGCCTTCTATAAGGAGGCGCCACATGGGAAACTCCTTGAATGAACGTCTTGACCTGAGGTTTGGTGGCAATCTTACGTTGGAAAAGCACTTACAAGGCAGAAATTTGGCCCTTGAGCGAGGTAAGCGCGAGACCTGAGTTTAATCCGGATTTAAGGAACTTTAATATGGCCGGAATGGAGAACACCAGAGGGGATCGACCATGATCCTTGCACCATGAAAAGAAGATTTTCCAGGTGCAGTGATAGATATGCCTGGACACAGGCTTCCTAGCAATAATCATGGTGGAAATCACGTCGTGAGAGAACCCAGCCTGTGCTAAAATCCAGGATTCAACGGCCACGCCGTCAAAGACAAGGACCCGGAGTTCTGGTGGTAAATCGGGCCCTGAGAAAGCAGATCCGTGCGATCAGGAAGTCGCCAGGGGACGTCGGCGACTAGTTCTATTAGTTCTGCATAACAAGCTCGGCCAATCTTGCGCTACTAGGATCACGGGTACACACTCCGATCTTGTTGATGACCCTCGCAAGCAAGGGAAGAGGGGGAAAGATGTACAGGAGCCGGAACCGGTGCCATGGCAGAACTAGGGCGTCCGCTCCGATGGCGCATGGATCACGCGATCGGGCAATGAACCGAGACACGTTGTTTAGTCTTGAGGCCATGAGGTCTACATCCGTAGTCCCCCAACGACGACAAATCTGCTGAAAGACTTCCGGATGAAGAGACCACTCTCTCGAGGCAATACCTTGGCGACTGAGGAAATCTGCCGCCCAATTTTTTACGCCCGGGATGTGGATTGCTGAGATGGATGAATGGTTGGTCTCGGCCCAATGGAGGATGTGACTCACTTCGTGCATGGCCATCCTGCTCCGGGTACCTCCCTGGCGGTTGATATACGCTACAGCTGTGGCATTGTCAGATTGGATCCTAATTGGGTGACCTGCGAGGAGATGGTGGAAACTCCGTAGAGCAAATATGATCGCACGTATCTCTAAAATGTTGATGGGGAAGACATGACTCTCGGGTCGACCAACGACCCTGTGCCGTGTGGTGACGAAAGACAGCACCCCAGCCAAGAAGACTTGCGTTGGTGGTTACAACCAACTATCTTACTGGAAGAAAATTCCTCCCTTGATTCAGGGAGGACCTCAGAGACCACCACCTGAGGGCTTGCCTGACCCGCAGGGACTGAAGGATCCGACGGTCCAGGGAGAACGGGTTCTTGTCCCAAGTTAACAGCAACGCATGTTGTAAGGGACGGAGATGGAACTGCGCAACTGGAACTGCTTCCATTGCAGCTACCATCCTTCCGAGAACTCTCATGCTGAAACGAATGGAGTGAGAAGCTGGACGGGAAAGAGTCCGCACTGCCTGTTGTAAGGCTTGCGTCTTTTCTGGATGGAGAATGACCAACCCGCGGGAAGTGTCCAAGATCATTCCTAAAAAGGAAATCTGCTGAGCCGGTTTCGGGGTAGACTTTGCGAAGTTTATCTTCCACCCCAGGCGCGAAAATGTATTTACTGTTATTTCCACGGATTCCTCGCAGGCTGGAAGGGACGGATTCTTGATGAGCAGGTAGTCCAGAAACGGTAACACCACTACTCTCCGAGAGTGGAGAAAGGCCATGACAGCCGCCATGACCTTGGTAAAGACACTGGGGGCAGTGGCGAGTCCGAAGGGCAAGGCAACGAACTGGAAGTGTTCCTCGTGAATTGAAAAACGCAGGAACTGCTGGTGAGACGGGCAGATCGGAATGTGAAGGTAAACGTCCTTGAGGTCGATGGATGCTAGGAACCCTCCTTTTTCCATAGAAGCGACAACTGATCGGAGAGATTCCATTTGGAGTCGCCGAACCGTGACAAACTGATTTAACAGTTTGAGATCCAGAATGGGTCGCATTGTCCCGTCCTTCTTTGGAACCACAAAGGTTTGAATAAAAGCCTCTGAACATTTCGTGATGAGGGACCGGAATGATGACTCCATCCTTTGAGAGCCTGAACAGCCCGAAGGAAGGCTCTTGTCTTTCCCTTGGGGGGGGAGGAAAGGAAAAAGCGAGTTGGAGGGGGAGAGGAAAATCTTGTATCTGGAGGACACCAGCTCCCTGACCCACTTGTCGTGGACAACCACGAACCAGGTGTGGCTGAAGGAAAGTAGGCGCCCGTCGGATACTGCAACAAGTCATTGAGATCTGGCTCCCCTGGATCCAGAAGCCATAGGCCTGGGTTTCCAAGAGTGGTTAGGTCTGTATGAGACCTGGGAGCCTCTGTCTCCGTGCGGAGACAGACCTGATCCGGAAAAGAAAGTAGAGGAGGACCAACCGAAGTTGTTGCAAAAAGATCGAAAGCGTGTCGGCTGTTGGTTGCGAAACGGCCGAACATCCTTTTGTTGAGGAAGGAATTTACTTTTTCCTCCGGTAGCATCAGAAATGAGCTGATCCAGTTTCTCTCCAAAAAGACGACCCGTTTGAAAGGGGAGAGAAGTCAACGATCTTTTAGATGTGGCATCCGCCTGCCAGTCATGGAGCCATAGGGCTCTTCTAATGGAGATCGCATTAGTGGCAGTTTGGGCAGCATAAAAAGAGGCGTCCACTACAAAGCCTGCTGTGTGAATTATCTGCCTGGCGACCGTGGTTGCCTCCGGAGGAAGATTTGTGCCCTGGAAGGAAGTAATCAGGACTTCTGCCAAGCGGACACTGCCTTAGTGACCCAAATTACTGCGAAAGCTGGAAAAAGTGCTGCTCCTGAAGCTTCAAAAACTGAACAGGCAAGGTAGTCAATCTGACGATCAGAGGGGTTTCTGATTGAGGAACCCTCAAACGGATAGAAGCGCTTTTAAAGCAAGACGCGAAACAGGCGGGTCCACCGGGGGGGGGGGGGGGGGACTGTAACCAATCCTTCAGTAGGTCTGGATCAAAAGGGTATTTAGCCTGAGTAGACTTTTGCCCTGTGAACCGCTTATGCGGACGATCTCTGTGTTTCTGGACAGTTTCCTTAAAGTCCGGATGGCTGGTAAATGAGAAAGCCAAGCGCGTGCGGGGGTAGCGCCGTGGGGGGGGCCGTGCATGCACCGCCGCGGGAGCTACGTCAGCGCTTATCCCGGGGGCCAGGACCCGACCTCATACCTCTACTCCAGTGCTCGGCGCTGTCCGGCCATCCATTCTCCTGGGACGATGTAGCAGAGCTGAAGGCGTTCTTAAAGGGGCCATGCTCAATCGATCCTCCCCATGATAGGGTGATGGAGAGCTATGGGGCTGATTCAGGGCCTACGTAAGCGCTGTCCAGTCTTCTCCATTGCGCCTGCCCTCATATCCGTAAGCGCAGTCCATGGAATCCCGAACTCTGGTCGTAAGGATCATCGCCAAAATTGATAGAGGAATCGGCCCCAAACGTCGCAGGAAAGTGTACGGGGAGGCATACTCCGCGTGCTTGCCTGTTGTTGGTTCGGGGGAGAGCGGGTCGTAGAAAGTAACCGTCGACCCCTTCACGCCGTTAATTAAAAAAAAAAAAAATTTGCAGAAAAATTCAAAAATAAAATAAAAACGGTGGGGTCTGAAACCAGACCCAAGTACCTCCTACAGACACTAAGCTTGAACTGGAGATATCTCGTCCAGCGAGAAGGTGTATACTGCAGGGGAGGAGCTAACTTTTTTTCTGGTTTACTTAGTGTCCTCCTAGCGGCAAGCAGTACACCCACTGTCTGTCCCCCAATGAGGCATAGGAGAAAAGTGTTTATCATATTATGTGGAAATGTTTCAATGGTACATTACGTTACAGAAAAACTGGCACATTAAAAAACACAATATATATATATATATATATATATATATATATATATATATATATATATATATATATATATATATATATATATATATAGCAAAATTTAAGAGACCACGGGCACAGTTTTAGAAAAATCAGCTTCTCTACATGCCTGACAGCCATTCCATTCCAGTGTCAGTTGAATTCCAACCAGAGTACACCTCATTCTACTTAACCCCTTCCTGACATCCGACGTACTATCCCGTCCATGGGACCGGGCCCCTGTGCCCATGGACGGGATAGTACATCTACCGCGATCAGCTGCGCCCACGTGGTGAGCGCCGCTGATCGCGGCTGGGTGTCAGCTGATTATCACAGCTGACACCCGGCACAATGTGTCAGGGGCGGTCACGGACCGCCCCTGACACGTTAACCCCTTGCACACCGCGATCAAACACGATCGCGGTGTACCGGGGGTTAAAGGGAAGCATCGGCAGGGAGGGGGCTCCCTCCGTGCTTCCCTGAGCCCCCCACGGCAGCGCAATGTGCAGCGCTGCTGCGGGGGGGGGGCTCCTTTCCTGCATGCCCCTGAATCCAAGCTGGCTTCCTCAGTGCCTGCAAAGCGCAGTCATGAGAAAGCCTTCTGCACTGCCTGTGACAGATCGATAAAACAATAAAAAGTACACATTAGGTATCGCCGCGTCCGTAACGACCCGCCCTATAAAACGGTCCCATTAGTTAACCCCTTTAGCGAACCTCTTAAAAAATAAAAAACGAAGCAAAAAATAATGATTTATTATCATACTGCTGAACATAAAGTGCAATAACGCGCGATCAAAAAGACGCATATAAATATCCATGGTACCGCTGAAAACGTCATCTTGTCCCGCAGAAAACGAGCCGCCATACAGCATCATCAGCGAAAAAATAAAAAAGTGATAGCTCGCAGAATAAAGCGATGCAAAAATAATTTATATAAAATAGTTTTCATTGCAAAAAACCGACAAAACATAAAAAAACGACCTAAATGAGGTATCGCTGTACTGACCCGAAGAATAAAACCGCTTTATCAATTTTACCGCACGCGGAACGGTGTAAACGCACTCCCCCCAAAAGAAATTCATGAAAAGCTGGTTTTTGTTCATTCTGCGTCCCAAAAATCGGAATAAAAAGCGATCAAAAAATGCACGTGCCCGAAAATGGTACCAATAAAAACGTCAACTTGTCCCGCAAATAATAAGACCTCACATGACTCGGTGGGTCAAAATACGGAAAAATTATAGCTCTCAATATGTGGTGATGCAAAAACTATTTTTACAGTAAAAAGCGTTTTTTAGCGTGCGACAGCTGCCAAAACACAAAAACCGCCATAAATAGTAAATCAACCCCCCCCCCCCCGTTATCACCCCCTTAGGGAAAAATAAAATAAAAAAAATGTATTTATTTCCATTTTTCCATTAGGGTTAGGGCTAGGGTTAGGGCTGAGATTAGGGTTAGGGGTGTGTTGGGGTTCGGGTTGGAGTTAGAATTGGGGGTTTCCACTGTTTGGGCACATCAGGGGGTCTCCAAATGCAACATGGCGTCTGCTCTCAATTCCAGCCAATTCTGAGTTGAAAATATCAAATGGTGCTCCTTCCCTTCCAAGCTCTGCCATGCGCCCAAACAGTATTTTACCCCCACATGTAGGGCATCAGCCTACTCAGGACCAATTGCAAAACAATTTTTGGGGTCCAATTTCTCCTGTTACCCTTAGGAAAATAAAAAATTGGGGGCAAAAATCATTTTTGTGGGAAAATTTATTTTTTTTTTATTTTCACGTCCGAGCGTTATAAACTTCTGTGAAGCACTTGGGGGTTCAAAGTGCTCACCACACATCTAGATAAGTTCCGTGGGGGGTCTAGTTTCCAAAATGGGGTCACTTGTGGGGAGTTTCAATAGTTTAGGTACATCAGGGACTCTCCAAACGTGACATGGCGTACGATCTAAATTCCAGCCAATTTTGCATTGAAAAAGTCAAACGGCGCTCCTTCCATTCTGAGCTCTGCCATGCGCCGAAAAAGTCGTTCCCCCCACATATCAGGTATCAGCGCACTCAGGACAAATTACACAATAACTTTTGCAGTCCAATTTCTCCTGTTACCCTTGGTAAAATAAAAAAAATTGCACCTGAAGTATTTTTTTTTGTGAAAAAAAGTTAGATGTTCATTTTTTTTTTTTTAAATATTCAAAAAAATTCCTGTGACGCACCTAAAGGGTTAATAAACTTCTTGAATGTGGTTTTGAGCACCTTAAGGGGTGCAGTTTTTAGAATGGTGTCACTTTTGGGTATTTTCTATCATATAGACCCCGCAAAGTGGCATCAAATGTGATGTGGTCCGTAAAAATAAAATGGTGTTGTAAAAATGAGAAATCGCTGGTCAACTTTTAACCCTTATAACTTCCTAACAAAAAAAAATTTTGGTTCCAAAATTGTGCTGATGTAAAGTAAACATGTGGGAAATGTTAGTTATCAAGTTTTTTGTGTGCCGTATCTCTGTGATTTAAGGGCATAAAAATTCAAAGTTGGAAAATTGCGAAATTTTCGCCAAATTTCCATTTTTCTCACAAATAAACGCAAGTTATTTGAATGAAATTTTACCACTAGCATGAAGTACAATATGTCACGAGAAAACAATGTCAGACTCACCGGGATCCATGGAAGCATTCCAGAGTTATGACCTCATAAAGGTACAGTGGTCAGAATTGTAAAAATTGGCCCGGTCATGAACGTGCAAACCACCCTTGGGGGTGAAGGGGTTAATGTGCTTCTGATTAGGTGATCACCTAAACCAAATCTTATTTAATGAAGGAAAGTATAAAAACCCTGCTGTGGTGTTCACAATCCTCTTGCAATAGGACAAGCTGGATGGCAAAACAAATGCTAGTAATATCCCAAAAATTATAGAAAGAAAAAAATAACCATGCCAAAGGAGTTCAAAAGAAAAGTCTTGAGTGAGGAAAAGTGTTCAATTCTGGCTTTACTAGCAGAGGGATAGAGCGAGCGTCATGTTGCCTCCATCCTTAAAATTTCTAAGACAGCAGTCCATTACAACAAGGTCAAGCAGCAGATATTGGGGACAACAAAGCTACAGAGCAGCAGAGGGCGAAAACAACTCTCCACTGACAGGGATGACAGTCATCTTATTCGAATGTCACTCAGCAACAGCAGGATGACATCAAGTGACCTACAAAAGTAATGGCAAATGGCAGCTGGGGTGACGTGCACGGCAAGAACAGTTCGTAACAGGCTCCTAGAGGCAGGGCTTAAGTCATGTAAAGCTAGAAAAAAAGGCCATCAATGATAAGCAAAGGAGAGCCAGGCTGAAGTTTGCCAAAGACCATAAGGATTGGACCATAGAGGACTGGAGTAAGGTAATCTTCTCCAATGAGTTTAATTTCAGCTTTGCCCAACACCTGGTCGTCTAATGGTTAAACAGAGATCTGGAGAGGCATACAAGCCACAGTGTCTTGCACCCACTGTGAAATCTGGTGGGGGAATCGGTGATGATTTGGGAATGCTTCAGCAAGGCTGGAATTGGGTAAGTTATTCTTTGCAAAGGACACATGAATCAAGCGGCATACAAGGTTATTCTGGAAAAACCGTTGATTCATTCTGCTCATGCAATGTTCCTCACCTATGAGGACTGTTTTTTGCAGCAGGACAATACGCCATGCCACACAGCTAGGTCAATCAATGTGTGGATGAAGGACCACCACATCAAATCCCTGTCATGGCCAGCCCAATCTCCAGACCTGAACCCCAAAACCTCTAGAATGTAATCAAGAAGATGGATACTCACAAGCCATCAAAGAAGAACTGCTTACATTTTTGTACCAGGAGTGGCATAAGGTCACCCAAAAGCAGTGTGAAAGACTGGTGGAAAGCATGCCAAGATGCATGAAAGCTGTGATTAAAAATCTACAAAATATTGATTTCTGAACTCTTCCTGAGTTAAAACATTAGTATTGTTGCTTCTAAATGATTATGAACTTGTTTTCTTAGCATTATTTGAGGTCTGCAAGCACTGCATTTTTTGCCCATTTCGCATTTTCTGAAAATACAAAATTTGGTGCTTGGAAATTCATAGACAGGTTGTCAGTAGTTTATAGAATAAGGCTGGGTCCACACGTTGCGGAACTCTCGCGGAAATAATCGCTGTTTGACGAGTGTGACCAACCTGTCAATCAGTTCTCCAAGCGATGCTCCAGATCGCTTGGAAAACGATAGCAATTCTGCAAGCTAACTACGCTTGCAAAATGCTATTTTTTCCGCGGGAAAATCACGGGAATTTAAAATGCGATTTTCCCGCGGAAAAAATAGCATTTTGCAAGCGTAGTTAGCTTGCAGAATTGCTATCGTTTTCCAAGCGATCTGGAGCATCGCTTGGAGAACTGATTGACAGGTTGGTCACACTCGTCAAACAGTGTTTGACGAGTGTGACCAACTTTTTACTAATGAGGCCGCCTATGTGGCATCAATAGTAAAAGATAGAATGAAAAAAAATAAAATAATAATATTGTTATTCTCACCTTCCGACGTCCCGCGCAGCCTTTCTGCCTCTCTCCACGCTCCCGGTCCCAGTAATCATTTGCGACAATTACCGCGATGACGTCTGTTCTCACAGGATCGCGACGTCTCGCGGTCATTAGTGATGACGTAGCGCGAATGACCGCGAGAATGGACGTCATCGCTCGCAAAGGCTTACTGGGACCGGGAGCGTGGAGAGGCGCGGGAAGGCTGCGCGGGACGTCGGAAGGTGAGAATAGCAGGATTTTTGGGTTGCTTACCGTAACATCTGTTTCTCGGAGCCTTCATTGAGGGACACACAGACCATGGGGTGTATGCTGCTGCCACTAGGAGGCTGACACTATGCAAATAAGTTAGCTCCTCCGCAGTATACACCTCACCGACAGGAAGAAAGATATCCAGTTAGTGAGAAAGCAGTAGGAGAAGCAACAGAATAGAGAATAAACAGACAACTCAACTGTAACCCTAAAACACATAGCAAATAACAGGAGTTGTAAAACATGGGAGGGTGCTGTGTCCCCCAATGAAGGCTCCGAGAAACAGATTTTACGGTAAGCAACCCAAAAATCCTGTTTTCTCTATCGCTTCATTGGGGACACAGAGACCATGGGACGTCCCAAAGCAGTCCCTGGGGAGGGAAATCAAACTTCCATCAGGCCAGCAGACTCACCACTGCTGCCTGCAGGATCCTTC
This sequence comes from Dendrobates tinctorius, assembly GCF_039654945.1. Lineage (NCBI taxonomy): Eukaryota > Metazoa > Chordata > Amphibia > Anura > Dendrobatidae > Dendrobates > Dendrobates tinctorius. The sequence goes on from NW_027361758.1 coordinate 9,599,892, forward strand.
TTCCTAGGCTGGCATCCGCCGAAGCGTAGGTGTGGACCCTGTAGAATTTTACAAACGTGTGAACAGATGACCAGGTTGCAGCTTTGCAAAGCTGCAGAGCACAAGCTGTGTGGTGCACCGCCTAGGAGGCACTCACTGCCCAGGTAGAGTGAGCTCTAATTCCAGGAGGGACCACTCGATGCTTGACCCGGTAGGCTTCCAAAATTGCCGATCTGATCCAGCAAGCAATAGTAGCCTTGAAGGCCGGCTGATCTTTCCGCGCATTATCTGGAATGACAAAGAGAGTCTGTGTTCCGCAAGGGAGTCGTCCTAGCGAGATAGACTTTCATCGCCCTGACCAGATCTAGCTTGTTCAAGGAGCATTCAAGAGGATGAGTTGGACCTGGACAAAAGGACGGGAGAACAATATCCACATACAGGTGGAAAGTGGACACCAGCTCTTAGGAAGGAAAGAGGGCGGAGGCCGCAGGACCACCTTATCCTGGTGGGGTAGCGACAAGAAAGGGCCGCCAATTCCGACACGCGCCGGATGGAGGTGATGGCCACCAGGAAGGCAACTTTTCAGGAGAGAAGGGATAGGGAAACTTCCCTGAGAGGTTGGAAGGGTGGACCTTGCAGAACCTCGAGAACCAGATTAAGATCCCATGGATCCACAGGCGTGCGGTACGGAGGTGCCGCATGAGCCACCCCTGAAGGAAGGTCTTGACCTGCGGATGGGAGGCCAACGTCTTCTGGAACAGAATGGAAAGCGCCGAAACTTGAGCTTTTAAAGAGCTGAGGGCAAGGCCTGCCTCAAGGCTTGTCTGGAGGAACGCCAGGACAGAAGGGAATGAAAAAGGACATGGGCAGAATGTTATTGGCCTCGCTCCAAATGAAATAGGCCTTCCACGTACGATAATAAATTTTGGAAGACGTAGGCTTTCTAGCCCGGAACATGGTGTGAATAACCCGTTCCGAAAAACCTGACCGTTTCAGAACCGCGGTCTCAACAGCCATGCCGTTAAATTGAGCGGCTGAGAATTAGGGTGGCAAATCGAACCCTGAGACAGCAGATCTGCTCTGTCTGGAAGCTTCCAGGGGGCGTCCGCGAGCAGGTTGACGATGGTCACGAACCAAGATCTTCTGGGCCTATCCGGAGCGGCGATGATGACTGGAACCCCTACCGCCTTGATTTTCTTCAACAATTTGGGAAGAGGAAGGGGAGGGAAAAGGTAGGGGAGCTCGAACTGAGACCAAGGAATGGTCAGAGCATCAGCGCCCACTGCGAGAGGATCTCAGGCCCTGGATACGAACTGTGGGACTTTCCTGTTTAGGCGAGATGCCAGCAGATCTAAGTCTGGAGTCCCCCAACGACGGCAAAGCTGATGAAAGACGTCCGGATGTAAGGACCACTCTCCCGCTACGAGACCTCGCGGCTGAGAAAAACAGCGGTCCAGTTGTCCACGCCGGGAATGTGCACCACGGAAATCGCTGGGACTGATACCTCTGCCCAGTGAAGAATCTTGGACACTTGCGCTAGAGCTGAGGAACTTCGTGACCCCCCTTGGAGATTGACATATGCCACCGCTGTGGCATTGTCTGTCTGAATTCGGATTGCAGACCCCTGAGCAGCTTTTCCCAGTGAATGAGACACAGATAAAATCGCCCATATCTTGAGGACGTTGATAGGCAGAGTTGTGTATTGAGTCGACCACCGACCCTGTACAGCGCAATTACGAAACACTGCACCCCAGCCTAAAAGACTGGCATTCGTTGTCACAATCTGCTAGTGAATCGGAAGGAATTACCTGCCCAGAGAAAAGAGGTGACGCCAGCCACCAATTGAGGGATTGTTTGACCTGGGGCGAAAGGTGAATTGGCCGATCCAGGGAAAGGACAGACCTGTTCCACCGAGACAGGATGGCTTGTTGAAGCGGTCTTGAGTGAATTTGGGCAAAGGGAACCGCTTCGGCCATCGCCACCATCTTACCAAAGACTTTCATGGCTGACCGGAGAGATGGAAGCCGTGTGCTCTGCAGTGACCGTACATCTCGCCGCAGAGAGATCATTTTCTCTAGTGGGAGAAAAACCCTCGATCGACGGGTGTCGAACAATAGGCCTAGAAACACAAGACGTGTCGGAACAAGGCAGGACATAGTTTGTTGACGAGCCACCCTAAATTGGACAGGGTGTCGAGAACGATGGGAAGACTTTGGCGAGTCTGGTGAAAAAACGGAGCTTGATTAGAATGTCGTCGAGGTACGGAAAGAGGGCGAGACCTCTGATCCTCAACAAGGCGATCAACGCCGCCATGATCTTTGTAAATACTCTGGGTGCGGTGGCGAGAAAGAAAGGCAGTGCGACAAACTGGTAGAGGTCCTGGTGAAATGAGAAATGCAGGAATTTCTGATGCCCAGAAAGGATGGGCACATGCAGATAGGCATGTTGAATGTCTATTGAGCACATGAATTCATGCGCTTCCATGGAAGCGATTACTGAACGAAGTGACTCCATCCTGAAATGTCGTAGGCGGTCCCTCCTGTTCAGAAACTTGAGGTCCAGGATGGGCTGGACCACGCCGCCCCCCCCTTTTTTTTTTCTTTTCGGTACTACAAACAGGTTTGAATAAAACCCTGTGAAACGTTCTGACTCGAGAACGGGCACGATCACCCCGGAACTGAGGAGGTAAGCGATGGATGCAAAGAAACCCGGAACTAAGGCAGGGTCTTATGGAGGTCGGGACTTGAAGAAACGATCCCGGGGCCGAGAAGCGAACTCTATCTTGGTTCCTGAGGATACAACCTCCCTGACCCAAAGTCTTCTACTGAGGCAAGCTAGACGTCTCTGAAGAAAAGGAGTCGACCGCCCAGTTGTGAAGGCGCCTTGAGGTTTCGTTTATAGTCATGCTGATGTGGACCGTCCAGTTCTAGACCTGGAGGATCTGCCCTGGTAGGAGTGAGATAACCAGGAGGGAGTGGGCCTAAAGGAGACCTTCTTGCTATCCTGGCGTGCTTGCGGCCTTTGTTGGCTGGAAAAGGTTTCTGCCGTCGCGAAGCCACGGAAGGAACGAAAGGGCCGAAACTGACGCCTTGGAGGAGGTCTACGAGGCTTGGACTGAGGGAGAAGAGAGCTTGTGCCTCCAGTGGCGTCCTTAATAATCTGGTCCAGCTGGGATCCAAAAAGACGCCCTCCCTGATAAGGCAGATTGGTAAGAGACTTTTCTGAAGACAAATCCGCCTGCCAAGCCTTGAGCCAAAATGTACGCCGGATTGCTACCACGTTGCTGGACGCTTGAGCTGCGCTAGATGCAGCAACCAAGGATGCCGAGACCAGATAATCCCCTGCATGGGAGATCTAGTTGGCTAGCTCAGCCAAACGCTCTGGTTGGGCTTTATCTAAAATGCCCTGGCGGAGATCCACCGCCCGAGTAGCTATGGCTTTAGCTATCCAAGTTGAAGCGAAGGCAGGGCTCGGCGCCGTTGCAGCCGCTTCGAACTCTGACTTTGCTAAGGATTCTATGATCCTATCGTTAGAATCCTTCAGAGACGCCACACCTGAAATCGGGATGACCGTGTTGTTAGATAGTCTGGACACGGGAGCGTCTATAGAGGGAGACGCCGACCAATTGTCGGTGAGCTCCTTTAGAAAATGGATACAGCACGCCGAGGCGCTTCCCTCTTTGAAATCGCCTGGTTGGATTTTCTCTCTCCCTGGTAAAGAGCTTGCCAAACTCAGAGTGCGGGGCGAAGCCTCTGGAAAGGTGTTTCTGCCCGTCTGAACGAAACCTCCTGATCTGAGGGTTTCGCAGGGGAGTCCGTGATTTCGAAAGTGTGGTAAGTTGCAGCAATGAGGTTCTGTACCGTAACCTTCATGTCTGCGTTCTGGTCCGAATCCAGCTCTAAAATCTCTTCGGATGGCGCATCCGAGAACGCCTCGCCTGATTCGTGGGAAGTACTATGAGGAGACATGGGGCGAGGGGAGGATTCAGGCCGGAGATCCTGCCTGGGCCTTTGCGGCTCATGGTGGCTGGCTCGGATGGAACCTCTTGTGCCCTGCTGGAAACTGTAGAAGTGTCCAGGGGCAGGTTATCAAGAACGGCAACTAGGGACTGAGACACCTTAATAAGATCCGCCACTGATTGTGAGAGAGAAGAAGCCCAGCCAGGAATGGGGGGGTTCACTCTCACGGGTAGCCATAGTAGGCTCTCGGGCGGCGGGTTGAATGGAATTGCTGTAGTCGAGGCAGAGCAAGACATAATGAAGGGACAGTCACTGAAGGAGTGCCGGAAGGTTGGGGGACAGGGAGGAGGGTGTCAATCTGCAGAAGCAGAGCTACTCACGGTCTGTAGTCCTGTGGATAACCCCAGCAAGCGATGCTGCGCAGCTTGTGGATTTGCAGGGTAGCGTGCAGAGTCCGGCTGACAGGTCAGAGAAAGACGAAGGGCGGAGGTACCGCCTGCTGGAAAAGGTGGGCTGAGCGCTGCGTTGTGCATAAGTCAGGGCGCTAGGAGCAGGAGGAGAGGTGGTGGGCGGGCCTAGGACGGGCGGGAGAGAAGCCCGCCTGAGAATGACGGCGGGGGGCGTGGCCGAGACGCTGTAGTAGGCCCAAAGCGAAGCCGGAGCCTAAATTAATAGCAGCAGCCGCCTGTCAGCACGGGGCGGCGCGGAGGTGACGCAGCATGAACGCTGCCGAGAGAATCCTGGCCAGGGTGAAGGGAGCGGGCTGTGGGGCAAATGCGGTGGCTGCCTGGAGGCGCGGGACGGCCACGGAAGCCCGCAGCGCTACCGCAGCCCCGCACCAAAGAAAACGCTGTAGCTGCGACTGTGCCATCTGAGATGAATGGGGCCCAATACTTACCCTGTCCCGGACCCAAATGTTACCTGCTGAATAAAAGGTACCTTGCTTGTCCTGGATTGAAGTATGTCTGCGCCTCATCCAACCGACAGGCTCTGGTAGGCGAGTGGGTGGGAGACGGACGACAAGGACCATCTGAATCGCTGACACGTATTCGTGTTGGCGTCCGCCTGGAAGGCTGCTGGTCCTGCTGCGGAGAGCTGTGAGGATACGGTGTGGCAGTACACGCCGTACTCACAGTCTCTTTGTGGGACTACAGATGTGACTGTTCACTCTGTATCCCTCCGGAAAATCTGAAAAGAAACGACGCACATCGAGGTAGATATGGGTCTAATGAAAGACCCGTGTCCACCTCCTACTGACACTAAGCTAAACTGGATATCTTACTTCCTGTCGGTGAGGTGTATACTGCTAACTTTCTTATTTGCATAGTGTCAGCCTCCTAGTGGCAGCAGCATACACCCCATGGTCTCTGTGTCCCCCAATGAAGCGATAGAGAAAACAATATTTTTTATTTTAAATTCTATTTCTTACAGGGATATGGTACCCAAAGCCCGGAGGACAGTCTCCTCTCCTCCGGACCGTGGGTACCATCCGCAAATGTTCTGCTTACTTTTCGCATGGTGTGCACAGCCACATGCGGAAAGTAAGCAGAACAATGCATTCCTATGGGTGCGGGATCGCCGCAATTCCGCGAAATTAATGAGCATGCTGCGTTTTTTACCGCGAAGCGATTCCGCCGCAGTAACAACTGCAGCATTAGCACAGCATTGCGGAATCCCATAGGAATGCATGGGATGCTTATTTTTCGCGTTTTCGTGACAAAATCGTGCGGTTAAAACCGCCACGGAAACGCGAAAAAAACGCCACGTGTGAACTCAGCCTAAAATAGCAATTTACATTTTACTCAATCTAATATATACAGTCATATGTTAAAGTTTGGGCACCCCTATTAATGTTAAAAAGAAAAAAGGTTAACAATTTTGGTTTTTGCAACAGCTATTTCAGTTTCATATATCTAATAACTGATGGACTCAGTACAATAAACCTCATTTGAATCCAGAAATATAACTAACAGAAAATGTGCAATCTGCATTTTAACAAAATTTGACCGGTGCAAAAGTATGGGCACCTTAACATAAAAGTGACATTAATATTTCGTGGATCCTCCTTTTGCAAAAATAACAGCCTCTAGTCACTTCCTGTAGCTATTAATGAGTTCCTGGATCCTGGATGAAGGTATTTGTGACCATTCCTGTTTACAAAACAATTCCAGTTCAGTTAAGTTTGATGGTCGCCGAGCATGGACAGCTCGCTTCAAATCATCCCACAGATGTTCAATGATATTCAGGTCTGGGGACTGGGATGGCCATTCCAGAACATTGTAATTGTTCCTCTGCATGAATGCCTGAGTAGATTTGGAGCGGTGCTTTGGATCATTGTCTTGCTGAAATATCCATCCCCTGCGTAACTTCAACTTCGTCACTGATTCTTGCACATTGTCAAGAATCTGCTGATACTGAGTTGAATCCATGCGACCCTCAACTTTAACAAGATTCCCAGTGCCGGCATTGGCCACACAGCCCCAAAGCATGATGGAACCTCCACCAAATTTTACTTTGGGTAGCAAGTGTTTTTCTTGGAATGCTGTGTTTTTTAGCCTCCATGCATAACACCTTTTTGTATGACCAAACAACTCAATCTTTGTTTCATCAGTCCACAGAACCTTCTTCCAAAATGTAACTGGCTTGTCCAAATGTGCTTTTGCATACCTCAGGCGACTGTTTGTGGCGTGCTTGCAGAAACGGCTTCTTTCGCATCACTCTCCCATACAGCTTCTCCTTGTGCAAAGTGCGCTGTATTGTTGACCGATGCACAGTGACACCATCTGCAGCAAGATGATGCTGCAGGTCTTTGGAGGTGGTCTGTGGATTGTCCTTGACTGTTCTCACCATTCTTCTCTGCCTTTCTGATATTTTTCTTGGCCTGCCACTTCTGGGCTTAACAAGAACTGTACCTGTGTTCTTCCATTTCCTTACTATGTTCCTCACAGTGGAAACTGACAGGTTAAATCTCTGAGACAACTTTTTGTATCCTTCCCCTGAAAAGCTATGTTGAATAATCTTTGTTTTCAGATCATTTGAGATTTGTTTTGAGGAGCCCATGATGCCACTCTTCATAGGATAATCAAATAGGAGGACTACTTGCAAGTGGCCACCTTAAATACCTTTTCTCATGATTTGATACACCTGGCTATGAAGTTCAAAGCTCAATGAGGTTACAAAACCAATTTAGTGCTTCAGGAAGTCAGTAAAAAGTAGTTAGGAGTGTTCAAATCAAGAAAATAAGGGTGCCCATACTTTTGCACCGGTCAAATTTTGTGTAAATGCAGATTGCACATTTTCTGTTAGTACAATAAACCTCATTTGAATCCAGAAATATAACTGAGTCCATCAGTTATTAGATATATGAAACTAAAATAGCTGTTTCAAAAACCAAAATTGTTATAAAGGAAAAAGGTTAACATTAATAGGGGTGCCCAAACTTTAACATATGACTGTAAAGCTCAACGTGGGTGTGTATGTATGGCACAGTCACACGCCTGGACCCAGAGAGCGTCATAGGCTATGTTGTGAGGCAAAATTTTAACCTCGCGCATTCCAAATCACCAAACAATTTTGCCCTTATCTACATAATGTGGAAAAAGTGAAAGGAAAAGTGTTGGAGGCAAATTGACAGCTGCCAGATGTGAACAAGGGGGACTTAAAGAATGAGAGCGATGGCGCCAAAGAGTATATACCGTACAATTGCTAAGGTGGGGCCCTGACATGGGATACTCACGACACGGAGATATGAACACACACAAAATGCGCCACACACTACACGACGTGCTTCAACACATATACCACTCTCAGCACACATTTCACCAGACATACACCAACCTCGCCACATAAGTCGAAACACAAAGTCGCCACTCAAAACTCGCCACGCTGTCCCAGAAGGGGGTTAAAAAATGAAAAATGAGCTGTGATTGGTTGCCATCAGCAGCAGTTTTCTTTGTAGACAGTTGTGATAATTGAGGTCTATTATTCTTATCATTTCTATGGTGTTATCGTCCTTTTGTGAAGCTGGAAATAAATTTATGACCGTGCCAACACAGGCCACCCTCTGACACAGACTGCAGGGGGAGCCCAGTATCACAGGATAGGAATAGATACATGGCTCAGCAGTCAGTATCACACAGGATAGGATTAGATGCACGGTTTTTATGATCAATATAATCATAATTTGTTATAACTAACCACAGTTGGTTACTATGCCCAGGCAACGCCGGGCTCTTCAGCTAGTATACCTATAAAGAGAAAAATCAGACAAACTGAAAATTTTGCAGTGGTCTTTTAATTTTTGCCAGAGATGGATGGATGGATATATGAGGGAGTAAATACCAGTTAGGCATTGTTGTGCTTCATGTCAAGAATGATATATTTTTGTATCCAATACAGGTTTACTTACCAACAATTCTTTGTCCATCTTCAGTTCGTAATCGAACTATTTGCATTTTTACATTTGTGCCACTAACAGACGCAAGAACTCCTTCCACTTTAGTCCAGACACTTAGAACAGAACCACAAAGAACATAATATGTCCGACATCGTAGGCCTATCTCACACACCAGTCCCAGGCTTGCCTTTTTACAATTGCCTCTCCTGCAAAGAGAAAAAAAACACAGTTGACAGTTACTCTCTAAATGGAAAGGTGATGATTACTTACCCTTTCCAGGGAGAGAATATGCGAAAGCGAGAGAATATGCCTCCAGCAATAGAAAGCTACTAATATTAAAGGAGCAGTATCTCTTTAGGCTATGTGCACACAGTACAGGTTCTGCTACGTTTTAGGCCCTGCGGAAACGCAGCAGTTCCGCTGACAAGGTACAGTAACATGTAACCCTATGGGTTTAAAAATCCGCTGTGCACACGGTGCGGTTTTTTCCGCGAGGTTTTGCTGTGGTTTACAAACCGCAGCATGTCAATTGTTTGTGCGGATTCCACAGCGGTTTCACACCTTTAACATAGTAGAGGTGTGAAACCGCAGGTCACTTTACCTGCGGTTCCACGTGGAAAAACCCGCAGTGGAATCCGCAACGTGTGCACATAGCCTTACTTCCCCAGTGTGCTTACATGGTATTATGAGGTAACTGCCTTATTAGGACATATATGAATACAGAGTGACTATTAACTTTCACCATATACTTTTATATACAAAATTTTTTTCTTTTCTTTTTTGTGACAAAGTAGTTTTCCATTACTGAAACAGACTAAGGGACCTTTTTAAACACTTAAGATGACTCTGCAGGTGTTTTTGTTAACTATTGTAATTTGAGATAATGACTTTTGGGTTTTCATTGGCTGTAAGCCATAATCATCAACATTAACAGAAACACTTGAAATAGATTGCTCTGTTTGTAATGACTATATGAGTTTTACTTCGAGTATTGAAGAACTGAAATAAATTAAGTTTTTGATGATATCCCATCTTTTAAGATGTTGGTAAAATGGGGGGGGGGGGGGGGATTAACTGATATTGCCTGGCTGAGGTTAGTGCCACCAGCAGTTTAGTCTTTAGTGCAAGCACCCTATTAGTAGTGGATGAAATGAGTCTAGATGAAACAGATGCTTTTACGAACCTACGTACCCATGGGTGATCAGCAATCTTGTTATTTGGGCTTGTAAATTTTGAACCCCTTAAAGTGCACCCTCACCACTACGCGTTTTAGGTTGTGGGTGCTGAAACATCCTCTATCCGTGAAGGCTTGCATCCATAGACCCCATCAAAGCATACTTAGTGAAGAGTGGCAAAAGCAGAAAGGTGTACAAACTCAAAAGTTTCATGATGCAGCCAAGTGTCCCAAACAGCACACTTTGAACAGTTTTGTGAATCATCATGGGCCACTACAATCTGCAATGTAAGGCATTTTAAAGCCTTCAACACTAATATAATATATATATATATATATATATATATATATATATATATATATATATATATATATATAAAATTTAGGCCATTTTGAGCGAGTATTCTGCAGCAGTATTTTTAAGCAAAAAACAGGTCTTTATCTTACACAGGAATGGTATAAGATCTGAACCTCTACCATATGTTTAGGCTTCCAAATACTCATGCAAAAATATGGTCACATGAAAGCGGCATCAACAATATCAGGGGCCTATATTGTGTTCAGAACAGCAACTATATTTGATTTCTCATCCAAAGCTCTGCTTTATTATAGAGAACCTGTCACTAAAAATCCTTTCATCAAGGTGGGCTCTGAATATGCAGGGAATAGACAGACTAAACAAATTAAAATGGGGGAAGAGGTCATGAAAACAGATGAAAGGCCACCTACAGAACACTTGCAATAGTTGTGTGAAGCTAATTAAAACTTTTATTCCTTGGTCACGATACCTGCAAGACCACTTCATTTCCTGACACCTGTATAAGGGCTGTCAGCTGTGTTGATGGGGGTCCAAATCTCCTGACAGGCTCCATTTAAGAAAGTAAAAGCTGCATTAGAGAAAGGACGGAATCCTCGTGGTGGAACACCTTCGGGAATAGAAATGAAGCTGCCAACAGCCGCAGAAATAAGATTTTTGGGTGACATGGTAAAAAATTTGAGACACTACTCTAGAAGACAGATGCCTATTCGCAAGCCCTCTAAACCCTCACAGCCAGGGTCAACAGAGTAACCAGGTTGCACACCAGGCCAGGCAAAGCCAGTCTGGAGTCACATGGATTGTGGAGGTGCCCTTTGCCTTTAGAGGCCTAGGGCAAAAAAAGAATGGGAGAAAAGGAGATTTGTGTGTACTCACCGTAAAATCTCTTTCTCTTAGCATTTAATTGGGGGACACAGAACCGTGGGTGTTATGCTGCTGTCCACTAGGAGGCGACACTATGCATAATCTGAAAAAGATTAACTTTGGCTCCTCCTCTGCAGTATACACCCCTGGACGGCGTCAGCCTTCTCCAGTTTTGTGCAAAAGCATTAGGAGGAATATACCAGAAACATAACCATGCCTGTAAAAAAAGGCTACTATAAACAGGCTCAAACAACAATATGAGAACCCAACCGTAACAACGGCCCGCAAGGGCAACAGGGTGGGAGCTGTGTCCCTCAATTAAAGGCTAAGAGAAAGATTTTACGGTGAGTACACAAAAATCTCCTTTACTCTGTCGCCTTATTGGGGGACACAGAACCGTGGGACGTCCCAAAGCAGTCCCTGGGTGGGAAGCAGTGGACGAATATTGTGCTGACAGTCCTCTAGACTTGGGGTACTGCCGCCTGCAGGACCAGTCTACCCAGGCTCGCATCCGCTGAGGACTGGGTATGCACTCTGTAGTGTTTTGTAAATGTGTGCAGGCTAGTCCAAGTGGCTGCCTTACACACTTGATGTGCTGAGGCTTGATGCCGAATGGCCCAAGAGGCCCCTACCGCCCGCGTAGAGTGTGCCGGGATACCGGCCGGAAGGGGAGAATTGTTGAGGCGGTAAGCCTCTTGAATGGTGGACTTGATCCACTTAGCAAGGGTGGCTTTGGAAGCCGGTAGGCCCTTGCGAACGCCTTCTGGAAGAAGGAAAAGTGAATCAGACTTCCAGAAGGGAGCAGTCCTAGACACGTAAATACGCAATGCCCTGACAAGGTCAAGCGTATGCAGAGCCTTCTCTACCCTATGAACGGGAGCCGGGCAAAGAGACAGTAGTGATATTTCCTCATTGAGGTGGAAAGCTGGACACGACCTTCGGAAGGAAGGATGGTACTGTACGGAGAACCACCTTGTCCTGGTGAAAAACCAGGAAGGGTTGTCTGCAGGAAAAGAGCTGAAAGTTCAGACGCCCTGCGTAGCGAGGTGATTGCCACCAGGAAAAACCACTTTCTGTGATAGAAAGCAGAGTGAGACCACCCTAAGGGGTTCAAAAGGAGGTGACTGTAGTGCTGTCAAGACCAGGTTGAGATCCCACGTCTCCAACGGACGTTTGTAGGGGGGAACCAATCGGGAAACTCCTTGGAGAAAAGTCTTCACTTGCGGCTTGTTAGCAATACGCCTCTGAAAGAGCACTGAGAGCGCTGACACCTGGCTCTTCAGCGAGCCCAGGGATAGCCCGGCGTCCAGGCCTGACTGAAGGAAACCAAGGACCTTTGGAAGAGAATAGGGAAGTGGAATCTGCCCACGAGAGTCGCACCATGTGAAGAAAATCTTCCAGGTACGATAGTAAATCCTGGCTGGAGTTGGCTTTCGAGCCCTGATCATGGTTTTAACAACGTCCGGTGAAAAACCTGCTTGGGTCAAAACACAGGTCTCAATGGCCACGCCGTAAAATTGAGAGCCCCTGAGTTCTGGTGGAAGAACGGGCCTTGTGACAGGAGGTCGGGACGTGTGGGGAGACGCCAGGGGGCGTCTGCTGTGAGTTGCACGACGTCGGCGTACCATGTACGCCTGGGCCAGTCTGGAGCGATCAGAATGGTGGGAACACCCTCTTGTTTGATCTTCCTCAGGACTCTGGAGATCAGGGGGAGGGGTGGAAAAATGTACAGAAGCTGGAACTGGGTCCAGTCCTGAACCAGGACATCTGCTCCGAGCGACCGCGGATCGCGCGTCCTGGCCATGAAATTGGGAACCTTGGCCTTGAGATGGGATGCCATCAGATCCACGTCCGGGGTCCCCCAACGATGACAGATCTGACAGAAGACTTCGGGATGGAGAGACCATTCCCCCGAGTCCATTCCTTGTCGGCTGAGGTAGTCGGCTTCCCAGTTGTCCACACCCGGAATGTGGACCACGGAGAGTACCGACCTTGCAGCCTCCGCCCATTGTAGGATACGCGTTACTTCGGTCATCGCCTGGATGCTGCGGGTGCCGCCTTGATGGTTCACGTATGCCACTGCCGTGGCATTGTCCGACTGTACTCTGATACGAGAGTCTGCCAGCAAGTGATGGAAGGCTTTCAACGCCTGGAAGATGGCCCAAATTTCCAGGATGTTGATGGGCATGGTCGATTCCCTTGGTGACCACCTGCCTTGCGCTCTGATGTAGGTGCACCGCGCCCCAACCCATAAGGCTTGCGTAGGTGGTCAAAACCTTCCATTGACCGGAGAGAAAGGATTTTCCCCTTGCAAGCGAGGTTGGCTTGAGCCACCAGTGCAGGGACCTCCTGGTGTTTGCTGATAACCGGAACTCCCTGTCGTGGGAGAACGGATTCCTGTCCCAGGACTTGAGGATGGCCAGTTGAAGGGGTCTGAGGTGAAACTGGGCAAATGGTACCGCCTCCATTACTGCTGCCATCCTGCCAAGTACTCTCATGGCATACCGGAGAGATCTGGGGGACTTGCGGAGGAGTGTGTGAACTCCCAGACAGACAGCCAGTGCCTTGTCCCTGGGGAGGATCACCAGACCCTTGGAGGTGTCGAATAGCATCCCCAGGAAGGTCAGAGACTGACTCGGGGTAGTCGAGGACTTCTGTAAATTGACTAACCATCTCAGGCGCGTCAGAGTGTCGATCGTGATCGAGACGTTGACCTCGCAGTCCTTGAGGGTGGGGGCCTTGATGAGAAGGTCGTCCAGGTATGGAACGACTACTATGCCTCTGGAGTGCAGAACGTCCATGGTAGCTGCCATGACCTTTGTAAATGTTCTGGGAGCCGTGGCGAGACCGAACGGGAGGGCCACAAACTGGTAATGGTCTTGGTTGATTGCGAATCTGAGAAACCTCTGATGGGCGGGAGCAATCGGTATATGCAGGTATGCGTCCTGTATGTCTATGGAGGCAAGATATTCTCCTTTTTCCATAGACGCAACGACTGACCGGAGGGATTCCATGCGGAAGTGACGAACTCAAACATACTTGTTGAGTTGCTTGAGGTCTAGTATGGGTCGGACGCTGCCTCCCTTCTTGGGCACCACGAACAGGTTGGAGTAGAACCCTCGGAAGCGCTCTTCTGATGGGACTGGCACTATGACTCCTGCTCGCAGGAGGAAAGAAACCGCTTGACTGAAAGCCTGAGCTTTGAGCGGGGATTTTGGAGGGACAGAGGGAAAAAACCTGTGCGGTGGGCTGGTAGTAAACTCGATTTTGTATCCTGAAGACACCATTTCCTTGACCCACTTGTCTTCTGTAACAGGCAGCCAGACCTGCTGAAAGAGTAGCAGTCGTCTGCCTACAAGTGGGGTGTCTTCCAGAGGGCATGAGTCAGGATGAGGGAAAAATCTGAGGTTTTCCTCCTTTAGGTTTGCTTGTGTTTGATTGCCAGTTCCTGTCCGGGCTCTGTGTCGCACGTGTGTTGTCCCTGCGGGGGGGAACGATTACTGTTTTGTGCTGGGCGTGAGACGGACCAGCCTGAAGAATTCCGAAAGGATCGGAAACTAGATTGATTACGCCTTTTAAACGTGCGTTTTGGTCTTAGTTGGGGAAGTACTTTTGCCCCCGTAGCATTGGATATCATTGTATCCAGCTTTCCACCGAAAAGACGGCCACTGAAGTACGGGAGATTTATTAAGGACTTTTTTGAGGCCGCGTCCGCTTTCCATTCTCTTAGCCAGAGACTACGCCGGATTGTGATGGCGTTTGATGCTATTCCCGCTATTCCTCTTGCAGAGTCCAACGCTGCATGGACCATGTAATCAGCCACCACTGCAATTTGCACCGCCTGGTCCGCCAGCTGAGGATTTGACGGTTGAAGGCCCTTTTGCAATATAGATCAGCCCAAGCCATGATGGCCTTGGCTGCCCAAACTGAAGCAAATGCGGGAGCCAAAGAGGCACCTGCCGCTTCAAAGATTGAACGAGCCATGCGTTCGACTTGTCTGTCTGCTGTGTCCTTGAGGGTTGAACTGTCCGGCAGCGAGAGAAGCGTTTGTGCTGCCAGCCTAGAGACTGGAGGGTCCACTTCAGGCGAATCTGTCCAATCCTTGGTGTCTCTGTGGAAAGGGGTAATTTGCTTCCAAATACTTGCGATTGGCGAATTTTTTCTCAGGCTGCAAAAAATGCTTACAAAGGATTTTTTGAAATTCCGGGTGATTAGGGAAGACCTGCGATGGTTTCTGAACACTTTCAAAGGAAATCTTGTGTTTTGGTGCTTCCGGGGTTGGATCTGAAATGTCCAGCACCCGAAGGATGGAAGAGACGATATCCTCAACTATTGCAGTGTTGCTAGGGGGACAAGAGACGAGATAATTCTCTGTTTCGTTGTCTGGGTTAGAGTCACATATGCCTTCCGACTCTGTGGTCGGAAATCATTGCGGAGATCCGCATTGTCTGTCTCTGTCAGGGGACGGACTAGGTGACCTGGAGCCACTGTGTCTCCTCCTGGAATGGGGACGACCGAGTGCTATGTGAGGACGCAGATGAATGCTACCTGTGGGTCCGCTTATGTCTGAGACTGTCGGAGGTGGCATGTCCCCGAGATTTAAACGCATGACCCCGGACCTGCTAGCGCGGGCTGGTCTCCCATTTGGGTTCTGGCCAAGTCTCAAGCTGCTTAGCGGCCGCCACCTGACGAATGCAGTCACGCTCGGCCTAGAACGGCCGGTGGCCTGGGTAACGTTCATAGCCGAGACATGACCCTGCAAAGCCTGCAGTAGTGTAGAGGTCAGGCTATGTATGGACTGTGTTATAGACTGCAACATCTGAGTAGCCCATTCCGGTATGGAAGAAGACGCAGAAGCGTTGGTTCTGACCCAGTGTTTTGGACACAGTCCCGGCAGTGTGGGTCCGTGCTGCCCCTGGGGAGTGGTCTTGCAGGCTGTGCAGAATGCTCTTGCCTGGTTTTCTTCCTTGAGCCCGGCATCATGCACAGAGGCTGGCTAGCAGGGGTCCTACAGGGGCTATGCAAAGGGGAGAACTTATAGGTAATATGAATGCACAGCTGAGTAAAAAGAGAACCCAGCTGTGATCTTACCCCACCAGTGTGCCCTTAAGTCCAGCGCCGACAAATCACAGTCCTGTGCCCCCCGGAGACTGTTGTATGGCTGTCAGCTATGTTTCCTGCTGCAGCAAGATGGCCACCGGGATTCTGAGGTGGAGGGGGAAGGGGGCGGAGAGCTGAAAAGGGCGCGCTGAGCTATGTAAAAGCACGCCCTTCCTGCCTCGATCCGCCCCTTCTATGACACTGCAGAGTGTCATTTTCGTCATCCGGGGGGCGGGCCAGGGGGCGGGAATAGGGCGGCGACTTCGGCTAGGCCGAAGCCTAAATTTTATACCTCATGCCCAGAAGGGCTCCAGGACGGCGCGGTTGTCCAGGGAGGGGTCGGATTCAAACCAGACCCCCCGGATTGAACGGCAGGCTAGCGGTGGGGACATGAGCGCCACCTGGGCCCTGTGGGGGGTCCCTTTGAGGCGCTATGCAGCTGGTGCTGCCACAGAGACAGGGGCGCAGGGAGCCCTGTCTCTGACAAGTGCCCTCCTGCCTGCACCTCCCCCGGTCCCAACAGGAGCCCGCAGCTGGGCTGGGGTCCCTGGACTTGTAAGTGGCCGAATGGTGCCTGATACAGGCCCTACCTGCGGTGTCTCAACCTAATGCCCCCAGAGGGGGATTAGGGAGGGTGCTGCTGTCACCGTCAGGGGGGCTTCATCCTATCCTCGACCTCAACCCAGAGCCCAAGGGAACTGGGGAAGGAGGGGGGGGGTCTCGACTTCGAGCCAGTACCCGAGGGTCTGGGGAAGGAGCGACATGGGGAATAGCCGTCTCGACCTCAACCGGGTACCCCTTAATAGGGGACAGAGGAGGGAGCCATGCCAGGAGTCTCGCTGGGGACCCGCTTTTCTTCATCTGTAATCCGTTGAAAAAAAAAAAAATCAAGGAAAAAAACAGAGTAAAAATTCTTAGGTGTGCCTCCTTGCGACACTAAGCAAAAACTGGAGAAGGCTGACGCCGTCCAGGGGTGTATACTGCAGAGGAGGAGCCAAAGTTAATCTTTTTCAGATTATGCATAGTGTCGCCTCCTAGTGGACAGCAGCATAACACCCACGGTTCTGTGTCCCCCAATAAGGCGACAGAGTAATGAGGTCAAGACTATACTTTACAAAGAGTAATGATAGCATTAACTGGAAGGGCTAGGGGTTTTAGTCAGACTGAATTTTTTTTGTTAAACTTGAACCCAAATTTAGTGTAAACCCTTGACATGGACCACTGAAAGAGCTACAACTCCTTTTTCTGCCCAGGGTAGAATTCAATCAGTCATTGTTTTGAATTTTAATGCCTCTCGCCAGAGATTTAGATAGGCATTCATTGTGGCAATGGTGGTACAATGTTTCAGCAATGTGTATCCCAGAAATTGATTGTGGGGGAGGGGGCGGGAATGGAATAAAACCATTTGTAGCCTGATGTAACAGCCCTTCGAACACAGATGAAGTAATTGTAGGCAAAGTGCAATGTGTACAGGAGATCAAGGCTTTCATTGCAGACACCAGCACTGGGTTTTTATTCATGTTCAGTCTAAAATCAAAGAATCTCCGTGGGAGGCAGCCTGATATGTTAAGGGTAGCAGTTTCATCAGGAGTTGCTCTAATAGGGCATAGTTCAGAAAATGAAGAACATAACCTGTCATGGAGCATAACGAGGGAAGAGAATTCAGAGCAATAATTATCCAAGAGGATAGTCTGACAATATTTCCTGTAGGTTGGATCTGGAACCTGTACCAGTCCTTGCAGCAGGGAGGGATCAAAAGAATCTTGAGGCAGTCTGGAATTTGGGCACTGATCAGAGGGCTCTGAACAAGCTGCATGGGAGCTCATTAATGTAATCACAAGCAAGATTGGTCAGTGGGATCCTGTTTAGACAAGTTGTTGTGGAGATAAATGAATAAAGCTTAGAGCCCCGTCACACACAGCGATCTTGCTAGCGAGATCGCTGATTTTGTGACACGCCAGCGAGATCGCTGTGTGTGACGGGGATCAGCGACTGGCCCCCCTCTGACGGTTATTGCTGATCGTGCTCGAGCGGCCTGGGCCATTTTTCGATCGCTGGTCTCCCGCTGCCCAGCACTCATCGCTGCATATGGCAGCGAAAGACCAGCGATGCTGGTTTCTAATGTAAACGTCGGGTATCCAGGAGCCGCGGCTCCTGGATACCCGATGTTTACCTTGGAACCCAGCATGTACGCCGGTTTCCAAGGTAAACAGTGGGTATCCAGGAGCCACAGCTCCTGGATACCCGACGTTTACATTAGAAACCAGCGCCCAGCGTCGCTGGTCCTGAGCGCTGGGTCTGTCTATGTGACAGCTCAACAGCAATCAGCCTAACGATGTCCCAGCGATCCCATCCATGTCGGATCGTTGGTGGGATCGCTGGGACATTGTTGTGTGTGACGGGGGCTTTACAAAATACAGAAGCGCGACACGGAAAGTCATTCCATGAAGGAACACCAACATTAGTGTTTAATAAAGGCAGAAGGGGGTACTGGAGAGTACTTTGAGTGCTGTGCAGAGCATGTAATTCTCCCATATAAATTAGTGTATAGCCTCAGACTAATGTTAAAATGAAAAGAAAATTTCACTTTATATACACAGGTGAAACATTACAAAATTGTTTAAAAAATACATATTGGAGCAGGCCAATAAGCGGGTAAAAATAAAAACATCTATAGAATGTCCTAATTATATTAGCCAAACACCAATACCATTGTTGGGGTATCTTGAACATACAAGTCTCTGCTTGGTAGGGTAGTTGCAATGTTCTGCTGAAAGAACCATGAGCCGCTGACAGCACTAATGCATTCAATGTATAGGTGTTAATGTTGTGCTGCAAGTAGTTATTACTATGACTACTCACCAATAAGCATGGGTACATATATCAGCAGATGATGTATACTGTTCTTTCCAGTGAGAAAAGGCATCATCAGATGTCACCTGACAATACAATAAGGAAAAACACCATTTAAAACCTTGCCATTACTGCTGTATGGTACCTGAACCCAGGACTTCAACTAGAGACGTTACTGGCGAGTCAGTGCATTACCTGTACACTTACACTATACTGTATACAGACAGCACTCCAGTGTATAAAGTCACTGGTGATCACTATCATTTGTACAAAGACACTATATACAGTGCTCCTGTGTATAATGGACTTAGCATTGTTTCTTTTAATTACTAATCAGTATTGTAGTATTTGGTCACTACATGGTGGGTGGTAATATGTGGTCTGGTCAAGGTGTGCCAGTATTTGTCCCTTGTATGTGGCCCATTTTTTTGTGCATATTCATGACTTTAATGAGCGGTACCACGTGACCGCTGAAGGAAGAGCTGCTGGAGAGAAGCAGGCGGGCAGCAGAGACCGCGCCAGGAGGGGGTGAGTATATGCAATATTCACCTGTCCCCAGTCCACCGCTGCGCACCTCTGTCTGCCTGGTCCTCTGTCAGAGACGTTCAGGCAGCAGAGGGCACGATGATGTAGTTAGTGCACGCCCTCTGCTGCCTGAACGTCACTGACAGAGGACCCGGCAGACAAAGCGGTGCGCAGCAGTGGACCGGAGACAGGTGAATATCTCAGGTGCCGGGGCCCCGATAGCGAGCCGGTGTCCACGCCTGCTCAGGACACCGGCACCTGGCCCCCAGCGACGAGAGGGGAGTATGTCTTTTTTTTTATTTGCAGCAGCATATTGGGCATAATCTATGGAGCATTTTTTATGGGGGCAGCATATGGGGCATAATCTATGGAGCATCTTATGGTGCATAATAAATGGAGCATTTTATGAGGCATAATCTATGGAACATCTTATGGGCCATAACCTTTATGGAGCAGCATATGGGGCATCTTATGGGGCCATTATTAACCTTTGTGCAGCATTATATGGGGTGTATTTTGTATGGAGCATGAACTGTATGGAGCATTATATGGGGCTCCTAATTCAATATGAATATTCAAAAACATTTAACCTACTGATGTCTCAATTTTTCTTTTATTGGTATCTTTTTATTTTTGAAATTTACCAGTAGCTGCTGCATTTCTCTCCCTAGGCTTATACGCGGAGTCAGTAAGTTTTCCCACTTTTTTGTGGCAAAGGGGGGGGGGGTCGGCTTATACACGAGTATATACGGTATGTGACACGGTCACTTAAAAGAAAAATAAATATAAACCTAAAGGAGTATTGGGTATTTTAAGAAATTTTTATTAGGTTAGAATAGAGTGGGCACCTGCAAAAATGGTCTCCTTGTCGAGGTGGCGGCCTAAAAAAAAAAAAATCTTTTGGCCAAAAAACAAAAGCTGCTAGTTATTTATGTGATATGGTGTTCTATGGAAACTAAATGTGTGATTGGTGAGGACTGGGTGCAGAAGTGGAGTTTTTCCAAGAGTGGGTGGGGAGACTGTGGAAGGTTAGAGGGGCAGAACTGGGTTTCAGGCATGGGTGGAGTCTCACGGTGGCCCAAAATTTTACCAGTATGGTGCCCCGAAATTCCTGGTGGCAGCCCTGGCAACAAGCACAGGGTTCTATTAATATATGATTGTCACTAGCATCCACTGATGTTCTCATCTGACATGCAAAATGATGGTTAAAAAGAGGACGCTGTGCTTGCATTCCCCACCTTGCCCGTACAGGGATTTTTTTTTTACCTTCTTATATTTCTTTCTCAATTCTGACAATGTTTCAAGTTTCAGCTGCTTTCCAGTATTAGGCCTGTACACCAGGAAAAGCTTCTTTTTGGGGTTGATTTCCTTAACTAAAATAGCAGTTTTCTTATTATTTCTTATCTGCAATTGAAAAATATTTGAACAGTTAAATAAAAATTTAAAAACAATTAAAGAAAAAATTAAGAAAGTGTGTTACTGGGTTGGAAATCATGAATGGGCCAGGAATGTTGCATAATACTCTAAATGTTTCTTTTTTTTTGACTTATGCCATGTTTATACAATGTGTTTTTGCAGAATATTTTTAAGCAAACTAAAAACAGGATTTTTGGGTTGCTTACCGTAAAATCTGTTTCTCGGAGCCTTCATTGGGGGACACAGAGACCATGGGTGTATGCTGCTGCCACTAGGAGGATGACACTACGCAAAAAAAAAAGGTTAGCTCCTCCTCCGCAGTGTACACCCCACCGACCGGCAGGGAATTTCCTCAGTTAGTGAGAAAGCAGTAGAAGTAACAATAGATTGAGAACAGAAAAAAAACAAAAAAAAAAACACTCAACTGTAACCAATCAACCAAAGCAAGAACAGGAGTTGTAGAACATGGGAGGGTGCTGTGTCCCCCAATGAAGGCTCCGAGAAACAGATTTTACGTAAGCAACCCAAAAATCCTGTTTTCTCGTTCGCCTTATTGGGGGACACGGAGACCATGGGACGTCCCAAAACAGTCCCTGGGGCGGGAAACAAACTTTCATCAGGCCAGTGGACTCACCACCGCTGCCTGCAGAATCCTCCTACCTAGGCTGGCTGCAGCGCGGAGGCTCGAAGCACCCACTGCCCGGGTAGAGTGCGCTCTGATCCCCGGAGGGGCCACTCGATGCTTAACCCGGTAGGCCTCCAAAATTGCCGATCTGATCCAGCGAGCAATAGTAGCCTTGGAGGCCGGGTGACCTTTCCGCGCCCCATCTGGAATGATGAAAAGAGAGTGTCTTCCGCAAGGAAGTCGTCCTAGACAGATAGATTCTCATCACTCTGACCAGATCCAGCTTGTTCAGGGACCGCTCCCGAGGGTGAGTAGGACTCGGACAGAAGGACGGCAGAACAATATCCTCATTGAGGTGAAAGGAAGACACCACCTTCGGAAGAAAAGAGGGCGGAGGCCGTAGAACTACCTTGTCCTGGTGAAGTACCAAGAAAGGAGAGCGGCAAGAAAGAGCCGCTAATTCCGACACGCGCCGGATGGAAGTGATGGCCACCAGAAAAGCTACCTTCCAAGAAAGGAGAGAAAGGGAAACATCCCTGAGAGGTTCAAAAGGAGTACCTTGCAGAACCTCAAGAACCAAATTAAGATCCCATGGATCCACGGGCGCTCTGTACGGAGGAGCCGTGTGAGCCACGCCCTGAAGAAAGGTTTTGACCTGAGGGCGGGAGGCCAACGTCTTCTGAAATAAAATGGACAGTGCCGAAACTTGACCCTTCAAGGAACTGAGAGCAAGCCCCGCATCCAGCCCTGCCTGGAGAAAAGCCAGAATGGAAGGGAGCGAAAAGCACATGGGCGCGATGTTATTGGCCTCACACCAAGTGAAATAGGCCTTCTAAGTACGGTAGTAAATCTTGGAAGACTATGGCTTCCTGACTCGGATCATGGTATGAATTACTCGACCGGAGAATCCTGCTCGTTTCAAAACCTCGGTCTCAACAGCCACGCCGTTAAATTGAGCGGCCGAGAATTGGGGTGGCAAAATGGGGCCTTGAGACAGCAGATCTGCCCTGTCTGGAAGCTTCCAGGGGGCGTCCGCGAACCAAGACCTTCTGGGCCAATTCGGGGCGATGAGTGACTGGAATTCCTTCTGCTTTGATCTTCAACAGCTTGGGAAGAAGGGGCAGGGGAGGGAACAGGTAGGAGAGCTTGAACTGCGACCAAGGAATGGCCAATGCGTCAGCGCCCACTGCGAGAGGATCTCGAGCCCTGGATACAAACTGTGGGACTTTCCTGTTGAGGCGAGAGGCTAGCAGATCTACATTCGGGGTCCCCCAACGACGGCAAAGCTGAAGAAACACCTCCGGATGTAGGGACCACTCTCCTGCCGCGAGACCCTCGCGGCTGAGAAAATTGGCGGCCCAGTTGTCCACGCCGGGAATGTGTACCGCGGAGATAGTCAGTACCGAAATCTCTGCCCACTGAAGGATCTTGGACACTTCTGCCAGGGCTGAGGCACTTAGTGTCCCTCCTTGGCTGTTGACATATGCCACCGCTGTGGCATTGTCTGTCTGAATCCGGATAGGCAGGCCCCTGAGGAGCCTCTCCCAGTGGACGAGAGCCAGATAAATCGCTCGTATCTCTAGGACGTTGATCGGCAGGGCTGATTCCCGAGTCGACCAACGACCCTGAACTGTGTGATTGCGGAACACTGCCCCCCATCCGAGGAGGTTGGCATCCGTTGTTACAATCTGCCAGTAAACGGGAAGAAAAGACCGCCCTAAGAGGATGAGAGGTGACGTCAACCACCAGTTGAGAGACCGCTTGATCCGGCATGAAAGACGAACAGGGCGATCCAGGGACAGAGCAGACCTGTTCCACCTCGACAGAATGGCGTGTTGGAGAGGTCTGGCGTGAAATTGGGCAAAGGGAACTGCCTCTATCGCCACCACCATCTTTCCCAGGACCCTCATGGTTGTTCGGAGGGACGGGAATCGTGTGGTCTGCAGCGATCGTACATCCTGCTGCAGGGAGATAATATCTCGTGGGAGAAAGACCCTTGACCGACGAGTGTCGAACAGTAGGCCCAGAAACACAAGGCGTCGAGAAGGAACCAGACAGGACTTTTTCCTGTTGACGATCCACCCGAAATTGGAAAGAGTTTCTAGGACGATCTTCAAACTTAGGCGCGCCTGGTGAAAAGAGGGAGCTTTGATCAGAATATCGTCGAGGTACGGAAAAAGAACGAGACCTCTGATCCTCAACAAGGCCATCAACGCAGCCATGATCTTCGTGAAGACTCTGGGAGCGGTGGCGAGACCGAAGGGCAGCGCAACGAACTGGTAATGTTCCTGGCGAACCGCAAAACGCAGGAACTTATATCCGGAGAATATGGGAACATGTAGATAGGCATCTTGGATGTCTATTGAACACATGCATTCCTGCTCCTCCATGGAAGCGATTACTGAACGAACCGACTCCATCCGGAAGCAGCGAAGACGGACTCTCTTGTTGAGCCTCTTGAGATCCAAGATGGGTCGAACCGCCCCGTCTTTTTTCGGCACCACGAATAGGTTTGAATAAAACCCTGTGAACCGCTCCGATTCGGGAACGGGCACAATCACCCCGGAACGGAGGAGAGAGGCGATGGCCGTAAAAAACCCCGGGATCAAGGCTGGATCTTTTGGAGGACGGGATTTGAAAAAACGATCCCGTGGAAGAGAGACGAACTCTATCTTGCATCCTGACGATACGACCTCCCTGACCCAGGCGTCCTCTACTGAGGACAGCCAGACGTCCTTGAAGAACAAGAGTCGACCTCCCAATTGGAAGGGACCCTCGGGAGTCAGAGGATAGTCATGCTGAAGTGGACCGTCCAGATCTGGATGGTCTGCCCTGTGAAGAGTGGGTTCGCCAGGAGGGAGTGGGTCTGAATGAAACTTTCTTCCTATCTTGGCGTGCCTGCGGCCTTTGTTGGTTGGAGGATGTCTCCGCTGTATTGAAACGGCGGAAAGCCCGAAAGGGTCGAAACTGACGCCTTAGTGGAGGTCTGCGAGGCTTGGACTGAGGGAGGAGGGAACTCGTGCCTCCGGTGGCGTCCTTAATAATCTGGTCCAATTGGGATCCAAAGAGGCGTACTCCCTGAAAAGGCAGATTAGTAAGAGACTTTTTAGACGACAAGTCCGCCTGCCAGGCTTTGAGCCAAATTGTACGTCGGATTGCCACGACGTTGCTTGACGCCTGAACTGTGCAGGATGCAGCATCCAAAGAAGCAGAAAGCAGATAATCCCCCGCATGGGAAATCTGATTGGCGAGATCGGCCAATCGATCTGGTTGTGCTTTCTCTAGGATGCCCTGACGAAGATCCTCTGCCCAAGTAGATATGGCCTTTGCTGCCCAAGATGAAGCAAAGATTGGGCATACCGCCGTCGAAGCCGCTTCGAAGGCAGACTTCGCCAGGGATTCTATAATTCTATCATTAGAATCCTTTAAAGACGCCACACCTGAAAGCGGGAGAACCGTGTTATTAGACAGTCTGGACACGGGCGGGTCCACCGAGGGAGAGGCAGACCAGTTATCCGTGAGCTCTTTAGCAAACGGGTACAGTACGCCGAGACGCTTTCCTCTTTGAAAGCGTCTGGTCGGATCTTCCCTTTCTCTTGTAAAAATCTTTCCAAACTCGGAATGAAAAGGAAATACCCTGGAGGGTGTTTCCTCCCGTCTGAACGAAACCTCCTGATCTGAGGATTTCGCAGGGGAGTCAGAAATTTCAAAGGTGTGGTTAATTGCCACGATGAGGTTCTGTACTGTAACCTTCATGTCCGCGTCCTGGCCAGATTCCAGCTCTACAATCCCTTCAGAAGACATATCCGAGAACGCTTCACCTGACTCGGGTGAGGAGGCACGGGAGGGCGACTGCTGGGAAGGACTACGTGCAGATGAGGGGCCAGGAGAGGATTCCAGCCAGAGATCCTGCCTGGGCCTTTTGCGGCTTCTGCTAGCTGGCTCAGATGGAGCGTCTTGTGACCTGCTGGACCCTGCAGAAGTGTCCAGGGGCAACTTGTCAAGAACGGCTACTAGGGACTGAGACACCCTGGTGAGGTCGGTCACAGATTGTGAAAGAGACGAGGCCCAGCCAGGAATGGGTGGTTCGCTTTCCCGTGGCACAATAGGTGGTTCCTGGACGGGGTCATGCTGAACGGGATTGCTGCAGTCCAGGCAGATGGGAGTAGGCTGACCTGAGGGAAGTTTGCGATTGCAAGAGGAGCATGCGAAGAACTGGACTAGGGTGCCCGTGGGGACTGGCGGACGGCCACGATCAGGCTTAGAAGTAGACATGGTGAAGGAAGAGAAGATGAAAACCTGCGGAACTGCCGGAAGGTTGGGGGACAGAAAGGCAGAGTAGGGTGTCAGTCTGCAGATGTACTCACGGTCTGGTGACCCCAAAAGAGATGAATTAGGCTCCTGCAACTGGCCAGGGACCGACAGGAAGCGCTGGTCTCTGCTTTGGTCTCCGGCTGTCAGGCTGCAAAGATGGCGAAAGCCCGACGTGAGAAAGTAAAAGCGTGGTTTCTGTGCAAGAAGAAGGGCGGAGCTAGTCGCCTCCACCAGAGGGAGAACCCGCCCCCCCTTCCCAGCCACAAGCCTGAAGAGGCGGTGGGAGGGCATAGGAAGGCGACGGCCTATCAGAGCGGACGGGGGCGTGGCTGCGACGAGCGCGAAGGCCCAAATTGAAGCCGGGGGCTAAATTAGACACGGCGGCCGCCTGTCAGCACGGGTGGCGCGGAAGAACTGCGGCGCAGCCGCGCCCGCCCCTAAGAAGAATGCCGCCCTAGCCCTGCTCCCAGACGCCACCCTACGCAAAAATACCGGCGGTGGGGTGAAGAAAGCCTGCACCGCAGCTGGGGCCAAAAGGGATGCGGCGACTGGGAAGCGCCGGCCGCTGATAACCTGCGGCGCTACTTTGGCACCGCCACCCGGCATCCTTGTAGAGACTCTGGGAGCGGTGGTGTCTTCTTCCGGTCCAATAAAGGTACCTTCCATATCCCACGCTGTCTGTCCATTCCGTCTTCGCGCCTCGTCCAACCGACAGGCTCTGGTGGGCGAGTGGGTGGGAGGCAGGGGGCAAGGACCATCCGTCTTCGCTGGCACGTCCTGTGCTGAGCCCGTGGTCCGCCCGGAGAACTATGAGGATACGGGGTGACAGTACACGCCGTACTCAGTCTCTTGTGGGAGTACAGTTGTGACTGTTCACACTGTATCCCGCCTAAGACCTGAAAGGGAACGACGCACATCGAGGTAGATATGGGTCCAATGAAGGACCCGTGTCCACCTCCTACTGACAACTAAGCTAAACTGGGGAAATTCCCTGCCAGTCGGTGGGGTGTACACTGCGGAGGAGGAGCTAACCTTTTTTTTTGCATAGTGTCAGCAGCATACACCCATGGTCTCTGTGTCCCCCAATAAGGCGAACGAGAAATGAACTTTTTACAGAACCAGCAAAAGCTGAGATTTCAGAAATCTTTCATACGCTTTTTTTTTCCTTTCCAACTGAATTGGATAATTGCAGTGTTTTTAAATCTGCAGCATGTCAATACTGTGAGCGTTTGTGGCTTTTCTTTTCACCCACAGAAAGTAATGATCAAAGGGCAAAAACAATGCAAGAAGTGTTTTGGTGAATGAAACTAACTTTAGTAACCATGTACTATAGACAAATCAGACAAGTAATCCACACAAAGGAATGTGGCAAAAAAAAGTTGATGAAACAGGTGTTTTGCATGCAACATTTTTACTGCGAAGATGGCAGGTTTTGGCTGTTAAAACAAAAAAACCCGGCTGCAAAAACGCAACATGTGAACATAACCTCAGGCTGCAATCATACTGCATTCTAACATAGCGCTCCAACTTAAGACACTATAAAGTCATACTTTGGCATGTGGAACCTATATTCAGCACATGGGGGGCATGGGATTATTTTATGCTATTATGAGTATGTGTAAAACATTTTAAGCTGCAGGACAACACTTATGTGCAGATATACCTGTATCTTACCTGTAGTGATAAATAAAACCCATCCTCAGGTCCAATCTGTTCAGCCCAGATCTTCGATGCATCCTCCCAAGACATTCCTCTTTCTACACTTATCTGTAAAGAGTAGAATTTTGTATCAATTAGCTGTAATCATTTACATACTGTACACAATATCTATAGCATACAAATATTTTATAAAGTACAAGAAGTCACCTGTAAAGAAGCAGAGTGACTCAACTTCTTCAATATTTCACTTAACATTAGACATACATCAATAAAGCAGAGTATCAAATAAGGTGGGTAGGTGGAATTCCTTGGGCACTATAGCACCCAAGTCTAAAAATGTTAAATTTAAAAATTTGCCAAATTAAAATCATGATCTAAGCAACGATTAGAAAAACTGTGCCCTACGGTAGTCGGCAGCAATCGCTAAAGGGAGAACAGCAATATCGTGCATAGAGGGGCGTGGCTAGGTAGCGGCGAGAGAGGACGCATCTGAAGAGAGCTCCTGCCATCCTGATAATATTTGGTCAGCGGACCCTTACCTCTGCGGCACAATCGCTGTTTTTTGGACCACCCTGGACTCTGTAGCGCTCCTGGACCCCCGCGGGAGAGTGGGGCTGGAATCCTGAGCGCGGTGAAGCTGTGAAGACCGGGGCAGCCGGCGGGGCCTGCACGGAGCGGCGGCCATATTGGAGGCAAGCGCTCTGCCTGTGAGAGACGCGGCGCCGGGTTCCCCATCGCTGCAGCGCTGTCAGACGGTGAGCAGACACCCTGAATATATGTGAGGGTCAGGCGGTGTGCCCTGGAAGATTGGGCCCCGCGTTCCCCCTCTCTGTCAAATCACCTGGCCTGTCAGCGCCATTAATAAAGGGACTTGGATCCCCCTCTGGCTGCTGTCCCTGTGGGGTACTGTGGGTCTTTCCCCAGGATATATGAGCCCTTGTCTGCTGCTTGGAGCTGTACATTGCCTCCCTGTGTAATGCTGCAGACCTGTGCTACTCCTGGGACTCTGCAGCTACTATCTGATAATTTCACTCCGTCTATAACCTTGATTTAGGGGACTCCGGGGTGTACTGTCTTTGATATCCCGCTGTGCCCTATTTCTATCGAAATGAGTCGTTCCAAGGGGTCTGGGGCAGCTGAAAAGCTGAAGGAATATGCCAGAATAGACCATACCGAAGCTTCAAGATCTCTTAAAAATAATCCCTCACAGGCTCAGCGTAAGAACCGCCCCTCTGAGGGTGGGGAGGACAGTGAGCAGAAGGAATTAACCCTTAAGCAGGCGTCTGAGCAACTCATGCAGGCCATCTCCTTAACCAGGACGTCTGTCTGGGAAGATAGAGGACATGCACACCGAGGTGGGACACCTCCGACAAGATATGCAAGCCATGAAGGGCCGTATTACAGAGGTGGAGACGGGGGTATCCCAGGTAGAAGACACCATCACACCTATGGAAGCCAAACTAACGAAAGTGGCAGGCTCTATGAACGCGTGGAGGCAAAAAGCAGATGACCTGGAGAACAGAATGCGTCGGAACAATATCCGAATTATTGGACTATCGAAGCGCTCGGAAGGACAACACCCAGACCAATTCCTAGAAGATTGGCTTAAACCTACTTTCGGAGACGAATTCTCCCCAATATTTGCGTAGAAAGGACTCACATTGTCCCTACTAGGCCTCTTCCTCCTGGAGCCCCACCTAGACCTTTTCTGGCGCGCCTCCTCAACTGCAGGGAGAGAGACGTGGCTCTGCGTCTGGCATGGCAAAAGAGTCCCATCAAGTTCAACAATGCCACATCTCGATTTTCCCAGACTTCTCTATGGAACTCCAGAAACAACGGGCGCAGTTTACAGAGGTCAAAAGGCATCTACGGGAGAGGAATATTATGTACTCGATTTACCCGACCCGTCTGGTCCACGAGGGTTCTACGTTGTTTTTTTACAGATCCAGCGGAGGCGGCAGAGTGGCTACGGTCTCACAAAGGGTCTGCTGCAAAGGAATCCTAATGTATCTATTGCTAGTTGGTATTTTTCTATTAATCGGCTGACTGGAGCTTTAATCGAAAGTGTCCAAGTTACCAACAATACCGAACAATGAGCTCAGTGATGGTATCCCCGTTTGCTTCATGATGGGAGGACAGGACTCTGCTCCCGCTTTGTTTATTCATTTTTTTTCTTTTCCATAGTGGTTTTTTGTATTGTTTAGGTAAAAATCGCAGCCGACAACAGCTTCATTTCTTCGGTGAGGTCTCTAAATTTTGCCCGGGCAGTATTATGCACCATATTCAGCCGAACAAAACATGGGGTCTAAGTTGATATGTATGACATGGAATGTGAGGGGTATAAAAACTCCTCAGAAAAAGATCAAAGTCTTCTCACAGATCAGACACTACCGCCCTCACATTGTGGCCTTGGTAGAGACGCACCTGACCGGGGAAACAGCACGGTGTGTGCAGAAGCCTTGGGCACAATGGTCTGACCATGCATTCCACACCAGCTATTCGTGAGGGGTCTCACTGTTGGTACATAGAGACGTCAGATGGGAAGCCAAGAAGACTCAGAGGGACTCAGAGGGACTCTGAGGGTCGTTTTGTTTTTATCCAAGCATGGGATAAACACCAGGAAATATGCAGTCTTATGCATTTATATATTTTGGGCATTCACATCTCACAATAGTACGCTTCTACAACTCAATGTCCACCCACTGCTGGAACTAGCTCAAGTTAAATTTGCATCCTGGAGTAGGCTCCCATTGTCTGTGGCCGGATGCATTAATCTGATTACAATGATACTGCTCCCTAAATTTAGCTACTCCC
The DNA here is from genome assembly GCF_039654945.1 of Dendrobates tinctorius. Classification (NCBI taxonomy): domain Eukaryota; kingdom Metazoa; phylum Chordata; class Amphibia; order Anura; family Dendrobatidae; genus Dendrobates; species Dendrobates tinctorius. The sequence continues at coordinate 9,629,886 of NW_027361758.1, forward strand.
TTCAGCACAATGCGGTAGTGGGGCCCAGGTCCTTTTTTTTTTTTATAAATCTCAATTCCCTGGTCACGCTCCTTTATATGGGGGAAAACTAGGCCCAAACTTAAATTGTCCACTTTACAGAGACCAAAGAGGGGAGGCGGGGCGGCGCTACCAGATTTTTTCCTATACTACTTAGCTGGGCAGGCTAAAGCATTAAGTAAATATAAGTTGGGTAATTGCCTCCCCAATTCTGAAAGTCATTTGCTTCACGCTGCACAAGTGGATTGCCCATTAGGATTTCTTGAGCTAGAGAAAACCAATGTCCCACATCTGCTACCCCTGCTCCGGCTGGCACGATCAATATGGCGGCAAATCAAGAACGTAATTGGGTTTAACAATTTTATAGCTGAAATGCCCCTGTGGAATAATTATTTTCCGGAATTGCTAAATCACCCGTCCACCGTTTTCTGGACTCAGTATAGCGTCTCTTCAATGGGGGACTTGTATGACCAGGGTATCTTAAAGTCTTTTGAGCAATTACAGGCCACACATGATATTCCGAGATCTCAATTTTTTCCACTATCTACAACTGAGATAGGCTCTTCAATCACATATGAGGGATAGGGGTGTGGGCCGTGCTATTTCATCGTTACCTCTGATAGGAATCCTTAATTCGCAGGGTCCCCAAGGTCTCAGATCCTCTTTTTTTAAACCAAAGATTTTTTATTATATTCAAATGTCGTTATAATTACATTTAAGCAAAGCTTTCAAATCATCTCCATTGCATACAGAGAAAAAAAAGGAACACGACATTCAATTTCTTCCCCGTCAAAAAGAAGAAAATAAAAAACAGAACCAACCTCCTCCCTCCTCCCTCCCCCCCCCTTCCCAACTGCAATACAGACTTTCTCAATGTGATTGTCTCGACTGTAACCACATGGCCCAGAGTTTTTCAAATTGTGCCTCTTTATGTCGTTTTCTATAAATTCTCTCTTCCAATCGGACTACATTATTCACACGAGTGACAAACTCCCCAATCGTTGGGGGTACAACATCAATCCATTTTTGTGCGATCAGCTTGCGGGCAGTATATAAGAGTTTTGCTATGATGGACTTATAGGCATTTCCCATCGACACCTCCTCCACATATCCCAACACACACGTAATTGGATCTCTTCCTATATCACATCGGTATATCTTCTCAACAAGCCCTATAACCTTTTCCCAGTATGACAAAAGTCCTGGACAGGACCAGAGCATATGAAGCAGTCCCGCAGGTTCGTACCCGCATCTTGGACACTCCGCGTTGTCCCTCAAGCCCATTTTCCTCATAAGTTCTGGGGTCTTATAAGTTCTATGAATGATATATAGTTGAGATATCCTACCCGGCTCACTCAAAAAAAAGTTTAGGTATATACTCTAAGATGGTCTCCCATGTCTCATCTACCATGTCCCCCACTTCTGTCTCCCATTTAGATTTTACTGTTAGAGGAAACCCAGCCAAGTAAGAGTATAATAGATCTTTATAAATGGTAGAGATAGCACCTCTAGTACCCCCGGGTGCACACACATAATCCAGCACCACATCCCTCTGTACCGTCATATTCATTGTCTGTTTCTGTGCTTGAAATGCATGCCTAAGGCCATAATATCGAAATTCCCCACTACATGAGTCCAAACTCTTCTTTAAGAACAGAGAAAGGCTTGATCTCAGACCCCTCCAATAATTGCCACACATATTGCAAACCTCTCCTCTCCCAATCGATAAAGTCCTTCAGTTTATATAGTTCCGATAGATTCACATTATCCCAAATAGGTGTGTATATCGTCAGTTCCTCAACTCGTCTAAGAAGTTTGATATACTGCCATATCTTGTGCATAAGTCCGAATGTGGGCACGTCCTTCCCAAGTCTCCCAAAACTTCCTGCTTCCAAACTTTGTACCAATGTTCTCTTGTTGGTCAGTTGGACCAAAATTTCCCCCATAACGTTCAAGTTCCCCTCCTCTCGCCAGCCCCTAAAGTGCTGCCCCTGCGTTGCTACAAAGTATATCCATGGATTTGGCGCCGCCAACCCTCCCTCATCCTTCCCCCTTTGCAGTATTTCCAATTTAATTTTTGCTTGTTTTTTCCCCCAGATCAGTTCTCTAAAAATGGTATTAACTTTATAAAATTTTTTCTTTGGAATCCAAACCGGGGCATTATGGAGGACATACATCAACTGAGGCATCATTATCATTTTAATTAGATTCGTCCTCCCCACTATTGATAGTACTAACTTACACCATGCTGTCATTTTAACTTTGAATTTAACTAGTAATGGGTCGAAGTTTAGTTCGAGATATCTAGATACAGGCATAGATACCCATATTCCGAGGTATTTAAACTCCTTAACTACTTTCAAATGACCAACCGCCTCCCCTACAGCTCGACATCCCAACTCACCATCAATCCCCATGATACATGACTTGTCCAAATTAATTCTCAATCCGGAAAAGAAACCAAATTCCCCTATAAGGTCCATGACCGCAGTCAGTGTCTCTCCACCGTCTTTTAAAAACAGGAGTACATCGTCCACGTAAAGGGCGATCTTTTCCTCCAGCTCCCCATATCTAAAGCCTTGTATTTCTTTGGAATTGCGAGTTTTAATCGCTAACGGTTCCATCGCCACAGCAAACAATAACGGTGACAATGGACAACCCTGACGAGTTCCTCTGAACTACCCAAATGCTCCCGAAGTCTCCCCATTAATCCTAATATATCCTTTCGGGTCCACATACAATAACTTAACCCAAGAAATAAATCTGTGCCCAAATCCCATACATTTCAATACTGCCCATAAATACTTCCACTCTACCCTGTCAAAGGCTTTCCGTGCGTCCAGTGAGGCCACGACCCTTTCCCCCCTATTATCTGCTGGGATTTGAATATTTAAAAACAGTCTTCGCAGGTTAATTGCGGTAGATCTGTTTTGCAGGAACCCTGATTGGTCTGGATGTATTAATTTTGGGACAACTCTAGACATTCTTATCGCCAACATTTTGGCTAGTATTTTAACATCTGATGTCAATAACGAGATTGGTCTATAGGATTCTACGGATGAGGCATCTTTCCCTTTTTTAGGAATCACCACGATTACAGCCTCCCTCATAGAGCTTGGCAATACCCCCTTCTCCGCTGCCACCTCAAGTACATGCTTAAACTTAGGCGCTACAATTTCTATTAAATCTTTATACACTTCTCCCGGTATCCCGTCAGATCCAGGTGACCTGTCATTTGATAATGATAGGATAGCCTTCTCTACCTCTTCTACAGTGAATAATGCTTCCAAATTTTGTTTATCAGAATCATCTAACCTAGGTAACTCTATCCCTTGTACGTATTTATCCAACTCCAAGTCCGAGGCCCTCAATTCCGAGGTATACAATTCTACATAATATTCCTTAAAACATTCCAATATCCCGATGGTATCCCTATGAACTGCCCCATCTTTAGTAACAATTTTGTATATTTGTGATGGTTTTTTCTGCGCAGCAGTAATCACTGATAATAAGTGTCCCACCTTTTCCCCCTCTTCATAGAACAGTGCCTTTTGGAATGCCCTTTTCTTATCTATCCCTTGTAGATATAACTTATTTACTTCTTCTTGTGCTTTTAATGCTTTCTGGGTGTCGGCATTGGGACTAAAGGGGGTTTTACACTAAGCGATATCGCTAGCAATATCGCTAAAACGTCACTGGTTTTGTGACGTTATAGCGATATTGCTAGCGATATCGCTATGTGTGATACTTACCAGCGACCGGCTCCCCCGCTGTCCATCGCTGATCGCGCGAGAATGTCCGGCTCCATTTCTCGTCGGGCGCTTCCTGCTGAGACTTCCTGCTGTGACGACGAGCGACGCGTGGAGGCGGGCAGGAGGACGCAGGATCGCTGTGTGTGAAAGGTGAGTATCGTGCGCTGCGTCGCTGCTGCATCGCTGTGAGATCTTTCTGTATGAAAGCTCACTAGCGATCATTTAGCGATGCACCAGCGATCCTGACCGGGTCGGATCGCTGGTGCATCGCTAAATGTAAAAGGGCCTTTACTATCATCTCTTCCTCTGCCCTGCTGAGTCTCTCAGCAGCCTCTTGGTTTACCTGCCTCGTTCGTGTCTTCTGCCTCGAGATATCTCGTATGAATAAACCCCGCAGATAAGCTTTCATAGCATCCCATACTATGAGTGGATCTGCAGTGCCTTCGTTTAACTGAAAGAACTCAGCAATATCATTCCTAATATTTCCCATGTTTAAGCATTTGAGCCATTCCGGATGAATCGTCCCTCCTACTCTCCTCCTTTTCCCCACTCCCAATCTCAGACTAACCTCAACTGCCCTGTGATCGGAGATAAGTCTCTAAGTATTCCACTGTTCCAACCAATCTGTCCATGCCCCTATTACCCAGTGCCAAATCTATGTGTGATAGAGTATGATACGAAGTCGAATAACACGAAAAGCATTTCTTCCCCTCATTGCGTACTCTCCATAGGTCTATCATATCCATTTCATTAACATATGTCCCAAATGGAGTCATCCTATCTTTCCTAGGGCAATTTCCCTCACTGCCCGCCCAGTCCCAATACTCATAACATTATTGACGTCCCCTAATATTAGCACTGGGCAATCCCCTCCCCCCCCCAATCCACTCAAAAAGGAGATTTTTGTGTACTCACCGTAAAATCTCTTTCTCTAAGCCTTTAATTGGGGGACACAGAACCTTGGGTGTTATGCTGCTGTCCACTAGGAGGCGACACTATGCATAATCTGAAAAAAGATTAACTTTGGCTCCTCCTCTGCAGTATACACCCCTGGACGGCGTCAGCCTTCTCCAGTTTTGTGCCAAAGCATAAGGAGGAACGTAACCAAATAACATAACCATGCCTGTAAGAAGGCTACTATGTACGAGCTCAAAGAACAATATGAGAACTCAACAGTAAACAACGGCCCGTAAGGGCAACAGGGTGGGAGCTGTGTCCCCCAATTAAAGGCTAAGAGAAAGATTTTACGGTGAGTACACAAAAATCTCCTTTACTCTGTCGCCTAATTGGGGGACACAGAACCTTGGGACGTCCCAAAGCAGTCCCTGGGTGGGAAGCAGTGGACGAATATTGTGCTGACAGTCCCCTAGACTTGGGGTACTGCCGCCTGCAGAACCAGTCTACCCAGGCTCGCATCCGCTGAGGACTGGGTATGAACACTGTAGTGTCTCGTAAACGTGTGTAGGCTAGTCCAAGTGGCCGCCTTGCACACTTGTTGTGCCGAAGCCTGATGCCGAATGGCCCAGGAGGCCCCTACTGCCCGTGTAGAGTGTGCCGTGATACCGGCCGGAAGAGGGGAACTGTTAAGTCGGTAGGCCTCATGTATGGTGGACTTGATCCACCTGCCAAGGGTAGCCTTGGAAGCCGGCAACCCCTTGTGACTACCTTCCGTAAGAATGAAGAGGGAATCGGATTTCCGGAAAGGTGCAGTCCTGGACACGTAAATCCGCAATGCCCTGACTAGGTCAAGCGTATGCAGAGCCTTCTCCACTCTATGTACCGGAACCGGGCAAAGGGAAGGCAGTGAAATCTCTTCGTTAAGGTGAAAGTTGGACACAACCTTCGGAAGGAAGGATGGTACCGTGCGGAGAACCACCTTGTCCTGGTGAAAGGCTAGGAAAGGTCGTCTGCAGGAAAGTGCTGACAATTCCGACACTCTGCGTAACGACGTGATAGCCACTAGAAAAACCACTTTCTGAGACAGAATGGAGAGTGGAACTTCTAAGAGGTTCGAAGGGTGGAGCTTGCAATGCTGTCAGGACCAGATTGAGGTCCCACGTATCCATCGGACGTTTGTAGGGAGGAACCAATCGGGAAACTCCCTGGATGAAAGTCCTTACTTGCGGTTTAATAGCAATGCGCTTTTGAAAAAGGACTGAAAGCGCCGACACATGACTCTTAAGCGAACTTAAGGATAGCTTGGCATCTAGGCCCGATTGAAGAAAACCTAGTACCTTCGGGAGGTAATAAGGGAGTGGGACTTGTCCATGAGATTCGCACCAAGAAAAGAAGGCTCTCCAGGTACGATAATAGAGCTTGGCAGAGGCAGGCTTCCTTGCCCTGATCATAGTTGCAATGACTGCCGGTGAAAAACCTGCCTGGGTTAGAATCCAGGTTTCAAGGGCCATGCCGTCAAATTGAGGGCCCCTGAATTCTGGTGGAAGAACGGACCTTGAGACAGAAGGTCGTGGCGGTCGGGTAGACGCCAGGGGGCGTCTGCCGTAAGTTGGACGATGTCGGCGTACCAAGTACGTCTGGGCCAGTCTGGCGCGATGAGGATGGTCGGAACTCCCTCTTGCTTGACCTTCCTCACGACCCTGGCTATTAGGGGGAGGGGTGGAAAAATGTACAGGAGTCGGAACTGGGACCAGTCCTGGACCAGGGCATCCGCTCCGAGCGACCGCGGGTCGTGTGTCCTGGCCATGAAATTGGGAACCTTGGCATTGAGATGGGATGCCATTAGGTCCACATCCGGGGTTCCCCATCGTTGACAGATCTGGTAAAAAATCTCGGGATGGAGAGACCACTCCCCCGAGTCCATTCCTTGCCTGCTGAGGAAGTCGGCTTCCCAGTTTTCTACACCCGGAATGTGTACCGCAGAAAGAACCGACCTTGTGTCTTCCGCCCAGCGGAGGATATGAGCCACTTCTCTCATTGCCTGGGCGCTGCGGGTCCCGCCTTGGTGATTCACGTATGCCACAGCCGTGGCATTGTCCGACTGTATCCGTATGTGCGAGGCTGCAAGCAAGTGATGAAAGGCTCTCAGTGCCAAGAGAATGGCCCTGATTTCCAGAACATTGATGGGCAATGTCACTTCCCTCGGTGACCACTTGCCCTGTGCCCTGTGATGTAGGTGTACCGCCCCCCAGCCTGTCAGGCTTGCATCGGTAGTCAGGATCTTCCATTGTCCTGAGAGGAATGGCTTCCCTCGTGTAAGCGAGGTTGGTTTGAGCCACCAGTGCAGGGACCTCCTGGTCGATGACGTCAACCTGAACTCCCTGTCGAGGGAGAAGGGGTTCCTGTCCCAAGATCTGAGTATGGCTAGCTGAAGGACCCTGAGGTGAAACTGGGCAAATGGCACTGCCTCTATTGCTGCTGCCATCCTGCCGAGGATTCTCATGGCAAACCGGAGAGATCGAGGACTGCGAAGGAGTGTGCGAACTCCCAGACGGATGGCCAGTGTCTTGTCCTTGGGAAGGAGCACCAGGCCCCTGGTGGTGTCGAATACCATTCCCAGGAATGTTAGAGTCCGAGTTGGGATGGTCGACGATTTCTGTAGGTTGACTAGCCATCCCAGGCGACTCAGAGTGTCTAGAGTGATTGAGACACTGACCTCGCAGTCTTTGAAAGTGGGAGACTTGACGAGGAGGTCGTCCAGGTACGGGACGACTAGAATGCCTCTTGAGTGCAGGACGTCCATGGTGGCCGCCATGACTTTGGTGAACGTTCTTGGAGCCGTGGCGAGTCCGAACGGAAGGGCGACAAACTGGTAGTGGTTTTGGTTGACCGCGAACCTGAGAAACCTTTGGTGGGCGGGAGCAATTGGTATGTGGAGATACGCATCCTGTATGTCTATGGAGGCGAGGAATTCTCCCTGTTCCATGGATGCAACGATGGACCGGAGGGACTCCATGCGGAAATGACGGACCCGTACGTAATTGTTGAGCTGTTTTAGGTCCAGTATGGGTCGGACGCCGCCTCCTTTCTTGGGGACTACAAACAAATTCGAGTAGAATCCTCGGAATCTCTCGTTCGCGGGAACCGGCACCACAACTCCTGATTGAAGGAGAGAGGAAACCGCTTGGTGGAAGACACGAGCCTTTTCTGGTGGTGTTGGAGGAACAGAAAGGAAGAACCGGTTCGGTGGAATGGAAGTGAACTCTATCTTGTATCCGGAAGACACTATTTCCCTGACCCACCTGTCTTCTGTAATAGGCAGCCAGACTTGCTGAAAGAGTAAAAGTCGGCCGCCTACTGGTGGGGTGTCTTCCGGAGGTCTCGAGTCATGATGAAGTGAAGTTCTGAGGTTTTCCTCCCTTGGGTTTCGCTTGGCCTGCTTTCGACTGCCAAGCCCTGTCCGGTCGCTGCTGCGTCCGTGGGTTGTCTCTGCGTGGAGAACGGTTGCGGTTTTGCACTGGGCGCGAAACGGACCAGCCCGAGGAATTCCGAAAGGATCGGAATCGCGTCTGGTTTCTTCGTTTGAACGTGCGTTTCGGTTTTAGTTGAGGGAGAGAGGTACTCTTACCCCCGGTGGCATTGGCTATCATGGTGTCCAACTTTTCGCCGAAAAGTCTACCAGTAGAATACGGAAGTCGCGTGAGGGACTTCTTTGAGGCCGCATCCGCTTTCCATTCTCGCAGCCAGAGGATGCGTCGGATCGTGATGGCGTTTGATGCTATTCCCGCTACACCTCTGGCGGAATCCAGGGCTGCATGAATCATGTAGTCTGCTACCACTGCCATCTGGACCGCTTGGTCCGAGAGTTCAGGATTTGAAGCCTGAAGACCCTCCTGTAGTCTTTTGGCCCAAGCTAGGATGGCCTTGGCTGCCCAAACTGAAGCAAACGCAGGGCCCAGAGAGGCGCCTGCCGCTTCGAAAATAGAACGAGCCATGCGTTCTACTTGCCGGTCTGCTGCGTCCCTGAGGGTTGAGCTATCCGGCAGAGAGAGTAAAGTCTGCGCTGCTAGCCTAGAAACCGGAGGGTCCACTTCAGGTGGATCTGCCCATTGTTTGGTGTCTTCCTGCGGGAAAGGGTACTTCGCTTCCAGATATTTGCGATTAGCGAATTTTTTGTCAGGCTGCGCAAACTGTTTGGTAAGTATTTTCTCAAACTCATCGTGATTAGGGAAGACCTTAGGTGGTTTTTGAACACTTTCGAAGCAAATCCTATGTTTTGGGACTTCCGGGGGCGACTCTGGAATTTTTAGCACCCGATGAATAGAAGAAATTATGTCCTCAACTAGCGCTGTATTGCTAGGGGGAGAAGGTACCACGGACCTGACCGTTTCATTATCTGAGTCGGAGTCACAGATGCCCTCCGAATCCTGTGCCTCACTAAGGTGATCCCTGGAGGGCGACCTGGGGCGGGGGTCTTCTGTGGTGGGGGATCCCTGTGGTAAATTGCACTGTCTGTCTGTGGCAGGGGACTGCCCAGGAGACCTGGAATGACGCTGTCTCTCCCTAGAGGGGGACGACCTTGTGCTATAGTGCGACTCAGGTGATCGAGACCTGTGAGTCCGCTTACGTCTGTGAGAGTCGGAAGCAGCATGTTCCTGAGACAAGCTGTCCGTTTGCTGTGTACCGTCCATAGCCGGGGTCCGACTCTGCAGAGCTTGCAGCAATGTAGCAGTTAGGTTGTCTATGGACTGTGACATAGACTGAGACATCTGAGTTGCCCATTCCGGCGTGGCCTGTGACACTGAAGCATCAGTAGGGACTCCCTGGGGTTCTGACCCAGAGTTCTGGATGCAGACCCGGCAGTGCGGATACGTGCTGCCACTAGGGAGCGTGGCTTTGCAGGCTGTGCAGAATGCATAGAAACATTCCTGCCTGGTTCTTTTCCTTGAGCCCGGCATAGTGCACAGAGGCTGGCTATAAGGGATCGTACAGGGGTGGCTACGCAGAGGGAACCCACAGAAAGCCTTATAGGAAGTATAGATTCACAGCTGAGTAATGAGAACCCAGCTGTGAGCTTACCCCACCGGTGTGCCCCTAGGTCCAGCGCCGACAGATCCAAGTCCTGTGCCCCCCGGAGACCGCTGTGATGCTTCTCTCCTGGATCTCATCCAGAAAAAATGGCCACCGGGGCTCTGAGGAGAGGGAGGAGGGGGCGGAGAGCTGAAAAGGGCGCGCTGGGCTGTGTAAAAACGCGCCCTTTCTGCCTCAATCCGCCCCTTCTATGACACTGCAGTGTGTCATTTTGGTCATCCGGGGGGCGGGCCGGGGGGCGGGGAAAAGGCGGCGGCTTCAGCTAGGCCGAAGCCACGGTCTAAATTTGAAGCCTGATGCCCAGGAGGGCTCCAGAGCGGCACGGTAGTCCGGGGGGAGGGCGGATTTGTACCAGACCCCCCCAGAACGGTCGACTGGATAGCGGTGGGGGTAGCGGTTTTTGTATGGGGGGCCCCTGAAGGGCTATGGAGCCGCTGCTGCTGCAGAGACAGGGACGCAGCAAAAGCCCTGTTTCTGCTGTGCCATCCAGTCCGCACCCTCCCCCGGCCCCCACAGGATCCCTCAGCCGGCCTGGGGTCCCTGGAAGCTGCGGAATGCTGCCTGATCTCCGACCCTACCTGAGGCGTCTCAACCTAATACCCCCTGCGGGGGATTAGGGAGGGTGCGTCTGTCACCGTCAGGGGGTCTTCATCCTCGCCTCGACCTCAACCCAGACCCCTTAAGGGTGTTGGGGAAGGAGGGGGGTCTCGACCTCGAACCAGGACCCGAGGGACTGGGGAGGGAGCGACATGGGGAAAAAAACCACCTCAACCGGGTACCCCTAATAGGGGACCGAGGAGGGAGCCATGCCGGGAGTCTCGCTGGAGACCCACTTTTCTTCATCTGTATTTCCGTGAAAAAAGGAAAAAAACGGAAGAAAAAAAGGTGTGCCTCCTTGCGACACTAAGCAAAAACTGGAGAAGGCTGACGCTGTCCAGGGGTGTATACTGCAGAGGAGGAGCCAAAGTTAATCTTTTTTCAGATTATGCATAGTGTCGCCTCCTAGTGGACAGCAGCATAACACCCAAGGTTCTGTGTCCCCCAATTAGGCGACAGAGTAAATCTCCTGTAGTTTCTTTTTCGAATATGGGGGTGGAATATAGAGGGCCACCACAATTATGCATATTCCAGAAATTTGACAATGCAAAGAAACAAACTGACCGTCCTTATCTATATAAGAGTCAATTTCTTCATAATGAGTGTGAGAGTGTATTAGTACAGATACGCCCCTTGCGTAAGCCGAATACATGTGATAGGCCCGAGTGACCCACTTTTTCTCTAACCAATTTTCCTTTCCTTTAATCAAATGAGTTTCTAATATACATGCGATATCTGGGTTATGCTTTCTAATTTCTGCCATAACTGCCGCTCTTTTATTTGGATCTGACATTCCCCGTATAGGCCCGAGTGACCCACTTTTTCTCTAACCAATTTTCCTTTCCTTTAATCAAATGAGTTTCTAATATACATGCGATATCTGGGTTATGCTTTCTAATTTCTGCCATAACTGCCGCTCTTTTATTTGGATCTGACATTCCCCGTACGTTCCAACTTAGAATTTTAACATCACCACTCATGTCCTAAAAAATTAAAAGATAACCGGACTTCTGTGGTCACTATATTATATTGCAGTATGCGAACTCCCCCGTAACCAACCAACCCACCCCTGTCCCCCTCCCCTCCCCCCCAACCCCTCCAACCCAATCTAGCTGATTCTCTCCTTTCAACGAGAGAGAATACAGCCAGCACCCAATTGCTTCACACCCATATAAAGCCACTGAGTCTCCCTTGTTTGGCGTCCTACACTCCCACCATCAGAAAACAAAAACCAATTATCATTACCAATCAGGCCGCATAACATTTTCTAACAAGGATATTGCAATAGTCATCAAAAAACCACCCGGGGATCAACGCCCCCAAAAAAGTTTTTGAAAAACCAGGTGCCTCGGAGCACAACATCCAAAAAAGAAAGGAAAGGAAATATATCCGAGAGTCTCTACTTCATCCTTCACCGTCTCTCACTACTCCCAACTTAGAACGATTGTTCTCCATCCATTTGACTGCTTCTTCTGGGGACGGAAAAAACTGGACAGACCCCAACGCTGCTACTCTTAGTTTAGCAGGATACATCATAGAGTACTTCACTCCCAGCGCTCTCATTTCTCTCTTGACCTCGCCGAATTTCATCCGCATTTTCTGGACCTCTGCTGAATAGTCCGGATATATTTCAATACGACTTCCATTAAACATAAGATCCTGCAACTTCCTGGCTTCCCGGAGGATAGTCTCTCTGTCTCTACAATTCAGTATTCTGGCCAGCATAGTACGAGGAGCACTACCCGGTGGGAGGGGCCGTAGGGGGACACTGTGTGCTCTCTCCACCGCAAAAACTCTGGAAAGCGTGTCTCTGCAGATTTTGGATAAGATCCATTGCTCAATAAAGTCGGTGGGGTCGCTGCCCTCTACCTTTTCCGGAAAACCCACAAATCTGAGATTGTTCCTCCTTGATCTATTTTCCAAATCATCCTGCTTCAAATGCACTGCTGATATCTTTTGAGCATGCTGGGATTGAGTCCTCTGCATTTTGTTTACAGAGTCCTCAGTGCTGCTCACTCTCTCTTCCACAGCACCCATCCTGGTATCTGCCTTGTTCAGTGCCTCTTTAATGCCAGTGATTTCTTCTTTAATCTTATCAACCCGGCTATTCAACTTAGTCAGTGTCCTCTTGCAGAACGACACCACCATGAAGACATCCTTCAAGGTTGGCTCTCTCTCAGGAGTCTCATCATCAGCTCCACTGTCTTCCTCCTCAGACACACACTCAAGGCCAGCGATTTCCCCTCCCTCTCTTCTCCTGCTATCGGCCTCTCCCGCGGTTTCACCGCTCACCCCCTCTCCTTCCAGCACTATACCTTCTTCAGTGTCCCCCTCCTCCTCTCTTGCAAAGCGCTGCAACTTCTGGAGGATCCGTGACCGTTTATCAAAGCTATTAGACTGTCTCCGCGCCTCCTCCACTTTCCCGGCGCCATCTTGTGCAGTCACGCTGCCGTCCTCCCCGATATCTTTCTGCCTCCTCCTCCCCATCTCGGCGCTCCTCTGCACTCACGGCGTCTCCTCCCGACTCTTGGGCACTCACTGTGCCAATAGATATGTCCAGGTCAGTATTAAAACGGCCTGTTTAAGGATAATTCATAGATCTAACGGCGGAGCTCTTCTACCTAGCGTCCACTCACATCCGCGCTAGGCCACGCCCCCTCAGATCCTCTTTATATACATACATGCTGTCGGTGGGGGTGGAATCTGCCATAAGCTCTATTAAAAGGAAGTGGGAACGACTCATCCCTAATACGCAAAGAGGAGTGGGAGGAGATTCTGGAATCTCCGATTGGAGCATCACCATCTATCAATAACAGAATGATACAATTATATATAATAAATCAATCATACTTGACTCCGATGCGACTTTTTAGGATTGGTCGACTGCAATCATCAGAATGTTAGCGATGTCACTTGCCAGATGTGGATTTTATTCACATGGTGTGGCAATGTCCCACTATCCTGCACTACTGGAAAGAGGTTACGTCACTACTGACATCCTTGGTACAAACTCCAGTCCCTCTAGAGCCATTGGTCTGTTTGTTTGGGGTATGGGAGGAGGAGATTTGGGATTGCTATACTGGGGTCTTGCTGCGCGAAACACTGTTTATGGCGCGAAAGGTACTGGTACCCTCATGTCCTTCTCATAGATTTTGGGTTGACTTGGTAAATTCGATTGTTCCATATGAGCGCACGTTATACCAAAATAGGGGATGACCGGGTAAATTTGAAAAATTTTTGGAGAGGTGGAATTCCTCTCATCTTACTCTGCAAGGTTGAGACATCACATGTGACATAATATGGTATAGAAAAATAGGCTGCGGAAATAGTAGACACTAGTTGATGTAGTGGTAGTTGTAGTTTAGGAATTTTAGTTAGACTTTATTTCCGAATGATATTACAAGGCTTGTGAAATTGGATTGATATACATGCTGGAAAATGTATAGCCAATTATTCTTTACGTACGCTTGCATGGATATGTACATATTGCCTTGTTTATCTACAAGAATGTGCAATTTCTTTGATTTAAATTTTGCAATGGACAGAAACAAGTATGCTATGTATAATGTTTGTTATCATAAGCAATTATGTATGTTGTACATTCTGTGTCCTGAGGTTCAATAAACGAATTTAAGAAAAAAAATATCGTGCACAGAATGTAGAAGGAGCCTGAATATTAGGTTTTAAATAAATAAACGCACAAAGGTATCTAACCCCTATAGCTTATACTCAGGATAAAAAATATTTTTTGGTTGAATTTGCCACTTTCCATATGCAACAAATTTTGTACTTCTGGGTTTTTGTCCAAGAACCATAGCCTTATTTTACTGCCAAAGTAGCTTACTGAGGGCTTGTTTAAACATGAATGATTCTAGTTTTAAATAACACAAATCCATTTTACCATTGTATGTACTAAAAAAATTAAAAAAAAAATTCCATTAGAGAAACTGCAACTCAGTACATTATTCTGCAGGTTACCATATTTTTTGACCATAAGATGCACTTTTTTCCTCCAAATTTGTAAGGAAAGTGTGGGGTGCGTCCGAATGTAACATGTGGAGAGGGGGCAGTGGCGGAGTGGGATCGCACTTGCAGGAGGCAGGAAAATGTCTCCCCTGCAGAATTCCAGCGCTGGGGAAACCATGTGGTCCCAATACTTAACCCCTTAATGACCAGGGGTATTTTTGGTTTTACATTTTCATTTTTCCCTCCCCTTCTTTCCAGAGCCATAACTTTTTTATTTTTCCATTTATATGGCCATGTGAGGGCTTATTTTTTGCGGGACGAGTTGTACTTTTAAATGACATCATTGGTTTTACCATATCGTGTACTCAAAAACGGGAAAAAAAATTCCAAGTGCGGTGAAATTGCAAAAAAAGTGCAATCCCACACTTGTTTTTTGCTTGGCTTTTTTGTTAGGTTCACTAGATGCTAAATCTGACCTGCCATTATGATTCTCCAGGTCATTACGAGTTCATAGACACCAAACATGTGTATGTCCTCTTTTATCTAAGTGGTGAAAAAAAATTCCAAAGTTTACTAAAAAAAAAAAAAAAAAAAAAAAAAAAAAAATAATTTGCGCAATTTTCCGAGATCCGTAGCGTCTCCATTTTTCATGATCTGGGGTCGGGTGAGGGCTTATTTTTTCCGTGCCGGACTGACATTTTTAATGATACCACATTTGTGCAGATACGTTCTTTTGATCGCCCGTTATTGCATTTTAATGCAATGTCTTGGTGACCAAAAAAACGCAATTCTGGCGTTTTGAATTTTTTTCTCGCTACGCCGTTTAGCGATCGGGTTAATGCTTTTTTTTATTGATAGATCGGGCGATTCTGAACGCGGTGATACCTAATATGTGTATGTGGGATTTTTTTTTACTGTTTTATTATAATTGGGGCGAAAGGGGGGTGATTTGAACTTTTAGGTTTTTTTGATTTTTTTTTATTTTTAAACATTTTTTTTTTTTTTACTTTTGGCATGCTTCAATAGCCTCCATAGGAGGCTAAAAGCTTGCGCAACCCAATCGGCTCTGCTACATATGGGCGATGAGCAGATCGCCCATATGTAGCAGATTTACTGCTGTGCTTTCAGTGCCGACCACCGGGTGGCGCTGAAAGCCATATGCCTGAAACAACCATAGAGGTCTCATAGAGACCTCTGGTTGTCCAGGCAACATGACGTCGACCCCCGATCACGTGACGGGGTCGGCGATGAGGTCATTTCCGGCCCGGCGGCCGGAAATGCTATTTAAATACCCGCTGTCAGCTTTGACAGCGGCATTTAACTAGTTAATAGGCGCGGGCGGACGACGATTCCACTCACGCCTATTGCGGGCACATGTCAGCTGTTCATAACAGCTGACATGTCCTGGCTTTGATGCGGGCTCAGCGCCGGAGCCCTCATCAAAGCAGGGGAAATGTCTGATGACGGACTGTGTCCGTCATTGGACATTTAGGGGTTAAAGTTAAGGAATATTCATTAGCCGCTTCCCCGCCCACCTATCAGCGCAGAGCAGTGGGCGGGGAACAGCAAATGAATATTCCTTCACTTAAACAGCGGGACCACATGGTTTCCCCAGCGCCGGAATCCTGCAGGGGAGATCGTGTGTCCAGTGGAGAAGGAGGAGGTAGGAGCAGAGTGCCACAGGAGAGATCGCCCCAGTTGCATACTTCAGTCATGATAGGACCTGTGGTCAGGTAAAGAGAGGGGCTTGAGCATCACATGACAACACCGAGCCCTTCCGCTTCATTATGTCACCACAAGTCCCGCAGAACCACACAAGAAACAATGCAGCTTCCTCTTACAGGACCTGTGGTGAGGTAATAAGAGGGAGGGCTCTGTGCGGTCATGTGATGTTCCAGTCATTCATTACCTCACCACAGGTCTTGTAAGCTGTAGAGAGATTCTTTTGGTTTTCTAGTGTGGCTGGCTGCATGATCTGCACTGATATGAGCACAGCCTGTACAAGTAATTAAAAGTTTAGTAATTACAACACAAAAGAGCACTCTGCCACTCCTGTAATGAACTATAACTCCCAACATACTATAGGATCTGCAGGACATGCTGGGAGTTCTAGTTCTCCCATGGGATCTTAAAGCAGCAATCCAGTGTTATTTTTCAGTGCTGGAGTGGTGCTTTAAATATAAGCCCTGTGCTCTCAAACTTATACTCACCCTCCTAATAATGTAATAGCATCTTCATATAGTATTTTAATTATTTTCAAATTAAATACCAATTTTCTATAATACAGACACCACACTGGTTCCGCAGCACCTTCTTCTACCCATAGCTTCCAACGAAACAAACTAATATATACACTCACTGGCCACTTTATTAGGTACACCTGTCCAACTGTGTGTTAAGACTTAATTTCTAATCAGCCAATCACATGGCGGCAACTCAGTGCATTTAGGCATGTAGACATGGTCAAGACAATCTCCTGCAGTTCAAACCGAGCATCAGTATGGGGAAGAAAGGTGATTTGAGTGCCTTTGAACGTGGCATGATCGTTGGTGCCAGAAGGGCTGGTCTGAGAATTTCAGAAACTGCTGATCTACTGGGATTTTCACGCACAACCATCTCTAGGGTTTACAGAGAATGGTCCGAAAAAGAAAAAAAATCCAGTGAGCGGCAGTTCTGTGGCCGGAAATGCCATGTTGATGCCAGAGGTCAGAGGAGAATGGGCAGACTGGTTCGAGCTGATAGAAAGGCAACAGTGACTCAAATTGCCACCCGTTACAACCAAGGTAGGCAGAAGAGCATCTCTGAACGCACAGTGCGTCGAACTTTGAGGCAGATGGGCTACAGCAGCAGAAGACCACACTGGGTACCACTCCTCTCAGCTAAGAACAGGAAACTGAGGCTACAATTTGCACAAGCTCATCGAAATTGGACAGTAGAAGATTGGAAAAACGTTGCCTGGTCTGATGAGTCTCGATTTCTGCTGCGACATTCGGATGGTAGGGTCAGAATTTGGCGTAAACAACATGAAAGCATGGATCCATCCTGCCTTGTATCAACGGTTCAGGCTGGTGGTGGTGGTGTCATGGTGTGGGGAATTTTTTCTGGGCACTCTTTGGGCCCCTTGGTACCAATTGAGCATCGTTGCAACGCCACAGCCTACCTGAGTATTGTTGCTGACCATGTCCATCCCTTTATGACCACAATGTACCCAACATCTGATGGCTACTTTCAGCAGGATAATGCGCCATGTCATAAAGCTCGAATCATCTCAGATTGGTTTCTTGAACATGACAATGAGTTCACTGTACTCAAATTGCCTCCTCAGTCACCAGATCTCAATCCAATAGAGCATCTTTGGGATGTGGTGGAACGGGAGATTCGCATCAGGGATGTGCAGCCGACAAATCTGCGCCAACTGTGTGATGCCATCATGTCAATATGGTCCAAAATCTCTGAGGAATGCTTCCAGCACCTTGTTGAATCTCTGCCACGAAGAATTGAGGCAGTTCTGAAGGCAAAAGGGGGTCCAACCCCTTACTAGCATGGTGTACCTAATAAAGTGGCCAGTGAGTGTATATAACACCACCACATATAAATAGTATGTTTAAAATAAATTAAAATAATTAGTTGCATTACCATCACCTGAGAACTATAACACCCCCCCCCATTTGAGCAGTTTGAGGACTTTTTTATGGTGACCTATAGTTATATTGGTGCCATTTTGCAGTACAACTTGTTTAAAATAAAAAATCCAGAAGATAATTCCCTTCAAATGTACAAAGCCCTAGCATGCCACAAAAATAAAGAACTTACCGTGTACAGCTCCACATGACCTGAAGTGGAATAACCTGGGGTTAGGAACTTTTTAACCTCAGCTTTTCGAACCTTCTCATCCCCAGATCCAAGATCTATGCAAAAAATAACTATCTTAGAATAATAATATACAATGCAATATAAAATTAAAAAAACACCCCTCTAAAAATGCACATATTTACTGTAAAAAAAAAAGTGCAAATATTTATGGATGTATATTTTAAATAGATTAAAATAAAGTACCGTATATACTCGTGTATAAGCAGAGTTTTTCAGCACTCACTTACAAATGAATATTAATTTCTCTTATAGCAGCGCTGTGACAGCCGCCGGCTTTCAGAAGACATCATACTCACCCAGCAGCGTGCCCTCGCAATGTCTCGGTGGCCCCGGCGCCGCTCATTAAGGTAATGAATATGCACGCGACTCCACTCCCATAGGTGTGGAGCGCATATTACCTTAATGAGCGGCACCACATGATCGCTCAGCACAGGGAGTGCTGCTGGAAGCCGAAACCATGGAGCTGCTGCGGACGTCGGGACCACCGAGACGCTGCAGGGCGAGTAGGATAGGGGATAAGGAGCCATGCATACAATGACAGGGACAGGGGAGCCATGCATACTAGGACAGAGATGGGGGAGCCATGCATACCAGGACAGAGATGAGGGGACAATGCATACCATGACAGGGATGAAGGGGACAATGCATACCTGGCTTATACTCGAGTCAATAAGCTTACCCAGTTTTCCGTGGCAAAATTAGGTGCCTCGGCTTATACTCGGGTCAGCTTATATTCGAGTATATACGGTATGCCGCGTGCGAACTCATTACCTAGGATGCCCATGTCGTATCTGCCATTCTTCTTAGCATTCTGTATGACTGCATTGAGTGTGTCAGAGAAATACTGAAAGAGAGAATTTTGCTGGTGTACTTCCATGCCCAAGATACGATTGAGAAACTTTCCAATATTGTTGTAATCTGTATTTAAAAAAAAAAAAAAAATGGAAGCAATTACCATTTGTGTATAAGTGGTTCCCTTCTTAGGGTGTGCCTTGGTGATTAGTGATCACACCCCCAAGGATATCTAGAACGAAGAGGAGGTTACTTACTCCAAGCCACGCACTGAGCAGAGCGCTGCAGATCAGCTGCATTTGGTACTGATTAGAGGAAATGCAGTGTCATATGTTGTGTTTCCCACTTTAATGCGGGCTCTGGCGCCGAGCCCGCATCTTTTCAGGCAAATGACAGCTGATTACATCCTAATCCAATCCAAATCCACCCACGGCTGCTAACATACAATTCCGCCAGCAATCTCTGACTGCAGCGTTTAACATGATCGCATCAGAACCGCGTCACTAGCTCAGCGCATTGGCACATCTGTCAAATGACTACAGGGCGCTGATGGGTTAGCATGACAACCCAGGGTCTGCAGGAGACTCCTGCGGTTGTCAATGCCAATCTGGTAAGATGATCAATTCTGCTACACAGAGGAGAAACCCTGCTATGCGTAGCACAAGCGATCAGAAGATTGCAGCTTCAAGTCTCCCAAGGAGACTATAAGAGCAAGTAAAAAAGTGAAAGAAATTTTTTTAAAAATATTTAAAAAAAAAGTTCAAATCCCCCCCCCCTTTTGCCCTATACAAAATAATCAGTAAACTGTTTAATGAGAAAAAAAAAAATTCAAAACAGAATTTTTTTTTTTTCTTTTAGTATCCGCAACATTGCAATAACAGTGCTTCTACCCCAAAATGGTATGGATAAAAACGTCAGATCGGCTCGCAAAAAATAAGCCCTCACGCAACCCCAGAGGCGGGAAAAAAAAAAAAAAAAAAAAAAAGCGATGCTACAGGCTCTGGGAAAAAGCGGAGTGAAATTAACACAAGAAAATGCCCCTGGGGTGAAGGGGTTAACCTAGTAAATACACAGAATATGCATAATAGAAGCCTTTTTTTTTTATACCTTTATCAAGAGTCAAAATGCCAGAACGGTCTTCTACATTTATAAGTCCAACTCCAATCAACCCTTGACGGACATCTAGTTTTGAAAATATACAGGCAATAGCATTAGTTTGGGTCCTTGTGAATTCTGGATTAAATACACGGCATAAGATTCGAAAATAAACATTTGCACAAAACCCTTTCCTGTATTACTTACTTATGCTACATACTTCTCTTTTGGTGCAAGGGATACATTTAAAATCACAAACAATGTGTATTTTGCAACAGAAGCAATTTACTTTACCTTTAAAGAAATCACCAGGATAATCTGATGGGGCAGAAACCAATGGGGAATCCAGGCTTACAACAGACTTCATAACAATTTCCAAAGCGTTCCTGCCATACTGTAACAGGGAAAAAAACAAAAGGATGTGTGTCAATGAAAAATAATCTTCAGGTAAATGAGAATAATTTGTAGGCACCCAAGACAATTAAAATCATTACCTTGTTATCAAAGTTAAAGCGACTCAAATCCCTTGATTCTGTTGCTCTTCTATCACCATGTGTCAAAGCCCCCTAAGAATGAAGGTGAAAGGCATGAAAAGGGAGAGGGGGGCGAAAGAGGTGGAGAGAAAAAACAAAAACTGATAGATCGACTTCACAGTGTTAAACATAAGTTATTTAACCCCTTCATGACCCAGCCTATTTTGACCTTAATGACCAGGCAATTTTTTTTTGCAATTCTGACCAGTGTCCCTTTATGAGGTAATAACTCTGGAACGCTTCAACGCATCCTAGCGATTCTGAGACGGTTTTTTCGTGACATATTAGGGCTCTTTCACACTTCAGTTATTTGCATCAGTTAAAATCCGCCAAACAAGGCAGACAAGCGGATCCGTTCTCAACTGATGTGAACGGATGGCACAGGATCCGTTTTTAGACGGATCCTGAATATAAGGAAAGAGAAAGAGAAAGAGAAAGAGAAAGAGAAAGAGAGAGAGAGAGCGCGCTCTAAAGAACATTGACATCCAGATCCTTCTGGAGACATAGCTAAAGAACATTGACATCCAGATCCTTCTGGAGACATGGGCCCGGGCAGAGGAGGAATCCCTGACACCCATGGGATACAGGGAATTTTCTCTCTCTGCCCAGAAAAACAAGAACATCAAACAGGGCCGTTGTTCAGGGGGCATACTAATATGGTACAAGGAGGAAAAGAAAGAGCACATCAAGGCAGTAAAAAGAGGAGAAAGCAATATCTGGATGAGGATAAGCAGCGCCATCCTCAACTCTCAGCAGGACATCTACCTCTGTGCAGCCTACATCCCTCCATCAGAATCCCCATACTATAAGCCGGACATCTATGAGGTCATACAGAGAGAGGCAGCCCAATTCCAGTCCATGGGCAGAGTGCTCCTCTGCGGAGACCTCAATGCCAGGACGGGTACAGAGAAGGACTACATGTCACCTGACGGAAACACATTTAATGGGAGATGGATCCTTCTATAATGACTCAGTACAGACCGCAAGAAACAGCTATGACAGAGTGGTGAATAAAAGCGGCAGAACCTTGCTGAACCTGTGCCGGAGCTTGGGGCTGTATATAGTGAATGGACGCATCAGGGGGGACTCACTAGGGAGATTTACACTAAACTCCCACTTGGGCAGCAGTGTGGTGGATTATGCAATAACGGACATAGACCCAGCAAACATAAATGCCTTCATAGTCACCCCTGAAACCCACCTGTCAGACCACAACCAGACACTGCTGTACATGAGATCCACGGACAAACAACCCATAGAAAAGCCACACCTGACCAGTCTACACAACCTGCCACCATCCTACAAGTGGCCCAAACAGTTATCCACTGAATACACCAACATGACTAACAGAACCGAGATCCAAGAGCTACTTGTAAATTTCAACACAAGTAGTTACGCATCAAACCAGCAAGGGGTCAACAGGGCAGTGAATGACTTTAACAACATCCTATACACCATGGCGGAGCTAGCAGGCATCAGAAGAACCAACCCCAAGAAACCGAAAAAATAAACAAGGCCAAAAATGGTTTGACAAAGAATGTAAGTCACTACGCAACTCCCTAAGGGTAGCCTCAAACCAAAAGCACAGAGATCCAAACAACAGGGACCTAAGAGCGGCCCATGATATCCTACAGAGGCAATACAAACGCAGGGAGAAAAAAAAAACAGAGGCATATCTGCCAGGAACTACAGAAGCTTGAGGACTCCCTCTCCAGGACAACTCATTCTGTGAGACCTGGAATCATATCGGCACAAAGCCCAAGCAGAGCACCCTCCACATCCAAAATGGCAACATCTGGCACAGCTACTTCAAAGGCCTCTACAAGAACATACCAGAAGAAGACCTA
Source organism: Dendrobates tinctorius (assembly GCF_039654945.1). NCBI lineage: Eukaryota > Metazoa > Chordata > Amphibia > Anura > Dendrobatidae > Dendrobates > Dendrobates tinctorius. Next base: position 9,652,347 of record NW_027361758.1, read on the forward strand.
ACCCCAGAACAGAAGCACCTACCAATAAACTCAGAGACATGGAGGAGACAATCAAAGACTTCCAAAATCCTCTGGACATACCAATCAGTGTGCTGGAAATAAAGACAGTATAAAATTTATGAAATGCAAGAAGGCCACGGGCAGTGACAGCATC